>NC_090443.1:579956858-581156858 GCF_031143425.1 Pleurodeles waltl | reverse complement strand
TTTTGTGGTGTTTTCACTGTGTTATTGTATGATTTATTGGACATATACTTCACACATTGCCTTCTAAGTTAAGCCTAACTGCTCAGTGGCAAGCTTCCAAAGGGTGGGCTCAGGATAATTTAGATTGTGTGTGACTTACCCTGACTAGGATTTTGGTCCCTACTTGTACAAGGGTGCATAACTCTGCCAACTAGAGACCATTGCTAACTTTGGTGATATATGTTGAGGGAGGTCTTGAAGGCTGCTCAGTCCACAGTGTCCTTGCTGGTGCACCATTTCCTCTCCACGTACATGCTGTCACACTTTGCTATTCTGAGTTCTTGGGTGTACCAGCTTCCATTTTGGAGGATCTTCTTTGTTTCTTGCCACTGATGGGGCGATGCCGTCGGTGCAGTGGGTGATTCCTTATTCCAGTTTTGTGGAGGTAGCTGGTTGGAGGTGTTGAGGGCATCCGTCCAGCTATCTCTGAAACTTTGCTTCAGCTATAGTGGGGGGTGATGGTCATCTTGAGATTGGTGGCACGGGGGCTGGCGATGCTGAAGTGGATAATGGAATGATTGGACCACTTGAGTTCTGTGAAGCGGCTGTAATTGACGGGGTTGCTGCAGGTGAAGTTAGGCTCCAGTACGTGTCCTGCGGTGTGCATGGGGTCGTAAATGATCTGGGTCAGTCCGAGGCTGCTCAGGCTGTCAAAGATGTGGGTGGTGTTGCAGTTATTTGGGTTGTCGATGTGGAAATTGACGTTGCTGAGGAAGACGTAGTCCTTGGATTCCATTGCGATGGCATTGCAGAAGTTGGTGTGTGTTCCGGGGATCAGTATGCAAGCGTGCCTCTGAATATTGTCTTGCTGTCTGTGTGGAGATTAAAGTTGAGATATTCCATATTGGTAATGGCCTCTTCTTAGGTGGTGGTGCATTGCATAGCCTCTTTATGGATGATGTTATTCTTCCTCCCGGTTTGTTGCTGCAGTCCCGGTGAGTGATTTTGTACATGTTAGGGATCACTGTGGCAATGTCAGAGGAAGAGGATGGGTTGAGCCTGCTCTCAGTGAGGAAGACGTTGTCAGGTGTTAGGGGGAACAATAAGGTCCATAGTTCTGTGGAGTGCTTGCACATCGAGCTTATGCTGATTCCGTGGAGTGGGTTGTTTGCTTCTGGTGTGGTATGATGTATGGTTGGCGTGGATGTTTGCATCATGAAGCTGGTCATGCTGTTGCAAGATAAGGTGCATCTGGCACCGGACAATGGTCCTATTGTAGAGTGTGATGCCACATTGCAGCAGTGTGTGGTGGGTTGTCTGGTGTTGAGGATGTGGAGTACAGCAGCATCATTTCTCAGTGTGGGCCAAGGGTCCTAGCTCTGGGCATGGTCCAGGCGTGGATGGGTGCAGACAGACTTGCCTTTGGCGTGCCCTCCTTTAGTAGGTCCTGGGAAGTGGGAGGGGCACTGGGTGGGGCTTGTGGGATGCAGAAAGCTAGGTGGGAGTGGTAGCAGGAAGCGCAAGGGTGGGGAAATGAGTGGGAAGACAGCAGAAACAGCAGCAAACGGAGTAGTAGAGGACAGAAAATTGAAAAATACAACAAGGCAAATAGGCATAGTAGAGGAAGTAAAGGCAAATACAGTAAGGCAAATAGGCACAGACGAGGAAGAAAAGGTAAACACAGTAGGGCAATAAGCACAGCACAGGAAGAAAAGGCAAAATTCAATAGGCAAAAGAGGCAGATAAGGGGAAGAGATAGGCAAAATACAGTAAGGCGAGTAGAGGAATAAAGGTAAAATACAATAGGCAAACGAGGCACAGTAGTGTAAGAGATAGGCAAACTACAGTGGGTAAATAGGCAAGTAGAGAAAGAAAAAGGCAGAATACAATAGGCAGATATGACAAAGTAGAGGAATTAGAAGACAGTAAAGCGATCAATGAAGAAGGAGAGACGGAGGGAGGAGAAGCGGAATGGTGTCAGCAGCAGCTGGCAGAGGGCGAAGGGCAGCTGTTTGGGGGCCTGACAGCTACATAGGAAGCTTGACCATGGAACCTGATCAAGGGACCTCACAGAGTCTATCACTCGATCATCAAAATTATTGTGAAAAAGAAAAGGAAAAATAAGTTTAATTATTTTTGGAAAATTAGGATAATAGTAATTCCACAATTGTAAGTGTCATATGTCATCAAGAGTCGGTGATAAAGCGGCGGTAATACCGGCAACAGGCCGGCAGTAAGAAAAATGGAATTATGACCACAGCGGAAACCGCCAACACATACAGCCACTTTAACACTCCGACCATCACGGCGGTAGCAACAAACACCGCGGCGATAACCGCCAACAGCCAGGCGGAAGACAATGTACTGCCCACTGTATTATCACACACCAATCTGCCATCTTTTCTGGGGCGATACCAACGTCATCAAAAGCATGGCAGAAACAGTACACAGAAGGGAAATGACGCACCTCTCGACACACAAGGAAGATCCACAATGCCATAGAGCGTGAACTGCACATATTTCCAATGCTGGTCTATCTCCTCCTACACCAGGAACACGGACGGCGGTAAAGACGACCACTGTGAGTACTGCACCTAGCACACAATGGAGGGGGGAGGAAAAAGAGAGTGACACACACACACAGCACGCAACACCCCCACCCCCAACACCATACACATAAACAGATGCAACAACATCACATATACACCCCGTAACCCTCAGGAATAACGCAAGGACAAAAGGAATTGAGTAAAGTGAGTGTGATATTACAAATTTAGATAAATACGTCCTTAAATCAATAAACAGTAAGTACAATATAAACAAATGGAGGGACAATGCCCACTCCAAAATGTCCATGGCCCACAGGGCCATAACACATAGGCCAAGGCCACACTTGACTCCTGCCTCAATACAGAGAGAACACTGCAGGGGCATCGGGTCGAAAACACACAGGCACCTCAGGGGGATGTAGAATGGAGGGGCACCTCAGCTGGAAGATGGCACAATGTCACTACTCCTGGAGGGGGCTACATGCCCTCTGCAATGTTCTGGGGAGTGCAAAGCCACAGTCTCTCATGTGGGTGGTTTGCCTACTGCTTGGTCCTAGGGAGTGCAAAGCCACAGACTCTCTAATGGGTGGTATGCCCACTGCTTGGTCCTAGGAAGTGCAAAGCCACAGTCTCTCAAGTGGGTGGGTTGCCAACTGCTTGGTCCTGGGGAGTACAAAACCACAGTTTCTCAAGAGAGTGGGTTGCCCACTTCTTGGTCCTGGGGAGTGTAATGCCACAGTCTCTTAGGTGGATGGCTTCTCCATTGGTTGTGGAGGGGGTTTTGTGCCCAGTGTGATTCATCTTGGCAAGGAGGGGGTGAGTGGATGGCTTCTTCCACTGGTTCTGGATGGGGCCTTGTGCCCAGTGTCCTTCATCCTGGCATGGAGGGGGTGAATGGATACCTTCTTCCACTGGTTCTGAAGGGGGCCTTGTACCCAGTGTCCTTCATCCTGGCAAGGAGGGGTGAGTGGATGCCTTCTTCCACTGGTTCGGGAGTGGGCCTTTTGCCCAGTGTGCTTCATCCTGGCAAGGAGGGGGTGAGTGGATGGCTTCTTCCACTGGTTCTGGAGGGAGCCTTGTGCCCTGATCCTGTATGGTGCAAGGTCACAGTCTCTCACCTGGGTGTCACACCTACAGGTGTTGCAGGGGCCAGGACACACTACAGCCTATGTAGTCACGACTACACACTGCTAGCCGGTGGTGACGGCTGCTCAGTGGATGGCAGTTGCAGGGCTGGGGGCAGTGTTGTCGGTGGTGGGGGGAGGCTCCAGCCCTTCCCCTGCAGCCTCATATGGCTGCGCACTCGGGCTGCTGCTGGCAGTGGTGTTGCTGGCGGTGCAGGTGGCGGTGCTGGCGGCATTGCAGGTGGCGGTGCTGTCAGTGGTGGGTGGAGACTCCAGCCCTTCCCCTGCAGCCTCGGACGGCTGCCCACTGGGTCTGCTGCTGCTGGCAGTGGTGCTGCTGGCGGTGCAGGTGGCAGTGCTGCTGGTGGTGCAGGTGACAGTGCTGGCAGTGGTGGGCGGAGGCTCCTGCCCTTCCCCTGCAGCCTCGGACACCTGTCCACTGGGGCTGCTGCTGCTGGCAGTGGTGCTGCTGGCGGTGCAGGTGGCGGTGTGGGTGGCAGTGCAGGTGGTAGTGCTGTCAGTGGTGGGGGGAGGCTCCAGCCCTTCCCCTGCAGCCTCGGATGGCTGAAAGTGCCAAGGCTGGTGTGGTTTCCCCAGATGCTGCTCCAGCCCCAGGCACCAGATCCATCCTGCCTGCGGAACATTGGCCTTGGCAGCTGTTGTCCCTTTCCTGCCCTTGGCAGATGGTGGTGCCTCCTTGCTTTTGCCAGCTGCTGTTCCCTTCCTGCCCTTGCTGGCTGGTGTTCCCTCCTTCCCCTTGCTGGCTGGTAGTGCCTCCTTCCCCTTGCTGGCTGGTGTCCCCTTCTTGCCCTTGCTAGCTGGTGGCCCCTTCTTGTCCTTGGCAGGAGGTGCAAGCACACTGGCTGTGCTGACGAGTGCCTCCTTGGAGCCTCTCAAACCTGCAGTAGCTGCAGAAACTACAGTGCCCATGGACTGGGTGACTGAGGTGCTGGCATGGGTTCTGCCAACCCTGGCCCAAAGTGAAGGACGGGGGGAGGGGCATGGAATGGGTCAAGGGTGGAGAGGAAAAGCCTTTTAGGGACACTGGGGCGGAAAGAGGGTGAAGGTTTGGGAGTGGAAGAAGAGGGAGTGGTGGTAGGAGGTGTCAGTCTGCTGTGTTTGGGTGCAGGTGCATGGGATGGATGCTGTTGTGAGGTGGATGGCTGTTGGGTGTCTGAGTTCTTGTGTTTGTGTACTTTGGGAGGAGGGGGCACAGACACAGTGGGAGAGGACACAGGCGACATGTGCATGGATGTGAGGGTGGTGACTGCCAGTGATGGGCTTGTTGTGATAGGTGTGCTGGTGATGGAGGTAGTGGATGAGGATAAAGTGCATACAGTGTAAGTGGAGACGCAACTGGGAGGAAGGTGGATGATGAGGAGGAGGGGGACACGGTGGAGGCAGTGGATGTTGGTGTGTCTGCATCTGGATGGAGCTTGTGTGAGTGCCTGTGGGATGAAGTGTGGTGCTTGTGTTTGCCTGAGCCACTTCTGTGTGTTGATTTGGGTGCATGGAGGTCTGAAGTGTGCTTTGGATAAGCTGGGTTTGAGGGGAATGGGACTGGGTAGAGGAAGATGGAGGGGAGAGGCTAGAGACAGGGACAGTGGCTGCCATCAGTGAGTTGGCCAGAGCCTGGAATGCTCTCTGTTGGGCCGCCATGCTGGAGTGAATGCCCTCCAGGTACGCATTTGTTTGTTGCAAATGCCCTGCTAGACCCTGGATGGCATTCAGTATGGTTGACTGCCCAACAGAGAGGGATCTCAGAAGGTCACTAGCCTCCTCACTGAGGGCAGCAGGGCTGACTGGGGCAGAGCCTGAGGTGCCTGGGGCGAAGGAGATGCCCACCCTCCTTGGTGAGCGGGCCGGGAAACTCGCTGAGGGGCTGCTGGGAGGGCGGTGCTGGTACGGGCGTGACGGCTGTCCCTGTAGTTGAGGTGGCCACAGAGGTGTCCGCCACTGCCAGGGAGAAGGTATCGCTGTCAGAACTGTCCCCTCCTGTCTCCATTGTGGTGCTCCCCTCGCCCTCTGTTCCAACGGTGCCCTCTCAGTCGGTGGATTCAGCCTCCAGGCCAATGTGGGATGCAGCTCCCTCCGTCGACAGTGCCTCTGCTCCTCTGACAGATGATGTTAATGCACACAAGGACATGGTGACAAAACAAAAAGGGGGGGAGAGACAGAGGATACACTTTGTCAACGCCAGAAACAACACTACCGTTGGTGTACACAACTCAGAGGGAACAGCCCAATGCACTAGGCCATGCAATACCAGTTACAATGCTAGTCACCAGGCCTTGGGGCACAATGCCTAATGCCATTAGCTGCACACCTGCCCTGCCATGTTCGCTCTGGCCTAGTGGCACCCACAGACCCACATCCCTCACCCAGGTAACACCTTAACGCTTGCAAATTCATGGTTCGGAATCTGTACTCACCCCTTTGTGGCTGCTGTGATGCCTTCAAGCGCCCATCCAACTCTGTATAGGCCACCTCCAGGATGCGGAACATCAGGGGGGTCAGGGTACGATGGGCAACCTTTCCTCATTGGGAGGCCAGCCCCAGCTGGGCCTCCACCATCTTCCTTGCCCAGTGGCACAGGTCCTCTTGCCGTTTGTGACAGTGGGTGCTCCACCTGTCAAGGACCCCCAGGGTCCGCACCTCCTTGGCGATGGCACGCCAAATACCCTTTTTCTGATGGGCGCTGACCTACAGAAAAAGATACAGAAGAAAAGGTATTAATCATACTGTCTGGACTGTTATTCTCATGGCCCATCATTTACTTCCCATCCCCTTACACACAGACATTGCCCACCGAACATGCAGTACTCTGCCCAGGACCCCTCAGCCCCCCCACACGAGGCTTACACACACAGCACTCCATACATTCATGCTCCATGCATTGTGCTCACAGTGTACTGACCATAAAGTAAAGGGTACTGGTGTAGGGCCCCATCCACTAGTCTCTCCAACTCCTTGGAAGTGAAGGCATAGGCCCTATTCCCAGACACTCGAGCCATGGTCGCTTCCAGACACAGGCCACAGCATCACTTGCAGTGTAGGTCCTCTCCTGTTGAAGGTCAGGTAGCAAGTGAGTAAACAGTAGACAATGGTGGACACGTCCACAGCGGTGCATACTGTCACTGCTGTCGTACATCACCATTGGCTCCTGGAACCTGTAGGCCCCAACGATAACCAATGATGTGTTGCACAGCAGTCGTAGACCTCCTCCCGCTACGGCGCACAACGTCAGCGGAATGACCTCATTTCCCCTTCTCCCTCCTCACCGGTCAGGCAGCCGCCATTTCAGGGGGGCACAGGCCATGGCACCTAACTGCGTCAATGCAGACATTGGCACATCAACTGACTTACAAGTTCACATACTGTTTCTGTAAAAAAAGCAAGGCATATTACTCTGAGTATATGTTTGAATATGACCATCTGATCACAGTTTTTCACCCTAGAATTCAACCGTTGAGGATGAATAGGAGATGGAGACATTCCCCCGTGTACAGACCCCTGGTGGACCTGGTGACAATGGAGGACAGGGACATTATCCTAACCTACAGACTTGATAGGGCCACAATCCAAGAGCTGTGTGCCCAATTGGAGCCAGACCAGACCTGATTTCAGCTATCGGCCACCCCACAGGTATCCCCCCTCTTGTGCAGGTTTTGTCAGTTCTCCATTTCTTGCCAAGTGGTTCCTTCCAAGGGACAGTGAACATGGCATCAGGGATGTCACAGCCTATGTTCTGAAACGTGCTGACCAGAGTGTTGTCTGCCCTGATGAAACACATGCACAGGTACATCATATTCCTCAAGGTGGAGGATTTGGCCACAGTGAAGGCTGCCTTCTATGCAATAGGACATATCCCCAACATCATTGGTGCTATTGATGGTACACATATTGTCTTTGTCCCACCCCAGAGAAATGAACAGGTGTTCAGAAATCAAAAGGGCTTTTACTCTCTGAATGTGCGGATGGTGTGTTTGGTGGACCAGTACATCTCCCATGTCAATGCAAAGTATCCTGGCTCTGTGCATGATGCCTTTATCTTGAGGAATACTCAGCATCCCATATGTGATGTCTCAACTCCAGAGGCACAGGGTTTGGCTAATAGGTGAGACCATGGTCCCCTCCCAGTTGATGTAGGTATATGGGTGTGGGGTTGTCTTTAAGCGTGAGTGTCTGACTAACAGGTATCCCTTGATATTTGCAGGTGACTCTGGTTACCCCAACCTCTCATGGCTACTGACCCCAGTGAGGAATGCCAGGACAAGGGTAGAGGAACGTTATAATGAGGCACATGGGCAAACATGGAGGATCATTGAGCGCACCTTTGGCCTGCTAAAGGCCAGATTCTGGTGCCTCCATCTGACAGGTGAATCCCTGTACTACTCACCCAAGAATGTCTGCCAGATCATTGTTGAATGTTGCATGTTGTACAACCTGGCCTTGAGATGCCTGGTGCCTTTTCTGCAGGAGGATGAGGCTGGAGATGGGTATGTGGCAGCGGTGAAGCCTGTGGGCAGTGACGAAGTGGAAGCAGAGGAAGAGGATGTGGACAACAGAACTACTATAATTTAACAGTACTTCCAGTGACATACAGGTAAGACACTGTAACTTCTCCTTCCATTGCAGTTTTGTGTTGGACATTGTACGTGGCAGACTGATTTTCCAAAATCTATGGCCACTTACTGTACCCTTTGACATCTCTATTTTCAGAGATCTGTGCCCCACTCTGGCTCCTGGTGTGTTTACTGCTGCCCACTTCAGGTCATATCTATGTATATATAACTGTACATTTGAATTGCAATGTTTACAGCTTGTTAAACTAATACATTTTCAATCAATTGACAAACTCCATACTTGTATTAGTTTCAAGGGTGTTTATAAGTGTAGGGGGTATTGCAGTGGGCTGGGTTGATGGTGGAGGAATGTCCAGTATAGAGTACAGTCTATTGGTATCACAGATGCATTGCCCAAGGGGGCATAGGGAGGGGGGCAATGGTAGTTCAAGGTGGACAGGGTGACAGAGTGGGACACAAGGGTGACATTCAGGGGAGTCGAATTTCCTGGCAGGGGTCTTGGCAATGTTCTCTGGCTTCTGCCTGAATCGAAGGGACCGTTTGCGTGGTGGTTCTCCTTCTGCAGGGGGATGTGTGCTGGTGGCCTGTTGTTCCTGTGGCGGGGTCTCCTGTCAACTAGCGTCAGTGGAGGTGGAGGGCTGTTCTTCTGTGTGGCTAGAGTCAGGGGCCCGTTTGTGTGCCACTGCCTCCCTCATGGTGTTGGCCATGTCTACCGGCACCCCTGCAATTGTGAACAGGGTAGTGTGGATGTCCCTCAGGTTCTCCCTGATCCCCAGGTACTGTCCCTCCTCCAGCAGCTGGGTCTCCTGCAACTTGGCCAGTATCTGGCCCATGGTCTCCTGGGAATGGTGGTATGCTCCCAGGATGTTGGTGAGTGCCTCGTGGAGAGTCGGTTCCCTTCGCCTGTCCCCCTCCTGTCGCACAGCAGTCCTCCCAGCTTCCCTGTTGTCCTGTGCCTCTGTCCCCTGAACCGTGTGCTCACTACCACTACCCCAGGTCCCTGATTGTCCTGTGTTTGTGGGGTTGCCTGGGTTCCGTGTAGTGGTGGACACATTGCTGATTGATGTGTCCTGGGGACAGAGGTATGAGCCTGCTGGGTGGGTGCTGTGGTTGTGTTTCCTGAGGGGGGAGGCTCTGTGGTGGTTTGGGACTGTGGGTGGGTCACTGACTGTCCAGAGTTCCCTGATGGGCCACGTTGGTCCTCCTGATCCAGGCGTGCAGAGCTGCTGTCATCACTGTGGGCCTCTTCTGGGGGAGACTGGATGTTGCTGGCATCTCCTCTCCGGTGACCTTGTGTGGGGGTCCTGTGGGGATGTAAATGCAGTGTTATTGTTTCTGCAGAAGACATCTTGTGCATGGGTATGTTTCCCTCTATGGTTGTTATTACCAAGGCAGCTTTGGCTTGTGTGAGTTGTGATTTGTTTGGCTAACTGATTGTCACTAGTGTGCATGCCGTGGTGATGGGTGTCCATGCAGGTCTGTGATGGGGGTCCATGCATTGGTGTTGCATGCATGGCTTGGTATTTGGATGGGTGGGGTATATGTGTGGTGGTGGAGTGATGGGGGTGAGGGTAGGGGTAGGAGTTTGTGATGGCATGCAGGTAGGGGGGGGTGAAAGTAGTAAAGATTTGACTTATCAGAGCTCAGTCCTCCTGCTACTCCTGCCAGGCCCTCAGGATGCATGATCATCAAGACTTGCTCCTCCCATGTTGTTAGTTGTGGGGGAGGAGGTGGGGGTCCACCGCCAGTCTTCTGTACAGCTATCTGGTATCTTGTAACCATGGAATGAACCTTCCCCAGTAGGTCCTCTACCTGATGTCATCCCTTGTTCTGGGGTGCTGTCCCATGGCGTTGACCCTGTCCACGACTCTGCCATAGCTCCATCTTCCTAGCAATTGATGTCCGCTGCACCTGTGATCCAAATAGCTGTGGCTCTACCCGGATGATTTCCTACACCATGAGTTGGCTCCTCCTCTGAGAACCTGGGGTTTCTTTGTGGTGCCATGGGTGTAGTGTGTGTGATGTGTGTGAGGGTGTGTGGGGTTATGTGTTGGGATGTGTGCTGTGAGGTGTGTGGATGGTGTATGGGTGGTGGTGTTCTGTGGCTCTGATTCAGTGTGTTCTCCTGGCGTGTCTCCCGCTCAGTTGTCAAATTTTTTTTTTTGGGGTTGTGGGTAGTGTGGGTGTGTGTTTTATAGTGGTGTGGGTGTAGTGTGTGTATGTGTGTCAGGTGTTTGTAGTTTGAATTGTCCAATGTAGTGTTGTTTTGTATGTGTGTGTGTATTTTGAGCATGGTGGTAAGTACCGCCAATGGTTTACAACGATTGAATGTCCGCCGCGGTGATTCATGGGTGATAATGCTGTGGGCATATTTCTGTTGGCGTAACAGTGTGGGCTTTGGTACAGCCTTTTTATCACTGACCTTTGGTCTGTGTGTGTGTCTGTATAGTGGCGGATTTCTATGTGTGGGTCATAATACGCATAGCGGTATACCGCTGTGGTCGTGGTATGTTGGCGGCAGTCAGCATGGCGGTAAGCGGCACTTACCGCCAATGTCATAATGAGGGCCACAGTGTCTACATGTTGTGAGAAAAACTTGCTGCTTTGCAGCGGGGCAAAATACAAGCATTAAAAAACACTGCAATATGAATAGGTCTGGCTTTAATGTGCTATATCCTGGAATTTCATGGGTACAGCAATCACCATGTAGTCACATGGGTAGAGTTTTCTACTTCTGGTGCACTATGAAAGGGGGAAAGGAACCAGAAAGAATGTCTTCCTGCACTCATTCTGTGGAAAATGTGCTCTGGGAGATCATTTGACTTTGCTGTACTGGCAATAGGAGAAAAAACACACAGATTGTCTACCTGCTCTAGTTCCGTAGAACATTTGAATGGCCAAGAGTGCATAAGAAGAGAAACAGAGCATGTGAGCAGCCATAAAAGACTGAGGTCATGTGCTGAGATGCTTAGAACAAGTGAGAGCAAGTTCTATACAAACAAATCAAAGTGGTATAAACAAAATCTATTTCTTCACTAGTAATCTGTGTGGAAAGTCGGAATGGCATTAACAGAAGAGCACTGAGGTAAATTAAGTTACTGACAACCTTCATGACAGCTGCTGTGTTTTGCACAGTCTAAAGGTTGATAGAGTGGGGTTTCTCGAGTCATAGTAAAATCATCAAACACAATCTCCCAATGGTCGTATAGACCTTAGGTTATCAATCTGAAGTTAAAGAAAGGACCTAACATAAGAAATACACTGGATATACAGTACACTAACATGGCTCCACATAAACAACAGGGAGGATGGTGTTCAAATCTTAAGGGTTTTAATACCAAATTTAGATCTGATAACATATCAGATCAGTCAGCAAAATTGGTAGAAAAATATAGTAAGAGCATACATAGTTAGATGTTCATGCAGCCTAAATCTATATATAGTCAAAAACAATATGCAAAACAGAATAACATATAGAAGACATAATATAGCTCACGCAGGTTCCATGAAGTAACTATCCTATTCTAAATTACATATTAAAACTTGCAAGTAGAAAGACTATGAGAAAGGCACCAACATCAGATGAACCAGATCTAATATTCAGTGGCAAGAATCTGGGTATTCAAGCATGAAGGTTAAACTCTAGGCATGGGAAATCAGCAGAGGTGGTAAAAAAACCTTTTTTTCAGGATGGTGTCTAATCTACTATTCTAAAGAGCACATCAATAAAGAATGAAAGAAGTTTCTAAAACACTTCTTATCATCATCCAACTAACAAACCAATTAAACGACAGTGATCTCAGGGACCAGGTAGACTTCCTATTTTCCCAGATTCCATCACAGAAGTAATTATCTAGGTGACCTTGGATGTAACAGCAGTCTGGTCTGCCTGGTACAGAATGGTGTCTCCCACTGTCTCCATATCCAAAGACAAGAATTAATTAACAATCAGTACTCTGCTGGTATAATACAATGAGAAAATTAACCTATTCTGAGCTAACGAGGACATAGATAAGACACCTGCGAAGGAAAGAAAAACAAGGCACATGTGGCCTATTATAAAATGTAATGGGTGCACTGAGGCCTGGTTGCAGATTAGGCAAACACTAGATTTGAATAAGTTGTAATTTTTTGTGAAAGTCACTTGCATATTTAGCTGAATCATAATAAATGTATTCTTCTTGAAAGAAAATGTATGCTTTCTAAAAAAACTTCTGTCATGCATCTGTGGAAGTAATCCCTTTCCAGGTCCTATCATATCAACTTAAGTCAGACGTAGGAGAAAATATGGGGAGGCAGATGGTTTTACAGAATAAATATCACCTCTGGTTGAAAATAAACACCTCTGAGGTGAGCTGAACTTTCATACACGTCACAGAGGGGAAATGCTGTAAATGATGTTCTAGTATCAGTAGGGTATGATAAATGTGTAAACTGGATGCAATCAGTGGTGGATACAGTTTTACTAGCTAAAAAACGGTGCAAGGCTTGGTCTACTCCTTCTGCTCCTTGGTACTCCCTACCTTTTAAAGAAACCACATGAAGATGCAAGAAACTGGAACGTATGTGGTGAGTTGAGTACGCTGACTCAGTAGGAGCAGCACTGAGATTCAAACAGAGGAAATATAAAGAACTAATCACCTGAGAAAAGAGAACATTTTATACCTCTAAAGTCCTGAATGCAGTCAATTCTGCCAAGGAAATGTTACTTATCGTGAAAGATGTTTAGTTCCTAGGTGTGAATCCAATGCTGTCTTACACACACAAGATCTCACGAATAAGCTATCAAACTTTTTTGAAAGCAAGGTTAGGGTAATCCTTGATGCAATCAAGTCCGCAAGAAATACTAGCAAGTCCAAACATGTGCCGTGCACTCTGGATGCAGATTTAGGGAGAGAACTGAAGACCCCAGGTCCCACCCTTCTAATCAGGCTGTGATCCTAAACCACTAGGCACCCATATTGGAACCAGAGTTTTCCACCTTCTCAATGACCTGAAACCTGTGTCCTCATCAGATACCTAATCTCCGTCTCAGTGGCAGAAGTTGACTGGCACTCTGGGCCCCCATAGAGGGAGGTATGTAACAGATTGCTGGCCTCCTAGCAGAGCCCTGCCACTTGGAAAATTGCCTTAATGTTCCTATATTAAGTAAAACGCAATGCTGATCCTTCGGTTCTCTCAAAATACCATCCTATATTGTTACTTCCATTTGCAGTTAAGATGTTAGAGATGTACATGAATAGATTATAAATGGAGAGACTGGAGAAGAGTCAGGTGCTCAATATTATCCGGTCAGTCTTTCATCCTCTACACAGCACTGAAACAGCTGTGCTGTCTGTGCGGTCTGTGGTAGATGACACTTGGACTGCGTTTAACCATATGTGCTGGTTCTCTTAGATCTGTCAGCAGCCTTTATGATATAGTCTCCCAGGGCATTCTTCTGGACAAGTTACAGGATGTCAGGATTAAAGACACTGTCCTTGACTGGTGTAGATCCTACCTCACAAGTATGATAAAGGTGGTCTTTTTGCATTCTTTCTTCTTAGACTTTAAAGCCTTACATCAAGGGGTTCCACTGAGCTCTGTGCTTAGACCTACTCTGTTTAATTTGTTCATCTGCCCTCTTCTGAAACGTATCTTTTGTCGCATGATGCAAAAATTATACTGATGACACTCAGCTTATTATCAATGCAGATAGGGCTAGCAAAAATCCTTTTGGTCCTTTTCAGGGATGAATGCCAGAAGTCTCTAGCTGGTAGCAGCAAAATGCCTTAAACTCTAACTCGGGAAAAACAGAGGTTCTGAGGCTACAATATTTGCAGATATCAAGTATGTTACCTCTAGAATCTTGCTCCCCTTCTGGACGGTACACCCTGCTTCTATAAAGGCTGTAAACTATCTAGGCATCTACCATGAACCCAACATCACGTTAAAGACTCAGGTCAATCCTCTGGTTTCAACTTGTAATTTTTTACTTAAGGTCTTAAGGAAGATCCTTCTCTTCCTTCGCGAGCAGGCCCATCAGGTGGTAAGCCAGGGGACTATTATTAGCCACTTGGATTACTGCAAGCCCCTATATCTGGGGGCAGACACAGGACTAATGAGGAAATTATGAAGCAATCAGAATATGGCAGCCAAGATGATTTTGAGCCTTCCTCAATAGTCATCCTCTTCAGAAGTCCTGAAACATCTGCTCTTTTTCCGAGATGAGTACATTTTAAATCACTCTGCATCATATACAAAGCAGCTATTGGAAGAGGCCAAGTAAGGCCTGCTTTAATCATGCTTTCAAGATTGTTACAAGAGCAGGGTGGCCTAGCTTAGTAAAGCTGTCTTTAACATATATAAGCAACAGTTTCCACTGAGAATGATTAATGCAGTCCTTGACACACCTCTTAAGTTTAAGCTTGGGTGCAAGCCAAACAGACAGCCAAAAAGTAGGAGACCCCCGCTGAATAGTGTTCGTTAGAAAGCCATTTCCCATCATTTCAGGTACAATAAACGTAGAGGAGCTACTGGGAAAAACAAGCATTCTTCTCAAGAGTTTGTTTTCAACATACAGTAAGGTGGATATATAGGCATACCCCCAGCTATCACATCCATAAGTAACTATGGGCACATTTTGCCTTGTAAATCTGAAACTTTGCTCTCATAGACTTGTTTCCCAGCCTGGCAGCAACTTGCAAATTCAAAGATCGAAGCAATATTTCTAGCAAAAACATGCCTTCTATCTTTGATCTGTGGCAACCAGGAAATGGAAGAGTCAAACAGAAATTTAAGAATAGAGAAAGGTTTGAGTGAACTGAATGTTCTATCATTGCGAAAATGGGATATTCGATTATTCCAACGGGCCCTCATCTGGGCCTGGATCTTTATTGTTAGAGAGAGCAAGAATAGCATCTCTGACTTCTTCCCAAGTGGAGAAGAGAGAGAATGCGTTACTAGATGACAAAGAAGAGTAAGACCCAGAATCACTAATAACGGGACATGGTGCATCATAAATGCTTTCAAAATATGTGAACCAAGAATAGGGTGGGACACGCTCTGTTAATCATTTACCTGAATCTAGGTTAAAAAGTGTGTGGTTAACAACTTCCCAGAAATCAGAACTGCTCCTACAGTGATGGCAGCAAACAAGTCGAGCCAGGCCCCCTGCTTCAGGAAGTGCTTCCTGAGTTGCAGAGGAGCTTTATATAAAATTCTGAGGAAGGCTACTTTAGATCTGTTTCTGGGGGGCTCTCCTTGAGGACCAATAAGAGATTACTGCGTGTCTGACTATAGGAGTGATCAAAGCATTTAGCAGTAGCATACAAACAATGATTTTTAGTAGCAAAATGTGCCCTCAAATTATGACTTACAACATCAAAAGAACTAAGTAGAACTTCCTCAGATAGCTGATCTTTACGATATGCTATAAAAGCATCAGGAATGTACCAATTAATTTAAGGTAAAAATAATTAAGGATTTATACTGTTACATGTAAGCCGATGACTCTGATCATGTTGAGTCACCAGCCCACAAGACAGGTTCATAATAGGAGCCGTGTTTTGCACCCAAACTATAATGGCTATCAGTGGGTTGTGATCACTCCATGTGTCCCATAATACCTTACATGAAATCGAGGATGGAATGAAAGCTAAGAAAGCAAAAATGAAATCTAACACACTGGAGGCAACTCTCCCTATGATATAGGTATTTTGACACTAGAGCTGCAAATAACAAGGGCCCCACTCAAGACTGATAGATTATATTCATGAACCACAGTGTGGAGCAATTCCCCATGTATGGTGTGTACAAAATAAGAATCAACGAAAGGGAGAAAAATGAGCTGTACAACTAAATTGGAAGTTATGAAAGGGACATGAAAACACTTCTTTGGTTTAGATGTATAGCAGTTTCAGACTAAACTTGTGATTCCTATATGATAATCATTTGAACAAATTGGAAATGCTAATAGAAAAATTCGGAGATTTTTGTGCTTGAATCTTGGGTCACATCAAGATTTTAGACAAAAAGTTAGCAGCTGTCCACAAAGCTTACAATGCTTCAGGCCAGGGTGTAAGTGGATTTCCTGGATGTCCCTCTGTGCAGTCATTGTTGCCTAAGTGCACAGCTTCTCCTGCTTTCTCCAATTACACTAACCAACAAAGCAGGGTGATCAAGAAAAGAATCCTTCCTGATAGTAATCACATTGTATTTCAGAGTGACCAGCAGCAGTCATGAACCTATAATGCAGATACCCACCCTATTAACCCATCATATTCTGCAGCGAACAATAAACATGCACATCAAATATTATTGTCCTGGAGAATGTCCATACCTTGGCTAATCTCTCCAAGCAAAGCCATGCTTCACTCTTTAATAAAGCAGTCCATTAGACAGGAAACATTCTGGATGAACAAGTGACGTTCTGTAGTCGAAGAGTTAAGTTGATTGGAGCTCGAGTGAAGGACTCTCAGGGAGACTGTTTACTTGTAAATTTTAAAAATCTCTCTTTTACTCGCATGTTACTCCATTCCTTACTTCCATCAATTTTCAAGCCAGGATTCATTAAGGCCCAACCCTTAGGATACTTTTTGGGCCCGCCTACTGTAAGTGCACATGCAGACCTGCAAGAACCTAAGACCAGAACTGAGAGCCAGAACTCTGTGTGTAATTTACTGAACTCCAGTTGTTATGAGGCTCTGGCTATGTCAGACAAGGTGGTGTGACTCCCTATCCCATAGACAATGTTCCTGAGTTACAAGGAAATAAGAGTAAGGAACCTATGACAGGCCCTCATAGTCCTATTATTCAAGTCCCATATTCAAAATTAAAGATGATTTCTCGGAAAGTGAAAGGGCTACTATCCAATATGGCAAATCTGGATTGGTTGAATTTAGTAGACAGTTATGATGTTATATGTTGCTAGGAGACGTGAGCCACTCAATATTGCTGTATACATGGTTCTTATTTATTCTGTACCCCTGTCCTTCCGTCACCAGTGGGGAGAGCAAAAGGAGGTCTAGTGACCATGATCTCAGTCAGACTTACCAAATTGGTTATTGAGCAGTTAAAATGCACTTTTTAAATCAGTTATTATTTTTTAAATCACAGGGATTGTATGATCTATTATTGATTCATTTTTATCACAATATTTTCAAAGATTCTAAAACAAATGTTATTGATTATCTGGAGGCATTTATAACAGATTTCCAGGACAAGCACACTAAGGAGACGCTGTTCTTGTGGGTGGCTGCTTTTAATATGCAAATTTGTAGTCCACATATTTCTGTGACCTATGGCTTACTGGACATAGAGGGGAATCAGTTGAAACATTTCAGACATCTGCCATATGGGGAGTAGGGCAGGGCACAGAATTCAGCTCCGCCAGCTTAGTTTTCAGAATTCGGGCACGTTGTGCTATGCAGAATAGCACGGAGTTCCCGAATTCTGCCATCCGGCATAGAGCGGATTTTGTTTGTGCATGAGAGATTTTTTTTTTTAGACTCTCAGGCTGCTAGCGAGCGTACGTGAGACTTTGCATTTTACCATTCTGCTTCCTGCAGTTAGCATGGGACGTTGCGTTTAATCTTGCTGCTTCCGGCCTTGCACACAAGACTTTGCATTCTCTTGCACTGCTTCTGGCAGTAAGAGGGGCCAAAACAGTGCTGCGAGTGAGCACAAATGCATCTAGAGTATATTTTCTACTCAAGATGCATTTAAATCTAGTCAAAAATAGGTTTTTGAGTGGATTTACTTCTCCAAAGGACCCTTCAAGTTAGTTTGGGTGTGGGAAGCCTTTTTTTCAAGCAGCAAGGAAGTGTCCCAGAGACTCCAACTTCCTGTTCCTGTCCATCAGACTTCTCCCAGTGCTTTGTCCATCTCCTTGTCACTTTTCACTTGGATTTCGAGGTGGAAGGATCACTTTATTTGTCACCTTTAGATTCAAGGATGTTGTTTTTGTGAAATCCCACAAGTACATTCAAAAACTGTTGTATAAGGGTGCTCTTTGTTTGCTTGACATGCACCAGTATTTCGTTGTACCTTAAATTGTTTTTTAAATTTAATAGTGGTGAATGGCCTGGTGATTAAGAATGGGCCTAGTTATTATTTATTTTTTCATTTCATTGATTTTTCATCTTTTGTAAAGCAAAATTGTTGCATGACTTACTACCTTACCTAATTGTTTGCAACATTTCCAATATTATTTTATTATGTGGCCTAGATTTCCAAATGGCCAGTACTAGTATTCATCATTGCAAGAAACAAATGTTTCAGTGACATATGTGTTTGAAACTCCATTTAGGGAAGGGATGGCATTGAATTCAATTAAAAATGTTGGCTATTGTTTGCATTTCATTTTTTGGCAAAAAGTGTATATGTTGTGGGGCAATATTTGATGGCATAGGAAGATGTGTGTTGTAAATTATTTGAAATTCAGTTAATTTTCATGTTTTGCATTGCTGAATTAATATTAGTGTTTTCTTCAGTGTGTGTATGTTTGTCATCATTCACCATTTGTCTTTGTTCTCCATGCTGTGGGGCCGGGGTCCAATTTGTGTAGTCTATGTCCATAGGACTGCATGTGATCTTTGTTCTCCAGGCCTCCTTGTTCACAGTTGTTATTTGATCGTGTGGCTAGCGGCCATTCTGTGCATCCAGGCAATGTGTCTTTGCCAAAGGCTTGCATGTGTTCTTTGTTCTCCTTGCTTTTTGTTGTTGTTTGACCGTGTGGCTGGCAGCCATTGTGTGCATGCAGCCAGTGTGTTTTTGCCATAGGCTTGCATGTGTTCTTTATCTATTCTCCATGCCTCCTTGCTGTTGTTGTTTGACCATGTGGCTGGCAGCCATTTTGTGCATCCAACCATATGCCATTGTCAGAGGCTTGCAAGTGTTCTACATTTATTCCCCATGCCTCCTTTCTCCTTATTATTGTCATTTGACCATGTGGCTGGGGGCCACTTTGTGCATTCAGCCAGTGACTTTTTGCTATAGGTTTGCATGCGTTCATGCCCTTTGTTCTTGTTTGACCATGTGACTGGCAGCCATTTTAAGAATCTAGCCAGTGTCTTTTTGCCATAGGCTTGCATGTGTTCTTTGTTCCACATGCCTCCTTGCTCCTTGTTTTTGCTGATTGACCATGTAGCTGGCAGGCATTTTGTGCATCCAGCCAGTGTGCCTTTGCCATGCACTTGCATTGATTGATCTGCTATCAGTTGAATATTTATGTGCTTGGGAATCATTGCAGTATATGTATACTAAAAGAATATGATTCTGATTAACATTGCTTATATCATTTCCTTAATTTTTTTGTTGCGCCTCATTTGTCCTTTCCTCACATTAGGTTTTTAATTCTTGTCCTCCCAAACAAACATTGGCAATTATTGGTCATTTGTTAAATGTAAGTTTTTATTTTAAATTTTTATTTTTTTATTTTTTGTTTTTATCTCAATTTGTTATTTAATTCTTTAATTAATTTTTTATTGTCATTTTTATTTTAATTTTTTTTCAATTATTGTTTTCGATTTTTTCATTTTCTTTAATCTTTATTCTTTCAATTTAATTAATTCTTCATTTTGCCTTGATCCATCCATCCATCCAGCCATCCACCATTTCCTCCTAGGCACCCTGGTTGTGGTGCTCTGCAGCCACATGAGCAGCATAATTCTTTTTATTTGAATGATTATTCCATATCCCCTGGACTACCTTGCCAAAATAAGTTTTTTAAGGATTATTCAATTTTCCCCGGGACCTTAATCTGGCTACCACAGGTGTCTCCATTAAAACAGATGGAGCTAAAGCAAAGAGCTATATCTGCATGTTGTGATGCCTGATTTAAAATTAAGGCCCATATTTATACTTTTTTAGGGCCACAATTGCATCATTTATTGATGCAAAATCGGGGCAAACTTACAAAATACTATTGTATTTTGGAAGTTTGCCCTGCTTTTGTGTAAAAAAATGATGCAAATGTGGCCCTAAAAAAGTATAAATATGGGCCTACATTTTATGGTGTGGTGGTGCGGTTTGATGTTACAATGTTTGATTAAATTGGTATTTATTACATAAGGAGCCAATCGACAAATATTGCATTTGTCTGTACTATTTCAATCTGCAACAATGCCACGTTTCACTAACTACATGTTTTCCTCCTTGGGTGCTTTTAAGTGCACAAGAGAAGAGATTTCACATCACCCGCATTTCTGCTAAAGAGAAGGCCAGTACAGTGCTATCAGTCCTCCAACTCTTTGGGTTGTACAGGTTAGTGCCACTGCCAAGTGAGAGTTTTAAGGTGTCCCCAAAGAAAGCTGCTCTCAAGAAAGTGGCAAGCAAGAAGAAGCAGCTTCCCATCAGTCATGTGCCAGCCACAACCTTTTTCGGGAGACATGTGCCTGCCAAACCGGCCCCTAGGGAGGAACCTGGGAGCTGCACTCTCGCATCAACAGCACCACCCAAACCTAAGCCCAAGGAAATGTTTATCAGGAAGGCAGCCACTGCAATCATGGTGACGCTGACGAGCAGTGACCCCGAATGTGACTTGTCCTTTTTGCAAAGTATTACCTAATCATTTCAGGAAACAGAGCAATATGAACAGCAGCAGCAGCCAGCAATAGAAGATCTTCGCAAAGTTGGAGCAGAACCGGAGGTTTAGCTTCCAGTCCAGTAAGAAACTCCTCTTTTAGAATCAATGGCTCCCAGATCTCCAGCAAGGAAAAGAAAGGGCACTACTCCACCATCTTCTCCAAACACCAATTCTGATGATGATAGGGACATAGAGTGGACACCAGCAGGGTCCAGGAGAAGCCAGGAGAGGCAAGGGAAAAGAAAAGTTCCATAGAGCCTTAGAATGATGAAAAAGGTTAATGAGGAGAACCGCGAGACAGAATTTGTGGATGCTGGCACAGAGGAGTCCAGCATCACTATTCAGCCTGCTGCAAGGGATGTGGCACAGGCAGCACCACCAGCTCCCATTTTTGTAAGGCCCCAGCTGAGACCTACCCCTACTTCAGTAGAAGTATGCATTATAGAGAGGCAGTCGACACACCCACCTACCTCCAGTTCCTCGTCAGGCATTGGCAGTGGCCCAGTGAGAAAGTACTTCTCCACAGTTTGGGACATATTTACGATTAGCAAACAGGAGGAGAACATTACAATATGCTTAATTTGCCATGCAAGTGTTCATCAAGGTAAGCCTGGTTCACATTATGGTACTGGAGGTCAGACGACCCATATGAAAAAAATCACACAATCCGAAGGGAGGAGCACTTTAAAAAAAGAATCTGAAAGTGGTTGCGGTGGTGAAGGTGAGGAGAGCTGGGAAACATTAGCTACAACGGGTCAAATGTCAGTGGAAGGTGAGGAAGAAGAGAGTGGCATCCTCAGTCAAAGTAGCCGTGTCCCCAGCAGTGACCCAGAATCACCTGCCTCAGTGACCTCACAATGGTACAGGAAGACTCAGAATCAGATGGAGACACCAAAGCATATGGTGACTGCCCCACGTTGCACATTGAGTCTACCACCACCTATTTCTTGAAAGTCGCCTGCACCAGTGGCCCCAGGAAAGAAGAAAATCCAGGCTACAATTATGGGCATGTTTAGCTAGGAGGGACCCCATGACTGCAACCAACCAGTCGCATGTTTACAAAATAGGAAACTGGCAAAAATGTTAGTGCTAGACCTTCCCCCTTTTTCTTTTGTGGAAGGAGTGCGCTTCTTAGAATTTGTGGCAGCTTTCTGCCTGAAATGGAAGGTTCCAAGTCAGACCTATAATCCCAGAGTTGCTGTTCTAGCATTCCATCACGATGTGCTGCAATTGGTTAGACAAGCTGTGCAGCAAAATGTTGTCCACACTATCCACTTGATGACAGACATGTGGACCAGTTGTCAGGCAACAGATTACATGTGCATTACTGCAAAATTAGTTTTTATTGCTGGCATAAAGCAAAAGCTCTCTACAGTTCTTGGCCCTGAAGATATTTTTAAGAGCAATCAGTGGCATGCAACAGTAGCCATGTTTGCCAAGGAGAAATCACATACAGCTGAACACATCTTGAATGTATTTAATAGCAAGGAGTGTGAATGACTACGACCCAGATGTGTCTCAATTGGATTTCTTGCACAGACAATGGCAGTAACATATTCAAGGCCATGCCAGACGGTGGCCACTTCAGGGTCCTCTGTTTGGTGGACTGCATCAACCTAATTTTTCAAACGTTTCTCAAGAAAGAAGACATTGGGCCTCATTACGAGTTTGGCGGTCTCAGGACTACCATGTTGGCGGTGGCAGTCATTCCACCAACAGGCTGACGGGAAGACTGACAAAATATGACATTGGCAGTATTCAGTACAGAACACAGCCAAAGCACTGCCAGCACCGCCACAGACCGTCTGGCTGCCACAGACAACAGTAGCCACCTGCAGGCCAGTGGAGCATGTTTCCACCGGACAGATTACGAGGTTGCACACCGACAAGGATTCTGCTGTGGTTGCACCACCACAGAGACACAGGCAGAAACCAGCTATATAAACAGAGACACTCCTCTTCAGGAAACCATACTCACCCGGAGCCACCCTGGAACCTCAACTAGATATTTTCCCGATGCTCCTGCTTGCCCAAAGACTCCAGAATATGCAAAGACCACAACAACAGCTACCATAAGTACACACACTTACCTGGTACTGTTTGTCAATATTTGTCACACAACATATATTCGGGAAGGGAGTGCAAGGGCAACACCCACACATAACATCACATTACGATGCACACTTACATACAGCCACACACACACTCACATATACACAACAATCACACTACAGCCACCAAACACACATGCACACATACACATACACACACACACACACACACACATGCACACATACACACATCATAAATACACACAGGTACACATGTATACACTGCAGAGGCTCACACTCACACAGTACCCCACAACACCTCAAGACATCACAGTCACAAAAACAACCACACCATCCTCAGTCCCTTGGCAGGGACCCACAGGGGACAGTACCCAGGGACACATTACACATACATCACAACGTAACACCAAGAGGCAAAAAATTCACCCAAAAACACAACCATATCACTTACCGATCGACTTACATAGAACATCGTATCTAACATAGCATGCACAAAACATGAACAGACACACAGTGAAAGCACAAAAAGCCACAAAACACATCAACAAACACATCTAAACACAAACAACACTCAATCCTAACACAACAAAAAATCTTGAACACACAATTGTCCATCACACAACACACATCCTACCACTTTCAGACACAAGCACAGCACACTACCTCACATTCTGACTAAACAACCGAGGAAGCCCAAGCCGCACACACACACACACACACAGATACAGACACCCAACTAATGTCAGCCAGGAACAACTCCATACTAGGGAATGAAATGCATAACCAAGATTGAAGCAGGAAACCAACAACAGCTTGTCTCAAATTATTATTCAATTCCAATAAA
This sequence comes from Pleurodeles waltl, assembly GCF_031143425.1. Taxonomy (NCBI): domain Eukaryota; kingdom Metazoa; phylum Chordata; class Amphibia; order Caudata; family Salamandridae; genus Pleurodeles; species Pleurodeles waltl. The sequence continues at coordinate 581,133,139 of NC_090443.1, read as the reverse complement.
TTGGAAAAACAAAGGTCACAGGCCAGTCCATGAATGACAGTTTCAATGCACATAGTTCACATATGTGTGCCCCAAACTTGACTCCTGACTGCTATGTAACCTCAGCAGATAGGGGCATCTTTGGGGCAAGCAGGCACCTCAGGGGTTATGTGGGGGGGTGGGGTTTAGGTTTTGGAGGGAGGCCTCAGGGATATGGTTTGGGAGAGGGGTTGTGGCTTAATCTTAGGTTTAGGGGAGGATTTTTTAGGAGAGGTAAACTTCTTGGTAGGGAACGGGCATGGGTACTTGCAGGGGGGGGGAGGGAGGCCTTTGAGGTGGTAAGGCCAGACTTGGGGAGGGACAAAGAGCATCTAGGGGTATCATGGGTTAGAAGATGAGTAGAGAAAAGGGCAAACTCCAAAAGGAAAGCTTTTTTAAACAAATAGGGGCAGTTATAGCAAAAGGGTTTGGGTATGGATGGACAGGGAGGGGTTGTCTGAGGTGTTGTTGATGTCATGGGTGCATGTTTGTGCGAGGTATGTTTGTGAGTGGTGGGTGTCTGTTGGGTGGATGAGTGCGGGTGTTTATGTGTCTTGGGTTGAGGGGCATGGAGGTGCTGGGGTAGGCTGTGGTGGGTGGGTGACTGTTGGGGTGGTGACTACAGGTATGGTAGATGTGCTGCATGTAGGTGTGTCAGTGGTTGTGTCGTCTGCAGGTCTGCCTACTGGGGTGGGTGTCTGATGGTTTGCTGTGGTACTGTCTGTTGGTCGGATTGGTGTGGTGGCTAGATCTTTGAATGTTGGTATAGTGTCTTCAGGTGTGTCAACTGTGCTGTCAGTGATGATGGGGCGTAAGGGCAGGTTGTGACTGTTGCTGTGTGTGCATGTGAATGTTGCTTGTGTGCATGCCGGTGGTGTGTCTTGTGATGCTTGTGTTTGTCTGAGCTACCCTTAGATGTTGAGGGGGATGTATGCCTGTCTTTCTGTGTGCTTTGGCTGGGTCGGGGAAGAGGGGTTTGGAATTGGAGGAGGAAGGTGGAGGGAGGATGGGAGACAAAGGGTGACTGGCTACAGTCAGTTTGAATGCCAGAGCCTGAAAGTAGGCTAGCCAGGGCACCATGAATGCCCTCCAAGAATGCATTACTCTGTGGAATCTGAGTTTCAAGTCCCTGGATGGCATTCACAATGGTCGACTGACCCACAGAGATAGACCTCAGGATGTCATTAGCCAACTCACTGTGGGCAGCAGGGCTGACAGGGGCAGTGGCAGGGGCAGAGGTGTCTATGGCAAAGTGACTCCCACCCTCTTGGGTGCGTGGGCATGGCCAACTGGGTGGGGAGCTACAGCAAGGGTGGTGGTAGTAAGGGGGTGGCAGGCTTAGATGGTGCTACAGTGGTCCCAGATGGGTCTTCCACTGCCAGGGAGTGTCCACTAGAGGAGGATTCCGAAGATGAAGATATGGATCCTGTCACCCTCTTGGTGCTTCGCTCACTCTCGGGCCACTGGGTCCCTCAGTGTCAATAGTATCAGCACTTCGGGTGCCGTAGCCAGCAGCTTTCCCACTCGGCTCTGCCCTATTTCCTTTGCCTATTGATGCAGAGAAACAGAGAGAGAGGTAGGGTCATCACATTCTTTACTTACCACTTACATTATGCCATACACTACAGTAACATCACATCTATGTGTAAAACACTCCCAGGTAGAAGCCATTTTAAGACAACATCATGTTCCACCAACGAAATAGATTCCACAACCTCATATTACAACAATTTCACATCCAACATAAGCCTACTATCTGACTCTACATCACCATATTATCAGTACAGCTAAAATAAACTATTCCTGCACAACATGATTTGTCAACATAAAATGTGTGTCCTATAGAGAGCATCACTGTGAAACAACAATCCATCAACATATATCAGTGTTAACTTTGATTTCAAATTCATACCTACTCCAAATCTACACTTGCTCAGTCCACTGCCAGATGTCATTTTCTATGAAAGTTACCTCATAACAATCCAATTACAACACAGCTTGTTGCTTAGCTGTCACATCTCTAAAATATAACTGTGTCTAAAACATTCACAATGGCAAAAAGCTCAGATGCATCTGCTCCATTTGGCGTATCCAATTTTGAACTATAATAGACTCCTAAACCATTTCTGAAACACATACATCAACTGTGTTTTTTTAAAGGATTTACACAGACCTTTTGGACCTACTCATCTTAGTTTTTCTCACATAGAAAACAAAGGCCCTCATTATGACCCTGGCGGACGGCGGTAATATGGAGGAAAGTACTGCCAATAGGCTGGCGGTACGTTTCTCCATATTATGACATTGGCGGTTTGGCTACAGCCAAACTGCCAATGTACCACACCAACTGCCACGGCGGAAACGACCACCGGGCTGGAGACTTCACTCTCCAGCCTGGCAGCCGTCACTTGCCCGCCTGCGGGATTATAACCCCACCTAGCACCATGGTTTTTGTGGAAACCATACCGCCATGAAAACCATGGCGGTAAGCACTATCAGTGACAGGGAATCCCTTCCCTGTTACTGATAGGGGTTTTCCCCTTCCCTCTCCCCTCCACAGATTCCCCCATACCCTCTACCTCTCCAGACCACTCCCCATACACACCCTTCCCTTCACACACGCATACACACACCCATTCCCACATTCATCTGAGCATACATACATTCATTCACACACACATCCACATACACTTACATACATACAAGCAGACATGCATTCACACAACACTACATACACTCACTCACACATCCATACATGCACACAAATACAACATGCAACACACACCTATATACAGGCATGCACAGACATACACACACACACACCCCCACACACACAACACCCACCCTCCCCTGTCGAAACACCTGATTTACCTGTTGTTAGGGGGTCCTCGGGCAAGACAAGGGATGGGGTGCTGCTGCCAGTGGCAGCATCCTCCAGCAGAACACCGCCATGCCGTATCATGTGTCATGGTACGGCCGGCGGTGGTCTACTGGCGTGGTGCTGCTGCTGGCAGCAGCGCCACCTTACCGCCATCAGCTGGCATGCCCACAGCTGGATTTCTGCCATCCTTCTGGTGGAAATCCGGCTGTGGTCATAGTATGGCAGATGGCTGGTAGCCACAGCGATGGTCTTTTGGAGGCTGTCGCCGCAGCGGTAGGCGGTTTTTGCCGCCAGGGTCATGATGACCCCTAAAGTAATGTAAAGCAATAGTTGTCTACCTAGCACACAGGATACACCCACAGACAACCACAGGGAGCATAACAACATCTTCAGTACAACGGACACCTGGTGTGTGCATGAAGGCCACATACAATTCCACTAATCATGCTGAGTAGCAACCTCAAGATGAACAGATCAAATTATCAAAATCACTATCAACACTTCAGACATGAGTCACCTAACACATCTGGAGTACAGTCACACTGACATCAACCACTTCTAAAGCAACCATGATTGACACATACACACAGAGTCCAGCAATTTGACTGACAAGTTATGCCATTCCACCTACATGTAACTGTCAACTACAACACCTGCAACACTATGAAGTCATGGTTACATAAGATTATCCAAACTAAAATACTTCAACACAGATCCAGAATAGCAAAAGTAAGTATGCCAAACCTTAATCTTAAATCTCAAAAATGTCAGGAAGTACCAATGTGCACATGATGTTGGCAAAAAACAGTTGATATTGTACCTATATAGGAGATGTCCTGCCCTATATAGCATGAGCAAAATAACTTGGCTAAGTGAATTGCAGGCTAGCCACTTACCTTCTCAGTAACATGTACACAGTATAGATAGTCTGAATTCACATGTCTATGATATGCCTGGCTGTAGGAATGTATTATTACCACCATGCTTTTCATCTCATTGGATGTCCACCCTGATCAAACATCACATTTGCCAATGTACAGTCCACACTTAACAATAGGGACACCTCCTCACACCTCTGAGGTAAATGTAGCAAGTATACCATGTGACATTTCTGCATTAGATGACACCCTCGTATGAAGTTGACATCTATTTCACAACTCAGAAATATTTGACCTGTTACTCACATGTGAGAGCCATGTTGCACATAGAGCTAGATCTAGTGTGTTAGAAATGGGGTCTCTAGTTGGCAGTGGTATATACCGTTGTCAATGTAGGGACCACAATCTTAGCCAGGGCGAGTCACAGACAATCCAAATTATCCTGTGTCCACCCTCTGGTGGAGTGGCACTGAGCAGTCAGGCTTAACTTAGAAGGCAATGCGTAAAGTATTTGTGCAATAAATCATGCACAAACACAGTGTGAATACCACAAAAAGACACCATACAGGTTTAGAAAAATATAGGATATTTATCTGGTTAAATGAAGGTCAAAACAATCAAGATTTGATAATCACAAGTTGAAATAGCACTTTTTGTAATGATAAGAAGTGTCTTTAGTTCTTAAAAGTAACAATTGTCTCTCGTAAGCACAAAGTTCCTGGTTTGCATCAAAATTACACGCACAAAGAACGCAGAGGAGGAGATCCGTGGAAAAAGGTAGGTGTGCGTCAGATTTCCAGCTGCACACAGGCAATGCATTGATTCTTTTCCACACCGCAACTCCTTTGCGTCGAATTCCGGTGCGCAGGCTTGAATTGTCTTTGCAAAGCTTGGGGCTTTTGACGACCAGGGATGATGCATGGAAATCCTTGCCATGCAGGGTGAATTCATAGGTGCTGTGTCGATCTGGTGGGCGATGCCTCAAAATTTATGTAGCAGGGAAGGTGCTGCATAGATTCCTCTTGCAGGAAGTCAGGCTGCATCGTTCTGGCTCGGCAATGCGTCAATCCAGTGGGCTGTGCGTCAAAGTTCCGGTCGCAACACTGGCGCTGCTTCAATCTCCACTCGGGGAGCCGGGCGACATCGTTCCAGTTCGGTGATGCGGTTATTATTTAACCGCTAGGCAGGGTGTGTGTTGATTCTGACAGGCTGTGCGTCAATTTTCACCACACAAGGAGTTTTCTTGCAGAGGTGAAGTCTTTTTAGCCCTGAGACTTCAGGAACAGGAGACAAGCTCAATCCAAGCCATTGGAGAGCACCTCTCAGCAGAGCCAGAGGCCAGTAAGGCAGCAGGGGAGCAGCAAGGCAGCAGTCCTTTACAGCAAAACAGTCCTTTTGAGTCCTTCGGGCAGCTAGGCAGCTTCCCTTGGCAGGTTGCAGGTTCTGGTGCAGAATGTCTGTTCCAAGAAGTGTCTAAGTTGGTAGGGTCAGGGACCCAGTTGATATACCAAAAGGTGCTCTTGAAGGGGGGGAGACACCCAAGAGTGGTTTTGAAGTGCACAAGTTCCCCTTTCAGTACAGTCATGTCTGCCATTGTGTGATGATGGGCCACTGTCCTTTAAAATGTAAGTGTCAGGCCCTCCAACCTTCCAGCCCAGGAGGACCCATTCAGTATGCAGATGTGTGAAGGTGTGACTGAGCATCTTGTGTTTGTGGTTGGCTGGGTGAAATGCACAAGGGAGCAGTTAGCCAGCCCAGCCGAGACATGGATTGGAGACAGGCTGTAAGGCACAGAAGTGCAGAGAAATTTTCACTTTCTAAAAGTGGCATTTCTAAAATAGTAATATAAAATTCAACATCACCAGTCAGTAGGATGTTGTATTACTATCCTACCCATACTAAGTATGACCTGTCTACTCCTTTCTGATCAGAATCTATCACTCAAACAGTATATGAGGGTAGCCCTAATGTTAGCCTATGGAAGGAGTAGGCCTCACGCCATTGGAAAACAAATGTAGACGTTTTCCACTACAAGGACATATCAAACTCACATGTATATGTCCTGCCTTTTACCTACACAGTATGCTCCCCTTTGGGTTACCAAGGGCCTAGCTTAAGGGTGACTTATATGTAGAAAAAGGGGAGTTTATGGCTTGGCAATTACTTTTAAATGCCAAGTTGAAGAGGCAGTGAAACTGCACATACAGGCCCTGCAATGGCAGGTCTGAGACATGGCTTGGGGCTACTTATGTGGGTGGCTCAACCAGTTCTGTAGGCCCACTAGTAGTAGTCAATCTAAAGGCCCCGCGCACTTTACTGGGGACTTACAAGTAGATCACATATGCCATTTGGGTAAGAAACAATATCACTATGTTTTAAGAGAGAGAGCAATATGCACTTTAGCGCTGGTTAGCAGTGGTAAAGTGTGCAGAGTCCTAAAACCAGCAAAAACAGTGTCAAAAAGTAGAGGGAGGCAGGAAAAAAGTTGGGGGTGACCACCTTAATGCTGTCAGGTCTAACATGTGCCCCCCCCTTCTGAAAGTAGGGAGAGCTACCCAACCCCTTGGAAGCTCTCATCGCTAAGGCAGAAGTATTTGGGGAGACCATCAGCATTGGTGTGGTCAGTCTCCAGGTGATGCTCCACCGTGAAGTCCATCCCCTGTAGGGAAATGGACCACATCAAGAGTTTAGGATTTTTACCCCTCTTTTGCACGAGCCACTTGAGGGGCCTGTGGTCTGTCTGAACCCGGAAGTGAGTCACAAACAGGTATGGTATCAGCTTCTTCAGTGCCCAGACCACAGCAAATGCTTCTCTTTCATTAGCACTTCACCTCTGTTCCCGTGGTATTAGTCTCCTGCTAAAAAAGACTACCAGTTAGTTTAGGCCATCCTCATTCAGCTGTGCTAGGGCTGCCCCCATGCCATGATCTGAAGCGTCTGTCTGCACAATAAATTATCTTGAGTAGTCAGGGGCCTTGAGCACGGGGGCCGTGCGAATGGCTTCATTCAGGGAGTCAAAGGCTTTCTGACAAGTCTCTGTCCAATTCAACAACCTAGGTTGCTTTTTGGGTGTGAGTTCTGATAAGGGGGCCACTATGGTGCCATAACCCTTAACAAATCTTCTGTAGTATCCGGTGAGACCTCAGAATGCTCTCACCTCTGTCTGGGTTCTAGGTGGTTGTCAGGCCTTCATTGTTTCAATCTTGTCCTACTAGGTGTCCCAAGTACACCATGGAACCCTGCCCGATCTGGCACTCAATGGCCTTGATGGTCATGCCTGCCTGTTGCAGGGCCTGAAGCACCTCTTTGGGGTGGAGCAGGTGTTCCTTTCAGATAAGCTATAGATGGTAATGTCGTCTAGATAGGCTGCACAGAAGGCATCCTTGCCAGTTAGCACCCCGTTAACCAACCATTGGAAGACAGCGAGGGCATTTTTCAGCCAAAGTGCATGACCCGGAACCTTGTAATGACCCTCAGAAGTCGAAAAAGCTGATCTCTCTTTTGCCCCTTCAGACAAGGTGATCTGCCAGTACCCTGACGTGAGGTCAAAGGTACTAAGGAACTTTGCAGTGCCTAGCCTGTCTACGAGCTCGTTAGCTCATGGGATGGGGTGAGCATCTGTCTTTGTGACAGAATTGAGACCCCGATAGGCCACGCAGAACCTAAGCTCTGGCTTGGCACTGGGAGTGGCAGCCTTGGGAACCAACACCACTGGGCTGGCCCAGGGACTGCTGGACTTCTCAATCACCCCAAGGCCAGCATCTTGGCAACCTCATCCTTGATGCTGGTCCCCACCTTATCTGATACTCTGTAAATTGTATTCTTTACAGGGGTACTGTCTCCTGTGTCAATGTCATGGACACACAGGTGTGTGAGATCGGGGATGAGGAAAAACAGGGAAGAAAACTGCTCCAATAACTTGTAGCAGTCCCCTCTCTGATCTAGGGTAAGGCAGTCAAAGAGATTGACACCCTCCACTGACCCATCTCCCTCTTTGGCAGAGAGGAGGTCAGGTAGAGGCTCACTCTCCTCTTCCATACCCTCATCTATCACCAGAAGCATGCTGACTTCCAACCTCTCAAAATTAGGCTTTAGTCTGTTTTGATGGAGCACCCTTAGGGGGTTTCTAGGGGACTTGAGGTCCACTAAGTAAGTGGCCTCCACCTTCCGCTCCTTGATCTTGAATGGGCCAGTCCAGCAGTCCTGGAGAGCTCTAGGCTCTACTGGCTCCATTACCCATACTTTGTCCCCAGATGAGAATTCTACCAAGATGGCTTTCTGGTCGTACCATTGCTTCATCCCCTCTTGACTGGCCTTGAGGTTGCTCTTGGGCTGTTTGCAGAAGCGCTTCATCTGGTTGCCGAGGGCAAGCATGTAACTGACCACATCCTGGGGTAGTTTCCTGGGAGCTTTCTCCCACCTCTCTTTCACCATGCCTCAGCATTTCCTGACAGGGTACCTATAGCAAAGTTCGAAGGGGCTGAACCCCACCCCTTTCTGGGGCACCTCTCTATAAGCAAAGAGAAGTCAGGGCAAGAGGTCATCCCACTTACATCTCATGGCCTCAGGCAGGCCTGTGACCATGCCTTTTAGGGTCTTGTTAAAACTTTGCACAAGCCCACTAGATTGAGGATGCTAAGGGGTGGTGAACCAGTAGGTCACGCACACGCATCCCACATGGACTTCATGTACACAGACATGAAGTTTGTGTCTCTGTCAGAAACAACCTCCTTTGGGAATCCCACATGGGCAAATAGCTCCATCAGAGCTTTAGTAACTACTGGTGCAGTCACTTTCCTTAGAGGGATTGCCTCTGGATAGCGGATGGCATGGTCCAACAAAACCAGGATAAACATGTTGCTTAGGGCAGTTTTGGGGTCCAAGGGACCAATGACGTATATGCCCACCCTTTCAGAGGGGGTGCCAATGACGGGGAGTGGAATCAGGGGGGCTTTTAGCCTTCTCCCTGTCTTCCCACTAGCCTGGCAGGTTGGGTAGGACCTACATAAAGGATCTGAGGTTACCCACATCTGAGGACAATAAAAGTGGGTGACCAGCCTGGCGAAGGTCTTGTCTTGCCCAGGGGGATGTCGTGAGCCAAGCCCAGTAGGAAGGCCCGGTAGCATTGGGGGACCACCAGCACACATGCAGCCCCACTTCTGGCCCCTTGGGCTAACTGTAAAGGTGATCATTCTCCCAATAGATGTGTTGATCGCCAGACGCTTCACCTGCTGCCTGGGTTGCGGCCTGTCACCTCAACCCCTCAAGAGTGGGGCACTCTTTCTGCACTTTGCAGAACTCCTCACTGGTTGGCCCACCCTCAACTTGTCATCCATCAAGCTCAGCAGGTTACCCAGGGTGGTGATGTCCTCCCCAGTTGGATCAGGGGCCTCCTCCTCTGGGACCCCGTCAACCTCAGCGGGAACGTCTCGGACTGGTTTCCCATTCCCCTTTCCTTTTCTCTTTGCAGCTGTCTGGGCCATTGTTCCATTCTCCAGATGCCCTTGACTTTCTTCCCTAGCAGGCATGGACTGTGTGGTCATGCAGACGCATTCAGGCAAACCTAACATCTCCAGGTTAGACCTGAGCACCACCTCCTTTCAAGTAGTATGGTCAAGATCATTGCCTAACATACAATCTACAGGCATGGCAGAACTCACAGCTACTTTTAGAGTACTAGAGACCCCCAACACTCATAGGGAACAAGAGCCACCAGTAGGTGACTCTCACGATTGTCAGCGACTATGACCTGCTGGAATGTATTGGGGATGACCGGCTCTGCTGACACCAGCTGACCACCAACAGTAGTCATGGTGGCTCCTGTGTCACGCAGAGCCTCCACCCTTTGCCATTAATGGTGATCTACTGCCTATACTTGAAAGTATTGGCAGCCATGTGGGCTTTTGGCACCATTTCTTCATCTCCCAGGGAAACTAGGGTTACCTCCATCTGTTCTCCAAAGCTATCTGGGACTACCTCCTCCCCGAGTGCTACGCTAGCCAACCCAGGTGTCTGCCCTTCAGTGGGGGGCAGTGCCCGCATTGGACACTGGGAGTTGCCCTTGTAGTGACCATTTGGGTACAAACTTCCCTTTCTTTTTATCAAAGAACCCTGGCCTCTTTTCAGAATCAGGTTTTGACTGGTTACCACCACTCCCCTGGAAGTTGTTTTGGGGGCCTTTTGAGAACTCCTTATTTTAAAGTTTTTCTCCTCCCTCCTTCTTCTGATGGGAACCCTGACCTCCTTTGTGGGATTCCCCCCCCAGCTACCATTTGGATACTCTGGTGCTAGCCCAGAGGTCCGCCTCCTCAGCAAGCTTACTAGGATCATTCATCTTCTTGTCAACTAGGTGCTGGCTCAACTCTGTAAAGCAAACACTGAGCATATTCTCTCTCATGATCAAATTATACAACCCCACATAGTCATCTACTTTACTGCCCCTCACCTATCCATTCACTGCCTTACTGGAACAATGAAAAAAGCCTACTCAAGTCTGTGTTGTGAGTTTGGTGCTGTCCCTGAATCTCTGAAGATACTTCTCAGGGCTCAGCCCAATCTTGGCAAGTAGAGTGGCTTTCATGGGTGAGTGTATGTTCTGATGCTTTGGGTCTAATGTGAGAAGTGTGTCCCTCCCCACAACTGGCACATAGCCCCACACACCTGTCCCCAAGCTGCTCTTCAGGAACCCCAAGAGCCCTGAGTGCAACTACAGAAGCACCCAACCACTTATCAATGTCATCTGCCACCACATAACTTGGCACCACATTTTGGGGTATACAAACCTTGTCCCCAGAAGGTCCTGCATGTATGCTGCCACCATCACTGCTGGACTCAGACTGCCTAGCCTTGGTGTCCAGCTCTTTAAGACTCAGATCATGAGCCAACAGATGTTTTTTCTCAACCAAAGCCCTTCCAACTTCTCTCTCAGCCTTTCTTTCTTCTGCCTCCATGTTTAACCTTGCCATTTGGAGTTGAAATTCTCTCTCCTCCCTCCTTTCATATGTTGTCATGCCATGGCTAGAGACACTGCTCCCTGGTTTAGAAGGGGGCACAATTCCAGGGGTAACATCCCCCAATGCTGGTGGCAAATCCGCTGAGGGGCCATCTTCTGGCTTCTCCACCTCAACATTATCTTGTGAACGGGCATCTGCCCAGGCCCTCTGTGCCTTTTGGTACTCCTCCTTCCTGGAGGCACCCCGGGTAGGTACTCTCATCCCTTTGTAGAACCCTTTCAGCTGGTTACCAGTGTATGCAGAGGTATACATCCTTGTACAAGTAGGGACCACAATCCTAGTTGGGGTAAGTCACAAACAATCCAAATTATCCTGCTCCCATCCACTGGAAGCTTGGCACTGAGCAGTCAGGTTTAACTTAGAGGGCAATGTGTAAAGTATTTGTGCAATAAATCATGTAATAACACAGTGAGAACACCAAAAAAGGACACCACACAGGTTTAGAAAAGTATAGGATATTTATTTGATTAAATTAAGGTCAAAATTATCACAATTTGATAATCACAAGTTGAAATTTCACTTTTGTAATGATAAGAAGAGTCTTTGGGGGTCATTCTGACTTCGGCGGGCGGCGGAGGCCGCCCGCCAAAGTTCCCCCGACAGAATACCGCAGCGCGGTCAAAAGACCGCCACGGTAATTCTGAGTTTCCCGCTGGGCCGGCGGGCGACCGCCAGAAGGCCGCCCGCCCGCCCAGCGGGAAACCCCCTTCCACGAGGATGCCGGCTCCGAATGGAGCCGGCGGAGTGTAAAGGGTGCGACGGGTGCAGTTGCACCCGTCGCGATTTTCAGTGTCTGCTATGCAGACACTGAAAATCTTTGTGGGGCCCTGTTAGGGGGCCCCTGCAGTGCCCATGCCATTGGCATGGGCACTGCAGGGGCCCCCAGGGGCCCCACAACACCCGTTCCCGCCAGCAAGGTTCTGGCAGTCAAAACCGCCAGAACCAGGCTGGCGGGGAGGGGGTCGGAATCCCCATGGCGGCGCTGCCTGCAGCGCCGCCATGGAGGATTCCTCAGGCCAGGGGAAAACCGGCGGGAAACCACCGGTTTCCCTCTTCTGACCGCGGCTTTACCGCTGCGGTCAGAATTGGCCTGGATGCACCGCCAGCCTGTTGGCGGTGCACCCGCGGTCCCCGGCCCTGGCGGTCTATGACCGCCAGGGTCGGAATGACCCCCTTTATTTCTTAAAAGTAACAATTGTCTCTTGCAAGCACAAAGTACCTGGCTTGCGTCAAAATTACATGCACAAGGACCACAGAGGAGGAGATGCGTGGAAAAAGGTAGGTGTGAGTCGGATTTCCGGATGCACACAGATGTGTCGATTCTTTTCCACATGGCAAGGGCTTTGCCTCAAATTCCGGCACACAGGCTTGCATCCTCTGTGCGATGCGGAGTCTTTTGATGCCCAGGGATGATGCTTGGAAGTCGTAGGCATGCAGGGCGAGGTCACAGGTGCAGCGTCGATCCGGTGGGGGATGCATCAAAAGTTATGTCACACAGCAGGCACTGCATCAATTCCTCTCACAGGAAGTCAGGCTGCGTTGATCCAGTGAGCTGTGCGTCGAAGTTCCAGTTGCAACGCTGGCACTGCGTCAATCTCCACTCGGGGAGCCGGGTGTCATTGTTCCGGTTCGGAAATGCAGTTATTATTTAATCGCTAGGTCACTGTAACCCATAGGGCCCGGTGTTATCCAATGAGGAGTTGCACGGCGGTTCCCGACCTCCTCCCGCAACGGCGCACAACGTCAGCGGAATTGCCTCACTTCCACATGTCCCTCCATATGGGACAGGCGGATGCTATTTCAGGGGGAGGGGGGCAGGCCCTGGACATTTGCTGCATCACTGGTGAATTAGGGCATACTGTACGAATCACACTTACCCATTACAAGATAACAGCATACAAAGTTCTGTTGTAGCCCCATTGTTCAGTTTGTGACCGGCTCCTTACTCTTTTGCCTCATGTCTTGCTATCACTGCGGATGAAAAGGAGATGGAAACATACCCCCATGTATAGGCCTCTGGTGGACTTGGCAACAATGGAGGACAATCACATTATCCTCACCTATAGACTGGACAGGGCCAACAGTCACAGAGCTGTGTGCCCAATTGGAACCTGACCTGATATCTGCTATCCGTCACCCCAGTGGGATCCCCCCTCTTGCTCAAGTTCTATCAGTGCTCCATTTCCTGGCAACTGGTTCTTTCCAAGTGACAGTGGGCTTGGCAGCAGGAATGTCACAGCCAATGTTCTCAATAGTGCTAACAAGAGTGTTGTCTGCCCTGATTAAACACATGTGCAGCTACATTGTATTTCCCTGAGTTGAAGATTTGGCCACAGTGGAGGCCGAGTTCTATGCAAACGGAAATATCCCCAACATAATTGGGGCGATTGATGGAGCACACATTGCATTTGTACACCCCTGTCAGAATGAACAGGTGTTCAGAAATCGGAAGAGTCTACACTCTATGAATGTACAGATGGTGTGCTTGGCGGACCAGTACATCTCCCATTTCAATGCTAAGTATCGTGGGTCGGTGCACGATGCCTTTGTCCTGAGGAATAGCAGCATCCTAAATGTGATGTCCCAACTACAGAGGCAAAGGGTGTGGCTAATAGGTGAGCCCTGGTTCCCCCCCAGTATATGTTGGTGTATGAATATGTTGTGGGCCATGTGTGGCAAAACTTTGTCCGTCAATATTTTCAGGTGACTCTGATTACCCCAACCTAACATGGCTGCTTACCCCTGTGAGGAATGCCAGGACAAGGGCAGATGAACGTTATAATGAGGCTCGTGGATGAACCAGAAGGATAATAGAAAGGACCTTTGGCCTCCTGCAGGCCAAGTTCAGATGCCTCCATCTGACAGGTGGATCCCTGTGCTACTCACCCAAGAAGGTCTGCCAGATAGTAGTGGCATGCTGCATGTTTCACAACCTTGCCCTGAGATGCCATGTGCCTTTTCTGTAGGAGGAGGAGGCTGGAGATACCCGTGTGGCAGCAGTGGACCCTGTGGACAGTGAGGATGAGGAGGCAGAGGATGAGGAAAACAGTACATCAGTGATCAGACAAAACTTCCAATGACACACAGGTAAGACAGTGTTACTTCACATTTCTATTCAATTTGTTGAGATATCCGTGGCACTGGCATGCTGCCATTTCCCACTTCTATGCCTACTTACAGTACCCTTTGGCAATTCATTTTGCAGATGTTGGTGACCTCACGTATGCTCCTGGTGTGATCACTACAGCCAGCAACAGGTCATTGATCTATGCTCATTTTCTGCACAGTTAAATTGCAATGTTTGTACCTGTTTAAATGAATACATACTTTAAAAATTTGCCATACTCTAAACGTCTTTTTTTTCGCAAGGGTGTTTATTTAAGTGCTCAATTTTGAGGGGCAAGTGCAATGGGATGGGGTGATGATGGAGGAAAGTCCAGGGTATTAGTCCAGTCTAATTGTAGCACCGGTGTATTGCCCAAGGGGACATAGGAAGGGGAGCAATGTCAGTTCAAGGTGGACAGGGTGACTGAGTGGGACACAAGGGGGACAATGAGGAGAGTCTCATTTCCTGGCAGGGTCTTGGCAATAGCCACTGGCTTCTGTCCGGATTGCAGGGAATGTTTGCAGGGTGGTTCTCCTTCTGCAGGGGAGTGGTGCTGATGGCCTGTGAGTCCTGTAGCGGGGCCTCCTGGCCACTAGCGGCAGTGGAGGTGGAAGACTGTTCAGATGTCTGGCTAGTGGTAGGGGCCCGCTGTTGTGTGATTGCCTCCCTCATAATATTGGCAATGTCTGCCAGCACCCCTGCTATGGAGATCAGGGTGTTGTTGATGGCCTGCAAGTCCTCCCTGATCCCCTGGTACTGTCCCTCCTGCAGCCACCTGTTCTCCTGCACATTGTCCAGGATCTGGCCCATCGTGTCCTGGGAATGTTGATATGCTCCCAGGATCTCTGCAAGTGCCTCCTGGAGAGTCAGTTCCCTGGGCCTGTTCCCCTCCTGGTGCACAGCAGTCTTCCCAGTGTTCCTGTTGACCTGTGCCTCTGTCCCCTGAAGCGTGTGCCCACTGACCCCAGGTCCCCAATTGTCATGGGTTTGAGGTGTGGCCTGGGGTCCCTGTAGAGGTGGACATACTGCTGATTGACGTGTGCTTGGGGCAGAGGTGTGGGTACAATGTGTGGATGCTCTTGTGGTGTTTCCTGATGGGGGAGGCTCTGTGGTGGTGTGTGACTGGGCCTGGGTAACTGACTGTGCAGAGGTCCCTGATGGGCCAGGTTGGTCATCCAGATCCTGAAGACCAGAGTTGCTGTCATCACTGTGGGCCTCTTCTGCTGGGGAAACTGGATATTGTTGCCACCTCCTTTCCGGTGACATTGGCTGGGGTACCTGTGGGGATGTAAATGATGTATTATGGTTTCAGTGTCTGACATATTGTGCATCCGTGACTCGCCCTCGTTGGTTGTATTTACCCTGGCAGCTTTCTTTTATGTACGTTGGTGTTATGGTTGGATGAATGGTTCTCTAGAGTGTGCATGCTTTAGTGATGAGTGTCCACGCAGGGCTTTGAGGGGTGCCCATGCATTGATGGTGAAGCATGCAGGGCTTGGCATTGGGGTGAGTGATATGTGATGGTAGGGTGTGTGGGTAGTGGTGGAATGATGATAGTGAGGGTGGGAAGTATGTGATGGCATGCAGGTAGGGGGGTGATAGTAGTAGAGAGTTGACTTACCAGAGTTCAGTCCTCCTCCTACTCCGGCCAGGCCCTCAAGATGCAGTAGTGCCAAGACTTGCTCCTCTCATGCTGTGAGTTGTGGGGGAGGAGGTGGGGGTCCACCGCCAGTCCTCTGTACAGCGAGTTGGTGTCTTGCTGCATTGGAACGTACATTCCCCCGTAAGTCGTTCCACCTCTTCCAGATGTCATCCCTAGTTCTTGGGTGCTGTTCCACGGCGTTGACCCTGTCCATGATTCTCCGCCATAGCTCCATCTTCCTAGCTATCGATATCTGCTGCACCTGTGCTCCAAATAGCTGTGGCTCTACCCTGATGATTTCTTCCACCATGACGCTTAGCTCGTCCTCTGTGAATCAGGGGTGTCTTTGTGGTGCCATGGGTGTTATGTGAGGTGTGTAGGTGAGGGTGTGTTGGGTTGTGTGATGTGGGGTGCATGAGTGGTGTATAGATGTGAGTAGTGTGTGGCTCTGTTTGTGTCTGTTGTCTTGCTCTCTCTCTGCTGGCAATGGTTTGAAATGGTAAAGGGTTGTGTGTAATGTGGGTGTGTGTTTTATAGTGGTGTGAGTGGGTGGGTGTGGTGTTTATGGGTGTCAGGTGTGTGTTGTTTGAATTGTCCAATGTGGCATTGTTTTGTTTGTGTGTGTCTATTCTGAGCGCAGTGGTATGTACTGCCAATGGTTTACCGCTGTTGATTGTCCACCATGGTGATTCGTGGGTCATAATGTGGTGGGTGTAGTTCTGTTGGCGGAATGGTATGGGTTTTGATTCCACCAGTTTATCACTGACCTTTGGTCTGGCAGATTTGTGTATGTGGATAGACACTGACGGATTGGCGTATGTGTGTCATAATATGGTGAACGGATATCCTCAGCAGCGGCAGTTAGCTGGCGGCAGTCAGCGTGGTGGTAAGTGCGATTTACCGCCAGTGTCATAATGAGGGCCTAAGTCTTTTTGGCCCTGAGACTTCAGGAACAGGAGGCAAGCTCATTCCAAGCCCTTGGAGAATAGTTCTCAGGAGAACCAGAGGCCAGCAAGGCAGCAGGGCATCAGCAAGGCAGCAATCCTTGTGAGTCCTTTTGGGGGCAGCCAAGCAGCTTCTCTTGGCAGGTTGCAGGTCCTGGTTCATAGAGTCTGTCCCAAGAAGTGTCTGAGTTGGTGAGGTCAGGGACCTGGTTTATATACCCAAAAGTGCCTTTGAAGTGGGGGAGACTTTAAAGAGTGGTTTTGAAGTGCACAAGGTTCCCTTTCAGTACAATCCTGTGTGCCAGGGTCCCAGTAGAGGGTTTGGAAGTCCATTGTGTGAGAGCGGGCCACTGTACTTTGAAATGTACGTGTCAGGCCCTCCACCCTTCCAGCCTAGGAAGACCCATTCAGTATGCAGATGTGTGCAGGTGCGACTGAGCATCCTGTGTTTGTGGTTGGCTCGGTGAAAGGCACAAGGTAGCTGTCAACCAGCCTAGCCCAGACGGGGATTGGAGGCAGGCTGTAAGACAAAGAAGGATTTTAAGGGCAGAAAAATGCTCACTTTCTAAAAGTAGCATTTCTAAAATAGTAATATTAAATTCAACCTCACCAGTCAGCAAGATTTTGTATTACCATTCTGGCCATACTAAATATGACCTCTCTACTCCTTTCTGATCAGAATCTACTGCTCAAACAGTATATGAGGGTACCCCTAATGTTTTCCCATGAAAGCAGCAGGCCTCACAACAGTGGAAAATGAATTTAAGAGATTTCCACTAAAAGGACATATAAAACTCACTGCTGTATGTCCTGCCTTTTACCAACACAGCACCCTACCCTTTGGGTTACCTAGGGCCTACCTTAGGGGTGACATATGTAGAAAAAGGGGAGTTTAAGGTTCGGCAAGTACTTTTAAATGTCAAGTTAAAGTGGCAGTAATAATGCGCATACAGGCCCTACAATTGCATGCCTGAGACATGGTTAAGGGGCTAATTATGTGGGTGGCACAACAAGTGCTGCATGCCTACTAGTAGCAATCAATCTAATGGCCCTGGGCTCCTGTAGTGCACTTTACTAGGGACTTACAAGTAGATCAAATTTGCCATTTGGGTAAGAACCAGTGTTACATTGTTTTAAGGGAGAGAGCAACAAGTAGATCAAATTTGCCATTTGGGTAAGAACCAATGTTACATTGTTTTAAGGGAGAGAGCAAATGCACTTTAGCACTGGTTAGCAGTGGAAAAGTGTGCAGAGTCCTAAAACCAGCAAAATCAGTGTCAAAAAGTGGAGGAAGGCAGGCAAAATGTTGGGGTGGCCAGCCTAAGGCTGTCAGGTCTAACACAGGGAAATAAGAATGGACTGAGACCAAAGAGCTGGTCAGCTTACCACCAGGATATCTGGCCTGTTGGTCAGTAGATGGGAAGGATGACACAGCAGGTTACACACATGTATAGCACTGTAGAGGTACACATTTAACACAGTCACATGTGTATCACCACATGCTGTTATGCAATAGGCTTAAGTTATGTGAGTTATATTTCCCTATACACAATACCATTTCCACACCTGTGTATCAATGGTAGCAACTGTATTTCTATGTGTTCCTAGGAGACCCTTTATCTTTAGCACTTACCACAGTTTAGATACTTACACATCAGCCACTGAACTGGCAGAAGGATTTAAATGTGTATAGTCAGTACTTCCCCTCTTGTGGCCGCTGTGCTGCCCTGAAATGTCCATCCAACTCAGGGTAGGCCACCACCAAAATGCTGACCATTAGGGGGGGTCATGGTCCGACGGGCATCTCTCCCTTGTTGGGAGGACATCCCCAGCTGGGCCTCTGCGGTTTCCTGGCCCAGCGTCTCCCACCGCTTCCTACAGTCGGTGCTCCGCCGGCAGTGGACCTCCAAGGTCCGCACTTGCTTGGCAATGGCATGCCACATTCCCTTTTTTTGATGGGTGTTGACCAGCATGGATGGCACAGACAAAAGGAAAAAGTTAAGGACACATGCACCATCCCAACACAAGTGGTCAGAACACTTCAATCACAGCAAGTAAGCAAACAGTTACATCTTGTAAGTTCAAACTCCTTCACAATTTAGCATCTGCAGACAGCCCATGTGTTAAGTGGGGTGTCCCATAAACCATGCATGATCATTACAGGGTATTGACTTCACACATATGGCCAGGCCATATGATTGTCCATTACATGGAGTATCTACAAAAACATTTCTCACACCATCATTGTTCTCAATGCTGTAACGTATGCTGTGTATGAAAGAAGTTAAATTACACACTGCCTACCATGTGACACTACTGTATGTCTGCCTATGCACATGTACACATTTCCATACAGCCAGACATGGGTGGCGAAACCTTCACTACTCCACATTTCATGGACACCATCATACACTCTACCTGTGTGTAGGAAAGTACCATCTTGCCTGGTATGTTACCCCCATATTTCACTGTATGTATGTTGTTTTAGTCCTTGTATCACTGGGACCCTGCCAGGCAGGACCCCTAGTGCTCATAGTATGTGCCCTGTATGTGTTCCCTGTGTGGTGCCTAACTGTATCACTGAGGCTCTGCTAACCAGAACCTCAGTGTTTATGCCACCCATAGGGAGCTCAGACAAGTCTTACACAGGCCTGCCACTGCAGCCTGCGTGAAATAACGTCCACATTCTTTCACAGCCATTTTTCACTGCACATAAGTAACTTATAAGTCACCTATATGTCTAACCTTCATCTGGTGAAGGTTAGGTGCAAAGTTACTTAGTGTGTGGGCATCCTGGCACTAGCCAAGGTGCCCCCACATCGTTCAGGGCCAATTCCCCGGACTTTGTGAGTGCGGTGACACCATTACATGCGTGCACTATACATAGGTCACTACCTATGTATAGCGTCACAATGGTAACTCCGAACATGGCCATGTAACATGTCTAAGATCATGGAATTGTCCCCCCAATACCATTTTGGTATTGGGGGGACAATTCCATGACCCCCCGGGTCTCTAGCACAGAACCCGGGTACTGCCAAACTGCCTTTCAGGGGATTCCACTGCAGATGCTGCCAACCCCTCAGACAGGTTTCTGCCCTCCTGGGGTCCAGGCAGCCCTGGCCCAGGAAGGCAGAACAAAGGATTTCCTCTGAGAGAGGGTGTTACATCCTCTCCCTTTGGAAATAGGTGTGAAGGGCTGGGGAGGAGTAGCCTCCCCCAGCCTCTGGAAATGCTTTGATGGGCACAGATGTGCCCATCTCTGCATAAGCCAGTCTACACCAGTTCAGGGATCCCCCAGCCCTGCTCTGGCATGAAACTGGACGAAGAAAAGGGGAGTGACCACTCCCCTGACCAGTACCTCCCAGGGGAGGTACCCACAGCTCCTCCAGCGTGTCCCAGAGCTCTGCCATCTTGGAAACAGAGGTGTTGGGGGCACACTGGACTGCTCTGAGTGGCCAGTGCCAGCAGGTGATGTCAGAGACCCCCTCTGATAGGCTTTTACCTTTCTTGGTAGCAAATCCTCCTTCCTTGGTAGCCAAACCTCCTTTTCTGGCTATTTAGGGTCTCTGCTTTGGGGAATTCTTCAGCTAACGAATGCAAGAGCTCACCAGAGTTCCTCTGCATCTCCCTCTTCAACTTCTACCAAGGATTGACCGCTGACTGCTCCAGGACGCCTGCAAAACCGCAACAAAGTAGCAAGACGACTAACTGCAACATTGTAGCGCCTCATCCTGCTGGCTTTCTTGACTGTTTCCTGGTGGTGCATGCTCTGGGGGTCGCCTGCCTTCACCGTGCAGCAGAAGCCAAGAAGAAATCTCCCGTGGGTCGACGGAATCTTCCCCCTACTAACGTAGGCACCAAAAGACTGCATCACCGGTCCTCTGGGTCCCCTCTCATCCTGACGAGTGTGGTCCCTTGAACACAGGAACTCTATCCAAGTGACTCCCACTGTCCAGTGATCCTTCAGTCCAAGTTTGGTGGAGGTAAGTCTTTGCCTCCCCACGCTAAACTGCAAACCTGTCTACTGCGTGATTTGCAGCTGCTCCGGCTTCTGTGCACTCTTCCAGGATTTTCTTCATGCACAGCCTAGCCTGGGACCCCAGCACTCCGTCCTGCAGTGCTCAACCCACTGAGTTGGCCTCCGACGTCGTGGGACCCTCTTTTGTAACTCTGCGTGGACTCCGGTTCAGAAATCTTCCAAGTGCCTGTTCAGGTACTTCTGTGGGTGCTGCCTGCTTCTGTGAGGGCTCTCTGAGTTGCTGAGCACCCCCTCTGTCTCCCCCTCCAAGGGGCGATATCCTGGTTTTTCCTTGTCCTCAGCAGCACCAAAAAACCTCTACCGCGACCCTTGCAGCTAGAAAGGCTTGTTTGCGGTATTTCTGCAACCTTCATCGTGACTTGGGACATCTTCCTTCCAAAGGATAAGTTCCTAGTCCTCTTCGTTCTTGCAGAATTCCAAGCTTCTTCCATCCGGAGGCAGCTTCCTTGCACCTTCATCCGGGGTTTCCTGGGCTCCTGCCCCCCCTGGACACTGTTGCAACTATTGGACTTGGTCCCCTTGCTTTGCAGGTCCTCAGGTACAGGAATCCATTGTCAGTGCACTGCTGGTGTTTGTTGTTCTGGCAGAATCCCCCTATCACGGCTATTGTGCTCTTTTGGGGTAGTGAGTGTACTTTACTCCTACTTTTCAGGGTCTTGGGGTGGGGTATCTTGGACACCCTGACTGTTTTCTTAGAGTCCCAGCGACCCTCTACAAGCTCCCATAGGTCTGGGGTCCATTCGTGATTCGCATTCCACTTTTGGAGTATATTGTTTGTGTTGCCCCTAGCCTATGCTTGCCTATTGCAACCTACTGTAATTCTACACTGTTTGCATTACTTTTCTGACTCCTACTTACCTATTTGTGGTTTGTGTACATATAACTTGTGTATATTACTTACCTTCTTACTGAGGGTACTCACTGAGATGCTTGTGGCATATTGTCATAAAAATAAAGTACCTTTATTTTTAGTAACCCTGTGTATTGTGTTTTCTTATGATATTGTGCATATGATATAAGTGGTATAGTAGGAGCTTTGCATGTCTCCTAGTTCAGCCTAAGCTGCTTTGCCATAGATACCTTCTATCAGCCTAAGCTGCCAGGAACACCTCTATTCTACTAATAAGGGATAACTGACCTGGCACAAGGTGTAAGTACCTTTGGTACCCACTACAAGCCAGGCCAGCCTCCTACATTGGTGGCAGCAGTGGTATAAGTACTTGCAACTGCTTTACCACTTTGTCATTTTGTACTTTTCATAAGAGAATCATATACCAAACAGTTCAATATATGTACAATTAACCCAAAAAGTTTGCTTTTCTATCCTAAAACTTTTTACAAAGTTCTGAAAAGTTTCTTAAAACTTCTAAGTTTTCTAAAAGTTAGAAAAAGTTTTTTCTCTGTGCTTTCAAAAGTTCTGAAACTTTTTCTCTCTTCTCCCTATCCTTAAACCTTTTCTATCATGTCTGTTGTAGATTCCACTCTCAAGACAGTGAATGTAACCTACGAGAGTTTGAACTACAAGTGTTTAAGGGGTCTCTGCCTGGATAGAGGTTTATGTACAGGAAAGAACCCTACAAAAGAGTTTCTCTTTAATATGCTTATTGTGGATGATCAGAACTAGTCTGGAACATCAAATGAGAGATTAGAAAAGGGAGAGGCTTCCCAGTCTGATTCAGAGGATCCCCCTGAAGAAGCTGGGGAGGGTTCTGATAAGGGTCTGCCCCCTAGCAAGGCACCTAGGGCCAGATGTATCAAACAACCGATTTGCGATTCTCAAATAGCGATTTTTAAGAAATCGCTATTTCAGAATTGCAAAAAGGTATGTATGATTTTTGCGATTCGGTAATAGCGATTTCTTACAAATCGCAAATGCTATTACCGAATCGCAAATAGAGAATCTGTCCCCATTCGCACCTATGGGCCTGTTGGCCCATATCTGTGAATTTTTTGCATTTCCAAAATTGCGATTTCTTAACCAGAAATTTGGGAAATGCAAAACCCCAGGGTGCTGGGGGCCTAGGGCCCCCTCTGCTGCACCCCAAAAAAGTTTTTGGGGACATGTAAGGTGCACACATGCCAAAAGGGCATGTGTGCTTTACATGTATATTTAAAAAATGCATTTTAAATGCATTTTTTAATTTTGCACATGGTTACCACCAGGTTCAACCTGGTGGTAAATAGCGATTCCTAAATGCCCAAATCGCATTTAGGAATGGCTTCATACATGTGCTAAGAAATCGCAAATAAGGAATCCTTATTTGCGATTTCTGATTTAGAGAGTCGCAATTTGCGACTCTCTAAACAGGGTCACAATTTAAAGGAATCACTATTTTTGCGATTACTTAAAATTGCGTTCAGAATGTCTTTCATACATTCTGAACTGGCTTTTTGCATTCGCAAACGGGCATTCGCACCATTTGCGAACGAATGCAAAAAACCTTGATACATCTGGCCCCTAGTGATGCTGGCAGTGAGAAAGGTTCCCATAACAGTAGGGCATCCTTTTTCCCTAGAGGCCAGGTTACCAGAGTCCAGACAGTTAGGGACAGGTCCCCCTCTGAAGTTTTCAATTTGTCATCTGTGTCAAAGCATGTCCCAACCCACCCACCCTGAGGATAACTTGTTAGAGAGGGAACTCAAAAAGATGACGGTTGAAGAGACCAGACTGAAGCTTAAACAACAACAGCTGGCCTTAGATAGGGAATCCCTAGACATTGAGAAGGAAAGACAGAGGTTGGGGTGAGCTCCCCGTGGTGGCAGCAGCAGTATTCCTGATAGCAATCCTGTTAGAGAGCAATATTCCAGGAATCTGCACAAGATAGTCCCCCTTACAAGGAGGGGGGTGACATCAACAAGTGGTTTGCTGCACTTTAGAGGGCCTGTATGGTACAGTTGGTCCCTCAAAGGCAGTGGGTTGCTATTTTGTGGCTATCTTTCACTGGAAAGGGTAGGGATAGGCTCCTTACTGTTAGAGAAAGTGAAGCTAACAACTACAGAGTATTGAAAGATGCACTCTTTCAGTATTGAAAAAGGCAAATCTTTGGATTTGTCTTAACCATTGAACAATACAGGATTAAGTTCAGAGACACCAGAAAAGAGTCTTCTCAAGACTGGACAGATTTTGTGGACTGTTCAGTGAAGACCTTGGAGGGGTGGTTACATGGCAGTAAGGTATCTGACTGTAAAAGCCTGTGTAATCTTATTCTGAGAGAACATATTCTGAACAACTGTGTGTCTGACTTGTTGCACCAATACCTAGTGGACTCGGATCTGACCTCTCCCCAAGAATTGGGAAAGAAGGCAGACCAGTGGGTCAGAACAAGGGTGAACAGAAAAGTTCATACAGGGGGTGACAAGGATGGCAAGAAGAAGGATGGTAAGTCTTCTGAAAAGAGTGGGGACAAAAGTAAACATTCTGAGTCTTCATCAGGCCTACAAAAATCCTCTGGGGGTGGTGGGTCCAAATCCTCTTCCAATAATCAACCTAAAAGCCTTGGTGTTATTTGTGTAAAGTCAAAGGCCATTGGGCAACTGATTCCAGTTGTCCAAAGAAAAACACCAAACCTCCCACCACCACAACCCCTGCTGAAAATTCTAGTGCCCCTAGTAATAGCAGTGGTGGTGGGAAATCTACTACTAATAGCCAATCCAAGGGTGTGGCTGGGCTCACTATTGGCAATGTAATTGTGGTTGGTCTTGTTAGGGAGACCACAGAGGCTATTTTAGTCTCTGAAGGTGCCATTAAGGTCCCCTCAATATGGATAAGTACAAGCAACTTCCCCTAAAAAATGGTGTTGAGGTTCAGGCCTACAGGGACAGGAGGAGCCAGTGTAACTATGGTGATAGAAAAACTGGTCCCCCCTGAACAACACCTACTTGGTCAGCAGTACCAAGTAACAGACACTTTTAACAACACTCTTAGCTACCCCATGGCGGTTGTGAATCTCAACTGGGGGGGTTACTGGTCCAAAGAAAGTTGTGGTTGCCTCAGATTTACCTGTAGACTGTCTACTAGGGAGTGATTTAGAGACATTAGCTTGGGCAGACGTGGGGTTGGAGGCTCATGAAGCAATGCTGGGCATTCCTGGGCATATTTTTGCTTTAACCAGGGCTCAGGCCAAAAAGCAAAAAGGACATGGTACCTTGGATCCTGGAACAATGGGCCAAGTGCTCCCTAAAGCTAGGGATAGTAAGGGTAAATCCCTACCCACTATCCCTCCCTCTACAGATGATTCCCCTTCTGAGGAAGAGGAATTTCCTCCTTGTGCAGAACCTACACCAGAGGAGCTGGCAGCAGACACTGCTGAGCTTTTGGGTGGAGGGGGGCCTGCCAGGGAAGAGCTGAGTGTGGCACAGCAAATCTGTCCCACATTAGAGGGTCTCAGACAGCAAGCTGTCAAACAGCAAAATGGGGATGTCAGTGACAGTCATAGAGTAAACTGGGAAGATAACCTCTTGTACACAGAGGCAAGGGACCCAAAACCTGGAGCAGCCAGGAGATCGGTCATTCCCCTGCAGTACAGAGAGTTTCTTCTCGCTCTAGTACATGACATTCCTTTGGCTGGGCATTTGGGTTCAGTACAGTAGGTCAGGCAGATGCCATTTTGATGCAATTATATGCATGGAAAAGTATGGGAATCTACATCATTAATGATGCCCTATATAGCGCGAAATATCAGTGAGTGCTGCCTTCATGTTTAGTAGTCTGATTGTGCTTGTCAGTAGTAAAAGCTGTGTGACAGAGGGGATGGTGGAAATGGAAATGTACACCTATTCTCAACATCCGATGTGGGTGGGTAATGTAGCATAGGTGCAACAAATATGTTTCACATGTACACTAATTTGGACTATCAAACACTGACAGTCACAGATAAGTATGCATTTATAGAACATTAGAGGAATAAGGGAATATGAACCAAGAGGAGTGTTATAGGATGCGTAGCAAGATGCTGTACTTCAGATGTCATGTTGTCTCTGACATCGACAGCAGATATGTCAGGCTTGTATATGAACATATTCATTATGTGTAGATTGTAAAAGTCACCTACAATCAATTTGTTTTCCACATAGTTACCCTGACATGAGGAGAGGAAGACAACCTCCAGTGTACCACCCACTAGGGCACTTGCACACTATGGAGGACAGACATATTGTACAGATCTATAGCCTGAATAGGCAGACAGTCGTGGACCTTTGGGATGAGTTGAAGCCAGATCCAATGCCTGCCATTCGCAATCTCAGTAGCATACCTCCCATCGTTCAAGTCATGTCAGTGCTACATCTCCTGGCCACTGGGTCCTTTCAGAACACAGCATCCCTAACTGAAAGGATGTCTCAGCCCATGTTCAGTCTAGTTTTGAAATATGTACTATGTGCATGTTTGAAACACCTGGACAGGTACATCAGGTTTTCCCAACGTGCGGATTTGGCCTAGGTGAAGGCAACGTTTTATGCTATAGGACACATTCCACATGTGGTTGAAGCCATAAATAGCACCCATGTTGCCATGTTTCCCCCCAGTGCCAATGAACAGGTATACAGGAACAGGAAACACTACCACTCCATCAACGTCCATGTGGTGTGGTTGGCAAACCAGTACATTTCACAAGTCTGTGCAAAGTATCCAGGATCAGTTCATGATTCCTTTATCATGTGCAACAGCAATATCCCACTGCTGATGACACCACTCTACACAGAGAGGGCCTGGCTGATTGATAAGTCATATTTGACACATGTGTTTGCTACATTTCTCTCTTGCTGTCACAACTATGCATGTCCCAGATTTGTGTGTGTGTTGTTATACCTATTTCTTACGGGGGCTCAGGCTATCCAAACCATCCTTGGTTGATTGCACCAGTGAGGTACTCAGCCATGCCAGGGGAAGTCCGCTAAATTGAGGCCCACGGAAGGACAAGGCATGGTGTTGAGTGGACGTTTGTGCTCCTGAAGGCAGATTTTGATGTCTGGATATATCTGTAAGAGCACTCCTCTACTCACCCAACAGGGTATGTCAAATAATTGTTGCCTGCTGCATGCTCCACAACCTTGCCCAGAGACATCAGATACCATTCATACCAGGTGAGGGGGAGGGAGAGGAAAGATTCAGCTGCCTGGATATATCTGTAAGAACACTCCTCTATTCACCCAACAAACTATGTTAAATAATTGTTGCCTGCTGCATGTTTCACATCCTTGCCCTAAGACATCAGATACCATTCATATCAGATTAGGGGGTGGCGGCAGAACCTGTGGGTGGAAATGCAGATTTGCCAAGTAATGATGAGCCAGATGAAGCTGGAGACTCCAGGGCAGATCTCATCAATCAGTACTTGTAGGAAAGTACCATCTTGCCTGGCATGTTACCCCCATATTTCACTGTATATATGTTGTTTTAGTTGTATGTGTCACTGGGACCCTGCCAGCCAGGGCCCCAGTGCTCATAAGTGTGCCCTGTATGTGTTACCTGTGTTATGACTAACTGTCTCACTGAGGCTCTGCTATCCAGAACCTCAGTGGTTATGCTCTCTCATTTCTTTCCAAATTGTCACTAGCAGGCTAGTGACCAATTTCACCAATTTACATTGGCATACTGTATATGGTACTGAGGTACCCAGGGTATTGGGGTTCCAGGAGATCCCTATGGGCTGCAGCATTTCTTGTGCCACCCATAGGGAGCTCTGACAATTCTTACACAGGCCTGCCACTGCAGCCTGAGTGAAATAACGTCCACGTTATTTCACAGCCATTTACCACTGCACTTAAGTAACTTATAAGTCACCTATATGTCTAACCTTTACCTGTTAAAGGTTGGGTGCTAAGTTACTTAGTGTGTGGGCACCCTGGCACTAGCCAAGGTGCCCCCACATTGTTCAGGGCCAATTCCCCGGACTTTGTGAGTGCGGGGACACCATTACACGCGTGCACTATACATAGGTCACTACCTATGTATAGCTTCACAATGGTAACTCCGAATATGGCCATGTAACATGTCTAAGATCATGGAATTGCCCCCCCAATGCCATCCCGGCATTGGTGAGACAATCTCATGATCCCACGGGTCTCTAGCACAGACCCGGGTACTGCCAAACTACCTTTCCCGGGGTTTCACTGCAGCTGCTGACAACCCCTCAGACAGGTTTCTGCCCTCCTGGGGTCCAGCCAGGCTTGGCCCAGGAAGGCAGAACAAAGAACTTCCTCAGAGAGAGGGTGTTACACCCTCTCCCTTTGGAATAAGGTGTCAGGGCTGGGGAGGAGTAGCCTCCCCCAGCCTCTGGAAATGCTTTGATGGGCACAGATGGTGCCCATCTCTGCATAAGCCAGTCTACACCGGTTCAGGGATCCCCCAGCCCTGCTCTGGCGGGAAACTGGACAAAGGAAAGGGGAGTGACCACTCCCCTGACCTGCACCTCCCCTGGGACGTGCCCAGAGCTCCTCCAGTGTGCTCCAGACCTCTGCCATCTTGGAAACAGAGGTGCTGCTGGCACACTGGACTGCTCTGAGTGGCCAGGGCCAGCAGGTGACGTCAGAGACTCCTTCTGATAGGCTCCTTCAGGGGTTGCTAGCCTATCCTCTCTCCTAAGTAGCCAAACCTCCTTTTCTGGCTATTTAGGGTCTCTGCTTTGGGGAATTCCTTAGATAATGAATGCAAGAGCTCATCAGAGTTCCTCTGCATCTCTCTCTTCACCTTCTGCCAAGGAATCGACTGCTGACCGCGCTGGAAGCCTGCAAAATTGCAACAAAGTAGCAAAGACGACTACTGCAACCTTGTAACGCTGATCCTGCCGCCTTCTCGACTGTTTTCCTGGTGGTGCATGCTGTGGGAGTAGTCTGCCTCCTCTCTGCACTAGAAGCTCTGAAGAAATCTCGCGTGGTTCGACGGAATCTTCCCCCTGCGACCGCAGGCACCAAAGAACTGCATCACCGGTCCTCTGGGTCTCCTCTCAGCACGACGAGCGAGGTCCCTTGAACTCAGCAACTCTATCCTAGTGACTCCCACAGTCCAGTGACTCTTCAGTCCAAGTTTGGTGGAGGTAAGTCCTTGCCTCCCCACGCTAGACTGCATTGCTGGGAACCGCGTGTTTTGCAGCTACTCCGGCTCCTGTGCACTCTTCCAGGATTTCCTTTGTGCACAGCCAGCCTGGGTCCCCGGCACTCTAACCTGCAGTGCACGACCTCCTGAGTTGTCCTCCGGCATCGTGGGACCCTCTTTTGTGACTTCGGGTGAGCTCCGGTTCACTCCACTTCGTAGTGCCTGTTCCGGCACTTCTGTGGGTGCTGCCTGCTTCTGAGTGGGCTCCTTGTCTTGCTGGGCGCCCCCTCTGTCTCCTCACATAATTGGCGACATTCTGGTCCCTCCTGGGCCACAGCAGCATCCAAAAACCCTAACCACAATCCTTGCAGCTAGCAAGGCTTGTTTGCGGTCTTTCTGCACGGAAACACCTCTGCACGACTCTTCACGACGTGTGACATCCATCCTCCAAAGGGGAAGTTTCTAGCCCTTGTCGTTCATGCAGAATCCACAGCTTCTACCATCCGGTGGCAGCTTCTTTGCACCCACAGCTGGCATTTCCTGTGCATCTGCCCACTCCCGACTTGATCGTAACTCTTGGACTTGGTCCCCTTGTTCCACAGGTACTCTCGTCAGGAAATCCATAGTTGTTGCATTGCTGGTGTTGGTCTTCCTTGCAGAAATCTCCTATCACGACTTATGTGCTCTTTGGGGAACTTAGGTGCACTTTGCACCCACTTTTCAGGGTCTTGGGGTGGGCTATTTTTCAAACCCTCACTGTTTTATTACAGTCCCAGCGACCCTCTACAAGGTCACATAGGTTTGGGGTCCATTCGTGGTTTGCATTCCACTTCTAGAGTATATGGTTTGTGCTGCCCCTATCCCTATGTGCCCCCATTGCATTCTATTGTGACTATACATTGTTTGCACTGTTTTCTATTGCTATTACTGCATATTTTGGTATTGTGTACATATATCTTGTGTATATTTGCTATCCTCATACTGAGGGTACTCACTGAGATACTTTTGGCATATTGTCATAAAAATAAAGTACCTTTATTTTTAGTATATCTGTGTATTGTGTTTTCTTATGATATTGTGCATATGACACTAGTGGTACTGTAGGAGCTTCACTCGTCTCCTAGTTCAGCCTAAGCTGCTCTGCTAAGCTACCTTTTCTATCAGCCTAAGCTGCTAGACACCCCTCTACACTAATAAGGGATACCTGGACCTGGTGCAAGGTGTAAGTACCCCTTGGTACCCACTACAAGCCAGGCCAGCCTCCTACAGTACTTCAACTGGCTCAAGGTATGTGATGTCTTCTTAATGGTGAGATTTCATTTTGTAACCTAGAATTGATGGCTGGCATGTGTCCTATTTACCATCATCCATGAGGTCTTAGGTAGCTCCAATGCCAATGACTCAGTTGTGCATGCAGTTTGTAATTTAGTGTTGTGTACAGAAAAGAGTGATATACAATATCTTGAATTGTTATTGCACATGCAAAGTCACACTTGTGAAAATTACTATTCAGAATTGATGTATGTTTACAGTTATGTCCTATCCCTCAGCTCTGTCAATCACAGGTTTGCTGAGTTTCTGTTTGGCTCTTCATCATTGGCAAGTCACAGACAGTGTCAGAAGAAGATGGGAATTGCAGGTAGACATGATAAGTGGACAAGGAAGAAACCAAATACTGATCAGCATGAGTAGGTGGAGTGTAACTAATATGGCCAGACTGTCAGAAAACTGGGGTGGAAGTTGTTTTCCCACCAATAAGGCCTGTTTGGTACTGGAGGTGGTCAAATAATATCATGTGTGTGTCCTTGTGTGTCTTACAAATGTGAAAATGTTGAAACAGAGCCTCTATCACCAAATGGTTTCTGTTGTATGTGACCTACCTGTAACATAGCTGTCAGTGTGTTCCTACTTTGCAGACCAATGTGCATGTCTCTGTAGACTGACATAGGTGAGTGGCAAGCCTACAGATACATGACCAATGTATGTGAAAGGTCTCTTGACTGGGGATATCAGTACTGATCTCTGTCTATATCATGGGGTATGATTATTAGGAAGCTAAGGTATGGGTATGTGATAAGGCTTTACATGGTGTTACAAAGGACCAATCTGTATGCCTCCTGGCTTGTAGGAAGACTGAGATGTCCCTAACTTCACTATCCTGTTTATTAGTAGTGTATGACACCTAAGCTGACAATCATAAGTCTCTAGCTGTACTATTCTGCCTGATGTTCGCAAATCTAGAAATAAATGTGTGGAGGTGTAGAATACAGCAGTATTGGCTTATGTCTATCTTACAATCTCAGTGTAATGAATCTCCTGGTGATAGAGTACATGTGTGATGTCCATAACAAAGGTTGTACAACACAGAGGGACATATTGATACTATAGTTGGCATTCAAGACAGTTATACCTGGTTGATGAATGACACACAGTGTCAAAGTCTTATTTATTGGGGAGTGCACAACATTATGTGTGAATAGTAACCAAACAAACACAAAATAAATAGTGAAGGCTTCAGTCACGGTGGCTGCAATCATCAGGGTAGCTGCAACCCATTAGAAAACACAAGTCCAGTGTTCTTGCATCACAGGAAAATGGAGTTAGTTTATAGAACAGTCAACAGGGTGTATCTGTGACACACAAGGGGAACCACAAGAAGAACCAGTTAGGAGAGGTTTACGTCCTGGCAGTGGTTTTGGTCTTGACATCATGTCCTCCTGGATGTCTTGATGAGCGTCCATGTTTGCGGGGGAGGGTTCCTCTACTACAGAGGGCAGGGTGTTTGAGGCATGTCCTTCGCATGGTAGGGCTTCCATTCCACTAGTGGTTGAAGGGCCTGAAGATTCATTACTAGTAGAAGAGACCTGATTTTGTGTGGCAGACCTACTCAGGGTAGTATTAATGTCCCTCAGCACCCTAGCAATGGAAGCCAGGATGGCATCTTGTGCCTACCACTGCTGCATATCTTCCTGGCGTTGTCCATCTGCAGCTGTGGGCTTTCCCCCATCATGGTGAATACATGGCCCATCATGGCTTTGGAATGCTGGTAGGCTCTCATGACTTGGGACACGGTTTCCAGGTCAGTATTGTCCCTTGGAGCTCCCACTCATAGCCCACCCCATCCCTCCCATGCACACTACCCCCACAAGCCTGTGCTCCTGGCACAGTATGCCCACTCCCAGTGGTGGCAGGACTATCATTGTCAGGGGTGACATGGTGAGACTCCGGTACCTGTAGTGGGGGCACACAACGGATAAAACAGCCCTTGGGACACAAGTTTGAGGGTGAATGGTTGCCTGTGATGTTGATGCAACAGGGCTGGGAGGAGTCGCTGTGGGCAGGTGGAGGCTGACAGTTGTTGACTGACCAGGTGTCCCTGATGTGCCAGTTTCATCATCAGTGTCCACCCATCCAGGGGTATTGCCTTCACAGGGGCATTCATCCAGAGAGGTAGTGACAGTATCTGGTATCCTCTCCATGGTGGCAATGGAAAGGTTACCTGTGGGAGAAGCGGAACACGAAGTTGCAGTAAGTGATACACCAAGTGATGTTTCATTTAGAATATTAGTGATGTTGTGTTAGCTGCACACAGTGCCTTAACATGATCCCCAGAAACGACAATGACAACTACTGCAAAATCTTACTTAGAACAACATGAGACTCTGTAATTTCATTACCATACACCATGCTTAAAGATGTTAAACTATGTTGGTAGTCATTAGACTGCTGATACCATCTTATGTTGTCTGACTATTGACAGAGGTGTTCACCTTTGTTGCCTAGTGAAGTGTCTGGCATGATACATGGCACAAAAAAGTTGGACACTGCACAATAGAGTTAGAGTAGGGACACATAATGGGAGGAAGCAACAGACATTGACCTCTATCTGGATGTACTGCATGTGCATCCACTTTGGCATCTAGATTTCCAGCCCAGGGGAGTATATTTCAATCTTAAGTATATTTGTTCTAAGGGCAGTTTGATGGGCCACTCACCTGTAGCTGTGTTTTGCTGGCAATGATAGTGGGGGTGAGCCTTTGCATTGGTGTCATTGCCATAAACTGATTCACAGTTGGACATTCATGATGGGTTAGATTGGTGGTTAGTTTCACATGCATTACATCTCACTTTTGGTGTTCTGTTCAGGTTTTCATAATAGTGGGATATTGCCTTCTGGGATTTGTAGTGCTATCAGTTCCCAGTACTTCACATGCCATTCCCAAGGGCTGTGGTGCCAGATGAGTTTAGTGGACATGTGGCATGTCTGTGAGTTGTATTAGGACATTTGGACAGAGGGGTGGTGGGTGGTTTGTTAATTGAGGTGTGATAAAGTGCTGAGGGAGCATGCAGGACAAAACAATTTGGTGACATGAACTTACCAGACTACACTCTCCCTGGTATTCCTATCAGGCCCTCTGGATGCAGTATGTCCATGATCTTCTTCTCCCAATATGTGAAAGTGGGGTTAAGAGGTGGGGGCCCACAGCCAGTCTTCAGTAAAGCCAGCTGGCGCCTGGATGCCATGTGTAGGAGGTTGGCCTGGTGTGTGGTGGGTACCTATGGTACTTACACCTTATACCAGGTTAAGGTATCCCTTATTAGTATAGTGTAGGCAGTGTCTAGAAGCCAGGCTCTCTAGAGGTAGTTGTGGATGAGCAGCCAAGGCTTATCTAGGAGACATGCAAAGCTCATGCAATACCACTGTAGTCACACACAGCGCTTACACACATGAAAGAAAACACTCAGTGTTACAAAGATAAAGGTACTTTATTTTTGTGATACAATACCAAAAATACCATAGAGGCTGTACTCCCTTAGGAGGTAAGTAATACACAAGTTCTATACACTAGTATGCAGAAATAGGCATAAAAAAGTTAGAAAACAGTGCAGTATAGTGAAAATCACAATAGGGAATAATGGCCCTAGGGGAGCACAAACTATACACAGAAAAAATGGAATGCGAGACTCAGTCCCCCACCCAGGTAAGTGGAGTGTGTAGAGGGGCGCTGGGGGTACTAGGAAAGCCCTAAGGGAAATATCACAAAAAACCCCAGTGACCAGGAAAGCAGGAGTAAATCACTGTAAATTCCCCAGAACACCCACTGAGAAGAAAAGAAGAATAATTCATATCCAGAAGGGACTGCAAGACACCAACAGTGGATTCCTGGACAAGTGGAAGAAGGGGACCAAGTCCAACAAGCCCAGCAGAGTTCAGGAAGGGCAGACGCCCCTGCCCACCAGACTGAAGGTGCAAGAGATAAGTCGATGGTGATGAAAGAGAGTCAGCACTGCACCCTAGAACATGGAGTCAAGTTCCTGGAGGATGCAGGTGACGTCCTACGCCAGAAGGAAGATTGCAGTCAGGTTTGCGTCTTCAGATTCTACCATCAAGCCTTGGCACACACAATACTCACAGTTGGCCAAAAGTGGTGCTGCCGGAGACCAGGAGGGACCAGGTGGACTCTACCCAGGAGGGGAAGTTAGAGGAGGCCCTCAGTGATCCAAAGAGCCCACAGAAGTCCAGGCAGCACCCGCAGGAGTCACACAGGATGGGGATCTAGAAGTCGAAGAAGGAGCTCATGCAGCACTATGAAAAGGAGTCCCATGCCAGAGGAGAACCACTCAGGAAGCTGTGCGTCACAGGATAGAGTGCTGGGGGCTGGAGCTTCCAGATTCCTGAAGATCTCTTGGAGAGGATGCCAACAAGCCTTGGCAGCTGCAAAGGATGTGCTGTACGGGGGTACTGTCCTGCATGGGAAGGCAAGGGCTTACCTCCACCCAAGTTAGACAGCTGGAAGAGAGGACCGTCGGGACCACTTCACCACCCATGTTGAAGGATCCACACGCCTCAGCAGGAGAGGGGATCAATGCAGTCAGTCATCATTGCCGTTGGTGCCTGCAGATGTAGGGAAGTGACTCTTTCACTCCAAGGGAGATTTCTTCTTCTTTCTTTTGCAGACTGAAGATAGGCTGTCCTCAGAGGATGCACAACTGGGTAAATGTTGCAGTTGCTGGAAGGAGCCGTGGATACAATGTTGCAAGCAGAGCTATGCTTCTTTGTTGCAGCTTGTTGGGTCCTATAGCATCCAGATGCAGTTTCTTTGGTCAGAAGTCAAAGAGGAGGTTGCAGAGGAATTCTGCTGGATTCCTGCAAGCAGAATCTGAGGACCCACCCAAAAGAGAGACCCCAAATAGCCCTGAAAGGGGGATTGGTCACCTCTTTGGGTGACAACCTATAAGGAGGGGGGTCTGAAGTCACCTGCCTGCACTGGCCACTCCGATGCTCCCAGATTTCCCTGCCAGCCTTGAATCCAGGATGGCAAAACCCAGGGGTGCTCTGGAGGAGCTCTGAGCATCACCCCTGGGGTGGTGATGGACAGGGGAGTTGTCACTCCCCTTTCCTTTGTCCAGGTTTGTGCTGGAGCAGAGACTGGGGCCCTGAAACGGTATAGACTGGTTTATGCAAGGAGGGACCAAATATGCCCTTCAAAGAATTACCAGTGGCTTGGGGAGGCTACCCCTCCCAAGCCTGTAACACCTATTTCCAAAGAAAGAGGGTATATCCCCTCTCCCAAAGGAAAACCTTTGTTCTGCTTTCTTGAGCTTGAGCTCCTTAAGCAGCAGGAGGGCAAAAACCTGTCTGTGAGGTGGCAGCAGCTTGGGCTGCCTGGAAAACCTCAGAAGGCTGTAATGGCAATACTGGGGGTCCTCTAGGGTACCCTCAGAGTGCATAGATTCAACTAATGCTTGCTAAAGCATTGGGGTATGCTCCAACATGTTTGTTATCAAACATGCCTATATTCAGAGTTACTATTATGTAGCTGGACATAGGAATTTACCTATGTCCAGTACACATGTGAAATGGCGTCCCCGCACTCACAAAGTCTGGCGAAACTGGGCCTGGAGTTCATGGGTCACCTCTGCTAGTACAGGGGTGCCCCCATACACAGGTACTTGGCTCCCTGCACTCTGGGCTAGAAGGCATGCCACATGGGTGACTTATAAGTGACCTGGTACAGTGAAAAGTGGCAGTGAAAGGGTGCTTGCACCTTTTCACACGGCTGCAATGGCATTCCTGCAGAACCCTTTGCTTTGACTCCCTATGGGTGGGAATATATATGCTGCAGCCCATAGGGATCCCCTGGAACCCCAATTCCCTGGGTACCTAGGTACCATATACAAGGGACATAAAGTGGAACACCAGTGTGCCAATTGTGGGATGAAATATAAAGTTTTGGGAGAGAGAGCATAATCACTGGGGTCCTGGTAGGTAGGATCCCAGTGAACACAGTCAAAGACACTGGCAGAAAAAAAGGGTAACCATACTAAGAAAGAGGTTACTTTCGTACACCATGGAACAGTCTTCCCCCGGTGGTCATTCCATCTCTTCCTGATGTCCTTTCTTCTGTGTGGATAGGTGCCTACATTATTGACCGTGTCCACTATTCTTTGCCACAACTTCATTTTCCAGCCTATTGTTGTTGCTCCAAACAGGTGTGGCTCTAACTTGACAATTCCGTCCACCATGCCCCTCAACTCATCATCAGTGAAACGTGGGTGTTTTTGTGGAGACATGGAAGTGGAGGTAAAGATATTGAGGTACTGCTAAAGGAAAAAGGCTGAAAAAACATAAGTGATGAGGTGCAGGTGCTGTGATGTGAGTGAGTGACAGCTGTTGTGTGTAAAAGTAAATTGTATGTTGTGCAGGTGTGTGATGTATGCGTGGTGTAATGTGTATAGGTGCCAGAATTTGTTTTTGGAAATCTGCGTTGGTTATTGCTCCTCTGTGGCTGTGTGTTTTTTTTGCTTGCAAAGGATTGTGGATTGTGCAGGGGTGTGTTATATAGTGGAGTGTGTAGGTGTATCAAGTGTTTAGATGTGTGTCAGGTGCGAGGTATTCAAGCTATCCAATGCGGTGTTGTGTTCAGTGTGATGTAAGTTGAGACCGTCGTGGTTCGCACCTCCAATGGTTTTTCACCATGGGAGAATCACTGTCGTGATTTGTGGATTGGAATGTGATGGGAGGTTTTGAAAAATTGGCTGATTTTTGCCAGACTTCATAGTGTAGCTCTTAATACGGTGGTGGGATTACCACCAACATGGCGGTCTTCCCAAAAGACCACCAAACTCATAATGATCATCATAGTCAGCAACATACCGACCACCTGCAGATGAATCTGAACTCATTTCAACCATTCTTTGAAAGCCCAGAAACAGTTGTGGATTATTCAGCGTGCTGATGGAACACAGTAAAGCCCTGATACAGTAGGTGCTAATGCATTGGAACTCAACCTAGTATATGTTGCAATGTCTGCATGAGCAGTGCAGAAAGATTAATGACTATGGCCCTCATTTTGACTTCGGCGGTCTACAACTTAGACCTCCAAAGTCCTGCCAGCCACAAGACCGCCAGTGATGGAGGTCATCTGGCCGACATATTATGACTGCTGGCGGAGAGCCGCCAGCAGCCATACTGGTGATTGTCGGTGCATTGGAGGTTGATCCACTGGCACTGCCACATCAACACAACACCGCCACGCCAATTACA
Organism: Pleurodeles waltl; assembly: GCF_031143425.1. Taxonomy (NCBI): domain Eukaryota; kingdom Metazoa; phylum Chordata; class Amphibia; order Caudata; family Salamandridae; genus Pleurodeles; species Pleurodeles waltl. Next base: position 581,096,035 of record NC_090443.1, on the reverse strand, counting down.
ACTTAGTAGTAGGCATGGCATTGTTGTGTTGGCAGTCATTTGTAGAGCGTGCTACTCACCCATAAGTGTCTCAAGGCGCTGTGGGGGGGGGTTGCTACTGCTCAAACAGCCAAGTCTTGAGGCATCTCCTGACGGTCAGCAGGTCCCGGGTCTTCTGTAGGTGGATGGGGAGGGTGTTTCAGGTCTTGGCGGTGAGGTGGGACAAAGATCTGCCACCGGCTATGGTTGGCGGAGCAGAGCGGAGTTATCGGTTGGGGGTGTAGAAGGTGAGTCGTTCGTTGAGGTAGGTTGGACCGGCATTGTGGAGTGCTTTGTGGGCGTGGGTGAGGAGCTTGAAGGTGATCCTCTTGTTGACAGGGAGGCAGTCTGAGATGTGGCTACAGCGTGGGATGTCGAGGATGAGGCGTGTGGAGGTGTTCTGAATACGTTGCAGTCTTTTCTGTAGTTTGGCCATGGTTCCCTCGTAGAGAGTGTTGCCATAGTACAGCCTGCTGCTGACGAGGTCCTGGGTGACCATCCTTCTGGTTTTGGTGGGGATCCACCTGAAGATCTTGCGGAGCATGCGGAGGGTGTTGAATCAGGGTGATGAGACAGTGTTGACTTGCTGGGTCACGGAGAGCGATGAGTCCAGGATGAATCCCAGGTTGCGTGCGTGGTTGGTGGGCGTCAGTGCAGTTCCTAGAGTGGCCGGCCACCAGGAGTCATCCCAGGCGGAGTGTGTGGACCCAAGGATGAGGATCTCCGTCTTGTCCGAGTTCAGTTTCAGACGGCTGCTCTCCATCCAGTCGGCGATAGCCTTCATTCTGTCGTGGATGTTAGTTTTGGCAGTGGCGCGGTCCTTGGTGAGAGAGGGGATCAGCTGGGTGTCATCGGCATATGAGACGACGTTGAGGTTGTGTGATTGGATGTGATGGTACCTGCCAGCCAGGGCCCCAGTGCTCATAAGTGTGCCCTGTATGTGTTACCTGTGTTATGACTAACTGTCTCACTGAGGCTCTGCTAATCAGAACCTCAGTGGTTATGCTCTCTCATTTCTTTCAAAATTGTCACTAACAGGCTAGTGACCAATTTACATTGGCATACTGGAACACCCTTATAATTCCCTAGTATATGGTACTGAGGTACCCAAGGTATTGGGGTTCCAGGAGATCCCTATGGGCTGCAGCATTTCTTTTGCCACCCATAGGGAGCTCTGACAATTCTTACACAGGCCTGCCACTGCAGCCTGAGTGAAATAACGTCCACGTTATTTCACAGCCATTTTACACTGCACTTAAGTAACTTATAAGTCACCTATATGTCTAACCTTTACCTGGTAAAGGTTGGGTGCTAAGTTACTTAGTGTGTGGGCACCCTGGCACTAGCCAAGGTGCCCCCACATTGTTCAGGGCCAATTCCCCGGACTTTGTGAGTGCGGGGACACCATTACACGCGTGCACTATACATAGGTCACTACCTATGTATAGCTTCACAATGGTAACTCTGAATATGGCCATGTAACATGTCTAAGATCATGGAATTGCCCCCCCAATGCCATCCTGGTATTGGGGAGACAATCCCATGATTCCCAGGGTCTCTAGCACAGACACGGGTACTGCCAAACTGCCTTTCCTGGGGTTTCACTGCAGCTGCTGCTCAGACAGGTTTCTGCCCTCCTGGGGTCCAGCCAGGCTTGGCCCAGGAAGGCAGAACAAAGGACTTCCTCAGAGAGAGGGTGCCCATCTCTGCATAAGCCAGTCTACACCGGTTCAGGGATCCCTCAGCCCTGCTCTGGCGCGAAACTGGACAAAGGAAAGGGGAGTGACCACTCCCCTGACCTGCACCTCCCCTGGGACGTGCCCAGAGCTCCTCCAGTGTGCTCCAGACCTCTGCCATCTTGGAAACAGAGGTGCTGCTGGCACACTGGACTGCTCTGAGTGGCCAGGGCCAGCAGGTGACGTCAGAGACTCCTTCTGATAGGCTCCTTCAGGTGTTGCTAGCCTATCCTCTCTCCTAGGTAGCCAAACCTCCTTTTCTGGCTATTTAGGGTCTCTGCTTTGGGGAATTCCTTAGATAACGAATGCAAGAGCTCATCAGAGTTCCTCTGCATCTCTCTCTTCACCTTCTGCCAAGGAATCGACTGCTGACCGCGCTGGAAGCCTGCAAAACTGCAACAAAGTAGCAAAGACGACTACTGCGACCTTGTAACGCTGATCCTGACGCCTTCTCGACTGTTTTCCTGGTGGTGCATGCTGTGGGGGTAGTCTGCCTCCTCTCTGCACTAGAAGCTCCGAAGAAATCTCCTGTGGGTCGACGGAATCTTCCCCCTGCAACCGCAGGCACCAAAGAACTGCATCACCGGTCCTCTGGGTCTCCTCTCAGCACAACGAGCGAGGTCCCTTGAACTCAGCAACTCTGTCCAAGTGACTCCCACAGTCCAGTGACTCTTCAGTCCAAGTTTGGTGGAGGTAAGTCCTTGCCTCCCCACGCCAGACTGCATTGCTGGGAACCGCGTGTTTTGCAGCTACTTCGGCTCCTGTGCACTCACCGAGGATTTCCTTCATGCACAGCCAAGCCTGGGTCCCCGGCACTCTAACCTGCATTGCACAACCTCCTGAGTTGTCCTCCGGCGGCGTGGGACTCTCTTTTGAGACTTAGGGTGAGCACCGATTCACTCCACTTCGTAGTGCCTGTTCTGGTACTTCTGTGGGTGCTGCTTGCTTCTGAGTGGGCTCCTTCTCTCGCTGGGCACCCCCTCTGTCTCCTCACAAAATTGGCGACATTCTGGTCCCTCCTGGGCCACAGCAGCATCCAAAACCCTAACCGCGACCCTTGCAGCTAGCAAGGCTTGTTTGCGGTCTTTCTGCGGGAAAATACTTCTGTATGACTCTTCATGATGGGACATCCATCCTCCAAAGAGGAAGTTTATAGCCCTTGTCGTTCGTGCAGAATCCTTAGCTTCTACCATCCGGTGGCAGCTTCTTTGCATCCACAGCTGGCATTTCCTGGGCATCTGCCCACTCCCGACTTGATCGTGACTTTTGGACTTGGTCCCCTTGTTCCACAGGTACTCTCGTCTGGAAATCCATCATTGTTGCATTGCTGGTGTTGGTCTTTCCTGCAGAATTCCCCTATCACGACTTCTGTGCTCTTTGGGGAACTTAGGTGCACTTTGCACCCACTTTTCAGGGTCTTGGGGTGGGCTATTTTTCTAACCCTCACTGTTTTCTTACAGTCCCAGCGACCCTCTACAAGGTCACATAGGTTTGGGGTCCATTCGTGGTTCGCATTTCACTTTTAGAGTGTATGGTTTGTGCTGCCCCTATCCCTATGTGCCCCCATCGCATTCTATTGTGACTATACATTGTTTGCACTGTTTTCTATTGCTATTACTGCATATTTTGGTATTGTGTACATATATCTTGTGTATATTTGCTATACTCATACTGAGGGTACTCACTGAGATACTTTTGGCATATTGTCATAAAAATAAAGTACCTTTATTTTTAGTATATCTGTGTATTGTGTTTTCTTATGATATTGTGCATATGACACTAGTGGTACTGTAGGAGCTTCACTCGTCTCCTAGTTCAGCCTAAGCTGCTCTGCTAAGCTACCTTTTCTATCAGCCTAAGCTGCTAGACACCCCTCTACACTAATAAGGGATACCTGGGCCTGGTGCAAGGTGTAAGTACCCCTTGGTACTCACTACAAGCCAGTCCAGCCTCCTACATTGGTTGTGCAGCGGTGGGATAAGTATTTTGCAACTACTTACCACTTTTGTCATTGTACTTTTCATAAGAGAAAAATATACAAAACAAGTTCAGTGTATGTACACCTAACCAAAAAGTTTTGCTTTTCTTCTCTCACTTCTTTACTAAGTGCTGAAAAGTACCTCTAAACTTTCAAAAAGTTCTTAAAAAGTTTTAAAAGTTTTTTTCTGTCCTTTAAAAAGTTCTGAAAATGTTTTCCTTCTTTTTCTGTCCTTTAAACCTTTTCTATAATGTCTGGCACAGGCCAAACTGTTGATCTGTCCAAGACTGCTTATAACCACCTTAGCTGGAAGGCAGCAAGGAGTCTCTGTGTAGAAAGAGATTTAGGGGTAGGGAAGAATCCCTCTAGAGAACTATTAGTTAACATGCTAGTTGAACAAGATAAGACTTTTGTTTGTACTTCTAGTGAGAAATTAGCTGATGGTTCCCACTCTGATTCTGGGGCACCCCTAGCAAAAGATTAGGGAGGGAATCTTTCCAACCTGCCCCTTAGCAGGCCACCTAGCATAGCTGGTACTGATGTGAATTCACATCACAGTAAAAGTGTTGCTTCACATCACACTCATAGTGTTGCTTCTCATCACAGTAGAAGTGTCACTTCTGTAGGCCAGAATGTTAGTGTGCCATCTGTTAGGGCCAGGTCTCCCTCTGTTCATTCTCACAATTCTTCTGTTTCAAGACATATCCAACCCACCCACCCTGATGACAGAATGTTAGAAAGGGAGCTCAATAGTTTGAGAGTGGAACAATCCAGGCTGAAGCTCAAGGAGCAACAGCTGGATTTAGATAGGCAGTCCTTGGAGATAGAAAGAGAAATACAGAAATTGGGTTTTGAAACCCATGGTGGCAGCAGCAGTATTCCAAATAGTCATCCTGCAAAAGAGCATGATTCTAGGAATCTGCACAAGATAGTTCCCCCTTACAAGGAGGGGGATGACATTAACAAGTGGTTTGCTGCACTTGAGAGGGCCTGTGTTGTTCAGGAGGTCCCTCAAAGGCAGTGGGCTGCTATCCTATGGCTATCTTTCAGTGGAAAGGGTAGGGATAGGCTCCTTACTGTGAAAGAAAGTGATGCCAATAATTTTACAGTTCTTAAGAATGCACTCCTAGATGGTTATGGCTTAACCACTGAACAGTACAGGATGAAGTTCAGAGAAACCAAAAAGGAGTCTTCACAAGACTGGGTAGACTTTGTTGACCATTCAGTGAAGGCCTTGGAGGGGTGGTTACATGGCAGTAAAGTTTCTGACTATGAAAGCCTGTATAACTTAATCCTGAGAGAGCATATACTTAATAATTGTGTGTCTGATTTGTTACACCAGTACCTGGTAGACTCTGATCTGACCTCTCCCCAAGAATTGGGAAAGAAGGCAGACAAATGGGTCAGAACAAGGGTGAACAGAAAAGTTCATCCAGGGGGTGACAAAGATGGCAAGAAGAAGGATGGCAAGTCTTCTGACAAGGGTGGGGAGAAATCTAAAAATGAGTCTTCATCAGGCCCACAAAAACACTCTGGTGGGGGTGGTGGGCCCAAATCCTCTTCAAATCAAAACAAAGAAAAGAAACCATGGTGCTATTTATGTAAAATAAAAGGCCATTGGACAACAGATCCCAGTTGTCCAAAGAAAAGCACCAAGCCTCCTACCACTACAACCCCTGCTGCTACACCTAGTGCCCCTAGTAATAGCAGTGGTGGTGGGAGCAAACCTACTAATAGCCAATCCAAGGGAGTAGCTGGGCTCACTTTTGGTAATTTAGTTGGGGTTGGTCTAATTAGGGAGACCACAGAGGCTGTGTTAGTCTCTGAGGGGGTTATTGATTAAGCCACCTTGGTTGCTTGTCCCCTTAAGATGGATAAGTACAAGCAACTACCCCTAATAAATGGTGTTGAGGTTCAGGCCTACAGGGACACATTTGCCAGTGTTACCATGGTAATAGAGAAACTGGTCCACCCTGAACAACACCTACTTGGTCACCAGTACCAAGTAACCGATGCTCATAACAACACTCTTAGCCACCCCATGGCTGTTGTGAATCTCAACTAGGGGGGGTTACTGGTCCAAAGAAAGTTGTGGTTGCCTCAGATTTACCTGTAGACTGTCTATTAGGGAATGATTTAGAGACATCAGCTTGGGCAGAAGTGGAGTTGGAGGCTCATGCAGCAATGCTGGGCATTCCAGGGCATATTTTTGCTTTAACCAGGGCTCAGGCCAAAAAGCAAAAAGGACAGGGTGACTTGGATCCTGAAAGAATGGACCAAGTGCTCCCTAAAGCTAGGGTTAGTAAAGGTAAATCACTACCCACCATCCCTCCCTCTACAGTGGATGCTACTTTTGAGGAAGAAGAATTTCCACCCTGTGCAGAACCTACACCAGAGGAGTTGGAAGCAGACACTGCTGAGCTTTTGGGTGAAGGGGGGCCTGTCAGGGAGGAGCTGAGTGTGGCACAGCATACCTGTCCCACACTAGAGGGTCTAAGGCAGAAAGCTGTCAAACAAGCAAAAGGGGATGTCAGTGACTCTCACAGAGTTTACTGGGAGGATAACCTTTTGTACACTGAAGCAAGGGATCCAAAACGTGGAGCTGCCAGGAGATTGGTGATTCCTCAGGAGTACAGAAAGTTCCTCCCAACTCTAGCCCACGACATTCCCTTAGCTGGACATTTGGGGCAAATGAAAACTTGGGACAGGCTTGTCCCCTTGTTTCATTGGCCTAGAATGTCAGAGGACACAAAGGAATTTTGTAAGTCCTGTGAAACCTGTCAAGCCAGAGGCAAAACAGGTGGCACCCCAAAGGCACCCCTTATTCCACTGCCTGTGGTTGGGGTTCCCTTTGAAAGGGTAGGGGTTGACGTAGTCGGCCCCCTTGACCCTCCTACTGCTTCAGGCAATAGGTTTATCTTGGTGGTAGTGGACCATGCCACCAGATATCCTGAAGCAATTCCTCTAAGGACCACTACAGCTCCTGCAGTGGCAAAGGCCCTCCTGGGAATCTTTTCCAGGGTGGGCTTCCCAAAAGAGGTGGTATCAGACAGGGGAAGCAATTTCATGTCTGCTTACTTAAAGGCCATGTGGAAGGAATGTGGTGTGACATACAACTTCACCACACCCTATCATCCACAAACAAATGGACTGCTGGAGAGGTTTAACAAAACTCTCAAAGGTATGATAATGGGACTCTCTGAAAAACTCCGCAGGAGATGGGATATCCTGTTACCTTGCCTCCTTTTTGCTTACAGGGAGGTACCCCAAAAAGGAGTGGGCTTCAGCTCCTTTGAACTCCTATTTGGACACCCTGTAAGAGGTCCTCTAACACTTGTTAAGGAAGGTTGGGAACAACCTTTAAAAGCTCCAAAGCAAGACATCGTGGACTATGTACTTGGCCTAAGATCTAGGATGGCTGAGTACATGAAAAAGGCCAGTAAAAACCTTCAGGCCAGCCAAGAGCTCCAAAAGCAATGGCATGACCATAAGGCTGTTTTGGTTCAGTACCAACCAGGGCAGAAAGTGTGGGTCTTGGAGCCTGTGGCCCCAAGAGCACTCCAAGACAAATGGAGTGGACCCCACATAATTGTTGAAAAGAAGGGAGAAGTCACCTACTTAGTTGACTTAGGCACTGCCAGGTGTCCCCTTAGGGTGCTCCATGTCAATCGCCTGAAACCCTACTATGACAGGGCTGATCTCACCCTGCTCATGGCAACAGATGAGGGACAGGAAGAAGAGAGTGACCCTCTCCCTGATCTCTTCTCTTCCACAGAACAAGATGCTCTAGTGGAAGGTGTAATTTTGGCAGATTGTCTTACTGCTGAGCAGAAAGACCACTGCATAAATCTCCTGGGTCAGTTTTCTGAACTCTTCTCTACTGTGCCAGGCACCACTTCTTGGTGTGAGCACACTATAGATACTGGAGACAGCTTGCCTGTCAAAAGTAAGATCTATAGGCAGCCTGACCATGTCAGAGACTGCATAAAGCAAGAGGTGCAGAAAATACTTGAACTAGGAGTGGTTGAGCACTCTGAAAGTCCATGGGCCTCTCCTGTGGTACTTGTACCAAAACCTCATTCCAAGGATGGAAAGAAGGGAATGCGGTTTTGTGTAGACTATAGAGGTCTCAAACAGGTAACCAAAACTGATGCTCACCCTATACCCAGGGCAGATGAGCTAATAGATACACTGGCATCTGCCAAGTATCTAAGCACCTTTGATTTGACTGCAGGGTATTGGCAGATCAAGTTATCAGAGGATGCAAAAGCAAAAACTGCATTTTCAACCATTGGAGGCCATTACCAATTCACAGCAATGCCTTTTCGATTGAAAAATGTACCTGCCATTTTTCAAAGGTTGGTGAACACAGTCCTACAAGGGCTGGAGGCTTTTAGTGCAGCATATCTAGATGATATAGCTGTCTTTAGCTCCAGCTGGGATGATCACCTGGTCCACCTATGGAAAGTTTTGGAGGCCCTGTAAAAGGCAGGCCTCACTATCAAGGCTTCAAAGTGCTAGATAGGGCAGGGCAAAGTGGTTTATCTGGGACACCTGGTAGGTGGAGAACAGATTGCACCAATTCAGGGGAAAATCCAAACTATTATAGATTGGGTTCCCCCTACTACTCAGACCCAGGTGGGAGCCTTCCTAGGCCTCACTGGGTATTACAGGAGGTTCATAAAGAACTATGGCTCCATTGCAGCCCCTCTTAATGACCTAACATTTAAAAAAATACCTAAAAAGGTATTGTGGACAGCTAGCTGTCAGAAAGCTTTTGAGGAGCTGAAGCAGGCCATGTGCTCTGCACCTGTCCTGAAAAGCCCCTGTTACTCCAAAAAATAATTGTCCAAACTGATGCATCTGAATTAGGGGTAGGGGCAGTCTTATCACAACTTAATTCTGAGGGCCAGGATCAACCTATTGCTTTTATCAGCAGGAGGTTGACCCCTAGAGAAAAGCGTTGGTCTGCCATAGAGAGGGAGGCCTTTGCTGTGGTCTGGGCACTGAAGAAGTTGAGGCCATACCTGTTTGGCACTCACTTCATTGTTCAGACAGACCACAAACCTCTACTTTGGCTAAAACAAATGCAAGGTAAAAACCCTAAATTGTTAAGGTGATCCATATCCCTACAGGGAATGGATTATACAGTGGAACATAGACCTGGAAGTACCCACTCCAATGCAGATGGACTCTCCAGATATTTCCACTTAGACAATGAAGACTCATCAGGTCATGGCTAGTCTTATTGTCCTTCGTTTGGGCGGGGTTGTGTAGGAAAGTAACAAACAGTTAGGAGCGCACCTGCCTGACATCCCAGCAATTAATCTGCCCCATTGCATCATGGTAGATGTAGTATCTTCAAAAAACGAACTCCATTAATTTTTAAATATTTCACCTTTAAGTAGGTACAGCCTTTACTGTGCATCTCTGGACACATGTGTTTCTGGGTTAATCCCTTCTTCAGCAGAGAACATATTTGCGGGGTGCTGGGAATGCTGCCATAAATCCCCCGGTTTCAGTACCTCTTCCCTGGCATGCTGGTGCCTGCTCCAGAGCTCGTCAGCCCAGTAGCTCAAGGGAGCCTTTAAAGTCACAAACAGTTAGGAGCGCACCTGCCTGACATCCCAGCAATTAATCTGCCCCATTGCATCATGGTAGATGTAGTATCTTCAAAAAACGAACTCCATTAATTTTTAAATATTTCACCTTTAAGTAGGTACAGCCTTTACTGTGCATCTCTGGACACATGTGTTTCTGGGTTAATCCCTTCTTCAGCAGAGAACATATTTGCGGGGTGCTGGGAATGCTGCCATAAATCCCCCGGTTTCAGTACCTCTTCCCTGGCATGCTGGTGCCTGCTCCAGAGCTCGTCAGCCCAGTAGCTCAAGGGAGCCTTTAAAGTCACAAACAGTTAGGAGCGCACCTGCCTGACATCCCAGCAATTAATCTGCCCCATTGCATCATGGTAGATGTAGTATCTTCAAAAAACAAACTCCATTAATTTTTAAATATTTCACCTTTAAGTAGGTACAGCCTTTACTGTGCATCTCTGGACACATGTGTTTCTGGGTTAATCCCTTCTTCAGCAGAGAACATATTTGCGGGGTGCTGGGAATGCTGCCATAAATCCCCCGGTTTCAGTACCTCTTCCCTGGCATGCTGGTGCCTGCTCCAGAGCTCGTCAGCCCAGTAGCTCAAGGGAGCCTTTAAAGTCACAAACAGTTAGGAGCGCACCTGCCTGACATCCCAGCAATTAATCTGCCCCATTGCATCATGGTAGATGTAGTATCTTCAAAAAACGAACTCCATTAATTTTTAAATATTTCACCTTTAAGTAGGTACAGCCTTTACTGTGCATCTCTGGACACATGTGTTTCTGGGTTAATCCCTTCTTCAGCAGAGAACATATTTGCGGGGTGCTGGGAATGCTGCCATAAATCCCCCGGTTTCAGTACCTCTTCCCTGGCATGCTGGTGCCTGCTCCAGAGCTCGTCAGCCCAGTAGCTCAAGGGAGCCTTTAAAGTCACAAACAGTTAGGAGCGCACCTGCCTGACATCCCAGCAATTAATCTGCCCCATTGCATCATGGTAGATGTAGTATCTTCAAAAAACGAACTCCATTAATTTTTAAATATTTCACCTTTAAGTAGGTACAGCCTTTACTGTGCATCTCTCGACACATGTGTTTCTGGGTTAATCCCTTCTTCAGCAGAGAACATATTTGCGGGGTGCTGGGAATGCTGCCATAAATCCCCCGGTTTCAGTACCTCTTCCCTGGCATGCTGGTGCCTGCTCCAGAGCTCGTCAGCCCAGTAGCTCAAGGGAGCCTTTAAAGTCACAAACAGTTAGGAGCGCACCTGCCTGACATCCCAGCAATTAATCTGCCCCATTGCATCATGGTAGATGTAGTATCTTCAAAAAACGAACTCCATTAATTTTTAAATATTTCACCTTTAAGTAGGTACAGCCTTTACTGTGCATCTCTGGACACATGTGTTTCTGGGTTAATCCCTTCTTCAGCAGAGAACATATTTGCGGGGTGCTGGGAATGCTGCCATAAATCCCCCGGTTTCAGTACCTCTTCCCTGGCATGCTGGTGCCTGCTCCAGAGCTCGTCAGCCCAGTAGCTCAAGGGAGCCTTTAAAGTCACAAACAGTTAGGAGCGCACCTGCCTGACATCCCAGCAATTAATCTGCCCCATTGCATCATGGTAGATGTAGTATCTTCAAAAAACGAACTCCATTAATTTTTAAATATTTCACCTTTAAGTAGGTACAGCCTTTACTGTGCATCTCTGGACACATGTGTTTCTGGGTTAATCCCTTCTTCAGCAGAGAACATATTTGCGGGGTGCTGGGAATGCTGCCATAAATCCCCCGGTTTCAGTACCTCTTCCCTGGCATGCTGGTGCCTGCTCCAGAGCTCGTCAGCCCAGTAGCTCAAGGGAGCCTTTAAAGTCACAAACAGTTAGGAGCGCACCTGCCTGACATCCCAGCAATTAATCTGCCCCATTGCATCATGGTAGATGTAGTATCTTCAAAAAACGAACTGCATTAATTTTTTAATATTTCACCTTTAAGTAGGTACAGCCTTTACTGTGCATCTCTGGACACATGTGTTTCTGGGTTAATCCCTTCTTCAGCAGAGAACATATTTGCGGGGTGCTGGGAATGCTGCCATAAATCCCCCGGTTTCAGTACCTCTTCCCTGGCATGCTGGTGCCTGCTCCAGAGCTCGTCAGCCCAGTAGCTCAAGGGAGCCTTTAAAGTCACAAACAGTTAGGAGCGCACCTGCCTGACATCCCAGCAATTAATCTGCCCCATTGCATCATGGTAGATGTAGTATCTTCAAAAAACGAACTCCATTAATTTTTAAATATTTCACCTTTAAGTAGGTACAGCCTTTACTGTGCATCTCTGGACACATGTGTTTCTGGGTTAATCCCTTCTTCAGCAGAGAACATATTTGCGGGGTGCTGGGAATGCTGCCATAAATCCCCCGGTTTCAGTACCTCTTCCCTGGCATGCTGGTGCCTGCTCCAGAGCTCGTCAGCCCAGTAGCTCAAGGGAGCCTTTAAAGTCACAAACAGTTAGGAGCGCACCTGCCTGACATCCCAGCAATTAATCTGCCCCATTGCATCATGGTAGATGTAGTATCTTCAAAAAACGAACTCCATTAATTTTTAAATATTTCACCTTTAAGTAGGTACAGCCTTTACTGTGCATCTCTGGACACATGTGTTTCTGGGTTAATCCCTTCTTCAGCAGAGAACATATTTGCGGGGTGCTGGGAATGCTGCCATAAATCCCCCGGTTTCAGTACCTCTTCCCTGGCATGCTGGTGCCTGCTCCAGAGCTCGTCAGCCCAGTAGCTCAAGGGAGCCTTTAAAGTCACCTCAGTGGTTATGCTCTCTCATTTCTTTCAACATTGTCACTAACAGGCTAGTGACCAATTTTACCAATTTACATTGGCATACTGGAACACCCTTATAATTCCCTAGTATATGGTACTGAGGTACCCAGGGTATTGGGGTTCCAGGAGATCCCTATGGGCTGCAGCATTTCTTCTGCCACCCATAGGGAGCTCTGACAATTCTTACACAGGCCTGCCACTGCAGCCTGAATGAAATAACGTCCACGTTATTTCACAGCCATTTTACACTGCACTTAAGTAACTTATAAGTCACCTATATGTCTAACCTTTACCTGGTAAAGGTTGGGTGCTAAGTTACTTAGTGTGTGGACACCCTGGCACTAGCCAAGGTGCCCCCACATTGTTCAGGGTCACTACCTATGTATAGCTTCACAATGGTAACTCCGAATATGGCCATGTAACATGTCTAAGATCATGGAATTGCCCCCCCAATGCCATCCTGGTATTGGGGAGACAATCCCATGATTCCCCGGGTCTCTAGCACAGACACGGGTACTGCCAAACTGCCTTTCCCGGGGTTTCACTGCAGCTGCTGCTGCTGCCAACCCCTCAGACAGGTTTCTGCCCTCCTGGGGTCCAGCCAGGCTTGGCCCAGGAAGGCAGAACAAAGGACTTCCTCAGAGAGAGGGTGTTACACCCTCTCCCTTTGGAATAAGTTGTCAGGGCTGGGGAGGAGTAGCCTCCCCCAGCCTCTGGAAATGCTTTGATCGGCACAGATGGTGCCCATCTCTGCATAGGCCAGTCTACACCGGTTCAGGGATCCCTCAGCCCTGCTCTGGCGCGAAACTGGACAAAGGAAAGGGAAGTGACCACTCCCCTGACATGCACCTCCCCTGGGAGGTGCCCAGAGCTCCTGCAGTGTGCTCCAGACCTCTGCCATCTTGAAAACAGAGGTGCTGCTGACACACTGGACTGCTCTGAGTGGCCAGGGCCAGCAGGTGACGTCAGAGACTCCTTCTGATAGGCTCTTTCAGGTGTTGCTAGCCTATCCTCTCTCCTAGATAGCCAAACCTCCTTTTCTGGGTATTTAGGGTCTTTGCTTTGGGGAATTCCTTAGATAACGAATGCAAGAGCTCATCAGAGTTCCTCTGCATCTCTCTCTTCACCTTCTGCCAAGGAATCGACTGCTGACCGCGCTGGAAGCCTACAAAACTGCAACAAAGTAGAAAAGACGGCTACTGCGACCTTGTAACGCTGATCCTGCCGCCTTCTCAACTGTTTTCCTGGTGGTGCATGCTGTGGGGGTAGTCTGCCTCCTCTCTGCACTAGAAGCTCCGAAGAAATCTCCTGTGGGTCGACGGAATCTTCCCCCTGCAACCGCAGGCACCAAAGAACTGCATCACCGGTCCTCTGGGTCTCCTCTCAGCACAACGAGCGAGGTCCCTTGAACTCAGCAATTCTGTCCAAGTGACTCCCACAGTCCAGTGACTCTTCAGTCCAAGTTTGGTGGAGGTAAGTCCTTGCATCCCCACGCCAGACTGCATTGCTGGGAACTGCGTGTTTTGCTGCTACTCCGGCTCCTGTGCACTCACCGAGGAATTCCTTTGTGCACGGCCAAGCCTGGGTCCCCGGCACTCTAACCTGCATTGCACAACTTCCTGAGTTGTCCTCCGGCGGCGTGGGACTCTCTTGTGCGACTTCGGGTGAGCACCGATTCACTCCACTTCGTAGTGCCTGTTCTGGCACTTCTGCGGGTGCTGCTTGCTTCTGAGTGGACTCCTTCTCTTGCAGGTCACCCCCTCTGTCTCCTCACACAATTGGCGACATCCTGGTCCCTCCTGGGCCACAGCAGCATCCAAAAACCCTAACCGCGACCCTTGCAGCTAGCAAGGCTTGTTTGCGGTCTTTCTGCGGGAAAATACTTCCGTACAACTCTTCACGACGTGCGACATCCATCCTCCAAAGGGGAAGTTTCTAGCCCTTGTTGTTCATGCAGAATCCTTAGCTTCTACCATCCAGTGGCAGCTTCTTTGCATCCACAGCTGGCATTTCCTGGGCATCTGCCCACTCCCGACTTGATCGTGACTTTTGGACTTGGTCCACTTGTTCCACAGGTAATCTCGTCTGGAAATCCATTGTTGTTGCATTGCTGGTGTTTGTCTTTCCTGCAGAATTCCCCTATCACGACTTCTGTGCTCTTTGGGGAACTTAGGTGCACTTTGCACCCACTTTTCAGGGTCATGGGGTGGGCTATTTTTCTAACCCTCACTGTTTTCTTACAGTCCCAGGGACCCTCTACAAGGTCACATAGGTTTGGGGTCCATTTGTGGTTCGCATTCCACTTCTAGAGTATATGGTTTGTGCTGGCCCTATCCCTATGTGCCCCCATTGCATTCTATTGTGACTATACATTGTTTGCACTGTTTTCTATTGCTATTACTGCATATTTTGGTATTGTGTACATATATCTTGTGTATATTTGCTATCCTCATACTGAGGGTACTCACTGAGATACTTTTGGCATATTGTCATAAAACAAGTACCTTTATTTTTAGTATATCTGTGTATTGTGTTTTCTTATGATATTGTGCATATGACAGTAGTGGTACTGTAGGAGCTTCACTCGTCTCCTAGTTCAGCCTAAGCTGCTCTGCTAAGCTACCTTTTCTATCAGCCTAAGCTGCTAGACACCCCTCTACACTAATAAGGGATACCTGGGCCTGGTGCAAGGTGTAAGTACCCCTTGGTACTCACTACAAGCCAGTCCAGCCTCCTACATTGGTTGTGCAGCGGTGGGATAAGTACTTTGCAACTACTTACCACTTTGTCATTGTATTTTTCATAAGAGAAAAATATACAAAACAAGTTCAGTGTATGTACACCTAACCAAAAAGTTTTGCTTTTCTTCTCTCACTTCTTTACTAAGTGCTGAAAAGTACCTCTAAACTTTCAAAAAGTTCTTAAAAAGTTTTAAAAGTTTTTTTCTGTCCTTTAAAAAGTTCTGAAAACTTTTCCCTTCTTTTTCTGTCCTTTAAACCTTTTCTATAATGTCTGGCACAGGTCAAACTGTTGATCTGTCCAAGACTGCTTATGACCACCTTAGCAGGAAGGCAGCAAGGAGTCTCTGTGTAGAAAGAGGTTTAGGGGTAGGGAAGAATCCCTCTAGAGAACTATTAGTTAACATGCTAGTTGAACAAGATAAGACTTTTGTTGGTACTTCTGGTGAGAAATTAGCTGATGGTTCCCACTCTGATTCTAGGGCACCCCTAGCGAAAGATTTGGAAGGGAATCTTTCCAACCTTCCCCTTAGCAGGCCACCTAGCATAGCTGGTACTGATGTGAATTCACATCACAGTAAAAGTGTTGCTACACATCACAGTCATAGTGTTGCTTCTCATCACAGTAGAAGTGTCACTTCTTTAGGCCAGAATGTTAGTGTGCCATCTGTTAGGGCCAGGTCTCCCTCTGTTCATTCTCACCATTCTTCTGTTTCAAGACATGCCCAAGCCACCCACCCTGATGACAGAATGTTAGAAAGGGAGCTCAATAGATTGAGATTGGAACAATCCAGGCTGAAGTTCAAGAAGCAACAGCTGGATTTAGATAGGCAGTCCTTGGAGATAGAAAGAGAAAGACAGAAATTGGGTTTTGAAACCCATGGTGGCAGCAGCAGTATTCCAAATAGTCATCCTGCAAAAGAGCATGATTCTAGGAATCTGCACAAGATAGTTCCCCCTTACAAGGAGGGGGATGACATTAACAAGTGGTTTGCTGCACTTTACAGGGCCTGTGTTGTTCAGGAGGTCCCTCAAAGGCAGTGGGCTGCTATCCTATGGCTATCCTTCAGTGGAAAGGGTAGGGATAGGCTCCTTACTGTGAAAGAAAGTGATGCCAATAATTTTACAGTTCTTAGGAATGCACTCCTAGATGGTTATAGCTTAACCACTGAACAGTACAGGATGAAGTTCAGAGAAACCAAAAAGGAGTCATCACAAGACTGGGTAGACTTTGTTGACCATTCAGTGAAGGCCTTGGAGGGGTGGTTACATGGCAGTAAAGTTTCTGACTATGAAAGCCTGTATAACTTAATCCTGAGAGAGCATATACTTAATAATTGTGTGTCTGATTTGTTACACCAGTACCTGGTAGACTCTGATCTGACCTCTCCCCAAGAATTGGGAAAGAAGGCAGACAAATGGGTCAGAACAAGGGTGAACAGAAAAGTTCATACAGGGGGTGACAAAGATGGCAAGAAGAAGGATGGTAGGTCTTCTGACAAGGGTGGGGAGAAATCTAAAAATGAGTCTTCATCAGGCCCACAAAAACACTCTGGTGGGGGTGGTGGGCCCAAATCCTCTTCAAATCAAAACAAAGAAAAGAAACCATGGTGCTATTTATGTAAAATAAAAGGCCATTGGACAACAGATCCCAGTTGTCCAAAGAAAAGCACCAAGCCTGCTACCACTACAACCCCTGCTGCTACACCTAGGCCCGTATTTATACTTTTTGACGCTAAACTGCGCTAACGCAGTTTAGCGTCAAAAAGTTTTGCGCCGGCTAACGCCATTCTGAAGCGCCATGCGGGCGCCGTATTTATTGAATGGCGTTAGCCGGCGCTAGCAGACCGGCGCTGCCTGGTGTGCGTGGAAAAAAAACACGTACACCAGGCAGCGCCGGCGTTGGGGAAAATGGCGTTAGGGCGTCTTAAAATGGTGCAAGTCAGGTTGACGCCAAAAAATCGCCTCCACCCGATTTGCGCCATTTTTAACGACGCCCAGACGCCATTTACATGACTCCTGTCTTAGTAAAGACAGGAGTCATGCCCCCTTGCCCAATGGCCATGCCCAGGGGACTTATGTCCCCTGGGCATGGTCATTGGGCATTGAGGCATGTAGGGGGGCACAAATCAGGCCCCCCTATGCCAAAAAAAATATAAAAAAAATAAAAAATTATACTTACCTGAACTTACCTGAATGTCCCTGGGATGGGTCCCTCCATCCTTGGGTGTCCTCCTGGGCTGGACAAGGGTGGCAGGGGGGGTCCCTGGGGGCATGGGAGGGCAGCTGTGGGCTCATTTTGAGCCCACAGGTCCCTTAACGCCTGCCCTGACCCAGGCGCTAAAATCCGGCGCAAATGCGGGGTTTTTTGCCCCGCCCACTCCCGGGCGTGATTTTTGCCCGGGAGTATAAATACGACGCATTTGCGTCGCAGTAATTTTTTTAGACGGGAACACCTACCTTGCATCTCATTAACGCAAGGAAGGAGTTCATGCAAAAAAATGACGCTCTTTCCTCATACTTTGGCGCTAGACGCGTCTAACGCCAAAGTATAAATATGACGTTAGTTTTGCGCCGAATTTGCGTCGAAAAAAACGACGCAAATTCGGCGCAAACGGAGTATAAATATGCCCCCTAGTGCCCCTAGTAATAGCAGTGGTGGTGGGGGCAAACCTACTAATAGCCAATCCAAGGGAGTAGCTGGGCTCACTTTTGGTAATTTAGTTGGGGTTGGTCTAATTAGGCAGACCACAGAAGCTGTGTTAGTCTCTCAGGGGGCTATTGATTTAGCCACCTTGGTTGCTTGTCCCCTTAACGTGGATAAGTACAAACAACTACCCCTAATAAATGGTGTTGAGGTTCAGGCCTACAGGGACACAGGTGCCAGTGTTACCATGGTAGTAGAGAAACTGGTCCACCCTGAACAACACCTACTTGGTCACCAGTACCAAGTAACCGATGCTCATAACAACACTCTTAGCCACCCCATGGCTGTTGTGAATCTCAACTGGGGGGGGGTTACTGGTCCAAAGAAAGTTGTGGTTGCCTCAGATTTACCTGTAGACTGTCTATTAGGGAATGATTTAGAGACATCAGCTTGGGCAGAAGTGGAGTTGGAGGCTCATGCAGCAATGCTGGGCATTCCAGGGCATATTTTTGCTTTAACCAGGGCTCAGGCCAAAAAGCAAAAAGACAGGGTGACTTGGATCCTGGAAGAATGGACCAAGTGCTCCCTAAAGCTAGGGTTAGTAAAGGTAAATCACTACCTACTATCCCTCCCTCTACAGTGGATTCTACTTTTGAGGAAGAAGAATTTCCACCCTGTGCAGAACCTACACCAGAGGAGCTGGAAGCAGACACTGCTGAGGTTTTGGGTGAAGGGGGGCCTGTCAGGGAGGAGCTGAGTGTGGCACAGCATACCTATCCCACACTAGAGGGTCTAAGGCAGCAAGCTCTCAAACAAGCAAATGGGGATGTCAGTGACTCTCACAGAGTTTACTGGGAGGATAACCTTTTGTACACTGAAGCAAGGGATCCAAAACCTGGAGCTGCCAGTAGATTGGTGATTCCTCAGGAGCACAGAAAGTTCCTCCTAACTCTAGCCCACGACATTCCCTTAGCTGGACATTTGGGGCAAATGAAAACTTGGGACAGGCTTGTCCCCTTGTTTCATTGGCCTAGAATGTCAGAGGACACAAAGGAATTTTGTAAGTCCTGTGAAACCTGTCAAGCCAGTGGCAAAACAGGTGGCACCCCAAAGGCACCCCTTATTCCACTGCCAGTGGTTGGGGTTCCCTTTGAAAGGGTAGGGGTTGACATAGTTGGCCCCCTTGACCCTCCTACTGCTTCAGGCAATAGGTTTATCTTGGTGGTAGTGGACCATGCCACCAGATATCCTGAAGCAATTCCTCTAAGGACCACTACAGCTCCTGCAGTGGCAAAGGCCCTCCTGGGAATCTTTTCCAGGGTGGGCTTCCCAAAAGAGGTGGTATCAGACAGGGGAAGCAATTTCATGTCTGCTTACTTAAAGGCCATGTGGAAGGAATGTGGTGTGACATACAAGTTCCCCACACCCTATCATCCACAAACAAATGGACTGGTGGAGAGATTTAACAAAACTCTCAAAGGTATGATAATGGGACTCCCTGAAAAACTCCGCAGGAGATGGGATATCCTGTTACATTGCCTCCTTTTTGCTTACAGGGAGGTACCCCAAAAAGGAGTGGGCTTCAGCCCCTTTGAACTCCTATTTGGACACCCTGTAAGAGGTCCTCTAACACTTGTTAAGGAGGGTTGGGAACAACCTTTAAAAGCTCCCAAGCAAGACATAGTGGACTATGTACTTGGCCTAAGATCTAGGATGGCTGAGTACATGAAAAAGGCCAGTAAAAACCTTCAGGCCAGCCAAGAGCTCCAAAAGCAATGGCATGACCAGAAGGCTGTTTTGGTTCAGTACCAACCAGGGCAGAAAGTGTGGGTCTTGGAGCCTGTGGCCCCAAGAGCACTTCAAGACAAATGGAGTGAACCCCACATAACTGTTGAAAAGAAGGGAGAAGTCACCTACTTAGTTGACTTAGGCACTGCAAAGAGTCCCCTTAGGGTGCTCCATGTCAATCGCCTGAAACCCTACTATGACAGGGCTGATCTCACCCTGCTCATGGCAACAGATGAGGGACAGGAAGAAGAGAGTGACCCTCTCCCTGATCTCTTCTCTTCCACAGAACAAGATGCTCTAGTGGAAGGTGTAGTTTTGGCAGATTGTCTTACTGCTGAGCAGAAAGACCACTGCATAAATCTCCTGGGTCAGTTTTCTGAACTCTTCTCTACTGTGCCAGGCACCACTTCTTGGTGTGAGCACACTATAGATACTGGAGACAGCTTGCCTGTCAAAAGTAAGATCTATAGGCAGCCTGACCATGTCAGAGACTGCATAAAGCAAAAGGTGCAGAAAATGCTTGAACTAGGAGTGGTTGAGCACTCTGAAAGTCCATGGGCCTCTCCTGTGGTACTTGTACCAAAACCTCATTCCAAGGATGGAAAGAAGGAAATGCGGTTTTGTGTAGACTATAGAGGTCTCAACCAGGTAACCAAAACTGATGCTCAGCCTATTCCCAGGGCAGATGAGCTAATAGATACACTGGCATCTGCCAAGTATCTAAGCACCTTTGATTTGACTGCAGGGTATTGGCAGATCAAGTTATCAGAGGATGCAAAAGCAAAAACTGCATTTTCAACCATTGGAGGCCATTACCAATTCACAGTAATGCCTTTTGGATTGAAAAATGCACCTGCCACTTTTCAAAGGTTGGTGAACACAGTCCTACAAGGGCTGGAGGCTTTTAGTGCAGCATATCTAGATGATATAGCTGTCTTTAGCTCCAGCTAGGATGATCACCTGGTCCACCTATGGAAAGTTTTGGAGGCCCTGCAAAAGGCAGGCCTCACTATCAAGGCTTCAAAGTGCCAGATAGGGCAGGGCAAAGTGGTTTATCTGGGACACCTGGTAGGTGGAGAACAGATTGCACCACTTCAGGGGAAAATCCAAACTATTATAGATTGGGTTACCCCTACAACTCAGACCCAGGTGAGAGCCTTCCTAGGCCTCACTGGGTATTACAGGAGGTTCATAAAGAACTATGGCTCCATTGCAGCCCCTCTTAATGACCTCACATCTAAAAAAATGCCTAAAAAGGTATTGTGGACAGCTAGCTGTCAGAAAGCTTTTGAGGAGCTGAAGCAGGCCATGTGCTCTGCACCTGTCCTGAAAAGCCCCTGTTACTCCCAAAAATTCATTGTCCAAACTGATGCATCTGAATTAGGGGTAGGGGCAGTCTTATCACAACTTAATTCTGAGGGCCAGGATCAACCTGTTGCTTTTATCAGCAGGAGGTTGACCCCTAGAGAAAAGCGTTGGTCTGCCATAGAGAGGGAGGCCTTTGCTGTGGTCTGGGCACTGAAGAAGTTGAGGCCATACCTGTTTGGCACTCACTTCATTGTTCAGACAGACCACAAACCTCTACTTTGGCTAAAACAAATGAAAGGTGAAAACCCTGAATTGTTAAGGTGGTGCATATCCCTAAAGGGAATGGATTATACAGTGGAACATAGACCTGGGAGTGCCTACTCCAATGCAGATGGACTCTCCAGATATGTCCACTTAGACAATGAAGACTCATCAGGTCATGGCTAGTCTTATTGTCCTTCGTTTGGGCGGGGGTTGTGTAGGAAAGTACCATCTTGCCTGGCATGCTACCCCCATATTTCACTGTATATATGTTGTTTTAGTTGTATGTGTCACTGGGACACTGCCAGCCAGGGCCCCAGTGCTCATAAGTGTGCCCTGCATGTGTTACCTGTGTTATGACTAACTGTCTCACTGAGGCTCTGCTAATCAGAACCTCAGTGGTTATGCTCTCTTATTTCTTTCAAAATTGTCAATAAGAGGCTAGTGACCAATTTTACCAATTTACATTGGCATACTGGAACACCCTTATAATTCCCTCGTATATGGTACTGAGGTACCCAGGGTATTGGGGTTTCAGGAGATCCCTATGGGCTGCAGCATTTCTTTTGCCACCCATAGGGAGCTCTGACAATTCTTACACAGGCCTGCCACTGCAGCATGAGTGAAATAACGTCCACGTTATTTCAAAGCCATTTTACACTGCACTTAAGTAACTTATAAGTCACCTATATGTCTAACCTTTACCTGGTAAAGGTTGGGTGCTAAGTTACTTAGTGTGTGGACACCCTGGCACTAGCCAAGGTGCCCCCACATTGTTCAGGGCCAATTCCCCGGACTTTGTGAGTGCTGGGACACCATTACACGCGTGCACTATACATAGGTCACTACCTATGTATAGCTTCACAATGGTAACTCCGAATATGGCCATGTAACATGTCTAAGATCATGGAATTGCCCCCCCAATGCCATCCTGGTATTGGGGAGACAATCCCATGATTCCCCGGGTCTCTAGCACAGACACGGGTACTGCCAAACCCCCTTTCCTGGGGTTTCACTGCAGCTGCTGCTGCTGCCAACTCCTCAGACAGGTTTCTGCCCTCCTGGGGTCCAGCCAGGCTTGGCCCAGTTAGGGAGAACAAAGGACTTCCTCAGAGAGAGGGTGTTACACCCTCTCCCTTTGGAATAAGGTGTCAGGGCTGGGAGGAGTAGCCTCCCCCAGCCTCTGGAAATGCTTTGATGGGCACAGATGGTGCCCATCTCTGCATAAGCCAGTCTACACCGGTTCAGGGATCCCTCAGCCCTGCTCTGGCACGAAACTGGACAAAGGCAAGGGGAGTGACCACTCCCCTGACCAGCACCTCCCCTTGGAGGTGCCCAGAGCTCCTCCAGTGTGCTCCAGACCTCTGCCATCTTGGAAACAGAGGTGCTGCTGGCACACTGGACTGCTCTGAGTGGCCAGGGCCAGCAGGTGACGTCAGAGACTCCTTCTGATAGGCTCCTTCAGGTGTTGCTAGCCTATCCTCTCTCCTAGGTAGCCAAACCTCCTTTTCTGGCTATTTAGGGTCTCTGCTTTGGGGAATTCCTTAGATAACGAATGCAAGAGCTCATCAGAGTTCCTCTGCATCTCTCTCTTCACCTTCTGCCAAGGAATCAACTGCTGACCGCGCTGGAAGCCTGCAAAACTGCAACAAAGTAGCAAAGACGACTACTGCGATCTTGTAACGCTGATCCTGCCGCCTTCTCGACTGTTTTCCTGGTGGTGCATGCTGTGGGGGTTGTCTGCCTCCTCTCTGCACTAGAAGCTCCGAAGAAATCTCTCGTGGGTCGACGGAATCTTCCCCCTGCAACCGCAGGCACCAAAGAACTGCATCACCGGTCCTCTGGGTCTCCTCTCAGCATGACGAGCGAGGTCCCTTGAACTCAGCAACTCTGTCCAAGTGACTCCCACAGTCCAGTGACTCTTCAGTCCAAGTTTGGTGGAGGTAAGTCCTTGCCTCCCCACGCCAGACTGCATTGCTGGGAACTGCGTGTTTTGCAGCTACTCCTTCTCCTGTGCACTCACCGAGGATTTCCTTCATGCACAGCCAAGCCTGGGTCCCCGGCACTCTAACCTGCATTGCACAACCTCCTGAGTTGTCCTCCGGCGGCGTGGGACTCTCTTGTGCGACTTCGGGTGAGCACTGATTCACTCCACTTCATAGTGCCTGTTCTGGCACTTCTGCGGGTGCTGCTTGCTTCTGAGTGGGCTCCGTCTCTTGCTGGGCACCCCCTCTGTCTCCTCACACAATTGGCGACATCCTGGTCCCTCCTCGGCCACAGCAGCATCCAAAAACCCTAACCGCGACCCTTGCAGCTAGCAAGGCTTGTTTGCGGTCTTTCTGCGGGGAAAATACTTCTGTACGACTCTTCATGACGTGGGACATCTATCCTCCAAAGGGGAAGTTTCTAGCCCTTGTCGTTCGTGCAGAATCCTTAGCTTCTACCATCCGGTGGCAGCTTCTTTGCATCCACAGCTGGCATTTCCTGGGTATCTGCCCAATCCCGACTTGATCATGACTTTTGGACTTGGTCCCCTTGTTCCACATGTACTCTCGTCTGGAAATCCATTGTTGTTGCATTGCTGGTGTTGGTCTTTCCTGCAGAATTCCCCTATCACGACTTCTGTGCTCTTTGTGGAACTTAGGTGCACTTTGCACCCACTTTTCAGGGTCTTGGGGTGGGCTATTTTTCAAACCCTCACTGTTTTCTTACAGTCCCAGCGACCCTCTACAAGGTCACATAGGTTTGGGGTCCATTCGTGGTTCGCATTCCACTTCTAGAGTATATGGTTTGTGCTGCCCCTATCCCCATGTGCCCCCATTGCATTCTAATGTGACTATACATTGTTTGTACTGTTTTCTATTGCTATTACTGCATATTTTGGTATTGTGTACATATATATTGTGTATATTTGCTATCCTCATACTGAGGGTACTCACTGAGATACTTTTGGCATATTGTCATAAAAATAAAGTAGGAGCTTCACTCGTCTCCTAGTTCAGCCTAAGCTGCTCTGCTAAGCTACCTTTTCTATCAGCCTAAGCTGCTAGACACCCCTCTACACTAATAAGGGATACCTGGGCCTGGTGCAAGGTGTAAGTACCCCTTGGTACTCACTACAAGCCAGTCCAGCCTCCTACAGTTATTGTCTTGCAATATGCAGGCCTTCTCCTAGTCCTCTCCTGCATGAACAAAACTTGGTAAAAGTTAAACGCTCCAGCTTACCTACCTATTGGACAGGTTCATCCAGGCCCCCAATAGTGACAGATTTTCTGAAAACAATGGAGATGCACCACCCACTTTGGCAATACAGTATAATTTTGCTTTTAGCAATCATAATTTTTAGAACTGGGTGGGTTAAGTTCAATCCTCCATAATTAGTATTTTTCAAACCTAGAAGACATAACATTTAGAGATATACTATCTTGGGTTTCTCTGGGGCAGAAGGATTGTTTGCTATACATTTAACTGAACTGTGTCATACTTATCCCTTCACCGTTTACTTCCACAACAGATTGATGATGGCGTGCTGCTCAGTGCCCTGATGAATAATGTTTTGGTTTCTTTTGTGTAGTGTTTTTCTTTGTCACAACTTTTCCCAAATCCTCGCTCCCATTCATTCATCAAGCCCCTTACCCTCTTCCCCGGTATGTATGATTTATTGAGGTATAACTTAATTTTACATCATAAATGGATCACACACTTGCTGGTCCTGATGTGGTAAAAGCGACACCAACTCATTGCATGACCTTCTATTACCTCAGCAGTATTCCACACCGGCCCCATCAACATCATCATTAATGCCTGGTGTTGTGTGTTGCATAAATGCTTAACCCCGCCCAACCACTACGACTCTGAGTTCACTTCTCCGACTCGAGGATTTCATTTACTAAGTTTAATTTTCATTAAAGACCAACTCATTGCTCAAAAGCTGTTGATATTGCTAGTCTTTATATTATCATATCAGGCCTTCTTTGTTGGGTGTCAATACTGTCATTGTGATACTCCGGATTCAGTCTTCCTAAAGTTATTCCATAATATATGACCCCCTAACTCTCTATTTTCTTTCAATCTAGTTGATAGTGATGGATAACCCTTTAATTAATCCTGCAGTTTGCATTGATGGGAGTGGCACCTTGAGTCTTCCTTTGCTTGCTAGCCTGATACTACTATTACCACCCACTTAAGATAAGATGCCATTTTGTGAAAACGCTGCACTAAGAAGACTAAGCTGTCAGCTCTCCCTTCATCTATTCCGGTAAGAGATGAACTATGGGTTGAGGTGAACTTGTTTAGTTAGTAATTAACTTCTACTGAAGAAAATGTTGTTTGTGTGTATCTAGGTTTTGTAGGGAAAATAGGCAATGGCAATCATCTCCTAGTGGTGAATATAGTTACAGAGGACTGAAAAGCAATAGTATAAGTAAATAACATATATTTTTTTTAGCAGATTAAGAAAAATCTACACTAAAAAATGCAAGTGTAAACTAAAATAAACATTTTTGGCATAAGTTAAGTGAAAATAAATTACCCACTTCTATTTTTTACAAATAGAAAACACACCCTTTCTACCCAGAACAGACCAACCCCTCTACCCAAACAAATAGCCCGCCCCCAAAAGTCCAATGAAAGTCCACATAAAAAGAAACAAAAGTACAAAGTGCAAAAATACCTGGTTCCAAATCCCTTCCCACCCTCTCAACCTACAAGTCTCTTTCACCAAAATAAAAAGGATTAGAAGAGTGCACTGTTGATTTGGGTCCAGAGCTGGTCCAGTATCCGGTACAGCCAGCTCTCCACTTGCCTCTCCAGGCATTCCAGTCACTGCAGAATGGGCCGCAGCAATGTTCTTTGGATGTTAGAGTGTCAGGGGGTGGCAGCACTTCCATTCTGGGCCCCTGACATCTGGCAGTGGCACCGTTGAAGCAGTGGCCTCGATGCTGGGGCTGGCTTGCTGAAATGAGGCCCGGGTCAGAGGCAGCTACTTTCACCTTTTCATCCTCTAGAGCCACTGGCCACCTTTATTCTGACAGGATGGTCTCAAGCCTCTGACACCACAGACGGCCCACTATATCCTGCCTGGTAGTTGGTGCTAGTGGACCAGCAGGATTAGCTATATCAGAAATAACAAAAATAAAAAGATAAATTGTAAACAATGCTCAGTGCAAACACTTGTTTAAAATTAAGTAGTGGGTGGCACAGTAGCAGTACATTGCTGGTCCCTTAGGGCCATTGGAATTTGATTATGATTAGGAGAGTCACATGGTCAATTTTATTTTTTACCCACACATGCTTCATTTAAAAAGCACTGACTGTCTGGCAGCTTTTAAAGGCTTTTCTTGTTCCTAAGCAGACAGTTTGAGTAGAAAAATAAAAATAAATTACCGCTCATTTATGAGTGAGGCATTATGAAGTACAAGTTGTTGTGCTAAGTCAATGGAGGCATGATAGCCAGCGTTTCAAGTACTTTGCTACTATTTGCAGGTGGGGCAGCTGTAGGTGACAATTATCTATCTTTTTTTCCACTGGGACTGCTCTTCTCCAAATGCTTTTTACTTTCTACCCTGACTAGAAAGAGGAAGATGAATTATAAATATGATACTATGTCACACACATCACATATAAAATGTGGATATTATCCTGTCTGCCTTATATAGATGATGGGGAAATGATGCACTGCACTGCAGGGAAAGGAACAGACTGCATAGATTGTATTCGTCACCATCATCACAGAGTATCCTTACGCCAAACTTGAACTCAAATAAGGCACTAAGGCCCTCATTATGAACATGGCGGTAAACACCGTCGGCCGCAGTGGCGACGGTGAACAGAAGACTGCTATTGGCAGTGAACAGAACCCCGCCATATAATGATGCCAAAAACAGTAAGCCCCCAAAATTCTGCTACCTCCAGCCACCGCCAGGGCCCTTGTCAGCGGAAAGGCTGCACATCCCACCCCGCCACCACCAAGCAGACAAATCCCCGACCTCCAAATAATGATGCATAAATCACTGCGGCGGATAGTGGATGTCGAACGACCATTGGTGGTTCAGACTGCCACGGCCAGCAATGGGATCCAAAAGCAAGAAATGCACACATTGTCAAGTTTGAAACCCACACACCAGACACACATCCACAACACCATAAACCACTCACAGGCACACCCCACAATCCTTTGCATCGCCAATAGGACAACTGAGACTGACAACACAACACGCGCACACTGAATGCAACATCACACCATTCACACACCCAACCACACAACAGCACCCTCCCCAATATCCACACAACACACCACCCACAACACACACCATGGCACCCCCTACGCACCCACACTTCACAGATAGGAAACTATGAACAATGGTGGACGAAATACTGAAGGTCGAGCCACAAATCTTTGGGGCACAGGTCCACCACACACCCATCGCCAGGAAGATGGAGTTATGGCAAACAATAGTGAACAAGGTCAATGCAATGGGAAACCATCCACGCACGAGGGACAACACACGCAAGAGATGGAATGACCTTCGCGGGAAGGTGAGGTCCATGGCACCCAAACACAGCCACCCACCCCTACAAGAAATCACAATGACACAACACCACCCACAAGGCACCTCCACATCCCATGCGAAATGCAATGGCAAGCCCACAATACGTCCCTGCATGGCCCAACACGGGAATAAACTGCACAAATAGGGCAGGGCTGTGCACCTGATTCAGTAAATGTAACATACATGTCCATTCCCCCCCACAGGCACCACCACCCATGCCACCTTGACGGAAAGGCCAAGAAGTGCCAGAGCCCCACATGGAGGCAGAGGCCCCACTCAGGAAACTGGAGAAGGAAGTGTGGACTGTGAGGAATACCCTGGCCCATCACAGAGTCCTGCACTGTCACCCTCCAGCAGCCCCACCCAGGACACCCAGACACCAACACCAGCCCCGCCCAAATGACCCCACACCAGAGTATCCAGGTCACAGACTGTTGAAACACAAGTACAGAGGCCAGTGTCTCCACTTACAAACAGGTAGGATGACGATGGCCCCAGTACAAGTGGTACTGCCAGACCTGTGCAGGGGACACAGGCACAGGGGGCTAGGCCCAGTGGGGGGGCATCAGTGGCCCAGGGGGGAGGGCCAAAGGATGGATACTGCAGCCCAGGAGGTGATCCCTAAGGTCCTGGGAGCATACCACCATACCCAGGACAGGATTGGCCAGATCCTGGCCACCTTGGAACAGAGTCAAAGGTTGCAGATAGCCCAACATCAAGAGACCATGGAGCAGTGGAAACAACTGAATGCCACCATGGCCACCATAGCAGGGATGCTACAGCACCACCACCTAACCCAGCCTGAGACCCCCACAAACCAGGAAGCCCCTACCACTGACCAGGACACAGACCAGCCATCTACATCAGCAGCAGCAACTGGACTGATGGCACTGGCAAAGGACACGCAAATGAGACCAGCACCCCTACCCGTGCAGCCCAGCACCAGACTCTCAAATGGTCCCTCAGACCCAGATATGGCACAGGAACACCTGCCAAGACCAAGGCCCCCGTTAAGAAGTTACTCTGACATGGACTGTCTCCCAAGTGTGCCACTGTCCCACCATCCTTACCTGCCAAAAGTAACGTAACAACTTGCAACCTCCTAGTACATCCAGGGGCCTTATTTAATTATTCTCTGTATCTGGCTTAGGATTTCTCACAGGTGTCAGGAGCCAATCATGTTGGGATAGCCATAATCACCTGCAAAAGGTTTTTGAAATAGGACTGTAACAGACTGCCATTACTTGCAGGCAGCCTGGCTGTTAGCTATGTACAGAACCAGTGTCATACACACTCACATATGAGCCATCATCTGTCCCCTTGTAGTCGATCCATCATGTGTGGTACACTGTTGTTCCTCAGGACAAATTAATCATGGACTGATCCTGGAAACATGTACTGGTCTGCAGTACACACCAATTGTATGTTCATTGAGTGGAAGTTCTTCCAATTCCTGTACATCTGTTCATTTACTCATGGGGGATGAGAGCTACGTGGGTGCTATCCGTAGCACCTATCACATGGGGAATGTTAGCAAAGGCATAAAATTCAGACTTGATGGCAGGGAGGTCAGCCCTTTGGGGAAACTTCAAATATGTCTGCAGGTGTAGCACAAATGCATACAGGAATTTGGGCAGGATGAGGCTAATCATTGGCTGTGAGAACCATGCACCCATGCCCACTGTCACCTGCACTTCAGTAGGGATGGCATGCTGATTCCAATTAGCCGGTCTCAGTACTGGATCCAGTAATGTACATAGTTCATGGATTGTAGCACTATTGAGTCTGTAGTTGATAATGATGTGACGTTCCACCATGGTCTCCAAATCAACAGGAGGTCTGTACACAGATGGGGCCCTCCCTCACCACATGGGTCTGTATCTAGGGGAAGTGGAGAACACATGTAAGGGACACATATACATATGCACAATATGTTGTGTATGAATAACTGCTGTACAATATGTAGGTTACACACAAGCGATGTATGATGTACAACTTTAGAATTATGTATGAGGTGATACGTCTGGACTGTTGTGGGGAGGAAAGAGTCATGTGTGCATACAACTAAGGAATGGGGTCCATAGGGCCTGCATGGAGCACATGACAATAAAATATCTGCGTTGTGCTAGAAAAATAGCAGCCCCGTGCCATCCAGATATGTAGCAGTGGAAGTGACCTAATTCCGCTGGCAGTTGTTGTTATAGGGTAAGGCGGTGTTGTAGGAAAGTACCATATTGCCTGGCATGTTACCACCATTTTTACTTGTATGTATGTTTTCTTTTGCCTGTGTCACTGGGATCCTGCTAGCCAGGACCCCAGTGCTCATAAAGTGTGCCATGTATGTGGTCCCTGTGTGGTGTCTGTATCACTGACGCTCTGCTTATCAGAACCTCAGTTTTTATCTTCTCTCTGCTTTTAAAATTGTCACTGCAGGCTAGTGACTAATTTTACTAATTCTTGTTGGCACACTGGAACACCCTTATAATTCCCTAGTATATGGTACCTAGTACCCAGGGTATTGGGGTTCCACAAGATCCCTATGTACTGCAGCATTTATTTTGCCACCCATAGGGAGCTCCAGCAATTCTTACACAGGACTGCCACTGCAGCCTGAGTGAAATAACGTCCACTTTATTTCACAGCCATTTTACACTGCACTTAAGTAACTTATAAGTCACCTATATGTCTAACCCTCACTTAGTGAAGGTCAGGTGCAAAGTTACTTAGTGTGAGGACACCCTGGCACTAGCCAAGGTGCCCCCACATTGTTCAGGGCAAATTCCCCAGACTTTGTGAGTGCGGGGACACCATTACACCCGTGCACTACATATAGGTCAATACCTATATGTAGCGTCACCATGGTAACTCCGAACATGGCCATGTAACATGTCTAGGATCATGGAATTGTCACCCCAATACCATTATGGTATTGGGGTGACAATTCCATGCATCCCCGGGGCTCCAGCATAGAGCCCGGGTTCTGCCAAACGAACTGTCTGGGGTTTCTCTGCAGCTACCGCTGTTGCCAACCCTCAGACAGGTTTCTGCCCCCCGGGGCCTGGGCAGCCCAGTCCCAGGAAAGCAGAACAAAGGATTTCCTCTGAGAGAGGGTGTTACACCCTCTCCCTTTGGAAATAGGTGTGAAGGGCCTGGGAGGAGTAGCCTCTCCTGGCCTCTGGAAATGCTTTGAAGGGCACAGATGGTGCCCTCCTTGCATAAGCCAGTCTATACAGGTTCAGGGATCCCTCCAGCCCTGCTCTGGTGTGAAACTGGACAAAGGAAAGGGGAGTGACCACTCCCCTTTCCTTTGCCCCAGAGCTCCTCCAGTGTGTCCCAGACCTCTGCCATCTTGGATGAAGAGGTGTGAGGGCACAATGGACACCTCTGAGTGGCCAGTACCAATAGGTGACGTCAGAGACCCCCCTTATAGGTGCTTACCTTTCTCTGTAGCGAATCCTCCTCTGAGGGCTATTTAGGGTCTCTCATGTGGGTTTCTCACCAGATAATGAATGCAAGAGCTCACCAGAGTTCCTCTGCACTTCCCTTTTCTACTTCTGCCAAGGATCAACCGCTGACTGCTCCAGGATGCCTGCAAAACTGCAACAAAGTAGCAAGAAGACTACTAGCAACATTGTAGCTGTTTCCTGGTGGTGCATGCTCTGAGGGCTGTCTGCCTTCACCCTGCACTGGAAGCCAAGAATAAATCTCCCGTGGGTCGACGGAATCTTCCCCCTGCTAACGCAAGCACCAAAACGTCTGCATCACTGGTTCTCTGGTTCCCCTCTCATCTTGATGAGCCTGGTCCGTGGAACACAGGAGCTAGATCCAAGTGTCCCCGACAGTCCAGTGGCCCTTCTGTCCAAAGTTGGTGGAGGTAAGTCCTTGCCTCCCCACGCCAGACAGTAATCCTGTTTACTGCATGAACTGCAGCTGCTAGGGCTTCTGTGCGCTTCTGCAAGACTTCCTTTGTGCACAGTATAGCCCAGGTCCCCAGCACTCCGTCCTGCATTGCCCAACTAGCTGAGTTGGACTCCGACTTCGTGGGACCCTCTTGTTGTGCTGAGTCGACCGTCGTGTTCAGATCTTCTGAACGCCTGTTCAGGTGCTTCTGCATGTACTGCCTGCTTCTGCATGGGCTCTCTGTGTTGCTGAGTGCCCCCTCTGTCTCCTCCTCCAAGGGGCGACCTTCTGGTCCTTCCTGGGCCCTGAAAGCACCCAAAACATTCAACCGTGACTCTTGCAGCTAGCAAGGCTTGTTTGCAGTCTTTCTGCGTAGAAACAATCCTGCAGCATGCCGTGGGACTTCTTCTGACCAAAGGAGAAGTTCCTGGCACCTTCCGTTGTTGCAGAATCTTTGGCTTCTTCCACCTGGAGGCATCCCTTTTGCACCTTCATCCGGGTTTAGTGGGCTCCTGCCCCCCCGGACACTTGCGTGACTCTTGGACTTGGTCCCCTTCCTTTGCAGGTCCTCAGGTCCAGAAATCCATCTTCAGTGCTTTGCAGTAAGTTGTTGTCTTTGCAGAATCCCCTATCTCAACTTTACTGTCTTTCTGGGGTAGTATTGTAACTTTACTCCTACTTTTCAGGGTCTTGAGGTGGGGTATCTTAGACACCCTTAGTGTTTTCTTACACTCCCAGTGACTCTCTACACACTACACTAGGCCTGGGGTCCATTCGTGGTTCGCATTCCACTTTTGCAGTATATGGTTTGTGTTGCCCCTAGGCCTATTGTCTCCTATTGCATTCTATTGTGTTCTACAGTGTTTACACTACTTTTCTAAGTGTTTTACTTACCTGATTTTGGTCTGTGTGTATATTTTGTGTATATTACTTCCCTCCAAAGGGAGTATATCCTCTAAGATACTTTTGGCATATTGTCACTAAAATAAAGTACCTTTATTTTTAGTAACTTTGAGTATTGTGTTTTCTTATGATATAGTGCTAAGTGAAATAAGTGGTATAGTAGGAGCTTTGCATGTCTCCTAGTTCAGCCTAAGCTGCTCTGCTATAGTTACCTCTATCAGCCTAAACTGCTAGAACACTACTAATCTACTAATAAGGGATAACTGGACCTGGCACAAGGAGTAAGTACCACAAGGTACCCACTATGAGCCCGGCCATCCTCCTACAGGTGTTCACCGCCATGCACCATTCATTGGTTAACATGGTTGTCAATTGGGAATCTGGGCCTATCATGATCTCCACCGGTCGTGACGGTGCACACTGCTGCGGAGCGTACGCCATGTCGTCAACCCTGGTTCACTTGACTGCCGGATCTCGTGCATGGAAGTACTCCACTAAGTGTGCTGCTGTGTCCTGACTCTGGCTACTCAAAAGGCACGAGTCACAGGGGAAAGGGCCCCAGCCTTCACCAAGGAGGAGCTGGAGAATCTGGTGGACGGGGTCCTACCCCTGTATGCCAAGTTATATGGGCGACCAGAGGTGTAGGTGAGTAGGCGGTTGTCGTGCATGGATGTGTGTGATGGTGGCGGATGCCTATATGCATGTGTGGTTGGTATGTACCTGCATAGGTGTAGAATGTGTGGCAAGTACCCTGAGTGAGGTGGTGAAATGATGTTGTGAAATGTCTGTCCCATAGGGAATGTATAGTCAGCGGTATCACATGGCCATTTTCTGAACTCTGTTTTTCTTTTCTGTGTGTCCCCCATAGGTCAGAGCCCATCAGAAGAGGGCATTCTGGCAGGCCATCGCCAGGAAGGTGCGGACCCTGGGGGTCTACAACTGGTGGAGCACCCACTGCAGGAAGAGGTGGGAGAACCTGTGGCGCTGGGCCAGGAAGACCTGCGAGGTGCAGCTAGGGAAGTTCTCCCAATGAGGAGTGGGTTCCCGTCGGGCCCTGACCCCCCTAATGCGCCTCATTCTGGCAGTGACATATCCAGACTTGGAAGGGGCGCTTGAAGGGTGCACATGCATCTTTGATGGATGCTTGAGAGTGCTGTAGGATGTATGCTGTCTAGTGCCAGGCACTCTGACAGGTGTCTTACAGCAATCCAGGCCCCATGGGCACGTAGATGTTTAGGGGCAGGTCCTGCAGTTCATTGTCTTGTGTCATGTGGGAGAAGAGTTGTATGCTAGGGTTGTGGCCACTAGTCAGGGGCATAGGCATTACTATAGCTGTAGGTGCTTGTGTTGGTGTATAAGCTAGGTGGGAGTATGAGTGAGCCAAATACGTACATCAATTCAGGTATTTACATATATCTCTCATGTTTTGTCTCTCCACCTCTGTACTCTTGTGTTATCTGTGTACATCAGCATCATCTGGCGAGGGAGCAGTGGCACCGGCAAGTGGGGATACAGCAGCCCACGGTTCCAAGGAGGCAGAGTCTACTGATGCCAAGGGGACCAGTGGGTTGGAAGGCGAGGGGAGTACCACGGGGGAGGAGACTACCACTGGCTGTAGTGACTCTGATATCTCCTCTAATGGGACCTCCCTGGTGGTGGCAGACCCTAGTGGGCCCACCCATTCTTTGTCATCTTCCGCCACCCCAATACCATCACCGCCCTCCCAGTTTCTCCACACCCAGTTGCCCGTGCCCGCTCACCCAGAAGGGTGGGAATCTCCTTTGACCAAGGCACCTCATCCCCTGCCCCAGTCAGCCCTGCTGCCCTCACGGAGGAGGCTATTGACCTCCTGAGGAACATCTCTGTAAGGCAGACAACCATCATGAATGCCATTTAGGGGGTAGCATCCCAGAAGCAGAAGTGCAATGCATACCTGGAATGGAACATTTGCCATGTCTGGCCCTACAGAGATCTTTTCAGGCTCTGGCCTCCTCTTTGATGGCAGCCAGTGTCCCTGGCCTTCCTGCCTCCCTCCAACCACCTCTACCCCTTCCAGAACCCCACTCCCTTCACCCATCCCAAGCACATGTTCAGACAGCCATGCACACACCTCAACACACACAAAAACATACACAGAAACACAAGCACCACACTTCCCACTACAAGCATACGCACAGCCAACATACAAAGGCACACACAACAACATCCACTTCCCCAAGTGTGTCCACCTCTCCCACCTCCCTGTCTGTCACCTCTACATGCACACCCCAAGCACTGCACCCTCGTTCACTGTTGCTGACATTGACTGACACATGCAGCACACTCACCAGACCTGCAGGCACCCAGACAATATTCATGTACACTGGCAGCCTGTCTTGTCCCACTTTGTCCACGCCCCCTCCTCCCAAAACACTCAAACGTTCCCAGATACCCACCCAACTCACATCCACCACACCTCAGCATACTGTACAGGCACCTGCATCCACGTCCAGCACACCTACACCTGTTACAAACACTCCCTCTACCTCCACTCCTACACCTTCCTCCATGTCCACCCCAACTGCCCCTAAAAACTTTTCCTGGCCTTTGTTGACATTTTCGAACCCACTGGCCCACCCCGTCTTGTCCCTAAAAGAGCCCACCTCCTTGCCATGTCTAAATCCGCCCCAGTCCACCCTTCCCATTCTTGTGCCCCTTTCCAAATGAGCAAGAAGCCCCATGCTGGCCCTGGTCCATCTGCCACCCCACAGTCCAAGCCCACACTCCCACCTTGCAAGGCTAAACCCAAACCCCCACCACCTCCCAAATGTAAGCCCAATCCACCCCTCCCAGACGGATGTCCCCACCCCCGCCACTCCTTGCCCCTATTCCTAGAGGTGCCTGGCAGCCCCATTGATGTCCCATGATGGTGGAGTACCATGTGCACAAGTGGGAGTCAAGTTTGGGCCATTTGGGCCCTTCAGCCTTTTTATGTTGGACTGGCAAATGGCCTTTTTTGAACATTGAGGCCCGTATTTATACTTTTTGACGCTAAACTGCGCTAAGCAGTTTAGCGTCAAAAAGTTTTGCGCCGGCTAACGTCATTCTGAAGCACCATGCGGGCGCCGTATTTATTGAATGGCGTTAGCCGGCGCTAGCAGACCGGCGCTGCCTGGTGTGCGTGGAAAAAAACCACGTACACCAGGCAGCGCCGGCGTAGGGAAAAATGGCGTTAGGGCGTCTTAAAAATGGTGCAAGTCAGGTTGACGCCAAAAAATCGCCTCCACCCGATTTGCGCCATTTTTTACGACGCCCAGACTCCATTTACATGACTCCTGTCTTAGTAAAGACAGGAGTCATGCCCCCTTGCCCAATGGCCATGCCCAGGGGACTTATGTCCCCTGGGCATGGTCATTGGGCATTGAGGCATGTAGGGGGGCACAAATAAGGCCCCCCTATGCCAAAAATAAAAAAAAATAAAAAAAAAATTATACTTACCTGAACTTACCTGAATGTCCCTGGGATGGGTCCCTCCATCCTTGGGTGTCCTCCTGGGGTGGGCAAGGGTGGCAGGGGGGGGTCCCTGGGGGCATGGGAGGGCAGCTGTGGGCTCATTTTGAGCCCACAGGTCCCTTAACACCTGCCCTGACCCAGGCGCTAAAATCCGGCGCAAATGCGGGGTTTTATACCCTGCCCACTCCCGGGCGTGATTTTTGCCCGGGAGTATAAATACGACGCATTTGCGTCGCAGTCATTTTTTTAGACGGGAACGCCTACCTTGCATCTCATTAACGCAAGGAAGGCGTTCACGCAAAAAAATGACGCTCTTTCCTCATACTTTGTATAAATATGGCGTTAGTTTTGCGCCGAATTTGCGTCGAAAAAAATGACGCAAATTCGGCGCAAACGGAGTATAAATATGCCCCTGAATTTTCCACATTTATTAAAGTTTGAGTGTCCAGTGTTGCTGATAGCACGCTCTGGAGACATGGTTCATCATTTCATTGTGGGGGTGTGGTGTGCACATGTGTGTACTTTGGGCAGGTTGTATTGGCTTTGTGTCGAGTAAGTACCTCTTGTTCTGGTGTGTATAGCTTGTGATGGTGTGAGGTGTTGGGGGTGCGTTGCATTGGGTGTGTAACTGTGCCCTTTCTTCCCTTGTTTAGTAGTGTCGCTTTGGCTCTCATTATCCTAAATGAGACTACTGGATTTCTAGGTAGCAGGATCGTTCACGGTGTGGGGGACTGAGTCTGACCCACTTGGAAGGACCTCTGTCACCCTAAATCCGGTTTTGCTCCGGCTAACTAGCAGTGCCTCATCTCTCCCAAGGGGAAGGGATGATTGGGCAGCCGAGCACATGACATCTTTGGAACTTCTCAGGGAAGTCGTGGTCACTCAGATCCAAACCAGCTCTCTCATTTACAGTATGATCTCATATACAAATGACAGAGGCAGTTTAAGTTTTATATATTGTTTTAATAAAACGACTGCATTTTAGATATTAAGGCGTGAACCGCAATAACCAAAACCATACAACACAGTAGGATTGAAATAGTCACGAGGAGATTGAAACATAAGAATAACGCTATCATGGTGTTAACAATTTCTACTCTCTCTCAGCTAGTTCTATTTCGAGCACAGCATGTTAAGCTTCTAACTTGCCTTTCAGATTCCCTGGGAAGCCATCAACCCTCATACCTGAGCAAAGGCCTGCGATCTGTTTCAGCATCTGCAACGAGGCAGTCAGCGTCTAATTGTGGTTCCCTGGTCGGAATCTCCCTCTTCCCTCTATTGGGACAAGGAAGTGTTTTTATAACTAACATGTCAGCGTGATCACAAAATGTCCCTACGCAAGAACGCCAAAGACTAAACTCCTACCACGTCAATTGGCAATGTACCAGACGGTATCCTTGACTGAAGCACAGAGTGAACAGAAATGTGTTATTGAGAACTGCAGTGCTGAAGTAGGCTAAACAGTGTGATATAAGAAATAAAACAAGACCGTAGAACTGGATATTTGAAAAATAACAGTACGAAGCCGAATAAAAAGCATTTAGAGCAAAGTGCACAGAGGCTCTAAGCTGCGAGCAAAGGAATAAAATACATCCAGGGCAAAGGGCACAAAGGCCTAAAGCCTGAAGCTAATGCGCAAAGGATACATAAAACTGACCACACTACACCCTCCCCTTGTCGGTAGCAAGTGGTGCTAATAATATAAAAATATGCCCCAGATACAAAAAATACATCAAATATATTTCAACAAGGTCAGAGGGCAGCAAAGCAGAAAACTAATTTTAAATTGGGAAGCATGTGACGGTAAAGCCAAATTCGATATAATGTCAATTTAAAAAAAAAAAATATCCAATTCTTAGATAGAAGCCACGGAAAGCAGGAGATCCTCCACCTCCACAGATGTCAACATCGGAAAATCCACGCCAAAATTTATCATGGAGCAGGTGTGTTCCAAAGCCCCAGAACCATCCAGGGCGGCACCCCGCGCAGGGCCTATGAATGAGAAAATACCATCTTCCTCCAGGAAGGGAATCTCATAAACTGCCTCACGAAGCAAACGCAACCGTAGTGCACAAGTCTGGGAATGAGCCCTAATCGGGAACATCAACAGATCAGTATCGACCACTGGGGGGGGCTGCAGTGAGAGACAAAGAGCCAGTGCATGTTCAAACGAGCACCAAAGGCACCGAAACACGGGTTGCACACAATCCAAAACCGGTCGGAATGACAGAGACCAGTCACACTCCAACTGTCCAAGGAGAGTTGCTCCAAAATGCTGCATCATGCGTTCACGACACAGCTGCACTGACGGGAGCGCTAATATGGGATCTCGTCGCAGTGGGACAGCCATTGCGGAAGAACAGCAGCAACAGCAAAACCCCAGCCAACAAAGCCAAAGTAATCGGAAATCCCCCAAAAATGCTTCAGAAAATAGAATGAATAGCCGAAGGTATTAAACCGAATATGGAAGAGAAGGTATGAGCAAAACCAACACCAACGGCTTTGAAAAAATGTGCAATTCCAGCAGTGCTGGATGCATTAAATATACATCCCACGAGTTCACCTAAGTGACTCGGAAAGTTAGTATTTAAAAGGGACTGTATTTCCGCTGATGACCTCGCCACCTGAAGTGCGTAGGTCTCGCTAGAAGATGTAAGGGCCACATGCTTTTGAAACAATAGAACTTTCAGTCGACTCAACTTGTCGAAATTCACCTTGGAAGTAGCAATATGAGGCCAGATGTCCGCTACCTCCCTAATTTGAGTGGGGGGAAACAACACATTCCTGCAGCACGTAACGGCCTTAGTGACAATGACTACGTAAACTATTCCGGCACGCATGCCACAACAGGGTTCACTGTTAAGAAGGACGTAACTGCCGTTTGAAAGCACCTGGAAAGTGTTTTTAATTACCGTGACTGGAACTCCCTTAAGATAACAAGCTAAGTTAGCAATCGAGGCATTACACGCCCCATGCAAACACAGCTGTTTACAAACCATCGAATGGCTGACAGAAGTTTCGCATTCGCTACCGCTAAGAAAAACCTCCCTCAAACCATTAATACATCTGTATAGAAAGGGAAGCTCCCACACCTCGTGTATGTAACTGTCTCCTAACCGTTCATATCTACCCACCGGAATGTGTTTGAGACAAGAAGTAAATTGCAGAGTGGAAATAGGCAAATTAATAACCCCGTGAATCAACCACTCAGCTGACGGAATCTCAGCCACAGTAAAAGGCAATTTCTCCAACTTTTCAATATTAACATAACATATGTCGCTTCCTTCTTAGCCATCAGCTGTTGTTGATGAGTCAAATTAAAGGAAATAAATATCTCACTGGCACGAATGTGCTGCCACGGAACGCGACCTGCCTTCAAGGTCTGAAGAGTCCAACCCAACTGCATGACGGACCGCGTCTGACTCTGCCCATGATATAAAGAAGACATATCAGATTTGATAATGTCTATAGCAGAGGAAACAATGTTGTCAATTGTATATACACGGTCTGAAAGGGTATGCATCCCATTATCCACAACAGACAAAGCCTGTATCAAATTTTCCTGATCAATTTGCCTCAACCGGGCCGCTGCCTCTTGTTGTGAAAGCTTCCAAATCTCATTATATACTTCATACAAAAAACTTTTCTTCCGAGTTATTCTTGGTCCTGACAAAAAATCTTGCAAGTCATTAGACAGTAACGTGAGATGTGTCTTAACTGCATCCAGCGTGGATGACTTCAACTATTGTTGACAAAGTTTCCCCACGCTGTATGTAGTAATGATATCAGCATGTTCTGGTGATATGTAGCGAGGGTCTGCCCTACTAGTCCTGAACCCCCCCGAAGAGGTGACAAAACGCTGATGACACCCATTAGTGTCTATGGGCCACAATAACCACCCGCCCGGACGTATCAATGAAGTGTTAAGCGTACCATTCTGGACCCAGTCTGTAAGCTCACTAAACGTGGCATTAATATATTGCTGCCAATTTTTCAATTTGGAAGGGACAGGTACGCTAGGCAAATTCAAATCTCTAATCGTTGCTAAGCCCAAACAACTAGTCTGTTGTACAGTGTCATTTAGGAAAATCATTTGGACAGGAATAATACATGCCCTAAACAATGTGTCCCTACCCCGCATTTGCCAATTTTTCGTTCCCCAGACACTTTACAAATCATCAGTTTTAGACCAGTATTCATACCCCTCAACTGAAGGTTTGGATACAAACAAATTTGAATACAGTAATTTAGTATCAGTCAATAACATTTGCTTATTAGTATGCGGCGTAACCTTATAATAGTGAGACTTAGCACCCTGTTGATTATGCCCAGAAAAATATGCAAATTTATTAGAATAAGTTTTAGAACTCCCCAGTGGAGGAGTCGGGCAATGTTCCCATTGCATATATTCAAATATTGATTTAGGGCTACTAGCTTTATGAATAAAGTGGGGTCCATAATAATTGTAGCAAAACATGTCACCATAATTATCTCTAAATTGGTAAGCATCTTCATTTTCATAGACAGCATGCAATTCTGTCAACACAGAATCCACTGTTTTTACGTCCCAATCATCAGAAACAATGCCTGGTATAACAATATCATTCATTGACAATTTGAGAACATACGGTATCTGAATGATCTCAGTGGGACCATATATATCAAACATCACTCTATCCCACACAATCCCATCCGGAATTGGTACAGCAGAAATGTTCACAAAGGACAAGTCTCTTCGAACCATATGTGACGAAAAATGTGGTTTCAACACCGTCTCCACGTGCTCAATGTCAGAACGTTCAGGAAGAAAATGACCATGTATCACCAGAAAAAAGGTAATTACAAACCCCAGCCATAAGAAAAGAGTCATCACAGTCATAAAAAGCCACAGATAGTTCCAAGGAACGATAAAATATGTGTTTTTGAGCCAACACAGCAGCCTACGTGGACCAAGGGCTGGTGTTGAGGAGGAAGAGGAGTCCGACACGGTATAATCAGTGGTGTTGAAGCAGCCCGAGGCACTTCTCGCAAAAGGTGCAACCGTAAACAAAGAAGTAGATGGTGGCTCTCGCCTTGGCACGCTATAAACCACATGTTCAGTAATATCAGTAGAACTTACAGCAACTGGATCAAAACATTCCAAATTATTCGCCATTAGTGGAACAATCGCAAGATCAGCTTCCACCCTCCCCAAGCTCGGAGAGGAAATAGCATCGGTGCAAATCACCTGCAGTGGAACTTCTTCCCCAGTAGTGAGAGGGATTCCGGAACTACTGGGCGTCCCTCTTGGTCTGCTGTGCAGAATCGGCCACATGTTGTAACTTGACATTATCAATGGAAACAAAGCGATTTCCTTTGGCCCCATGCAACAGTTGCAAAATTACAGTTCTTGTGCCGTGGATCCCTAGCACAGGGACAGGCACCCGATAGGAAGGACCAATTTCTTTTTTTCACTGCGACCTTTTCACGCACAAGATCCCCAATCCTGGGAATCCAACCAGTAGGCGTTACTGGTTCATCCTTAATTCCTGTGGAGGCAGCACTGGCAGAAGAGTTATCTTCACAGAATTGTTGTAAATCCTGCAAAACAGTGACACGATCATTTATGTCAAAGGGCGTATCTGCCGTCTCCACACCAGGACCATCTAGATCAGGAACATACATTTGTGTTCCAAACAGGCACTCATATGTAGTACGACCCCCCAAGGACCTTCTAGGCAAGTTATTAAGTGCTCTCTGTACTCCATATAGGTGGGCTAGCCAACTACGACCCGTACCTATAACTCTGGCCATTAAGGATTGCTTTAAATCGCGATTTAAACGCTCCACAACAGAATTTCCCTCAGGATGAAATGGAGACGAGAACTGGAGCTGGCCCCCAACGAAGCCATGGTGTCCCTGAATGCCTTAGAGGCAAAAGCAGGGCCCTGGTCCAAATGAAAAGCCGCAACTGCATATGTATCGACAAAGATGCGCAAATCTTTATTAACAGTTCGAGCGTCAGCCGAGCGCTGTGGCCAGACCCACACAAATCTGGAGCACGAATCTACAGCAACCAATATATGTTTGTATGCACTATCAGGTGTCAGAGGACCACAATGATCCAAGTACACACACTGCAAAGGTTTATTTGATATTTGGAGGGCCGTCTGCTGCGGGCGGCTAGCCGTGGAAACTTTAATTTGCTGGCAGACATCACAACAAAGGACATACTGCTTCGTCTCTTTATAGAGACCAGGCCACCAATAACGAGCCTGTAACAGTGAAATGGTTGTAGCCACTCCGGCATGTGCAGATGCCGCCCCCTCAAGTGCTGCAGAAATCAATCGAGGTCACTCAATTTTATTGGGCATTTCACGTACACCAACGTCTGGTATTTTAACCACAGCGTTCAGCATACCACCCATGCAGTAACTATATTTAGAAGGGAATCCTTTTGGAAATGGCGTGCCATCAGCCATAGCCTTTATGGCAGCCAAAATCTCTGTGTCTGGTTTGGAACTCGAACGAGTTACTGCGTCCACAGTGGCAACTGCCACTGCCGATTTTGCGGCTTCATCAGCCAAAGTGTTACCAGCAACGTGTATTCCAATGCGCTGGTGTCCAAGTGTATGCACAACATGGACTTTAGGAAGCGTCTCCTTCAGATCCGCAACCTTCCCCCACAGCAATTTGTGCTTAATGGTGTTACCTTTGGAATCTCTGAACCCATTCAACCTCCAGTAGTGCAAATATTAATTGAAAGACTGAACACAGTAATAGGAATCACAAACCAGCAATGTAAATATTGCCAGATCCACATGTTCCAAGGCTAACAACAGAGCTTTCAGCTCAGCCAACTGTGCCGTACAGTCTCCCAAGGTCTGTGTATAAGTATGTTGGGGGCAGAACTCCTTCCCCTCCATATAGCCGCTCACTACCGCACATGCAGCAGAATACTGTTGTTTAGTCCCAACCGCTGGTTGCGCAGAGCCATCGGTATACATGGAATGAAAAGAAAGAGTCCAGCCAGTTGACTTCCTTAAAATGCCGAATTAATTAGGAT
Organism: Pleurodeles waltl; assembly: GCF_031143425.1. Classification (NCBI taxonomy): domain Eukaryota; kingdom Metazoa; phylum Chordata; class Amphibia; order Caudata; family Salamandridae; genus Pleurodeles; species Pleurodeles waltl. Next base: position 581,053,256 of record NC_090443.1, on the reverse strand, counting down.
TGTTGTGAGAACTCCAGCCGGAGGCCTGGACCCTAAACCTCCCTAATAATTAAGGTACTAGATTGATTAAAGGTGAGCTCCCACTCCAGAAAATGTTCTAATAATGAGCACAATGCTTCAGTAGTTATTTATTTGCAGTAGAGACAACAATTCCAAAGGCTTAAGTTCCAATTAAATTAATGATCATCTTGAAGCTGAAAGAAAGTTCCAAGAGTCGGCAGCTAAATAGTCCAAGCAACTTTTATCAAGGATGGAGAGAAGGTAAAGAGCAATATTCGATGAAAGAACAGCCAACACGTGTTTCACCCCATAGGCGAGTAGGCGGGGGCTTTCTCAAGGCCAGTTCAGAACATAATGACAAACTTCTGACATCAATTATCTCAATTGTCGATAGAAATCTGAAAACGCGGTAAGCACGAAAGAATAACGGCGAGAAATCGCCGGCGTGTCCCGCGTTCAATCGCTGCCTTCGTGCTTACCGCGTTTTCAGATTTCTATCGACAATTGAGATAATTGATGTCAGAAGTTTGTCATTATGTTCTGAACTGGCGCCAAGCTCTTGCCCTCATTCGACAACTCATACCCCAGGAAAATGACGCTGAGGAAGGCAATCTTCGATTTTTTTAAATTAAATTTGTAGCCTATTTCAGCAAATCCCACAACAATGCGCGCTACCCTCCTTAAATGTTGCAGTAACTCATCATCTGTCAGATAGATATCATCAACATATGATAAAGCTTCAGGGTCCAACTTGTGCAGAATTTCAGTTACACAAGCCGAAAATAGTCCTGGGCTATTCTTATACCCCTGAGGCAGACGACAAAACTTTTTTTGAGAGCCAAACGCACTAAAGCTCGTATAGTCCCTACTTTCGGGCGCTATATTTTGGCAGAAGAATCCATTCGAGATATCCAATGTGGTTTTGTATTTCCTACGCACTATATTATTCAAGAGCGCTGCGCTGTGTGAATTTTGTATTGCATACGTGCGTGTATGTCCATTTAAATGTCTGTAATCCACTACTATCCTATAAGAATGGTCCGGTTTAGCCACTGGAAATAGGGGATTATTCATCGGCGAGACACAGGATTCAATTACTCCCTGGTACTCCAATTGTGTAAGTATTTTCCTTACCGATGCCCTCGCTTCAAATTTTATAGGATATTGCGGTTGCGGCTGAGGTTCGCCCTTTATAGGAATTACATGATAAGGTGAATCCCTATCCCACCCCACATTATTTCTATATAAGGCAGGAGCCTGTGCCAGAGCCCATGTTTTACTATAGGACTCTGCTAGTTCTCCCGGAACAAGTGGTGAAAATGAAGGTGTAATAACCTCCTCCCCAACTGGACAGTCACGAACAAAGTCAGGGGGCCAATCCTGTTTGGCCAGCAGAATGTCATACAATTTGACCACACGGTCCCAAAAGATGGCGTTTATAGTGCGCTCAACATCCCCTTCTAATTTCAAAGTTACTGTATAAACTCGATCGGGATCAGAGACACGCATATCTGCTGTTTCGACTTGTATGAAGTCATCAGTTGCTTTCACCTCCAGATGCTCTAGAAGACTCCGGCAAACTATTGTGACCTCTGCCGTGCTGTCTAACAGTGCTAACGCCCATGTCTTGTTCTTCAAGAGAACTCTCTTCTTGAGTGGCATGTCTAACTGAGACTGCCGCCACTTTCTTTTTTTTAAATTGCTGCTTTTGTTGGATCGGTTTCTCTTCCTTCTTGACAGAAACCTCTGTTGAGCGTTGTGATTCCTGTCTCGGTTTCACGTACTCCGTTCTCCGCTCTGACCGCCCACCTCTCTCATTTCTCTTTTCCGATGAGTCCTGAAAGGAACGAGATTGGCGTGTATCATTATATTGATATCTATCAGGCGTCTTTAAATTATCCCTATTTCTGAGATTATACCTAGTCTGCGGGGTCTCTGGTTGCGGAGATTCTCCCCTTTCTTTTTTAGGTGTTTGTTGTTTCTTCTCCCAGCGCTTTTTAGTACCCTCAGGTTGCTGCTGTTTAGTAGTATCCTTACTACTCTTACTCTGAAACTGAGGTTTATGCGGTCTAGCCCCTAGGCTATCACGACCGATACTCAAATATGTTTCCTCTATTATTCTTGGCAGATCCCGCTCCTGATCAAGTTGCGGGACGTCACGAAGACGCATACGCACCGCTAGTGCCACTGCCTCCCCTTTTAGATTACTCAGTATGATGGAAGAAACTGTGGCAAAACTGCCAATCAGTTGCATCCCTAGATCTAAGGCTGGGGCAGCCCCATATTCATTTTGAATTTGTTTAAGCACTTCTGGTAAATTAGCCAGTGTCGGTGTACCGTGTGCTGTAGTGTAGAGCGTGGCAAACACCGTGCCCCATGTATTACAATGGTCCACAGTAGGAACCATACCAAACGGTAAACACATCGTCAATATTCTATGTTTATCCTGAGGTCCTGTATGGGGAAATACTGCTTCCAGCGTATTAATTTTTTGCACCAGCCAAAATGGAGTTTCCTCTCGTTTTGCCAGTACTTTACCCATAACTGATTGTACAATGGCCGGATTGATACCCGGAACCACTGCATGTGGTTGCGCCGGAGCAGCACGCGCTGGGTTTGTGTTAAGTATCTGCATCACAAATTGAACTAAACGACTATATGTAGCCGTCAATTCTGTATATAAGCGACGAACTTCTGCCACCGCCAATTGAGCAACCGCAGGATGTGGTGTATATGTAGCCAATAAAGGCCAGGTAGGACCATCATTACTCAGTGGACCTAACCTAACAGGTGCTATGGTGTGGGGAAGGGCGACATCAAGCCAATTATTATGTTCTTGATAAGATAGAGGTATCTCTAAATATGCATATGCCCTGTAGTGTCCAGGGACATTAGCAAGAGTGTAATCGTGAAATATTTGTGTATTCCCATCAACTGTGGGAAATACTACCCAAGAATAAAAAAGTTCTGTTCTATAGGCTGCATGGGCGCCCACCACAAACATGACTTGACCCCCCTGGTTCGTTAGACCATGTGCTAACAGGTGCCCCGTGAGCAGTTGTCGCATATTAACTGCAATGTTCATTACTTGGGGATTCGCCATTATGAAAACAGCGCTGGTTCCGAGAAGGCACACCAATATCTGAATTTTTCCTTTCAAAGTTCAAGCTTGAACAACCGACCACTAAGTAATAGGATGTACCCATCTCGTGGTGGCAGAAATCCTCAGCCCCACGGACGTCTCCGTTAACGGAACCGAGTAGTCAATATATAAATGAGACCGAGAGAGTCAGCCGGATCCGAAATTAGAGCCAGACCAATCGTTGGCGGCGCCATGTCGCATTGGCTCTCATTATCCTAAATGAGACTACTGGAATTCTAGGTAGCAGGATCGTTCACGGTGTGGGGGACTGAGTCTGACCCACTTGGAAGGACCTCTGTCACCCTAAATCCGGTTTTGCTCCGGCTAACTAGCAGTGCCTCATTTCTCCCAAGGGGAAGGGATGATTGGGCAGCCGAGCACATGACATCTTTGGAACTTCTCAGGGAAGTCGTGGTCACTCAGATCCAAACCAGCTCTCTCATTTACAGTATGATCTCATATACAAATGACAGAGGCAGTTTAAGTTTTATATATTAAGATACACAGTATTAGCACACATGCAATAGCATATAGAAATTCAATAGTAATAAGTAAGTTCTCATGCTGATTATTTGCATATAATTATCCACATCCCAAAAGAAACAACAAATTATAGTTCAACCAAATTAGCATGCTCCAAAAAGGATTTCATCAAACCGTTATATACAATATAGTTCATGAAATTATTATCACTTAATCCAGTTCTAGAATAAGTATAATCCAATTTACAAATTCTTCATAAAAGAGTGTTCATTTCATTGTCCTGCTGTCACAGTTGCATTAATTAGATCCCAAAAGTTCATTGAATTCCAAAAATGAATATAATCCAATTTAAGAGTTATTCCATTCCATCGTCCCGCTGTCACAGTTGCATCATTTAAATCCCAAAAGTTCTTCAAATTTCAAATTAGGTATAATCCAATGCAATATGGTTCATGTGTGAGTATCCATCCTATCGTCACGCTGTCACTGCTGTCAACACGTGTTTCATCCTGGGAGTGCCCACGGATTTCTTCAGGACCTCCTTTAGCTAATTATTCCACTACTGAAATTGATGATGTGTCCCATGTCATCTGTCCAATAGTCCACAGTCCGCTATTTTATGTATTAATGATATTATCTTCGTCGCGCGAGTACGCTGCTCCGACGGCTTGCAGTATCTAGCAACGCGGCAACTGAGGCGCCGCGTTGCTAGATACTGCAAGCCGTCGGAGCGGCGTACTCGCGCGACGAAGATAATATCATTAATACATAAAATAGCGGACTGTGGACTATTGGACAGATGACAAGGGACACATCATCAATTTCAGTAGTGGAATAATTAGCTAAAGGAGGTCCTGAAGAAATCCGTGGGCACTCCCAGGATGAAACACGTGTTGACAGCAGTGACAGCGTGACGATAGGATGGATACTCACACATGAACCATATTGCATTGGATTAATCCTAATTTGAAATTCGAAGAACTTTTGGGATTTAAATGATGCAACTGTGACAGCGGGACGATGGAATGGAATAACTCTTAAATTGGATTATATTCATTTTTGGCATTCAATGAACTTTTGGGATCTAATTAATGCAACTGTGACAGCAGGACAATGAAATGAACACTCTTTTATGAAGAATTTGTAAATTGGATTATACTTATTCTAGAACTGGATTAAGTGATAATAATTTCATGAACTATATTGTATATAACGGTTTGATGAAATCCTTTTTGGAGCATGCTAATTTGGTTAAACTATAATTTGTTGTTTCTTTTGGGATGTGTATAATTATATGCAAATAATCAGCATGAGAACTTACTTATTACTATTGAATTTCTATACTATTGCATGTGTGCTAATACTGTGTATCTTATTATAGGTAACTTTGGGTTACCTCTTTAGGGGAGATTGGAGGGTGCAACCCCAGTATTTGGCACCGTGCACTATAATATTAGTGCTATTAAATCTATAGAGGCAGGAGCGCCATATCACTCTTATCCACCCCCATTTTAGATTAAGTTTTACATATTGTTTTAATAAAACGACTGCCTTTTAGATATTAAGGCGTGAACCGCAATAACCAGAACCATACAACACAGTAGGATTGAAATAGTCACGAGGAGAGTGAAACATAAGAATAACGCTATCATGGTGTTAAAAATTTCTACTCTCTCTCAGCTAGTTCTATTTCGAGCACAGCATGTTAAGCTTCTAACTTGCCTTTCAGATTCCCTGGGAAGCCATCAACCCTCATACCTGAGCAAAGGCCTGCAATCTGGTTCAGCATCTGCAACGAGGCAGTCAGCGTCTAGTTGTGGTTCCCTGGTCGGAATCTCCCTCTTCCCTCTATTGGGACAAGGAAGTGTTTTTATAACTAACATGTCAGCGTGATCACAAAATGTCCCTACGCAAGAACGCCAAAGACTAAACTCCTACCACGTCTATTGGAAATGTACCAGACTGTATCCTTGACTGAAGCACAGAGTGAACAGAAATGTGTTATTGAGAACTCCAGTGCTGAAGTAGGTTAAACAGTGTGATATAAGAAATAAAACAAGACTGTAGAACTGGATATTTGAAAAATAACAGTACGAAGACGAATAAAAAGCATTTAGAGCAAAGTGCACAGAGGCTCTAAGCTGCGAGCAAAGGAATAAAATACATCCAGGGCAAAGGGCACAAAGGCCTAAAGCCTGAATCTAATGCGCAAAGGATACATAAAACTGACCACACTACAGTAGGTTGTAGTACTTACCGTCATCGTCTTCATCGGCGGTCACGTCGTGGAGGTATATGGCAAGGAGCAACACTGGCATGATTTACAATTCTCTCTCCATGTCTGCTTCAGCGTGTTGTAAGTGCCTCCAGTGAGTGTTTCCTTTTATTTGGTTTGTTTCCGCCAGGCTTTGTGTGGCATTGGTTCCCACCCTGGAACTGAGGGCGGTCTTGTGCTTCATTATTTGTTGGGCAGGTGGGGCCTTTCCGTTGGCCTGTGGGTGGCCCTTTTCCGTTGAGGTCAGCACTCCTCTGCTGGCGGTGAGTGGCTTTCACGTTGGCTGTTTTTCATGTTCTTCATTATTTGGCAGTCCAGACCGCCAGCCTGTTGGCGGTAGTTACTGCCACCGACGGCAGGACGGCCTTTTCGGCCATGTTCATAATGACCACCTTAGTCCCACTTTAATCACTGGCCTCACCCACCAACACCAGTTATTTTTACTGCAGGTAATGTAGAGTAATTAGGCAGGTAGGTAGAGCTTTTGCTAGTGAATAGAGGGGTGTTTCTGATCATCGATTCGTCATGTGCCTAAGCTTTGGTTTGTTCAGTCACTGTAATAGACAAAAGTCTAAAGGGAAAAATATAAACAGCCATTAAATACATCTACTATAGGAAACCATGAAATGAATTTTGGATTCACTTCACATGGGCATAAAAATGTGGCACATGCAAAGAATGGATTTTTCATTTTTGGTAGGCTGGGACGAAAAAACTTAGGAAAGAATGAAGGAGTGAAGTACTAAAAGGTGGCTGAGTGCACGAAGGGAAGCACACCTTTGTGTTCAGTTTGCAGTAGATTGAAAACTTTGCAAATGCTGCATTAACTGAAGCAGACACACACATTGCACAGCCAACATGGTCATGAATTGAATCATACTACATTTCAGTCATGGGTGCAAAATGCCATGGGCAGGGAGAATGGTTGATGAATGACTCGTGGGTGAGATACATATCTGCCTTGATTAACAAATACAATGAGTCAAGTGATTAGAACAAACATTCAAATACACCCCACTTTGAACCATAGCTTTATTAACCATAAAATAAGGTAGGAGAAGTAGGTTAGCAGCATGCTTCTCTCCAGAAGATCTCCCTTGTTTATTCATCTGAGCAATTACTAAATCATCCTTTCATTCTTCCTGCGTTCACTCACATCCACCTTGAATTAAGCTTTACTTTCTCTCATCCAGTCTTACAAAAAAAATGTCCAATCCATTATCCATCTATTCAGTATCTACCCTTTTTTTCAATCAACCTTTCCGCCTTCCATCCTTTTACCCAATACTCACCCACGCATCCTTTCACCTACTCACGCATCATTTACTTTCAGTCATTTCACTCATCCTTTCTTTTAACCTTCCATTCTCTCCCATTTCCATCAAGCCATCATTTTTAGCGTACGGTATGTGAGCATTTGCTGAGTTGCAGATAGAAAAGGCCATAACTCAACCACCACTGTAGCTTGTACAGCGGAGGGTTCACAAACATGACACCCTTGTAGCTAGTGAGTATAACAGTAATTGTCAATAAGCAAGCTAAGAGACTTAACACCGCCCGTACCTGCCACTGCTTCTTCCCCTCTGACTCTCATCCTGCAGCACCACTTGAGCCAGCAGCACTGGCATCGGTGTGACTAGAAAAAACATGATGAATTTTTTAGATGCCAGGTACACCTCCCCTAATTTTTTTTAATCAAAATACAATAATACATCACTACATTCAGTTAGCGCTGCAGTATCTTCTATCTAAAGTATCACTCTAGGTATTTTGTTGGTTCACAATGTTAGAAAAGCCAGGTAATCAATCCAACCAAAAACGTTTCGTAATGGAGTGGCAGAGCTATAGCTTATAGTGATGATGATCACTGAAGCACAATTAAGAGGTGGAATAACAATGGCCAATGAAAGACATATAGGGACTTATTACGAACCTGATGGTCTCATGACTGCCAGCTTCTCGGTGGCAGTCCGATCACCATATTAAGACTGCGGCGGTTGCGCAGCGGTAGGACCGCCAGTACCACCAGGATTGCCGCTTCCTGCCAGCAAGGAGGGGAGGTGGTGCTGTGTGAAAAAATTACAGTTAGGCCACCTCACCCAACTCTGCCATGGTGCTGGATTGGGTACAAAAATAAAAACAGGAAAAGTAAAGAAGGAGGGAAGGATGGACCAAGGAAGGAAAGAAGGAAGGAAAACATAAAATAAACAATAATACAAAAAGTCACAAAAACATGAAAAAAATTTAAAAAGCATAAAATACACAGACACAAAAACACACATTAATATAATAAATAAAAATGAGTGGTAGATTAATCAGGAGGGCAGAGGATTGAAAAGATTAAGAAGGGATTAAAAAACAGCCCAGCACCATGAACAGAGAAAGAAAACAAGTTGGCTGCACCCAGGAGAATCGCATGGTGCTGTTTGCGTGCCATTCTGTACATATGGGCCTACTCCGTGTGGCATTTGATGAAAAAAGTAATGCGAATAGGTGTGATGGAAACTCCCCCTCTCCTGCACCCCAATTATTTTTTTTTTTGAACATGTAAAGTACACACATGCCAAAAGGGCATGTGTGCTCTACATGTTACATTTAAAAATGCAGTTTTACTGTATTTTTACATTTTGCACCAGGTTACCACCTGGTTGCAGGCCATGGTATTTTGCATGTGCAAAATACCATTCTGCGAAAAATCGCAATTTGCGATTTTTTGCGCATTGCCTTGCGACCTGGATTTTGCGAATCGCAAATTGCGATTTGCAAAATCCAGGTTGCAACGCAAAAAATCGCAATTTGAGCGATTTCCATTTTGTGGTCTGCGAATGCCTTTGATGCATTGTAGACCACTATTTTGCACTCGCAAACGGCCGATTTTGCCGTTTGCAAGTGCAATTTTTTTTTATACATCTGGCCCCTAGAGTGGTGAAATTAATGTCTCCCTGAATAAGGGGGTTAGAATAAAAATGGGAGAGGTTTGATAAAGAACAATTAATTTGAGACTTATTGAGAGACAACCAGCAAGATTTCAGTTCGATTGGCAGAGGTATTTCGCCTTTGTCCAAATAGAGAACACAATCTTAGTCAGGGTAAGTCACACAATCCAAATTATCCTGTGCCCAGCCTCTGGTAGCTTGGCACTGAGCAGTCAGACTTAACTTAGAAGGCAATGTGTAAACTATTTGTGTAATAAATCATGCAATAACACAGTGAAAACTCCACCAAAGTACACCACACAGGTTTAGAAAAATACATGGCATTTATCTAGTTAAATTAAGGTCAAAACAATAAAGATTCTGGCCCTCATTGCAACATTGACGGCATTGGCGGTATTGACCGCCTATTGTCACGGCGACGGCCGCCAACATACCGCCGCCATGGCTACCAGCTGTCTACGCGTATCATGACCGCCAACGGTATTCCGCCAGAATGGTGGCAGAACACCGCCGACAGTCATGGCGGCAGACGGCGGTAAGGTGGTGCTGCTAACAGCAGCACCGCCACACCAGCAAAACACCGCCGACCGTATCATGGCCAATGATACAGCCTGGTGGGGTTTTGCTGGTGGACGCTTCTGCTGACAGCAGCGCTGTGGACCTTCTCTAGCCGGAGGACCCCCTGGAAGCAGGTAAGTCAGGTTCTCCGACCAGAGAGGGGGGCTGGAGGGTGTTGTGTGTATGTGGGGGGGTGTATGTTTTGGCATGCGTGCATACGGGTGTGAGTCACGTTGGATGCATGCGTGAATGAGTGATTGTGAATGTTGTGTGTTGTGAATGCATGTGTGTGACAAGGTATGTTGGTGTGTGTTGCCGTGTGTGGGTATGTATGTCTGCATGCGTGGGTGGTGGTGGCTGGTATGCGTGTGTGCATGTGTGCATATAGGTGCGCATGTGGGTGGGTATATGTGCAGAGGGTCAGGAGAGGGAAGGGGAGGGCTCTGGGGAGGGGGAAACCCCTATCAGTGCAAGGGAAGGGATTCCCTGGCACTGATAGTGCCTACCGCTATGGTTTTCATGGTTGTAAGTTTGGCACGAAAACCATGGCGGTAGTCTGGGTTGTAATCCCGAGGGTGGGATTGTGACGGCCGCCGGGCTGAAGACCGAAGTCTCCAGCCCAGCAGCCTTTACCACCCTGGCGGTCAGTGTGTTAAAGTGACGGTCTTGGATGGCAGTAACCAACAGGGTAAAAATCCCATTTTTTTTACCGCCGGGCTGTTGGCGGTATTACCGCAGCTTTAACACCGACCGCCAGGGTTGTAATGAGGGCCTCAATAAGCTCAAGTTGAAATATCACTTTTGCAATGTTAAGAAGAGTCTTAAATCTTGAAAATCAACAGCTGCCTCCTGTGTGCACAAAGTACCAGGTTTGCATCAAAATTACACGCATAGAGAACGCAGAGGAGGTGATGAGTGGAAAAAAAGAAGGTGTTTGTTGGATTTTCTGCCACGGCACAGACAATGCGTTGTTTCTTCCCATGCTGCAAGGGGCTTTGTGTCGATTTCCGTCATGCAGTCTTGGGTCCCCACTGTGATGTGGGGGTTATTTTGACGACCAGGGAACGATACATGGAAATCCTGGGCATGCAGGATGAAGTCACAGGCATTGCGTCAGTCTGGTAGGCGTTGCGTCAAACTTTTTATTGCACAGCAGGTTCTTTACTTAGGAAGATGGGCTGCGTCGTTCTGGCTCGGCAGTGCGTTGATCCGGTATGGCTGTGCATCGAATTTCCTGTCGCAACGTAGATGTTCACTCGGGAAGGCAGGCTGCATTGTTCTGGCTTGGCTGTGTAGTGAATTAATCATCAGAGGGCAGGATGTGCGTTGTGTACTGCAGGCTGTGTGTCGATTTTTGGCACTCAAGGAGTTTCCTTGAAGAGGTGACGTTTTTTGGGCCTGAGACTTCAGAAAACAGGAGGCAAGCTCAATTCAAGCCCTTGGAGACCACTTCTCAGCAAAGTCAGAGGCCAGCAAGGCAGCAGGGCAACAGCAAGGCAGCAGTCCTTCACAGCAAAGCAGTCCAGGTGAGTCCTTTGGGCAGCCTGCCAGTTCCTCTTGACATGTTGCAGGATCTGGTCCAGAAGTGTGTAATTTGGTGGGGTTAGAGACCAAGTTTATGTTCCCAAAAATACCTTTGAAGTGGAGGAAACTTCAAAGAGTGCACAAGGTCCCCCTTCAGTACAGTTCTGTCTGCCAGGGTCCCGGTAGGGGGTTTAACAGTCAGTTGTGTGAGGGCAGGCCATTAGCCTTTGAAATGTAAGTGTCAGGCCCTCCACCTTTCCAGCCCAGGAATACCCATTCAGTATGCAGATGAGTGCAGGCGTGACTGAGTATCCTGTGTTTGTGGTTGTCTCGGTGAAATGTACAAGGTAGCTGTCAACCATCCCAGCCCAGATGTTGATTGGACACAGAGTGTAAGGCACAGATGGATTTTAAGTGCAGAGAAATGCTCACTTTCTAAAAGTGGCATTTCTGAAAAAGTAATATAAAATCCAACCTCACCAATAAGCAGGATTTTCTATTACCATTCTAGCCATACTAAACATGACCTGTTTACCCCTTTTGGATCAGAATCTACCACTCAAACAGTAAATGAGGGCAGACCTAATGCTAGCCTATGAAAGGAACAGGCCTCACTGTAGTGGGAAACAAATTTAGGAGTTATATGTCTGCTAACCCTGTCATTATGCACATATCAAATTTGACACTATCTTGTTAACAGATTTGTTTGTGCTTGTTTGGACTTTGTATATAACATAGTATGGGTTACACTGACCATGTCTAATACTACTTGCTTTTCAGTCAGAGCCTTTTTTGGTCGCATGAGTTATAATAAGCGCTTTTTGTATGCTCTGTAATTGACTCGCTAATTTTGCCTTCTTCGTTGGCTACTTACATATGGATTTCCCATCTCTCTGGATTTACTACCCACGTACACACTTCATTGGTTTGATTTGCATGGCTTACTTATACCTCATTTACATTTCTCTTGCTCGTATTTTCGTCTTTGCATCCTACCGCTAGTTCATTCACCCCCTATGTGGTGACTCCCCATCTTTCTTTAACGAATGTCTTGTTACTTGTTGTAGCAGATAAATCAACGTTTTCACTTATTGGACCATATTGCCTACAGACTAGCTGTGCTCTTTACTCATTCATCACTAGACGTTTTCATTACTGTTTTTGGCCGGATTGACTTATTACTTGTACTTTCCACCATTGCTCCTGAACTCTTTTCTTCCTCAGTTTCTTTGCTTGCAGCCTGTTCTTTCTAACCTTATACTTATCTCATACCCCTTTTACCTCCCAACATGGCTGCCGCCTTTTCCAACCTTGGGCCTTTGTGTCTTGCGGAGCCAGTCTATTTTTACCTCCCATCATGGCAGCCGCCTTTTTCCACCGTGGGCCTTAGTTTCTTGAGGAGCCAGTCTATTTCTTCTTTGACTGAGTCCGTTTTTTTTTTTACTCATGTATGCTGCTAAATATTCGGCTCATACTTCGAGCGTCTTTATGACTTGACTAAACTGACACACAGGCCGCTACCCTACATTTTGGTAAGTGCGGCACACGTTCGTGTAGGCTTAGACTTTTTTGTTTCTACTTCCCACTTGTGATTTTGTCACGCTTATCCTTAGTGGTGAAAGGAACTTCCCTTGGCCACCGCATAGCTTTGCATCCAAGTGTTTTGACTGATCGTAGCTCCTTTTTAACCTACTGGCTTATGTACTGCACTAATTTAACCTAACAGTTTAGTCCTCGGGCATGAAAGCAGGCCGTTACTCGGCTCTTGATGGGCTGCCTTCTAGTTTACAATGTTACTCGTTATTTCATACTAATGGTATTCCTGTTACTGTTTTAATTCTGGTAATCCTTATTAAGGGCTTGCCCTCACTTTTTAGACGTGGGGAACTAGTTTCTACTTGGTACCCAACAGCCCCTTCCTTACCAGTGTTTCTCTTCATAGTTTATTTACACACATTCGCTCTCTCAATGACTCTCATTGATTTTCCTGTACCCTTATTTCGGAGCCTGATACTCCACTCTTCTTTCAACTTAAATTCTTTACAGAATTTACCATGGTTCATCAGGATTCTTCGTGAACATAAGGTGTCGCTACTCTCATTTTATTTTGACACTATCTTCTGGGGACACCGGTAGCCCGCATTTGATCTAGTGTTTACTAGGACTCACTCACAGGTACTTTTTTACGATCCCTCGCCCCTTTTCTTTGCCCTGTATATACTTTTTTTACTAACAGCTACTTACTTTATCCTCTTTTTTTTTCTTCTGTTTTGGGCTCTCTTTTCTTACATCCCTTCAGGGCGAGAACTTACTATGTTTCATCTGGTTGACTCTTGGATTCTCAGGGACAGTATCGGTACGTGTTTCAAATAGATTTTTCCAGCTTCTGCATGGCTGCTGCTCTCTCTTGTGCCTTGCACGCACACTTGTCCTTTTTTATGGCTCTACTCTCCCTTCTTGATGGTCAAGGTCCTTTTTGAATTGTACTGTGTCTCTCTTTGATATATGTCACCTACCACTCCACTCTCTTGCGCACTAAGGTATATTTCTATATGCTTAACTTATGTTTTGGTCAAGTAGCACCATACCCTTCACTCTTCCAATTACTTGCCACTCGCACTGTCATGTCTGTATTTCTCACATATATAAACTCTGGCTCTTAATATGCCGTTCCTTCTTTCCAATATAAAGCTAATATGTGTGAATATTATATTCTTTACAGCCTTGAAAAAGGCACTGTGTTGCGAAACACGTGTTGGCTGTGCTTATTTGGCTGTACATGTTGGTACACAACTTTTGATCCAATTAAACATCTCTCTGGAACACTAAGTAGAGGACTATAGTACTCATTATCATATGTGTATCACCTAATTCTACTTTTTTGTACCTCACTAACTCTACATGTGCCTGTGTGCTGTGGTCATATGTATAAACTCATTACGAGTTTGGTGGTCTGAGGACTGCCAAACCTGCGGCAGCAGTCAGACCGCTGCATCCCTAGTGGTCTGACAGCCAGATTATGGTCCTTGCGGTCAGACCGCCAGGAGACTGCCCCCACTGCTGGGATCATGAATCCCGATGGGTTAGTGGTGGTCGAAGTCGTGATCAGCCACGGCAGTGCCCATGGGAGCTCCACCGTACTGATCACGACTTCACTTTCAGCCAGTATCTCCATGGCGGTGTAACTGGCGGAAAGCCAGTGCTGGGGACCACAGGGGGGCCCATGAACTGCACATGACTATATCATGGGCAATGCAGGGGCCCCCCTGCCAGCACCCTCAGAATGCCCACTGTCTGCTATGCAGACAGTACACATTCTGAGGGTGCTGGTGTTCGATGGCATTGGCCTCGGCTCCTAAGGGAACCGAGACCAATGCCGCCATACTGTTTCCACCAGGCTGACCAGGGGAAATGTTATGATATGAAGTTTCTACTGGTCAGCCCAGTGGAAACATGATAATTTGACAAGAGTGACTACCAAACTCATAATCAGCCCCTATGTCCTTTTGAAATGTTGTACAGCATCTGTTTTTTCAGACCTTAAAATGCTGCAGATTGAGTCCCTTATTTCTTCTCATAATTGGGTACAGCAAATTATTGATTGCACATTTCTTGAATTTTATCGAAGGGATGGAGACGAAGTTACTTATGACCTCTGAGCCACCATTTGTTTCAGAGAGACCACTGACATCAAGGATGTGGTCTCAAAGATCAGTCATAGCCCATGAGGCAAAGCACCCAGCCAAGATGGCATCCTGATGGACTTATTTAAGGATTTTTTTTTATTTTGGGCTCCTATAGTTACCAATGTGTTGAGAGCAGCAATTGCAGGTCCATTGGTCACTACATAGCAAGAGGCTATCATTATCCTGATTTCAACAGTGAGAATAAGTCCCAACCTAGTTGTTATAGCCCAATTTCCCTTTTATACAGTACAGACAAAATCTTCGGTAAGGTGATTTTAGCCAGGTTGGAAGAATGGGAGGCCACTAATACTATCATATGTGACACACAATTTGGATTCTGGCCAGGTCGGGGTACAACGGAACAGTATCAGAATTTACATATGATCACAGAAAAGTACATCAAGGCAAAAGAGGGTCTATGCACTTGGCTTTCATGAACATCTCTTGGCCTTTGATACTGTACAGTGACTTCAACTCTGCGACATTATGGAGGGTCAGGGTATTGAAAGGGCCCTGTTTGATCTGTGTTGTCGAGTAAATTAGCACAGATCTGCAAAGGTTCATTTTGTAAATAATGAGGAACTGTCACCACACGTAAACTCAACTCTGGGGTTTGTCAGGATTGTGTTATTGCCCCATTCATATTTTTGCTTTATATTAATTGCCTGTAGCGCTTCCTGCGTGCAGTGTACAAGGATTTATTCAAAGTGGGTTCTCTTCTGCTCCCAATCCTGCTATATGCAGACAATGAGGTTCTCTTGTCGAGTACCGCACAACAGGCTGCAAATTTGCCTCAATGCTTTCCATACTTTTATGAACAGTTTAGGGTTTTAAAAGAATATGACAAAGGCCCTCATTATGACCTTGGTGGTAAATACCAAATACCGCCGCGCTGACTGCTGCCAGCATACCACCGCATCTGTCTGCCAGATTATGAAACATACATACAAAACCGACAGAAAACTGCCACAACCACAAATCCGCCAGACCCACTGTACATGATAAACTGTTGGTACTATAACCCATACCGTTACACTATCAATACTATGCCCTCCAAATAATGACCCACGAATTACAACAGTGGAAAGTCAACGGTGGTAAACCATTGGCGGTGAACACCGCCGCACGGATATGGCCACCCAAATACAAAACAAGACAACTTTGGCCAGAACAAAAAACCCACACCTGATACAAATACACACACCCCACACACCCACCAACAGCACTATAAAGCACGCACCCACATCACCCACAATCTTTTGCTAGCACAAGAAGACAGCTACACTTTGCGACACTAATCCAAAAGTGAACCGCACACACATATCACAACTACCAAGTCATCTGACTCACAACACACACCCCACCACATCACACATCACCCTCTGCACAACATACATTCACCACACAACACCCAAGTCCCCCCAAAGGCACCATGGTTTCACCAATGAGGAGTTGCGGGTCATGGTTGAAGAAATAGTCAGCGTAGAGACACAGTTGTTTGGAGCACAGGTCCAGCAGATATCCATTGCCAGGAAGAGGGAGCTAAGGTGGAGGATCGTGGACAGGGTGAACACCATGGGACTATATCCATGCACAAAGGATGACATAAGGAAGAGGTGGAACGACCTATGGGGGAAGGAGTGTTCCATTGCAGCTAGTCACCAGCTCGCCATCAGGAGGACTGGCGGTGGACCCCCACCTCCTCCCCACAGCTGACAGCATGGAAGGAACAAGTCTTGGCAATCCTGCATCCTGAGGGGCTCACTGAAGTAGCCAGAGGACTGGACAATGGTGAGTCAACATTTACTATAGATCACCCCCATACCTGCATGCCACCACGACCCCTCACCTTGATACCCATCACCCCACTCCATCCCACACAGTGCACCACCACAATTACCAAAATGAAATGTCAAACCCTACACGTCATACCCACTGCATGCACATCCCTTACAGCCCTGCATGTACACCCACCACCAATGCATGCACAGCCTGGTGAACTAACAATCCATCACCATACACAACCAAAGGTGGCAGGGCAACAGCAATTATATAGGGGAAGCAAGTGATGCAGAATATGTCACAGACATGTAGCATAATACACCACTAACATCCCCCAACCAATCTCAGTGGCGAGGAAGTGCCACGGATACCTAGTCCCCCACCAGAAGAAGACCCCAGTGATGACAGCAACTCTGGGACACTGGATGAACTCCCTGGCCCATCAGGAACCACTGGTCACTCGGCTACCCCATCCCACACCCAGTCCACTACAAAGCCTCCCCCTCAGAATCTAACACCACAGCAGCCACCCAACATCCCCAGACCTCTGTCCCCAGGACATGTCAATCAGTAGTGTGCCCACCTGTACAGGGACCCCAGACCACACCCCAGAGGCAAGAGAGTGAGGGTCCTGGGATCAGTGCGAGTGGGCACACCATTCAGGGGACACAGGCACAGGGGGCCAGGGACAGTCAGAGGACAGCTGTGCACCAGGGGAAGGACAGGCCCAGGGAACTGACTGCCCAGGAAGCACTCACTAATGTCCTGGGGGCTTACCAACAATCCCAGTCAAGATGCGTCAGGTGTTAAACATCATGCAGGAGAACCAGTGGCTGCAGGGGGAACACCACCAGGAGATCAAACAAGAATTGCAGGCCCTGAATACCACCATGGCCTCTATTGTAGGGGTGCTGGGTGACATGGCCAACATCATAAGGGACTACACAGCACACCAAAGGGCCCCTTCCACTAGTCAGTGTGTACTGACCAGCCCTCCACATCTGCTGCAGCTAGTGAACAGGAGGGCCTGCCACAGGACCCACAGGCCACCAGTATCCCTCCCCCTGCAGATGGTGAACCATCCTACAAATGGTCCCTGTGTCCCAGAGAGACAGACAGACTGACAGACACCAGAGACAGATTGCGAAGACCAAGACCACTGCCAGGAAATAAGCCCCTCCTGAATGTCCCCCTTGTGTCACACTATGTCACCTTGTCCACTTAGAACTGCCACTGTGCCCCTTCCAATGGGCCCTTGGACATTGGACTTGTGCAACAAACAGACTGGCCTCTACACTGGGGTTTTCCCAACCATCACCCCACTCTATTGCACTTTGCATTGTATTCCAATTTTTAATAAACACCCTTGGACACATCTGAGTAATAGTGCTTTATCTGAAGGTAATGTACAATGTATTGAACTGTAATGAACTGCATGATCCTGTGCAAATGTCCAGTAATATGTTGATCCATTCTACAAATGTGTCTCAGCAGTCTGTACACATCACAGCATTACACTGTTGTAACCACACCAACATCTGCAATAAGGGAAGGCATAAGTGTCAGTCAGGCGGGATGCAAAGGTAATGACTGGCTTTGTTACAACCACACAGCATTATGCTCCAGCCACACAGAACAACACTGAAATGGAGAAATGTTTAGTTCAAAAGTCTTACCTGAGTGTCATTGGAAGTACTGCTGTATCATAGGTGTCCTGTTGTCCACATCCTCCTCCTCTTCCTCCTCCTCACTGTCCTCATTGTCCACTTCTGCCACAGCTGCATTGTCATCCCCCTCCTCCTGCAGATAGGGCACATGGCATCTGAGGGCCAAGTTGTTCAACATGCAGCACACAACAACAAACCTGAAGACCTTCTTAGGGGAGTAGCACAGGGATCCACCTGTCAGATGGAGGCACCTGAACCTGGCCTTCAGGAGACCGAAGGTCCTTTCAACAATCCTCTTGGCACGCCCCTGAACATCATTGTACCTATTCTCAGCCCCTGTTCTCAAATTCCTTACAGGGGTCTGGAGCCAGGACAGATTTGGGTAGCTAGAATCACCTGCAAGAAGTGAGGAACACACATTAGATCTCGACAATGGCATGGGGTATTACTCCTGAAGGGATACACTGACATGCATTGGGTGGGGACTCAGGCTCACCTATAAGCCACACTCTGTTCCTCTGTAGTTGTGCCATCAGCCGCGGGATGCTGCTATTCCTCAGTGAGTGTAAACTCTTCCTATCCCTGTACACTTGTTCAGTGGCCCTGGGGGCCCTGAGGCAATATTGGTCCTGTCAATGGCCCCAATAACATGTGGTATGTGTCCCATTGCATAGAATCCAGCCTTCACAGTGAATAATTCATCAACCTTGGGGAATGTGATGTAGCTGCATATGTGTTTGAGCAAGGCTGCCAGAAGCCTTGCAAGCACAATGGAGAACACTGGCTGTGGAATTCCTGCAGCCAAGCCTACTCTCAGCTGGAAAGAGCCAGTTGCCAGGAAATGGAGCACTGAGAGTACCTGCACAGAAGGGAGTATTACTGTTGTGCAACGGATAGCAGGTAGCAGATCAGGATCTAATTGTGCTCACAGCTCTGTTAATTTGGCCCTGTCCAGACGATAGGTGAGTATGATGTGCCAGTCCTCTAGTGTAGCCACGTCCACAAGGGGTCTATACACGGGTGCTTGCCTCCTCCTCCTGTTCCTCCACAGTGGTTGGTACCTAAGGGAACCAAAAGTAAGAAGGGAGTGACAACAGGAACTATGAACACACTAAATCAGTGTACACAGAGCATGCTTGTATGTTGGACACTGTAATTGTATAGGTGTGTACATTCAACTACAATGACACACTTTTAAATCTGTACATGTGTACTAGCAGTAGAAAATGGCAACCGCCTGTCCTGTGTGCAGGGACAGGTGGAAGTGACCTCACTCTACTGGCGTTCGGGTCATGGGTAGAGGAGGTCTACACCGCCGTGCAATTCCTCATTGGCCAACCTAGCCCTTTATGGAGTATGGGAACCAATGATGATCAACGCCGGTGGTGACGGTGTTCACCGCCGCGGACATGGCAGCCATTTTCTTTCTACTGCTTCACTTGATTCCTGACTTTCCACAGGACAACATCTCTACTGCGTGCGCTGCTGTGACCTGTGTCTGGTACCTGCCATGGCCCGTGCAACAGGGGAAAGTGCTCCAGCCTTCACATCGGAGGAGTTGGATAGGCAGGTGGATGGGGTCCTACCCCTGTATGGGCAGTTGTATGAGCCTCCAGACCAACAGATGAGTACACCATGGGTACATTGCATGTGACATGACTGCATGCAGATGTGTGTGTGTGCTGGCAGTGTGTCATTTGGGAGGTATGGCTTGTGGCAGTGTTAATGCAGAGGTACGGGTCATGTGTGTGCCTAATGAGGGGCAAATGCAGTTTGTAGGCCATATGTGAGCCAGGCTGGATTGTCTGGTTCATAGTGTCCCTCCGTTTGTGTTTCCTGTGCAGGTCAGCTACCATCAGAAGAAGGGGTTGTGGCGTGCCATCGCCAAGGACATGCGGACCCTGGGGGTCTATAGAAAGCAGAGCACCCACTTCAGGAAACAGTGGAGGACCTGAGACGCTGGGTCTGGATGACCGCAGAGGCCCAGCTGGGGATGGCCTCCCATCGAGGTAGGGGTGCCCCTCGGAACCTGACCGCCCTGATGGTCCGCATATTGGCAGTGGCCTACCCAGAGCTGGATGGGCACTTGAGAGCAGTGTGTTTGACAACCATCTCTGTTGCCTGGCATTGGATTTGGGTGCAGGGTACTAGACAATGGATGCCCCAATATGCCAGTTCAGAGGTTGCCTCGTGGTCCAGCTTAGGTTAATATGGGTTGAATGCATGTTTTTGATAGCTAGGTAGCTGGTGTTCCATTGCAGACAGGGCTTAGCTGGTCCCAGTTGGTGTGCGGATGGCAGTGCTTGGATCCTATCTGCTGTGGTACTTAACCAATGGTATGCCTGTGTGATCCATACTGCCCATTCTCAGTCTCAGTGTGTGACAGTGATGTGTATGCCATCTGTGCTGTTGGTGCTGTGATTGACCCTGTGCTCCCTTTCTTTCTCCCCCCTTTCTCCTTTTGTTATCCTGTCCATGTGTGCATTAGCATCATATGGAGAAGGAGAAGGGGCACCGGCGAGTGTGGGAGCTGCAGCCCACGGGATCCAGAAGGCAGAGTCCACCAACAACGAGTAGATCAGTGGAACAGAGGATGAGGGGAGCACCACGATGGGGACAGGAGCTGATACCATTGACTCTAATTGCTCCTCCGATGGGAGCTCCCTGGTGGTGGCGGACCCATCTGGGACCACCCCAGCTACAGGTTCTACCGCCACCCCCATACCAGCATCTTCCTCCTTCTATCCTCCTGTGTCCGCTCACCCAGGAGGGTGTGCATCTCCTTCACCCCGGGCACCTCATGCCCTGTCCCAGTCAGCTCTGCTGCCCTCAGTGAGGAGGCTACTGACCTCCTGATATCCATCTCTGTAGGGCAGTCAACCTTAGTGACTGCCATCCAGGGGCTGAAATCCCAGTTGCAGCAATGCAATGCCTTCCTGGAGGGCATTCAAGGTGGCTTGGCGGCCCTACAGAGATCGTTTCAGGCTCTGGCCTCTTCACTGACGGCAGCCAATGTCCCCGTTTCTTCCATCTCCCTCCAACTACCACTTCTCAGTCCCAGTACTCTCATCCCAAACCCATCCCACGCACACTTCAGTCCACAAGCACTCACACAGCCAACACACAGATGCACACACAATATCTACTGCCTCCACTGTCTCCCCCTGCTCCTCCTCCCTCACAGTCACATCCGTACTCACACCTGCATGCACTGCATCAACAGTCCCTGAGCCTACCACCTGCACAGCCTTGCCCACAGTCACCACAACAGCAGACCCGCTGACATGCACCCCACACACCACATGTGCAGTCACCACCACCACCTCATGCAGCACACTCACCTCACTTGCAGACACCACCACAGTATCTATCCACATGTCCTGTTTGATGTCTCCCACCCTGTCTGCCACCCTCTACAGACCCACAAACGCTTGCACTCAGACCCCTAACAGCCATGCACCTCAGACACGCACACTGTCGAGGCACCTGCACCCAAATCCAATATGTCTCGTCCTCCTACAACAACTCCCTCTACCTCCACTCCCATCCCTCCTCCCACATCCCGCCCAATTGGCCCTAAGAAACTTTGCCTGCATTTACCTCTTTCCTCATCCTCCCCCATCCTGCCCATAAAAGGAAGGTCCCACCCCCAAGTCCAGCACCTCCAGCACCCAGTCTGAACCTGTTCCACCCCAAAAGTCTCCAGCAGCCACTAAGGGGCACATGGGTGTGACGCCAGCCCCCCGCCCCAAGGACACTCCTCCGCCCCAAAACTGAGGGCTAAAGTGCCGCCCCCTCACAAACACACCTCCAACACCAAAGGTCAATAAGACTCCTCACATATCAAAGGCCAAGGAGACCCTGCCCAAAACTAAGGCCAATGAGGCCCCTTCCAAAACTAAGGTAAAAGAGCATCCTCCCAAACCAGAGGCCAAGGAGGCCCCTCTAGAATCAGAGGCCAAGGAGTTCCCTTCAGAACCAGAGGCCAAGGAGCCCCCTCCAGAACCAGAGGCCAAGGAGGCCCCTCCCGATGAGAAGCCTCCCTCACCCTCTCCCCCCTCTTCCCCTGAGGTTCCTGCCTATTTCCAACATGATGCCCCTGAACAGTGGAGTCCCGATATTGTCAGGAGTCAAGATGGGGCTTGGACCTTGCTCTGTTGGCATCACAGATTATAAACTGGCAATTGGACCTACATGTAAATATGCACTTCTGTATTTTTGGGATTTGGGCTTGTAGGAAAGTACCATCTTGCCAGGCATGTTCCCCCCATTTTTACATGTATGTAAGTTTGTTTTAGCCTGTCTCACTGGGATTCTGCTAGCCAGGACCCCAGTGCTTATAGTTTGTGGCCTGAATGTGTATACCTGTGTAGTGACTAACTGTGTCACAGAGGCTCTGCTAACCAGAACGTCAGTGCTTATGCTCTCTTCACCTTTAAATTTGTCACTATAGGCTAGCGACCACTTTTACCAATTTCAATTGGCACACGGGAACACCCTTATAATTCCCTGGAATATGGTACCTAGGTACCCAGGGTATTGGGGTTCCAGGAGATCCCTAAGGGCTGCAGCATTTATTTTGCCACCCAAAGGGAACTCAGACAAACCTTTACACAGGACTGCCACTGCAACCTGAATGAAATAACACACACGTTATTTCACAGCCATTTTCACTGCACTTAAGTAACTTATAAGTCACCTATATGTCTAACCTTCATTTGCTGAAGGTTAGGTGCAAAGTTACTAAGTGTGAGGGCACCCTTGCACTAGCAAAGGTGCCCCCACATAGATCAGGGCCATTTACCCGGACTTTGTGAGTGCGGGGAGACCCTTACATGCGTGCACTACATATAGGTCAATACCTATATGTAGCTTCACAATGGTAACTTCGAATATGGCCATGTAACATGTAGAAGATCATGGAATTGTCCACCATTCCAAATCTGGTATTGGGGAGCCATTTTCATGCATCCCCGGGGCTCCACTATGGACCCCAGTTATTGCCAAGCCAGCTGTCTGCGATTTTCTCTGCAGCTACCATTGCTGCAACCCCACAGAAAGGGTTCTGCCCTCCTGGGATCTGGGCAGCCTAGTCCAGGAAGGCAGAACAAAGAATTTCAAAGTAACAAAGTGTTACACCCTCTCCCTCTGGAAATAGGTGTTAAAGGCTGGGGAGGGGTAGCCTCCCCCAGCCTCTGGAAATGCTTTGAAGGGCACAGATGGTGCCCTCCTTACATAAGCCAGTCTACACCGGTTTAGGGAACCCCCAGTCCCTGCTCTGGCGCGAAACTGGACAAAGGAAAGGGGAGTGACCACTCCCCTGTCCATCACCACCCCAGGGGTGGTGCCCACAGCTCCTCCAGTTTGTCCTAGAACTCTGCCATCTTGTTTCCAGAGGTGGGAGGGCACTCTGGAGGCCTCTGAGTGGCCAGTGCCAGCAGGTGACGTCAGAGACCCCTCTTAATAGATGCTTACCTTATTAGGTGGCCAATCCTCCTCTGAGGGCTATTTAGGGTCTCTCCAGTGGGCTTTTCCTCAGATAACAACTTGCAAGAATGCACCTCTCTCTTTGACTTCTTCCCAGGATCGACTGCTGACTGCTCCAGGATGCCTGCAAAACTGCAATAAAGTAGCAAGAATACTACCAGCGACACTGTAGCGCCTAATTCTGCCAGCTTTCTCAACTGTTTCCTGGTGGTGCATGCTTTGGGGGCTGCCTGCCTTCATCCTGCACTGGAAGCCACAAAGAAATCTCCTGTGGGTCGACAGAGTCTTCCCCCTGCTTCAGCAGGCACCAAACTTCAGCATCACCGGTACTCTGGGACCCCTCTCATCCTGACGAGCATGGCCCCTAGAACACAGGTGGTGGACCCAAGTGACACAGACTGTCCAGTGGTCCAACTTTCCAAATTTGGAGGAGGTAAGTCCTTGCCTCCCCTCTCCAGATAGTAATCCTGTGCACCGCGTGAACTGCAGCTACAATTCCACAACTGTGCACATTTCCACAAAACCTTGCATGCACAGCCAAGAATATGTCCCGAGCACTTTGTCATACGATGCTCAGCTCCCTGAGTTGATCTCGGGTGTCTTGGGACCCTCTTTTGCATGTTCAGACATCTTGAACCCGTGTTCAAGAACGTCTGCGGGTGCTACCTTCTTGTGCCTGGGCTCTCTGCATTGCTGAGGGCCCCCTCTGTCTCCTCTCCCAAGTGGCAACATCCTGGTCCTTCCTGGGCCCAGGCATCTACTGATAAGGGATAACTGGACCTGGCACAAGGTGTAAGTACCATTGGTACCCACTATAAGTCAGGCCAGCCTCCTACAGGGAACTTCATCCAACAGGATTACAGTGGTTGGAATAGAGGTATGTGTCCTGGCTTTCTTTGCTCCTGGGTCCTGTTACAGTCGATTTACTCTGCAGCTGGTTCTCGGTGTGGTGTGTATGTGTGGTGTGTGTTGTGCGTGTGTGTATCACTCTCCCCTTTCTCCCACCCTTTTTCTTCAACCACAACTCTTGCAGCTAGCAAGGCTTGTTTGCGGTATTTTGCCAAGGAAACAACTCTGCATCCTCCAGCACTCCGTGGGAGATCTTCTACATGAAGGAGAAGTTCCTAGCTCCTTTTTTTGTTGCAGAATCTTCAGCATCTTCCATCCGGATGCAGCCATGTTGCACCTTCATCCGGGGTTTAGTGGGCTCCTGCCCCCCCTGGACACTTTTGCGACTCTTGGTCCCCTTCCTTTGCAGGTTCTCAGGTCCAGGAATCCGTCTTCAGTGCTTTGCAGTCTGTTGTGGTCTTTGCAAAATACTCTATCACAACTTTAGTGTGTGTCTGGGGAAATAGTAGTACTTTAATCCTCCTTTCCAGGGTCTTGGGGTGGGGTATCTTGGACACCCTTAGTGTTTTCTTACACTCCAAGCGACCGTCTACACAGTACACTAGCCTAGGGGTCCACTCGTGGTTTGCATTCCACTTTCTTAGTATATGGTTTGTGTTGCCCCAAGGCCTATTGCATCCTATTGTATTCTACATTGTTTGCACTACTTTCTGACTGTTTTACTTACCTGATTTTGGGTTGTGTGTATATTTTGTGTATTTTACTTACCTCCTAAGGGAGTATATCCTCTGAGGTATTGTTGGCACATTGACACTAAAATAAAGTACCTTTATTTTTAGTAACTCTGAGTATTGTCTTTCTTATGATATAGTACCTATATGATATAAGTGGTGTAGTAGGAGCTTTGCATGTCTCCTATTTCAGCCTAAGCTGCTCTGCTATAGATACCTCTATCAGCCTAAGCTGCTAGAACACTACTAATCTACTGATAAGGGATAACTGGACCTGGCACAAGGTGTAGGTACCATTGGTACCTACTATAAGTCAGGCCAGCCTCCTACAGGGCTCTTCATCCAACAGGATTACAGTGGTTGGAATAGAGGTATGTGTCCTGGCTTTCTTTGCTCCTGGGTCCTGTTACAGTCGATTTACTCTGCAGCTGGTTCTCGGTGTGTGGTGTGTATGTGTGGTATGTGTTGTGCATGTGTGTATTACTCTCCCCTTTCTCCCACCCTTTTTCTTCAACCACAACTCTTGCAGCTAGCAAGGCTTGTTTGCGGTATTTTGCCAAGGAAACAACTCTGCATCCTCCAGCACTCCGTGGGAGATCTTCTACATGAAGGAGAAGTTCCTAGCTCCTTTTTTTGTTGCAGAATCTTCAGCATCTTCCATCCGGGTGCAGCCATGTTGCACCTTTATCCGGGGTTTAGTGGGCTCCTGCCCCCCCTGGACACTTTTGCGACTCTTGGTCCCCTTCCTTTGCAGGTCCTCAGGTCCAGGAATCCGTCTTCAGTGCTTTGCAGTCTGTTGTGGTCTTTGCAAAATACTCTATCACAACTTTAGTGTGTGTCTGGGGAAATAGTAGTACTTTAATCCTCCTTTCCAGGGTCTTGGGGTGGGGTATCTTGGACACCCTTAGTGTTTTCTTACACTCCCAGCAACCGTCTACACAGTACACTAGCCTAGGGGTCCACTCGTGGTTTGCATTCCACTTTCTTAGTATATGGTTTGTGTTGCCCCAAGGCCTATTGCATCCTATTGTATTCTACATTGTTTGCACTACTTTCTGACTGTTTTACTTACCTGATTTTGGGTTGTGTGTATATTTTGTGTATTTTACTTACCTCCTAAGGGAGTATATCCTCTGAGGTATTGTTGGCACATTGACACTAAAATAAAGTACCTTTATTTTTAGCAACTCTGAGTATTGTCTTCCTTATGATATAGTACCTATATGATATAAGTGGTGTAGTAGGAGCTTTGCATGTCTCCTATTTCAGCCTAAGCTGCTCTGCTATAGATACCTCTATCAGCCTAAGCTGCTAGAACACTACTAATCTACTGATAAGGGATAACTGGACCTGGCACAAGGTGTAGGTACCATTGGTACCTACTATAAGTCAGGCCAGCCTCCTACAGGGCTCTTCATCCAACAGGATTACAGTGGTTGGAATACAGGTATGTGTCCTGGCTTTCTTTGCTCCTGGGTCCTGTTACAGTCGATTTACTCTGCAGCTGGTTCTCGGTGTGTGGTGTGTATGTGTGGTATGTGTTGTGCATGTGTGTATTACTCTCCCCTTTCTCCCACCATTTTTCTTCAACCACAACTCTTGCAGCTAGCAAGGCTTGTTTGCGGTATTTTGCCAAGGAAACAACTCTGCATCCTCCAGCACTCCGTGGGAGATCTTCTACATGAAGGAGAAGTTCCTAGCTCCTTTTTTTGTTGCAGAATCTTCAGCATCTTCCATCCGGGTGCAGCCATGTTGCACCTTTATCCGGGGTTTAGTGGGCTCCTGCCCCCCCTGGACACTTTTGCGACTCTTGGTCCCCTTCCTTTGCAGGTCTTCAGGTCCAGGAATCCGTCTTCAGTGCTTTGCAGTCTGTTGTGGTCTTTGCAAAATACTCTATCACAACTTTAGTGTGTGTCTGGGGAAATAGTAGTACTTTAATCCTCCTTTCCAGGGTCTTGGGGTGGGGTATCTTGGACACCCTTAGTGTTTTCTTACACTCCCAGCGACCGTCTACACAGTACACTAGCCTAAGGGTCCACTCGTGGTTTGCATTCCACTTTCTTAGTATATGGTTTGTGTTGCCCCAAGGCCTATTGCATCCTATTGTATTCTACATTGTTTGCACTACTTTCTGACTGTTTTACTTACCTGATTTTGGGTTGTGTGTATATTTTGTGTATTTTACTTACCTCCTAAGGGAGTATATCCTCTGAGGTATTGTTGGCACATTGACACTAAAATAAAGTACCTTTATTTTTAGTAACTCTGAGTATTGTCTTTCTTATGATATAGTACCTATATGATATAAGTGGTGTAGTAGGAGCTTTGCATGTCTCCTATTTCAGCCTAAGCTGCTCTGCTATAGATACCTCTATCAGCCTAAGCTGCTAGAACACTACTAATCTACTGATAAGGGATAACTGGACCTGGCACAAGGTGTAAGTACCATTGGTACCTACTATAAGTCAGGCCAGCCTCCTACAGGGCTCTTCATCCAACAGGATTACAGTGGTTGGAATAGAGGTATGTGTCCTGGCTTTCTTTGCTCCTGGGTCCTGTTACAGTCGATTTACTCTGCAGCTGGTTCTCGGTGTGTGGTGTGTATGTGTGGTATGTGTTGTGCATGTGTGTATTACTCTCCCCTTTCTCCCTCCCTCCCTCCCTTGTGTGCTAGGCAACTGTACTCATCGTCATCGTCTTCGTCGGCATTGGTGCTCCAGGAAGGCCATGGCATGGTACAGCATCTGGAAGACTTGCAGTTCAGGTTCCATGGTGGCCACAGACTCCTCTGTGTCCCTGGAAGTGAATGTCTCCTTTTATATGATGTGTTTCTGACAGTCTTTTGGTGGTGTTGCAACTGCCCTGGAAATCCTGGTGGTGGGCTGTCATAATATGGTGGCTGGATCCTTGTCTTCCACCTGCCTTTAGATGTCTACCGCCGTGTTCAATGGTCATACCGTGCTGGCAGTTGGTGTGGTACATTGGCTGTCTATGGGAGGGATCACCGCCATGGTCATTATTTGACGGTCATTACTGCCGGCCTGGTGACGGTACTACTGCCATCACCGGTGTGGCGGTCACCTGGCCCCCAAGGTCATAATGAGGGCCAA
Source organism: Pleurodeles waltl (assembly GCF_031143425.1). Classification (NCBI taxonomy): domain Eukaryota; kingdom Metazoa; phylum Chordata; class Amphibia; order Caudata; family Salamandridae; genus Pleurodeles; species Pleurodeles waltl. The sequence goes on along the minus strand of NC_090443.1, from coordinate 581,025,026 downwards.
AATATTTTGTTATGAAATGTGGCCTGAAGTATTCCAAGTCCCAAAAACTTACTCTAGCAGGGGTGGAAGTTGCCACAGTCCAGCATTTTACCTCCCTAGGTATTCCCTTAGATGCAGTAAATAATTGAAAGTTAAATGTCAGGTCCCTTCAACTTCATAAAAGTATTGACTCAGGCTTCCATTTCACAAAAGCCAATAAAGGAGATCCTGTATATTTATAGGCACAAAAGCATCTGAATCTACATTTATGGTGCTGGAATTTGGTGGTGGTAAGCAAATATCGAACAGGTTCAAAAGGTAGAAAAAGGATTTCTACATAGACTCTTGGGGGCATATTTATACTCCATTCTCACCAAATTTGTGTAATTTTTTTTTAATGCAAATTTGGCGCAAAACTAACTCCATATTTATATTTTGCCGTTAGACCCGTCTATTGTCAAAATATTACAGTTTGCACCATTTTTTTTTGATGCGTGAACCTATCTTGCCTCAATGAGATGCAAGGTAGGCGTTCCCATCTAAAAAATGGTGCTAACCCCATAGGCCCATATCTATCCCCGTGCTAAAATGAAGCACGGGTGGGGCTAAATAATGGGGCAAAGATTGCTTTGCACCTTATTTAACACCTGGGTCAGACCAGGCGTTAAGGGACCTGTGGACCCATTTCCATGGTTAAACACCATGGAATAGGTCCACAGATGCCCTCCTCAAGCCCCAGGAACACCCTCACCCACTCCAGAGGGACACCGGAGGATGGGGGACCCCATCCCAGGTAAGTAGGGTCAGTATAGATAAGTATTTTTTTTTAATTAAAGTGCCATCGGGGGCCCAACTTGGGGCTCCCTGCACTGCACAGGGTGTAATTGCCATGTCCAGGGGACACTGGTCCCCTGTGCTGGCCATTGGGGTGGTGGGCATATCTCCTGTCTTTTCTAACACAGTAGTCATGTTGGATGTATGATTTTGCGTACGAAAATACCACTAGACTGGTTATAGTCATCTTTTTTTACTCTAACCAGCCTAACGTCATTTTTTGGTGCAGCGTCATCCCATACCACCAGCCACACCCGGCTAACATCATTTATTTTGTGCTAACCCACCCTTTGCACCGGCTTGCGCCATTCCATGAATATGGCGCCCGGTTGGTGCTCAGGAATGGTGCAAGCCAGTGCTAAATGTTGGGGTACAAAACTGCGTTAGTGCAGTTTTGCACTAAAAAGTATAAATATGTCTCTTGTTTCTAAACCAATCTACAGCCACTTTATTATGCCATGCTGAAGTTGGAAGTGGTCTTGATTTTGTGGAAGATATTGTTGAACGTAAACCTTTCCTTTTATGGTTGTGAGTATGGAGCAACCCAGAAGCCAAACTCACCAGGCAAATTATCTCTGACTACCTAGTCTTGGTTTGTGCCCTAGCTATTCCATGGGAGGTACACATAAAATACTGTCCAATAATATTTCCACACTATCAGTTGTTATTGTATGAGGCTGTTTTTATAATGTGTGCTGGAAAGCATGATTTGAGGCCAGGCAAAAATCTCAACTTGGTGTCCTCTATCTGCCACTATGGCCCTCGTTACATCTTTGGTGGTCTTTTGGCAAGATCGCCGCACCAGCAGCCGCTGAAAGACCATCAGTGATGGCAGTGCAGTGACCACTGTATAACGAGTCACAAACTGAAGTCCCCCCAAATACATCCACAAATCCTAAACCGCCAGGATGATCGAGAGGGAGAGAGAGACGGTCCCACCACCAGCACCGCTACACCTGCCCTCCATATTACGACCCACAAATGAGCACGGTGGTCATTACGCCACAGTCAAAATATCACCTCCACCAGAACCTGACAACACATTGGACAGTCTGAGTACCCCAAACCTGACACACCAAACACACCTGCTAACTGCTCTTTATAACATGCCCTCAACCCCCCATAATCCCATTGGTCTCCTGAGGTCCTTCTCTGTGGGACAGTCAACCATCATGAATACCATCCAGGGACTGGCATCACAGTTGCAGCAGTCGAATGCCTACCTGGAATGCATTCAAGGTGCCCTGGCTACCCTACAGAGATCATTTTGGGCTCTGGCCGCCACATTGATGGCAGATAATGTTCCTTCTTCTGTCTCCCCTCCAACTACCTGTTCCCATTGCCACATCCCTCTCCCCTCACCCATCTAAGGCACACATTCATACCAACATGCATCCGCATCAACAGACCCAGATCGCAAAGACAAACACAAGCACCACAAAAGACATTACCACCATGCACACACACAACATTCATATGCAGACACAACAACATACAATCCCTTCACTGACTCTTCCACCACCTCTCCCCTCACAGACACTACACCACTCATACCTGCTGTCACCACATCATCACTCCTAGATCCTACCACAAGGGCACTCAATTCCACAATCACTGCAATAGCAGACACCCATGCATGCACCCCTTACACCACATGCCCACTCAGCACAACTGTCAAAACCCCCATATGCAGCACAACCACGCTACCTGCAGACACCACCACAACATGCATTCACACCCCATCTCCCTGCTTCTTCTCCCACCTACTTCCACTACGCCTAAATACCCACACTCACAAACCCAACAGTCATACAGCACACACATGACACCCACGATTGCACCTGCACACAAGGCACCTCACCCTACACACCTCACAACGCTTGGGCAGATTTGCATCAAAATGTTTACCGCCGGCTAATGCCATTCCAACACGCCAGCCGGGCACCTTATTTATGGAATGATATAATCCGGCGCTGCGGCCTGGTTAGCGTCAAAATAAATGACGGTAACCGGGCAGTGGAGGCGAAGGGAAGTCTGGGGGTTGTGCACCAAAGAATGGTGCAAGTCAGGTTAGAGTCAAAAATATTGGCTCTAACCTGACTTGCGCCATTTTGTGGTGCACAACCCCCATGGAAATGACTCCTGTCTTAGCAAAGACAGGTGTCATGCCCCCCTGCTCAATGGCCATGCCCAGGGGACTTCTGTCCCCTGGGCATGGCCACTGGGCACAGTGGCATGTAAGTGGGCCCAAGTCAGGCCCCCCATGCCTCTTAAAATATATATATATATATATATATACTTGCCTGCACTTACCTGCACTCACCATGGATGGGTCCCCCCATCCATGGGTGCCCTCCAGGGGTGGGCGAGCGTGGCAGGGGGTGTCCCTGGGTGCAGGGAAGGGCACCTGCTGACTGCTTCCATGGTCTCCCACCATGGAAATGAGCCCACAGGTCCCTTAACGCCTGCCCTGACCCAGGCGTTAAAAAATGGAGCAAATCCGGCTGGGCGCCATGTTTTAAGGCCCGCCTCCTCCTGTGCGTCATTTTGACGCCGGAGGATAAATAAGGAACACGTGCCTTAGAGTCATGTTCTGCACGGAAACGCCTACTGTGTATGTCATTAGCGCAAGGTAGGTTTTCATGTACAAAAAATGACTCAAACTCCATAACTTTGGTGCTAGATGAGTCTAGCTGGAGTTAAGTTTGTGCCACATTTGTGTAAAAACAAATGATGCAAATCCAGCACAAACAGTGTATAAATATGGGCCTGAGTCTGATTCTTGCCAGAAGGAGGAATAGGTACGCCCATTCTAATGTATCAAATGTCTTAGTGGCATCCAATAGGGACTCTGTTGCCTGGACATGTGGGGCCAAATGATGCATGATGGTGAAGGTAGTGCAGAGGATATGGGACGTTGATCTGCCAGGAGTAAAACCAGCATGATCCAGGCAGATAATGGTGGGCAGAAGAGGCAACAGACGATTGGCCAAGATTTTAGCAAAAAAATTATTGTCAATGTTAATTAGGGAGAGTAGCCTGTAAGAGTCACATCGAGTTGTCGCTTGTCTGGTTTGAGAAGTGTGATTATCATAGCTTCTAGTAGGTTGCCTGAGAGGTGTCCCTGAGTTAATGAATCTTGGTACATGGGCAGGAAGTCTGGGGTGAGCAGTTGGGCATATTCTTTATAGAATAGGGCGGTGAGTCCATCCACACCAGGGGCTTTACCGCCCAGGAGTCCCTCAATCACAGTTACTATTTCCTCTGTTGTGCTGGGGGACACTCAGTAGGCGTGATGAGCCTGGCTTAGCCACACCAGTTGTATCAAATGAAAGTATGTGAGGAGGTCAGGTTCCTCCATCACCAAAGTGATACAGTTCCTCATGGAATGTAGAGAATAAATGTGCTATCTCCGGTGTAGTAGTGACCAGATTGTCTGTGGCATCCATGATCCCAGCTGTATGGGAGGAATGGGGAAGAGGCTTTCTCAGTTTCACTAGGGTCCTGCCCGGCCTATCGCCCTCAGCACATCTCCGCACCTGAGTCACCTTATATACATACAGAGTTTCATGAATGGCCTCCTCCCTAAATTCCTGCAATTTAGAATTAATGACCGCTAACAAGCCAATCTCCTTTGTATGAAAAAGTGAATCTCAGGGTCACGGAGCTCCTTCTCAAGGCCAGCCAGTGTAGAGCGGATTAATTTTAAAACCCCTGCTTGCTTGGCCATGTAGCCCCCTCTTATCACCACCTTGAATGTCTCCCATAATGGGGAGGGTGATTTAACTGAATTATTGTTATGAGCAAAGAATTTGTCAATCTCCCTGCTGATCTCGCTACAAAAAGCAGCATCGCTTAGATCCCTGGGCGGGAGGCACCACGCAAAGGGCTGTGGTGTGGTGTGGGGAATCCGAAGCTACAGTAGGACTGGAGCGTGGTCTGAGAAAGTGTGGGGAAGATGTTTGACCTCTGACAGCCAGGTACGCCCTTCTGGCGAGACCACCCAGATGTCTATGTGAGATCACGACCCATGGTGAACTGATATGCAGGTACTAGACAAAGTGAAAAGGTAGAAAGCGACCAGGGCACTCCAAACTTCATAGAACCGAGATACGTAGAATAACAAAAAGATTTATTGGTAAACCTTCATGATAAAACCTTCCATGTACTTAAGGTCAATACATGAAAATTCGGTAACAGCCTGTTCATATAGTAAAATTAATGTCCATATAAAGTGACCAATACATGTATATTCGGTAACAGCCAATGATATGCAGGTACCCTCAAGATTTCAGGGATGGGAGAGCCTCAAGACATCTAGCAGTGAGTCGTCAGTCATTATGGTGCGCAGCATTTTGGATGCATGTGGGTGTGGTTCCCTCGGTCCCCCCCATCTGTCCATGCCATCATCGAGTACGGCATTAAAGTCACCTCCCCAGATAATGATCCTCGGACCTTGGCTTTGCATTCTAGACCACAATGAAGAAATTAAGTGTGGATCATCATTGTTGGGGTTGTATCCAGCATCTAAAAAGACATATTGCCTTTCTAGAGCACCAGCTAAGTGTACATATCTACCTTCAGGGTTGGATGTTATTTGTGATTTGTGCCAGGCAAGACCTCTGCGTACTAATATTGTGAGCCCCCTGGCATAAGTGGAGTAAACAGATGAATAGGCAGCGTCCCAGCCACTGGCCCGGAGGCAAGGGGAGTTAGGATCAACTAGATGCATTTCCTGTAGAAAACAAATGTCCACCCTATGTATGGACAGATATGAATGCACCAGTTGGGCTTTTCTGGCATCATTGAGTCCCCAGATATTCCAGGTTAGGTACCTTAATGTTGTTATGGCGTTACGGTGTTATAGAATGTGTCATCTACTGGATCCAGGGTCTTGTATGCAGATTGCAGGATGTGGTGTCGAATGATATGCGTGAATTAACTGGCGGCTTGCACCGCATCTGTGTGAAGTTAAACAAACTGTTACACGTAGTAACTAAACAGCAAACTTCCCATCCCTCCTCCTCACATTCCAACCCCCGAACTTGGTTGAGAAATTATTCCATTCTCCCACCCCTAGATTTCCAACTTGTACTAGAAAGACCCATTATGGGAAGCCTTCCTTGGGGCAAGATGACTTTGGGTCTATACCAGCCAGGTGGCTGGGTGGCCAGCTGTTACGTTCAGGAGATCCAGCTGACGCAGCACAATAATTCCATAGTTGAATTAAGGGTAGTGAGCCGCTGGATCGAAGTGCCGCCGTATTACTTAGTCATTGTCGCTTAAGTCAACATTCTCTTCAGCCCAGGGTGAATCGATCAGCTGACTGCGCTTTTTTGTTGACACTTTTGGCAAATTTCAAAGCTAGTTTGGCATATGTGAAGACATGTGCCTTCCCGTCCGACATGATTCGAAGCTTGGCAGGATACAACACTGCCTGTGAAGTTTCCGATTTCTGCAGGAGCTTCTTTGCAGGAGTAAATTCCTGTTGTGCTGCCTGCACCGCTAATGTGAAGTCAGGATAGAAGGAGATGGCATTGCCACGGTATTTGAGCAGTCTTTTTTCACGGGCCAGACGTAGAACGATGTCTCTATCACGATAGTTAAGGAGCTTAGCGATGATAGGTCTGGCGGGCGCACCCGGTGGACGGCGGGGGCCAGGCGATTTGTGGGCTTGTTCTACTATGAAAACTGAGGATAGATGCTCCCCAAAGAGGCTGCGCAGCAGGTCCTCAACAGTCTTCTATTTTAGTTATAGCAGTGGATTCCCGTTTACCCGTAACGCGACGATTGCTGCGGCAGGATATCGCTTCCAAATCTTCATTTTTGGCTTTTATGATGTCTAAGATTCTATCCATTTTTAAGAGGTGTTCTTTAGAGTCTATTTGCTGGTTATCTATATCGGAGATCTGAGTTTCAAAGTTGTCGAGTCTATGCTCATGTGAGCCCACACGTTGTTTAACATGATCAAGCCGGGCTGTGAGGAGGTCCAGTTTACCATTAATGGTTTTATGAGAGTTTTTCACCTCCAGTAGTATGTCTTTAAGCTCAAGCTCGCTGGGATTTTCCACTGGAGGGGGGTGGATGACGCCCCATGAGATCTCTCACCCTCATTATGTTGTATACGCTTTTTCCCCCTCAAAAGAGAGCTTTGCCTGTTTGGTATCTGTTTTCCTCCTTGTAGGAGCGTCTCAGAGCGACCATGACTTTGGAAAATAGTCTCAGGACGTAAGTTCGGCAAGAATATCTGAACGAAGAGGTCTGCCGCCACTCTTACCATGTTTGTACGAGGGGGCCCCTCCTTACCCCGCCAACTGATCCTGGTGGGGGGCATGAGCAGGCCCAGACGTGCTGCAGAGGGAGGCATGGGTTCCCTCACACAGTTGTGCTTCCTTCTGCCGTCCAGGCCCCTTTAATCAGCCTTCCGCTCCTTCACTTTCATAGCGGAGGGGTGGGAGCTCCCCACAACAGAGCCCCAATCACCCCTCTTGCCCCTCCACTTACCAGATATATGCCCACGCAATGCCCCACATTAGGCCATGGGCTGCGGCGGGCCGCCGCGCAGCCTCCGGGCCGCACTGCAATGCAGCCAGCACCCGGCACGGCAATGCTCAACGGGCCGCACCCCACTCCCTGGTCTGCTGCCGTCTGAAGCGGGACTAGGCGCGCGAGGCCTGACGGACTCCTCCAGGCCTCTCCCCTCCAGTGCCACATCGGGGCTGGCCCATGCTCGCTCGGCCGCTCGGCCGCTCGGCCTCTAGGGCCTCAATGCCAACGGCATCTGCTGCTCCTGGTGATCTCTCTCCACTGCAGCATATATTAAGCTGGGTTCCGCACCACCTGGAGCCCCTTTATTGATGGATTGTGCCGGACTTTGCACGGCAGAGCCCTCTAGGGAGCATCCATCTTGCTGTTCGGCATAATCACGTCCCCCGTAAATTTATTTTTACATTTAAAACTGAGAAAAAGAATTCGTATTTTAGTTATTCATGCTGTAAAATTTTATTTTTTCAGTTCCACATTTAAAATAAATATCAAAAATGGATTTGCAATAGTATTTAAAATAAACATATCTTTACCAATGTTTTACTTCTCCTTAACATAGTGAGATCTCCATCCAGGGGTAGAGAGACTCCACAGGTAAATCATAGAGAAAGATTCCCCGTAAAATGTCACAGGGAGATCCCCCACTTCTGCATGGAAAAGTACAGGGAAAAGTACAAATTTTATAAACTTTGAAAATGTTTAAAATATCTGTATGTTAAACATTTGTTTAATTATTTTTTATAAATGCATCTTAAATGTAGAGCTAAGGAAAAATGCTACAGCATTATTAACTATATTTTGATTTAAATCTTTAATTAATGTAAATTTATTAAATTACATTAAAATATTATCTCTCAAGATTAACTTAAAAAATAAATTCCCACCTAAATGAAAAGTCATTTTGCTTTACTAATTGTTAAAGAGTTGCTGGTGAGCAGTTTCTTATGAGCGTTCCACAAAAGTTGAATCGGGTCTTAATGGCTGAATCAGGTTTTACAAGAGGCAAAGATCTGGGCAAAAAGAGATGATGGTCCAGGAGGGGCCTGGGAGCATCTCTCCCATTAGGCCATCTACCGCAGGTATAGGGGCGTCAATGTTACTTTTGCTTGCTTATCTGGGGGCAAGTCTTGGCTCTTATGAATTTGAGCTGGTAGTAGAGGCTCAATTTCCATGTAAAAGGAGATTGATTAATTTTGCTAGTGGAATCAGTAAAAGAAGGGACTACCTTGTGGATGTAGTGTGAGATGATGCATCAGACATCTTCCTACCAATGGATTCTTCAGCATGCTAGGGTAATAAGTTGGCTTCATGGTGCTTGCGCATCACTACAACATAACATAAATAAGTAGTGGCAAAGCAAGTTGGTCAGACTTTTTCTTACGGCACATGTATGTAAATAGTTGGGCATTTTGGCCCATATTTATACTTTTTTAGGGCCGCATTTGTATTGTTTTTTTACGCAAATGCATCGCAAACTTACAAAATACAATTGCATTTTGTAAATTTGCGCCTCTTTCGCGTCAAAAAGTGGTGCAATTGCGGCGCTAAAAAAGTATAAATATGGGCCTCTGTCTGTTATTCTGAATCTTTGTCTACAACAATATGGGAGGTGGGAGAGGTGCTTTTATGAACAGACTACATTAACAACATTGAGATGTGCCTTCAAAAAAGAATGTTATGAAAAGAAGGCAAAAGATGAGATGTGTGTAGTAATTGCTGAACTTAAATGTCATACTCAACAAATATTGTATTTTATGTACTTCTAATTTGCCTGTAGAAGTGTTGCTTCTTTAAGAAAGACTATGCTTGTTATCATGTCAATAACACTAATGGCATAGTATGGGCTATTAGCACTGACGATTTAAGACAAGCTAATGCATCCAATCAGCAGGCACGTTCTAGAGAAAAACTTCACAAGTCATTGTGTTATCAAAGTAACTATACCAAGGAACACACACTGGCTCGTATTCACTGTTCTGTCGCATATGCATTATAGTAAAAGAACTATTTGATTCCCAATCACCAAATCTTGCTCGTATTGTAAAATGCAATCTAACCATGATAATGTCAAATGACAAAATTACAAAGCAACTATCTACAAAATGCAACAACTGAAGCTCATCCAAGCAGTGGTAAAAGTGAAAAATACATTGACGTCATTGGCCACTAAGATGACCCAAAATCGTCTTGTTCTCTGTATTTTCCTTTTGTACTTTTCTTAATAATAAATGACATGAGGTATTTCTTTCAGTTAAAGCTGCTTATGGACAGACATGCAAAGGGGAAATATCTCCAAAGAACAATGGTCTACAAATGTTTTAACCACAAGGAGTCAAGATGCCACGGCTATCTTTTTTCATTACCTACTTAGTCTTGAATCAGTGGTAAAAATTTAAAAAACGAAAACATTATGGCCCTCATTACAACATTGGTGGTAAATCCCGCTTACCGCCGGGCAGAAGACCGCCAACACACCACTGCGGCGGCGGAATTCCGCTACAGCTATTACGACCCACAGCTCGGATTCCGCCAAAATCTAGACACCGACACAAGTCCGCCACACCAAAGGTCAGTGATAAACTGGCGATAACAAAACCTCCACCGTCAGGAATACGCCCACACTATCACGACCCACGAATCCACGCCGTGCTCAAATTACACACACATTTACAAAACACAACCGCATTGGACAATTCCAAATACACATCCCTGATACACATTCACACACCACTCCCACACACCCAATTCAACATAAAACACCCACCCATATCACCCACAAACCCTTACGACCAGAATTGCTAAAGAAGGCCAGAGAGAGACACCACCATCAACAAACTAGCATCCACAGGCACACAACACCATCACTCACACAACATCCACGCACCTCACACAACACACACAAACACATCCCCTCACAAATCACAACACACACCACCTCACACATCACCCACACCACACCATGGCACTGCAAAGACACCCCAGGTTCTCGGAGGAGGAGCTCAGGGTCATGGTGGAGGAAATCATCCTGGTAGAGCCACAGCTATTCGGATCACAGGTACAGCACACCTCCATAGCTAGGAAGATGGAGCTATGGTGCAGAATCGTGGACAGGGTCAACGCAGTGGGACAGCATCCAAGAACAAGGGATGACATCAGGAAGAGGTGGAACGACCTACGGGGGAAGGTGCGTTCAGTGGTCTCAAGACACCAGATTGCAGTTCAGAGGACTGGCGGCGGACCCCCACCTCCTCCCCCACAACTAACAACATGGGAGGAGCAGGTCTTGGCTATACTGTATCCTGAGGGCCTCGCAGGAGTAGCAGGAGGAATGGACTCTGGTAAGTCAAATCTTTACTACCATATCCCCCACCCTACCTGCATGCTATCACATACCCCCACCCTCACCCTCACCCCATCACTCCAACAACTCACATATGTGCCACTATCACAAACCACCCATCCCAACACCAAGCCCTGCATGCAACAACAAAGCATGGACACCCATCACCAAAGCATGTCCACAACAGATACCCACACAGACCCCAAAGCAATTATCACACAAGGTCCTACACAAGAATGTAAGCACTGGGGTACAGGGTCACCCACCCATTGCACACGATGGCACACACATATGCAATAATCATGCCTTTACACCCCTGCTGGATCCCTACCCAACGTCACCGGACAGGAGGTTCCAGACATGTCCACTACCCCCACAGAAGAGGCCACAGTGATGACAGCAGCTCTGTCCAACTTGATCTAGATGACCAGCCCGGCCCATCTAGGACCTCGGGACAGTCGGTTCCCCGCACACTGCCACATGCCACCACAGAGCCTCCCCCTCAGGAAACACCAGCACGGCACCTACCCAGCGGGCCCATACTTCTATCCCCAGGACACGTCAAGCAGCAGTGTGTCCACCACTACAGGGAACCCAGGCAAACCCACAAACCCAAGAACAGCAGGGACTTGGGGGCAGTGGCAGTGGGCACATGGTTCAGGGGACAGAGGAACAGGAAAACCGGGGAACTGGGAGGGCTGCTGTGAGACAGGGGGAGGACAGGTCCAGGGAACCCACTCTCCACGAGGCCCTCTCCAACATCATGGGAGCGTATCATCATCCCCAGGAGTCGATGGCAACGGTACTGGTCAAGTTTCAGGAGACCCAGAGGCTGCAGGGGGAACAGTATTTGGGGATCAGTGAGGAACTCAAGTCCATCAACACCACCCTGCTCACCATTGTAGGGGTGATGAAGTACCTTGTGAACACCAGGAAGGACACTGTGGCACAACAAGGGGCCCCTGACACTAGCCTGGATGATGAACTGCCCACCACCTCTGCCGGCGCTAGTGGACAGGAGGCACTGCCACAGGACCACTACACCAGCACCCCATCCCCTGCAGATGGAGAACCACCCTGCAAATGGTCCCTGAGATCCAGGACAAAGACAGAGAACAATGCCAAGACCCCCGCCAAGAAATGAGACCACCCTGAATGTAATCCTTCTGTCCCACTTTGTCACCCTGTCCATCCTTAAACTGCCCTACCTCCACTTCCTATGCCCCTTTGGACAATGCACCTGTGAGACAAATAACTGGACTCTGCCATGGACATTCCTCCACCATCACCCCTGACCATTTTCCAACCAGCTCCACTAATTTGCACTTAAATAAACACCCTTGAATCACAAAACAAGCTGGTGTCAGTCTGTGCTTTCACAAATGTGTATTTGCAATAACTGAGGAAAATAGCAATGTCCATTGTATTGTCAACATACCTATGTCACACAGCTCTAGTCCATGAGGTAACATAGCAGAGGTCACACAGTGGGACCCACATCTGTGAAATGGAAAGTCAAAGTGACAGGGTCAGGGTCCATACACTGGGTGAAAGTGACAGACATATGATAGGTCTAACAATTGTATGAGATGTAGGAGGCAGTGATGTCTTCTTACCTGTGTCTCACTGGAAGTAGTGCTGGATCACGTTGTTTCTGTTGTCGAAATCCTCTTCTGCCTCCTCTTTTTCACTGTCCACAGGCTCCACCGCTGGCATATGACCTCCTTCTGGACCAAACTCCTGCAGAAAAGGCATCTGTCGTCGCAAAGCCAAATTGTGCAGCATACAGCAGGCCACAATGATCTGGCACACCTTCTTTGGTGAGTAGTACAGAGAACCACCGGTCATATGGAGTCACCGCAACCTGGCCTTTAGGAGGCCGAAGGTTCTTTCTATAATCCTCCTAGTGTGCCCATGTGCCTCATTGTAGCGTTCCTCTGCCCTTGTCCTGGGATATCTCACTGGGGTCAGTAGCCATGACAGGTTGGGGTACCCAGAGTCACCTGCAAATGTCGTGGGACAATTGTTAGACACACACTAACCCTTAGGGACAACCCCAAACCCAGACAACTATTCACAGGATATAGGGTCCTTGTCCTCACCCATTAGCCTCACACGATGCCTCTGGAGTTGCCCCATCACATAAGGGATGCTGCTATTCCTCAGAATGTAAGCGTCATGCACTGAGCCAGGAAACTTGGCATTCACATGGGAGATGTACTGGTCGGCCAAACACACCATCTGCACATTCATTGAATGATAGCTCTACTGGTTTCTGTACACCTGTTCACTCCTGCAGGGGGGTACCAAGGCCACATGTGTCCCATCAATGGCACCTATGATATTGGGGATATGTCCCAGGGCATAGAAGTCACCTTTCACTGTAGGCAAATCCTCCACCTGAGGGAAAACGATGTAGCTGCGCATGTGTTTAAGCAGGGCAGACAACATTCTGGACAACACGTTTGAGAACATAGGCTGGGCCATCCCTGATGCTATGGCCACTGTAGTTTGAAAAGACCCACTTTCCAGGAAATGGAGTACTGGCAGGACCTGCACTAGAGGGCGGATAGCTGAAATCAGGTCTGGCTCCAACTGGGCACACAGTTCATGGATTGTTGAATGATGAAGTCTGTAGGTGGCTATTGCATGTCTCTCTTCCATTGTCGACAGGTCCACCAGCGGTCTGTACACCAGAAGATGCCGCCATCTCCTCACCTGCCCCAGCGGACGTGCCTATGGACGACAACAGCAAGCACAGAGTCAGCCAACACTGAGGTAGTAAAAAAAGAATTTATGGCACACATTTGTCAATCCGCTATGTACCTGTCTCTGTGTGTATGCAAGGCCTAGATGTGTGTGACGCATAAAAAAATAATGCCATGTTACCCCCTGAAATGGCGGCTGCCTGACCCGTAATGTGGGACAAGGGGATATGAGGTAACTGCGCTGGCGTTGTACACCATTGCGGTAGGCGGTCGAAGACCGTGGTGCAATCCTGGATTGGTGAACATTGGGCCCTATTGGTCCCAGGAGCCAATGACAATGTACGTTGGCGGTGATGGTACACACCGCCGCAGACGTGATCGCCATTTTCACTCTGTTCACTCACTTGATACCTGACCTTCGACAGGAGAGGACCTACAATGCAAGTGCTGCTGTGACCTCAGTCTGGAAGCGACGATGGCTGATGTGTCTGGGGAAAGGGCCCCTGCCTTCACTTCGGAGGAGTAGGAGAAACTAGTGGATCGGGTCCTCCCCCAGTACACGCTACTCTACTGTCCTCCAGACAAACAGGTGAGTACACTGTGAGCATGCTGTATGGGCAATGCCTGTTTGGAGTGGTGTGGATGGAAGATACGGGGGGAATGAGGCCTGCATGAGCGGACGGTGAGTGTATGTGCGTCAGGGCAAGGGTGGGAACGTGGGCCAATGACTGTGACGGTCCGGACAGTTAAAGTTTTTCCTTTTCCACTGTACTATTCCTCTAGGTCAGCGCCCCCAGAAGAAGGATATTTGGCGTGCCATCGCCAAGGACGTCTGGACCCTGGGGGTCCACCACAGATGGAGCACCCACTGCCGGAAAAGAGGGGAGGACATTCGCCGCTGGAGCAAGAAGATGGCAGAGGCCCAGCTGGGGATGGCCTCCCAATGTGGGAGGGGTGCCCGTCGCACCATGACTCTCCTGATGTTCCGGATCCTGGCAGTGGCGTATCCGGAGTTGGATGGGCGCTTGAAGGCATCATAGCAGCCACAAGGGCGTGAGTACACTCTCATTCAGCTGACTCTGCGCACATTAGGAGGTGTCTGGTTGGGGGAGGTGGGCAGTGGGTTCCCCTAGGCCAGGGTGAGCTTTGTAGGCAAGGACCCTTTGTGAGGCAGGCTATGTGGCACCCCAACCCCACCAGTGGTAAGAGCCATCTATACGTAGTCAGGCACCTGTACCTCCATGTGTGCAGCAATCAGGCATAGGTCTTGTACCCCATGTCCCTGTGATTAATTAGGGAACTCTAAGTGCATGGTGTAGTGCAGAGATCTGCTGTGTCTGTAGTGTCCACCAACATTAGCGGTATTGCATGCACTGAACATGTCTTTCTTCTTTCTTCTCCCCCCCTTTTTGTGATCTCCCTGTTCTTGTGTGCATTAGCATCATCAGGCGGAGGAGCAGTGCCACCGGAGCAGGAGGGGGCTGAATCCCACATGGCCCTGGAGGGCGAGACAACAGAGTCTGAAGTCACCAGTGGGACGGAGGGCGAGGGGAGCTCCACGGCGGGGACAGGAGCAGAGACCAGCGACACCAACACCGACTCCTCCTCTGATGGGAGCTCCCTTGTGGTGGCGGGCCCCTCTGTGCCCACCTCATCAACAGGTACAGCCGCCACCCCCTACCAGCACCGCCCTTCCAGCAGCCCCTCAGTGTGTGTCCTGTGGCCGCTCACCCAGGAGGCTGGGCATCTCCTTCGCCCCAGCCACCTCTGGCCCTGCCCCAGTCAGCCCTGCTGCCCTCAGTGAGGAGGCCATTGACCTCTTGAGATCCCTCACTGTAGCAGTCTGCCATTCTGAATGCCATCCAGGGTGTAGAGAGGCAGTTGCAGCAAACAGATGCATACCTGGAGGGCATTCATTCTGGCCAGGCAGCCCAACAGAGAGCATTTCAGGCTCTTGCCTCAGCACTGATGGCAGCCATTGTCCCTGTGTCCAGCCTCCCCGCTCCAACTTCCTCTACCCAGACCCAATCCCCTGTACCTCAGCCTATCCCAAGCTCACCATCAGACCAGCATGCACACACCTCAATACACAAGGGTGGCTCAGGCAAACATAAGCACCACACATCCCACAGGCCCTCACACAAGCATCATACCCATGCACCCATACCAACATCCACTGCCTCCACTGTGTCCCCCTCCTCCATGTCTCCCTCCTCCCTCCCTGTCTCGTCTCCACTCACACCTGCATGCACTACATCCTCAGCCACTACCTCCATCACCAGCACGCCCATCACCACCCACCGCTCACGTGCCCTCACCACTCCCACTACTATTCACACATCCCGTGTCCTTTCCCAGTGTGTCTGTGAGCCCTCCTCCCAAAGTACACAAGCACAGTCACACACCCACCCAACAGCCATCCACCTCTCAACAGCCTACAGCCCATGCACCTTCACCCAAAGTCACCAAACGAACACCTCCTACAACCACTACCTCTTCTTCCACTGCCATACCCCCTCCATCTACCCGTCCCAGTGTGTCTAAAAAACTTTTCCTACCAAATGTTGACCTCTTCCCAACACCTCCTCCCCGTCTGTCCCCTAGGGCTCGCCTTTCCAGGTCCCAACCCAGCACCTCAGCCACCACATCACCGGGCACAGTGGTGCCAGCAATACCAGGATTTTGGAGTGCGCCAAGCAACAGGGCTGCCAGTGTCCCAAGGAGAGAGGGCAAGGACATTTCGACACCTCCAAAACAGAAAAAGTTGCCCACATCCCGGAGGGAGAAGGCCAAAACACCTGCTACCAAGGGCTCAGTCAAGACAAAAATTTAAAGTGGCAAGACAGCTGTGCCACCATCCAAGGTGGGGAAGGGACTGAAAATCAAAGGCAGGTTCACGTCGACGCCAACCTGCACGGCGGACAAGACCGCCACCGGCACCGCCACCTGCACCGCCGCCACAGACACCGCTACCAGCACCCCAGACACTGAGCCCTTCACCAGCACTGCCATCAGTGAGCCCGCCACCAGCACTGCCGCTACTGACATCGCTGCCAGGACTGCAGTCAGTGAGCCCGCCACCAGCACCGCCGCTACTGACACCGCCGCCAGCACCCCAGACACTGAGCCCTTCACAAGCACCGCCATCAGTGAGCCCGCCACCAGCACCGCCGCTACTGACACCGCAGCCAGCACCGCCAGCGGCCCCGCAACATCCTGAGCCAGAGGCACCACCACAAACATGGCTGTCATCCCCAGTGGTCAGTCGTACAAGGCTGGTGGTCAGTTCCAGGAGCATGGGCAGCTTGCATGTTTCATCACCGTCAGTGGAGTGTCACATCCACTACCTGAGTTGTTGGCAGGATGAAGCACTCTGGGCACAACGCCCCCTCCAGAACCAGTGGAGAGATACATCCACTACCTCAGTCCTTAGCAGGATGAAGCACTCTGGGCACAAACCCCCTCCAGAACCAGTGGAGATAGGCATCCACTACCTCAGTCCTTGGCAGGGTGAAGCATTCTGGGCACAAAGCCCCCTCCAGAACCAGTGGAGAATCACATTGAAAGATTCGTCAGTACACGGATCTTTCTTAAGGTAAAGTACGTTTATTTTAGAAGATATTCGTAATACAGAAACACCACAGCCCACAGACAGTTTCTCTCCCTGTTCTCTTTCTCCTTCTCTAGTCCACCAACTGTCGTTGTCTCCTGGGAGACCTTCACATTCTAAACCCCATTCTAACCTAGAATACCACACATCTTCCCCCCATTAACAAAATTTAAAAAAAATCAAATATGTATTCTTAACACAATGCTACAAAAACCCGCAACATACAGTACAATTATAGAAATTTAAATTGAAAATAGAAACATTAAATAATACTAAATACAGTGCATTCATTAGAACACATATAAAGTAAGAAAAGAATAAATGCAACTCTCCCTAGAGTAATGAAATAACTCTGTTGCACATATTCTTTACATTGAGAAAACAAAATCATCTAGAGCTTTAGGATGTCTAGAGAACCTTGAGCTTCTTCTTAGTGCAGTATGGCTATTCCCTTGCTCACATTTCTCTTCATTCACTTTCCCAGATTTTCCATCACCATCCCCAGAGATTTTTACAATTCTCCCAATGTTCCAAATCCTATGATCCTCTGTCTTTACAGCATTCTTCATGACTTTTATCACTTTGAGAGGAGAAGAGAATTTAGAATGAGTGTTAGATAAACCAAATCGCGGACTTCTCACTTTAACAACATCACCCACTGAAATCACAATTTTCTTTACCGCCTTCCGTCTGTCAAAGTCCGCCTTTCTTTCAAGAGTTTTCCTAATTTTCCTGTCTATTTTATGTTCTAAGCTACACCCCAGGTTTTGCTCTAACCCCACCTTGTCGTTAACCCAAGATGGACACATCTGCGTATTAGGTTTTCTGTGTCTAAACAATTCAAAAGGTGTAAGACCTGTACTTGTATGTGGAGTTAGTCTGTAATTCTTGATTTTGTTTAAAATCTCCTCTCTCCAACATTTGTTATTAGCCAGGGCCAATTGAATGGTTTCCTTTAACACCCTGTTAAATCTCTCCACCATGCCATTAGTCTCAGGATGATAGAGAGAAGCCTTCTTATGTATAATTCCCTTGTTACTAAGGAATCTCTCCATGTTTTGAGAAACAAGTTGCACACCATTGTCAGTGAGAATGGAAGAAGGAATCCCCTCCCTATCAAAGATCTGATTAAGAAAGTCTATGACAACCTGAGTTTCTACTGAAGAGGTGATCCCAATCTTAGGCCATCTAGAATACATGTCTATCAACACCAAAACATACTTGTCAACGCTGGAATATCTAATAGGTCCCAGGATGTCTAAAGAAACCTCCTGCCACGGTTTACTGGGTAGCTCCCTCACCACCATGGGTTGAACTCTACACATCAAGGTTTTGTCAGCCTTGGAACATTCCACACACTTCCTAACACACCGCTCAATTTGAACATCCATACCCGGCCACCAATATGCAAGTCTCAATCTTTCCTTTGTCTTCGAGATCCCTGGATGACTCTCATGTGCTAAGGATATTAGCTCATCCCTTAATTTTTCTGGAGGAATAAGTTTAGTACCTCTCAGTAATAAACCTTCTTGAGAGGACAACTCGTCTTTGACCCTCCAAAAACCGCATAAATGCTGATCTTGTTTTTCAGTGCCATCCCAACCATATTTGATTTTTTTAAGAACCTTTTGTACCACTGCATCATTACATAAATTACTCCTCCATTCACTCTCTCTAATTATTCCTTCCCTAATCAGACAAACATCAAATTCATCAAGATTCTCAACATATTGATCCTCAGATTCTGAGACTTCATTCACAAGTCTAGAAAAACAATCATCAACAAGATTCTGCGCACCTGGTATATATTATACCTCAAAAGAAAATTCCTGAAGAGCCACTACCCATTTCCTGATCCTACCCGAAATGATATCTAGCCCTTTTTTCTCAAAAATTTCCTTCAGTGGTTTGTGGTCAGTTTTCACAAGAAATTTGTTACCCCAAACAAACTTCCTTAGTTTGTTCACAGCCCAAAATACAGCCAGCGCTTCCCTCTCAATTACCGAATAATTTGATTCTGCTCCCCTTAAACACCTTGAGATGAACAATATGGTTTTTTCTACACTATTATGGGTTTGAAGTAACACAGCACCAAGACCTTTTGCACTAGCATCAGCCATGATGATGGTTTGATGACTTGGATCAAAGCTTTGCAAGCACGGAGCACACCTCAAGAGATGTTTCACATTTTTAAATTCATCTTCACATGTTTTATCCCACTGAAACGTAACACCCTTCCTTACTAATTCCCTAATGGTTTTGGTCTTTTCCGCAAAGTTGTCTACAAATTTACTGTAGAATTCGGCCATCCCTAAGAACTTCATTACTTCCTCTTTTGACGTAGGACTTGCAAGATTCTCAATTGTATCCACTAAGCCCTTTCTTGGTTCAATACCAAGAGCAGAGATCTTGTGACCTAAATAATCAATTTCTTCCAGATTAAACTTGCATTTCTCTGCTTTCAACGTTAGGCCACTTTCCCTTAATCGTAGAAGAACTTGGCGAACTCGCATGTTGTGTTCAGAAATGTTCTCACCATACACTAATATGTCATCTTGATATATTTTGACTCCTTGGATTCCTTCAAGAACTTTCTCCATAGCTCGTTGAAAAACTGCAGCCGCAGAAACTAAACCAAAAGGCATCCGAAGAAACTTGTAAGTACCAAAAGGCGTTATGAAAGCAGTCAAGTCTTGAGAATCCTGATGAAGTTTAATCTGATGGTACGCGGAGGTCAAGTCAATGGATGAAAAACATTTAGCACTACTAAGAAGAGCTAACATTTCGTTAATATTAGGTAAGGGATAGTGATCTGTTATCACACATTTATTCAGCTCCCTCAAGTCAATACATAGTCTTGGCTCACCATTAGCCTTTACTGCCATCACCACTGGAGCCAACCACTCAGTGGCTTCCACTTTTTCAATTATTCCCTCTTGTTCCAGTTTTTCTAATTCTTTTTTCATCTTCTCTCTCACCATCAAGGGAACACCTCTCACTTTGCTAACAACTGGAATTACACCCTTCCTCAACTTGATCTCATGAACATATCCCTTCAAACAGCCTAGTTCAGGATGAAAAAGACCAGAGAATTCTTGTTCATAAAATGGTCTACCTTTATCCACAGTATTAATGCAGTCTAAATCTTTCAACCTAACTGAAGGAGACTCATTTGGATCAAGATAAACCCTTAAATCTCTCTGATGAGACCAACTAATAAGAGAATCTCCTCTTACTGAGATGTAAATTTTACCAGCTGTGAATCTATCCATGTACTGAATGGAACCTATGAAATAACCCAACAGCTTAATGGGTTCACCCCCATATCCTTTTGGAGAAATATCTGGTCTGAACAACTTAACACCAGTTCTCAAATGTTTTTCAAAAATACTCAAAGGAATTAGAGTGATCTTAGCTCCAGAATCAAACATCATAGGTATAGAAACTCCCTCAATATACACAACTTCTACTGGCCCACTAATTCCATTTTTTATTTGTAAAACAAACTCTTTTGGAGAATCTTCATCTTCCAAAGTTATTTCTTGAACATTTTTCTTTTTTAAATTAATATTCTTACAACATGAAGCAAAATGACCCTTTTTGCCACAAATTTTACAGACAACCTTCCAACCTAAACAACCTTTGAAATTGGCATAGTGACCAAACTCCCCACACCTATAACATTTTCCCTGTACATTTTTCTTAACTCTTGGGTCACTAAAATTATCTTTTACTCCTTTTTGAGAGCCCATTTTATCTCGTAGACTACATCCTTGACTGACATAATGGACTTCATCATCCCTTGTTTGAGAATTTGTCTTCTTGATTTCATCAAGGCAAGCTAAACTATGTTCATGTGTTTTTGCAATAGATACAACTTCATGAAGTGACGGATTGTCTTTAGTCCAAAAGGATTCTTTTGCTTTGTCGATGTTACAGCCCAACATGAATTGATCTCTCAGACGCTCATCCTTACTACTGCCAAAACCACATGTGGAAGCTAGTTTTCTGAGTACTGTAATGTACTCTTCAACAGATTCTCCAGATCTTTGCAGTCTTTTCCCAAAATGATATCTCTCTAAGACTGTTGAAATTTTGGGTAGGTAGTGTAAGTCAAGCTTTTTTATGCAAATTTTGAAATCATTGAGGTCACCAGCATCGTCAATTGTAAGTTCAGGTAGATTTTCAAAAACTTCCTGTCCTTCAGGACCTAAGCAATGCATCAGAAGAGACATTTTTCTTTCTGCACTTAAGGATGTGCAACAAACTCGAGCATAGTGTGCAAAAACACTTTTCCATTTTCTCCATGGAATCAGTGGTTCACCAGGTGAAGACAAAAAAAACGGTGGGCAGGTAACATTCTGCATTTTGTAAAATCTTTACAGAGTTAGATGTAAAAAACTCTATAAAATAGAAGAAACAGTCACAGTAATTGTGAAACTGATCCTAAAAAAAATCGTTCTAATATGTCTGCCAGGATGATTACTTAAATGCAATTGTAAGCTTTGAAACCACTCGAAACAGATGGCTGCCACAATGTCTGGGTGAAAGCGAGGCTTGACACGCTTTGTGCGTTAAAACAGGAAGTAGAAGGGAGAGAAAAAAAACAGCGCGTGCGCTCGTTACCTGAGCATGGCACGAGAGTCTGTTTGTCTGCTCCACACGCTCGCGGCACACCCACAACAGAAAACAACAAAAGTACCCAGGGACTTCAAATACAGCAGCTCCGGAGGTGCGCTGAGCCGCTCCAAGTGCCCAAAAGCAATGAAGCCAAAGACGCAAGCGATTACGTAGTCCTGGTTGAGGTGTTTCTTCGTGTTTCTTCGAGCACGTCTCAAAACTAATTGATCCCACGTCGTCGCAAGTGAAAGATTCGTCAGTACACGGATCTTTCTTAAGGTAAAGTACGTTTATTTTAGAAGATATTCGTAATACAGAAACACCACAGCCCACAGACAGTTTCTCTCCCTGTTCTCTTTCTCCTTCTCTAGTCCACCAACTGTCATTGTCTCCTGGGAGACCTTCACATTCTAAACCCCATTCTAACCTAGAATACCACACATCTTCCCCTCATTAACAAAATTAAAAAAAAATCAAATATGTATTCTTAACACAATGCTACAAAAACCCGCAACATACAGTACAATTATAGAAATTGAAATTGAAAATAGAAACATTAAATAATATTAAATACAGTGCATTCATTAGAACACATATAAAGTAAGAAAAGAATAAATGCAACTCTCCCTAGAGTAATGAAATAACTCTGTTGCACATATTCTTTACATTGAGAAAACAAAATCATCTAGAGCTTTAGGATGTCTAGAGACCCTTGAGCTTCTTCTTAGTGCAGTATGGCTATCCCCTTGCTCACATTTCTCTTCATTCACTTTCCCAGATTTTCCATCACCATCCCCAGAGATTTTTACAATTCTCCCAATGTTCCAAATCCTATGATCCTCTGTCTTTACAGCATTCTTCATGACTTTTATCACTTTGAGAGGAGAAGAGAATTTAGAATGAGTGTTAGATAAACCAAATCGCGGACTTCTCACTTTAACAACATCACCCACTAAAACAGGAAGTAGAAGGGAGATAAAAAAAACAGCGCGTGCGCTCGTTACCTGAGCATGGCACGAGAGTCTGTTCGTCTGCTCCACACGCTCGCGGCACACTCACAACAGAAAACAACAAAAGTACCCAGGGACTTCAAATACAGCAGCTCCGGAGGTGCGCTGAGCCGCTCCAAGTGCCCAAAAGCAATGAAGCCAAAGACGCAAGCGATTACGTAGTCCTGGTTGAGGTGTTTTTTCGTGTTTCTTTGAGCACGTCTCAAAACGAATTGATCCCATCCTCGTCGCCAGTGAAAGATTCGTCAGTACACGGATCTTTCTTAAGGTAAAGTACGTTTATTTTAGAATATATTCGTAATACAGAAACACCACAGACAGTTTCTCTCCCTGTTCTCTTTCTCCTTCTCTAGTCCACCAACTGTCGTTGTCTCCTGGGAGACCTTCACATTCTAAACCCCATTCTAACCTAGAATACCACACACATCCACTACGTCAGTCCTTGGCAGTATGAAGCACTCTGGGCACAAAGCCCCCTCCAGAACCAGTGGAGAAAGGCATCCACTACCTCAGTCATTAGCAGGATGAAGCACTCTGGGCACAAAGCCCGCTCCAGAAACAGTGGAGAATCACATCCACTACCTCAGTCCTTGGCAGGATGAAGCACTCTGGGCACAAAGCCTGCTCCAGAACCAGTGGAGAAAGGCATCCACTACCTCGGTCCTTGGCAGGATGAAGCACTCTGGGCACTAAGCCCCCTCCAGAACCAGTGGAGAAAGACATCCACTACCTCAGTCCTTGGCAGGATGAAGTACTCTGGGCACCAAGCCCCCTCAAGAACCAGTGGAGAAAGGCACCCACTTGTGATATTGTGGCTTTGCACTCCCCGGGATAAAGCAGTGGGCAACCCACCCACTGGAGAGACTTGAGAGACTGTGGCTTTGCTCTCCCCAGGATAAAGCATTGGGCAAACCACCCACTGGAAAGACTTAGGAGACTGTGGCTTTGCACTCCCCAGGATAAAGCAGTGGGCAAACCACGAACTGGAGAGACTTGAGAGACTGTGGCTTTGCACTCCCCAGGATAAAGCAGTGGGCAACCCACCCAGTGTAAAGACTTGAGAGACTGTGGCTTTGCACTCCCCAGGATAAAGCAGTGGGCAAACCACCCACTGGAGAGACTTGAGAGACTGTGGCTTTGCACTCCCCAGGATAAATCAGTGGGCAACCCACCCACTGGAGAGACTTGAGAGACTGTGGCTTTGCACTCGTCAGGATAAAGCAGTGGGCAAACCACCCACTGGAGAGACTTGAGAGACTGTGGCGTTGCACTCCCCAGGATAAAGCAGTGGGCAACCCACCCACTGGAGAGACTTGAGAGACTGTGGCTTTGCACTCCCCAGGATACATCAATGGGCATGGAGCCCCCTTGTGGAGCTGGCGTTGTGCACTCATCTGGCTGAGGTGCCACCCTTATTTTCCCCCTGAGGTGCCTGTTTCATTTCGATCTGATGCCCCAGCAGTGTTCTCTCCGTTTCGAGTCTGGTATCTAGTGTGGGCCTTGCCCATGTATTTTGGGCCCAGTGGTCCACGGACTATGAATGGTGCACTACCCGGACTTGATTGGTTGGTGTACATAATTGTTTATACTGTACATAAAGTTTTGACTAATGGATTTTTATTGATTACAATCGTTCAACTCATTTCCTTTTGTCCTTGAATTCTTGAAAGGGGGGTGGGCATTTGTAAATGTAATGTTGCAGCATGTATTGGTGTGTATGTTGTTGTGGGTGAGGGTGGGGGTGGGGGTGTTGCGTGTGTGTGTCACTCTCTTTTCCCTCCCCCCTCCCCTGTGTTGTAGGTGCAGTACTCACTGTGGTCGTCGCCGCCGTCTTTCGTGCTCCTTGTAGAGGAGCAGGAATACTATCGCAGGAAGTATTTGGAGATCAGGCTCCATGGCATCCTGGTTCCTCGTGGGGTGTGTAGAGGTGATTGTTTTCCCTTCCAAGTCCTGTTTCCGCCGTGTTTTTATTCGCGTTCAATCTGCCCCGGAGAAGGTGGCGGATTGGCCTGTCATAATAGTGTGGGCGGTACATTGGCTTCAGCCTGTCTGTTGGCAGTGCCTGCCATGCTGCTTGTTTGTACCGCAGTGGCGGTCAGACTGTTTAAGTGGCTGTCTATGTTGGCAGTTTCTGCCATGGCGGTGATTACATTTTTTTTATCGTCGGCCTGTTGGCAGTCTTACCGCCGCTTTAACACCGACCGCCATGGTTGTAATGAGGGCCTATATAATAATAATATATTAGAAGAATTCGTATTGCACCATAAATTTACATAATCAGCTTCGAGTAAGGATAGTAAGTTTTCAACATAATTTTCATGTATTCAATTCAGAGAAGTAACACTCCCAAAGTTTCAGTTTTTCCGATATACCTGCCCTGAGGGAAAAAAGTATTTTGTCACCTTTTCAATTCTCTCATGCGTTTTCTCCAATCGCAGATCACGATATATGACAACATACTCATAAACTGTCCTCGGGTAGGACATCCAGATCGAAGTTAAGGCAGCGTTTTGAGTAAACCGTTCACATTTGTTTCTGAACACATAAAGTGCCCCTGCCTAGAAATCTCTTTCTAGCAGAAAGATATGGCACAAGAAAGAAAGTATACATTTCAAGTCACCGGACTGAAACAGATTGTGCTTTAAAGTGGTTTTCTTGTTTTCCCTCTTACGTAGCATATAATATATCACAACACATGATAATTTACCGTGGCGTATAGAAAGAAAATACGAGAAAGACTCACTTTAAAAAAAAAACTTTGCTGTTGAAATAAAAAGAATGTTTTGCATAAGAATGACACCTTCTTCTGCACGTTTGCTGAAATTGTGCTTAATGAAGCCGAGATGCTCTCTTAATAAACATTCAATGAACAGATGCTTTTAATTTTAGCACTAGCAACCTCTGGAGTTTTGAATGCTTGCGAGCTCATTTATTAATTAAAAAATATTAAATTATTTCACTCTTAAATTAGATTCCTCCTGGGTTAAATAAGGATTTTAAAAATTTTCTGCAGATACACTTTTTTCTTTCCCAATGTAAAACCGAAATAATGGGATGCAAGAGTAACATTCTGTGTGCCTTCCCGCAACATTTATCTAGCAAACACATCCCTGTGCAACTTAGTGGCACACCGGTAGTACACATCAATCTTCTACACTTTCGATGCACGGCACTCTCCTGAGGATCGCTAACTATCATCTCTTTCTTCACCCGTTGCTTTGGGGAATTATTAAACATGCCACACAGTGTACATCTACAATTGTAATACACATGAGTTACATTTAAACACCAACTCAGCAAGCGATTTCTTGGTTTTGTAGCACCTCCTTGCCTTCACTGGCCTCTGCTGTGGCCGCCTCCCATTCCTTCATAACACCATTACCTGGGAAGACATCCGTGGACGAGTACCTATCATTTACTCTTCATGCTTCATTTACCTTCACTTACCCTCCACAGAGACCTTTAGCTCAGCACAGGTATAGCAATCCTTTATTTTTTTCACCTGTAAATTAGAGAGGATCCGGTTTCCCACAATTCACCAGTTTCCTTATTTCCGTAATAATAAAACAGCATCTACGTTTTATTCCATATGCGATGGCGATATTAGATGCACTTAGTACAATCAAAAATGCTTTTGAACATACTATTCTCTTTTGTGTGCTGAAGCTCATAACACTTTCATGCTTTATTACCTGGCAACCCAGGTTCTTGTGATCCACAACTGACTCACGGGCAGATTGGCGGATCCGGCCTACCGGTTAGAGATTTGGGTATTGGGGCTGACACGCATCATTGACCTTTCACGCCACGAAAATGTACCTATTTGTTACAAATTTCTTTAAGTTATTTAGTTGTGGGTTTATGAATAGTAAATCCATATTTCCCTAAATGCAGTTATCTTTCAAAAGTTTGTAACTCGATATTCTGTCCTCTATATTCTTGCACCATAATATTGTTGGTTCCACTATTCAGTAGTACAACCCCTAACTTATGCAGAAATTCATTGTATAAAAACATATTAATTTGAACATCATATAAAATGAGGTGCCTCTGCGTCACAGCATAGTAAATTGTATTTTCCCCAGCTTTAGACATAATTAGTCCAATGTTTAAAGCCTCAGACATTGTTGATCGGCATTAAATCTAAATAGAAGAACAGAGGTTGACAACTTCTCTTTTTCAGTGCATTAATGTGCATTTCAAAGTAAATGTCCCCTGCATTAGGAGGACCAGCATGACGCACCTGACCAAAACTGTCCAAACACACAACTCGCGCAGATGTTTAGCTCTTTGTGCATGAAGCTAGACTATTCCACTTTGCAGTTTCTAGAAGCTTGAAAGCTTTGCTTCTCTCCTAAGTCATCTAGACCAGTGGTTCCCAACCTTTTGACTTCTGAGGACCCCCACTTTATCATTACTAGAATCCGGGGACACCCACTGAATCATGATTGGATTCCAGGGACCCCCCAGTGAGTCATTACTGAAAGTTGGGGACCTAATATGTTAAAAATATTTATTTTTCAAAGTGGCCACGGACCCCCTGAGGAAGCTTTGTGGACCCCCAGGAGTCCCCGGACCACAGGTTGGGAACCACTGATCTAGACTGATGAGAACTCTGATTAAAACATAATCTTGGGTCAGAATACCTATACAATGTGAATTTGGATTCACAACTGGCATCCCTTTTCCAAAGAAATGCTCATTCTAGAATCCATCAGAACCGAATGTTCAACATCTCCAACTTGTCTTCAGGTGGCCCATTCACCTAGACTGAGGGAGAATCATTTCTTGTTGAACCCTTCTCAAGCAACAATCAAAATCTCTATGAAGGTGAGCCACAGAATGTCAGTAAATTAACCTGTCCCTAACTATCTGGTAGCTTGGCACAAAAGCAGTCAAGCTTAACTTAGACAGGCAATGTTTAACATTTTTATGCAGCAATTAAACTGTAATAAAGTAAAACCAGAACATGAGAAAAATCCTACACCAGTTAAAAAAATATAGTGAACCTGAATAAATTATTTGACACTGAAATGACAATCTGCAGAACTGGAGTTATACATTTTGTTTTTAGAAAAATTAGGGCCATGTTCAAGAAACGTGGCACTACATCACATGTAGTGCCACTTTTCTGATGGCCCCCTTGCACACCCCTATCGCCACCATGTGTGCGCCATACTTAAAATATGGTGAACCATAGCACAGGGTAGGGGGCAATGGTGTCAGGAATTCTGACGCTATTGTTTTTTTGTTCACCGTTAGTGCCAAAATTCTAACGCTAACCCTGAACAGTACATAGGGGCCCATTGAAAACAATGGCATGTCTCCTTTTAACACCTGCTCTGAGCAGGCTTAAAAAATGCTAGACAAAATGATGCTCCATTTTTGCAGCCCCCCCTAATTTAGGAACGCCCCATTGCAATTATTATGCCTGCGCAGTCATAATGTGCAGCAAGGGGCAACAAGGTTGTGCAATGCATGCTTTGCCCCATTTTCTAAATATGGCATGACATTTTTGGCCATCTAATGCCACATCAGCATTAAAAAAACGATACAAAAGTGTTGTTAGATGGCGCTAGGCCCTCTTAAATCTGGGACTTTGTGCCTTAAAGGTCAAAGCACCAACAGTGGACATCAGGTCGTGCGAGTCCCGGGGCAAAGGCAAACATTTTGTTGACCACGATAGAGCATGGTCTGGGTATGCAACTTTGATTGGGCCTGTTTTCCTTTTACCTTCAGACTTAGAAGACTTTTTGAACAAAGATGCCTGGGAATGTGAAGTTCATCGTAGCAAGGCAACCGGAGGTGTCCGAAGGGGAGGAGTCATCATCGAAGAGCCACTGAATGATGTTGCAGTGAAGAGGCTTAGGGCCCAATTAGATATTGATGGCATGCCCAAAGTTTTGCTATGGGAATTAGCTTGAACTGCTGTCATGTTGGTTTGTGCCCCTGCATCTTGTTGTTTGGCACATGGCTGTGTCAGTATGACGAAATCCTGCACTAAACAGTATTCTTTTTTATTTTTTAAAAGAAAATAACAAAATGTGATTTTCTTTTTGAAAATAGAAAAAGTAATACTCCCCCATCATGGGAGTCATCTCTCATGAGCACTGGAGTATAATTTGGTTTTTACTGTCCCTCACCACCACTGTTGGTCTGTGCCAGGCAGTGACAGACAGTAAAAAAATGGCAACATGTCCACCTATCCTGATTGGGTGGCTCCAACAGCCTTTACTTTGTCAAGTCGTCTGAGATGTATGGCTATGGTGGTGAAGATTGACTGACCTTCATGTTGGTATTATATACACTACATCATTACTGCAACAGAGTATACATACCGGCATCATTTAAGTTGGGCACTTAAGGGGTCATTACGATCCCAGCGGTCGGCGATAATGTGGTGGTAAGTACCTCCAACAGGCTGGCAGTACATACCGTCACATTATGACATTGGCGGGTTGGCTGAAGCCAACTTGGCAATGTACCACTCCGACCGCCACAGCAGTAACAGCCGCCGGGCTTGAGATATCCATCTCCAGCCCAGCGGCCGCCATTGTTCCACCTGTGGGATTATGACCCCACCTACCGCCATGGTTTTCGTGGAATTCGTAACACCACAAAAACCATGGCGGTAGGCCATATCAGTGACAGGGAATTCCTTCCCTGTCACTGATAGGGGTCTCCCCCTACCACTCCAGTTACCCCCCCACAGTCCCCTACCTCTCCAGTTACCCCCTAAACCCCCCTACATCCACGCCCCTTCACACACACACACACTCGTACACCCACTCATTCACACATACATAGATGCATGCATACATCCAATCACACCCACATCCCCACACACTTCCAAACATGCACGCAGACATGCATTCACATTTCACAACATACACGCACTCACACGTCCGTACATGCACACATGTATTCAACACTCAAAACACACCCACATTCTTGCACACACATACATTCACAC
The DNA here is from genome assembly GCF_031143425.1 of Pleurodeles waltl. Lineage (NCBI taxonomy): Eukaryota > Metazoa > Chordata > Amphibia > Caudata > Salamandridae > Pleurodeles > Pleurodeles waltl. The sequence continues at coordinate 580,995,406 of NC_090443.1, read as the reverse complement.
ACACCCCCACACACACACTGCACCCTCCTCCCCTTTTGGTGATCTGACTTACCTGGATTCAGGGGTCCTCTGGCAGGAGACGGGACAGAGCGCTGCTACCGCCAGCAGCGTCAACCAGCAGAACACCACCAGGCTGTATTATTTGTCATAATACGGCTGGCAACAGTCTACTGGCGTGGCGCTGCTGTTTGTAGCATCGCCACCTTACCGCCAGCCGCTGGTATGGCCACAGCTGGATTTCCACCATTCTTGTGGCAGAAGGCCTGCTGTGGTCATAATATGGCGGACGGCTGGTAGTAGCGGCGATGGTCTTTTGGCACCTGTCGCCGCAGCGGTAGGCTGTTTTTACCACACGTGTTATAATGAGGGCCATAGTCTCTTTGTTGAAAGTTAAAAATCTTCAGCAGAGCAAAGCTGCAGGCTGCAGCCAATGGCGGCTCCCCAAGGCCGGAAACCCCTTCTGTGAAGAGCTGTTGAACATGATTTGCTGTTGCAGGGAAGAACATATCAGGAACTATTGTGAAGTCAGGCCAACTGGCGATGCAGCTTGGATGGATCAGTGAGGAGGTAGGACCTGGTATCATTTCAGGTTCTCAAGGCATTTTTGGCTGACAAATTTTTAAGTCCCAAGATTTACATTTAGGCTATCTAGGCACCTTTAGCACCACTTCCAAGGGCCCATGACTGGACGGGCACAACTTGGAGGGTCACGGCTTATTCAGGATGAGTCCATTGTGGGTTCAAGAAGGAGCCTTTTCTGTCCCTGAGGCTCTGAACTGGAGGCCAGACAACCAGCCTTTGAATTCACTCTGTTATTTCTGGGTTCAAGCTGCATGGCAGTCCTCCAGGAACAAGGCAGTCCTTTGAGGATTCAAGGTAGGTTTCCAGTAGCAAGAAAGTCCTCTGAAGTACAAATGAGGCCTTGGGCAGCAGGGCTGAACTCCGAATTGCAGGGAAGGGCTTCTGAGTGTCCTCTACAGGTCCAGGAATTAAAGGAAGAGTGAGTCTGAGGGTTCTCTTTTTATACCTAGTGAGAGATTTGAAATGGAAGAAACATCTGGAGTTTTCTCTCCACAGCTGTTTCTAGAATTTCCTTCCTACTGTCTAGGCTCCAAGGGATGTGGAGTGACAAAAGACTAGAGTGAAGTTCCTTGTGAGTGTGCTGAGGTAGCTCATTTGAAATGTAAGTGGGTCAGGGAACAGCTCTGCCCCACACATCCTTACAAGATGGCCTACCCTTTCAATACCTAGCCCCCCTTTGTCTCACTGTCTGGAAGGAATACACAAAGGGCAACTTTAAAATGTTCACAGTCATGTGACCCAGTACAGCGGCTGCAGGCACCAATCTGTTAAGACAAGAAAATGGCAATCTTCTAAAAGTAGAATTTTCAGAATTGTTACTTAAAATTTGACTTTACCGTTACAGATGATTTTAAATTACACTTTTTTAGAAACCACACATGACATTTCTACCTGTTTCCAAGCAAAGATTATCACTTAGTTAATGTATTGAGGTAACCCAATATTAGCTTATGAGAGAGGTAGGCCGCACAGTGGTAAAAATGACTTTTTGGAATTTTTCACTACCAAGACGTCAAACTTAAAGGTACATGTCCAGTTTTTTAAATACAGTGCATCCTGCCATATAGGCTGTTTAGGGCCTACCTTAAGTATGGCATATGTATTGAAAAGGGAGGTTTAGGTCTCGCAAAGGGGTTATGTTGCCAGGTCAAATTGCAGTTTTACAACTGCACACCATCTGCAAAGGCATACCTGAGACACATTGTAAAAGGCTACTTAAGTGGGGAACCCAATAAGTGCTGCAAGCCAATTAGTAGCATTTAATTTACCGGGCCTGGGTATGTATTGTACCAGTTTACTTGGGACTTATACATAAAGTAAATGTGCCAATCAGGTGCAGGTCAATTTTATCATGTTTTAAGAAATGAGCAAGAACACGGTAGCAGTCGTAAAATGCAGTCCTACAGCCAATAAAAACAAATCTCACTCACGAGGAGGCGAGTAGGCAAACATTTTGAAGGAAGGCCACCCTAAGGCTGACTTCTGTGAAAGTGACACGTGGTCTTGGATTGTTAGGAAATCCCCATCTTCTGTTTTCTATTCCTCCAATAATGATCCACAGCAGTTAGGTCCAGTGTAGGGTTGCTTTGGGCAAAATAGCTGTTCTCCAGGTAAAGAAGTATACTTTTAATGTAACAGGAATAAGTGCTTCCAGGTAGTGTGGTTTTGCATGTCAAGAAAGCTGAAGGTTGACCTGTGAGCTTCAACACGTCGCAGAAATACTTTATACAGAAAGCCACACTTTGTAAATAATTTTAACCCCTCAACATCTCGCCTGGTTCTGAAATGGTACTGCAACTGCGAGTGTGAAACTTTTATGCACACTGAGGATTTTTCTCCACATTTGTGTACACTTTTCAGTTTGAGAGGCCACCATTTTCAATGTCCCTCTCATTCTCCTTAATAAAGACTACCTGAAGAATCATACTGCTCACTTAAACTGAAATTTCACAACAATCAGCAACTTTTGTTTTCATGTGCTCAAAGTAATATTTCTCTGCCAGTGCATTTTCTGAAGATACTTACATCAACTTTAATTTCTTCATCTTCATTGAATATGAATTCCTTCCAGACCTGCTTAGACTTTCTATGTCCTCTCCTCTTAACTTGCAACATGCTCAGGTTTTAGGCTGACTTATCCTCACACCTCCAAGACTGGGGGCATCATTATGCTCTGCCTAGAATTTGCAGACCTTCTTTTCATTTTGAAAGCTGTTAAATATAAAAAGCAACTTGTACGGTCCAGCTGTAATCTTTACATATGTAACTAATGGCAGACATAAGGAATTTCTCATTTTGAGTCCTCAAATGAGACATCTGAATATTTCTTATGGAATTCTTCATCCCTGCTTATGCAAGATAACCTACGGGGGCACTACTATATTATTTGATGATCCTGTTAAATTGGAGAAAATGTTTCCAGAGCATTAATTAACATGAAATGGATACTGCCGCTCAGAAGTCTTAAGATGCCTCATGTTTTTATCTTTCTCTATAATGGATTTATTTTTCTCTTTTTATGACTCCGTACTCTGCTGTCAATGTTGTTATGTTGTTGACATGTCTGAAATCATATTTTTCTTGTTGTCCACTCAGGGAAGGGCTTCTGAGAGTCCTCTGCAGGTCCAGGAATTAAATGAAACAATGGTGATTTGCTACTATGCAAATTGCAACACACATAGAAGTAGAAAATTGTCATCGTTGAATGATTGTTTATGTGAAGGAAGGAACACCTTTCTACACATAATCCTTCTTGGCATTTTGCTCTTTTTATGTTTGCTGCAAAGTGCAGCACACGCATAAAAGGCAAAAATTATGAGAAATAAAAGTATTTCTCATTGTTACACCATGATAATGCCACCCCTGGAAGGTCATTCGTTTTTGGCGTTGCCACAGATTTACAAATTCTTGTAAATTTGGGGCAGCGTCAAAAACAATGGGTGTTGCAGTGGAACACCCACAGCAAGACCCATTGCACACCCCTCTGCTGCAGAAAACTGCATCGGAGGGGCCCATATTTGCACTGCAGTGTTAAGCCACAAAATGTGGCTTAGCGTCGCCTCGCAAATATATGGCGTATTGCTAAGTGCCATCGGAGTGTCACAAAAAGTGATGCTCCGATGGGGTTAGGGGCATGTAAATATGCCTCTAAATATCTTGGTATCTGTATCTGGTTTTCCCCCACTACTCTAGTAACACTTCATCATAATTTTGGTATGTTAAAATCCAGAATACAAGATTTACTCTCAGCTTGTTTCCTGCTATCTCTCATGGAGGGGAAGGCTTGATGCAGTTAGGATGATGATTGTAATACACATTTCTTACACTGTTGTCTTGTTACCTTTTAAAATACTGAAGTACAATTTTAATAAACTTGAGTCTATCTGTACAAAGAATAATAAATGTCTGAGTATTGCTGTCCAAAGATCAAATTACCAAAACTTGAATGTGGTGTTAGATTCTAGGACTTTAAAAAATATCACTCTTCTTCTCTAATTAGACAGTTTTGTACTATGAATTATGATGTTTGAGATCAACCCATACCCATGTGAATTACTTTTGCACATTGTTTACTCAACAGTTTTTCCATTAATTATATTATTTTTATGTCAAATTTAACATTTGTCTCCAGAAATCCAATATTAAAATACTTGCACTTTTATTAAATAGAAAACTCTTTCATAAGTTTACTTTTCAATTATGTTTCTTGTATTTCCCCATTTGGCCTAATAAGTTTCTTAAGATATGTTATAGATCATTCTATTTTAAAAGTTGGGAAGAAAATTGTACTACAAATGTACACCAATTTTTGAATGTTAACTTTATTTATAATTTGGTTTATGTGCAAATACAACATCAATTATCTGATTCCATTTTAGAGGACTACACTTTTATTTCTTCCTCTAGTAAACATTTTTGTTTCTCAACATCAAATGACCCTTGATTAAATACCACCTGTACCAAATGGTTTTGTTACTGGATCTGCCCTCATTTAAAAGGCATAACTATCTGTGACTTCCAATAGAACAAAAATACTTTGGAACTTTTATAGGAGGAACTCTATTTTCTCCTCTCCTCAATTTTTGGATAAAATATGGCTTAAACAATTTACAAAATCTAAAGCAACCCTTATTAGGCAGTCCCTATTTTTTTTTATCATAGAGCTTTTATTACTCCAGAACATGTTACTAAATTTGACTCTTCTGCATCTTCTCTATGCTGTTCTTGATATTAACATAATCACTCCTTAGTTAATATGTTATACAATTGTTGCATGTTAAAGCTTTTTGAACTGTAGTTTGGGTTAAATGCTTAAAACGTTCTCACTGTAACCTGCAGTGACAAATCATTTAGAGAACAAAGAAAAAAATCTTCTAAGGAGCATTAAATACATGAAAAAAACACATCCAAATTATTGGGACATTCCATAGGTATACAAAGCATAGCAACGGTCCAACAGAAAAAAGTCCTGAGATAATGCAATGCAGAAACCCAATTCTATGAACATGATCTATACATAAAAGCAAACAAGGGAAGTAGAGAAGAAGAGGCTAATAAAAACAGCCTACATTGGAAAAGAGAGATGTTGATCAGATTAACATACATTAGCAAAATAGCAATCCTATCTAAAATGTGCCCACCTCCCACTCCATATGCTTTGGGGAACATGTATCTAAATCATATAATTCTCAAAAAGCTATTGACAGTGCCCTATCCACCATATATTGAACAACACTTGAAAAGTATTGAAAACTATATAGTACTGCAATAATCATCTGGGCATGTTTCACACCGAGGCATAAATAGTAAAAATATATATTAAGTAGAGCTATGTTAACATGCTAATCGCATTAAAGTGCGTATAATTTATACCTGCCCTACCTGCAGAAGTATGCAACTCAACAGACAATTACATTTATACACCGCAAATAAAGTGCTACAGTGCTTAGGTGCCGAAGGTCAAATAAAAGTGCCTATAATGGGTACAAGACCTAAATGCAGCAATATATAGCTCAACCAAAAACGTATTATATCCACCATTTGTACTTTATATGGATTCTAACCACCGGTTAAAAAATGGCTAAAAGAGTATTATGTATGTACTTCAGAGGTCCTGCCGATCACATGAGTTGCTAAAGTAATACAAATGGAAGCCATAAAAGAGAATAAAGGTTGAAAAAATGTAATTTTGTAATCTTCAAAAAGGATCCCAAAACACCCACTCTCAAATCTTGTACTATGATATTGTTATGTAAGTGCATCTGAACTGGATCCCCATATGTCCTTAAACTTACATAGTGCACCCTTACATTGAGCATACAGTTGCTCCTTAAAGTGTACAGATTTAATTTTCGCTTCCCAGACTGCATAGGATGGTGGTACAGGTGATTTCCAAGCCTGCAGAATTAAGGGTTTGGCAATCAATGAAGCTATAAATAAAATTAGCTTTGCCTGAATTGTTAACTCAGGGTGACTTCAGAAGCCAAAAAAAGTTCCTGCAGGATCTGGGCCGAGGTCAGCCCGAACGTTCAGACTAATCCGCTGAAACATCCTATCACAATAAACTACTAGTTGGGGACAAGTAAAACATAAGTGGAGTCAGTCACTCTGATTATTACTACAATGTGGACAAAGACCTGAAGTGGCCAGAAATGCTTTCTTAGTTTGAGCAGGGGTATACTAAAGCATACATTTTGAATGGAATGACATTCTCTTAAGATTAGCACCCCTTATTGCATTGCCTTATAGTATAAAATATAATAATTCCTCCCCAGTAAAGGATCTATCTTGCAACCTGTTGTACTGGCAACCTTCGTCAGAAAATTGGGGACTATTTGACATGCTGCCTTGGAGCTCAGTATCTGGCACCAGTTACATATTCCCTTCTGATTGTCATAGTAAGCCTGGAAAATAATATAAGCGGATGAATCAGCAATTTGAGTGACTGGGAGCCGAAAATGTTGAATCTGAAGATACGAGAATCTGAGAGTATCCAAAATAATGGCTCCGCCTCTTTGAAATTGTGCCCAGGTGTTTATTTGATCACCAAATAAAAGTCAGAAAACCGAGTAAAACCCAGCTGCTCCCATTGTCTGATGTTGACAGGAATCAGCTTTAGGCTCACTACCCTTGCATCTGAAAGCAATAATGCCAGATGGAAACAGAGGACCTGATATTTTTCTAGAAATTGCCGGACCCTGGCATAAATTATAGTGAGAACTTTGTATCTAGTGCATTTGGGCTGCTGTGGAAGCTTGTGGAAGCAGGGCTGCTGCATGGTATTCTCTGCTAGCATAGTCTTGAAATAAAATTAAAATTGGGAGATAAAGCTGCTCTAGTAACCCAATCTATAAATGCAGCTTCATAATACCATTTTAACCAGTTTCACCCGTCTGATGACTGACATTGAACATGCTTGCCATTTCTGCAAAAGGCCTTGCGTCTTTTTAAAGGTAGATAGGTAATTCAGCAGAAAAAGGTCCGAGCAGATGTGCCACACACATATGCCTAGATACCTAATAGGGCAAGCAAGATGAAACTGGGCCCACATAGAACGAGGAAGAATAACATCAGTGGTATTAAGCAACAGAGCTTCAGATTTGGAATGATTGATCCTATATCCACCTGAATCCAAGAAAACCTTGATTTTTGCAAAGGCCCTATCCATATTTGGAGGCTCTGCTATCAGGTAGAGAATCACATCATCTGCAAAGAGTTTCAATTTGGGTGCATGAGGCACGGGGGAAAAGTATAGTTTGATAAAAAGTGCGAAAAGCACTGGAGATAAAGTGCAGCCTTGATGCGTACCTCGACAGACTTGCACACTCCCTGCTATACATGCATTGACTAGAATTTTTGCTTGAGCTTTCGAATAAAGATTTTGAAATACCTGGATAAGCTGAACGAGAAACTTAAACCTGTCAAGGACCATAAACAACACTGCCCATTGAACGAAATTGAAATCTTTCTCAGCATCCAACATTATAATTGTGGCCAGTTCAATATTGTGGGAGAAGTAATAAATGGCCTGAATTAGAAAAATAGTATTGGTTGCTAACAGCCTACCCAGAAGAAAGCCACGCTGATCCTCATGAATTAATTCCTGAGCTACAGAGACATTCTTTGTGCCAAAATCTTTTCTAGCAATTTATAATCAAAATTAAGTAAGCTAATCAGACTATATGAATCAAGTTGCTCACAAGACATATATATTTTATTTAAACTGACAACAGTAGCCCTTGTAAAGAGGGCTGCAATATCTGCCTTCTGAACTATATCATTAAAGTGACTGACCAAAAACTCATCTAATTGACCTAAGAGAGGTTTATAGACTTCGACCAGGAGGCCATCTTCTCCCCAGGCTTTCCCATTGGGTGAGGCCTTAATTGTCTCTTTTACTTCATAAAGAGAAATGGGTACTAATCGATTTCCCCGATATAACTAATCTAGGACTGATAAATTAAGAGTGTCTAAAAAGTTATTTGTCATTTGCACATTGCTTGGCAGTAAAAAGGCATATCTTTTCCAAAAATATGATAAAAACACCTATCCAACATCTTCGGAGTGATTAACGAGTATACCCCGTTCCTTATCGAATATGGTTTTGATCGGATTCTTGTTAGACTTTTTTTTCACAGAACAGGCCGAGAGCTTGGCCACATGCTTGTTCTCTTCATACAGTTGCTGAGAGATTGTATTTTTGTTAACTAACTCCCGGCGATTATAATAGTCTCTCAGTTTACCCAGTGCCTCATTTCAACTAAGAGCCGCCTCTACATCATGGGTAATCTGATAGATTCTTTGTGCTTGGTCGGTTTCCTTTTGCAGCTCTATTACTTTCTCCTTGTCTAATTTAGCCCAGTGAGGTTTATAAGATATTGCTTCCCCCCTTATTTGAGCCTTAAGGGCTTCCCAGATGACAAATAGGGAAGCTGAACCTTTGTTAATATTTAAAAATTCAGTGACCGATGTTTTAAGGAGCATGTCCCACTCTTCATCTGCCAAAAGAGACTTGTCAAAGCTCCTTTTGCCAGTGAGGCCCACACTAGCCTGAGGAACTGAATAATCAGAAAAAGGATTGGCAAAAATAGAGGTGCAGCATCTCTCCAGAGAAAAAGAAGCTAGTTTAAAATCAATTCTTGAAGCTGTATTATATTTGTTTTTAAAAACAGATGAATTTGTCATCCTGGGGGTGGTCAACCTTCTTTATATCCACTAACGCTAAATCGGAGATGACCTTACCCAGGCACCGAGCTACTCTAGGTTTATTCAGGGTTTTATTCTTACATGAGGTGTTCATCTGGCTATCCGGAATAACATCAAAATCCCAAGCAATGATAGAAAGGCCAGGAAGTGTAATGCACCTACTCTGGCCTCCGTGCACTTCCGGCGGAAATCCTTTGTGCACAGTCCAGCCTGGGTCCACGGCACTCTAACCTGCATTGTACGACCTCCTAAGTTGTCCTCCGGCGAAGTGGGACTCCTTTGTGCAACTTTGGGTGAGCACCATTTCTCTCCACTTTGTAGTACCTGTTCCGGCACTTCTGTGGGTGCTGCCTGCTTCTGAGAGGGCCCCTTGTCTTGCTCGACGCCCCCTCTGTCCCCAGACGCAATTGGCGACATCCTGGTCCCTCCTGGGCCACAGCAGCATCCAAAAACCCTAACCGCACGATTTGCAGCTAGCAAGGCTTGTTGGCGGTCTTTCTTCAGGAAAACACTTCTGCACGACTCTCCACGGCGTGGGGGATCCGTCCTCCAAAGGGGAAGTTCCTAGCCCTTGTCCTTCCTGCAGAATCTCCAGCTTCTACTGTCCAGTAGGAGCTTCTTTGCACCCACAGCTGGCATTTCCTGGGCATCTGCCCATCTCCGACTTGCTTGTGACTTTTGGACTTGGTCCCCTTGTTCCACAGGTACCCTCGATTGGAAATCCATCATTGTTGCATTGCTGATTTGTGTCTTTCCTGCAGAATTCCCCTATCACGACTTCTATGTCCTTTGGGGAACTTTAGTGCACTTTGCACTCACTTTTCAGGGTCTTGGGGTGGGCTATTTTTCTAACCCTTACTATTTTCTAATAGTCCCAGCGACCCTCTACAAGGTCACATAGGTTTGGGGTCCATTCGTGGTTCGCATTCCACTTTTGAAGTATATGGTTTGTGTTGCCCCTATCCCTATGTGTCCCCATTGCATCCTATTGTAACTATACATTGTTTGCACTGTTTTCTAATACTATTACTGCATATTTTGGTATTGTGTACATATATCTTGTGTATGTTTGCTATCCTCATACTGAGGGTACTCACTGAGATACTTTTGGCATATTGTCATAAAAATAAAGTACCTTTATTTTTAGTATATCTGTGTGTTGTGTTTTCTTATGATATTGTGCATATGACACTAGTGGTACTGTAGGAGCTTCACTCGTCTCCTAGTTCAGCCCAAGCTGCTCTGCTAAGCTACCATTATCTATCAGCCTATGCTGCTAGACACCCTATACACTAATAAGGGATAACTGGGCCTGGTGCAAGGTGTAAGTACCCCTAGGTACTCACTACAAGCCAGTCCAGCCTCCTACAGAGCCACTCCATGACATAGAATGGTTTAACACCACTGCAAGGCAAGATTAGCACAGTCTTCCGATGTGACCAAATATTGCTGAGTGTGGTGTCTTATTCAATCTAGTGCTATTTTTGTGGCAGAGTGAGAGTGTTCTAAGGATTTTACCATAGAAGACCATATGGGGCCCAGCCACTTGCACTCGAGCCTTCATAAGTGTGAGTAGCACAAATGTAATACTATGTTTATTGGTACAATGCCATTCATAAGGCCACCATTGTTTCAGGAATTGTAGTGTGGAATGACAGTGATACCAAAGATAGAGTTGTAACCAGAAGTCACCCTGATTAAGCTGTCCTGCTAGGTTTCCCAAGTCCATGTATGACGTGCTTCTCCAGTCCAGGATTTTTCTCTGGGACTTGCTTATTCAATTATAAAACAGGAGTACAGGTCTCAGATATAACTGGACTAGAGCTGTACATCTCAGATGGACCTAGGAAACCTGGCAGCTGTTATTAAGGGATCCATGTATTAATGCAAGATATTATGCTGCCAGCACCTTTCTCTATAATACTGGGTAACCCACTTTTAGACTGGAAAGAATGGAAGTAGGGAATTGAGATGCCTATATTCCTTTTGGAGGAGCTGTATTAACGTCAAGCACTCTTGAAACACTGTTTAACTGAGGTTATTCATGGATCTTGCAGAGTATGATGCTTAATCTGTATTCTGTTTTGAAGAAAAAACAATGACTTCCTGATTTCCGCTTAAAATTACAAGAGGTTCATTTGGAGTGAGGAATGTGATCTGGCCTTTAATGAACTAAAGAATGATATACTGAGCGCTAAACCATTGAATGCTTTCCATACACAACATGACAGAAAATCGTCATGATGCATGTGACTGAATTTTTCCATGGAGCAATGTTTTTGCAAGAAAAGGGTGGATGTGAAAAAGTATTGGCTGTTACATCAAGGACATTCAGAGGTGCAGACTCCAGCTATTATTTAATTCAAAGCAAAGATTTCACTTGGTGGAGAGAGCACCATTTCTTTAGAACACACTTGTATATGTTGAATTTTCACAAACCTCAGATAAACCTTTCTAACACCAAAGGAGACCAGCTGAGGCAAACATTGTGTCTCACTCTAGGCTCCACCCTGCTCTCTCAAAGATGTGGGGAGTTTATAGTTGCTGGGTCACCTTAAGAAGACTAACACTTCAGTTCTGGAGAAGGACCAGCTTCCAAAGCAGATTCTGAATTGCAATGTTGCACATTCAGCACATAGCCTTGTATTAGTACATAGACTGCCTCTCATATCCCCTGTAATAGCTGAATTACTGTACTACCCTGTAAAAATGACCTAGCTTTTCCTCTTTTTTTTCGTAAAATTGTTTTGTCATGGTAACACAGAATCATGCATGCAAGCCGAGAGCCCTAGTTACATGGGCCTCAACTTGTTGAATGTTTTGATACACTGTCTCATATTGTATAGTCATCCAGATTTTATCAAATAGTGTAGTTCTTTGTAACAGTAGGTTATTTGGAAATAGAACAGGTTGCAGTTCTGAAACTTAAGGGTATATTTTGGGAAGAGGTACAATGCACTAGGTAAAGTGAAAAACCTGTTCCAAACGGTGGCATTAGATTTTCCCTATTGTTTCCTGGTACTGGGTCGCCCTTGAATACTCCATGACTAATCCTCATCACTCAGCCATCATTAATCTATCCTATGGGTTGGCACTTGCCAGTCAACTATGGTGAGCCCATTGGAGTCATAGCACCTACAGGGATACTGATACTTCAACCAAATCACATGTCTTGGTGGTCCACATATCCCCTTTGACCATTTCACCGCTGATAAATTATGGTTCTCAAGAAAACATTTAGAAGAAAGGATATCTATAACAATTATAGCACGTAATTCAAAACAATTTACCTCCTTTCCCAACCTAGGCATCTTCAGAGCACCCAGGAGACTTTTCAAGACATGTGTTTTCAATGCAATGGCCCCAAGTAAATTCTATTCACTAATGACACTGCCAAGAATCATCTTAAACAACTAACTGAAGTAGTAAAGTACCCAATAGTTTTCTTCTAACCTTAACATTTTAACATCTTGCAGCTTAATGTGAATAATTTGCTGAGTTCTTAAACTTGCATTGCTAAACTTCCTGATTCACTGATAAATCTGAACTTTAATTGTGATTTCAGGGTTAACTGGATCCACTTTGAAGATATTACAGTTGGCCTTTTGCTAATGATTATTGCTCAAGAGAAACACTCATGTCAATTCTGAGACTTACTTTATTCTGTTGCAAGCCCTACCCACTCTAGAGGATGTCTCTTCATCAATCCTTTCTTCCATCCATCTATCTACCCACCCTTCAAGACATTCATGTATCATCCAAATATATGTCCATCTTTTAAAGCTCCCATCTATCCCTCCACCCTTCCGCTATTCCATCCATCTAACCTTTCATCATTATAGTGTTCCACTCATCCTTCAACTTACACTTCCTTCCTTCCATCCAACCATACATCCATTCATCCATCAATCCATCCACCAACTACTTCACCTTCCTTTTAACAATACACAGTCTATCCTTTCATTCTTCCATCTAGACGCCCATTCTTCCATCCACCCATTCATTCAGCCTTTTATCATTCTAGTCGCTCTCTTTAACCCACCCATGCACATGTTGTTTTACCTTTCCATCCATCAATCCATTCACCCTTGCATCCATCATTTTAAACTTTACTTCTTGTCACAGTTTCCTCCTTATTTTTATGTCCTCCCTTTCACTCTTCCTTCCAGCCCTTGATCTCTCTGTTTCTCTTTCTCTAACCTTTGCTTTTCATTTCTTTGCTGTGATTAACTGTGTATCCCTGACCTCTGTTATTGCTTTCCCTCACTTTTGTTTTTAAAAGCTTTTGTCTGTCAAGCTACAGACGTGAAAGGCTCACAAATAACTGTAACAGTCAACACCACTCCCTCATTAGCTGCCAAACGAAGGGGGTTGGGGAGTTTACAATGCCACTGCATTGCTAAATACTCAACATTCCAGTTCTTACCTTGTTATACCAACTAAGTGAATGTCTCTCTTTTGAATATAGTATTACCTGATTGCTATTATATTGATCTTTCCCCTACAGAAGAATCCCAAAACGAATTTAGATTTTAAAAACGTCTGTCCGGCCTCTGGACTACCTTGTCCTGCAACAGCCTTTGTAAGCTGTTTAACTTCACAAAGTAAACAATATGTCTCTGAACATTTTGTGCATTTAGAGGATTTTCATTTTAGTTTGTTAAAGAACAACAGCAGATAAACCACCTAGCTCAATTTGGTAGTGGTGTCCCCTTGCTCCAGGAACTGGAAGTTCTTATAATTTTCTTCTCTTTGATTTATGCATTGCCTTAAACACAGTTAATCAATCCAAGCTTATCAATGTCCTTAAATAGCATATTAACATTGATGATACCATCCTTAACTAATTCTTATCAATTTGACTAAACAACGTCGGCAGATGTAGATTGGTAAATGACTTGGGGCTGAAATGGAAATTTGTGTTATGAAGTAGCACAAGGTTCTATTTTTCCTGAACCTCTTTAACCTTTACTTATAAACTCTTAGAGTTATATTTAAGAACACAGGGGTCTGTTTACATTATGATGTTTAGCACCTTGATCAAAATGTAGCACTTAATCAAAAGGAGATGACATTTCACAACTTTAAACTCACCCAATTAAAACCCCATTTTGCCCACTCATGGTACCGTACCTATTCAACTATGGACCTCCACCTCCAATATTCTTGACTGAAATCCAGCAAACATTGATAGTGTAAAATTGTTGCGCTTTCTTCTTGACAAAATACTAAATAACCAAATCAAATCAATGTCATAGTTAAGAATGCATGGCTAAGAGAGAATTATTCCAACTGTGACTATTATTGTATATCAAGCAGTTAGTCCTAAAACAGGATATCAAATCTTAGTTCAGTCACTTGTTTGAGCACACATTGATTACAGGAACTCTGTTTTGACAGGCTTAATTAAAACACATCATACTTTTGAGAGTAGTTTTGCACACAGTAGCTTTCTAGATCACTTTATAAAATAAAATAAAAGTGAATAAAGTGAACATGAAAAAGAAGGAAGACCTACTTTTTGGAGATTTAACAAAGAAGCAAAATGTGCCTGATGGATTTATTATATCGTATAGCACACAGCAGAATACAACAAGGGAAATGATGATGAAACACTTACATTTGGTAAGGAGTGTTACAGTAATTAAGCTGAAAATCTTTACAACATCAAAATTACTTTCAGGAGATCTGAAATCATCTATGGAGAGATCAGCACATAGTTTTCTGACAAGAAATTGAACCCAACATGTATTGAACTCAAGCCAGTGGCCCTGGAGGCTGCAGCAAATGCAAATCGGTATACATAGTGACATTATTGCTTCAGGTGGAGTCTTGTCCATCCCAACTAACATTCAACCTTCTCATATTCATTTATTCATTTTAGTAATTTGTAATTGTGTGTATACATTTTGTAATTTGAAATATATATATGTGTGTGTGTGTGTGTGTGTTAACATATATCTTTATATTGATTGAAAAAAAACAAAGGTTACAGGGATGTTATAGTTAGTAAATTGAATTTTAAAAAACGTAGGTAGGCTCAGATTTTGCACATACAAAAGCCTAAGAAATTCAGAAGTTATAGTTATACTTATCTCAAGAAACAATAACTCATGCCCGAACTTAACTATAATTTGCACCCCTGATATGCACAGTGTTATCAGTTGGGTTTCTGGTTTGGCAGAGGTATGCAACCTGCAGGTTGCCAAACCAGGAACCCAAGGTTGCCCAAGCAGGAACAACAATCCTTACAGCAGAGAATTGTGGTTGTAACAACATAGGGCAGGGTAGGCTGGCAGAGTCAAGGTAGGAGGCTGTCACTAAGTTGAAACTGCTGACCTTCTACTTAGACCCCCTCAGCATGTACTCAGGAAGGGAGGTTAGATGTTAGGAGGGGCTAGGTAGAAGGCCAACAGGAACTTTGTTAGATGTAGCAAACATGTATGATCTCTCTCATTTACTCTGGAGTATTTCCTTGGTCTTGCATGAGGGTCTTAAGTGTTCCTGTCACTCAGTGTCATAGTACTGGGGGGAACCTCAAAGGTTAAAACACACATGCTCCAGAACATTTTTCTCTGCACTTTGTTTTGAAATTTGGCTTCATGTATAGAAACTTTCTTCAGTTGTTTTAGCTGCACCTCAGTTTGCTTTCTAAATTAGGAATTTCACAGATGTTTACCTTGACCTGTGTGACATGTCAATCATGGCTAAGTGGGCTACCCACAGCTTACACAACTGTTTTAACAATCTGGAACAGAGAGTAGGAAAGGATTTTGGTTGTCGTTGGGGAAACTCTATGCATATCAGTCTCTACCATCTCCTCCAGCACCAACTCGAAGAAAAGCATCAGCCTTTTTGGTTAGGATTCTTTGTAAATCTCTAAAGACTCCTGGGAGAAGACAGTTTGGGTTACCTATGCCCTGGTGCACTCCAGAAAGGTAGCAACACTCAGAAGACAGGCACCCGTTATTTATTGGACATGGTTGCTTTCTCCAGGGGCTTCAGCCAGGCTTTTGGGAAGAGGAGTGTAAGTAGGAGAATAGTAGGTCCCAGGCCAGGCACTGCTGCTGACCTTGCCAACAAGCACTTTCCCTAGATAAACTTGTAGTGCTACGAAGGCAGCTAGGGAGGGGAGAGGTTACTCATATGTTGAATGGGTTTTGTCTCAGAGAACATAGGCCTGTCAATTACTCATTTATTGGAATCATATCTTTGAAAGGTTAGTAACCCTGGGAAAGAGACAGACATATGTGTACAGAAGCAACCAGAGGAAAAGGTTTTGAGCAGTGGCTGCATCATCTACCTTTAGGATATGAAGAAAAAAAATCCTGACATAGTGGTAGCATAGATCACTAGCACATACAGCAACACTGGTGCTGGCCTGCATATCTCGATTGACTGAAACCCTTTGGTTGCAATCATTGTGCCTTTATTCATTAAAGGCAGGGTCTTGATAGGTAGCAGGAAATCATATGAGCTGATGTACAATTTGGTGATCTAAAGGTTAACATTTTGAATGCCTGCAAGCCAGACTCAGCCTTCCATCCTTCCTAGGACTATACATTGAGTACCATCAATTGGATAAAAGTAAGACATGCAAGAAATTGTAGAAATACAGGATGTAATTACTGAGTGCTCCCTTACACAGAAAATGTTGTCAGAAATCATTGGCAAAGCCCCTCCTGTTTATACAATAGGCTAGTCTAGATTTGTGGATTGCATTACTATTCACTTGTAATCATAAGCTTTTTGTGTCTGAGCACAAATGGCAGAACACACACTGTTTATAGTTTGATTTCAGCCTCTGGTTTCTGATTTATTTCTACCTCTGTTGGATGAGGACTACTGACAGACTGGTTTGAGTAAAAGGTAGTTTACTGGAGAAATACCCTAGCCATTGCATAATGGTACTTTTTGTGACGTCAACACAAAGAACAGTCAATTGTGCATTGCAGGGCAGTGGAGACAAGATATTGAATATTATTCAAGTTGTAAGCAACCTGTCATGATATTGTTTATAACTATACACAATAATCCGGCAAAGTTTCACTATTAAAGAGCGAGCAATACTTCTGGTGTGGTCTCATGCAGAGGGGACGTTTTAGTTGATGTTTCACTAATGATTTGCTACAACATTCTAGTACGTTTTTTAGTAATGAATGGGTACAATATACTCAGTGAGGCCTCACTTATGAGTGCACTCAATATTCTAAGTGAGGTCTCAATAATGAGATGTCACAGGATTTTAGGTGAGTATTGCAATGAGTGGACAGTACTTGACGTGATTTTTATCAGATGCATTACCAAACAGGGGTGGCACATCCTGCATGTTCGGCTGCTGAGGCAATTTTTGGGTCGTCTTCCCAGACATGCGGCATCAGATTCCAAGACTGAATGCCAGAAATGACCACAATCAGAGGTGCAGTGAGATGCGGCAAGGAGACCTGCTGCCATCGCGTCTGACTGTATCGTATAGGCACTAGTGTGCTGTGGATGCTTTGATACTTGACAGGAGGCATGAGGCAGGTGGCAGGTGGTAGGTGGCAGGTGGCAGGCGGCAGTGCAGCTGAATCCACTCTTGTTGTGGCAGTCCTTGGCAGCGCTTAGAGGGTCATGCTGCAAGAGTAAAATACTAGGAAGCATGCTGGAAGCTTCCTGGAATCACTTTTTGACCTTAATAATTAAGCACCTGCATGTTGGGGCTTTTTCAATGGACTTTGTTGTGGGGTAGTTAACCAAGGCGAAGTCACGCTAATAAGGCTCTTCTCTGGCAACTATTAACTGATTATGAACAGGCTAGTAAGGTTCCTCTCTGGCAACTATTAACAGACTCTGAACTTGCTCATTTTGGATGTTCTCCCCAGAAAGTCCTTTATCCCCCTGATGTCCTTTCATTTTCCTTGCAATTCTCTCTTCCTCTAGGGATATTAATACCCTGCTGTAATATACTGTTCAGCTCATCTGGAAATATAAAAAAGAGACAAAATAATATGAGGAAACACCTTTTTTGCAAAAAGACCCAAGAAACATGCTGGCCAAATTGTGGTAAGAGCTAATCACAGCCTACATCCACATAAGAAGACTAGGATAGCTTCTAACCCTTCCAATCCTAATGACACCCCCCACCTTTTGAGTCACAAGGGTGAAGGGGAGGGGTTGTAGAGCTGGGGCAAGGCTCCCCAGCAGGATTGTTGCAGGTCTGCTCAGTTGCCGAGGCAGTTGCTGATGCTCTGGACACTTCCAATACTTTGAGGGATTCTGTTGGGCCCCCTTCCATCTCAGGCTTTGAGGCATCATCCTCTGGTGGGGCAGTTTGCCTTTGGAAGTCCAGCTTGAAATAACTAAAGACTATCCTCTGTTCTCTAAGGCCAAAACAAATGATATTCTCCCAAAGCTTACACAGCCAGATACCCTTCATCGGTCATCTAAAACTGTCCTGACGTTAGGCTCCAAGTCATCACAAGGACTTCTTGTAGGCCCTCAGGCTGTAATCTCACAGGTTTCAACGCCTCTTGACATTGAAGGTGACTAGCAGGGGCACAGCCACAAGTTTTCTCTGACAGAACAGTGACTATGCAAATGGGTGTCAAAATTATGCTTAAAATGATACTCAATGAGATTAGAGAGTTTAAGGCTATGCAGGTAATTGAAGTATCAGTTTTGTAAACTAGGCTCCTAACAATCGAGAATACAATTGTCCAGTTGCTAGAAAGACTTTAGGAAGTAGAGTCCAGAATATAACAACTGGAAGATCAAGTCTCATCGATTCAAAGGCAAGTGAACTAGTCTAAGAAACACAATTCTCCTCTTAAGGCCAAGCTTGAGGAGCTTGAAAACAACTTTGGTCGCTGCAGTGTGCGCACAGTGGGGGTCCCAGAAGGCTGTGAAGGCCAGCACGCTCTTCAATGTGTTGACTCTTTCATTAGATCTCATGTTCTACCAGAATTTCCTGGGGACTTATCAATTACAAGGACTCATTGTGTTCTGTCAGAACGTCCTCTAACCTCAAAATTTCCACGCACTATCCTGGTAAACTTCATTTACTATCAGAGTAAGGAAAAGGTGCTGGCAGAGGCTATCAAGCGAAAACAATTTGCTGCACCAGCGGTCCCCCAATGTTGTATTTTTTCCGATATGCCTGTTTCTGCTTCTCGCCAAAGGAAAGACTTTGTAAAAATGATGCATTTATTTAAAGCACTGGGTTCACAAACCTCAATTGTACAACAATATAAATTGAAGGTTTTGGTCAAGGAACAATTTCATCTTTTTACAAGTGTGGTGGAGGCTCAGCAGCTTCTGCATGAGATGTCTGATATGTCTAGTATATAATAAAAGGGTGCAGTTGGGTGACATGGGCTCCATTATTCATTAATTGAAATCATGCTGCAATGTTGTTGTTTGCGTGGCTGTTCAGCCCAGATAACAAGTGGTTATCCAAAGTATAATTGTTTAATGATGCTGCTTAATGATGGAATTTTTTGTATGGAGTGTCTGGGCGCTGGATCACGGTTGTCGCCATGTGCAAAATCATAACACCCAGTGTAGTTTCAAACGCGCAGGATGGGTATTGTGGGCAATTCTCCACCTGCTAAGGGTAGGGGTTGTGGTGGGGGCGGGTTTTTTGTTTTAGTTTTTCTTTTGGGTGATTAATATTTTAGGGTTTTTTGGGGGGTTATAGGGAGATGGGGTTCAATCTTAGAAAAAAATTAGCAGCTTTAACTATGATGTTTTATGGGCAGGGGTAAGTGATGTCTGGCTATTCATTGAGAGAGAAAAAGGCAATATGACTATGGAATGGTGCAGAGTTTCAGTCAAACTGAAAAACCATTGCCTACAGTATGATGTAAAATAAGAATTTTGTCTTGTAATATAAATGGCATGTCAAATAGACAGAAATATGGGGGAGCGTTAAGCTGGCTGGCGGCCTTATGCCCAGATTTTCATGAGAAACCTAAAAACTAACTGCCAAAAAATAAAATTTCCCAAGAAATACTCACAAGCTTATTTTTCTTCCATGAAGCTTACTGTTGGGGTGGAGGACAATTTTGCTAGGTAGGGGTTTAACTGGCAGGTCAGCGATATGATAAGGGACCCACAGGGTAGGCAGTTATGGTTGAAGACTGCAGTTAATGGTGCCCCGCTAAACTTGGTTAAATACTATGCACCAGTGTGTGATGAGTCAACCTCACTGATACAGATTTCTAAGACTGCTATGGGTGTTGTCAGGCTTTTGATTTTGGGTGGCGATTAACTTCATTCAGGATCTAGTTTTAGATACTTCGAAAAAATACAAAGAAATGTAAACCCAATACTAAAAACATTTTAGATACAATTAAGCATGATTTTGCTTTAGTTGATCCTTGGAGGCATGATCATCCTGGCATTTTTCAATATACCTGTTTTTCAGGGTGATATCATACCATTTCCCAAACAGATTTCTGACCATTCAGTAATCTCCATTGTGATTGAATTGGTCTCTTTTAGTTGATCAGGCATGGCTTGCTGATGTGAGCTGACTCATTAGGGATTATTTTTTGATAAATAGGAGCACAGCTTCAATTATTTCTGTCTGGGAGGCTTTTAAACAGCAGCAAGGGTCCACATAATGGCCTACCAAAGTTGGCAACATAAAAACCATAGAAAGCAAATTATGCTGCTACAATCAGCTGTAGATCTAGCCTCAGAGTCCAAAAATGCCAGGCCTCCTGCTTTTTTGTCCCTTTCTACAGAACAGAATCTCAAAAAAGCTAAGCAAATGTTGAGGGGCTATTTCATACTGGAGGAAATTGACAGCTCAAGGGCATACCATCAGAGATTCTATGATGAGAGTCAGCACATTGGTACATTTCTGGCGTTGTCCTCTCGGGTCATTCAGTAAGCATCAATGGTCAGCGACCTGGCCCTTCTTACAGGGTCATCCCCAAACATTTTGCCTTCTTCCTCCTAATTTTTCTGACCCTTTTTGAGGATGTTAGGACTCTGGGCATTTTACCACTGCTGATCAGTGCTAAAGTGCATATGCTCTCCATTCTAAACTTGGCATGATTGGCTTACACCTTA
Organism: Pleurodeles waltl; assembly: GCF_031143425.1. Taxonomy (NCBI): domain Eukaryota; kingdom Metazoa; phylum Chordata; class Amphibia; order Caudata; family Salamandridae; genus Pleurodeles; species Pleurodeles waltl. The sequence goes on along the minus strand of NC_090443.1, from coordinate 580,974,559 downwards.
TTAGCACATTTAATTTAACTGTAAGTTCCTTATACAGTGGTATCTCTTATGACCAGGGCCTGTAAATTAAATGCTACTAGTGGGCCTGCAGTGCAGCTTGCGCCACCCACAGAAGTAGTCTTTCAAACCTGTCTCAGGCCTGCTACCGCAGAGCCTGCATGCACAGTTTACTGCCACAGGGAGCTGGCATCTAAGTTCCCTTGCAGGCCTGTAACTCCCCTTTGACTACATATAAGACACCCATGAGGTAGGCTCTAGCTAGCCCTGTGGGCAGGGTGCTGTGTATGTAAAAGGTAAGACATATGTCTTTATGTACTACATGTCCTAGCAGTGACAAACAGCCTATTTGGTTTCTCACTACTGTGAGTGCTGCCTCCCTCATAGGACTGCATTAGAAATGCCCTAACATATGTCTATGTGGTATTATCTGATCTATAAAAGGTGCCGTAGGCATGTTTGGTATGTTTGTGGGAAATGCTGCTTACTAGTGTAGGTGTTTTTTTAATTATCATTATAGAAATGCCACTTGTAGCAAATGAGCATTTCTCTGTGCTTATGACTCTGGTGTTTTGCAGCTTGACTCCAATCTACGTCTGGGGCAGAATGACAGCTGGGCTTTGTGCAGACAGCCTGTACACCGGGAGGGTGGAGGTGTCACTAGAGTGCATCTACATATTGAATGGTCCTCCTGGGCTGGGAGAGGTAGAGACAGGGCACACCTGCATTTGTAAAGGCTGTGCCTTTGCCTCACACAAAGGTCTTGTTTACCCCCTGCTGATACCTGGAGCTAGTGCTGGAGGAGAGAGGGAACATTCCTGGAAGCGGTTAGTGCTAGTTGGAACCCCCAACCCCCTTTGTGGAAGCTGCACAAAATTAGTATAAGTACTGGGGACTGTCTCACATATTTGGAGTTCCCTGGATGAAGACGGAACCTTGCAGGAGTAACGGCTGCTGTGCTAGAAGGACTGCTACTTTGCTGGGATTTAGACTGTATTTAGGTACTGCTGCCAGACTTTGCTGAGCTGCCCTGTGTTTGCTGACCGCTGCCCAGCACCATCCCATGTCTAATCCCTACCAGGGATTCTCCAGGCATTTGCCCGTACACAGTGTTCTTGTTACCACCACTCAGGAAGCCAATGAGTGTTGCTTTCTGTGGGCGCTGCCCGTGTTATTGTTCCCAGCCCCTAAGGATCACAGAGTGTTTCCTGCACCCTTTCTGGGACCGCCAGATCTCAATCCCCCAAACACAAGGCTCTGGCCGCAAGGAGGGCTTTGTGGTCATGCTGATGCACTAGAACTGCTGGCATTGGGAAGCTGCCTCTGTCCTCTCCAGCACCCATGACTCACCTAGGACCGACAAGTCTGGGAGGAGTCTCCAGGGAATCCTCCTCCCCACAGCAGCAACCCCAGTGACCTGTTCATGCGGCACAGGAGTGCTCTGTGTGGATACCTTCTACATGGGGACACTTCCTCTGACCCCCTTCCATCCCCTACTTACTGCTGAGCTTCATTTGGCAAGCCTGGGATTGGGCAGAACCTCAGGAGATCTGCTGCTCTCCCTGGTACCGGTTGCACCCCCGCCCCAGACAGCCGACGATGAGCACCCCGCTACCTCAGAGTGGAAGACTCGACCTGAGGAGCCCCCAGAGGGTCCCAGACCAATGGTGGCTTCCGAACAGTCCATCGCAAATTGAGGTGTACTGCAAGAAGTTGATGTGGTGCGCAGGGGGACCCATCAAAATCTCCCCACCAACATTTTAGTGTAATGTCCTTTTCCCCTCTTGCCCCCGGTTGGGCAAACCTCGCGACCACTGGATGTTATTTGCAGAAAAGGGTAAGCCCTCACTGAGGCCTCGATTGAGATTATCCATGGGTACTGCATACTGTAGTACCTCAAATATGTTTTCAGAAGCCTCAGAGCCCTTCAGTGGTTGTGGGTTACCATATATTGTGGAGTAGGAGTGCAGGCGTTCCTGCCTCCTACAGGGGCACATAAATTGCCACCTACCATGTAATAGAGGTGCGGGTGCACCATACCTATGTACTTAGGAGGGTAACTGGCAACTCGGATATATGTACAGTGGAGGATGACCAAGGTGAGGCTTTACCTATGCCAGGGGTGGGTAATAATACATGTGTTTCTCTCTCTGCTATACTTTCATGACCTGATGTGAAGATATATATCAGACGAGTTTCAAGACTGCCCCTTGAGAATAACCGTTAAAATCTATATTTCTCATGCAATTTCTATGGTATAATAAAATGAAAAATGCACTTTTTTGTCATCTGTTTATCAAACTTTTCTCAGAGGGGACCACCACTCCTTGATCTCTCTGGAAATGTGTGTGCTCTTAGGCTTCACTCACTCGTTGTGTATAATTTGAGGAAAATGCTTACTCCCCACTACTTTCAAATTTCAGACTAAATTTCTGAATTGAGGGGATGGAAAATGAATACATCTAAATGTGAAGTCCAACCATTGAATGCAAAGAGGAAGAACTTACCAAGTCAGCTACAAAGTAGCTATAACAAAAATCCAGAACAATATCTCGGTATAAAAATCTCAGAGGTCTACCAGGACCTTTATGATTTGAAATATATGACATTGCTTAAAACAAAAAAATATATTTTAAATAGGCATACCATTTTAGCAATTACACTAGGTAGCAGAGCATAAACTTAAATTCAATATACTTCCTCTCTGCCTATTCTATTTCACTACCCTACTGTGCATTCTACATAATTAATTATTCTATAAACTAGAAAGTACGTATGGACAAATTGATTAAGAAACTAAGGCCCATATTTATCAAAGTGTTGCATCGTACTTGTGCCATGCAACACTAAACTCAGATGTATCAAGCTACGCAAGACCACCATGCCACCTTACGTGAGCCTGCATGGCTTGATAAATCTAGGGTAATGCAAGACAGCGCAAGTCGCTGCTTGGTGTTATCTGCTCCAGGGAGGTGTTTCTATGTGTGGACTGTGGGTTTTCTCACTGATCACACCCATGGATTTTGGCCTAGACTTGGGAATGTGTCAAAATGCTATGCCTCCCCAAGTGAGGCATAACAAGGAAAAGTTTCTAATTTTGTTCCTCTTTCTATTTGTGCTGCAGAAAATGCATCAGTATTATTTTTGTGCAGCAAAGTGTTCCTTCCTGCGCAAAACCATTCCTGCTTGCAATGCAGGCACCCTTTCACCATGGTGAACAGGTGCCTGCGTTGGAGCTAGTCAGGCTAGAGTGCACCAGTACAAAGCAAAGGACAGGAATGTGCAGTACGATGTTAAATATGGTGCATTCTTGCCCATTCACGCAGGGCAGCAAGGTGGCTTGCTGCATTACGCTGCGTAAAAGTATGATAAATATGCCCCTAAGTTTACCAATTGAAATGGGTGGACTACTTCTTCCAGATTTTCCAAAATATTATATGGTGAATAATATCATTAATCTAACAATACAATGACACACAAGCTGTTTTGAGAATTATTTATTATATATCAAAACAAGTACAAACATATAGCTTTAATAATTCCATAGAAAGATCCTCACAATCACAAATTAGTCAGCTAATCTGACTTTTAAAACTTTAGTTATGAGATATTCGCATAAGAGCAGAGATCTTTGAATTCCTTATATTCATGGTGAATTATATTTAGATAATATCTACAATAATTACCAGGACAGAGATTTAATCTGATGGAGTCAATTTGTCCCAGACAGAATAATGCAACTTGTTTATTAACTGTGAATTAATACAATGAAATCAGAAAGTTGACAAGATTACGTCTCACATAGGCTTATACCAATTTTCATAACTTACCTTTGCAACATCATTAAAGAGTTTACCAAAAGAAGAAATAAAGAACTCACATAGCCAGGGAAGAGACTTTGGCCCTGATTACGAGTGTGGCGGTCCGAGGGCCGCTACACCCTCATTGACTGTCAGACCGCCACACTCTTGGTGGTCTGACCGCCCAATTACAAACTTGGTGGGTAGACCCATCAGGGATCGCCATCCCTGCCATGAACATGGTTCCCAAAGTGGTGATGGTGGTCTGAGTTGTACCCAGCCAGGGCATGCTGAACTCAGCACCACCTGGCTGATTACAACTCCCCTCACCGCCGGCCTTTCAATGGCGGTTTCAACTGACATGGAAAGGCTGGCAGTGAGGGTGTCCTGGGAGCCCCCCTGCCCAGCATCATCAGAATGCTCACTCTCTGCTTTGCTGGTCGGCCCCCTCTGTGGAAACAGTGCCACGAGAAAGCACTCAGCTCCTTCAAAGGACCCGAGTGCTATCTCGTAGCACTGTTCCCACCTCAGACGGGGCGGGACATTGTAATAGGGTGGTGATGGATGCCACCACCTTGGCAGTGGCGTCCTCCCTGCAAGTTTGGCTGTCCCATGTTGGGACCACAAAACTCATAATGAAGCTGTTTATATGCTACTAAAATAAATTATGTATGGGTCCAACAATTGATATCATATCTTGCAGCAGCAGCTCACAGGAACTAATAATAGACATGATGTTTGAAAGGTGAAAGTGACCCATAAAGTGGAGGTATTTAAAGAATCATGGTCTGAAATATTTTGGTATAATCAAGTAGCTTTAAGATGTCTACATTTTAAAAGGATGAAATGGTTAATTTATTACACACTAGAAGTCCTCCATCAAAATAATTTGAGCAATCTATGCCATAGTTGCAGTTGTATAGGTATGAATGTACTGGGAATCATTTGTTTTTCACTGCCATCCACTACAACAACATTTTGGTGTTCCGTATTTGTTGCTATAAAAAATATTTTGCATGCTTCTATAATTCTCGATGAACAGTTGATATTCTTGGCCTCCTCTAGGCATGTAAATGTTAAAATGAAAAGTTTAAAAAAATAGCTTTAACTTGCCATACTAATAGTTTAATTTATAAGTATCCATTTCAGGAAAGCTATGGAATCTCGGTATTATGATAGGGGATTGAGGGCCTGATTTACATCTTGCCAGAGGGGAATACTCCATCACAAGCGTGACGGACATCCCGTCTGCTGTATTATGATCCAATAATATTCTATGGAGATGGCGATTTGCTTTTCCCTTACTGCCTCTGTAGGATGTAGGTGGTGTACGGCTTTGGATCTTGTGCGTCCTGGTCGGGTCAAGATAAGGGTGACCCCTTCTGGTAGCCACGGTGCTGCTGGCAAAATGAAAGCCCAAGCAGTCGGTGCCCTCCAGAAGAAGTTCCAGAGGAAAAACCATCAGCGAAAAAAACTCCAGAAAGGTGATCCAGAAAATCAGAAAAGGCACAGTAGAACTCAGGACTCCAAGAAGTGGAACATCAGGAAGCTGCAAGTAAAACCAAGCAAAAAATAATCCATAGCTGGAACAAATAGGAGCAAGGACCAGCAAACCAGAGTGTAGCAATGCAAAGAAGAAAGAAACTCAAGCCCCTTTTACACCAGTAAAACAGGAAGTGAACAAACAGGAAATGGAAAAACGCCATTGTAAGTTGGGAAAGTGTCATAGGACAAAAAAGGAGAAACACCATCTTGGAAAGGTACTAGCAAAAGGAAAGAGCAGTTCATGCTAGGATAGACAAGCATTCTGGGACCAAGAAAGCATGGCCACCATAACCAAAAGGGCGGACAGCCAAAAGCCAAGAAAACAGATAAGTATCATATATGCACTGCGGGGCCATCCACAATGCAAAAGTAGAGCATACTGCGACCGCAGCAAGATCTATGGCCCAACCCTGGGCCGTCCGACTCCCACCGCCGTGCAAGAGTTGAACACTGTGGGCAAAACAAACAGCCCGCGTAGGCAGGATTTGCTGAAAAGCAGACCGCGGTCCTTCGCACTGGACGAGAATGGGGCACCACACGTGGATTCCCGGCCCATGGAGGAAGAATCTGTAATGGCGTATTCCCTCTGCCGAGATCTAAATTAGGCCCTTAGTATATTAAAGAAGGCAGGAATCAAAGCACTATATTTTAAAAGAATAAATGTATTGCTCAAAAATAAAAAGATTTGCTTTGTTTTACATCATATTTGGATTCATGAACTGCAAACTACTATAAATTATGGAACTGCTTGAGACACTTGCTCAGAGATTTGTGCCAATTTTTTAACTGTGTGAAGGAATCCAAATATATCAAAACTGGCTTCATATTTGAAATCCTAGTTGTAAGAGAAAACCCTTTTGTATGAACCTTTTTTGGGACTAATGTTGGAGGTTTTTGGATTATGTACACTGGAACCCTGTTCACTAGGTCCCAGTGTATGTGCCCAGCCCTCTACTAAGTCGATGAATTGGTTAAAAATCATGTTTGGTGCATTTAGCTTACCTATAAGTCCATAGCATAACCATATCTAGGGTCTGTAACATAAAGTAAATTTGGACTGCAGCACTTATTGTCCCACAGCTGAAGAGACAATACCAAGCATGTCTCCAGGCCTGCCCCTGCAGTCTGAGTGTGCAATTTTTAAACTGCAAATTCAGCTTGGCAAAATAAAATTTTGTCAGGCCTAAACCTTCCTTTTAAATACGTATGTCAGCCATAAGGAAGGCCCTAAATGCCCATAGTGCAGGGTACATGATATTTAAAATATAGAGCATATGTACTTAAGTTGTACATGTCTTGACTGTGAAAAATTCCTGAAGTAATGTGGCAGGGCTGGCTCTCCAATAGAAAAGCACCAGAGTATGTTATAATACATTATAATGCATAACTTCAGTTTGGGAATAGATAGAACAAAGACTCAAATTAATAGTATTTAAAATCCAATCTAATGGTTCTGTCGGATTTTAAATTACAATTTTGTAAATGGCACTGTTCGAAAACTTGACATTTTCCTGCCTAAAGTCTTTAATAGCCTTTTTCAGAGTTAATCCTCCATGTCACCTGGCAGCCCACTGGTAAGTGTGAGTGGCTCTCAGGAGCGGGAACAAAAGGGCATTTGCTGGAAGGAGGCTGTACGGGGGATATGCTCTCCAAATGCACAAGCTTAAAAGTGACATCCCCGGTCACAGGCAGTTTTAACTCACACCTAGGCCTGACCCTGCTATTATCCAAGTAGCTAGAGGTGCACCAATCTCACTGGTGGAATTGTTTTAGAACTGTTTTGCAGGGGGAATTACTCATTACCCTAGGACACACATAAAGAAACCGAATGTTCTTCCATATTGGTTTTAGTTAAAGAGTGGCACTGTGGGAGAGTTTACAGTAAACCACACAAAAGTGCTGCAAAAGTGGATAGTGACACCTCAGGAAATGCTTCCTCTGTTGGTCATGGAGTAGCAAGAACATCCCCCCCAACCATAGGCTAGCAATGGGCATAAATGTGGCACCCCCTGTACCCTCTTCAGAGCAACGTTGAACATGCGGAAGACAGAAGAAGGACTGAATCTGCTGTTGAATGTGGGGAGAGAAGCTACAAGGGCTGGACTTGCTCCCCACTTGTACCCAGGACAGAAGAGAAGTTTACAAGGGCTAATTGGATAGAATCCTGCTCAGCTTTAGGGAAACAAAGGCTGTGAGCAACCCAAATCTCTACTGAGGCCCGCTGACCAGTTCTAACTGGATTTTTCATGGACCATGCTGGGGCCTTCTGTGAGTCCTAATCCCCAAGTAGTGCCCAAAGAATCCAGGGCCCTTGGATGTTGTTAGAGTGCACTCTTTCCCATTCAAAAACTTTAATCCTGGACACAAAAACGTTTTCCAAACTTTCTGTAAAAAGAACCAAAGGCTACCTCTGCAATGCCGCCGACTTGCAGCTGCTTAGGTTGGACTGCTGATCAGACAACTTGCTGATTTGCTCCCCTGAAACAATCCTGAATTTCAGAAACGTTTCTAAGTCCGAACATAGAGATCTTCACAGGGACCATTGCCAAGCAGTACCCTGCCGATGCTGACACCTTCTTATGCCCTGACTTTGCACTTTGTCCATTTGGAGTTTTCCTGCACTGAACATCAAGAGCCTTGAACGTCCTGCCTGAGAAAAGGCTACCCTTGTGGTTCTGCTCTTCAGGTGGCCACCGTCAATGAGTCCTTCTTCAAATCCTACTGACAATTTAACTCACCAACAACCTCAACAACAAGGACTTTTCTCCAGAAAAACAATTGTCAGAAGTTAAACTTTCCACCATGATGACCTTGGTTCTTGTATCCAACTTGTGCTCTGTCGCGGCCAGCCTTAACTTTTGAATTGGACCTGGTCAAGCTATACCAGATTGCCACAGTTGGAAATTTATGCTTTTTGGTGCAAGAAACCTCAAATGCTTTGAAAAATCATGACTTCAGTTCCCTACTTCAGATATTTGTTGTTTTGCTGTCAATATGTTCATTACATTTTCTCTACTTTTTTAATCAGAGTGTGATTTTCATTGTGTTATGCTTCTACTTTTTAACTGGTTTGTACTGATACATGCTTTCGACATTTCTCCTAAGTTAAGCCTGGCTGTCCTGTGGTACAGAAACCAAGGGCTGAGTATAGGCTTCATTATTGAGACCTAACTGGACCTCTTAAGGAATAGTGACATAAGTTCTTGAAGAAGAGGGTTACCTGCAGATGAATGCAGATGTAGCTGAGTATCCAGTGCTGTGGGTGTCTGAAGGGAATGCACAAGGGTATCTGTCACTTAGCCCAAATCAGATGTGTATTAGAGATAGGCTGTAGTCACGCTGGGCAGTGAGTGCAGAAAAGTGCCCACTTTCTAAAAGAATGCATTTCTAAAATAGTAAAAAGAAAGTTTACCCTACCAGTACAGAGGATTTATTATTACCAATATTCCAATATTACAATATTTCAATGGTACTAAACATGATGCAGCTCTTCCTCTCAGATCAGGAATTAGAGCTTAAAAGTATTATAAGGAAATCCCAGTACTGGCCTATGAGAAGTGCAGGCCTCACAGTAATGCAAAACGACTTTGAGAGTTTTTTATTACCTGGACATGAAAACGTAATAGTATATATCCTGCCTTTTGCTTGAATGGTAACCTGCACTATGGGCTACCTAGGGCCTACTTTAGAGGTGACTTACATGTAAGACAAGGGGAGTTTGAGGCTTGTCAAGAGATGTTAATGACAGGTCAGAGTGGCAATGAGACTGTGCCCACAGGCTCTGTAGTGGCAGGCCAGAGACATGTTTTCAGGGCTACTCAAGGGGGTGGCACAATCAGTGCTGTAGGCCCACCAGTCACATTCAATTTACAGGCCCGGAGTATATGGTATAGCACTTTACAATGGACTTATATGTAAACTAAATATGTCAATTGTGGATACACCAATGTTACCATGTTTTAGGAGCAAAGTACATGCACTTTAGCACTGGTTGGTAGTGGTAAAGTTCTCAGAGTCCTAAGGCCAACAAAAAGATGGTCCGAAAAAATAGGAAGAGAAAGGCAAACAGTCTGGGGTAAGACCACTGTAGGGATGTCAGTTCTAACACATCTCCTCTCCCTTAGTCTTTACAGGCCCGGGAAGCCCCCCCGATTGGGCCAAAATTAAAGTACATGGGGAGGTGAGATGCATGGCCCAGCTACGCCTGCTACTGACTGCTATGCCTGACTGATAGTTACTCTTTACCTTGTTTTCAGATTGCTGAGTGGTTTTCAAATCCTATTTGGTAATGTAAATACGTTTTGGTTGAAGTTGCCCTGTCTACCCCTGTCACTTAGACTCTCCAGGTAATATTTTAAGCTGAAACTACATCAAAACGACCCTCTGGGCAGTGGCGTAAGGAAAATTATGGGCCGACTGCAGAATGAGGTTAAGGGGCCCCTGCGTCGCCCATATCTTTCAGATATTCATAGGCCTAGGTTGAAACGAGGCCCCCGGGGGTGCCTCCACCCGCACACACCACACTGTCTGCAGGGGCCTGCTTCCCTCCCCTGCCTCTGGAGAGGACATATAAATAGCCACTCTCCAAACGTCCTATGAAAAATGTATTTAAATGTTTCATCCATAACTGCAACTAAATGAAGTGGAACATTTTGAAACATGAAATATAATGTGAAAAATCAATTCAACACAACATATGCAAAACCATGTGTTTTAAAAAGGAATCATTGTCGATGAATCAGTCAGAGTCCTTGATGTAATGCCCGTATTTCCATTAGACAAACATTGTTTTGCATATTTGTTTTGTATGCCGTGACGTTTCTTTTCTTAGTGAATGTGGTGAGGGTCTCTCTGAACCGTTCCTGTGACAGCAGCGGCTGACCTCGAGGTCAAGTGAAAAGAACAAAATGTGTGTTTCTATAGAAACAGTTCCAGCTTAATGTCACGTATTGCGAAGATATCAAGAAATAAGTGATACAGTCCCTACGATATTCTAATAAACATCTGTGTTAACCATCTTTTTAAAATGCGAATAGAGTTCCACAAATGATTCAGAGCGCAGACAAAAAAACACGTTTCCTTTCACATGGTATATTCAAGGCCACTCAAACATAACATTAATAACTTAAGAGTTTGCTGTATTCTTCAAGGCCCTTTCCTCTTTGTTGTGCGAAATAGCGGGGAAATCCCATAAAATTCTGTTGAAAACACACAAGCTGTTTGGACAGCTGAAATTGTACCTCGTTTAACTGCTACTTCCATAGTAAACATGTTATACTATCCTATGTTAATATGCTTAAATTGCTAATATTATTATTATTTGGCGTTTATATAGTGCCTATGCGACCATTAGGATGACATGATAGGCCGTTCACTAGTCCTGAGATGGCTTTCTACAGGATTCAGCGGTTTCTATTGCAGGTTTGAGTCTGTATAGTGTTCTGTCCGTATATTTTCCACTGTCACTTAAAGTGAGAACTGCAAGTGCTAATTTTAGACAAGTCTTTGCCATTTGTTGCCCCTACTCTTGTCACAAATAGTGGAAGAGCCGGAGTAGTAGTATTTCCCCACCTTAGTTAGTCGCAAATGGTTGATTGTCATTGAAAGTTTAAATGAATGCGTTGCATAGCCCGGAATACAAAATAACAACACAATAATTTAGCAGGGCACAACACTACGAAAAATGTAAAATAGAACGCAAATAAAACAAAGTGAAACACACAATAGCACGAGGCATTAATCCAGCACAAAAACACAAAAGCACACAAACAACATAATATGTCACCAATTCTACACGATGAAGCCAACACCTATGCACAAATATTTATGATGTACATTGACTACATTCTGCTTTTTGAAAAGGGAGTACCCCAAGTTACCAGTATTGTATATGTTACCAAAAGTCCACAAGGATATCAGGAATCCTCCAGGAAGACCTATCATGTCCTCACGAGACAGTGCCCTTGAAAATGTTTCTAAATATGTGTTTTCATGTCTAAGAGAATATATGGAGAGTCTTCCTTCATATGTGAGCGATACAAAAGATTTCTTAGGGAAGATAGACCATTTGAACTGGGAGGGAGAATATATTTTCATGATTCTGGATGTGGTTTCTTTATACACGATCATTAAACATCCTACATGTCTGCAGGCATGTAAACATTTTCTTAAAGCCAGACCAGTGAGTTTTCTATCTCAAACTCATATGCTGTTGGAAATGATTGAATACTATTTGAAGACCAACACATTCATTTTTAATGGCATACTGTACAGACAGAAACAGTGAGTAGTGATGGGAACCTGCTTTTCCCCAACCGAGCTAACCTGTTTTTAAGATGGTGAGTGGAGCTTTTGTTCCACGACACCAAGGATTTTCCTGCACTACAACAGGATATACTGTGGTTATGGAACATTGATGATTTGTTTGTGGTGTTAAAGAGGACTCAAGAAGAGACTGAAGTCTTTGTACAGACATTTAAAAAACAAACCCCATAATTTGACTTTTACCCAGAGTATCTGCAAGAAAAGTGTGATTTATTTGGATGTTGAAGTTGAAGTAGTGAATAATAAGGGTGAGACTAGGCTACATAGAAAATCTACTGCCGGTAAAAGTCTTTTACATGCTCTCAGCAGTCACCCAACACATTTGAAATGGAGTATTCCTGTTAGGGAACTAATGAGTGTGAAAAGGAATTGCAGTAGAGAGGACTCCTATGTGAAGGAAGAAAGTGTCATGATTAAGAGGTTCTGAGAAAGAGGTTATCCCATGTGGGCCCTGGATGAGGCCTGTAAGAAAGTAAGGAAATTGGAAAGACATGAGACCCTAGCCAAGAAAGAAAATGTTGCGACTGGAGATGATAATCCATATGGCTTACATGCCATAATGACGTTTAGCAATGAGGCTAAGGAGAGTCAGGGGATATTGTGCAAGCACTGGCAGATAATCAAAAATGACCCTCATATTGGCAGGATAATAGAGGAACGAGCTAAGGTGACCTATAGAAAAGGGCGTAGTTTAAGAGATATGGTTATGCATAGTGACATCACTATAACAAAAAGCATAAGAGATCATGCCATACATCCTTTTTTCCATGTGGACATTGTCGAGCTTGTAGTAACAGTAAGATGGTACACAAAATAAGAAGACCCAATGGGGGTGGGGATTGTATTATTAAACATTTTCTCATGTGTAGTACCACACATGATATATATGTTCTTGAATGCCCATGCCGATATAGATATATAGGCAGTACAACATTGATGGCAAGTAGAGGGTAATGGAGCACAAGAGGTCTCTCACTAATGCAGATCCTCATTATCCAGTAGCTAAACGTTTCAGTGAGATACATGGTGGGAACAGTACCCTTTTGTTGTTTTATGCTATTTAACATACTGCAATGAGTCCAAGGAGGGGGGGACAACAGGACCTTACAATTAAGACAACAGGAATTTAGGTATATCTTGGAGTTCGACATGAAGATCCTGACGGGTCTCAATTCAGTTGAGGAATTGGGAATACACCTGTATGAGGAGTAATGGGATGGTTGCTTTCTTGTTCATGTATCTCGTCTGGACTTGATTAAGCCATTCTGAAATTAATTTGTTGTTTATTGTTTTAATGTTCATAGAAGTATGGATATCATATCATGCTTTTTAAGGCTCTGGTGTTTGGGAACTACTGATATATGATCTATGTTTTTATTGTTTTTAGGTATTTGGAAGGGCCCATGAAAGTGCAGGATGGTCCCTTTCTATCTCACATTTGACTTCTACTAACATTCTATTTGCGGTGTCAGATAAGTTTATCACTTTCTTGTGTTCCATTCTATTAGCTCACTTTTTCACCTTGGCTCATGGTGTGGAATACAAGGTTCACGTATATGTGTAGGTTGATAATGTCATTTCCTTGTATTAATATGCAATATAGATTTTGTAGTGGGATGGTATTCTTGCCTTATGATATCCCTCCCTTACGATATTCATGTGTACCACTGGCTTATGATGCACCCGATATTTTCCTTGAGGAGGTATACAGATGCGGAACCTTTCCAGTTGTATCCGATATTATATACCGTAAAGTGGATGGGAAATAGTGATGTACATGTTTTACTGCTAATGGTTGTCAATATGATATATCTGTAAGAAAACTGGGCTGATTGCAGAAGCCTCCTAACGTTTTTGCCCCCCATTTTTCACTTTTTGTTGGTGTTTTCCTGACTCTGAGGGTGTCCTGGGCACTGCTAACAATCCCATGGCCTATGCTATGATTAAAATGACTATGCAAATTAGGCTAATTATAATTGGCTGTGTCAACCTACCTATAAGTCCCTAGTATATGGTAGGGCGTGTAAGTTTAGGGATCCCAGCATAGGTAGTGCACCCAAAGGTGCACTGCTGAGGTGCCCAGTGTCATTTTAAAGGTAGGCTTGCCTTGCTGTCTGCTTTTAAATTAAGGTTACATGCAAATTCGACTTTGGAATTAAAAGTCCTTCCAATTTCTTAAACTACCTTATTTCTACATATAAGTCACCCCGAAGGTGTGCCTTAGGTACCCCCAGGGTTGGTGCAGTGTAACTATAAGCAGGGACCTTATAAATATGTCTTATCGGAAAAATAGCCAAATTATTTGTTCTCTCATTGTACTGAATAGGCTCCATAGGCTAACATGGGGAGACTTTATTTTAATTAATAAAGTCCCAAAAGGGGATAAATATGTTAAGTCTGGTATCAAAATTATCAATATAATAAATCTCACAACATGCCCTTGTTAGATTCAATATAACTAGTTCAGGAAAAGAGTTTTAGAACTCTTCCTGAAAGTTGCCAACTTCAGCTCTGTAGTGCCCTTCTCTGATTGGCCAGCCTCTGGCAGCCTGGCCAGGCTGCCTTGATGAGGTGTGAAGTGGCCTGGGCTGAAGACAAAGGAAGTGCTTGGGGGAGGAGATCTTTCTAAGCAGATGGTGAAACAGGACGGGGGAGAGCAACCAAACTAGTCTTCAAAGGAGGGAAAGACATTTGGAGTAGCTTAGGACCTCCCCCATTTCCTGCAACCCCAGATAACCAGGTACCCCTCTGATTAGATTAGGAGAGAGCTGGAGAGTGATGTGCTAAAAGAACCTAGCCAGACGAGTGGGTGGACTAAGCCAGATCTAACCTCCAAAATTCAGATTCTGCCATTCTGGAGATTTAAAGAATGTTGCTCCCTGGGTTTGATATTTGACACACTGCAACAAATCCTGAAGGAACTGACCAGCTGACCACTGTTCGTGGTCATTTTGGAGTTTGAGCCAAGTGCATTAAGGGAGTTGGAGTCCTAGCCCTCAAGGAGAAACTCAGAGCTTCTATAACCTTGGGATGAGCTGTGGACTCCTATAGAACCTTTGCAGACCTTCTGGAAGAAGATCCAGACGTTTGGAGAAGATTGGAGAACCTTTGGTAAAAAGCTCCATATAAAGGGACCAACCCACCGTGGTGAGTCAAGCCAGATTCATCCTGCTGAAAAGGTCCGGAGTCCCAGACTTCCAGGATTTCCCTGGGGACTACTGGAAAGGTAACCCGATGACCTTGCATCACAATTGGCTTGCTGTGGAAGGTTGACCAACTTTGGAAGGAAAAAGCTCAAAAAAAGTGACAAAGTCAGAACGTAAAAAGTTGGCTGGGACTTCCCATGCAGCTTTTCCGAGGAGGGCTCCAGGGACGTCAGTTCAAAATTCAGCTTTGGCCCTGATGATGATTTCCATCCTGAAAAATCGTCTAAGTCTGAAGGTAGAATTCTTCATTGAAGTCTCCTGCAACGCAAATCCGTAGAGGGCTCCAGGAAGGCCAGATCGGATTGGTGACTTTATCTGACTGAAGAAAATCATCAAGAAAAAGACTACGTTCGAAGGTAAACTCTTGACCAAGACCTCCCACTTGCTGTAGCCAAGCAGAGCTCCATCGCAGTTGGCCTCAAACTTTGACTTTGCCCCAGTCTAGTGCGACCAGTTGACCAGAATGGCACTTTTAGCTTCAATGCACTAGAAAACATGAATTCTTTAAAAATTAATATCTCTGGTTCCCCTTATCCAATTTTAATTGTTTTGGTGTCATCTTAAAGATATAAATGTAGGCCCTCATTATGAACTCAGCGGGATTTCCCGCTAAGTTCTGAGCTGGCGGTCTAAACACAGACCGCCAGCCTGTTCAGGACCCTGACGGCCCAATAAACAACATTTGGCGGGCCGGCAGGCGGAAACAGTGTTTCCTCCAGCTGGCCCAGCAGAATGCTGGGCCTGGACATTGCCGACAGCTCCACAGGGAGCCGTCAGCAATGTATCAGTGTGGCGGGTGCAGCAGCACCCATCGCGCATGTCACTGCTCGTAAATCGGGCATGGGTAGTGCAGGGGCCTCCAGGGGTGGGCCTTGGAAGCCATTCCACCAGCCTTTCCCTGGGGGAAACCGCCAGGTAAAGGCTGGAGGAACACAGGTTCTTTATCCGGCGGTATAAGGAACTCCACCATCTTCAGGCTGCCTGGCGCCAGTAGCCTGGCGTTGGCGGAGTTCTGCCTGTGGCGGTCTCCATATGAACATTATACGGTGGTCCGGACCACCTGTGCTCATAATGACCACCTTAGTCTATTTTTATAAATTGGTGTTGGATTTTTATTGTGTTTTACTTATTTACTGTTTTGTGATTTTGAAATGCTTTACACACCTGTCTCCTAAGTTAGTCCTTGTCGCTCTTTGATAAGCTTCCAATAGTTGAGTTGGGCGTAATTCATTGAGACCTAACTGGACCTATTGTGAGTTAGTCGTCTATTGCTAAGTGTAGCAATAATCAATTTTCCAACAATATCCATGGCAAGATCCATGAATTGGGATACTTAGAAGCAACTGTGTATCATCTGTAAGAGTCATCTGTGAATAGGAACAGTCATATACTTAGAGGTGGCCACTAGTATGTGGTGGATGGCTAGAGTCATTTGCCCACATTTCAGCATTGCTATTAGAGCTTATTCGGTATGACGCATTAAATATGGATTGGTAACAGTAAAGTATACCCACTGTTGGAATTATTGGCTTTGCCGTTTAGACATAATATGAATTAGAAATGGGACATTTACAAGTTATTGTTTTTAATTCAAAGAATATTTTTGAAGAATGGGAATATTTGCACATTCAAACATGGGCACTAATGTGTGATTGATGTGGGGAGTCCCTTGCCTATTTTTATGTAGTGTGTTTCTTTCGTTTTTTCACAACTTAAAAGGGGATTGCTAAAGAATGAATGTTACATGATCAAGCATGCATTCCGGGTGAAACGCATCATGTTTGTAAAGCAGTAAAGCAGTGGTTCCCAACCTGTGGTCTGGGTAAGCCTCCTTAGGGGGTCCGCAACTACTTAAAAAATATAATAATTTTAAGAGATTAGGTCCCCAGCTTTCAGTAAGGACTCAGTGGGGATTCCCAGGTTCCAGTATTGATAATGTGGGATCCACAGAAGTTGATAACCACTACAGTAGAGTTGTTCCTGCACTACAATCTTGACTGAGCATTTTATTTGACTATAAGTGGAATTATAGAATAATATTAATATTGCTTGACCTGGCATCCTTGGAGTGGTCTCCCCTGTCTTTTTTGCCTCATCTTCCCATGTTTTGACTGTGTGTTGGACTCTGTTGTTGATAGTTTTGGTACTCTGGGCACTTTACCACTGCTGACCAGTGCTAAACTGCAAGTGCTCCCTGTGTAAAAGGTATGTGTAATTGGCTTTTCCATGATTGGCATATTTTATTTACTTGTAAGTCCCTAGTAAAGTGCACTAGAGGTGCCTAGGGCCTGTAAATCAAATGATACCAGTGGGACTGCAGCACTGATGTGCACCTACATTATTAGTCCTGTAAACATGGCCCAGACCTGCCACTGCCTAGCGCAAACCTTCCCTTTTTATACATGTAGGGTACCCTTCAGGTAGGCCATAGGTAGCCCTACGGGCAGGGTGCAGTGTATGTTAAAGGTGGGACATGTACTGATGTGTTTTACATGTCCTAACAGTGAAATACTGCCAAATTCGGATTTCACTGTTGCAAGGCCTAGCTCTCTCATACGTTAACATGGGGGCTGCCTTTACGTATCCTGAAAGTGCAGTTTCCCTTTCAGAGCAGATCGAGATGTGGGGTTTGGGGTCTCTGAACTCGCAATTTAAAAAAACATCTATTGGTAAAGGTGGTTTTTAAATTGTCAGTTTGAAAATGACACTTTTAGAAAGTGGGCATTTTCTTGCTTAAACCACTCTGTGACTTTGCCTGCTTGTGTATCTCCTGTCAGGGTCAGATTGACAGTTGGGCTATTTGTGAATCCCCTCTAGACAGTGACATAAAGGGACATAAAGGGAGCTGGGGTGTAGCCTGCATATCCTGATTACCCATCAGGGCTAGAATGGAGGGAGGGGTAGTCACTTACACCTGAATGGGCTGTGCCTGCCCTCACCCAATGCAGCCCCCAACCCCCTGGTGTAAGTCTGGAGCCAGGCCCAGGCAAGGCAGGATCTTGTGCCTACTTCAAAGGCAGAAAGGGGTATAAGTAGTGGACCCAAAACCCCAGATTTTTAGATTACTTCTGGAATCAAGAGGAACCTCTGCCAAGGAAAAGAGCAGTTGCTGCTTCTGCCTGAGAGAGGACAAAGACTGGACTTTGTGGTATATTCCTGCTTGTGAACAATCTCCAAGGGCTTGGATTGAGCTTGTCTCCTGTTTTGAAATCTCAGGGTCATCAAAGACTTCCTCTGCCAGCACCTGGACTCTCTGCTGAGATTCCTGTCCTGCCAAGTGGTACCCTATCCATACCCTGGGCCCTTGAGAGATGAAGTTGGCAGAAAGGACTGAAACCCATGCAAAGAACACCATACGGGGAAAATTTCAACAGACCACCTGCAATGTGGCTGAAAAAAACCACGCCACCTGCTTTGCAGCTAAAATCGATGCTTCACCTGCATCGTGGCTGGGAGATCGATGGATTGCAGCTGGAGAAATGACACAATACCCGCTTGCAGTTGCTGATAACGATGTAAACCCCACCCAGCGTGGTTTTTTCAACACCGTGCAGCTGGATTTCTCACACATCATCGCTGGGCATCACAGTCATCATGAACCTTCACAGATCCGAGGTGCCCTACCCAGAAATCAACTCATTGCTCCTTTGGTGGGGAAGAAAACAACAAATTGCCTACTTGGCCGGAGAAGAAATGATGCACGGCCTCACTTGTGAGTAAGGAATCAATGCTTTGCTGACTTTTCTGACACAAGCTCTCCTGTGTCGCTTTATTTTTTATTCAAACTAGGTACTTTGTGTAAAATCAACATTTCCATTGTTTTCTATGGAGTAGGACTCTTATTCTTTTGCAAATTCATATCTTGACTTGTGTATGTTGTATTTTTGTTGTTTTAGTCTTGTTTGAGTTAGATAACTGTTCTCTATATTTATAAACTGTTGTCCATTTTGTAGTGTTTTCACTGTATTACTGTGTGTGTTGGTACAAATACTCTTCACATTGCCTTTGAGATAGGCCTGACTGTTTGTGTCAAGCTACCACAGGGGTGATAAGGGGTTATCTGAAGTTTGTATCTCCTTTACCCAGACTAGAGTGAGGGTCCCTGCTTTGACAGAGTACAAATTGACTGCCAACCAGAGACCCCATTTCTAACATATATATATTTAAGAATCTCTTTCCACACCACTCGTGAAGGAGACCTCTGCAATCCAGACTGTTACTCCAATGCCATCACTTTATTTCCACACCGACTGCAGAAGCTGAAAACTCCTAAGGCTTGGTTTTCTTCATACCCCACCTTATTTCAATTTTTTAAAAAAAGCTATACCACCCAATGACCTTATATCCTGTCCGTTCATAAACATAGAAAGAATCTTCGCTTAGAAATATGTTTTACTTGTCAACTTGAATTATACTCCTAGATCAATTCAAATTAAACAAAAATAAACACCTCATTCTACCAAACTATTGATTGCCCACTTCATATACACATTTATATATATTAATAATTCATCATTACTTATTCTTTTTTCCTTTGGCAATTAATTATCCCCTTTATGTCATATGTTATCCATTTTTCACTCAGTTTCAATCATTTTAAAGTACCCCATACATATTACTTCTTTTAAAAAAAAGAGACATTCAGTCATGCAATGATTCCAAATCAACAAAATACATCAAATTAACATGTCGAATAATTGCATGGTCTGGACTACATCACTGAGCTCCCGGTTTACCTTATTGTCATCAATCACTACCTTCAACTATTCATCACATACATCATCCCACATGTACATAAAGTTCTTTGTCCTGGTTCAAACCCCATGGGGCTCTGCTATTGAGTCTAATTATATATTCCGATCCATCCTCCTTAAAGCTCGTTCCCTGTCTCCTCCTCTTGGGGACAGCAATTCCAAAAAATAACATATTGTCAACTTTCCCATCATGTTCTTGTCTACAATGTTGCGCAATCGGATAATTGGCATCATTGTTCTTAATAGCCTGCCAATGCTCCAATAAACGTTTTGTAACCTGAACTATCGTACTTCTCACATACCATGAATTACATGGACATTTTATCACATAAACAGTAAAATCAGAGTTACAATTTATAAATGTATCAATCTTTCTTTCTTCCCCTGTGGGTAACATGTAGGTTTTAAGATTCATACTGTATTTGCAAGCCTTGCAATATGCACATCTATAAAAGCCTGTCTGCTTCATAAATCCCAAATTTTCTTTCTTAGTTATATAACTGTGTACCAGCATATCACATAAAGAGCTGTTCTTCCTATATGTAATCCTCGGGTAAGGACTCATCAAAGGACCTATGATTTTATCTGCTTTAATAAGATGCCAATATTGTTGCATAATATCCCTGACTTCCTTAGATTTCGCATTAAACATAGTTATACATTTCACCACATTTTCTTCCTTTTCTCATCTTCTCGGAATCAGGAGGCTGTCCCGTTTTATATTGGCTACTTTCCTGCAAGCTTCCTTGATAACCTTACCAGGATAACCTCTAACTCTAAACCTAGTAATCATACTACTTTGTTCTTTTTCAAAACTAGTATCCGTAATACAATTCCTTCTTGCTCTCAGCAATTCTCCGTAGGGTATAAACCACTTCAGTCTGGGAGGATGAAGGCTTTTAGCATGCAATATACTGTTACCCGCCTTACTCTTCCTGAACAAACTTGTTGAGACTTTTTCTCCCTCTATTGTAACCAGTACATATAAAAACTCCATAACCTGTCTGTCCAATTTGTATATACATTTCAAGTAGAATTCATTTCGCGGTAACCAATTTAGGAAATCTACCAAGATATTTTCCGGCCCATCCCAAATAACAAAAATATCATCAATAAATCTCGTCCAAAAGATCAAGGCCTGATTACAACTTTGGAGGAGGGTATTAATCCTTCCCAAGTGTGACGGATATCCTGCCCACCGTATTACGAGTTCCATAGGATATAATGGACTCGTAATACGGCGGGTGGTATATCCGTCACATTTAGGACGGATTACCACCCTCCTCCAAAGTTGTAATCAGGCCCCAAATGTCTCATCCACTTCTCGTTCTTTTCTGTCATTACATATTGGGTTTCCCAGCAACCTATAAACAGACATGCAAATCTTGGAGCAAAGCAACTTCCCATCGCTGTCCCCGTAATCTGTCTATACCTTTTGTCTTCATACGAAAAATAATTATTTTCCAAGCAAACTTTTAAAATTTTTAATAACATTTTAGTATGTTCATATACCCTCAATGGTTTGTCCCTAAAGAAATATTCACATGCCTTAATTCCTAATTCATGTTGAATACTCGTGTACAATATATATGTATATAAATAGAATATGCATATCTATCTATCTATCTATCTATCTATCTATCGATGTATCTATCTTTCTATTTATCTATCAATCTACCTATGTCTATATAAACAAAGGGTACAGGGATGTTATAGTTAGGAAATACAATAAAAAAGCCTTAGAAATTAACTGAAAAAAATAAAGGTTACATGGACGTTATAGTTAGGTTCTGAATTTACTTGTACAAAACTGTAGAAATTGAGCAATTATAGGTACCTCAGCTAACTAAAACTGGCGCTCCCTTAATGCACTGCTCATGACCTCACATATTACATCACTCATGATATGGTCAGTGACATCACTGATGGCACCTCATATGACATCACTGATGACATCATCCACACAAACAGTCATACAACCACTCATATACTGATACAAACTGTTGTATACCCACACACACAAATCTTCTCACATACTTATTCAGAGATGCATAAGAGTAGTGATATACAGACATTCATTCAGTCAAACAGCCACTGACACAACCACGCACTCACCCATACACTACTAACTGAGGCATTCACAGACTCATACATTTACTTACAAACCCACTCATATACCCACTGACATACCCACTCATACTCATGCACCTCTGGCCAGGCTCTGAGGCCAAGCCCCTATTAGCACCCAACCGTGCACGTCCTTCCCCCATGTGCAGAGGAGGTTGCCTGCAATATCTAGCCTGCAGTCAGACCTTGCGGCCAACACTCCCCAACCACCCAAACCCACGATGTGCACAGCCCTTTCGCAGCAGGAGTTAGCCACAGCTTCTCTGGGATTGAGAATAGATATAAGAGGGTGTATCTGGGTGTGTGAGTGGTTGTCAGATTGTCTGTCTGGGTGTGAGAGTGCGTACATCAGTGTTTTAGTGCGTGCGTCTGTCTGTGAACGGGTCTCTGAGTGGCTGCATGAGGGTGTCAGTTGGTCTGTGAGTGGGTGTGTGAGTGCCTGAGTGGGTCTGTGAATGGGTGCGTAAGTGTCTAAGTGGGTGTGTGAGAAATTGATTGAAAGACAGACAGAAGGAGAAAAAGAAAGTGAGAGAGAAAGAGAGATTTTTTTGGCTTTAATATCTCACATACTTAGAATGAGATATTTTTGTTAGATTTAACAAAAAAACTGTATTTAATATATTTTAAAAAATATACTTTTTTATTTTAAAAAAAGGGAAGGTAAATGAAACCAGCTGGACTCGAACCTGCATAGCTCAGTGTGAAGGTCTGAGACCTGAGATTTGAGACCTTCACACTGATCTATAGGGGTTTTCTATTTTTACCCCTTTGTAGTGAAAGCAAAATATATAAAAAAGTAGGTACTGAGAGGGGGAGCCCTAAAGGGCTCTCCCACAGCCCTTTTTTCACTTTTTAAAAATTATATAAAAAAATATTATAAAGACCTTTAAGGGCTGTGTGGGACTGGTAGGGAATCCTCAAGGTCTCCCCCGCGGTCCCTATTCTTTTTTCTTTTTAGAACAATGCCCTTATGGGCTACCTGGCACTGCGGGGGAAGCCTTAAGGCTTCTCCCACAGTGCCAATGCTTCAGCAAGCATGGAGCTTCGTCCCTAGGTATAAAAAAAAATATTTTCCCCTTAATTTCTGAAAAACTACTGAATGGAATTACTCCAAAACGAAAAAAAGCACTCTTTTTGGATCAGGACCTACCTTTCTGCCAAATTTGGTGTAATTCTGTTCAGTAGTTTTTGCACTATCGCTATTCAAAATCCCTACGGAAAAATGAATGGGGAAAACGTGTTTTGGGACCCCCTTTTTTCTCTGCCCTCCCTGGATGGATCACCCCAAAACTTTCCAGGCAGCAGCTGACAGAACTGGCAAATGTTTTTGGGAAAGTTTTGTGAACATTCATCAAGCGGTGCCAAAGATATAGCCAAGTAAAAAAACACTTTTTTGTACAGAAATGTAATTCTACCTATAACTACCTAGTGTACCAGGATATATATACATATATATATGTGTGTGTGTGTGTGTTTGTATATATATATATATATATACATATATATAGCTTTATATTTATACATTTTATTTACTGACGGCCACCGGTAGTTAGTGATAATTAGGGAGCATGTTTCCACTCAAAAGCAATGTTTTACTTGCCTATATCTTTGGCGTCGTTCTTTATGAAATATTCGAAAAAAACATTGTGCATCTAAAGTTTTAGGGTGACCTATCAGTGGGGTCAGAAATAAAAGGTGTAAAAAAAAGAAAATTTTACATGATAATTCACATAGGAGTTTTGAACACAACCACAGTCAGAACCGCTGGACAGAATTACACCAAATTTAGCAGAAAGCTGGATTGTGTTACTCAGATTGTGCTTTTTTTATTTTGGTGTAAATCAAAGGAAATCAAAATTGTATATATCTGGGCTGAGCCTAAGCACAGATCTCAATGATGAGATCTGATTAGCTGTCAGCACTTTAACCTGGATGTGCTGGCAGACATCTTGGGACCAATGTACATGATAGCACCCCATTGAAATGCATTGCAGTGAATGGAAGGTTTTGACGGTCACAAACAGGAGAACATATAAAGGGTGATAATATATTTGAGTTACAATATAAATCATTTGTTGGTAGTACCATACTAATTTTAGAAATTGTGGTGTTTTCTAAGGTGATTTTACTGTTCTGGAACATCATGAATTACGTTTGAGAGAAAACAGTTTTCTCATGATAGAGATGATGGAAGGTGCTCCAGAAGCTAAACTGAGAGAATATTTATTGTAAATTCACACAATCATCCTCAGTCATTTGAGAATGAAGTCAGACAATCTTAGGTTAGCATGTACTTCCAACAGGAGCAGGCTGTCAGTTGATTCCCCTGTATTCTACTGCAGCCTTGCAGAGTATTCTAAAGAACAACTAGAGCACTATCAGTCTTACTGATGATGAATGTGGCACACCTGAAGCCATCTTGATTGAGTCAAACTGGTAAAACTTAAAACATTTAGGGCATATTTAGGAAAAGTGGCACTGCACCTAGTGCAGCGCCATTTTCCTTGTGCCCCTTAGCGCCCTCCTACTGCCATCATGTACGGCACACAATGGCGCAGGGTAGGGGGCAATAGTTTCATTTTTATTTTCATCGATATACTCTGCAGGAGTAGTGCCGAAATATTGGCGTTACTCCTGCAGAACACATGGGGCCCATTATAAATATTGGAAGCCTAATTTTAACGTCTGCTCAGAGCAGGCATTAAATGTGCTGTTGAAAATGATGCAAGGAAATCTGTTAGATTATCTTGTGCCATTTTTTCTGCCCCCTTAACGGGGGAATGGCACAGGCATAATGTAGCGCATGGGGTTACAAAGTGGCCTAATGCATCCATTGCACCACTGTGTAAATACTGTGTGAGGATTTTGGCCTCGTTGGGCCACATTAGCGTAAAAAAAATGATGCTAATGTGGTGCAAGGTGGTGCCTGGGGCTTATAAATATGCCCCTTAATTTAGAAAGGAACAAGATAGAGGATTCATTTTGTCATAGAAGTTATGGGTAGTGTTGTAGGGTAAACAGCCTTTACAATGAAGGCATTACGACACAGGCTTAACTATGCATGTGCCATTAAAACACATGCCTTTACACCGAACTTTATTGTGAAGTAATGAATGGTAAGGGAATATTTATTGTAAAGGTTTTACAGGTAAATATTACATATCTACATATATGTATATATATATATATATATATATATATATATATATATATATATATATATATATATATACATATATATAGATAGATATATATATATATATATATAGATATATATAGATACATATATATGTATATATATATATATATATATGTTAAAAGTCATAGAGTGGGTAAGGATTTTTGCGCGGTAAGTGTTTTTTTTAGGGTTTATGGTGGGTATTGTTTTTTGAGTGGCAAGGGTAACTTTAGGGTTTAGTCGTGGTTTTCGGATTTTGAGTGGCAAGTGAAATATAAGGGTTTAAGGTAGGTATGGGCTTTTGGGTGGCAAGGGGTATTTTAGGGTTTAGGGTGGGTATGGGTTTTTGGGTGGTGAGGACACATTTAGGTTTTAGGGTGGGTATGCATTTTTGGGTGTCAAGGGAATTTTAAGAGTTGAGGTAGCGTGGGTATGGGTTTTTGGGGTTTTAAGGTGTTTTTACAGTTTAGGGTGGTTATGGTGTTTTGGGTGGTTAGGTGTTTAGGCTGGGTTTGGGAGGTAGTTAGATTAATGTATAGTAATGAAAATTACTTTACGTTAAAAAACACAGAAATTCACTGATAAAACTAAAGGTAAGAGGGATATTATAGTTAGGCTCAGATTTTAATGTACAAAACCATAGAAATACAGCTTATTTCAAGTAATTATAATTTGTGCCCTAAGGTAAATATAACTCGCCCCCTCACCATGCACTGCTAATTAACCCAGATATTACAACAGTCATGACATCTTTTAGAACACCATTGATAATGCTACTGTAACATTTGCAGTAATATTATTGATGAGCTAACTGTATATGGTGGGGGTGGAAGTTATAGTTACCTTAGGGTACAAGTTATAATTACTTGAAGTAACTCCAGCTATAATAGCCGAATTTCTATGGTAAAATGTGAGCCTAACTATAACGTCCCTGTAACCTTTGGTTTTTTAAGAGAATTCAATTTCCAAACTACAACGTCCCTGTAACCTTTGTTTTCATATGCATATATTTAAAACCAAAGTCACATTGGCATATATATAGATAAGTTTATTCAAATTAATTACCTAAACCAGGTTTGAATAATCTGCCATTTTTTTTAGAATGTTCTTTACGGTTCATAACTACAAGTATTCTACAAATCTGCACAATGCTGAATAAATAAAGACTGTAGATTTTTCAGCTGAAAAGATGTTTTTTGCATACGTCTGAGAAAATATCTATTTTCACCATACACTTTTAAAAAATGGTATTCAGGTCACAAATGATCCCTACAACTGTGGAGTTCCTGAGGCCTCCATACCATCTCCTGTCATCTTCAGCCTCTACATAAAGCTGCCTGGTACTCTGCTCACAGATAACAGAATGAAAATTCACTAATATGCAATGTTACACATCATTGAAAGTCTCTTCTGCTTCAGACACCCCGTGCCCCAAACACTGCATGCACGTCATCCAGATCTTTATGTCCAGTTGTCCAGTGCCTGCCTAATGTTCAACCTAACAAAGAGAGATTTTTTGTTAAATTCTAAGAACAAAAAACAAGATACAGGATAATTCTGGCTCAATGACATGAGCCTTAGTGGCATAGAAGCCCAACTTTCTTTAACCTTTTGAGATATTACTGATGACAAGAATGTAAATTCCTTTGCACATATCACCAAACTTTGGTGCCTTTTTCTTCAGACTTTCAGTAGGATAGTTTTCATTGACACACTTACAGTGGCATTGCCATTCTTAAATCATTCCGTGTTTTAAATTGTGAAGGCAACCTCTTGTTCCTTTTACCAATTCCTTTGTATATGGTCTTTTGGAAAATTGTGATTACTTTGATCATCAACAATAGTAGTTAGCTCTTCAGCAAAATACAAACAAAATACATTTTTATTATCCTTCTTATTCTCAAACTCTTTCTTGTGCTTTATCTAACTATGACCTTGAAAATCATTACAGACAGATATGCTAACTACACTATTGCAAGTTTGTTTTCTTAAAAAGACTTATTGTATGGGCCGTTGGTACCTCTGATTATACACACGTCTTTATTCACTTGTGCCTTTATAGTGTGATCACTTGAGCAATGAGCACCTTCCTCCTCTTGATGTGACTATTATTATTTAAACTATATAGTTTTCTGCTTCTTGCATTGCCAGTGTCAGTTTTTATATACTTTTTTAATACTTTGAATACAATACATGACTTCCACTATTATTTTGATTTGTGCAGTAATTGTTTCTTGAACGATAACTAAAAAAATATCACAAGAAACCATTGTTCCTCTTTGAATTGATTGCTGCTGGATTTGGGTAGTTAGTGTGTGGTTCATGTTAGTAATGCACACTAATATTAAGAGAGAAATGTGTGTTCTGGACTTTGCACACTCACAAACATATATTGCATAACATCTTATAGGATTCTATTCAATGGAATGTCATAATGTTCTCATTATAAAATGGATGGTGCAAAATTACAGATAACACTAACCTACTCGTAGCTGCAATTATGAACCTCTCTAAAAAAGTTAATAATCATGAAATACAAGCATTAAGTAAATTTGCCTGATTTGCTTTGCCTGATTCAGAAATATGATTTTGCTGATTTACATGCCAATCTTTATAAAAGTAAATGTTGGACTTGCCCCTTTTTGCAGGGTCATACCCAATCTTTTTGCCTCCTTCCTCCTATTTTTCTGACCTGTTTTTGTTGGCTTTAGGACTCTGGGCACTTTACCACTGCCAACCAGTGCTAAAGTGCATATGCTCTCTGTGTAAATTGTATTGTTGATTGGCTTCCCATGATTGCCATATTTGATTTATTAGTCAGTCCCTAGTAAAGTGCACTAGAGGTGCCTCAGGCCTGTAAATCAATTGCTACTAGAGGTTCTGCAGCACTGGTTGTGCCACCCACATTAGTAGCCCCATAAGCATGGCTCAGACCTGCCACTGCAGTGTCTGTGTGTGCAATTGTAAACTGCCAATTCAACTTGGCAAGTGTACCCACTTGCCAGGCCTAAATCTTCCCTTTTTATACAGGTAAGACACCCTTAGGGTAGGCCCTAGGTAGCCCCATAGGCAGGGTGCAGTGTATGCTGAAGGTGGGACATATACTTATGTGTTTTACATGTCCTGACAGTGAAATACTGATAGATTTGTTTTTCAGTGTTGCAAGGCCTATCTCTCTCGTAGGTTATCATGGGGGCTGCCTTTAAATATAATTAAAGCACAGATTCCCTTTAGAAGCAAATAGAAATATGGAGTTTAGGGTCTCTGAACTCACAATTTAAAAATACATCTTTTAATGAAGTTGGTTTTTAGGTTATGTGTTTGAAAATGGCACTAGAAAGTAGGCATTTTCTTGCTTAAACCATTCTCTGACTCTGCCTGTTTGTGGATTCCCTACCTGGGTCACTTTGACAGTTGGCTGTTTGCACCTCTCTTCTAGACAGTGACAAAAAGGGAGCTGGGGTGTAACCTGCATATCCTGATGGGCCATCTGGGCTGAGGGGAGGAGTGGTCACTTATACCTGAAAGGGCTGTGCCTGACCTCACACAGTGCGGTCTCCAACCCCCTGGTGTGTGTCTGGGGCCTGGCCTGGGCAATGCCGGATCTTGAAAACAGCAGAGACTTCTCTTTGAAGTAGGCCTACTTCAAAGACAGCAAGGGGTATAAGAAGAGCACCTCAAACCCCTGAAAATCAGATTACTTATGGAACCAAGAGGAACCTCTGCCTGGGAGAAATGCTGGAGAAGCTTGAGGATGTGTATGGCCCCTTTGCCTGTGACTGTACTTTGCTGGGTTGGACTGCAGTAGCTCCTTCTACCTGACAGAGGACAAAGACTGACTTTTGTGTGACTTCCTACTGGTGGAAAATCTTCAAGGGCTTGAACTGAGCTTGCCTCCTGTTGTTGAAGTCTCAGGGACAACTGAGATTTCTCTACGCCAACACTTGGGCTTTCTGCTGAGAGTTCTGCCTACCAAGTGGTACCCTAACCTGTATCTGGACCCTTGAAAGGTGCAGCTGGTGGAAAAGTGCAGAAATCCATGCAAAGACTGCCGTGCAGGAAAACTTGCGACGCACCACCTGCCTCGTAGCTGCTCAATGACGCACCGCTGCCTAGTAGCTAAAATCGATGCTCCTCCTGCATCGCTGCTGGGAGATCAATGCAAAGCCTTGAAATGACATGCAACACCTGCAGCAGCTGCTGTTAATGCAAGCCCCCAAGCAGCACGGTTTCTTGACACCGTGCGACCGGATTTCAACACAACATCGCTGGGCGTGGAAAATCAAAGCAAAGCCTGCCCAGACCAGAGGTGCCTATCCAGAATCGATGCATCGCTCTCTTGCAGGAGAGAAGAAATGACGCACGCCAACCCACACGGACAAGGAATGATGCATTGTCTTGCTTGTGAGTGAGAAATCAACACATCGCTGGCCTGTTCCGATGCACACTCGCCTGTGTGGCTTTATTTTGACGTCACCCAGGTACTTTTGTGCAATAACAGTGTTCTCACTGTTTTCTAAAGGATTTAAGACTCTTTTTCTTTTTAAATGCATGTGTATGTCGGATTTTTATCATTTTGGTCTTGTTTTGTTCAGATAAATATTATCCATTTTTCTAAACCTGTGTGGTGTCATTTTGTGGTGTTTTAGCATAGGTTACTGTGTGTGTTGGTACAAATACTTTACACATTGCTTGTGAAGTTAAGCCTGACTGCTTGTGCCAAGCTACGAAGGGGATGAACGGGGGTTAACTGAGGGTGATTCTCCTTTACCCTGACTAGAGTGAGGGTCCTTTCTTGGACAGGGGGCAAACTGACTGCCAACCAAAGACCTCATTTCTAACAGTAAAAAAAAACACCCCTCAAAATTATATTTTTGAATAGAGACAAGTTAAGCACTTTGCATCACAAACAATAAGCGAGCAGGCAGCCAAAGATATTGGAGGTATGCAAACATTGTTGCCATTGGGGCCTACAGACCTATCAACTCTTCAGACAGATTTAGACATAGTAGGAGACACGATTGTTGTTAGTGGTTAATAACTCGAACTCAAAGATAAAAAATGTATGGGAACCTGAGATGTTATGTGTTACTTGATCTGTAAAGTGTATATGTTTGTACAAAGAAAGAATTTTAACAGTGAACTACTATATCAGCAGCATAAAAGGAAAGCATATCCAGATAGTAATAAACATTTCACACCAATAATAACAATATAACTTGTATTTGTAAAGCACACATTCACCCAGAATGGCTTCTTGGCCTTTAACAACAAAAATGTATTATTACCCAACTCATTGTACTCATTATATCAACCTTCAGGACTGCCAGAATTTAAGCCTGTGACATAGTGCAGAGATTTTTCCAACAGTCACAGCATAATGTCTTTTGATACACAAACACTTGATAATGACAAATTCAGGGGACTGCCATGGGTTAGAATTTTACTTCCTCTCATGCCAATCTGTCTGTATGTTACATGAAAGCAGCCTCTACAATCTGTGATTAACTATGACATACTTTCCGGTCTTGAACTGTATGTAACGAATTAAAGGAGTGTCATGTCACTCAAATCCAAAACATATGAAGCCAACAGAAATATGATCCCGGTGTCTTGGAATACTTCATGTAATGTGAATAAAAATGTAATCTTAAGCATATTTAGTAAACATTGGAACCTACCAAGGGAGGAAACAGGTCCAAGAAAAGTAATTCCAGAGAAAACACATATGGTCTACAGAAAGGCAAGGACCATCCGTAATATCATAAGCTATTTGCTTTTAAAAAAGATTTTATCAGTTGTCTACCACCACTGCACAAGTGCTTTTACAAATAAGGAAATTTCTCCATTGTAAGGTCCCAGTCTCTGGGCAAGAATTGAAACAGGAAATTATATGGTTCAACATGACTCTTTAAGTGCCACAAGGTTGGTTACTATTATGGAGAAGAAACAGTCCTGTAGTAGGTGTCTCTTC
The DNA here is from genome assembly GCF_031143425.1 of Pleurodeles waltl. NCBI lineage: Eukaryota > Metazoa > Chordata > Amphibia > Caudata > Salamandridae > Pleurodeles > Pleurodeles waltl. The sequence goes on along the minus strand of NC_090443.1, from coordinate 580,943,654 downwards.
AAATACCTGGTCAGTTGATTGGTGGTCAATTTGTTTCACTTACTGGTCAAAGTAGTTAGTTAGTCTGGGAAGTTTCTACATTACACCTTTACCTGGCAACACTTCATGAGCCCCATTTAGTTTTTCACTTAGCCTTGTATCCTGCAGCTTTGTTGTCTCCCTCTCTCCCAGCTCCCCAGTCCCTTTAGGTTCTAATTTCCAAGTTAGACCCTTTGTCTCATCGGCTTATCTCCTGGACTATAGGCAACCCTATCTCTGGGTTCCTTGCCTGTATCTTAGTTGGTCTTGGAACTCGTTATTGCATGCCATTGTCCTGATGATGGTGAAGTTTTTTTACTGTCATAATATACTCCAATCATTTCATAGGCTCTTCTCTTTAGTACCATTCCTAACCTATTATTTTAACTGACTGCATCCTGTGTGCCTGGAGTACTGCCTTCTATCTAATGGACAAGCATGAATGTTGTATTGAATACTAAGATGGCTCTAATGTCTCTATTCCTTAATCCTCACCTCCCTCCTGAAAATTTGAGATTGGAGTGTCCCTACTTTACTCTAGATGGTGTCAAAACAAATGCCAGGGTTATTAATGGATCCTTTCTGTAGTTCTGTGAACCTGACATGCATATGGACATACAGCCAAGGTAAATCAGGAGATATTGTTACAATACCCAAATATACTATAACCATATATGTAAATGGAACAAGGTTGCTCTGGACAATGTAGTGAGTAGTTTTAATGTTCAGAAATCAAGAATATGTGAGACTAATTAAAAACAATGACACAAGCTACTCCATGTTTTCATATTACCAGAATCTACTCTTCTTTACAATACAACACATCTTAGTAGACACCAGAGGGAATGAAAAACCCCACTCCTAATGCAGGCAGAAATGAAGCTAACATAATGCCTAAGAGCAGTGGAAGATGGACCCTACACGAATCACAAAGTGTAACTAATTTTTGGTGTCATTTTTATAATGAACTCAAGGTTCTGTTTTTCTAGTAGCAATTGTATAATTTTAAAATATCATGATATAAAGCTGCCTTGATCAGGTCTCCTACATTAATAGTTAGTTTGTGCCCTAGCTAAGTCTCCTATATAAAGATCATTTTTATTCCAATGACACTAAGGTATAGTCTGTATTTCTATTTACGTAGACTATTTATCTATCACATGTTGATTGTTATATTATGAACTGTGTTATCTATGAAATATTGAAAAATACTCTTATGATTACCATTGCATATATGCATCATGTTAGACAATCTATAAACTTTTCTTTTGGAAGTTGTTGAGATACTACTAGAGTATATGTAGTGTACTCACGAATAACATACAATGTGGATGGTACTTGACATGAGCCAAAGCAAGTGAAAGGTCATGATTGACTATTTCAACTAGTTTGATATTTTCTCCGTCTATTGTTTGCCTCCAATGTCCATTTCTCATTTGTTTTATATACAATTGTTCAGTGAGTATTGATAATTCTCTAAATAATTACCGGTGAATTGTTCTCCAACATATTGCAAAAAGTACTCTCTTCATACATATTGAGTTTAAATGTCAGGTAAAAATGTGTGACTCTGGCAGTATTTCAAGTATCACAATTCTTCCTGTTACTGATTTGAAGATGTCTTTTTTGTGCCGAGATCAGTTCAGTCTGGTTCCTGAACATGTCTGACCTTAAGTAGGTTGTTATGTTGCATGCACGCCTACTCTGATAATGAAAATGGTTCATGAAACATGCACACATAAGCTTGATCAGCTTTCCATTGCACAGACTAACAGCTCAACCCAAAAAAAATAAAAAATGTTTAGCTACCATTCACTGCAAAAAACAGTCATAGGACCTCATTGTGCTCTTGGTGGTCTTCAGGCAAGACTGCTGCTGTGGCGGCTCCCAAAGACCGCCATGCTGGTGGTCATTTGACTGCTGTATTATGAATCACACTGTGAATACCACCAAAAAACAGTAAAATGTCCGAAACCGCCAGGACACTGGCAGGTGGAAAAGAGGCAGTCCCACCACCAGCACCGCCAGCCTGACACAAATACGCCCACCAGAGTACGATACACAAATCAGCACATCGGTACTTCCATGGCGGTAAAACATTGGCTGTGCAAGCCGCCACAGTTAGAACCCACCACTGACAGAACACAGCACCATATTGGACAGTTTGAATACCACACACCTGACACACATCCATACACATGATTCACCTACACACTGTACAATATAAGACAGCCCCACACAACCCACAATCCTTTGCAAATAAAACACCTTACAGAGACACTGAGAGCTGGCACATACACAGAGAAGCACCCTGACACTATAGGCACACACACATCACACACACCACACATCTAATAAACAAACACAACACACACATAACCGCCACACACATTCCGCTACAACCGTCAATCCCTCACAACGCACCACCCACACCCCATCATTCACCCAACACTGCACTCTTTCATACACAACACCCCCACACCATAAACGCAATCTCAAACATGTCCCCACAAAAGTACCCAAGATTCACAGACGATGAGTTGAGGGTGATGGTAGATGAAATTGTCAGGGTAGATCCACAACTGTTTGGGGCACAGGCCCAGCTAACATCATTTGCCAGGAAAATGGAGTTATGGCAAAGAATAGTCGACAGGGTTAACTCAGTGGGCAGTCATCCATGCACAAGAAACAACACCAGGAAGAGGTGAAATGACCTACGGGGGAAGGTGCGTTCCATGGCATCGAGACACCAAATAGCCATGAACAAGACTGGCTGTGGGCCTCCCTCCTCCCCCACACTTAACATATTGGGAGGGCAAGGTCTTGGAGATACTGCATTCTAAGGGCCTGACTGGAATACCTGGGGGACTGGAGTCTGGTAAGTATCCCCAACATCAATGTAACATAGTTGTTGTGTCCTGCATGCTTTCGCATCACCCACATACCCCATAATTCCCTAATTTACCCACTGAACCTACCTGCCAATCACCCAGTGTCCCTCTCCTGCATGCCACCACCCCGCACAGCCCTTAGCAAGGGCAGGGATGCCACAGCCTAATTCTAGCACTATAAATACCACAGTACACCGAACCATTAATGCAAAAACCTGCATGTGCACATCAGGTCACATGTCATGCATGTCCGACTATTGTACAACCTACACCATCTAGAATGTACGACTGAGGACCAGTACATTGCAATGACAGCAATGCAATGGCACACCACAATGGCAAGTATGGCAAAACACAGCCACAGCCCTGCAACTATTCAAAATGGACACTGATCCATATCCCCAAGTCAGTAATGGACTGACCATGGGTTGGAAAGGAAGATGCCTGAATCCATGCACGCAAACAAGATCTAGAGACAGGAGTACTAGCCTTGCATACTCTGTTCCCTGTGGGACATCATGGGTCAATGTTCAGTCATTATGTGACACTACTACCAAGCCAGGTACCAGAGTCTATTTGTCATGTCAAGTATCAGATACTTACAGAAACCCATCTGCAGTGCCATATGTACCAAACATTGATGACAGCACAGAACATGGAGTATGACACTCCTGTCACAGACTCCTATGTACCACCAAGCTATGCTGTGCAGCAACTGCATTGTCATTGCCTGGAATCATGCTAAGCCATTGTCTCTATCACACAAAGATGGTGCTAAACACATGTTCTTAACTGTACTCTGTGTCTCACTCCATCCACAGGTAACACTGCCATTGCCACCATGGAGAGGATAACAGATACTGCCAGCGCTCCTCTGGATGACGACCCCAGTGAGGGCAACAGGCCTGGATGTCTGGACAATGATGACCTACTTGACCCATCCATTGACATCTGGTCAGTCAACGACTCCCAGCCTCACCCTGCTCACAAATGTTTCCCCCCCACTGAGTTGCTCAGACATCACAGCCAATCAAGAACCCCTAAACCTGTGTCCCAACGACTGTTCAAACTATTGTGTTCCCCACAGTACAGGGTCCTGAGTCTGACCTTGACACCCCAGACAATGATGGCCCTGCTAACTCTGGGAGTGGGCACACAGTGCCAGGGGCACAGGCAGCTGGAAGCAGGGTACACTGGAGGGATGCTGTGGGACAGAGGATGGGGAGGTCAAGGGACTCCACTGATCAGGATACCATCTCTCAAGTCCTGGAAGCATACCAATCTTCCCAGTACAGGATGGGCCAGATCATCACCATGTTGGGAAAGAATCAAAGGCTGCAGGGGAAATACCACCAGGTGGCCATGCAGCAGTGGCAGGCACACGACGAAACCATGGCCTCCATAGCAGGGGTGCTGAGGGACATCAACTGGGATGGGTGATATAGCTACCCACCATCAGGCCCCTTCCACTAGCAATGTGACATCTGCACCCTCTACATCAGTGGAAGCTAAGGGAATGGAGTCCCTGCAAGGGAAGCCCCAAGCCTCAGTCCCACCCCGCCTGTAGCATAAAAATCACCCCACAAATGTGGACATCCAGCTGCAGCAGATGCCAAGACCCACTGCCAAGAAGTGAAACTCTTGTGATTTCCCACTCTTGTGTGTTTCTGAAACATGCTGTTGATGGGTCTGAATCTTAACTCCATTTTCCCATGGGACAAGGACACAGGACATGTGTGACCAAATGTTGTAGCAGCTACTCTGATCAATCCATCTCCCATGACTCTATTCATCACCTGTTTATTATGTTGTACACTTTGATTTGACTACTCACAAAACTGATATGCACAATAAATCACTTTTTGACACAGCTACAGTACATGTGTGTTTAATAGTATACAAAATGTCCTACAACACAAACGTGATCTGGTAATGGCCCCTTGATTCCAACTGCCAATGCAATGGCCATCAGATGGAGGCCCCCTCAGCAGGACACACATGACAACAGTAATGTTACTGGACAAATGTCACAGTATGATTTTGAAATCCACAGTAACACCAGTGTATAGACCGTTGAGGTATCTGCAATTAGAGCAAGACAGAGAGTACCATCAAGATTCAAGGCATGAGTACAGAGTAAGCCCATGTGCAGGTAACCAATGGTATGCCTATTGTATTATGACTCCAAATCATAGACATCTAGATAGGACCTATGCAGCACAAGGTTCAGCACCTTCCTAATATCATGTTAGCAAGCTATCTGTCCTGAACACCTCTCACAACTATAACCATTGAATACAGACTATGTATACCCCAAGCACCAGGTAGCAGACTCACATATGATATCCACATCCTGTGGGTGGGGGGAACTGGCAATAGGAGAATACATGAAATACAGCTCAAAACTGGTTGTTCCATGAGAGAATTGAATGTTTGAATCAGTTGCTGCAACATGTTAGGGCAGAACCACTAATACTATTTTACCAACAATCCCTTTGTCTGCTACAACAACTCACACACAGGCACTGGACATCATAACACTATCACATTTGCCAAGGGTCAGGAGGTGTAATGTCAGCTATACACTTCTGATTGTGTACTGACAAGCCATGAAGAGTCTACCTCACATACCTGTCTGTCACTGGAAGTACTGATTGATGAGCTAAGTCCCACAGTCAGCAGCGCCTTCGTCCTCTGGCTCTTCTTCACTTTACATATCTCCATTTGAAGGCACAGGTACCTCTGCCTCACTCCATCATCTAGCAATGGTATCCAACACCTCAGGGCTAGATTGTGGAGCATGCAGCAGGCAACAATGATTTGGCAAACCTTGTGGGGTGAGTAGAGGAGGGCACCTCCAGATAGGTCCAGGCACCTGAATCTTGCCTTCAGGAGGCTAAAAGTACACTCTTTTACACGCCTTGTCCTTGCGTGGGGTACTCATTGAAACAGAGTTCATCTTGCCTGGCTGAGTACCTCACAGATGTCAACATCCAAGCAAGGTATAGATAGCCAGAGCCACCTGTGAACACAATGGCAGAACAAAACCAAATGAGGTACAGCGATTGTGAAGATTGTGATGACAGGTCACATGACATTTTTTTAATATAATAATGCATACTCACCAACCATCCAGGCCCTCTGTGTGTGTGTAGTCATGCCAGCATGTTTGGGACATTGCTGTTCTGCATAATGTAGGAGTCATGCACTGAGCCAAGCAACTTAGAAGTCACTTGGGAGATATACTGGTCTGCCAGACACACCACCTGCATGTTGATTGAGTGGTAGATCTTTCTGTTCCTATGCACCTGTTCATTGACAGTGAGAGGGTTCAGGGATACATGGGTGCCATCAAGGGCCTCTACCACATGAGGAATCAGTCCCATCTGATAAAAATCAACCTTCACAATGGCCATATCAGCTCTTTGGGGATATCTGATGTAGCTGTCCAGGTGTTGCAAGAAAGCACACCGTACATCCTTCAAAACCTGACTGAACATGAGCTGAGACATCCCTGCTGTTAAGGCAACATTATGCTAAAATGAGCCAGTGACCAGGAAGTGTAGCACTGACAATACTTAAATGATGGGTGGTATGCATTAGGGATTGCGATTGCTTGGTATCAGATCTGGCTCCAAATGTCTACATTGATCCATGATAGTTTGGCGATTCAGATAGTAGGTCTGGATGACATGCCTGTCCTCCATGGTTGCCAGGTCTACCAGTGGATGGTACACTGGTGATTATCTCATGTCCCTCATGGCAGGATATCTAATTAGAGAGGAGAGAATGTGTAATAAGTTGTGCAATTGGCAAACACCCACACATGTGTAAGGGATGTGGAGCAATGCTGACACAAACATTACAGACCATAAAAATGGACATCAGACACTGTCTTTGCAGCACATTGGCTGGAATGTCAGTCGGATGGGGGATGTGACACACTTATTTAAGAACCTGCATTGAGTACATGTGCCCAAAATGGCAGCCGCCTGACCTACTGTTCTGGACAGTTAGAAGTGACCTAAGTAAGCCAGCAGAAGTCGTCATGGCGGTAGGTGGCCGCAACCACAGTGTAACTTGTCATAGGTTAACATTGCTGCCTATGGTGGACTTGGGCGAATGGCGATGACCGCCGGTGGGGACGGTCCTGTATGTGGCAGCTGTGACCGCAATTTTCTGCAGTCTTGTTCACTTGACTCCTGGCACTGTTTCCAGCTAGACCTACACTATGTGAGCTGCTGTGTCCTGCCTCTGAGAGCCATCATGCCATGTCCTGCACGTAATAGGGCAGATGCCTTCACACAGGAAGAGCTGGAAAAGCTGGTGGGGGAGGTTCTACCCTTGCATGGAAAGAGGTAAGGGACACCAGAGGAACAGGTGAGTCCAATGTCCCAGCCATGTGTGATTGGTATTGTGTGTGACAGTGAGTTGGTCATGTGAACTGTTGTGGGTGTAGATGCATGCATGTGCCATTCCGTACAAGCTGTGGGCAGGGAGGATTGGTATGTGTGCCCACTTACTGTTACAGTTATGTTATATCAACAACGGTTGGTATAGTGCATGTGTGCATGACTTTCTCCTTTTATCTGTCATCCATGCAGGTGAACACCCGTTAGAAGAAAGGGATCTGGTGTGCCATCACCAAGCAAGTGTGGGCCCTGGGGTTCCAGCAGCCGGTGGAACACCCATTGTCGCAAGCAGTGGGAGGACCTGAGACGCTGGACCCGAAATACCGCAGAGGTCCAGCTGAGGATGTCCTCCCAATGAGGGAGGGGTGCCCATCGGACCGTGACCCCGCTAATGGCCCAAATTTTGGCAGTGGCCTACCCTGATGTGGAAGAGCATTTGAGGGCAGCACAGCAGTCATAAGGGGGTAAGTACTGACTGTTACCTGGTGCTTGGCTCTGGTTGAATGCTGTTTGCTGTCTCACGGTTCTTTCAGTGACGATGTAGTAGCTGACAAATGTTTCTAGACTAGTGGTAATCAGTTGGTACCACCTTGCAAGTGTATGAGATGTGGAGCAGACATCATTGTTTGCTATGTGTGAGTACTGGAATCATGTATCATGTCATCATTCTGACTGCATGTGGAAATACCCTAATGTCAATGGTACATGTGTTGGGGATCCTGCCCTTCCTATGCATGTGAGCTGGTGTTTCACCATACCCTTTTACCCTATCCCGGACCATCCCTCTGTATATGTCTTTCAGTGGCTCTAAGGTGTCTGACCACTCCCATCTGTGCTGATCACCTGTTGTAGCAAGAGGTTGAGTCACTTATTTGGTATAGGCTCCGGACATCACGTTTTTAATGGTAAAGGTCTGGACTCCATGTAAGGCCGCAATCTCATATACAACACAGATATGGCCCTCCTAGGCCAGTACATGTCTGTGTTTGTTGTTGTAACTCCTTTGTTTGTTTATTTCCATTCAATGGGATATGTGAAGTTAGAAACGTAGGGACATTCTACTTTGGGGGTATGCTTTGGGTATTCATAATACAATTGCTTTTCCATGTGATTGAAAGGTCCCAATTGATGGGTAATAAAGAATGTTTGTGGTTTGTCAGAGACAACCTTATACAACATGTGATGTCAATGTTATGTGTGGAAATGGCATACCCAAATCCATTGTAACCTCGTTAATACGCTGCATACATCATGTCTCTATGGTTAATCGGGGGCACACCATGTGGAGTAGGACAATCTATGTTACCCTTGACGTAGCTGATGTGTCCAGTCAGGTGAGGAATATGTATTGCATTACTTATGTGATCATGAATTGATGGTCTGGTTGTACCACCATGTCCAAAGCAGGCAGGTGTTGTAATGAAAGATGTATTTAATGCACTGGCAGTCCTGTTGAGCCATGTGTTAATCATGTGTACATGTAATTTCTGTGTTACATTTGTATAGTCTGGAGTAATGTACATGTAATCAGGAGTTAGGTATGGTGTCAGTGATGTAGGTGTACTCATGTTGCCAAGTCCTGGAACTTTGGGAGCATGTCAGGTGGAATCGTAGGTGGCCTATGATGGCCATAGTGGCTGCGTGTTGTGTAGTTGTTGTGAGACTACACTGTGTAATTGGCTAAAAATGTGTAATGGGTGATATGTAGGCCATTGTAGCTGGACATGCAAAAATGAAGTGATGTGGCGTGTCTGTGTATGGTGTCTGCTGATATTGCTTTGTGATTGTGTGAATGTCATGCCGTGGCTGTTCTCCAGACATGTTTTCAACACATCAGTTGTCACCTGTATGGGAGTGCCACTTGTTGTGGCTTGATCATTTCAGGTACCTATGTTGGCATTTATGTATTGGGATCAGTCAACAATGTGATATGTGTGGCATGTGCTGTGTGAAATGTGAATTGGGTAGTCTACACTTTCAAGGGACATTAGTATTTGAGATGGACTGGTGAGGTGTAGTTTCAGGACATGCATGATGTGTTGGGATCACTTACCTGCTCTTCCAATTGGTGATAGGAGTATGGAGATATAGGATCTGGAATTTGCATGATATATCTACTTCTACAAGGGCACGAGTAGCATGTAGACATGGCTTTACATGTGTACAGATGGATTAATCCAGCCAGGCTAGCTGACTCAAAATTTGATGTGGGTGAGATGGATGACTTAAATGGGTGGATAGTATTAACATGATGTGACATGGGGTAGGATATGTGTAATGCAATTGGAGATGGCCTAGCTTGGACCTGTTCATATGCAGTACTGCATGTTTCCATGTGTGATTGTAAGGAATGTGATAACCCTTTCTCTACCTCTCTGTCTCTCCCTCCCTCTCTCTCTTTCTCTCTTTGTGTGCATCAGCATTAGCAGGTGAAGGAGACAGGGCACAGGCGAGTGGGGATTCTCCGTGCCATGGGACCAGGAGTGCTGCGACCAGCGACAGTGAAGGACCCTGTGGGCCGGAGGGCAAGGGGAGTGCCATGGGGGAGACAGAAACATCATCATCCTCAGAATCATCCTCCAGTGGACACTCCACGGCGGTGGCGGACCCATCTGGGACCATCACAGCACCATCTTTGTCTGCCATCCCCTTACTACCACCGCCTCCCTGTAGCTCCCCACCCAGTTGTCGGTGCCTGCTCACCCACAAGGGTGGGTGTCTCCTTAGCCACAGGCTCCTCTTCCCCTGCCCCAGTCAGCCCTGCTGCCCTCTGTAAGGAGGCTATTGACCTTCTAAGGTCCACCTCTGGGGTCAGTCCACCATCATGAAGGCCATCCAGGGACTTGCGGCTAAAGTCCAAAAGAGCAATGCATTGCTGTAGGGCATTCAGAGTGCACTGTCTGGCCTACAGAGATCCTTTCAGGCTCTGGCCTCTGCACTGACAGACACTCCAACAACCACTACCTGCACAGACCCCCCTAACGCCCCCACCTCCACATACACTGCACCTGACACTCCAGCAGGCACCACACCAACATTCACAGATCCACCCACAATTCTAATCCTACCCACAGTCAGCACAATAGCAGACCTGCAGACATCAACCCCAGTCACCACATCCGCAGCCAGCACAACCACCGACACACCCACATGCAGCACATTCGCCATACCTGCAGTCACCACCCAAACAGACAGTCACCCACCCAGCACCTCCCAGCTCCTCCACCCCCCTCCCAAGACACATAAACACCCACACTCAACCACCGAATAGACACCCGGCACAAACAAGCATTTCTCGCATACACCTGCACCCAAAACATCCACCAAAACACCTCCTACAAGCGTTCTCTCTCCCTCCACTCCCAAACCCTTTTTCCATGACCATCCCTGTGTGTCTAAGAAGTTTTTACTCTCAGAGTGAAACCATTTCTCTACTCCTCTCCCACCCCGTGTGACCCCAAAAGATCCATTTCCCTCCCCAAGTCCAGGCCTACGACCTCCAAGTCCTCCCCTGCATCCCCTGTAAGTACCCATGCCCCTGCCAAGAAGTCAACCCCTCCTAAGTGTTCCCAGCACACCCCTAAGCCAAGTCCAAAGGTCCCATCTCCCAAGCCCAAGCCCAAAGACCCCCCTCCCAAACCTAGGCCCAAACCCCACAACCGCCCCCCAATTGCTGAAGTGCCTTCCGCCCCCTTCATGCCCATAGCCGTAGAGGTAATTTAGCAGTGATGAGTCAAGTTGGGGCAATCTGACATACCAGCTCTGCTTGTTGCACTTTGGACTTTGGGACTGGCCCCAGGCTGTTTTTATTTGTAAATAATGCTATCTAGAATAATTTTAACTTTCTTTATATACCTAGATCTGGGCCAGCCAGTTGTTGGTTCCAGCTTTATCATCTTTGTCCTGCATTTTATTCCTCATGGCGGTTATGGTCTTGCCTGCTTCAAATTATGTGTGAGTGTGTTATATGTGTGTGGTGGTAATGCTACCTGTTGTTTCTGAGCTGCTTGTGTGGGTGTTGTCATAGTTGGACTCTTGCTTTAGGCAAGACTGCTTGTTTAGGGATGACAGCACTTTTGTTTGTCTGTGGCTAGGCCAATCCTACAACAAGTCACAACTGTCAGCCCAGCCCTCCCGGCTCACAAGCAGTACCTCAGCAAAAACCCAAACAGTAAAAGGTGATTTGTGGCAGCCTTTACTCATGGACTCAATAGTACGATGCCTCAGGGGAGTCATGGTTAAACGGAGAGTACCCTTTTCTCTCATGAGCAACATGTCTCGGTCACACCCAGGCAATGAAGGAGATGCAGTGAAGTTTTCAATAAGTTTTATTAACAAGACTGTAATCTACTGTAATGGGCTGCAATGATTAGGAAAAAAACGAGAGTCATGAATACAAAGACCCCCACCATCTTGCAATAACATAGGATGAAAAGTAGTTGTGAAATAAACCCTAATACCCTAGCATGAAGAACCTAGGGGGTGATTCTGATTCTGGCGGGCGGCGGAGGCCGCCCGCCAGAATTCCGCCCCCATTATACCGCTCCGCGGTCAGAAGACCGCGGAGGGTATTATGAGTTTTTCCCTGGGCTGGCGGGCGGTCTCCAAAAGACCGCCCGCCAGCCCAGGGAAAAACTCCCTTCCCACAAGGATGCCGGCTCGTAATCGAGCCGGCGGAGTGGGAAGGTGCGACGGGTGCAGTGGCACCCGTCGCGTATTTCAGTGTCTGCAAGGCAGACACTGAAATACTTTGCGGAGCCCTCTTACGGGGGCCCCTGCCGTGCCCATGCCATTGGCATGGGCACGGCAGGGGCCCCCAGGGGCCCACGACCCCCCCTACCGCCATCCTGTTCATGGCGGCTTTCCCGACATGAACAGGATGGCGGTAGGGGGGGTCAGAATCCTCATGGCGGCGGAGCGCGCTCCGCCGCCATGAAGGATTCCCCCGAGCAGCGGTAAGTCGGCGGGAGCCCGCCGACTTGCCGCTTCTGACCGCGGCTGAACCGCCGCGGTCAGAATGCTCGTGGGAGCACCGCCAGCCTGTTGGCGGTGCTCCCGTGGTCGGTGGCCCTGAGAGCTACATGTGTTAAACCTAATCTGCCAGTACCATGTCCATGAGAAGAGCCCTCCAACTCTTGTTACTTTAGAATGAGGTCTCTAGATCAGACTCCTTGGTGACAAGAAGACTGGGTCTGCATTACGACGATGTGTATCATAGATAACGTTGGTGGCATCTGGTAGGAATCCCTCTGTTAATCTTGTCTGTGTAAGATGTATTTATACAGATCTAGTAAGACCCCTGATGCAGGTATGTTCCCAAACAATAAGAAGAAATGCTTGTGGTGGCTATTATATTAACAATTTCCTAAAAAGGTACATTATGTTACTGCATGATGTGAATACCTACATATATAATTTATCTTTGACGCTGATAGTGATGCCTTACAGAGTGGCACTGATAACCTGAAACTAAAACATCTTCCTTACTATAAACATAGTAGCCATTTTGAGGAAATAATGAAATAAATGTGCTAAAACAGAGCAAGCTAAGTAGGTTGAAAGTCGCTAGGTGATGGGGGCACAGGCCTGCAAACCAGAAGGCTGGGCTAAACTCCTCATTCCCATTAAAACTAAATAGGATCCACTACAGTGTGTGCTTTGCATTTTTCCCACAGTGATGGCTCGGTATGGTGTGTTGGGCATGTATGTGTGTGGGCCATCTAATTAGGTTACTTTGTTTGGATTGATTGTGTTGGCTGTTGTGATTTGAAGTGTTGTGTGCCTTTGTGTGGTGGTACTGTATGTCTGTGTGTGTTTGTGTGGTGAATGGAATGTCCGAACTGCTGTGTGGTGTGTTTGCGAGGTGTGACAAATGCCTCATTGTATAGCTGTGTGACTGTATGTTTATATAGCTGTGTGATTGTATGTATTGGTACAATGGTGTTGTTATGATCTGTTGTATATATGTATTGTCAGGTGGGGGTGAGTTGTGGCATTTTGACGGTACGTTTTAGGTGTTGCGGTTGTTGTGTAGTGTAGTTGGTGGTGCTGTGTGTTGTCATGTTTGACAGTGCCAGTGCTGTGTGTCTGCAGCTTGGTATGCGTTTTGGTAGTGTGTATTGTCTGTGGTGTTTGTCCTGGGTCTGTGTGTGTGTGTATATGGCTATGTGAAAATGTGCATGTCAGTGTAGGAGTACGTGTATGTGCCACCCTCTCCACCCGTTCCGGATGTGTATGTTGTGTGTGTGTTGCGACCTTGCCATTATGCAATAGTGACAGGTAAGTGTGTGTACTCACGGTTGCTGCCACTGTCAGCGTCGCTGGTTCCGGAGTCCGGTGAGTAGGAGCAACGGGAAGATGTGTAGTTCAGGTTCCATTGCGGATCCAGACAGGTGTGGCTTCCTAAAGGTCGGTGTCTCCATTTAAACAGTTGATTTCCGCCAGGGTTTCTGTGGTGGTGCAACCGCGGTGGACACCATGGCGGTGTGCAACTTCATAATCTGTCCAGCGGAAACATGGCCTCCGCTGGCCTGAAGGTGCCTCCCACCGTCCATGGCGGTCTGACCACACTGGCGGTGCCAGTGGTGGATTAGCTGTATTCTGTTGAGAAGACCGTTATGGTCACAATTTGGCGGTCTTCCCTGCCAGCCTGTTGGTGGTACGACAACTACCGCCAAGATGGCGGTAATGGAACCTCCAACATCGTAATGAGCCCAATAGTCTTATTATACTTAAATTACATCTTGCATTTGAAAATTAATGTTGGTTTACGACATTCATAAGCCTCCATATTCAACTTGTTTAGTCAGAATACAATGTTGACTCTTTACCTTATTCATTGGCATACAGTTTCCTCATATTTGAAATTAGTTTTTTTTACGCAAATTCAGCGCAAACCTAACTCCATATTTATATTTTGGCGTTAGACATGTCTAACGACAAAGTTTTGGAGTTAAAGTCATTTTTTGCTTGCGGGATACTACCTTGCGTCAATGAGATGCAAGGTAGGCATTCCTATGCAAAAAATGACGATATGGCCTTAGCGCCATTTTTATCTCCCCTGTGCTAAAATCAAGCATGGGGGAACGGGCCTTAAATAATGGCATTAAGCTTGCTTAGCGCCATTATTTAACACCAGGGCAGGCATTAGGGGACCTGTGGGCCTATTTCCATGGTCAGAGACCATGGAATGGGCCCACAAATGCCCTTCACTAGCTCCAGGGACACCCCCACCCACACCAGAGGGATGCCAGAGGATGGAGGGACCCCATCCCAGGTAACTAAGGTAAGTACAGGTGAGTATATTGATTTTTTTTTAAAGTGTGATGGGGGACCTAACTTGGGCCCCCGACATGGCACTGAGCCCAATGGCCAGGCCCAGGGCACATATGTCCCCTGGGCAAGGCGATTGGGGTGGTGGGCATGACACCTGTCTTTACTGGAGTCATGTCCATGGGTGTTGTGCGTCAAAGGATGACGCTAGTCTGGTTAGAGGCATTTTTATGCCTCTAACCAGACTAGCATTATCCTTTGACGTACAACCTCCTGTACCCTCTATGCCTCCCCCACCTGGCTAGCGTCCTTTTTCAAGACGCTAGCCGGGCCTTACCGCCAGTTACCGTCGTTCCATAAATATGACGCCGTGCCGGAGTCTTGGAATGGCACTGGCCAGTGTCTTATAATGGCGCTAGCCGGCGGTGTACTTTTTCACGCAAAACTGCGTTAGCACAGTTTTGCATGAAAAAGTAAAAATCTGGGCCTTAATGTTATGGCTCTTATAGACAGAATACAGCACCAATTTCACCTGGATATAAAACATAATCACTTTTGTGACTTCATATATGATGGCTATATATTTTTTCTACAAAGGGTAATAGAAGTTGCTACATCTTTACAAGTGTGTTCATACTAATTTAACTGTGTTACAACCCTTACATGGGTAATCTGACATTTTGCCAAGTAGTATGGATCAAAGTTATACACATCTCTATGTCTAATTGGGAGCACTAGTATTTAGTCTGAGTGTTCTTTCAAGGTAAATTTAGATGTTGCACTAGTTTGACTTTTTTCAAGTTACCTGTTTCTCATACTTCTGGAACAGCTAAATCAAATTCATTTGCAAAAGACAAGAGCCTATTGCAACTTTCTGTAGGACTTTGCTCACTTTTAAACAGCTATGTTGGGTAGACCGTTTGATTAATTCTTAATCATAAGTTATAACATAGCTCTCGCAGGTAGTCCATTTTGTCTACTCTGTTACTAGCGTGGACATTATAATTAAATAGCACATTCTTCATTTATCTTAACATTTGAACATTTTGGTTATTCACTGTGAATTCACTTTGGATTGTCACTGTTCTACCTAGAGTACCTCATTATAGTAACACTTTCCTCTTGTTCTCCTCTGATAAATATAATTGTATCAGGATGTTTTGTACAATGTTGTTGCTTGTATTTTTCACAGCTTTGAAGAAGACTCTGTGATTCATGGATGATACACATGTTGTCTGTTCATTGTCTGCTGTAGAATAAACTGATTTGAATAAAGAAGACCCAAATTAAGAACCATCATTGTATGCAATCAGATGACTCTCACATTAAAAGTGTTTCTTCATTGTAATGATATGACATTTTATTATAATGTGCAAAACACATCATAGATACAAGTTACTAGCTTTGTTAGAAAAAACATTCTCAGATGCCTCAAAGTATGACCTTTGATTGACTTGGCCTGTTTATGGGTACAGTATGATATTTTGGAGATTTAAACTGAGGGAATGTTTTTTGTGTGAGTTGAATCTTCCAAGACTTAATCAAACAGTACTGATCTCTAAACATTGGTACTCAAGGCTGTTTGTTCTTTAAACCAATTGTTTTTATTAGCTCAAACCATTGGTAATCTCTTGCTGTCCTCTTTAAATCTCACTTTTGAAATTGTTGTCAAAGGAAACAATGACACATTAAGCCCCTGTGTTTCTGAGCAGCATTGTTTTGTCATGTTTTGACACACATAAGCATGTCCATAGACATGGAAAAACAGTCATGTGTTGTCAGTTTTATTTCCTTTACAGGAGTACATACATCACTCATGCCACACACTGTTGTGTGGAGTTTGATGCACCTCTTATGGTTGATGATAAAGGTGATGAAGGACAATGTCACTTCTTGCTTGAGAAATACTACAGAATAATTGGCGGATGACCTCTTGTACTACTGCCACCATTCAGAGGAGAGCTATCTAATGGCAAGCTTACAAAATATCCAATGGAAAACTGGCTATCTGGGCACCAGCAGCTTTGATCTGTCTCTTTAGGATATGTATTATCCTTTTTTGGAATAATTGGAATTATCTGGATTTTTTGTCAACATTAATATGTTTCACAACTGCCTTGTTGATTCTCTACCCCTGCAAACATCATTCCAACATCCTTATTTAGACCGAGGAGGGTGGCCTGCCAATTCATCAATTTAGAGATCACTGACTGTCGGCCTGGAATGTCTCTGCTGTGAGAAGAGCCATTGACACAAAAAATACTCTTTACAGAGTAAAATAAAGTAAAGTTTGCCAACTGGCACCATGTTTCTTGCATTTGCTCAGCAAACTTTTTTGGCCAGACAAAACACACTTCCAAAATCATATTTTTTCAGTACAAAATGTAAATGACTAAGGCCCTCATCATGACATTAGTGGTAAATCCCACTTACCACCATGGTGACAGCTGCCAACATACCACTGCGGTGGCGAATATCAGTTCACCATATTATGACACACACACACCAATCTGACAGAATACTGCCACATACACAAATCCACCAGCCCAAAGGTCAGTGTTAAACTGTTGGTACTAACACCCATACTGTTACACCAACAAAACAATGCCCACTACATTGCAACCCACGAATCACCACGGCAGACATTCAATGGTGGTAAATCATTGGCGGTACGCACCAGTGCGCTCAAAAGGAACACCCAAATACTAAACCACACAGCGTTGGCCAATACCAAAAACACACACTTGACACTCATACACACACTACACCCACCCACCCACAGCACTGTAAAACACACACCCACGTCACCCACAAACATTTACAAATACAAATTATGGCCACCAGACTGACATCATGACCACTGCAACTACTAGACACACACACCATAGATCCCTCACGCACCCCACTATGCACACCCATCACAGTATCCAACACACTCACACACACCACACAACACCTATATCCCCACAAAGGCACCCCCATTTCACAGATGAGGAGTTGCAGGTCATGGTGGAGGGAATAGTCAGGGTAGAGCCACAGCTGTTTGGAGCACAGGTACAGCAAATATCCATAGCCAATCCCACAATACATCACTATACACAATCAAAGGTGTCAGGGCAACAGCAACGATAGAGGGGAAGCTAGGGATGTACAATATGCTACAGGCATGAAGCATAATACATCACTTACATTCCCGGAGGTGCCCCAGCCAATGTCAGCGGAGAGGAGGTGCCACGACTATCCAGTCCCCCAACAGAAGATGCCCCCAGTGATGACAAACAATCAATCAATCAATCAAGGATTTATAGAGTGCACCCGTTAGGGTCTCAAGGCGCTGGGGGGAGCTACTGGTCGTAGAGCTATGTCTTGAGGCATTTACTGAATGTCAAGAGGTCTTGGGTCTGGCGAAGGTGGAGCGGTAGGGAGTTCTAGGTCTTGACGGCTAGGTGAGAGAAGGATCTTCCTCCAGTGGTGGTGCGGCGGATACGGGAGATGGAGGCGAGGGCGAGGCTGGTGGAGTGAAGATTGCGGGTGGGGGTATGGAAGGTGATCCTGTCGTTGAGGTTGGCTGGGCCTGTGTTGTGGAGGGCCTTGTGTGCGTGGATGAGGAGTTTGAAGGTGATCCTCTTTGATACTGGTAGCCAGTGAAGGTCTCTGAGGTGGGGGGAAATGTGGTCGTGGCGTGGGATGTCCAGAATGAGGCGGGTGGATGCGTTCTGGATTCTTTGGAGCTTTGTGAGGAGTTTGGTTGTTATTCCTGCATATAGGGCGTTTCCGTAGTCCAATCGGCTGCTGACCAGGGTGTGGGTGATAGTTTTCCTGCTTTCAATGGGAATCCACTTGAAGATTTTGCAGAGCATGTGGAGAGTGTTGTAGCAAGAAGAGGAGATGGCATTGACCTGCTGAGTGTGGAGTCCAAGATGAAGCCTAGGTTGCGTGCATGGGTGGTGGGTGAGGGGGTGGTTCCTAGGGAGGTGGGCCACCAGGAGTCATTCCAAGTTGAGGGGTTGGTGCCAAAGATGAGGATTTCTGTCTTGTCTGTGTTTAACTTGAGGTGGGTTGATTCCATCCAGCTGGCGATGGTGTGAAGTCCGTTGTGGAAGTTGTTCTTTGCAGTTGTAGGGTCTTTTGTGAGGGAGAAGATGAGCTGACTGTCATCTGCGTAGGAAACTACATTGATGTGGTGGGTTTGTGCGATGTTGGCGAGGGGGGCCATGTACACATTGAAGAGTGTGGGGCTGAGCGAAGATCCTTGGGGAACGCCACAGATGATGCCAGAGGCTTCTGACAGGAACGGTGGGAGGCGGACTCTCTGGGTTCTGCCTGAGAGAAATGACGAGATCCAGTCAAGTGCCTTGTTGTGGATTCCAGCGTTGTGGAGGCGTGTGCGGAGAGTGTGATCACATACGGATGAGTGCTGCTGTTTCTCCTTCATCGAGCATGGTCCTATTGTCATCTGTGGCAGCAATGAGTGCAGTCTAGGTGCCGTGATTTCTGCGGAATCCGGATTGGGAGGTGTTGAGTACCTTGCTGTCTTCCAGGAACCGGGATAGTTGGCTGTTTACGATTTTTTCGATGACCTTGGCTGGGAAGGGGAGGAGAGAGATCGGCAGGTAGTTGTTGGGGTCGTCTGGGTCTGCCTTTGGTTTCTTCAGCAGGGTGTTGATTTCTGCGTGCTTCCATCTTTCTGGGAAGGTGGCTGACTCGAAGGAGCTGTTGATAGTTTTGCAGAGGTGGGGGGCGATGATGATGTTTGTCTTATTGAAGATATGGTGTGGGCAGGGGTCCGATTGTGATCCAGAGTGGATGGAGGCCATGGTGGTGGTGGTGCCTCTATGTTGACGGGGGTCCAGGTGTGGAGGAGGTGGGTGTTGCTTGGAGCGTTGGATTCTTGGGTGTTTGTAGTCAGCTGATGGGTCTGGGGTTTGAAGCTATTGTGGATTTCTTCTATCTTTCGACGGAAGTGGGTTGCCAGTGAGTTGCAGAACTCCTGTGATGGCGGGGGTTCGTTGGAGCAGGTCCTGGGGGTGGAGAGCTCATTGATAATGCCAAAGAGCTCTTTACTGTTGTGAGCGTTGGCGTCAATGTGGTTTTTGAAGTGGGTCCTTTTGGTGGTGCGGATCAGTTGGTGATGTTTGCATAGGGCATCCTTGAAAGCGATGTGGTTGGAGTTGGTAGGGTCAAGGTGCCAGGTTTTTCCATTCTGCGACATAGCCATTTGGATTCCTGTAGTTCTGGAGTGAACCAGCTGGCCTTGATTCTGTGGGAGATGTATTTTTTTTTTTTGGAGCGGTGCGAGGGTGTTGCCGCAATCTTCTATCCAGCGATGCAGGATGGTGGTGGCTGTGTTGGGGTCCCAGGGAGTGGGGCCCGGGCGAGAGTGGAGATCAGTTGATCCATTGATATTTTGCTCCAGTTGTGTCAGAGGAGTTGTGTGCGGTGGCGGTTAGTGACTGGTTTCTGGTAGGAGAAGTGGATGCAGCAGTGGTCTGTCAAGCTGAGTTCGGTGGTGTGGCTGAAAGAGACGTGGTTGCTGGCTGAGAAGATGGGGTCGAGTGTGTGGCCTGCGGAGTGGGTGGGTGAAGTGACGAGTTGCTTGAGGCCGAAGTTGGCGAGGTTGTCGATTAGGTTGGTGGTGTTGATATCATTGTTATTTTCTAGGTGGAAGTTTAGGTCACCGAGGAGAATGTAGTCTGTTGAGGCGAGGGCTTGGGAGCTGATGGCGTCGGCGATGACGCAGAACTGCGGTCTGGGTCCAGGGGGTCTGTAGACCAGTGTTCCTCTGAGTGTGTTGTTGGCGTTGATGTGGATTTTGAAGTGGAGGTGCTCGGCGGAGTTGATGGTGTCCTGGGAGTTGGTGGAGACTCTTATGGTCTTTTTGTGGACTGTGGCGATTCCTCCTCCTGGTCTGTTGATCCGGTCTCTTCTGGAGATCTTGTAGTTTTCTGGTATGGCTATGGCTACGTCTGGTTCCGAGGCTGAATTCATCCAGGTTTTGGTGAGGAATGCGACGTCGGGCGAGTATGTGGTCAGGAGGTCCCAGAGTTCAATTGCATGTTTGTGGACGGAGCGGGTGTTAAGTAGGATGCATCTTAGGTGGTTGTCTGTTTTGATTTGGAGTTTTGAGGTTAGGTTGCAGGTGAAATTGCAGGCTTTGCAGGAGAAGGGTCCTTTGGTGCGCGGCGGTGTGGACTGGAAGCAGATGGAGGAGCATCCTTGATTAAGGGCGTGGAGTTCGTTGGCAGTGTAAACGTGTTTGGTGGCGCGGGAGGCGTGTTGGCCAGGGGGTCTGGCGCTGGGCGCGGTCTTGGCACGGATGGGAACAGACGGGCTTGCCTTTGGCGCGCCAGTGGCGCGTCCGCGCTGCGGCCGGCATAAGAGGGGAGGTGGGAGGGAGTGGCAGCTGGGAGGAGGGAGTGAAATGGGATTGCGGGCCTGGCCGGAGCAGCAGGAGTCAGGAGCGGGAAGAGCTCCGAGGAGGAGGGAGGGGTCGGGACCGCGGGGAAGCAGCGGTGCAAACCTTCCAGGAGAGGAGAAGCCAAGAAGCCGAAAGAGGCCGAAAGAAGCCCAGACAAGCCCAAACAAGCCCAAAACAATGGCAGCACTTACTGGAGCAGTGGTGAGGAGGAAGCGACCTGCCTGCAAGGATGCAGGGTCAGAGGTCGCTTCTAACCTCGCGCTGCGGCCGGCATAAGAGGGGGGATGGGAGGGAGTGGCAGCTGGGAGGAGGAAGGGAAACCTCCAATGGGAGTGCGGGGGGGCAGCAGGAGTCAGGAGCGGGAAGAGCTCCAAGGAGGAGGGAGGGGGTGGGACCGCGGGGAAGCAGCGGAACGAACCTTCCGGGAGAGGAGAAGCAAAGAAGCCCAAACAGGCCCAAACAAGCCCAGACAAGCCCAAACAAGCCCAAAACAATGGCAGCACTTACCAGAGCAGTGGTGAGGAGGAAGCGACCTGCCTGCAACGATGCAGGGTCAGTTTGACAGTAACTCTGGACTTCAGGATTTGGATCAACAACCTGGCCCATCAGGGACAATAGAACAGTCGTTCACCCCAGCCCACTCCTAGTCCACCACAGAGACTCCCCCATCAGTTTTCAACACCACAGCACCCATCCAGCATCCCCACACCTCTGTCCCCAGGACACATCAATCAGCAGTGTATCCACCTGTACAGGGACCCCAGTCCACACCCCATCCCCAAGACAATCAGGAACCTGGATTGGTGGCAGTGGGCACATCGTTCAGGGGACTGGGGCACAGGGGAACAGGAACACTGGGAGGACCGCTGTGCACCAGGGGGATGACAGGCCCAGGGAACCAACTCTCCAGGAGGCACTCACCAAGATCCTGGGGTCCTGCCAACAATCCCAGGACACGATGGGCCAGATCCTTGACAACATGCAGGAGAACAAGCGGCTGCAGATGGAACACCATCAGGAGATCAGGGAGGACTTGCAGGCCTTCAACACCACCATGATCTCCATAGCAGGGGTGCTGGCAGACATGGCCAACATCATGAGGGAATCAACAGCACAGCAGCAGGCCCCTACCACTAGCCAGTCTATTGACCAGCCCTCCACTTGGCTGCAGCTAGTGGGCAGGAGGCCCCATCACAGGACCGACAGGCCACCAGCACCCCTCCCCCTGCAGAAGGTGAACCACCCTGTAAACGTTCCCTGTGGCCCAGACAGAAACCAGAGACACTTGCCAAGACCAAGACCAATGCCAGGAAATGAGACTCTCCTGATTGTCCCCCTTGTGTCCCACCTTGTCCACTTTGAACTGCCTTTGCTCCCCTTCCTATGGCCGTTTGGACACTGGACCTGTGCTACAAACAGACTGGAACAATACCCTGGACTTTCCTCTACCATCACCCCATTCCATTGCACTTTTCCCTCAATTTTATACCACTACAATAAACACCCTTGAACACAACTTGACTGATAGTATTTTATGTGTTGAGAATGTGCATTTAGGGGAACAGTCACATCTAGGGCAAATGATCTGAACACTGTGATGGCATACAATGAATGACCTGTAACTGTCTGGAGTAATCACATCAGGGCACTATTGTCATATCACCAACATCTATAAAATGACAAGCCATAGGTGGCAGTAAGTTGAGATGCAATAGAAGTGAATGCCATCATGCTACAGTCACCCAGATGAAATCAATAGTCAGAGCAATGATCACTTCCACTGTCTCACTTGTGTGTCATTCGAAGTTTTGACGTACAACTAATGTCCTGTTGTCCACATCCTCATCCTCTGCCTCCTCATCCTCACTGTCCTCAGGGTCCACTGCTGCCACAGGGGCATCTCCAGTCTCCTCCTCCTGCAGGAAAGGCACATGTCTTCTAAGGCCCAGGTTGTGTAACATGCAGCATACCACTGCTATCTGGCAGACCTTCCAGGGTGAGTAGTACAGGGATCCACCTGTCAGATGGAGACACCTGAACCTGGTCTTCAGAAGGCCGAAGGTCCTTTTGATTAGTCTTCTGGTTCGCCTGTGTAACTCTTTAGAACGGTTCTCAACCTCTGTCCTGGCATTCCTCACAGGGGTCAGGAGCCACGATAGGTTTGGGTAGCCAGAGTCACCTGCAAGTATTGAGGGACAAACTTTAGCCAAACACAATGCTATGGGGATAACACCTGAAGCATACACTGAAATACAGTGGGTGGGAACTCTGGCTCACCTATTAGACACACCCTGTGCCTCTGTAGTTGAGTGATCACATTTGGGATGCTGCTATTCCTCAGGACAAAGGTGTCATGCACCGATCCAGGATTCTTGGCAGTGACGTGGGAGATGACAACGTTTGTACATTCATTGAGTGAAAACTCTTCTGATTCCCGAACACCTGTTCATTCTGGCAGGGGGGACAACCGCAATATGTATACAGTCAGTTTCCCCAATAATATTGGGGATATGCCCCAGTGCATAGAATCCTGCCTTCACAGTGGCAAATCTTCCACCTGGGGGAAAACAATGTAGCTACACTTGTGTTTCACCAAGGAAGACAATACCCTTGTCAGCATGATTGAGAACATTGGCTGTGACATTCCTGCTGCCAAGCCCACTGTTACTTGGAAAGAGCCAGTTGGCAGGAAATGGAGCACTGATAGTACTTGCACAAGAGGAGGGATCCCAGTGGGATGGCGGATAGCTGATATCAGTTCAGGCTCCAATTGGGCACACAGCTCTGTGATTGAGGCCTTGTCCAGTCTATAGGTGACTGTAATGTGCCTGTCCTCCAGTGTAGCCAAGTCCACAAGGGGTCTGTACACGGGGCTTGTCTCCTCCTCCTATTCATCCGCAGTGGTAGGTATCTAAGGGACACAAGAGTGAGTAGGCTGTCACAATTTGAACAATGGAACCACCACCTCCGTGTACATACAACATCAATGTAATGGTACAGTGGGAATTGCAATGTATGTGCAATTCTAGGCAATGACGCAGTTATGGATAATCTGATCGTTGTCCACCACCATGAAATGGTGACCGTCTGTCCTGTATCTTGGGACAGGTGGAAGTGATTTAACTCTGCTGATGTTGGGTGTCGTGGCAGAAGGCGGTCTTGCACCGCCATGCAATTCCTCATTGTCTAATATGGGACTCCATGGAGTACCATGGCCAATAGGGATCAGCACCGGCGGTGACGGTGTACACTGCCGCAGACGTGACTGCCATTTTCTATCTAAATCCTCACTTGTTTCCTGATTTTCCACAGGACAACACCTACACTGCGTGTGCTGCTGTGACCTGTGCCTGGAACCTACCATGGCCCATGTGACCGGGGAAAGAGCTCCTGCCTTCACTTCAGAGGAGTTGGAGAGACTGGAGAATGGGGTCTACCCCAGTATGGACTACTGCATGGGCCTCCAGACCAACAGGTGAGTACACCTTGGGCACAATGCATGTGGAAAGGATGCATGGAGATGTGTGTGCAAGCATCGTGTCATCAGAGGGGAATGTCTGGTGGTGGTGTACATGGTCGCCGCCGGGCGATGTGTGTGCCAATGGAGATGGAAATGGGATTGGTGGGCCATTTGTGTGACAGGCTGGATTGTATGTGTAATGGTGTCCTCCGTCTGTATCGCCTCTGCAGGTCAGCGCCCATCAAAAGAAGGGATTGTGGTGTGCCATCGCCAAGAACGTGCGGACCCTGGGGGTCTACAGCAGGCGGAGCACCCACTGTCGGAAAAGGTGGGAGGACCTGAGGCACTAAGCATGGAAGACCGCCGAGTGGCAGCTAGGGATGACCCCCAACAAGAAAGGGGTGCCGTCAGAACCTGACCCTGGGATGGCCTGCATACTGGCGGAGGCCTTCCCAGATCTGGATGGGCACTTGAGGGCATCACAGTAGCCACAAGGGGATGGGTACAGTGGGCATTACAACAATAATTGGTAGGTGGCATGGGATCTGGGTGGTGGGTGTGAGTTAGTGGGTGCCCCTTAATGCCAGGTCAGATATTGCTGCATGATCCAGCTCAAGGGTAATGAGTGTATAGCAAATCCAGGTAACCTAGCTAGGTTGCATTCCATGTCAGACATGCCTTAGTAGGTCTAACGATTGGTGCAGTTGGCGGTGGTCGGCCCTCATCTTGCTGTGGCATGTAGCCAATTGAATGCCAGTGCAATGCATAGTGCTCAATCCTGATCCTTGTGTGTGACCGTACTGTGTATGCCAACTGTGGTGTTGGTGCTTTAATTGACCCAGTGCTCCCTTTCTCTCCCTCCCCCCTTTCTCGTTCTGTCATCCTGTTCATGTGTGCATTAGCATAATCTGGCGGAGGAGCAGGGGCACTGGTGACAGAAGGAGCTGCATCCCACAGGACCCAAGAGGCAGAGTCCACCAACGCTGAGGGAACCAGTGGACGGAGGGTGAGGGGAGCACCACGGCAGAGACTGGAGGTGACAACACAGACTCAGATACCTCCTCCAATGGAAACTCCCTGGTGGTAGCGGACACCTCTGTGACCACCCCAGTTGCAGGCACAGCTGCCACCCCTGTGCCCTCCCAGTTGTCCCTCAGTAAGTTACCCGTACCCGCTCACACAGGGGGGTGGGCATCTCCTTCACCCCAGGCAACTCATGCCCTGCCCCAGTGAGCCCTACTTCCCTGAGCGAGGAGGCTATGGAGCTCCTGAGATCCATCTCTGTGGGGCAGTAAACCATTGTGAATGCCATCCAGGGGCTGGTATCCCAGATGCAGCAATGCAATGCATTCCTGGAGGGCATCCACAGTGGATTAGCGGCCCAACAGAGATTGATTCAGGCTCTGGCCTCCTCTCTGATGGCAGCCATTATCCCTGTTCCAACTGTCCCCCCTCTAACTACCACTTCCCAGTCCCAGTCTCCATCCCCAACACCATCCCATGCACACATACAGATGAGCATGCACACAAGACATCACACAAGACTGGCACAGTCAAACACAGGCACCACACTTCAGTCCACAAGCACTCACACAAACACCAGACAGTTGCACACACAACCACATCCACTGCCTCCACTGTCTCCCCCTCCTCCTCCTCCACCTCCCTCACAGTCACGTCCACACTCACATCTGCATGCACTGCTTCAACATCCACCACCAGCATCACCACACCTAGCAGCACACACACTTCACTAGAAGACACCTCCACAACATCCATCCACATGTCCCTTGAGTCCTCTCCCACCCTGTCTGTCCCCCTCCTAAAGGGCACAAATTCAGGCACTCATACACCCAACATCCGTCCACCCCACATCAGCACACTGCCCATGCACCTGCACCGAAGTCCAGCAGACGTACTCCTCCAACAACCAGTCCCTCAACCTCCACTCTGAATTCTCCTCCCTGATCCCGCACCACCGTCCTTAAACAGCTTTTCCTTGCCCAACTTGACCTCTTCCCTCCACCTCCCCTCGTCCTGCCAATAAGAGCAGGGTCCCAACGACTCAGACCAGCACCTCAGCCAAACAGTCCACGGGGAAGGTAAAAGCACCTCCTAGATGTGGAGGCAAGACAGTGAAGGATTCCACTCCAT
Organism: Pleurodeles waltl; assembly: GCF_031143425.1. Taxonomy (NCBI): domain Eukaryota; kingdom Metazoa; phylum Chordata; class Amphibia; order Caudata; family Salamandridae; genus Pleurodeles; species Pleurodeles waltl. The sequence continues at coordinate 580,917,029 of NC_090443.1, read as the reverse complement.
CAGCCAGGAAGGGAAAGAAGCCCTCACCTCCTGCCAGGAAATGGAAGAAGCCCTCACCTCCAGCTGAGACAAAGCAGCCCTCACCTCCAACAGAGGCTGCCCAGGGGGCCCCTTGCCGTGCTGAGACACAGAGGCTCTCACCTCCTGCAGAGGCTGGCAGGGTACCACCACCTCCACCACCAGTGGGCAGGGGGCCCTCATCCCCTGCTGAGACACAACAGCCCTCACCTCCAGCAGAGCCTCCCCTTTTTCTACCCTCTCCTGAGATGGGCCAGACTGGTTCTGGTCATCCTTTATGAGTAGGTTAAAGAGAAACTCTTTTGTTGGATTCTTACCTATACTTAAACCTCTATCTAGGCAGAGACCCCTCAAACTGTTATAGTTTAAACTCTCATATGTTGCATTAACAGTTTTGGGAGAGGGCTCTACTGAAGACATGATAGAAAAGTGTTTAAGGATAGTGAGGGAATTTTTTTTAGAACTTTAGAAAGCACAGAGAAACAACTTTTTCAAACATTTGGAAAACTTTTAGAAGTTTTCAAAACTTTTCAGAAACTCAGTTAAAAGTTTTAGAGCAGAAAAGCAAACTGTTTTGGTTAAGTGTACATATACTGAACTATTTGGTATATGATTTTCTTATGAAAAGAACCAAATGACAAAGTGGTAAAGCAGTTACAAGTACTTATCCCACCACTGCACCACCAATGTAGGAGGCTGGCCTGGCATATAGTGGGTACCAAGTGGTACTTACACCCTGTGCCAGGTCCAGTTATTCCTTATTAGTAGAATAGAGGTGTTTCTAGCATCTTAGGCTGATAGAAGGTAGCTATGGCAAAGCAGCATAGGCTGAACTAGGAGACATGCAAAGCTCCTACTATACCACTTTTATCATATAGCACAATATCACAAGAAAACACAATACTCAGTTACTAAAAATAAAGGTACTTTATTTCAGTGACAATATGCCAAAAGTATCTCAGAGGATACCCTCACTTAGGAGGTAAGTAATATACACAAATTATATGTACACAAACCCAAATCAGGTAAGAAGCAGTAAGAAAAGTAGTGCAAACAATGTAGAATTACAATAGGTTGCAATAGGTGAACATAGGTCTAGGGTCAACACAAACCATACACTCCAAAAGTGGAATACGAATCACAAATGGACCCCAGAACTATGGGAGATTGTAGAGGGTCGCTGGGACTGTAAGAAAACAGTAAGGGTGCCCAAGATACCCCACTCCAAGACCCTGAAAAGTAGGAGTAAAGTTACCCTACTACCCCAGAAGGGACACAATAGTCATGATAGGGGATTCTGCAAGAACCACAAGCACCAGCAAAAGGGCTGCCTCCGGGTGGAAGAAGCCAAAGATTCTGCAACAACGAAGAGAGCTAGGAACTTCTCCTTTGGATGGAAGATGTCCCACGGCGTGCTGGGTGTTGCAGAAGTGTTTCCATGCAGAAATATTGCAAACAAGCCTTGCTAGCTGCAAGAGCTGCGGTAGAGGTTTTTGGGTACTGGTGGGGACCAGGAAGGACCAGGATGTCGCCCCTTGGAGGAGGAGACAGAGGGGGCACTCAGTAACTCAGAGAGCCCTCGAAGAAGCAGGCAGAACCCGTAGAAGTACCAGAGCAGGCACTTAGAAGATCTGTGAACTCATAGTCACAAAAGGAGGGTCCCACGACCTCAGAGTCCAACTCAGCGGGTTGAGCACTGCAGGACAGAGTGCTGGAGACCCAGGCTAGGCTGCGCCCAAAGGAATCCTTGCAAAAGTGCACAGAAGCCGGAGCAGCTGCAAATCACACAGTACACAGGTTTGCTGTCTGGCCTGGGGAGGCAAGGACTTACCTCCACCAAATTCGGAAAGATGGGCCACTGGACTGTGGAAGACACTTGGACCCAGCGCCTGTGTTCCAGGGACCACGCTAGTCAGGATGAGAGGGGACCCAGAGGACCAGTGATGCAGACGTTTGGTGCCTGCGTTAGCAGGGGGAAGATTCCGTCGACCCACGGGAATTTCTTCTTGGCTTCCAGTGCAGTGTGAAGGCAGACAGCCCTCAGAGCATGCACCACCAGGAAACAGTCGAGAAAGCCGGCAGGATGAGGTGCAACAATGTTGCTGGTAGTCTTCCTGCTACTTTGTTGCGGTTTTGCAGGCGTCCTGGAGCAGTCAGCAGTCGATCCTTGGCAGAAGTCAAAGAGGGAAGCGCAGAGGAACTCTGGTGAGCTCTTGCATTCGTTACCTGAGGAATAGCCCAGAGGAGAGACCCTAAATAGCCAGAAAAGGAGGTTTGGCTACTAAGAAAGGAGGCTTGGCTACTGAAAGAGGTAAGCACCTATCAGGAGGGGTCTCTGACGTCACCTGCTGGCACTGGCCACTCAGAGCAGTCCATTGTGCCCCAACACCTCTGAATACAAGATGGCAGAGGTCTGGGACACACTGGAGGGGCTCTGGGCATCTCCCCTGGGAGGTACTGGCCAGGGGAGTGGTCACTCGCCTTTCCTTTGTCCAGTTTCGTGCCAGAGCAGGGCTGGGGGATCCCTGAACCGGTGTAGACTGGCTTATGCAGAGATGGGCACCATCTGTGCCCATCAAAGCATTTCCAGAGGCTGGGGAGGCTACTCCTCACCAGCCCTTCACACCTATTTCCAAAGGGAGAGGGTGTAACACCCTCTCTCAGAGGAAATCCTTTGTTCTGCCTTCCTGGGACTGGGCTGCCCAGACCCCAGGGGGGCAGAAACCTGTCTGAGGGGTTGGCAGCAGCAGTAGCTGCAGTGGAAACTCCGGAAAGGCAGTTTGGCAGTACCCGGGTTCTGTGCTAGAGACCCGGGGATACATGGAATTGTCCCCCCCAATACCAGAATGATATTGGGGTGACAATTCCATGATCCTAGAGATGCTACATGGCCATGTTTGGAGTTACCATTGTGACGCTACATATAGGTAGTGACCTATATGTAGTGCACGTGTGTAATGGTGTCCCACACTCACAAAGTCTGAGGAATTTTCCCTGAACAATGTGGGGGCACCTTGGCTAGTGCCAGGGTGCCCACACACTAAGTAACTTGGCACCTAACCTTCACCAGGTGAGGGTTAGACATATAGGTGACTTATAAGTTACTTATGTGCAGTGAAAAATGGCTGTGAAATGACGTGGACGTTATTTCACTAGGGCTGCAGTGGCAGTCCTGTGTAAGTGTTGTCTGAGCTCCCTATGGGTGACAAAAGAAATGCTGCAGCCCATAGAGATCTCCTGGAACCCCAATACCCTGGGTACCTAGGTACCATATACTAAGGAATTATAAGGGTGTTCCAGTGTGCCAAACAGAATTGGTAAAATTAGTCACTAGCCTGCAGTGACAATTTTAAAGGCAGAGAGAGCATAAACACTGAGGTTCTGGTTAGCAGAGCCTCAGTGATACAGTTAGGCACCACACAGTGAACACATCTAGGCCACAACCGTATGAGCACTAGGGTCCTGGCTAGCAGAATCCCAGTGACACATATCAAACACACTGGCAACATAGGTTTTCACTATGAGCACTGGGCCCTGGCTAGCAGGATCCCAGTGAGACAGTAAAAACACCCTGACATATACTCACAAACAGGCCAGAAGTGGGGGTAACAAGGCTAGAAAGAGGCTACCTTCCTACAAGGAGGCCGCTGATGAGTGGTTGAGAACCAGGATGGTTATCAAGTCTCAGGGGGGAAGCTCCAAGAAAGGGGGGGGGAAGATCCACAAAAACCTAAAGAGGGAGGTGGTCTGCCCAGCACAGAGACTCCCTCTGTACCCCAGGGCCCCAAGAAGGAGGGGAGTACATTCTACTCTCACTCTGACAAGCAGACGTGGGGAGACCCAGGGTTAAAGAAGCTCTTGGACAACAAGGTCTGCTTTGACTGACAGCAGACAGGTCACTTCAGAGGAGATACAGACTATCCAAAGAAGGTGGTTAGCACTGGGCTGTCCAGTGTAGCCATAGGGGAGGACTCAGCTGATGATGAGGTCCTCATAGCAATGTGCTGGGAGACATGTCCAGATGAGATGCTTCTGATCGCTGAGGGTGGGTGTAGGCATTTTTTACCTTATTCAGGTGAATGGGATCCCTACCACTGGCTTGAGAGACACAGGTGCCAGTTACTCTATAGTGAGTGACAGGCTTGTGCCCTCAGACGTGTTTGTCCCAGGGGTGACAAGGACAGTCAGGATAGCCACAGGTGAGGTCACCATCAAACCTGTAACCATATTGCCCATAGAGAGGGAGGACATCCTTGACTGGTTCATGGTGGTGGTCAGTGCTGACCTCTCCCCAGATTGTATTGTGGCAATGGCCTCCCAAAGGTGAGTCTGATCCCAGATGGGGCAGTGACCCCAACCCAAAGACCTGGGGAGCCAGTCCCTAGAGTTAAGAGACAGGGGCCCCCAAAAGAAAAGGGAAGAATAAAAAGAAGGGTAGGCCTCTCTTAAAAGGAGTTAAAGGCAGCCAAAGGTCTTCTGCTCCAGCACGGGGGCCCAGAATTGGTACTGGCGAGGCCTCACCTGATCCCAAGGAAGTCCTGAGTAGTCAGGCAGCTGTCCAGCTGCAGTGTGTTGCCCCGGTAATGACAGAAGGGAGAGTGGAAGGAGGATGTGAGCCACAGAATGTGGTGGGCCCCAATCTAAACTGCAAGAGGGGTTTCAGGACCTCACAATTGCCCCACATGCAGCTCAACCACCTGTCAGTGGAGAGCCTAGAGTATTGTTCTGGGTTCTGACAGCAATCAGTAGCCTCTACTGGGTCATAGCCTTCATGGCAGCACTGCACTTGGCCTGGGAGGCAGACCCCAGGGCCAAAAGCAAAAGTAGGCCCACTGACCATGTTGGTCATGGTAGGGTTGCTCAAGAGTTGGGTCACCTCTTTTGGAAAGCTAGTGGTATCCCTAGCCAAGTTAGTAATAGGGGAGGTAGGCACGTCACTACACGAGTTGGCAGAGAGAGGAAGGATACCTCCCTAGAGGGAAGTAGCAGTTTAAAAGTGTTCCTTTTACAGTTGGGATGGGTTCACTACCCAGAAGGAGTGACCATGACCGGAGGATGTAAGGCATAGTACACCCTGCAAAAAGGACAGACAATTTTCCTCACTGTCTTCCTCACCTGACAAGCCAGTGAGACTTTCCCAGGGTTAGGCTGAGTCTCCTGGGTGTGTTGGCTGGTGGGCCTGTGTGAGAAAACTGGGCTGATTGCAGAAGACCCCTAACATTTCATCCCCATGTTTTACTTTTTGCTGGTGTTTTCCTGACTCTGATGATGTCCTGTGCACTGCTAAACAGTGCCAGGACCTATGCTCTGATTAAAATTACTATGTACATTTGGGCTACTTATAATTGGCTGTGTCAATCTACCTAGAAGTCCCTAGTATATGGTAGGGCATGTAGGTTTAGGGACCCCAGCATAGGTAGTGCACCCATAGGTGCACTGCTGAGGTGCCCAGTGTCTTTTAAAGTCAGGCCTGTCTTGCTGGCTGCTATCAAAGTAAGGTTACATGCAAATTTGACTTTAGAAATAAAAGTCGTTCTAAAGTCTTAAACTACCTTATTTGTACATATAAGTCCCACCTCAGGTGAGTCCTAGATGCCCCCAGTGCTGGGTGCAGTGTAACTATGGGCAGCGACCTTATAAAAGATGTTTTATAAGCCCTGGTGAGGAAAAATAGCCACATTTGTGTATTCCCTCAGTGTAGTGAATGGGCTCCATAGGGTAAAATAGGGAGACTTTATTTTAATTAATACAATCTCAAAATGAGCTAGGTAAGTCATGTTTGGTATCAAACTTATTGTTATAATAAATCCAACAACTTGCCATTGTTGAATTAATTATAACTAGTTTAGGAAATGAGTTTTAGAACTCTACCTGAAAATTGCCCACTTCAGCTATTTCGTGCCCTTCTCTGATTGGCCAGCCTCTGGCAGCCTGGTCAGGCTGCCTTGATGAGTTGTGAAGTGGCCTGGGCTGATGAGAAAGGAAGTGACTGGGTGAGGAGATCTGCCTCGGCAGATGGTGAAACAAGATGGGGGAGAGCATCCCAACTGGTCTTCAAAGGAGAGAAGGGCATTTGGAGCAGCTCAGGACCTCCCCCATTTCCTGCAAACCCAGACACTCAGGTGCCCCTCTGATTAGATTAGGAGGGTGCTGGATAGGGGGTGCGTTAATGGAACTTAGCCACATCAGTGGGTGGACTCAGTCAGACCCAACCTCCAAAATTTAGATTCTGCCATTTTGGATTTTTAAAGAATGTTGCTCCCTGGGACTGATTTTTGCCACACTTCACAGGAAGTGGTCATCAAAGAGGGTGATGGCCTGCCTGTGACTGGACAGTCATCCCCGACTGCTTTCTACCCCAGGAGCAAGGATAAAATTGGCAGGGCTGCACCCACACCTCAGAGCCCTACGAGGAACCATGCCAGAAGAAGATGGACTGCACTGCAGGACCCCTGACCTGCACCTGGACACAGCAGTCTGAAGGACTGCACCAGCTACACACTTGGGCTTCACCATAAAAATGACTTTGCCTGGCTTCTACTGGCCCAGGAAGGGACTTCCTGTTTTCTACAGGTGAAAATACCTAACCAGAGACCCTACATCAGATCCGGAGGAAACTGACTATCTGACCACTGTCCAGTGATCATCTTGGAGTTTGAGCCTGGTGAATTCTGGGAGTTGGATTCCTAAGCCTCAAAGAGCAACGCAGAGCTTCTGGAATCTTGGGGTCAGCTGTCGACTCCTAAAGGACCGTCAAAGACCTTCTTGAAGAAGATCCAGAAGTTTGGAGAAGATTGGAGAACTTTTGGTGAAAAGCTCCATAAAGGGACCAACCCGACATCGTAAGTCAAGCCGGCTTACCTCAACCGAGACCCAGCCTGACTTACAGGTTCATCCCGTTGAAAAGCTCCAGAGTGCCAGACTTCCAGGATTTCACCGGGTGCTTCTGGAAAGTCAATCCGACGATGTTGACTCAAAATCGGCTTGCTGTAGAGGGTTGTCTGATATCAGAGAGAAAAAGCTCCAAAAAAGTGACAAAGTCTGAAAGGAATAAGTTGACTGGGACTTTCTGTGCAAGGTATTAGTGTAGGGCTTCAGGGGCGTCAGATCCAAATTCAACTTTGGCCTGGACGAAGATTTCCGGCCTGAAAAATCTTCTGAGTTCGAAGGTAGAAATCTTCACTGAGGTCCCTTGCGACATGTATCCAAAGAGGGCTCCAGGGAGGTCGGGTCGGATCGGATTGGTGACTTCATCCCAGTGAGAGAAATCTTCAAGAAAAAGTCAGAAGGTAAACTTTTGAGGCCTCCCGCTTGCTGTAGCCAGTCAGGGCTCCATTGTGGTCTACCTCAAACTCTGACTTTGCCCTGATCGAGTACGACCAGATGACCAGATTGGCACTCTTAGGGGCATATTTATACTCTGTTTGCACCGAATTTGTGTCATTTTTTTTTACTCTAATTTGGTGCAAAACTAACTCCATATTTATACTTTGGTGCTAGACCCATCTAGCACCAAGGCCCTGATTTAAACTTTTTTTGCACCGCATTAACGACATTTTATGACGCAAAAGTGGTGCAAACTTACAAAATATTGGCCCTTATTTATACTTTTTGCTGCAAAACTGCACTAACTCAGTTTTGCACCAAAAAGTTTAGCACCGGTTTGCACCATTTCTGTGCACCAGCCGGGCACCATATTTATGGAATGGTGCAAGCCGGTGCAAAGGGTAGGCTAGAGTTTTAAAAAATGACTAGTGCCACAGTGTTGAGGGTAAGTAGCATTTCTTCTCAAACTAACTTCATTTTGATACATTATGCCAGTCAAAAGTAGGCCTGGGGATAACTCTGTTCTGCTTGCAGAGTTTTCAGAATTGTGGCACTCCATACCATGTGGAGTAGCTCAAAGTTCCCAAATTCCACCATTCTGGGTGAATCAGAATTCTTTTTTTGCTGGTTGTGAGCTGTTTTCGGAGCCTCCTTGCGAGTGCCACAATATTCTCAGGCTACTAGTGAGCGTGCATGAGATTTCATGCCCGCTCACGTGCCTTCCAACCACCATAGAGCCATTATAGTGCCACTGGCGAGTGCACCTGAAGTAGATGCTCTACTCGAGAAGCAGCTAAATGTACTCACAAATACATTTTCAAGTGGATGTTCTTCTCCAATGGACCATTCAAGTTGTTTATTGTGTGAGAAACCTTTTTAAAAAATATATATATATATATATCCAACAGGAGGGAAGTGCCCCAGAGACTACGGACTTTCTGTTCCTGTCTTGCAGGCTTCTCCCAGTGCTTTGTCCATCTCCTGGTCATTTTTACTTGTATTTTGAGGTGGAAGGATCACTCTCTTTGTCTGCTGGATATATACCTGGGGGTTTAAGGAAAATAAAATGTATATAGCTCAATTAATGTTTGTGTTTTTCAATTTGCATTTCTGATGTTATGGTGCTGTTTTGATCAGTCTTACCATGCCTCCTTTGTCTGGCCATTGTGAATATGAGTGTGCTTGCCATCGGCCACCATTTGCCTTTGTTTTTCATGCTATGTTGCTAGGGGCCATTTTGTATATTCTATATCTTTAGGCTTGAATGTGTTCTTTGTTCTCCCTGGCTCTTAGCTCATTGTTGTTGTTTGACCATGTAGCTGGTGAACATTTTGTGCAGCTAGCCAGTGTACATTTTGCTATTTGTTTGCAAATGTTCTTTGTTTTCTATGCCTCCTTGCTTGCTGTTGTTTTTTGACCATGTGGTCGGAGGCCATTTTGTGTACCCAGCCAGTGTGCTTTTGCCATAGTCTTGCTTTTGTTCTTTGTTACCCATGCCTCATTGCTCGCTGTTGTTGTGCGGCCATGTGGCTGGTGCCAATTATGTGCATCCAGCCAGTGTGCTTTTGCCATAGGCTTGCATGTGTTCATTATCCCCTATGCATCCTTGTTCACTGTTGCTGTTTGACTATGTGGGCAGAGATCATTTTATATACTTAGCCAGGTGCCTTTGCCATAGGCTTGCATGTGTTCTTTGTTCTCTATGCCTCCTTGCTCTCTGTTGCTGTTTGACCATGTGACTGGCAGCCGTTTTGTGCATTCAGCCAGTGTGCTTTTGCCATCGGCTTGCCTGTGTTATTTATTCTCCATGCCTTCTTGCTTGCTGTTGGTGTTTTACCATGTAGCTGGTGGCCATTGCACGCATCCAGCTAATGTGTTTTGCCATATGCTTGCCTAGGTTCTTTGTTCTCCTGGTCTCCTTACTCACTGTTGTTGTTTGACCGTGTGGGGTACAGACATTTTTTGCATTCAGCTGGTGTGCTATTGCTATAGACTTGCATGTGTTCTTTGTTCTCCATGCCTCCTTGCTCGCTGTTGTTGTATGACCATGTGGCTGGTGACCATTGTGTGTATTTATTTTTATTTTATTTTTAATTTCTTTAATTTTAATTTTCTATTTAATTTTTTATTTTATTTTACTTTTTGTTTTTTTTCTTCTATTTTTTGTGTATTTTGCCTCGTTCTATCCACCACAGGTGCATAGCCACACAACAGCATTCATTTTTTATGTGTGCATGTGTATGTTGGCTGTGTGAATGCTTGTGGTGGGAGGTGTGGTGCTTGTGTTTAGAAGTGTGCTTCTTGTGTGTTGAGGTGTGTGACTGCGTGTCAGAATGTGTGCTTTGGACGGGTGAAGGGAGTGGGGTGCTGGAAGGGGTAGAGGAGGTTGAGGGGGGACGGAATAACCAGGGACACTGGCTGCCGTCAAAGAGGAGGCCATAGCCTGAAAAGATCTCTGTAGGCCAGACACAGCACTGGTGGGAGCAAATGGGAGGGCGGTGATGGCATGGGGGTGGCGGAAGATGATACAGCAGGGGTGGGCCCAATAGGGTCCGCCACCGCCAGGGAGCCCCAGTCGGAGGAGGTATCAGAGTCACTACCTCCAGTGGTAGTTGCCTCCCCCGTGGTACTCCCCTCACCCTCCAACCCACTGGTCCCCTTGGCATCAGATGACTCTGCCTCCGAGGATCCGTGGGCCACTGCATCCCCATTCGCCGGTGCCTCAGCTCCCTCACCAGATGATGCTGATGTACACAAACAACACATGAGAACAGGGATGGGGTCACAAAATAGGAGAGACACTTGTAAATAGCTGAAAGGAGTAAACATAGTGATTCATACAAACACCTACCCAGAAGACCCTCCAACAGGCAACACCTTCCACTATACCCATGGCCATGCCCCTGAACCCTGCTCTACACCCATTCCCTAAACAACTTAAGGACCCAACGTGTAGGCGACTTGACCAAAACACCCCTACTCCCTACGGGGGCCTTTATGTAGATGGACATCAGTCAGAGTCCCTGCAACTAGGCAGCATAAACCTGAATGCACACACACAGACATCCATAAAGGGTCAAAAATATGGTATGTGTACTCACCCCCTTGTGACTGCTGTGCAGCCTTCAAGCGCCCTTCCAGGCCTTGGTACGCCACCGCCAGGATGCGTAGCATAAGGGGGGTCAGTGCCCGATGGGCTCCCCTTCCCTGTTGGGAGGACTTCCCCAGTTGGGCCTCGCAGATGTTTTATGCGCAGCGCCGCAGGTCCTCCCACCTCTTCCTGCAATGGCTGCTCCACGGTTGTAGACCCTCAGGGTGCCCACCTCCTTGGTGATGGCATGCCAAAGTGCCTTCTTCTGGTGGGTGCTGACCTAAAAGGGACACACAGAAAGGTAACACAGAGGTCAGGCACTTGGCAAACATATACAGCTGGCTATACGTCCACTATGGAACGGAAAGTACAAACAGACTAACAGCACACCCATGTTAACCAATGACTGTGAGTATGGCGGTAAACACCGCCTTACGATGTTACATCAACCGCTAGCGGTATGAGGTCACTTCCACCACGACAGTTCTGGATTACATGGGGCAGACATTTTGCCAATAACTACGCATTTATAATACTGCCATCTGCAGAATGCAGGCCCTAATCTTCACCAAATACACATATGCATTAGACCATTAACAATATCACACCTGACAAACCCTGAACAATCATTATCGTCTAGTTTATGTTTTGTCAAACACATTTAGCATTTCTGTCCCTACAATCAAGTCAGCAGTGCTGAAAGCCTGACAATGTGTGCTGATGTATGTGTCTTCCTCACACGAGTTTTAAATTCCTCCTAGGTACCGACCCTTGTAGCGAGGAAGGGCCCCATCGGTGTGCAGACCACTTGTGGATTTGCGGACCATGGTGGAGTGTCACAACATTTTCACTCACAGACTGACCCGTGCAACTATTCTTGAACTTTATACACTACTCGATCCTGCACTGACTCCGACAAATTGAAATCAGCATGCCATCCCTACTGAAGTACAAGTGCTCTCTGCACTCCATTTCCTGGCCACGGGCTCATTTCAAATGACAGTGGGCATGGGTGCTTGATTTTCACAGCCAATGTTCAGCATGATACTGACAAGATTTCTGAATGCATTTGTACGACACCTGCAGTCCTATGTGAGATTTCCCCACAGTACTGACCTCCCTGCCATCAAGTCAGACTTCTATGCCTTTGCCAACATACCCCATGTGATAGGTGCCATCGATGGCACACACATACCTATAATCCCCCCAAGAATCAGTGAACAGGTGTACAGAAACAGGAAGAACTTTCACTCCATGAACATTCAATTGGTATGTACTGCAGACCAGTACACCTCACATGTGAATGCCATGTTCCCTGGTTCAGTCCATGATTCATTTGTGCTGAGGAAGAGTAGTGTGCCACACAAGATGGAACAACTACAAGAGGATAGAGGGTGAATCATAGGTAGGTGTTTCTGTCACTAACTGCCACCTAGCAGACAGCCAATGAGGCCCATGGACGTACTAGGAGAGGGGCACATTAGGTCTCCTGAAGGCTAGATTTCATTGTCTACATATCTCTGGCAGTTCCCTGGCCTATGGGCCTGAAAAGGTGTGTAGAATAGTGGTGGCCTGCTGCATGCTGCACAAGGTGGCAGTGAGAAATTCTATCCCCCTCTTGGAGGAGGAGGGTGTTGTATATCCAGACTAGCTTCCTCAGAGAGGGGACGAGAGTGATGGTGATGACAAGGAAGGGGGAGATGTAAATTCCAGGACCCAACTGATACAACTCTACTTCCAGTAACTATGTGGGACTAAGGGCTGAGACTGGTGTCTGTGAAACATACTGTCAGTGTGCCTTGTCATCTGGGGGAAGGGGTTAAATGTACTAATTGCTACGGTGTCCAGGACTGCATAGGACAGAATACAATTTTGTGTCTTTTCTTCTAAATATATTTAGTCACAACAACATGTAAGGAGAGTGGATAATTTCATGTTACAGAGGTACAAATAAAGTAGTTATCAGCCAGTTGCATCCATAGTTCACTTTGTTCATACATTATGACAGGTGACAGTGTTACAGGTGTGATATGTGTTTTATTTGGTGCAGGGATTGATTTGTGCAAATTACAGTGATGGCAGTTGGTCATGGGTGGTTATCCTAAATGCTAACATGGTTGTAGCCTTTTTGTAAGTATTGGTAGGTCCATCAATGCTTACATGAGTTCTTATTTCTTGTTAGCACTGTTTGGTGGTTGATTGTGTGGGATAGTTGTTGGACAGATTGTTGCAGAGTCACTTCTTTGAGGGGGCCTTGTTCTTGGCAGGTGTTCCATTCCCATATCTTGGCTGGAGGGTCAGTTTGGGCACCTGTTGTTGACCTATAGGGGATGAGATGGTTGTTCCTTGTGTTTCCTCTGAGGGTAGTTTGTGTGAAGTTGATGCTGATGCTGTCATTGTCTGGTCTGTCTCCTGTGCTGTAGTGGGGCCTTCCTGTACTGTGTGGGCCTCAGGCTGGGTTTGTACAAGCTGCAGCAGCGCACCTGCTATGCTGGCCATTGTGGCGTTGTGCATTTTCCACTGCTCCATGGCCTCTTGGTGGTGTGCTTGCTCCATCCTCTGAGTCTTCTCCAGGGTGGATACTATCTGGGCCAATCTCTCATGGGTATGCTGGTAGGCCCCTGGGACCTCAGAGATCACGTCCTGGGCTGCAGCATTCATCCTCTGACCTCCCCCTGGCCCACTGATGCCCTCCCACTGGGCCTAGCCCCCTGTCCCTGTGTCTCCTGCACAGGTCTGACGGTGCCACTTGTACTGGGGCCATGATCTTCCTGCCTTTTGGTAGAGGGTGACTGTGGCCTCTGTACTTATATTTCACCAGTCTGTGGCCTGGGCTGATGTTCTTGCCTGGTGGTAGGGGTGTCAGTGGTGTCCTGGGTGGGGCTGCTGGATGGTGACAGTCCAGGACTGTGTGAGGGGCCAGCCGGCTCATCAGTGTCCAGGGTTCCATCCCCAGTGTCCTGGGAGGTGCCTCTGTCTCCCGGGGGGGGGGGGCACTGGCACTCCTTGTCCAGTCCATCAGGGTGGCATGGGTTGTGGTGCCTGTTGGGGGAAATGGACATGTCTGTTACATTAGCATGGTCAGATGGGGTACAGAGGCCTGGGCGGGTTTGTGCAGCTTACACACTTTGGGACCATGCAGGATGCTTTAGTGGGGTTAACATTGCTTTTAGCTTAGGATGTGGAGGTGAATTGTGGGTGTAATAGGCCATTATGTTTCCTTGCAGGGGTGGGTGACTGTGCACAGGGGGAGGGATGTGGGCCTGTTAGTGGGTTTGTGTGCATGCAGGGGTGGTGGATTCATTGCCTGCAGCCTGGGTGGGGTGTTGGTCCTGGTGGGTGTAGGAGGGATGGGGCATGCATTCCAGGGGTGATGTATATGGGGTAAATGTAGACAACTTACCCAAGTCCATTCCTCCAGCGAGTCTAGTGAGTCCCTCAGGGTGCAGGATGGCAAGTACCTTTTCCTCCCAGTCAGTGTAGTCGGGTGGTGTTGGTGGAGGTCCTCCCCCAGTCTTCTGGACTGTAATGTGGTACCCGGATGCCATGGCCCTGACCTTCCCCCGCAGGTTGTTCCATCTCTTGCAGATGTCGTCCCTGGTGCATGGATTGACCCTGTTGAAAATGGTCTGCCACAGCTCCATCTTGCTAGCGATGGGTGTGTGCTGCACCTGAGCCCCTTAATAGTTGTGGCTCCACCTTGAGGATCTCGTCCACCATGGTCCTTAGCTCCCTTTCTGTGAAGTTTGGGGGGTGACCTGGTGAGTGTGGTGAATGGTGTCGGGTGGAATCACGGTGAGGGTGCTCTTCTGTGGTTCAGTGTGAGTCTTGTGGCTTTCGGTGTCTGCTTCTCGTGTTCTCTGTCTTCGTTGGACTTCTTTCATTGCAAAGGATTGTGGGGTGTGTCTGTGAGTGTTTTTATGTGTTGTGGATGTCTGTCAGGTGTGTGGGTTTCTAACTTATCCAATGTGTGCACTTCTTACTTTTTGGTCCACTTGCTGCCCGTGGCGGACTGCACCGCCAATGGTCGTTCAGCTTCCACTGACCTCCAAGGTGATGGTGCATCATTATTTGGAGGGCGGGATGTGGGTGTGCTTGGCGGGGTGGGAGGTCCAGCCTTTCCGGCGACAGGGTCCTGGCGGACACTGGTGGACTGGTGATTTTTGACGGAATCTGGTTTTTGGTTCATTATGTGGCAGGGTTCTGTTCACCGCCAATGGCGGTCTTCTGTTCACCATCGCCACGGCGGTCAGCTGTGTTTTCCGCTGTGTTCATGATGACCGCCATAGTCAGCAACATACTGACAACCTGCAGAGGAATCTGCACTCATGTCAGCCATTCTTTTAAAGCCCCGAAGCTGTTGCGGATAATTCAGTGTGCTAATAGAGTACCAGTTAAAGCCCTGATACAGGAGGTGCCAACATGTTGGAACTCAGTCTATATCATGTTGCAATGTCTGTTTAAGTAATACAGTCAGATCAATGACTGTGTTATTCAAAGAGGATGGGATGCAAATGAGCAAGCTATGAACATGGATGGGGGCAAGTGGGGCCGAGTCAAATGCCAGACACAGATGCTACTCCCTTTTGAGGTATTCACATGGGAAGTTAGAAAGGAGGACAGTATGATGGGCCGAGCTATCCCATTGTTGCATCTGCATTAGGAGCAGCTAAAAAAGATATCTTAGGTGTGAATGAAAACCCAGAAGCTCATGCCTTGGTTGGGAGCTTTATCCTTCTCTCTACTTCCAATGCAAGGCTGCAAAATGACATCATGTTGTCCAAGAATATATTTGTGCCACACTACTTGATCCATAGAACAAGAAAATTCTGCCCCTTTCATTCCTTATTCTGAAGGGGATAATTTAAAATACAAGAGATGAATTGTTGAGCAAGCTGGAGAAGAATGACTGGAAATTAAATTCCCTCCCCCTAATTCTGGGGTGTCGCCTTCAACTTCCAGAGTCAGCAGTCTTGCCTCGCAGCCGCCAGCACAAACAACAAGAAGGCTGGCTACAACAGCAAAAAAAGAATCAGCCCTAACTCTACACTGGCTTGGTTTCAAGTGGCAGGTCTTAAATCCAATGCAGTCCAGCAAAGGCAAAAGAGGTAAGCAAGTGGCAGCACCAATGTCCATTTAAAGGGCGTTCCAGGATTATCTGGATGATCAAAAAAGAGGTCTGTGTGGATCAAAATACAGTTGTACATTGGTAATGGAAGATGCGCCAAAGGCCACAGCTCAACAGGCTCAAAATAAAGTATCTGACTTGTCCCATAGCCATTGTCCCATTGTCCCATAGCCATGTCTGCAGAGCATGTGTTCAGTGCAGCTGGCACAGTTGTCACAGTGAGAAGTACCAGTCTCTCGCCTCAAAACATGGAGATATTGACCATGATTAAAATGAACCAACATTTAAAACCACACAATTCCACTATTCCTTAAACACCACAGGAGGAGGAGAAGGATGATTGGTCGCAATCAAGTGTGTTAGCTGACCCACTTTTGGGCAAATAACCTAAGTTTGATGACAAACTCTACTTCCTTGATCTGAATATGCTACCATAGAACGTTTTAATTATATATCATTGAACATCATTCTTTGCCCCCCAAAAAGATATATAGCTAGTGGAACATTATGCTTGTATCTAATTTACTTCATTCCACCATTTTGTTAGTCCAATGTATAGTCAAATTGGATTTGGACCAGTGTGCAGTGAAGAAGCCACCACATTCCCTTCAGGACATTGCAGGCAATGCCTATCTCCCTCGCATGACATTGCCTATCCTTTTTTTGCATCACTTAGCAAGGCTTCCCCAGAAGATCATTGATTTACAAAACTGCTAATGCTAATGGCGAATTCAAATGTGTTGCTTGCATTAAAGAGGAGGTACAGTTTTGTATCTACCACCATGCTTGGATTGGAAGAGGTAACTACCAACTATTGCCCCAGTGAGTGATGATATAATGTATTGGGTGAGGGTGTCCAACTAATTTGTAAACTTGATTTCAATGATTTTCCTTTTTTAGGGCAGAGTGGGTGATCATTTTCCCCATGGTGATTAGCCATTCAAATGTAGAGAAATGTACCTGCCGGGTCCATGCCTTTTTTCTGGCTCTTCGGAGACCAGACCAGTCACTTTAGTTAACAAACACAAATCTACACAAAATACTCCAATTCTGTTTCTCTGTTTGTTCTTCAGCAGCAGTGCACTACAGGTCTATTTTGCTTGGATGGGAGTGGAATGGAGTTAATCAGAGTCAGGAGGAGGAAGGTAGGACTCAGGGTAGGACTACATCACCAGTTAGAAGAAGCAAGTTATTGACTGCAAGCTAAAACACCAAAATAAAGATTTGAGGCACAAATAAAGTAAAAATTCTCCTTTATTTTTTACAATGATAACATCCACCTTTCCACCCACAACAGGCCCACCCCTCTCCCCAAACAAATCACCCCGTCCCAAACCAAAGACCAACCAAAGTCCCAAAAAAAGTTCAAAGTAAAAAGAAAATGGTTCCAACTCCCTTTTCTTTCCTCTCCACCCATAAGTATCCCTCATTTTTAAGAGGGTTAAAAAAGGCTTTCTCCATGCAGGTCTGGAGATCATTGAGGGTTGCCCCAATCTGTGCCACTTTGCAGTCCAGGCACTATAGGTGTTGCATGATGCGGCGCTGGAATACGCAGTCTGAGCATGAGTTGGGGCAACAGTGGCCTACTGCAGATGGTTGTTGCCAGCTGGCAGCAGCACTGATATTGGTGTTGTTGCCTCTGGGAGACTGGAGGCACTAATGGCTGGCTGGAAGAACTCAGACCCACAGTCATGGCAGTTGCCTCGTCCTCCTCCTGCATAGTCGCCAGCCACTCTTACTCCATATGGATTGTCTCTGTCGCTGCAGCCAGGCTGCTATCTCACGATGTGTAGGTTATCCTCCATGATTGTCTATAGCAAGAAAAAAAAAGAAAAAGACAAAATGTAAACAGTGCTCTGTGCAAACAATTGGTTAGAAAGTAGAGTGGCACCGTAGGAGTACATTGCTGGTCCCCTAGGGCCATTGGAATTTGATGTGACAGATTACTAGTACTAGGCCCATTTTTTACCCACACATGCATCACTGTAGTTGACAAATGTTGAAAGGGTCAAATTTGGCATTACACAGCAGAGCATGAATCAGTTGTGCAAGCCATGAAATAAAAATCACTTGTACAGAAAAATGTGGCTAATGGCAAAAAGGGATTTTGTAATTGTTTTGGGTGGCTTGGACAGAACTTAGGAAAGACTAAAGGTCTGAAGTACTAAGAGGTGACTAAGTGGGCACTGGGAGGCAAGGGAAACCTTGTTTTTGGTTTACAATACATTGAAAACATAAATGCTGCATTAACTAAAGCAGATGCACATTGCATGGACAACACCATTGTACTGCCAATTGAACCACGCTGCAGTTATGTCATAGCATGGGTGACTAAATGCCATGGGCAGGGAGGGAATGAAGGATGAAGAGTGAGAGGATATATATCTGCTTTGCTTAACAAATACAGTGAGTTAATGAAGTAGACAGAAAAACAAAATACACCTTACTTTGAACCAAAGATGTGATAACTAAGCAAACCATGCAAAGTAGATGAACACGTTCCTCTCCAGAAGAGCTCCATCATTTCTTCATCCAAGCAATTATCCATTCATCTTTTCATTGTTATAGTCACCCTTTGATACTCTTTACATTCTTTTCTCATTCAGTCTTTAACCATTCCAATCCATCCATCCATATATCCACACATCCATCCATACACTCACCTATCCACCCTTTCAATCATCCTTTCACCCATCCATCCATTTGCCCATGCATTGTTACCATCCACCCATCCTTTAACCCACCGAGCATCCTTTTTCCCATCCACCCTTCACCCACCAAGGCGTCCTTTCACCCATATACCATTTCATCCATCTTTTCACCCACACATGCATCTCCTATCACCCACCTATGCATTCTTTTACCCACCCACACATGCTTTTATTGATATACCATTTCACCTATCCTTTCTTTTAGCTGTCCATCCTTCTTTCCCTTTTCCATCAACCCATCATTTATACTGTTCAGTATGAGCTTTGTCTGCTGAGTTGCAGATAGAAGATGCCATTAAGAATCAATCCCGGCTGTAGCTGCTCAATCAAGGGGTTCCCTTGCAATGGGTATACTAGTAATTGTCAATAAGCAAGCAATATGACTTACCAATGTCCATCCCTGCTGCAGCAAATTGTGCCCCTCCAATCACTGCAGATGGAAAAAACATTACACATTTTAGATACCAGATAGGCCTCCCCTTGTAATATATTAAGAACTCATTCAACAAAATACAACTGCAGTATGTCACTACAGTTCTATCTTCTATAATTCACTTTAACAATGTTGTTGGTTAAGTATGTAAGAAAAGCAAGGTTGTCAAGTCAACTGCAAATGTTTCGTAATTGAAGGGCAGATTTTAACTCACTGAAGCACAATAAAGGGGTGGAATAATTGGTCAATCAAGGACATATGGTGAGGTCTTGGTTGGCAAATGCAAAGGGACCATCCTCATACTACTTTCCAGTCAAGCTGCACTGTCATAGAAACTGATGGCATGGTATACTACTGTATAGATGAATAATACATATAACACAACATTGGGGGCGAATTCATCATGGCCATGGCCACTCTTTTGTTTTACTGTTTGAGCACAAGCAAGAAAAAGAAAGTCTTCTCAACAAACAAGCTTAGAAAAGCTGACTTAGGCATGCAGTCTTCATGGCAGACTGTCCTAAAATCTGTCCTCTTATTCTTACTGGTCCAGTCCTCAAGATATATAAGGAGAGAAGGGAAAGCTAAGCTTACTAACAAATCAGAAGAAAGCTACATACTATTGCAGACAGGAGAAAGTTGGCTACGGAAACAAGAAATGTTGAGAAAAACAGGACAACGCAAGGATAACAAGAATTTAACAAAGCCTAGATAGAATGAAGATGGGGAGAGGTGAAAGTTAGAGAAATAATATAACAGGAGGACTTATTGGGGCAGCAGATGTTCTAGCTGCCGCACAGGTGGTGGCACCCTCGTCTCTCTGACCCCCCTCTGAACTTTCCCTCTTCTTTCCCATGGATGCTGAGGTATGAAATAAGGAAGGTAAAAAAATAGGTTAATGGTACTGTTAATCTCCCAAAAAATATTTGGACAGGCAAAGGCAAACACAGTTACATTGTATTTTTTTAACCAGATCCACTACAGTACTAGTATTGAGTTGACCTATTAAGTTCCAAAACCTAAGACCTATTCCATATTTTCCAAACCTAAATTACTTTTGCAACTTGTTGGATAGTGGGTTATTTGTAAGTGCAGGTAAGTACCTACACTTAGCAATAGGCCACTGACCCCGACTAGATCAGTGAGGTCTCAATAAATTAATCCCCATTCAACCCTTGGTAGCTTGGCAATGAGTGTCAAGACTTAACTTAGGGGACAGGTGTGTAAAGCATTTAAAAATAAAAAAACTGCAAAGAAGTAAAACACAAAACACAATCAAAATCCAGCTCCAATTTATAAGAATTTATCATATTGTTATCTTTAAAATGACACCAAAAATGATTAAAATCATAAAAGGGAAACCAGTGATATGATTTTTTAAGGAATAAATGTTTTTTAGTGCATAGAAACTAAAAGCACCAATCTGGATATCTGGTCGTGTTTGAGCAGGGCAAAGTCAAGATTTTAGGCAGACCACGATGGAGCCCTCCTCAGCTAGAGCAAGTGAGGGGCCTCGGTCAAAAAATTTACTTTTGGACAACGTCTTTTTTTTTTAGATATTTCTCACCAGGACGAAGTCAACAATCTGATCCGACTTCCCTGGAGCCCTCTTCCGGTGCGCATCGCAGGAGACAGCAGCGAAGAATTCTACCTTTGGACTTATATGATTTTTCAGGATGGAAATCTTCTTCCGGGGTGAAGTTGAAATTGGTTCTGACGTTTCTGAAGCCCTCCTCGGCTATTATGCACGGAAAGTCCCAGACAACTCTTCACTTTCGGACTTTGCCACTTTTTTGGAGCTTTTTCTCTCTGACATCGGAGGACCCTCCACAGCAACCTGATTTCAGGTCGACATTATTGAATTGTCTTTCCAGGAGCCCCCAGTGAAATCCTGGAAGTCTGGGGCACCAGAGCTTTTCAGCAGGACGAACCTGCAAGTCAGGCCGGGCCACTGTTGACGTAAGCCAGCTTGACTCACGGCATCGGGTCAGTTCCTCCAAGGAGCTTTTTTCCAAAAGTTCTCAAATCTTCTCCAAACTTCTGGATCTTCTTCCAGAAGGTCTTTGAAGGTCCTTTAAGAGTCAACAACTCACCCTAAGGTTCCAGAAGCTCTGAGTTACTTCTGGAGGGTTAGGACTCCAAATCCCAGAATGCACCTGGTTCAAATCCAGAAATGACCACTAGCCAATGGTCAGCTGGTCAGTTTCTTCAGGTTTTAATGCAGGGGACTCTGGTCAGCTATTTCCTACCTGTAGCAAACAGGGAGGCCCTTCTTGAACCATTTGAAGTGAGGCAAAGTCCTTTTAGTGGTGAAGTCTAAGTGTGCAGCTGGTGCAGTCCTTCAGAGTGGAGTATCCAGGTGCAGGTCAGGAGTCTAGCAGGGAAGTCCTTCTTCTTCTTGTCTTGTTTCTTGTAGGGATCTGCGGTGGGGGTGAAGCTCTGCCAATCATGTGCAGGCCAGCACTCTCTGGAGTGACCACTTCCTGGGAAGTGTGGCACAAATTGATTCCAGGGAACAACATTCTCTCAAAATCCAAAATGGCAGAAATTCAATCTTGGAGGTTAGGTCTAGCTGAGCCCACCCACTGGTGTGGCTAAGTCCCCATAAGACATCCCTCTCCAGCCCTCTCCTAATCTAACCTGGTTGTCTGGGGCTGCAGAAAATTGGGGAGGTCCAGAGCTGCCAGAAATGTCCTTCTCTCATTTGAAGTCCAGTTTGGCTGCTCTCCCCCATCCTGTTTCACCATTTGCTGTGGCAGATCTCCTCCTCCTTCCTTTGTGTTCAGCCCAGGCCACCTCACACCTCATTAAGGCAGCCCAATCAGAGAAGGGCACTACAGAGCTGAAGTTGGCAACTTTCAGGTAGAGTTTCAAAATTCTTTCCCTGAACTATTTATTTTAAATTCAACAATGGCAAGTTGTTGGAATTATTACAACAATTAGTTTGATATCAAACATGACATACCTAGCTTAATAAAATAAAGTCTCCCAATGTTAGCCTAATGAGCCCATTCAGTACTGTGAGAGAAAACACATCTGGCTCATTTTCCATCACAAGGGCTTATAAAAGCATCTTTTATAAGGTCCCTGCCTATAGTTACACTGTACCCAGACCTAGGGGCACTTAGGGCACACCTTAGGGGTGACTTATATGTAAAAATAAGGTCATTTAAGACTTTGGAAGTACTTTTACTCCTAAAGGCAAATTTGAAGATAACTTTAATTTAAAAGCAGCCAGTAAGGCAGGCCTGCCTTTAAAATTACACTGGGTACCTCAGCAGTGCACCTATGGGTGCAATACCTATGCTGAGGGCCCTAAACCTACATGCCCTACCATATACTAGAGACTAATATATAGGTTGATACTGCCAGGTTTGCCTAATTTGCATAAACATTTCAATCAGAGCACAGGCACTGGGACTGTTTAGCAGTGCCCAGGGCACCATTAGAGTTAGGGAAACACCCAGTAAAAAAGAAAAAAAAATGGGAAAAAAAAGTTATCGGGGCTCTGCAATGAGCCCAGTTTTCCCACACAATTACTGATGCATTGCATTTGATTCTGAACCACTTTTGAGGGCCAACAATCTCCCTTTTCAATGCATTGATGCATACTACACATCACTGGGAGATTGCAATTGGGACTGCATAAATTACATAACGAAAGGCACAGACAAGAGAATGCAAACTGACTGATATTACTTACTACTACTGTAACTATCTTAGTGAGAGGACACAGGAGCTTCAGTCTGCATGGCTTCTTAAATAATCAGCTCAAACAAGTGAAGTGTTAGACCAAGCACCCTACTAGCTCAAACTGGATCTCATAATATTAATCATAACATAAACTTAACTTACCTCTGAGAGTCAGTACTGCTAATTGGAAAAAGTAGCATTGTGGAACACACACAGCAAATAAATAATTATTTACTCACAAGCCCGATACCACGATGCCCGGAAGTTGAGCAGGTCCTGCTAGTAGTCCAGCATGTCCACCCAACATGGTGTTAACAGCTGCTGGTTTCTCTGGACCCCAGTGTGACAACTCATATACCATTTCACCCTCCCCCGTAGCAGTCAACATACCAGCAGGGCATAACTGCTTACAGGTCTGCCACCTGCTGCCATCATGGAGGGGAGGTGACGCTGCAAAAAAACATAAGAGCTGCTACCTCCACCTCATAACAAATGGGATGGGCTGCACCCCTTGGCAGTGCTGACAACCGTAAGGTGTGCGGCTAGCAGCTGCACTGGCACCACCACTCCCTCTACCGCCCGGCTCTGCCATGGCACTGGGTGGAAAAATGGGAAGAAATAGAAGAAAGGAAGAAAGAAAGAAAAAATAAAGAAGTAAAGGGAAAAGCCAAAAAAGTATCAAAAGTCACAAAAAAACAAAAAATGACAAAACCGGAAAATATACAAGCACAAAAACACAGACAGATACAATAAAGGAAAATGAGGGGTGGATAAATTAGAAAAGGGTGGGATTAAAAGCATTAAGGCTGGATTAAAGTTAGACCCAGCACCATGCACAGGGAAACATAGGAAAATAAAATGGCCACTCACATGTGGAACATGTTGTGTAGTTTGTGCTCTGTTTTCCGTATGAGAATGCACATCACGCTCCTAACCGTCTACGGTGCAAGGATTTTGGCCTCGTTGGGCCACATTAGCATCAAAATAAATGACGTTACTGTGGTGCAAGGTAGTGCTAGGAACTCATAAATATGCCCCTAGTGCTAACAGAAGTGTCGAGCATTTCAGCCTAATTGCAGGATTCCACGGAAGCTTGTAGAGTTTTTAGCCTGCTCTGTGGAATTCCACATAGCAGAACGTGAGCTTCGCCCAGGCCTAGGGAAAAGCTTGAGCTAATGGATGCAGGAATGAGCCCTGCCTATGGGAGAGTATACAATTGGACATGGTCAAGCATTACACTTACATATGTGATCATGAGGCTCCTATTTGCACATTGTTGTATCTTACCTGGGATTACCTTTTCCACATGCTCTGCTGTGTAATGACCATGGAGCCCACACAGAAACTTTTGCATAATTACAAACATTGTTTCCTGATCTAGGACAGTCAGGTGTGCCTCCTTCTGTGGTACATCATTTTTTGCTTATGCGTCTTTGATAGGTTTCTTCTGGGTGTGATGCATCATATCATGCCAGGGCTATTTCAGCACAGCCAAAATTCTCATTAGAGTGACATGCTGAATTGAAAATGAAATTGTGTACTCAACACCCATATGGATGCTGAGCTTGCTGTATGATATAAGCTTGTATCAGCTAACTAACCAAGACAACATGTATGCCTTTGTTTTCATCAGACTGATTGGTGCTACTGTTTCTGAAAATAAAATGTGCGGTCGCATGTTTCACTATGAAGCTAGTGAGATTGGTAATGTACATTACCACAATACAAATGTGTAGTATGTTTTTGCGTCAGTGCTTCAAAAAAGGCATTGACTTTTGTTCAATGGTGGCATAAACACTGACTTTAATTTGTTGTAAATTTAAGCTCCATATTCAATATTATGTAATATTAATATGATTAGCTGATTGAAGCACCCCTGTACACTGCACTGTAGAGAAATGTACTAATTTGTTTTGATGTCATATTGTCACATATAAAAGGTGTAGCTAACAAGATCAGGAATGTACGGGAAAAAGTGACTTATTTTTTGTTGTGGTCTACCAATTTTTGCCGATCTGTTTTTGCTGGCCTTAGGGCTGCATTTTACTGCTACTAGTCTGTATTAAAGCACATGTGCATTACATAAGAGCTCCCTGTGTACCCTATTTAAATCCCCAGTAAATCCATTGTAATGACGCATGAAATGCACCAATGAAAGTTAAGGTTAAATGTCACATCTAGGCATCACTGTGTGGGAACACCATCATGCTCTGACTGGGCTACATTGTAAATACACAGTAGTACTCTCGGCAGGGAAAAGTGCTTTTGTCATGTAGAAAAAGCCTATTTGTATATTCTCATTAGTCACACCCAAAGTGTGGCTTGTAGTCCCAACAGGAGAGTACTAATGCATACAAAAGGGCACACTATGTATTGGAGTTTGTGTTTTCTCACAGTGAAATAATACCCAAAAGCTATTTTACTCTCTAGGCTCTGTTAGGCTTTTCCTTGGACAGGTATAGATATCTTTATGTATGAACATGTTAGAAAATGCTTCAAATTATTTCTTACTTAACTCATTTAAAGGTGAAAATGTGATTTTGATGATTTAAGCACTCCATTCATTTTATCTACATATACTTTGTGCTTTCTGATGAAAAACTGGCATAAAACCTGTTTCGCACCCTCATCCCTTCCAGAGCTAGAATATAAATTTCCTTGGCTAGGAGAATTAACAACTCTGACTAAGAGGACACTATACTGAGCCTGGGATAAGCAGATGGGTCTTATATGCAAACCTCAACTGGGAGTGGACAGGTACAGATGGTAGAACTGTTGAAGTAAGCCTCAGCAAGGCCTGCTAGTGCAAGGGGTTCACCTTTCTCTGCACAAAGTCCTCAGACCATGTAGGAAGAAGTTGGCACAGGAACTGAAATAAAAGGCAAAGTTTATTCACCTCATGAGGTGGTACTACAGTTCAAACAGCACCCTTAGGTAATGTCTGAAGTAGCACACTGAACTGAGAGAGCATGGTCCTTTTATACCCACGCAGGGGCTAAAAGGAGGTGGTACAATTATAGAAGCAAGACTTGTATACATGTAAGGTCATGTGGAAAATGCACAGTCGACAGGTAGGAGGAGCTAACAGTTTTCAAGGACTAACAGCTGCAGACCTTACTGAGCATGTGCAAAAGTGGGAGATGCTAAATATAACTTGTCACTAGGCAGATTTCAAGAGTAGTTAACAGAAAGGTAGGACAGAGCACATGGCAGCATGTGGCAGAGAAAATGGCTGCCATGAATACAAAATGGATTCCGCAAAATGTTCACAATAGTTACTAAATACAAGATGTCTTCTGCTAATGCTTAATCTAATCGCTGCCAAACTACAACAGAACAGGCAGCTTTTGACCTGGAGATGCTAGGTAGGCTTTTTCCTTTTTATTCACAGGATCCTACGAGACAGCCAGGCTCCAGTCACAGTAAGAAAGTGAACAAATTGAAAAGAGAGCTCATGTAAATGGGTCGGGTTAAGAAGCACTGTGAGGGCCTTTTTAAAATAAATTTCCTCTAATCATGTTCGCTCCCATTAAACAGCTATGCTTGCTCTTTTTTGCTTTGTTTTTCCTTCAGGTTTTCTAAATTATACTGTGTGAATGTCTGCACTCTGTTTTTTTGTTTAAATATATATATCAGTACGATGTGACTTCATTTCCCATAATTCTCAGCAGGTGTTGTGTGCGTCACCTGATTGTATAATTGGCCTCCTCCAATTACACTTGCCATCATTCAAATTAGCTTCTGTAGTCTGATTTAGATTCCGATTCCTTCCTGTTGGCGGTTACGATGCACAAGGTGCGCTGATTAGTTCTAGTTTGCTTTGAGTAAATATTGCCTATTTCTTGCTACCTATGATGGTTTTGTATTGCTCCAATTTGTTGCTTTCTATTGAAAACATTCTCTTCTTGATCAATATTTTTTGTATGTAGTAGAATTCCTGTTGAATAATTAATTGGTCAACTCCGTCATAGTAGGGAGTATTTTGGCTTTATTATTGTTTACCTTCTTCAATCGCAAGATCACCGACCTACACGACAGCTTCGGACACCAGGCCCAGCCGACCACCACTGAACCCACACCCCCAGCCATCACCCTCAACGCCTGGACCCACATCAACACAGAAGAGACGAAAACCACCATGAACTCAATCCGCTCCGGTGCCCCCTCGGACCCCTGCCCACAGTTCATCTTCAATAAAGCCGACGACATCATCGCCCGCACCTCCAGACCATCATCAACACCTCGTTTTCTTCTGCCACCTTCCCCGAGAGCTGGAAACACGCTGAAGTCAACGCCCTGCTGAAGAAACCTACGGCTGACCCAAGCGACCTGAAGAACTTCCGCCCCATCTCGCTCCTCCCCTTCCCTGCCAAAGTCATAGAGAAAACTGTCAACAAGCAGCTTACCAACTTCCTTGAAGACAACAACCTTCTCGACCCCTCTCAATCCGGACTCTGAGCCAACCACAGCACTGAAACCGCCCTCATCTCAGTCACAGACGACATCAGAACCCTGATGGACAACGGTGAAACAGTCGCCCTCATCCTCCTCGACCTCTCGGCTGCCTTCGACACCGTCTGTCACTGCACCCTAATAACCCGCCTCCGCTCCACCGGGATCCAAGGCCAGGCCCTGGACTGGATCGACCTCCTTCCTCTCCAACCGCTCTCAAAGAGTCTACCTCCCTCCTTTTCGCTCAGACCCCACCGAGATCATTTGCGGCATCCCACAAGGCTCCTCGCTCAGCCCGACACTCTTCAATGTCTACATGAGCCCCCTCGCCGACATCGTACGCAAACACAGCATCATCATCACCTCCTACGCCGACGACACTCAACTGATACTCTCCCTCACCAAGGACCCCACCAGCGCAAAGACCACCCTGCAAGATGGAATGAAGGACGTCGCAGATTGGATGAAACTCAGCCGTCTGAAACTGAACTCAGACAAACGGAAGTCCTCATCCTCGGTAACACCCCGACCGCCTGGGACGACTCCTGGTGGCCCACGGCCCTTGGCACTGCACCGACCCCCTCAGACCACGCATGCAACCTTGGCTTCATCTTGGAACCACTTCTCACCATGACCAAACAAGTCAACGACGTATCCTCCTCCTGCTTCCTCACCCTCCGCATGCTCCGGAAGATCTTCCACTGGATCCCCGCCGACACCAGAAAGACCGTGACCCACGCCCTCGTCACGAGCCGCCTGGACTACGGCAACACCCTTTACGCTGGGACCACCGCAAAACTCCAGAAACGTCTGCAACAAATTCAAAAAGCCTCCGCCCGCCTCATCCTCGACATACCCCGCAACAGCCACATCTCCGCCCACCTGAGACACCTGCACTGGCTTCCCGTCAGCAAAAGGATCACCTTCCGTCTCCTCACCCACGCACACAAAGCCCTCCACAACAAGGGACCAGAATACCTCAACCGTCGCCTCAGCTTCTACGCTCCCACCCGTCTTCTCCGCTCCACCAGCCTCGCTCTCGCCGCCGTCCCTCGCATCCGCTGCACCACGGCGGGTGGGAGGTCCTTCTCCTACCTGGTGGCCAAGACATGGAACACCCTCCCCACCATCCTCAGGACCACCCAGGACCACTCCGCATTCCGGAGACTCCTCAAGACCTGGCTCTTCGAGCAGCAGTAACCCCTTCCCCCTAGCGCCTTGAGACCCGCACGGGTGAGTAGCGCACTTTATAAATGTTAATGATTTGATTTGATTTGATTTTTCTTTGGTGTTCTATTGTTTTTTGTTTTGGGCTGTTTTTGGGTGGTGGGTGTACTGTTTGAGTATATATGTATTGTAATTCATTTATATAGCACCACTGCTGGTAGTTGATGCTATCTCAAGTGAACCATAGTCA
Organism: Pleurodeles waltl; assembly: GCF_031143425.1. Taxonomy (NCBI): domain Eukaryota; kingdom Metazoa; phylum Chordata; class Amphibia; order Caudata; family Salamandridae; genus Pleurodeles; species Pleurodeles waltl. The sequence continues at coordinate 580,888,760 of NC_090443.1, read as the reverse complement.
TTTGATCAATAACATTACCCTGGTTCTTAAGGTTATTAGGTCAACCCCATAAGTTGGCATTAGATATTTCTTTGGGGCTATCCAGACACCATTTAAGAAATGAAAGGTTTGCTATTTGGGACAGCTATTAAATTACTGCAAGCTACTGCTACAGCCAGGGACCAACTTGGTGGTTACTTGCACAGTGTAGCACACCACTTCTTAGTTCATTTGTGTTTAGTCTAGCACCCAAACCCCTATTTATCAACACTTGGGGTCAAGTACTGTTAGTAATTCAGCTACAATACTCACCTTTAACAGATTAGCAATTGCCTAAGCTGTCCAATTCACATATAGGAAAAAAGCACATGAGGTGGGATATTGTTTCCATAAATGAGAATCAACCTAAAATTACCCATTCAAATGGTAATTCCTAAAATCTTCTCAGATTCTCAGGATTCAACATAGAATTGTCATATATTGCACACCTACAGAAATAACAGGACCATCTGTATTCCAGTGTACAGAATTAACACCCCCCCTGACTGGAACAGCCATAATGAGGACCTTTTTACAAATAATGCACGCGTACTTCAAATTCTCTGGCAGTTGTCACAATACAAATACAAACTGAATGGTATTTCAGGGTAGTTTCACTGTGATGGTTTAGAAGTTTTTTACAAAACCCTAAATATATTTAAAATGCATTTTCCACAAACAAGATGTGATTTTTTTTTCCTTGTAGCTTAACATGTATAGGAAATTTCATTCTCAGTAACAATAAGACTTTAAGTGATAACTTTCTTCAGATTGTTGTACACTGGCATTAAAGTAAAGTCCCTTCTTTGTCCAATGAAAAGTGTATTTCTGTATGTGGCCTAAATTACAACTGACTATTTGTTAGAAAGTACCTCTTTTTGACTGGTCTACTCATTTTGTTGGTAGACTAATGATGCTCTTTTTTGGACTCTGTTCACTGGGACGCTGTTAGCCAGGCCCCAGTGCATATTCTGTCATTCAAAAAACATGTCAACATTAAGCAAAACCCTAATCGGCACACTTATTTGTTCTACAAGATCACAATATATGGTGTCTAAAGTAGACCCATGGCATGCAAGTTTAAATCCCACGTATTGCACTATGGTGTCATCCACTAATGTGACAAGACAAACATAATGTTTTGCCTATCACTGAAGTTCGGATGCTAAAGTTACAAAATTGCAACCCAATCCATTATGACAGGAGAAACCCTTTCTCTTAAATATTAACGCCACCCCTTTGTAGGCCTTGTAGCCAATAAAACAGAGTGCCTGATATTTAAAAGTAGGACATGTAGAAATATAATGTTAACATATCCTTATGGTGACTAGTCCTCAAAAGACATTTTAATTGTAGGAAGGCTGGTTGGTCCTTAGAGAAACACTGGAAATCAATATTAAATATTAATTCTGCTATATCATGCTAGAGACCAGCTACAAATGGAGGACAGGGACAAACCTGCCATGCCAATCTACCCAAGGTGCATTGCTGCTGGTTTGAAGAAACAGTTGCCCTCCACTAGAAGCTTCCCAGCATCCACAAAGCTGATTCAGCTGAACCTCTATTGGAAGGTTTCTGGCGTAGTAGAGCCCTTTTAGTATCTAACCATCAGCCTTGTTCTGCTGGCGGAGTCCAAGCTTTGAAAAAGAAACTGAAGTTCAAAGGTTGAAATCTTGACCAGGCGAAGGTGCCAAAAGTATGCAAGAAGCGAGAGAACTTCCCTGGGTTCCAGTTCTAATGTCACCACTCTATACTTTTTCCACCAAAACCAATGGCTTAACCGGGACCACAGATGATGCCTGTCCGACGACATGGAGACCTCCTCAGTCTAAACCTGATGCCTTGCCTCACTGAAATATTTTCACTTCCAAAAGAAAGTCCAAAGGTAAAACCTCCGACTAGATCAGACGTAGTTGGTGTATAGAGCCAGTTCTCCAAACTGGCCAGCTTGAAATCATGCCTAGGTCTCGGTCTGCTGGAATCAGTTGACCCACATTGGTGCTTACTGCTTTTTGGCACTACTTTCATTGAAATCTACCTCCACTTTCCCTTGCTGGATTTTTGTTCTATTATCATTTTGTTCATCAGATTAATCTCATGTTTTAGAAATTGGAGATTGGTTTTTATTGTGTTGTGTTTTGACTTTTTAACTGGTTTGATATTTGTAAATGCTTTGTATATTTTCTTAAGTAAAGCCTATCTGCTCTCTGCCAAAGCTACCAGAGATTGAGCTCAGGATTGCATTTCTAGACCTAATGAGATAGTGACCTTTTTGCTTGGGATGGACTATTCCCCACCTCAGTTAGTAATTCCTTTCTCACCACTATTCAACTCTTGATTCTCCTTGAGACAAGGAACACATGACTGTGTTTTTATCATTCCAAATTAATTGCTTCAAAATGCCCTTTTGTACTTTATGATATGACTTAAATTGTTCAATCCAATTTATGAAATGTTGAATTAGTTCAGCTGTAGTGATGCAACAATTACAAGTAAATAGATTCTTCATCACAGATCAATTTTATTATGCGATTGTCTTAACTGCTTCAGGAAACTCAACACAAGCAATTATAACATTTAACTGTGCAAAGTATGAAGACAAAGTTAACTCGCAATTCAACACCTTGCGCTCATAAATTATAATTTATGCGGTGGCAATGTGGGTTCTAGGAAAGGATTTTGTTTAAAACATTTAATAGTTTCAACATGAGACTACTACGTGGAGTGTTAGGATAGAATGAACTTGCTCCATCAATAAAAGGTGACAGTTATATTGGATTACTTATTTATGTTTAGACAAATTGCACTCTTCTGGTGGTATTCATTCAATGTGGTTTGGGAAACCTATTCAACAGATATTGCAGCCAGAATCGCTGTGATTCAAGGAAACGTAGGAAAAAGTGAAGCCTATCTATAAGACCCATGCAGTTGACCACACTGCGCTGCCTCTCTTTTATACAGTACATTAACTCTAACATGCTTTAGACGATCCACTGTTCATTTTAAGGTTCGGCTCCTCTGAAAAAAGTGTCATGGATGGACGATTAGTTTCATTATCGAAGCAAAGTCTTTTTAGTGCTCCACAAATTCAGTAGAAGTGAATAGGGAGTCATGCTTTTCTTTGTTGGCTACCCTTTAAAGGAATAACTTTCCTCTTTCACTACCTTGAAGCAAATCTGAAAAAAATATTCTATGCTTATTTGACTTACTGCAAAATAGATTATACAATACCAAACCATGATCTAACATTTCACTTCAATTGGTTCTTTATTATTTTTTGTTAGTATGTTCACAAGACAATGGGCATTATGCTAACTGAATCAAACAGTGAGTTCTTTTAAAATAGGCCTGCACATCAAATAATTTGCTTGGCTTATTTATACACATAATTTACCTTTTCTTCATTGTGTTCTGTTATAGGACATATTTTCTCATTCCTCGCCCTATTTAGATGAGACCGTTAGTGAATATTCTTATCACCGAAAGCTCTGTGGCTGTACCATACACCCTGCCAATGTGTAATACTCCACTTGAGTTCAAGTGTTTGGTCAACTACAACGTGTGAAGTTTTACCTCAGTGAAGACCCCCTTCTGAAAGGACCACTGACTTTCAGTGAAAGGTAAGTCTTCTGTCCCTAAAATATCAACCCAAATTTATTGTTTGCCTGCATGGACCTTCAGCATCAGTAATTGGCACATCTCGACACAACATGGAACACACGGGAGAGGCAATCAACTTTCTGACGCTAACATATTTTGGCACAAAAGGTTTCCAAGCATAGCATTGATAAGGATTTACATTGCCGAGTAACAATCCACTGTTAATGTATGGACTGTGGAGTAACAGGACATTCTTAGCACAACAACTTCTAGGACTTGAAGCAAAGCCAGATCGACTAAGCTAGAAGGACCTGGCTTTGTGGCAAATCCTAATGCCAAATTAAAAACTAGGCTCAAACAGAGGACACGTAGAATATTGAGTGATATTTACACAAGTAAAATGTAATTTCTGTGAAATTGCACATTTTACTTGGCTGCCCATTCGATATTTTCTTCAAGTTGACATTTTGTACTGGAGGCAAACAATTGAGTACCAATCTCATCCTAAACACCGGTGGCTTTGTGTTGTAGCGCAATGCTTAGTATTATGCTCAGTAGATTTATTTACTTATTTTGTGAAAGCAGGGCATTTGTATTCAACGCTTTGTAAATTTGATGCTGCATGATTTGCAATGCTCAAATTTGTTGGTGCAGTTTTTGCCAGCTCTGATAGACATTGTTGGATTGTCCTCTGACGTTTCTCTCCACCAAAGTATATCCTAGCTTTGTAGATATTGCCTCCTTGATAGAAAACCTGTTGCTCTGGCTAAGAATAATACATTGTTAAGATTTCTCTCTTCCACCTGACTGCAAGACTAAGGGCCATATTTATACTTTTTGACGCACATTTGCGCCAACGCAGTTGTGCGTCAAAAATGTTAACGCCGGCTAACGCCATTCCAAAGCGCCATGCGGGCGCCTTATTTATGGAATGACGTTAGCCGGCGCAGCTGACTGGTGTGCGTCAAAAAAAATGACCCACACCAGGCAGCGCCGGCGTAGGGGAGAATGGAGCTTGGGCGTCAAAAAATGGGGCAAGTCAGGTCTGAGGCAAAATATTGGCCTCAACCCGATTTGCGCCATTTTTTTTGACTCCCAACCCCCTTTGAAATGACTCCTGTCTTAGCACAGACAGGAGTCATGCCCCCTTGCCAATGGCCATGCCCAGGGGACTTATGTCCCCTGGGCATGGTCATTGGGCATAGTGGCATGTAGGGGGGCACAAATCAGGCCCCCCTATGCCACAATAAAATTAAAAAATACTTACCTGAACTTACCTTAAGTTCCCTGGGATGGGCCCCTCCATCCTTGGGCGTCCTCCTGGGGTGGGCAAGGGTGGCAGGGGGTGTCCCTGGGGGCATGGGAGGGCACCTCTGGGCTCCTTTCCGAGCCCACAGGTCCCTTAACGCCTGCCCTGACCAGGCGTTAAAAAATGACGCAAAAGCGGCTGGATGTCATTTTTTTTTACCCGCCCACTCCCGTGCGTCATTTTTGCACGGGAGTTTAAATAAGGCGCACATGCCTTGGAGTCATTTTTTAGACGGGAACGCCTACCTTGCATATCATTAACGCAAGGTAGGTGTCCACGCTAAAAAATGACGCAAACTCCAAGATCTTTGGCGCTAGACGGGTCTAACGCCAAAGTATAAATATGGAGTTAGCTTTGCGTCGGATTTGCGTAAAAAAAAAACAACGCAATTCCGGAGCAAACAGAGTATAAATATGCCCCTAAATCTTTCCACAATGGTGGACACAGATCCTGCCACTCAAACTCTAAAACAGAGCTGTACTTGCATGGGGATGTATCATTTGTCAAACAACAAAAAAGGGGGGGGGGCTACAAAAGAGCGGGAGGTTCGGAAACAAATTCCTGGTCCTATATGTACTTCTCCTAACAATATCTAAATCAAAAAGATATACACAGTTCCATACAAATTGTCTCTAAAGATCGCAGGTTGCTAGAAATCAAAAATATTTGAAGCAAGAGCCCTCACTCACCTTTCGGTGACATGCTTCATCATAGGGCTATGCTCCTCGTCAGGCCGGCACTGCATTGCCTGTCGGGCCCCACGAGGGTGCTCTTTGCTGGAGATCTTTTGCAAAAAAAAGCCAGTCAGCAAAAATACTGATCTAGGATTGGTATGAAAAAACTGTTAAAAATGACTACAGGTAAAACGCAATTTATTAGAATGTCTAACCTCTGACATGATTAAAAACAAGAGTGGGGGAGAAAATAAAACAATGTTTAAACTCCTCAAAAACACAGAAAATGTAGAATATCACTAAATCTCTCAATTTGGAGTATAGTGGGAGTCGACACAGGGTCCACTGTGCTACTTCTGAAATTTGGTCAACATGTTTTTCGCTAATCAGTAAAAAATGTATTAACATGCAGTAATTAAATATTGCTTTATGTTAAAAAAAACATACAAATTCACTGAAAAAAACAAAGGTTACAGGGATATTATGGTTAGGTTCATGTTGTATCCATACAAAGCCATAGAAACTCAGCAGTTGTAATAATAATTATATTTATACTTATATGAAGAAACTCTAACACATGGCCTAAAGTTACTTAACGGCACACGTTATACTTTCTTCAGATAAATATAACTATGACTATAACTGCTGAATTTCTATGATTTTGTATGGGTAAAACATAAACCTAATTGTAAACTCTCTGTAACCTTCAATTTTTTTCAGTGAATTTGTATGGTTTTTTAACATAACGCAATATTTAATTACTGCTTGTTAATACAACTACCGCCATGCATGGACTTTGGCCATGAACTATGGGTTTTGTTGTGTGAGTGTTTTCTTTTTCATTTTTTGGGGGTTTGCTGGTCCTCTCCTGAGTTTACACTAGGGGTCATGCTGAGTGCTGCAATAAATCTGTGCATTGGCAAAAATAATTCCCTCTCCCATGAAAAGTCCCTCAGAGACCCTTCCATTTCTGCTCTGGGGTCTGTGTATCTGTATCCGGACCCCTTCTGTCAGTTTATCATCCCCCCCCAGCCCGATGCAACAAAGAAAAACAGGTTGCGGTCAGCACATCAGGGTCTTGCTTTTTCTCCATGCCAGATCCATTTCTCGACAAAGATCTAGCTTGCTGCTAAATTTGGTGCAATTCAATCCAGTGGTTCATGATGTACTCACGTCTAAAATCCTTATGGGAAATACATGGGGAACATGCATTTTTGGACTCCCCTTTCTCTCAACCCCTGCTATACAAATCATCATGAAACTTTCCAAACATACCTAAAGTGACTTGCATACTTGTTCGGATAAATTCATGAAAATTCATCAAATTACACAAAAGTTATATATTATGGAACCAAGTTACTAATTATAGCTACCTATTGGCAATCCCCAGTAGGTAGTGTGTGTGTGTGTGTATGTGTATATATATATATATATATATATATATATATATATATATATATATACACATACAGTTTTCTCCAAAATAATTTTACTGCAAATGTTACATGGATATTATCAACAATAATATTTTCAAAGTTGTCATGAGTGATGTAATATGTGGGGTAATCAGCAGTGCATTGCAAGTGAGCAAGTCGTAGTTACCTTAGGGCATGAACTATACTTACTTGAGCTAACCATAACTATAACAGATGAATTTCTCTGTTTGTGTGCAAGAATATTGAGATCCTAAGGATATTGTCCCTGTAATCTTTGTTTTTTAATTGAATTTCAAAGTTTTTTAAAATTCTACTTCCTAACTATAACGCCTCTTTGTTTTTTTTGGGTGAATTTTAATTACTATACATTATTCCAACAACCACTGTGCGCTGTTGACCGAAGCCAGCAGCCAGGCCTTGAACCCAACCCCCAATAACCACCTAATCCTACACCATCACAGCCTAAGGCTGTGTGCGGCAGGGGTTGGCCGCAGAGCTCGGCCTATAGTCAAGCCCTACACTCAACCTCATCTAACTACCCAACCCTACATACATGAGTCTCTGAGTGTGTGCATGAGTACTTCATTGCATCTGTCAGTGGGTTCATGTATCTCTGAAAGAGTCTTTGAGGAGGTTCATGAGTCTCTGAGAGGATGTGTGCGTGGGTCTGTGATTGGGTAAATGCGTGTCTGAGTGGGCCTGTGAGTGAGCGCATGAGTTTCTGAGTGGGTCTCTGAGTGGGTGCATGATTTTCGCAGTGCGTCCGTGAGTGGGTTTGTGAGTCTCTGAGTGGGTCAGTGAGTGGGTGCATGAGTGTGTAAGTGGATCTGAGAGTGGGTGAAGGGAGTGAGTAGTTTTGTGAGTGGGTACATGAGTCTCTGAGAGAGTGCATGAGTTTCTGATTGTGAGTGTATGAATCTCTGAGTGAGTCTGTGAATGGGTGCGAGAGTCTCTGAGTGAGTCTGTGAGTGGGTGTGTGAGTGTCTGTGTGGGTCTCTCAGTAGCTGTGTGAATGTTTCAGCCACAAAGAAACCTCACCTGCTCTTTTATCCAACAGGAGTCAACAGTTTTGCTCAAAATATCTACTCAAATTGAGTTTTTTCTGTCTCCGTGGTAAATCTCCAGTATGTATTCTATAGTACAGCTGCGTACTGGAGCATAAGGAAATATCACCAGTGACCTTATGTGCGTTTTGCCAACAAGATTGTTCCTGGTGCGTCTTTGTCCTGAAACATGTAATAACATGAATCCTTCTATAGCGAGGCCAACAAGACTACAAAAACATAACTCTTCACCAAAACAGGGCACTTCCTGTTATATATATAATGCAAGTGTTTCTTTGTTTTGTGGAGTTGTCCTCTTATTCCTCAGATTTCAGAACGCGGCACCAAAATCTGCAGGAAACAGACTTGGGAGCCCTTTGGTAAGCCATCCATCATTCTGGTAAAAGGCTGGAAGACCTTTGCATACTACTAAGGTGGATTTAGCAGGGCCAAGTGGGGGGAGCTTCCAGGTGCTTTTCACATTTGCGTGCTCATAGCAATTTAAAGGGAGAAACATGAACTCTGCCCTCACCAGGAGACAACAAGAAAGAACCCACTCGACACAGTCACATACAGATTGTGCTTCATTAGATCAACAATGCATTCACCCTCATGAAGGATTTCAGATCATTTATCAATATGGAATTTCCAAGAAAACACACTTAATGAGGTGGGCTATACTGCCCTGTCCCTGGGCCGATTTTGTCCCTGGCATCCCATCCCACAGGGCCCAACCAAAAATAAATGGTGGAGGGGGCCATGCAGCCATGCATCCCCTGGGGACTGACCATGTCTCCTGGGTTTCATTGGCACCAGTTTGCAGGATCAGGATCTCAAGAGGAGCACCAAGGACCCTGCAGTGCCAGTAGGCTCCTCGGCTCCTGTGGGCTCAAGCATTACTATTGTACCCTGGGAACTGCTAAACATGCAGCTCCCTGGGTGCAACAGCAATCGTTTAATCTGTTTCTATGTCTGCATGTCCACGGGAAGGGAAAGAGATGAAACCTCAGCTCCCAGACTGTCCCCCTCAATCAATCAATCAATCAATCAATCAAAGAAATTTGTAGAGCGCGCTACTCACCCGTGAGGGTCTCAAGGTGCTGGGGGGGTGGACTGGGGGGGAGGGGGTGCGGGCCAGGTAGGGTCACTGGTCGAACAGCCAAGTCTTGAGGTTCTTTCTGAAGACCAGTAGGTCTTTGGTTTTGCAAAGGTCGGTGGGGAGGGAGTTCCAGGTTTTGGGGGCGAGGTAGGAGAAAGACCTGCCTCCTGTGGTGATGTGCTGGATGCGGGGGACTGTGGCTAGGGCGAGGTCAGCTGATAAGGAGGTTGCGTATGGGAGTGTGGAAGTTTACTCTTTCATTGAGGTAGGTTGGGCCGGTGTTGTGGAGGGATTTGTGTGCGTGGATGAGGATCTTGAATGTGATTCTCTTGTCTATGGGGAGCCAGTGTAGGGATTTGAGGTGTGGTGAGATTCGTTCGTGTCGGGGGAGGCCAAGGACGAGGCGCGCGGCTGTGTTCTGGATTCTTTGAAGTTTGTGTTTGAGTGTGGTGCCGACGAAGAGGGCATTGCCGTAGTCCAGTCTGCTGCTGATGAGTGCGTGGGTGACTGTCTTCCTGGTCTCTGGGGGGATCCATTTGAAGGATTTTTTTAGGGTGCGGAGTGTGTGGAAGCAGGAGGAGGTTAGAGCATTGATTTGCTGTGTCATGGATGATGCCGAGGTTGCGTGCGTGGGTTGCGGGGGTGGGTGAGGGGCCTAGGGCGGTAGACCACCAGGAGGCGTCCCATGTGGTTTTGTTGGGGCCAAAGATGATGACTTCGGTTTTGTTTGATTTAAGCTTGAGATGGTTAGTGGTCATCCAGTTGGCAGTGTCTAGGAGAGCGGCGTGTCGGTTGGCTTTGGCGGTTGTGGAGTTGCGGGTGAGGGAGAGGATGAGTTGGGTGTCATCTGCATATGAGAGGATGGTGATTCCGTTTGCTCGGAGAATGTTGGCTAGGGGGATCATGTAGATGTTGAAGAGTGTGGGCCTGAGAGAGGACCCTTGGGGGACTCCACAGGTGATCTTGGTAGTGTTGGAGTGGAAGGGCTGGAGGTGGACTCTCTGGGTTCGGTCAGTGAGGAAGGAAGAGAGCCAGTCTAAGGCTTTGTGGCGGATTCCTATGTTGTGGAGGCGTGTGTGGAGTGTGTGGTGGCAGACGGTGTCAAAAGCTGCGGAGAGGTCTAGGAGGATGAGTGTGACGGTCTCGCCTTTGTCGACTTTGGTCCTGATGTCGTAAGTGCATGCGATGAGGGCGGTTTCTGTGCTGTGGTTCTTGCGGAACTCAGATTGTGAGGGGTCAAGGGTGTTGGTTGCTTCGAGGAAGTGGGATAGGCGAGTGTTGACTAATTTCTCTGCAACCTTGGCGGGGAACTGGAGGAGGGAGATGGGGCGGTAGTTGGAGAGGATCTCCCGGTCGGCTTGTTTTTTTTTTAGGAGAGCGGTAATTTCCGCGTGCTTTCAGGGGTCTGTGTAGGTGGCGGAGTCGAAAGAGGAGTTGATTATGTTGTAGAGTATGGGGGCGATGGTAGGGCTAGCTTTGTTGTAGATGCGGTGTGGACAGGGGTCGGAGGAGGAGCAGGAGTGGATGGAGTTCATGGTTTTTTCGGTTTCTTCGTGTGTGGTAGGGATCCATGTGGATAGTGTGGTGGGGGTATCGAGGAGGGGTTGAGTTGGGTGGGAGAGGAGTATGTGTGGTGGGTGTGTGTGATATGAAGCTGTTGTGGATGTCCAGGATTTTGTGGAGGAAGTGGTTGGAAAGGGCGTCACATAGGGGCTGTGTGTGTGTGGGGTCTATGTTGCTGGCTTTGGCAAGTTCGTTGATGATGGTGAAGAGTTCTTTGCTGTTTTGGGAGTTGTTGTCAAGGCGTGTCTTGTAGTGATCTCTTTTGGCGGTGCGTATGAGTTGGTGATGGGTGCGAATGTTGGTTTTGAGTATGGAGAAGTTGGTTGAGGAGGGTTCTAGTCTCCATATTATCTTCGCTTGGCGGCATTTGCACTTGGAGTCTTGGAGTTCAGGGGTGAACCATGGGGCGTTCTTGATCTTGCGGGTGGTGATGTGTTTTCTGAGGGGTGCTAGTGTGTCTGCGCAGGTAGTGATCCATTTGGAGAGGTTGTGTGCTCCTGCGTTAGGGTCGTTGGTGTGTGGGGGGGGTTGTGGGCCAGTTGGGAGTTTAGTTGTTCTATGGGGATCTTGTCCCACATGCAGTAGGGTGTGGTGTGTTGATGGTAGTGTGTAGGGGGTTTGGTGAAGGATAAATAGACACAGCGGTGGTCTGTCCAGAGGAGTTTGGTGGTGTGGGTGTAGGCTTGAGGTGAAGATTGCGTCCAGCGTGTGTCCTGCTGAGTGGGTGGGTGCCCCTCATTCTATTTGTACGGGATGTGGCCCAGGAGGGGTGCTACATGGCCCCACTCCTTTGAAAAAAATTGAAAGCCCCAGAGAGGTGGTGGTCCCTGGAGCACACGGGGTCTGCGTGGCTCCCTGCTTCAAATTTAGCTTAGTTCCGGGAAGGTTCAGGTACCCAGGGCCCGGGGTCAGGATGGAGCCCCCTAGTCAATTTATTTATAGCCCCAGGAAGGTGGCGGAACCCGTAGCTGTGATGGGGACTCAGGGTGTCCATACCCTGGCCCCTTTTTAATTTGAATTTTTTTTGTGATACTCAGCTGAAGCCGAGTTATGAAATGGCTGCCAAGACTTGTTGATTTTTCACTAGCCAATCAGGTATCAGCATGGGGACAGCTGAGACTTTTAACCTTCAATATCTCTGAAACTACTGAATGGATTTCCACCAAATCATATTCTGTGGAACAGGATCTAACTTCCTGCCAAATTTGTTGTAATTCCATTCAGCGGTTTGGGATGTAGGCAATATGGAAAAATGAATGAGGAAAAATGCGTTTTGGGACCCCTCCCTTTTTCTCGGCCCTTCACTTAATGGATCACCTCCAAATTCTTCAAGATAGCAGAGGAACTGACTAAAGTATATGTACTTACCATGTAAACCATAGTAATTCAGCAGTTACAGTTAGAGTTACCTCAAGTCACTATAACTCGTGCCCTAAGGTAACTGTAACTGGCAACCCCACCATGCACAATTCTTTCCTAAAAACTGTTACTGCAAATATTACATTGATATTATCACGGATGTTATCAAAGATGTCATGGATGCCGTAATTTGTGGGTTAATGAACAGTGCATGGCGAGGGTACAAATTATAGTTACCTTAGGGGGGGGTGGTCCCTGGGGTGCTAGGGGACCAAGGACCCCGCATATATATCTATATAGAAGCCCTGGAGGTGGTTGTCCCTGGGGTTAATGGGGGTCCCAAAGGGACCCCCTTTTCTTTTATTTAAATATTTGATCCAGGGGTGGAGGTCCCTGGAGTGTGGGGGGGCTTGTGGCATAATTTTTTTAATGCCCCAGGCAGGTGAGGGCATGCAGACCCCGCATGTACATTGTAAGCCCTGGGGAGGTTGCAGTCCCCTGTGCAGCAGGAGGGGGCCAGGAGGCCCCCCGCATTTCTAAAGAAATGCTCCCGGGACTTGGCCCACCTGGGGTCTTCATGATGACGGGAGCCCTCACTTCATTTTATTTTTATTTTATGGTGGATCTGCGGATCTGACCCTAAATAAAACAATTGCTTTATAGGCCTGAGGGGGTCCCTTTGGAACATCACCTCCAGAGATAAGAGGTCAGGGTCTTCATATACTGGCCCCTTTTGGGACTCTGCTTCCGCCAAGTCCCAACATGACTGACAACACTTCTTTTGTTATAGTGTTACTAGCCAATCAAATCTCTGCACAAGATTGGGAGGGGTCATGAATCCTTTGCATCCCTATATATACACATTTGGATTTCCTTGAATGTCTCAAAAACTACACCAACTAACAAAAAGGTCTCTTTCCGGACCAAGAGCTACTTTTCTGCCAAATTTGGTGTGATTCCATCCAGTGGTTTTTGCAATATTGCTATTCAATTTTTCCTATGGGAAATTGGAGAAGCTCTAAATTTCGCCTCTGCTGTATTGCGATCCCCGTGTGGTGGCTCACCCCCCAAAGTTTTCCAGACAGCAGCTCACGTGACATTCAAGCAAAGTTATGGGTAAATATATATATATATATATATATATATGTATATATATATATTCGTCCCAAAAGGTCCAATAAAGGCGCGCTTTCTTAATGTCGGTGCCTGCGCCAGGGAAGGACCTATCCCTTAATTTATTTTCACACCAACTTGACACTTCTGTCAACAACGTGGCACTCACAGGATTTTCACAAAATCTTCATTTCATCGGTGAAATAATACCAGACAAACAAACACCAACGCGTTTTGACCTTCCCGGGAGCCGCCCGCCTGGCGGGAACTGCCGAATGACCGCACCGCGGTCAAAAGACCGCAGCGGCCATTCTGTGTTTCCCGCTGGGCTGGCGGGCGACCGCCAGAAGGCCGCCTGCCAGCCCAGCGGGAAACCCCTTCCCACGAGGAAGCCGGCTCCGAATGGAGCCGGCGGAGTGGGAAGGGTGCGGCGGGTGCAGTAGCACCCATCGCGAATTTCAGTGTCTGCTATGCAGACACTGAAATTCAAAGTGTGGCCCGCTTACGGGGGCCCCTGCAGTGCCCATGCCATTGGCATGGGCACAGCAGGGGCCCCACGACACCCCTCACCGCCATCCTGTTCCTGGCGGTCGGAACCGGCAGGAACAGGATGGCGGTGAGGGGGTCGGAATCCCCCATGGCAGCGCAGCAAGCTGCGCCGCCATGGGGGATTCCTCAGGGCAGCGGAAAACCGGCCGGAGACCGCCGGTTTTCCTCTTCTGACCGCGGCCAAACCGCCGCAGTCAGAATGCCCTGCGGGGCACCGCCAGCCTGTTGGCGGTGCTCCCGCTGACCCCGGCGGTCAATGACCGCCAGGGTCGGAATGACCCCCAAAATGTATTAAGATCTGAAATTAGTTAATAAAGAAACAAGGAGGTTGTGGACACGACATGTAGAGAATTGGAAATTAATAAAAAAGAAGAAAAAAAAGGGGTATGAGTCCTTCTAGGAATCAAAAAATAATAGATAAGTCATCATTGTATATGTGGACTAAGAAATTGACAAAGATATAAAAACAACACAATTAGACAATTACGGTACTTGAAAATCGATGTGCAAAATTGGCAAGTTTGTATAGTTTGAGCATTATGTAGAATGATCTGTGCTTTTAATTTTATTATGTGTAACACAATGGTTTGGTTTTTTTGTTGTTTGGGTGATGTAGTGGGCTTGAAGATAATAGGGTTATTTGGTGTGAGAATATTTTGATTTATGATACTTAAATGTTTTATAGATATTTTTAATAACTACATATCCCAGAATGCCACATAAAGGCATGACTGAGATGGAAAGTATAAATAGAGCACTTAATGGATTGGTCAATTACTGAGATCAAGACCGGGAAGGTCGAAACGCATTGGTGTTTGTTTGTCTGGTATTATTTCACCCATTATATGAAGATTTTGTGAAAATCCTGTGAGTGCTGCGTCATTGACAGAAGTGTCAAGTTGGTTTGAAAAAAATAATAATAATACATATATATAAATATATATATATATATATATATATATATATATATCTTCACACCAGTTTGACAATTAAGTAAAAAATGCGGCACTCACAGCATTACAGCAGATTGCTTTTATTACATGACAGGACCCCAAACAAACTAACACCAACGAGTTTCGACCTTCCCGGTCTTGGTCACGTTCCGTCTGTACATTTTCTGACTGCTCAGCAGGCACAACAATTGCCAGGTGTTGTTATCCATCTGTCCAGCAATTGTTCCCAGGCTCCTTAGCCACAGCACAGTAGCTTATCACTGTATCAAGCTAATGTTATAAATTATGTCCCATAGTGTTTAGCTCTAGAGTAGAAGATTCTAGCAGAGCTGACCCGTCTGCGGAACAAATGCCCTCTGGGGTATGCAGCCTGTTTTATTCACGGTTTACAGTTCTCTATGAGGACCACTTGTCTACGCAAACAGAGGTATGGTGATCGCTGCTCCCAAACATCACTAATACTCATAATATTCGTCTTCGTGCACATAACATAACAGGATAGGCTTAGGCCACTAGATTTGCATCATAGTGGCATTATTGGTGTTATACAGATTTCTAACTGCTATTATGATTTTTTATAATTATTTTCAGTATTGTAATTGCATCTAATTTGCTTCATAATAGACTGTTCGTTTCAATAAATATATTATGTACTTTCATTGTGTCTTTTTCACTGTTGCTATGGTTATGTATGACTGAGATTATGTACGAAAAGGACTGACTTGTTCCACCACGGTTTCCTGAGAGAGGGCTAGAATGTTGTGCTTTTTGGGGTGCCACAATTGCTTGCCACTGTGTGAGGTTAGGAGTGCAAGTAAGACACTGTGAGTTAGGTAGGTATTTTGTTATGACAGTACTGATTTGGCAGAAGTGGAACAACCCCTGCATTCTGATGTTCTGTTTTCCTATGACACAGTTCTGCAAAAGCAGAATCCCTGCGACAATATCTAACAATGTGTGAATTTGGTTTACTAGCTAGGGTGGGTGGTAGTAACCATGCACAATAAGGGCATTATCCTTGTTAGGCGCGGTAAAGTTTTACCTATTTGACACTGCCCTCAGGCCCTGTTAGCTATGTCACTGAAAAGGAAGATTTAACTTAAGAAAACGTGTAGAGCATTTGGAAATGCCAAAACAGAAAAAAAATCAAAAACACAACACAGTAAAATTCCTGCTCCCTTTTATAAAAATAGACAAAATGTCACTGATCACAATGCCAAAAAACAAATTTGGGGATCGGCAGAAATTATTTTAAACTTAGAAACCCACAAACTGCCAACTGTGGAAAGCTGATTGCACTAGATCTGGGCAAAGTGAAAGCGAAGGTCAACCGTGACCAAGGACTTGGTCATCCCTAGCAAGCAACACCTAGCTAGAACAGTTCTGGACATTAATGGGTCATCTGTGGGTTCATCAGAGTTGAAGGCAGTAGGTGGAGTCAAATGCAGGGCTCAATGTTGACAAGTTGTGGGAAGACAGGGTTCTGTTGTGGTCATTGATGATGACCGGTGAAATGTGGGTCACCTCAATTAGGTGGTCTTCTCTTCGATTGAGTTCTTGTCAACAATAGCTACAGTAAGTTGCAGGGTTGAGTTGAAGGGGCCTCCACATGATTGGATTCCGATGTCAAAGGACGAATGAAGTAAGAGCTAGTGCAAATTCAGGCCCACCAACAGTGCTCCCTCAGTGGTTCAGCTTGGCATGTTGGCCCTTGTCCTCTCTTGGTTCTTCAGGCAAAAAGGTTTTAAAAAGTTTTTAAGCCTCAGCTTTTATAGTTATGCAGGAGGAGTACCCTTTGACACTTATCCAAGGCCTCTTGGACCTTAAGGGCATAATATAGAGTTCTGGGCTCCCTCCAGTTGAAGTTACCTGCACAGTCCAGGGCAAGTCCAGCAGGAACTGGACATTGGAGTCTGCTTCTCAATTCGGGGTAATGGTGGGAACTGGTCCTCCACTTGAGGGTATCCTAATTGGTCACAACAGCAAGTACAGTCTTTCTTCTAGAGTGCACATTTTCACAGGTGTTCTGAAGAAGGTTTTGGGGGTGCCATATTTATACCCTGTGTTAGCCTGTGGGTGAACTCCTCACCAGTCTCTGTTAGAGCTGACATCCTTGGCTTGGTTTTGCTGTAACTTCTCCTGTTTTGTTGAATTCATTTTTGTTTGCATTAGGCATCTGTGCACTTTACTGCTGCTAACCAGTTTTGAAGTGTTTGTTTTCTCTTCTTCAAGCATGCTAACATTAGCATACACCTAACTGGTACATTTAATTTACTTCCAAGTCCATAGTAAATGGTGCTACAGGTACCCAAAGCCTGTGGGTTAAGTGCTACTGGTGGGCCAGCTAAAGTATACAAAAAGTGATACATGGAAACTTGAATGAATCTCAGGTTCTGGTAATTACTCTGGTCACATCTTAATCCATCATTATTTTGCACATCATGCCACCTCAATATGGACCTAACTGTATGCAAATCAGTCTTGGCCCTGTTCCAAGTGGAAACAGTCCAGCGGGAACTGCCAAGACAGGGGTCCTCCCTAAACTAGAACACAAGCAACTCAGGACCAGTTTTACCCTTGTTATAGGCTCATCAATGGGTCCAGATTGGTTCCAGTGACACTGTGTGCACGGTATCCCTGTCTGGGCATACCCGGCCCACTTGGTCCGACATACTAAAGTAAGCAACAAGTGATAGTGTGCCAGCAGCACTGATTATGCCTTTTGAATCATGTCTCAGGCTGCCAGTGCAGCCTGCAGTGCAGACTTAAACTGCCATTTCATTGAGGTAAAAAAAAACTTTTGTCAGGCTTACTCCTTCTTTCTTTTTAATACATATGTTACCCCTAAGCTAGGCCTTAAAGGCTCATAGACTTGGGTGCATTGTATTTGAAGCTGTTATTCACTGTTGTGAGTCCTATTCATCCCACTGACTAACACTGGATTACTTTATTGCATTCAATGAGTGATAACTTTAGATTGGGAACAAGTAGAAATTTACTGTTTACATTCAAATTAATTGTATTGTTAAAATTGTCCTTAATGGTGAAGTTGAATGCATTTTCTTGTACTAACTATTTAGCCTTCTGCTAGTGTACAGAATCATATGACTGTGAATGGCTCTGCTGCTAGGTTTTATGTGTTGCTTCTAGAAAGTTTGGAGCCTTGACAGGGTGAGGGGGAATGATTTAGAACCAGATGTGGGGGTAATACCGGGAATCCCCCCCTCGCACAAAGGCTGGCACCAGGTATAAGTATTGTACCTCCAGGCTCTGCTGCCAGAGAACTGTTCTGCTGCTGAAAACTACCTTGCTGACAGAGAATCAATTTTGGTCCTGCTTAACTCCACCCAGACTAAAACAGATTGACTCAAGGGGTCAGTTGGCTGGCCTCCTGTCTGAGCTAAAGTGACATCACAAGCTAGAGGCCTCCCTGCAACTTCCCAGCTGACTTGCTGAGACTGGACCTGTCAAGACTTGCAACTTGACCTCCCTCAGCCCTGCTGGCCTTTGCTGGAGTCCTTGATCTCCAAAAGGTGTCTTCCCCAGTCCTGGACCCTTATCTAACATCAGTGTATATTCCTCATCAAGAAAAGGTGAAAATCTTAAAGTTTGGATTCCTCATGACCACGAACAGTCTCATTTGCACCAAGGCTCTACTGTCATGCAATGACTGCCATCACAAAGCTCCAATGACACCTGCTCTGCATATTACTTTGATTGCCAGGGATGACCGGCAACACCAAAGCTGTACTTTGTGTAACAGCAGCAACAGCACTTGGTGTCCACCAATCAAAGCTACAGCAACGTTAGCCCGCAATGTCTGATCATATCTGCATGCTACAGAGACAACCTGTGACGCCTGGCCTGCTCTTCATGCTACAGCGACTGCCATCTGTGATGCTCTGCCAGCTGCTCGCAGCCTCTTCCATTGCAATCAGACTATTTGTGGTGGACCAGAAGAAGGTAAATATTTCAGTGGGATTAAATTATTTCCATGCTTGGTTTCGAGCTTCATTGTGGTCTGCCTCAAATTGTGACTTTTCAGCGGCCTAGCACAACTAGTTGACTGTGAGTGACGTTCTGTGCTTTTAGACACTATTTTCACTGAAAACTTTAACTTGAATATCTCTGTTTCTACTAATTGGATTTTTATAATTCTAGTATCAATTTACACTATAGCCCTCATTACAACCGTGGTGGTAAATGCTACCTACTGCCGTGCTGACGGCCGCCAAGATACCATGACTGCGGCGGTATTCCGCTACGGGTATTATGACCCACACTGAGAAATACGCAACTATATAGACACCCACACAAGTCCACCAGACCAAAACTCAGTGATAAACTGGCGATAGCAAAACCCACACATTTACGCCAACAGGAACACACCCACGGCATCAAGACCCACGAATCACCGCCGTGGTCTTTCAACCGCAGTAAACCATTGGTGGTATACATCTCCGCGCTCAAAATACACACACATTTACAAAACACCACCACATTGGACAATTCAAACTACAACCACCTGACACATATACACACACCACACACTCACACCACTATAAAACACCCACCCACATTATCCACAACCCCTTACAACGAAAAAAACAATAGCACAGAGAGAGAGAGAGACAAGGCAGGAGCACCCACTGAATCAGAGGCACAGAACACCATCACCCATACATCATCCACGCACATCACAGAATACACCACAACACATCACCCCACACATCCTCACACATATCACTTGCACCACATCCATGGCATACCAAAGACACCCCAGGTTTTCTGAGGAGGAGCTAAGGGTAATGGTGGAGGAAATCATCGAGGCAGAACCACAGCTATTTGGATCACAGGTGCAGCAGATGTCCATAGCTAGGAAGATGTAGCTATGGCTGAGAATAGTGGGCAGGGTCAACGCTGTGGGACAACAACAAGGGAAGACATCAGGAAGAGGTGGAACGACCTGCGGGGGAAGGTGCATTCCGTGGTAGGAAGACACCAGGTAGCTGTACAGTGGACTAGCGGTGGACCCCCACCTCGTCCCCCACAACTAAATGGGAGGAGTAGGTCTTGGCAATAATGCATCCTGAGGGCCTCACAGGAGTAGCAGGAGGACTGGACTCTGGTAAGTCATATCTTTACTATTATATCCCCCACCCTACCTGCATTCAATCACATACCCCTACCCTTACCCTCACTCCCATCACTCCATCACCTCACATATACCCCACCATCACAACCCACCCCTCCCAATACCAAGCCCTGCATGCAACACCAATGCATGGACCCCCATCACAGACCTGCATGGACAGCTATCACCACAGCATGCCCAGTAAATCACCACTCACACAAGGCCATGCTGACAGGGAAATCACAATCATAGAGGGAATCACAACCATGTACAATATGACCCAACCAGATACAATAACACTGCATTTCAATCCCACAGGACTCATGCTCAATATCACCGCAGAGGAGGTGCCAGCTACATCCAGTCCCTCCACAGAAGAGGCCAACAGTGACGACAGCAGCTCTGCACACCTGTATCTCAATGACCAACCTGGCCCATCCGGGACCTCTGGACAGTCGGTTACCCTGCCACAGTCCCAACCCACCACAGAGCCTCCCCCCTCAGGAAACACCACCACAGCACCCACCCAGTGGGCCCATACCCCTGTCCCTAGGACACATCAATCAGCAGTGTGTCCACCACTACAGGGACCCCAGGCAACCCCACAAACCCAAGAAAATCAGGGACCTGGGGACAGTGGAAGTGGGCACACGGTTCAGGGGACAGAGGCACAGGACAACAGGGAAGCTGGAAGGACTGCTGTGCGATAGGGGGAGGACAGGCCCAGGAAACCCACTCTCCACGAGGCACTCTCAAACATCCTGCGAGCATACCACCATTCCCAGGAGGCAATGGGCCAGATACTGGCCAAGCTGCAGGAGACCTAGCAGCTGCAGGAGGGACAGTACCTGGGGATCAGGGAGGACCTTACAAAAATCCTGGTCACCATTGCAGGGGTGCTGGCAGACATGGGCATGACCATGAGGGAGGCAGTGGTACAACAACGGGTACCTAACACTAGCCAAACTGAGGAACAGCCTTCCACCTCCACTGGATCTAGTGGACAGGAGGCCCTGCCACAGGACCAACAGGCCACCAGCACCCCACCCCCTGCAGAAGGAGAACCACCCCGCAAACGGTCCCTGCGATCCAGGCAGAGGACAGAGAACATTGCCAAGACTCCCGCCGGGAAATAAGACTTTCCTGATTGTCATCCTTCTGTCCCACACTGTCACCCTGTCCACCTTGAACTGCCAATACTCCCCTTCCTATGCCCCATTGGACAATGTACCTGTGATACCAAGAGACTGGACTCTACCCTGAAATTCCTTACACCATCAGCTCAGCCCCTTGCACCACCCCCTCTACTTATGAGCACCTAAATAAACACCCTTGGAACAAATACCAATCTGGAATCTGTGAAATGATTCAAATATGTATTAGTACAACATTATCAAAGCATTGCAGCTCAAAAGTACAATGAAATATACTTTAGGATGACCTCTCGTGGGCAGCAGTACACATAGCAGGAGCCAGAGTGGGGCACAAAGATCTGAAAATGGAGATAACAAAGGGTACAGTCAGTGGCCATAGACATAGGCTGCCTTGTTCAATGTCTAACAGATAACTGAAATGTTAAGTGAAGTTACAGTGTCTTACCTGTGTGCCACTGGAAGTACTGCTGAATAATATTGGTTCTGTTGTCAACATCTTCTTCCTCTGCCTCCTTTTCCTCACTGTCCACAGGCTCCACCACTGCCACAGGAGCATCTCCAGGCACATCCTCCTGCAGAAAAGTCACCTGGCGTCTCAAGGCCAGGTTGTGCAACATGCAACATGCAATGATGATCTGGCACACCTTCTTGGGTGAGTAGTACAGGGATCCACCTGTCAGATGGAGGCACTGGAACCTGGCCTTCAGGAGGCCGAAGGTTCTTTCTATAATTCTCCTTGTACGCCCATGTGCCTCATTGTAACGTTCCCCTGCCCTTGTTCTGTCATTCCTCACTAGGGTCAGTAGCCATGAGAGGTTGGGGTAACCATAGTCACCTGCAAATATCGGGGGACAACTGCTAGACACACACTAACCCTTAGGGACAACCCCATACCCAGACACCTACTCATACTTTGTGGGGACCTTTGGCTCACCTATTAGCCACACCCGGTGCCTCTGGAGTTGGCCCATCACATATGGGATGCTGCTATTCCTCAAGATATAGGTGTCATGCAGAGCCAGGAAATTTGGCATACACATGGGAGATGTACTGGTCTTCCAAACACACCATCTGGACATTCATTGAGTAATAGCTTTTTCTATTCCTGAAAACTTGTTCATTTCTCCGACTGGGGACAAATGCAACATGTGTACCATCAATGGCACCAATGATGTTGGGGATATCTCCCACGGCATAAAAGTCAGCCTTCACTGTGGCCAAATCCTCAGCCTGAGGGAGCACGATGTAGCTGCGCATGTGTTTAAGCAGGGCAGACAACAGTCTGGTCAACACGTTGAAGAACATTGGCTGAGACATCTCTGATGCCATGGCCACTGTTGTTTGAAAGGAACCGCTTGCCAGGAAATGGAGCACTGACAGGACCTGCACTACAGGGGGGATACCTGTGGGTTGGCAAATAGCAGACATCAGGTCTGGCTCCAATTGGGCACACAGTTCTTGGATTGTGGCAAAATCAAGTCTGTAGGGAATGATAATGTGTCTGTCCTCCACTGTTGCTATGTCCACCAGGGGTCTGTACACCGAAGGATGCTTCCATCTCATATTCTGCCTAAGCTGTTGAAGCCTATGGAAGAGAACAGTGAGCAGAGTGTCATATTCACACTTATATTGCACTAATGATGTATTGTTGACTTTACAGAAACAGTATGTGAAGTCGAGAGTCTGTTGATGTGCCAATGTCTGCTATGACACAGTTAGGCGCCATGCCCTGTGCCCCCCTGAAATGGCGGCTGCCTGACCTGTGAGGAGGGACAAGTGGAAATGAGGTAATTGTGCTGGCGTTGTGCGCTGTTGTAGTAGGCGGTCGATAACCGCCGTGCAAATTTGCATTTGTTATCATTGGGCCCTTTGGGTTCCAGGAGCCAATCTCGATGTACACCGGCGGTGATGGTATGCACTGCTGCAGACGTCACCACCATTTTCTATCTAATAACTCACTTGCTACCTGACCTTTAACAGAAGAGGAGCTACACTGCAAGTGCTGCTGTGACCTGTGTCTGGAAGCGACAATGGCTCATGTGTCAAACAGAGAGCATTTCAGGCTCTGGCCTCAGCACTGATGGCAGCCCTTGTCCCTGTGTCTAGCCTCCCCTTCCAGCTTCCTCTACCCAGACCCAATCCCCTCAACCCCAGCCTATCCCAGGCACACCTTCAGACCAGCATTCACCCAAATCAACACACAAAGGTGGCTCAGGCAAACAGAAGCACCACACTTCATCTCACAGGCACTCACACAAACACCATCCCCATGCAGACACACCAACATCCACTGCCTCCACTGTGTCCCCCTCCTCCTCTTCGTCCACCTCCCTCCCAGTATCATCTCCACTCACACCTGCATGCACTACACTACATCCTTATCCACTACCTCCATCACCAGCACGCCCATCACAACACACTCCTCACTGACAGTCACCACCCCCACAACCATGCACACGTCCCCTGTTTCCTCTCCCAGTGTGCCTGTGACCCCTCCTCCCAAAGTACACAAACGCAGACACCCACCTACCCAACAGCCATCCACCTCCCAACAGCTTCCAGCCCATGCACCTTCACCCAAACTCAGCAGAAATACACCTCTTAAAACCACTCCCTCTTCCTCTACTCCCAAACCCTCTCCATCTTCCTGCCCCAGTGTGTCTAAAAAACTTTTCCTGGCAAACATTGACCTGTTTCCTACCCCTCCACCCCGTCCTTCCCCAGGGTGTCCAGAACCAAGCCCAGCACCTCAGCCACCAAGTTGCCGTCCAATGTGGAACCTGCCACTCCCAGAGGTTCAAAGGGGCACCCGTCAGGAAAGCCAGTGTACCACCAACCCCTGCAAAGGATCAAACCATTCTGCCACCTGCCAAGGTGAAGAAGGGGCCAGCATGCAGCAAGGGCAAGGAGCACGAACCACCCAGCAAGGCCTCCTCCAAACCTCCAGCTGACAGAGCAAGAGTACAACATCATCTGCCAAGGTGAGGAAGGAGAAGAAAATTTAAGGCAAGGCACTTCAGCTGACGGAGGATGCAGGTGAAGCCCTGGTGCCCACCAGCAGAACCTCCAGCCCCACCACCTGGGCCACCACCTGCACCACCACCAGCCCCACCACAAGTTCCGCCATCTGCACCACCACCTGCACCACCGCTGCCACCACTACTGTCAGCAGCAACATCCCCAGTGGGCAGCCATCTGAGGCTGAAGGAGAAGGGCTGGACCTCCCTCTACCCTAGCAGCTCCGACACCTGCACCACGGCCAGCACCGCCAGCATCCCCGCCGCAAGTACCGCAACCTGCACCGCTGACAGTAGGACCACTACCAGCAGCCCCAGTGGACGGCCGCCTGAGGCTGCAGGAGACGAGCTGGAGCCTACCACCACCACTGGCAGAACCGGCACTACCACCACTTAGCAGCCTTAGGTGCAGCAGGATGGAGTCTAGCCCTGCCTCCATGAACTATCATGCTACCTGTCCCCTGCAAATCCCTCGCCTCAAACACCCAGGTGAGAGAATGTGTACTGGCACACCCTAAGTACTGCATCACTCAGCACCAAGCCCCCTCCAGAACCAGTGGAGATATGCATCCACTCATCCTATCCTTGGCAGGATGAAGCACCCTGGGCACCAAGCCCCCTCCATAACCAGTGCAGATATGCATTCATCACCCTATCCTTGGCAGGATGAAGCACTCTGAGCACCATGCCCCCTCCAGAACCAGTGGAGATATGCATCCACTCACCCTATCCTTGGCAGGCTGAAGCACACTGGGCACAAAGCCCCCTCCAGAACCAGTGGAGAAGCCATCCACTTGAGAGACTGTAGCCTTGCACTCCCCAGGACCAAGCAGTGGGCAAACCACCCACTTGAGAGACTTGAGGGACAGTGGCTTTGCACTCCCCAGGACCAGGAAGTGGGCAAACCACCCACTTGAGAGACTTGAGAGACAGTGACTTTGCACTCCCCAGGACCATGCAGTGGACAAACTGCCCACTTGAGGGACTTGAGTGACTGTGGCTTTGCACTCCCCAAGACCAAGCAGTGGGCAAACCACCCACTTGATAGACTTGAGTGACTATGGCCTTGAACTTCCCAGGACATTGCTGTGGGCATGGAGCCCCCTTGAGGAGCAGTGTTGTTGTACCATCTTCCGGTTGAGGTGCCCCCCTCTT
Organism: Pleurodeles waltl; assembly: GCF_031143425.1. NCBI lineage: Eukaryota > Metazoa > Chordata > Amphibia > Caudata > Salamandridae > Pleurodeles > Pleurodeles waltl. Next base: position 580,863,584 of record NC_090443.1, on the reverse strand, counting down.
CTCCATCCCCCTGAGGGGCCTGTGTGTTTTCGACCTGATGCCCCTGCAGTGCTCTCTCCGTATTGAGGAATGAGTCAAATGTGGGGTTGGCCCATGATTTTTGGCCCAGTGGCCCACGAACATTTGTGAAGGACAATGTATGGACTTCTGTACATATTGTATATTTGTGTAAATACTGTTTTTTTAAAATTCTATAGCACATCTGCCTATTTCTAAAATATCACTGGTTTGACTCAATTCCTTTTGTCCTTGTGTTCTTCCAGGGGGTTAAAGGGTGTATCTGTAATGTTGTTGGATCTGTTTGTGTGTATGGTGTTGAGGGTGAGGGTGGGGGTGTTGAGTGTTGCATGTGTGTCACTCTCTTTTTCCTTCCCCCCTCCCCTGTGTACTAGGTGCAGTACTCACTGTTGTCATCGCCGCCGTCTTTGGTGTTCCTGGTAGATGAGGAGGTAGACCAGCATCGGCAGGACCTGCAGCTCCGTCTCCATGGTGTCCTTGTTCTTCGTTGAGTGTCGAGCGACGAGTGGTTTCCCTTCCAAACACTGTTTTCACTGTGCTTTTGAGGGCATTGGTACTGCCCCGGAAAAGCTGACGAATAGGTGGGTTGTAATGTGGTGGGCGGTACATTGTCTTCCGCCTGTCTGTTGGCGATGACCGCCACAGTGTTTATTGCTACCGCTGTGGTGGTCAGAGTGTTACAGTGACTATATGTGTTGGCGGTTTCCGTTGTGATCCCATTTTTTTTTTACCGCCGGCCTGTTGCGCTGTTACTGCCGCTTTAACACCAACCGCCAGGGTTGTAATGAGGGCCTATATTTCTAAATTGATTTGGAATTTTTCTTTTGTTGTGTTTTCACTGTATTACTGTTTGTGTGCTGCATGAATGATTTACATATTGCCTCTAAGAGAAGCCTGACTACTTTTGTGCCATGCTACCAGAGGGTTAAGCACAGGTTTATTTAGAGACTTTTGTAGTTCACTCAGACAACGATTGTGGTTATTGAATTGCCCCTCTATACCCAAAACCAACATGACAGAATAATGCTTTCCCTGCCCATAGCCCCCTGAGCGCACCAAGAGGTATGGCTTTGACAACCAGCAACCCATCCATTTTGGTTACTTAAAACCAGTTCTGGAGTCAGCTGCTTACTCATTGGGATTGATGGCTGGCTGTCCAGCAGGAAAATAGATGGGGTAGGCTCAGGTATGAGCTACATCTGCCTGTGACAGGGTAGGCACCATTTGAATTTATTTAAGTTCCTCACCGCAGCCCAGATGATGAAACTGTCTGGAATAAAAAACTTCTCTCCACACCAAAGCCCCTTGTCACTTGTCTGTGAGCAATACACATTTCACCACAGGGATGCCAACCATAGCCAGGTGATACAACACTGTGGCAGAAAGGCACATTTGGTTCAGGGAAGAAAATGACAACTTTCTACGAGTGTCATTTACAAAATAGTAATCTAAGATACAACTTGACCATTAAGTTGGATTTTAAATTACCATGAAGATGAGTTCTTGAATCATGTTACTAGTTGTTACCAAACTGAAGTTAAGCTTCATAAGATGTTATAATGTAATCCAGTGTTTTCATATGGAGAGCCAGCCTACTAAAATGAAAAAATGCTCTGGAGATTATTCACAGCCATCACATGTTAAACACAAATAAACATTCCTTCTTATTAAATACATTGTGCCCTCCCATATGGGCATATAGGGCCTACTTAGGGATGATGTTTAGTATAAAAAAAGGGAAGTTAATGTCTGGCAAAAGGTTTATTTTGCCAATTCAAATTGGTAATTTTAACACTTCCTACCCAGGCTTCAGGAGCAGGCCTGGAGTCATTCTTTGCATTGCCACCTTAGTGGGGGCATACTATGTGCTGCAGTTCACTAGTGACATTTATCTTACAGGTCCTGGATACACTTCAGTACCAGAGACTAATGAGTTACAGGTACGTTATATATGCTAATCAGGAATGTAGCAAGTTTTGACATATTTTAGGGATTAGGGTACATTTACTGGGACCCGGTTAGCAGGCCCAATGTGCAGAGTCAAAAAACCAGCAGCACTGGCTGGATACAAATTGTTAAGTATTGTGTGTTGAGATCAGAGTCTCAAGCTTACAACATGTCTCTTCAGTAAGCCCAGGATTGCTCCACTTCTCTCCCCTTAGAGTCAAATTGTGAGTTGGGGTTCCGCATTTTGGAGTTATGAGGACAAAGAAATGAAATACCTAATTTGTTGCAATTGAGATTCATCTGTCCTCCCTTAGACCTCTGACTTGGATTACTTATAAGATTCTGAAAGGATCCGCACACTTTATCTGTCAATAGTAGATGACAAATGAGCCAGGTGAATGATCTCAGTTGGAGTCTTTGTTTTTGATTTAGCTTGGCAGCTTTAGCTGCATCCTATTCCACTTGTGAATAATATCCAGAGGGTAGGGACATATTATAAGTACTTTAAATATCTAATTGTGCTTACTAGTTCCTGTTTAGGTCATATTTTTCACCCATGGTCCATTATTGTCATCTGTCATCTGTCTGAGCATTTGGCAATACAGGTTACCTGGAAAGACAGTTAGCAAATGCTCTTGGACTAGATTATCACCTGAAAATTTCTGTAATACCCTTTCTGAAGTCAGAGGCCCCTAATAGTTTACTCCTTCTGTGTTGGAAGAGAAGGTTTTAAATAGGAACATTGTGCTAGTCTAGGACTAAGCAATTCCAGTTTCCAGTTATTGCTAATCACTCTAGACTAGACTCTGAGCTCCTTGGTACAATAATACCCTCAGGAAGGCTAAGCTTCATTGTAAAAAGTTGTCATTAGCATGGTATAAGAACTATTTGTCTTCTAACAAATCCTTTCTAATTACCATTTTCTACTCCTAGAAATGTTTCATATAAAAGTTGAGGGCTAAGTATTTTGCTTATGAAAGTGTTCATTCTTGTACCACAATGAAAGAGATTTTCAAGATTGCTTGTTCACTTTCTACACCGGCTCTATGTCTTTGACAGTGGTTCCTTCTCAAGAGCTTTGCCATTGTAATAAAAATCTCTATTTGTAATTTCCTGCCTCAGTCTATTTGCACTGCTGCTTTGGATGCACATCACGCTGAAGTAGGCAATAAGACATCTTTCACAGACTTTGAACATATTTCCTTAGATTTTTACTACGGAAGAGTTTTTAAAATCTATCTAATCTGGGTTTGCTCTTAATCGCATCCTTCCCTGCCCTCCGGCATTCGAATACTTTGCATCCCCTCTGTTCCTGTTGTACTTCAAGGTATTTGCAATAAATCTTTTGCCTCCACTTCTGTTCCTCAAGCCCAGAAGAATGCTTTAGTCCTTCCATTACTTAAGAAACCAACAGCGGACCCCATTATTTTAGGTAACTTTTGTCTGATTACTTTGTTACCCATTCTCATCTAAATTTTAGAAAGAAACAAGCAGATATCTAATATTCTCTGGAAAATAAGTCTATCCTGGATGCTGTCCAATCTAGTGTCAGGCGTTTTGATAGTATAGAGATTGCCATGGTCTCTGTACTTGATGATTTACCCATGCTGGTGGACCAGGGCAGCCTTCCGCTTTGGTCCTGCTCAATTTATCTGCTGCATTCAAAATTGGCCTGCTAGATTTATCTGCCACCTTCAATATGGTATCACTAATCCCAATATACTAATTAGGCATTCAGGAAGCAGGCATTACATATGTCTCACTGAATTGAAATAAATCTTATCTGCTCCATCACTCCCAGGCTGTTTACCATGTTCCTTATATGTTAGACTTTAGGGCTTTTTGCAATCCAGGGCTCCTCTCCTAGCTTTACCCTTTCTGAACTTCTATGTTTGTCCTCTGAATAAATGCCTTAATTCTACTGGTCCCAGCCTCATTAGCTATGCTAATTATAAAGAAATTTGTGCTTCAGTTGATGCTCATGCTTAGAAGGGAAGCACAGCTTTCCAAGACTGCATGGTTTATGTGCTAGAGTGGTTGAAGAAACATTTCTTTAAACTAAATACAGATAAATCAGCAATTATCATCAAGTAAGAATAGGCCTCAAACTTTTCCAGTGAGATTTAGATCTTTCAATCTCAGCCCTCAGCCAAAGTCTTTCACTGTGGTGCTCAATTTTGTAGTCCTTGTGATCTTTATCTTTCCTTGACTCTGCAGGAAGATAAATGTTCTTCCTCCTGTTCCTTCTTTTTCTGCACAATGAGACACATTGTTGTGTGATTCAGTCTAGTCTGGTGATTCAATTAGACTGCTCTAATGCTCTACTTTTAGGGTTACCGCTACCATGCACAAGTTTTGTGTCAAAATGTTTAGTGTAATTATCACATTGATATTATCAGTGATGTTACCAACGATGTCATGAGTGCCATAATTTTTGGGGTAATTAGCAGTACATGGTGAGAACGTGAGTTATAGTTACCTCAGGACATCGGTTGTAGTTGCTTGACATAACTCTAACTATAACAGTTGAATTTCTATGATTTTGTATGTTAAAAATGTGAGCCTAACTATAACGTTCCTCTAGCCTTTGGTTTCTTCAGTGAATTACTAATCTTTTTTTAATGTAAAGTAATTTTCCCTACTATATGTTAAACCAACCACAGTTGCGCAATGTCAAAGACCATGTGGGGCAGGGGTATGTTGTAGGGCCTGGCCATAGCCAATCCCCTATAACCACCAAACCTTGTGCCTTCAGCAGTGCGGGGTGCTGTTGGCCACAGGGCCTGGCCTGAGGCCAGTCCCTGCAGCCAACCCCATTAACCACCCAATCCCCAGGCTGTTCATAGCCTTTACTCCAACCACTACTGCTCACAGCCTGCGACCAACATTCTATAACCACCTAAGCACTCGCCCCCCTCCTGAGGATGATTTCAGCCCCGTGGACTCCATCCCCTGGGGCCCAACCTTCTAAAAAAAATTGGGGGGAGAGAGAAGGGCCACACAGCCCCCTCTCCTGGCCCAAGGACAATATTTTTTTGGGGGGGGATTTTGGGAGGGGGGCTGCACGCCCTCCCTCCGCGGGCCTATCACAGCCCTGGGGCCTGGCTATCTGTGCCCCACTGTGTAAAATTGGACTGTGGGGGGGGCATGAAGGACCTCTCAGTCTTAGCTAGCTTCCCACCTCCTGCGGGAGCCGGCATTGCTCTCACAGAGAGGGAGCTGCTAACCATGCAGCTCCCTCTCTGTGAGAGCAAGAGTTTTCTCTGTTTCTCTGCCTGCATCTCTGCAAGCAAGAAAACACAGGAAACCTACACTTGCAGCAAGTGTGCGCTGTTTGACAGCTCTCACTCACTACAAACGCAATGTTTGCTCTGACTTGGCGGGTGCTGTCAAAGCTCCCCCAAGTCAGAGGAAACAGCTATATCCCAGGGGTGGGCACCCCAGGACATAGCAGCAGCAGGGCCTGGGGGGCTGTGGTCTGCAGGGCCATCTATGGCTCCTTGAGGGGGTCTGCGTGCCTCCCCCTCCAATGTAAAGTAGGCCAATGGAGGTAGTGGTCCCTGGGACTGGGGGGCTATTGCAGACCCCCTTCATTACTTAAATTCCGACCCAGGGAAGTAATGGGCCCTAGGGCTCTGAAAGGGCTGCACGGCCACTCTGCATTCTTTATTACTTAAGCCCTGGGGAGGTGGCAGTCGCTGCGGCTGCAGGGGGGCTGCGCACCCCCTGCATACAATGTGAATTAAGCCCCGAGGAGGTGGCGGTCCCCGGGGATGTGGCGGGCCCAGCAGACCCACCGCAAATAATAATATGCCCTCAGGAGGTGGTGGTGCCTGGGTCATAACGGGCCTAGTGGGCCCATTCACATACTAATAATAAGCCCTGGGGAGGTTTTAGTATCCAGGGCATAAAAATACCTTAGGAGGGGGGTCCTGTAAACCTCCCTCCTTAATTTTAACATGCCCCCTGGGCCTGGCCCCCAGGGGGCATCATTAAACATCAGTAAAACGGATGTGGGAGCCCATGTATGTTTTTATTTTAATTGTTGACACAGATTCATGACCTTGTCACAAATTTGTGCCCAAATAAAAAAAAAAAGATTTTTTGCCCGGGGTTAGGGGGGCAGGGTCCCCTCTGGGAACCCAGCAACAGAACTAAGGTGCAGGTGCAGGGTGTCCCTACTCTGGCCACTTTTATTATTTTGTACCTTTTGTCTGGGACTTGGCTGAAGTCAAGTCCCAAAAATCCGAAAATGGTTGCCAATATTTCCTTAAGTAGATGTGCTGGCAGTCAGTCAGATCTCCACATGAGATAGGGAGGGTTTTCGGAGTGTTTGCATCCCTATACATAAAAAAAATTTTTCTTTAATATTTCAGAAACTACTGAACAGATTCACACCAAATAACTAAAAGGGTACTTTCATAAACCAAGAGCTAGCTTTCTTCCAAATTTGGTGTAATTCTGTCCAGTGGTTTGGCTGCTATTCCTGTTAAAATTCCCTATGGAAATTAACATGGGACCCCGTCTATTCCTCAGCCCCAACTTGAAAGATCACCCAGAAACTTTCCAGATATCAGCTGATGAGAGTGTCATATTTTTTGGGAGAATTTTGTGAGGATTCATCAACAGGAGCCAAAGATTTGGGAAAGTAAAAAAACACCTTTTCTATATAAACTAGAACCTAACTATAACTACGTATTGCCGACCTCCATTAGGGGATATATATACACACAGAACCACTCTCATTCAAAGAAATTGTATTACAGACAAACCAACACACCCATGTCAATTACTTCACAAATTCATTTAATACAAACCCCGATCAGGGACCCTCAATATCCCCCTTATACTCCAGTGCTTTCAGTGCTATAAGTGATTGATAAAATCAAGATAAAGGGAAACAGAAAGTGATCAAATGAATGACTTAAATGTACAGCCACTTCTTCCCCATTCAGAAACAAAAGGGAACTTGTAATTCAATCTGATAATATACAGTGATTCCATCCGGATGTTTTTGGACACTTTGGCCCTCATTCTGACCCTGGCGGTCGGCGGAGAGACGGCGGTCGGACCGCGAACAGACCGGCGGTATTAAAAATGGCATTCTGACCGCGGCGGTCCCCGCCGCGACCGACCGCCACTTCTCCACTCCGACCGCCGCGGCGGTCATGACCGCGGGGCTGGAGTTTGCGCACTCCGGCCCGGCGGTCGTCCCAAGACCGCCAAGGGTATTATGACCCTGCCTACCGCCGCGGTTTCTTGCGGGCGGGAACCGCCGTGCGAACCATGGCGGTAAGCACTATCGGGGCCAGGGAATTCCTTCCCTGGCACTGATAGGGGTCTCCCCCACCCCCCACTACCCACCCGAGTCCTCCCCCCACACCCTCCACCCCCCTGCCACCCCCCAGAGGTGGTACGAACCCCCTCCCCACCCCCATCCCGACATGCACATACATGCACCCCGACATGCACACACCCCCAACATGCACATATACACACCCCCTACACACACATACACAACGGGGACACATACCCGCACACATACATGCCGACATGCACACCCGCCGAACTAAACACATTGCCCATAGGCACAGCAGCACTCCCCGCCCGCATGCACGCACTCACACACCCCCTCTACACACTCACACGCACACCCCCATGCACGCACACATCACACAACACCCCCCCACCCCCTCCCCTCACGGACGATCAACTTACCTTGTGCGTTGGTCCTCCGGGAGGCGACGGGAGCCATAGGGACGTGACCGCCAACAGAAGACCGCCAACAGAAGACCGCCACACAGAAATGTGGGTCGTAATTCTGGGGGCGGTGTTCTGCTGGCGTGGCGGTGGAGGTTGACCAGTCTCCACTTTCCCGCCGACCGCCAGTGTGGCTGCTGGCGGTATTCCGGCGGAACGCTCCCAGCGGTCGGAATACGCGCAGCGGCATACCGCCGCGGTCGGCGGTCTTTACCGCGGCGGTAACTCGGCGGTCTTGCGAAAAGACCGCCAGGGTCAGAATGAGGGCCTTTGTTGATAACAAAATATGTTAGAAGATTACTTCTACGCTCACAATGTCTGAAAAAGTGTCTAGCTACAGGAAAGTTAGGGTCAGTATTTGTGATGTCCCACTTGTGCTCCCGAATTCTCTTTTTTACCTCTAATTTGGGACTCCAGACAGACCTCAGGTTGCATGGGCATTCCAAGACATATACCACATAATTGGTTGTACAAGTGATACTTCTTGTAATAGTTTGATTTTTGCCCATATATAGATATATATAGAACAACATTTCTGCCTTCTACATACGATAGTGATTTAGAAGGACAGTTTAAACCAGTAGCAGAGATGGTGTCTAGATGGATGACTGCTACTCAAGCCCTAACTTGGATTATGGAGGACAGCTCTGAGGCAGGATCAGAGACTGAGCCATCAGGTAATGAGACAGCATCTGGGGGAAAGACAATGGAGCAGAATCTGGAAGTGAGTTTCTAAGTCAGCAGAGTCACATCTGATGACTCATCTTCCAGTGATTCTGAGGGACATGATAATAACAGTCAGTGATTCTGAGGGACTTGATAATAACAGTCATGCTGTCCCTTTACAAGCACAGCTTGTGCAGCGGGACCACAGTAGCAGGTTAGACCAACTCAGGGAGCAGGCAAGGGCAACAGCAAGCACAGACGGTGTGCTCTCTTGGCAGACCCCCAATTTAGGTCAGCCCCAAATTCCAATTTTCTCTAGTGATGCTGGATCTAAAATCCATACGGCCAACATTTTTCCAATTGACTATAGCCATCTGTTTTTGAATGTTGACTTCCTTGAGCAAATTGTGCAGCAAACAAATTTGCATGCCAAACAATTTCTGAGGGAGCATGGAGGTACTCCAGGTCCCTGTTCTAAGGCATGCCAGTGGACTCCGACTTTGCTGGAGGAGGTGAAGATATTTTTGTGGCTTATGATGAAAATTGGGTTAGTGCCGAAACCAGCTGGTAATCCTATTGGTCTACTCTCACGGTTTAGGCATCCCCCCTCTTTGCACCATATATGATCAAAGATCCTTTTTTGCTATTGCAGTGCATGCTGCATTTCAATAATTATGCTGCATTGCCCCAGAACCATCCAGACAATGACAGGTTGTTCAAAAAGTCAACCTGTCATGGAACATTTGTCTGCCAGGTTTCCAGGGATTTATTCTCCTGGAAAGAATACAGCCCTCAAGGAGTCCTTGATCCTGTACAAAGGGCGGCTGCTCTTCAGGCAGTACATTGTGAGCAAAATAGCTTGCTATGACATCATGTTGTACATGCTATGTGAGAGCTTTTCTGGCTATGTGTACAACTTGAGAGTGTTTACAAGGAAGAACTCCATTCTAACATCTGTAGGTTGCCTCCCATGCTAGGAGTCACAGGAAAGATTATATGGGAGCCACTCCTTCACAAAATTATAACCTTTATGTGGACATCTTCTATATGGAGTAGAACTGTTCAGTGAGCTCTACGAAGCAGGCCTTGTGGGCTGGGGTACAGTTCATTGTTGCCACAAAGTATTCCTGCAGAAGTTTGTAAGAAGCTCCAGAAATCCCAGAGCACAGCGCTGCATTCCAACATACTGCTGACAGCCAGGTTCTTGGATGGGTGGGATGTGTACAAGCACACTTGGGGTCAGCTGGCCAAACCTCACAAGCCCACCTCTATACTTGATTACAACAAGTACATTGGTGGAGTGGATAAGAAGACCAGGTTCTTCAGAAGTACAACACAAGTCATAAAACTTGCACTTGAGGTTTACCCACCTGACGTGGATTTCAACATACAATGTGCATGTTGTTTATTATCAGATAACCACACAAAGACTCATGTATTTCCTTGACTTTTAGTTGTCTGTGATTGAAAGGCTCACTGCTAGAGAAGCAGCAGCCTTCACTTCAAATGTTCCGGAGGATGTGGGAAGGCACCAGGAGCAACTTTTGCTGATCACATTCCTAAAACACTCAAAAAAGATCAACTATGTTGTCATTGTAAAGTGTGCTCGAACAAGGGAAAGAGGCAGGATGGTGAACAGGGTATGTGCCACATTGCACCCTATGTGGCAAAATGATAAAGACTTGACTGGATTTTGAAGTGCTTGTTAGGGAACACATATATGCTGCAGAAGGACCACTCTGATTGCCCACAAGAACCAGAGTAAGTGTTATAATTCAAACAAATTTCCTGTGAGACTTATTCACCAATATTTCTACTTGCTTTCAAAGTGTGCAAACTCAATTAGTAACTTGTATCATAACCAGTGTTATTGAAATGGAGTACAGGACACAATATCTTGTAGGATGATTGTTTATACATCTCCAATATAAGATGTGAAAACAATCATCCTACAAGATATGGGGGGGTCATTACAACCCTGGCGGACGGTGTTAAAGCGGGGGTAAGACCGCAAACAGGCCGGCGAAAAAAAAAGGGAATTATGACCGTGGCAGAAACGGCCAAGAAAGACAGTCACTTTAACACTCCGACCGCCACGGCGGTACAGACAAGCAGCGCGGCGGTCACCGCCAACAGACAGGCGGGAGACAAAGTACCGCCCACAGTATCACAACCTACCAATCGCCACCTTTTCCGGGGCGGATTCACCGTGGATAAAAACACAGCAGAAACAGCCATTTCAAAGGGAAACCGCTCACCTCAAACACTCCACAAGGAAGGAGGGCACCATGGAGCCAGAACTCCAAATACTCCCTGCGATAGTCTTCCTGCTCCTGTACGATCATCATCAACGCCAGTGCCGAAGACAACGGTGAGTACTGCACCTACGACATAGGGGAGGGGGGAGGCAAAAGTCAGGGACACACACACCCAACACCCCCACCCCCACCCTCACCCACTACAACACCCACACCAATGCATATCCAAACATCACAGTAACAACCCCCAACCCCCCGGAAGAATGCAAAGACAAAAGGAAATGAGTGCAACCATTGTAATGTATAAACATACAGTAAGCTAATATATACAGATATATATATAAACATTCTACAAAATCTACATCACGATTAGTAGTGCAGGTATGCACCATTCAATGTCCATGGACCACTGGCCCCAAAATGCATGGGCGAGGCCCACATCAGAAACCTGAGCAAAATGGAGAGAACACTGCCGGGGCATCAGATAGAAATACAACAGGCACCTCAGGGGGAAGGAGGGCACCTCAGCCGGATGACAGCACCACGCCAGATCCACGAGGGGGCACCATGCCCATTGATGTATCCTGGGGAGTGCAAAGCCACAGTCTCTCAAGTCTCTACAGTGGGTGGGTTGCCCACTGTACCATCCTGGGGAGTGCAAAGCTACAGTCTCACAAGTCTTTTCCGTGGGTGGTTTGCCCACTGCTTTATCCTGGGGAGTGCAAAGCCACAGTCTCACAACTTTTTTCAATGGGTGGTTTGCCCACTATACCATCCTGGGGAGTGCAAAGCCACAATCTCACAAGTCTTTCCAGTGGGTGGTTTGCCCACTGCACCATCCTGGGGAGTGCAAAGCCACAGTCTCTCAAGTCTTTTCAGTGGGTGGTTTGCCCACTGCTTTATCCTGGGGAGTGCAAAGCCAGTCTCACAAGTCTTTTCAGTGGGTGGTTTGCCCACTGCTTTTTCCTGGGGAGTGCAAAGCCACAGTCTCACAAGTCTTTTCAGTGGGTGGTTTGGCCACTGCTTTATCCTGGGGAGTGCAAAGCCACAGTCTCACAAGTCTTTTCAGTGGGTGGTTTGCCCACTGTACCATCCTGGGGAGTGCAAAGCCACAGTCTCTCAAGTCTTTTCAGTGGGTGGTTTGCCCACTGCTTTATCCTGGGGAGTGCAAAGCCACAGTCTCACAAGTCTTTTCAGTGGGTGGTTTGCCACTGTACCATCCTGGGGAGTGCAAAGCCACAGTCTCACAAGTCTTTTCAGTGGGTGGTTTGCCCTCTGTAACATCCTGGGGAGTGCAAAGCCACAGTCTCTCAAGTGGATGACAGTCTCCACTGGTTCTGGAGGGGGACAGGTGCCCAGAGTGCTTCAGCCTGTTAAGGACTGAGGTAGTGGATGCTGTTCTCCACTGGTTCTGGAGGGGGACTGGTGCCCAGAGTGCTTCATCCTGTTAAGGACTGAGGTAGTGGATGCTGTTCTCCACTATTTCTGGAGGGGGACTGGTTCCCAGAGTGCATCACCCTCCCCGTAACGGTCCCAGTTCCGTCACTGTCCCTGCCGCACATGGGCTACTGGTTCTTGAGTTGGCGGTGCTTGCCCTGTTCAGCGGTGCTTGAATTTGCAGTTTCTGACCTGTTCAGCAGTGCTTGCCATGGCGGTCTTTGCCCTGTTCAGCGGTGCTTGCCCTGTTCAGCGGTGCTTGACTTTGCAGTTTCTGACCTGTGCAGCAGTGTTTGCCATGGCGGTCCCTCATTGCCCAGCAGGGCTGAGTCTGCCGGGGCCCTCCTGGGCACTGACTCTGGCGGTGGTCTCCTGACCAGTGACGATGGGACTGCCCTCCTGGGCACTGACTCTGGTGGTGGTCTCCTGACCAGTGACGATGGGACTGCCCTCCTGGGCACTGACTCTGGAGGTGGCGTCCTGGCCAGTGACGATCGGTCTGGCGGAGGCCTCCTGGGCAGCGGGGATGATGGCGGCCTTCTCCGCCGTGCTGCTCTTCCCAGACTTTGGTGCTTTCTTCTGCCCCTTCCCCACCTTGGGAGGAGTCACAGCTGAGTCGACACTCCCTTGTGAGCGGCTTTGCAGGCTGGAGTCTTCCCCCTATCCCGTCTGGCACTGTCCAACTTCTGGTGCCTCACGGGGGGGACTGGCTGTGCTTTGACTCCGTGTCACACTGGCTGCCCTGGTGCCCAGTGCACTCCACATACCTCTAACAGGCACCACTGGTACCAGAGATTTTTTGGCTGAGGTGCTAGTACGGGACCTATGAATGGGAGGGGGGGTGGTGGGAAAGAGGTCAACGTTGCTCAGGAAAAGTTTCTGACGAACACTGGGACGGGTAGCTGGAGGGGGTCTGGGAGTGGAGGAAGAGGAGGTGGTTGTAGGAGGTGTATCTTTTGATGATTTGGGTGCAGGTGCATGTTCAGGAGGCTGTCGTGAGGTGGATGGATGTTGGGTGTGTGTGCCAGCGTTTGTGTACTTTGGGAGGGGGCGTCACAGACACACTGGGAGAGGACACAGGGGACGTGTAAATGGTAGTGGGGGTGGTGAGCGCAGGTGAGCGGGGTGTGGTGGTGGGTGTGCTGGTGCGAGTCCTTGTGGCTGTAGTGGTAGTGCATGCAGGTGAGAGTGTAGATGACACTGGGAGGGAGGAGGGAGCCTAGGAGGAGGGGGACACAGTGGAGGCAGTGGATGTTGCTGTGTCTGTATGTGGGTGATGCTTGTGTTAGTGCCTGTGGGATGTGTGGTGCCTATGTTTGCCTGAGCTTCCCTTGTGTGTTGACGTGTGTGCAGGCTGGTCTGATGGTGTGCGTGGGATAGGCAGAGGTACAGGGGATTGGGTCTGGGTGGAGGAAGTTGGAGGGGAGAGGCTAGAGACAGGGCTGCCATCAGTGCTGAGGCCAGAGATTGCAGGGTTCGATGATCGGCAGCCTGACCAGAATTAATGCCCTCCAGGAATGCATCAGTGTGTTGAACTCCCTTTCTACACCCTGGATGGCATTCACAATGGTAGACTACCCAACAGTGAGTGACCTGAGGAGGTCAATGGCCTCCTCACTGAGGGCAGCAGAGGTGACAGGGGCAGGGGCTGAGCAGCCTGGGGCGAAGGTGATGCCCACCCTCCTGGGTGAGCGGGCACGGGGAGAAGGCTGAGGGGCTGCTGGTAGGGCGGTGCTGGTAGGGGGGGTGGCAGCTGTACCTGTAGTAGTGGGGGGCACAGATGTTGCCGCCACCACAAGGGAGCTCCCATCGGAGGACGAGTCTGTGTCGCTGGTTGCTGATCCAGTGACTGCCGTGAAGCTCCCCTCGCCCTCCGTCCCACTGGTGTATTCTGAGTCCGTGGTGTGGCCCTCCATGGCCATGTGGGATGAAGCCCCCTTGTGCTCCGGTGCCACTGTACCTCCGCCTGATGATGCTGATGCACAAAAGAACAGGGAGAGCACAAAAAGGGGGGGGGGATGACAGAAGAAATACAGGTTGAGTGCATGGCTTACCGCTACCGTTGGCGGACAATACAGACACAGCAGCCCCCTGCACTACGCCGCGCTGTTAGGCTCTACAGATGCAGTTCCTGGGATATGGCCTACATGGCTATGGTGGACATCTGCACACATAGATGACACAGGGGCATGTATACCTGTACTTGGCACTCTACAGAGGTGGGGTGGAGTGGCACTTGGCCTGCATTACGGAGGGGCCTAGCCTACGGAACTCGCCCTGGCCTAGGGAAACCCACAGCCCTCCTCCCCCACCCAGACCCCTCCACTGCGTGCAAAGTCAGCTGAATGAGAGTGTACTCACCCCCTTGTGTCTGCTGTGATGCCCTCAAGCGCCCATCCAACTCAGGGTAGACCACCGCCAGGATCCGGAACATCAGGGGGGTCATAGTGCGACGGGCACCCCTCCCACGTTGGGAGGCCATCCCCAGCTGAGCCTCCGCCGTCTTCTTGCTCCAGCGGCGAATGTCCTCCCATCTTTTACGGCAGTGGGTGCTCCATCTCTGGTGGACCCCCAGGGTCCGGACGTCCTTGGCGATGGCACGCCAAATATCCTTCTTCTGGTGGGCGCTGACCTACATGACATGTACAGGGGAAGAAGAGAAGTCATTACCAACTGCACCGGCAAAGTGAGTGGCCCACATCCCTGCCCTTGCCATGTGGCACATGCATTCACAGTCCTTCATGCTCACAGAACTCTGCCCCCTTCCTTCTTACAACCAGCCCTCTCCACCCAGGCACAGCCCATACAACTTGCACCCTATGTACTCACCTGTTGGTCTGGAGGAACGTAGAGTAGCGTGTACTGGGGGAGGACCCCGTCCACGAGCTTCTCCAACTCCTGTGCAGTGAAGGCAGGGGCCCTTTCCCCAGACGCACGTGCAATTGTCTCT
This sequence comes from Pleurodeles waltl, assembly GCF_031143425.1. Classification (NCBI taxonomy): domain Eukaryota; kingdom Metazoa; phylum Chordata; class Amphibia; order Caudata; family Salamandridae; genus Pleurodeles; species Pleurodeles waltl. The sequence goes on along the minus strand of NC_090443.1, from coordinate 580,848,548 downwards.
TCCAGACCGAGGTCACAGCAGCACTTGCAGTATAGGTCCTCTCCTGTCGAAGATCAGATATCGAGTGATTCAACAGATAGAAAATGGCGGTGACGTCCGTGGCGGTGACGTCCATGGTGGTGCGTATCATCACCGCCGGCGCACTTCGTCATTGGCTCCTGGGACCCATAGGGTCCAATGTTAACCAATGCAGCATTGCGCAGCGGTCTTTGACCGCCTACTGCGACGGTGTACAACGCCAGCGCAGTTACCTCACATCCAATTGTCCCAGTTTAGAGGTCAGGCAGCCGCCATTTCAGGGGCCCACATGGCTTCATTTTCAACTGCATCACACATACCTAGGCCTGGAATCAACACTCGTACAGACAACTTTTTGGATTATGTTTGGTGTTTCTTTGTAGCTGTGGCTACATACCTCTGAGTTGCTTGACTCTGTGGTCACTTTTGTCCTTCCTAGGCACCGTCAGCTGGGACATGTGAGGAGATGGCGTAATCCTCCGGTATACCGACCGCTGGTGGACCTGTTGACAATGGAGGAGCGACATTTAATCATCACCTATAGGTTTGACCGTGCCACAATCCAGGAACTGTGTACCCAGTTGGAGCCTGACCTGATGTCAGCAATCCGCCATCCCACAGGAATCCCCCCTCAAGTGCAGGTGCTATCAGTGCTCCATTTCCTTGCAAGTATGTCATTTCAAACAACAATGGCCATGTCATCAGGGATGTCCCAGCCTATGTTTTCCAACGTGTTGTCCAGAGCGTTGTCTGCCCTGCTGAAACACATGAGGAGTTACATCGTTTTCCCTCAGGTGGAGTATTTGGCTACTGTTAAAGGTGACTTCTATGCCCTTGGACATATCCCTAACATCATAGGTACCATTGATGGGACCCATGTAGCTCTGGTCCCACCCCACAGGAGTGAACAGGTGTACAGGAACCAGAAGAGTTATCATTCGATAAATGTACAGATGGTATGTTTGGCAGACCAGTACATCTCCCAGGTAAATGCTATGTTCCCTGGCTCTGTGCATGACGCCTACATCCTGCAGAATAGCAGCATCCCTTATGTGATGGGTCAACTCCAGAGGCACCGGGTGTGGCTATTAGGGGACCCTGGTTACCCCAACCTGTCATGGCTATTGACCCCAGTGAGGAATCCCAGTACAAGGGCAGAGGAACACTACAATGAGGCCCATGGGCGGACTAGGAGGGTGATCGAACGCACCTTCGGCCTCCTGAAGGCCAGGTTCAGGTGCCTCCGTATGACAGGTGGTTCCCTATTCTACTCACCATGGAAGGTGTGCCAGATCATCATCGCCTGCTGTATGCTTAACAATCTTGCTTTGCGACGCCAGGTGCCTTTTCTGCAGGAGGATGGTCCAGATGACGGTGTTGTGGCAGCTGTGAAGCCTGTGGACAGTGATGAGGAGGAAGCAGAGGAAGAAGACATTGACAACAGGGACTCAGTCATACAGCAATATTTCCAGTGACACACAGGCGAAAACACTTTCTTGACTACTACAAGTACTTTCACACTTCTACCTCTATCCTGTCTGTCAATTTCTACCAGTATTTGGTAACTGAGTTGTACATTTCCATTACGGTTTCACAGGTGTGTTTACCAACATGTGTCATCTGCATGCATCCTTCATGGACTTGTGATGTGTGACATAGGTATGTTGACATTACTATTGCAAACGGATTTTGTCACTGTCATAGGTAATAGACATTTTCTAAATCACAGACTGACTCCAGATTGTTTTGTGGTTCTAGGGTGTTTATTGAAGTGCTAATTATTGGAGGGGGTGGTAAAATGGTGAGGGGTGATGGTGGAGGAATGTCCATGGCAGAGTCCAGTCTATTAGTCTCACAGGTGCACTGCCCATATGGGCATAGGAAGGGGAGCTGGGGCAGTTCCAATATGGACAGGGTTACAAAGTGGGACAGTGGGATGACAATCAGGGTGGTCTCATTTCTTGGCGGGGGTCTTGCCATCGTGCTCTGTCCTGTTCCTGGATCTCAGGGACCGCTTGCGGGGTGGTTCTCCATCTGCAGGGGGTGGGGTGCTGGTGTGGTGGTCCTGTGGCGGGGCGTCCTGTCCACTAGCGCCGGCGGAGGTGGTGGGCAGTTAATCGTCCATGCTAGTGTCAGGGGCCCCTTGGTGTGCCACGGTGTCCCTCATGGTGTTCTGTATGTCCTTCAGCACCCCTACGATGGTGCCTAGGGCGGAGCTGATGGTTCTGAGTTCCTCCCTGAAGCCCAAATACTGTTCCTCCTGCAGGCGCTGGGTCCCCTGAAACTTGTCCAGGACCGTAGCCATCGTCTCCTGGGAGTGGTGGTATGCTCCCATGATGGAGGAGAGGGCCTCGTGGAGAGTGGGTTCCCTTGGCCTGTCCGCCCCCTGTCGCACGGCAGCCCTCCCAGTTCCCCTGTGTTCCTGGGCCTCCGTCCCCTGGACCGTGTGCCCACTACCACTGTCCCCAGGTCCCTGTTGTTGTTGGGGTGGTGGGTTATCCTGGGTTCCCTGTAGTGGTGGACACACAGCTGATTGACGTGTCCTGGGTACGGAGGTATGGGCCCGCTGAGTGGGTGCTGTGCTGGTGTTTCCAGAGGCTGGAAGGTCTGTGTTGGGCTGTGCCTGTGCGAGGGGAACCGACTGTCCCGAGGCCCACGATGGTCCGGGCTGGTCCTCTGGATCCAGTTGGCCAGAGCTGCTGTCATCACTGTGGGCCTCTTCTGTGGGTGGGGTAGATATGTCTGGACCCTCCTGTCTGGTGACGTTAGGTAGTGGTCCTGCAGGGGTGTAAAAGTATGATTATTGCATGTGTGTGTGTCATGGTGTGCAATGGGTGGGTGAACATGTACCCCAGTGCTAGCATTACTGTGTGGGGGATGATGGTTGGGGGGGGGTGTTATGGGTATGTGCAGTGGGCATGCTTTAGTGTGGGGTGTCCATGCTTTGTTGTGTCATGCAGGGCTTGGTGTTGGGATGGGTGGTTTGTGTTATTAGTACATTAGTGAGGAGTTGGAGTGATAGAAGAGGGGGTGAAGGTGGGGGTGTGTGATAGCATGCAAGTAGGGTGGGGGATATGTTAGTTAAGATTTGACTTACCAGTGTCCATTCCTCCACCGACTCCTCCGAGGCCCTCAGGATGCATAATGGTCAAGACCTGCTCCTCCCATGTTGTTAGTTGTGGGGGAGGAGGTGGGGGTCCGCCGCCAGTCCGCTGTATCGCAATGTTGTGCCTGGAGACCACGGAACGCACCTTCCCCCGTAGGTCGTTCCACCTCTTCCTGATGTCGTCCCGATTTCTTGGGAGCTGTCCCACTGCGTTGACCCTGTCGACTATTCTTCGCCATAGCTCCATCTTCCTAGCTATGGAGGTGTGCTGCATCTGCGATCCAAAGAGTTGTGGCTCTACCCGTTCGATTTCCTCCACCATGACCCTGAGCTCCTCCTCGGAGAACCTGGGGTGTCTTTGCCGTGCCATGGGGTTGTGTAGGTGATGTGTGGGGTGGTGTATGTGGTAAAGAGTGTGGTGATGTGAGGTGGTGTGTGGTGTTTTGTGCGTGGATGTTGTGTGGGTGATGGTGTTGTGTGCCTCTGTGTGGTGGGGTTGCCTATTCTGTGATCTCTCTCTGGCCTTCGTCAATCAGTTTTGGTCGTAGGGGTTTGTGGGTGATGTGGTGTGTGTTTTATATTGTGTTGGGTGTGTGGGAGTGGTGTTTGTATGTGTATCAGGTGTGTGTATTTGGAATTGTCCAATGTGGCGGTGTTTTGGAGATGTGTGTGTATTTTGAGCGCAGCGGTGTGTACCACCAATGGAATACCACGGTTGAAAGACCGCCGCGTGGATTCGTGTGTCGTGATAGCATGGGCGTGTTTCTGTTGGCGTGACGGTGGCGGTTTTGTTTTCGCCAGTTTATCACTGACCTTTGGTGTGGCGGACTTGTGTGGGTGTCTGAATTTCGGCGGATTCCGAGATGTGGGTCATAATAGCTGTGGCGGATTTCCGCTGCCACGGCGGTATATTGGCGGTCTTCTGCACGGCGGTAAGCGGCTTTTACCGCCAAAGTTGTAATGACCCCCATTGTGTCCTGTATTCTTTTTCAATAACATTGGGTATTATACAAGTTAGTAATTGAGTTTTCACATTGTCAAAGCAAAAGCAGTAGTGAACCTAAATGAGTCCCACAGGACATTTGTTTGACATTACTTTAGGGAACGTAGGCAGGTTTCCCAAGCATGATTGCCTTAGTTTCAATGGCAGATATGCTCACTAAGTTTGAGAAATGAGCCTCAGGGGCATAATCAGACACCCCTAACTTACATCTACAAACTGGATGGATTTGGACTCAGCATAGTAATTGAGCTTACGGCCCTTGAAAGATAAGTTTTCTTGAACTTCAAGTAGCTAGAGACAGAAGGCATTTGTCTAGGTACCTTTGGCAATTATACAGGGTTAGTCAGGACTCTGATAAAGACAGAGACATGAACGTCAAAAGTACTTTATTTTGGCAAATTTTCATAAAAGCATGAATATCATACAAACATTTAAAACCATGAAATATAAATAATGCAATTGATAAAATAGCTGAAAAACAATTCATTATTATAATTAAATCTACAGGACCAGATCGTAAAAACATCCTCCTTCTAAGTATACAACTTTTATCACCTAATTCTGAGGCTCATGGTATTGGATACCTAAGGCACTTGAGATAGCTCTTGCCAGGCTCACCTTCTGCCTTATTATCCACATGGACAGTAATCAGCGGGGAAAACAGCAAAGACTATACTTTGGTGTCTGATTTCAGAATGTGCAAAGACTCAGCATGTCTCCTTACCCCAATCATTTGGAAAACCGGAACAAGCCATTTCTTTCTGCCCATTTGGTAGGTTGGGCAAAATAACAAGATATGCACTCCTGTTTCCTCTTTCACCCCCACAAGCGGTGCAAGCAAGTCTAGCTGGCTCAATTGCTCTGCCCCATCTAACAGTGAAAAAGGCAAGAGGGAGAATGCGGTATCTAAATTGTACATACAGTTCCCTAGCTTGGGGGGCTCAATTTCATCAAGGAACTGCTCAAATTTAAAATCATCCTTAATCAGGACAAATGAGTCAGTGAGTCTGCTGTAATTGGCACATTATCATTTGCCTGTACCTTTCCTTTAAGAATGATTTACTGAGTACAGACTACCACACCCCATCTTAACCATCTTTGACATACTTAATCCCTGGGAGATTGTCTGAACCAACAATAGTATGTGCATTCTTTAGCCCTTCATGGTAGGGCATGAGCTCAGGTATGGACCAAATGCTTTTCCAGTAAAGAATAGGGCTAGCTTCATTCAACCCTGATATTGGCCTAAGGCCCATGTCTAACCTGAGAGGCAACAACTGTGTACTAATTGGGAGTGTGGTTAGCTGTTGTAAAAAGTGGTTCTCCACTGCAGTGTTTGCCCAAGTAATTTTGGCCCCACAGTACCTAATGCCTGCTGTTTGTAGATTTGAATCACTAGGACAGTGGTCAAAAAGATGAAGTTTGCAATGTTCTAATTAGAGCCCCAGATTTTTGCAACAATTTTAACCTGCACTTGTCTATGTGACATTGCTAATCTAAGTGCTCTGTCAGCGTCAACCCAAGATAGTCGAATATCTGAACGTGCTCCATAGGGATCCCCTGTATCTTGGGATTGGGTTTTGATGTAGGGCAGGGATTTAAAACCATTTACTTTATCTTAGCTAAATGTATTTACAGTACCCTCTGGTTACATAAGTTCTCATAGCGATGTAGTATTTACTTCAGCCCCATTGGGAATTTTGATAACAATAAAATATTGTCTGCAAACATTAAGGCTGGAGCCTTAATGTTAGCCAGGCAAGGGGGGTCTCTCCATCACATTGGGTTAGAAATTATATTAAATTGTCAACATAGATCCTAAAAAAGAGTAGGGGCTAAGACACAACCTTGTCTCACTCCTCTACTAGATCAGGAATCATTCTGTCATTTCACCAATTTGGCCACATCAAACTTGTGCAAAGTTATTACTATGAATATGATAGTCAAAAGGTTTGTAGGAACTCCCATATCCTCCAGGTCCTGCCACTGTGTCACCCTTGGAACCAGATCAAATGCCAATCAGAGGTCAACAAATGCAACATTAAATGGCCACCCCACAAGACCAAAGTTTTCCAAAATGTGAGCTGTAGTCTTAAAACCTGGTCCACCATGCTGTTACTTTTCCAAAAGCTCACCACAGAGGGGATAATACTTCCTGCTCACCTATCCAGGCCAGTAATCAGTCAAGGAGAATTCTACTGAACAATTTTCGTGAGAAGTCCATAAGACTTATTATCCGATAATTACTTGGGTCTAGAGGGGACACTTTCTTATGATTTTGGAATATCTAGATCCCTGCCCATGTCGACGGAATGGGCAACCCTAACAGAATTAAATTAACGAGTATTAAAAGGTAAGGGCTCCAAACATCAGGTTCACCCAAAAACAGGTCCCCAGGGATTTTGCAGGGCCTGGGGCTTCATTTCGGACTATTTTAGAGATTGGTGATGTCACTTCGGTTAGCTAGATCATAGAAATCTCATCTGTGACCCTTCAGTTGCTCCATGCATCTTAAGTGGGGAAATGTGCTCAACACCATTCTTAGAGTATAGGGCACAAAGGTGGGTAACCCAGTCTGCAGCAGGAACAGCAGGAACATTTACCTCAATCTGGCTGAAGCCTTCCTTGCTTCCCAATGCAACCAAGTTCTAAAAAAAACACGCTGGTCACCTATCCTCACAGTGTCAATCAGGCTCTCCCATTTCCTCTTTTCCCACTCTTATTTTGCAATTCTTATAGGCCTCCCTTTTCTCTTTAGTAGCCCCTCTATCCTGTTGTTGTACAGCAGACATGAGGGAAATCCTAACCGTCTTACACACTTTATTATATCAAGTCTGACAGTGTTTCCTACTTATTGACCTTTTTATAGTCTCATGAAAATGTTCTTTTAGCTGTGCAAAAATTGTATTATGGCTGGAACTAACTTCATCTACATGAGCCCTCTAGCCCTTATTCCAATCCAATACTTTGAGCTCACCTATACTACAAGTTGATAAACAGCCCCAATCTGCTCTTTGGAACTGACCATGGTGGACCACTTGACTTTCCGCCTGTTGCTGGACATATGTAACCTACAGTCAAAAGGTTAATCTATACTAATCCACCCGCACCCCACTGGGAGCTCAGCATCTAGAACCATTGCATTATGGTCACTATCACTCCTAGCCAGTATGGCCATGCCACTTATAAATGGCCATGCCCTTACATCTACCAAGATGTAATCAGTAAGGCTACTACCTAGGACTCGGTTGAAAGTATGCTTTCCTTCCTTGTCCGACTGGGTCCTACCATTCCCAGCACGCAACCCTTGGTTCAATGTTAGGGAATTCATTTGAATTGCCAAGCAGTCTACTTCCTTTTCAAAGCAATCCCCAGATTGCAAATGGAACAGGTGTTATCGTCATCCCAGGTAAGTGGAATTGCACTGGCATCCAGGGGCTCAAATTGACAGTTAAAATCTCCTTTCACAAGCTTCAGCACTTCCACCAGGGCAGATGCCATATGCGGTTTCAATAGCTCAATACTATGTGCAACCCCCCCCCTTAGATAAACATTATAGATGTAGATGGAAAGGGATGGCATAACTAGCAACACCCAAAGAAAATCCTGCAAAGCTATCACTATTTCTTAGGCCTTGCAGTTGAAAGCAGTGCTCAGACAGGTTACTAGATTCCAGGATGGTCTGTGTTAGACAGCCTTAGGGTGGTCATCACCCAACTTTTTGCCTACCTCCCTTCACTTTTCTGACACTATTTCTGCCTTTTTTAGAACACTGTGCACTTTACCACTGCTGTCCAGTGCTACAGTGCCTGTGCTCTCTCCCCTAAACATTGTAACACTGGTTCCTACCCAACTGGCATGTTTAATTTACCTCTAAGTGCCTTGTAAAGTGCACTACCTGTGGTCAGGGCCTGTAAATTAAAAACTACTAGAGCAGCACTGATTGGGCCACCCACATAAGTAGTCCCTTTACCATGTCTCATGCCTGCCATTGCAATGCCTGTGTGTGCAGTTCACTGCCACTTCAAATTGGCATTTATAACTACTTGCAAGCCTTATACTTCCCTTTCTCTACATATAAGTTACCATAAGGTAGGCCCTAGGTAACCCATAGGGCAAGGTGCTAAGTAGGTAAAAGACAGGACATGTACCTTTGTGTTTGTTTGACATATCCTGGTAGTTAAAAACATATATTCATGTTCCACTACTGTGAGGCCGCTCCTCTCATAGATTAGCATCAGAACTGCCCTCAGACACTCCTAAGTGGTGATTCTGATCTGGAAGGAGTAGCCATGTCTTGTCTGGTACTGCCAGAATGGAAATAGAAAATCATGTTTATTGGTGAAGTTGGATGTATTATTACTCTTTTAGAAATACCACTTTTAGACAGTGGGCATTTCTCTGCACTTACTGCCATCTGTGCCTTATAGCCTGTCTCCAATCCACATCTTGTTTGTGCTGGTTGACAGCTCCCCTTGTGCATTCCACCCAGACAAGCACAAACACAGGTCACTCAGTCACATCTGCATTCATCTGCATACTGAATGGATCTTCCTGGGCAGAAATGATAGAGGGGCTCACATTTACATTTCAAAGACCAGTGGCCTGCTCTCACACAAAGGACTGATAACCCCCCACAGGGATCCTGGCAGACAGAACAGGGGTGAAAGGGGAATTTTGGCACTTCAAAACCACTCTTTGAATTTTCCCCCGCTTCAAAGACATTTTTGGGTATGTAAATTGGATCTCTGACCCCACCAAATCAGACACTTCTGGATCTACATCTGAGCTCTGTCAGAGGAACTGATTGGCTGCCCAAAGGATTCATCTGGACTGCTTTGCTGGGAAAGACTGCTGCTCTGCTTGTTGCATTGCTGGCCTCTGACTTTGCTGGAAGGACTCTGCCTTCCCCAAAATGCTCTCCAAGAGATTGAGCTTGCTTCCTGTTTTGAAGTCTCAGGGACAGCAAAGACTTCAGTGACACCAGCCTCGACACCGAAGCCTGCTCCCACTCTGTGGATATCGCTGCAGGCAACAACCGTGGCCCCTCAAAGCAAGTCCGATGTTGCAGCAACACCTCTGTTGTCACGCAGGATAATCGCAATACTGCGAAGTCAACACACTCCTTCTTGACCGAGTGAATCCATTGACCCTGTTGGGTCCCATGGAACCAATGCATCACCACCAATGCCTCAACAACTCCCCCTGCAACTGGACAGAACCAACATCTCTCCACCCCCTGCCTCGCAGTGTGGAACCAACGCCTCAACTCCCCAGACGCCGTAAGGTACTGCCGCTGCACTGGCCCCTGCAATGTCTCTTCTCCCATACTACGTGCGATGTCTTTGTTACTTCATTTTCAAAAGATACTGTACCTGGCGTCCTTGCGACTTCGTGACCAGTGCCTGTGGTGTCAGATTATTGGGAACAACTCCATCAACTATGCAGCAATAGCCCCAGTTGGAGCTATTGTGTTTCTAAGTGCGATTTAATCTTTAAAAAATCATAATTTTGCTTGTGTACATTGGATGTTTATCGTTTTGACCTTATTTTATTCATATAAATATGATCTATTTTTCTAAACCTGTGTGGTGGAGTTTCGTGGTGTTTTTACTGGGTTACTGTATCATTTATTTATCACTCTTAATCTGAGTTATTCATTTATTATGGCACCTCCCAGGAGTCAAACAAAAACCCACCAAAATATGAACATTAGCATTTAACTTGAATACAATAAAACACGTGTAGATACCAAAATCATCAAAACAGTTAAAAAATGATAGGCAGAAAAAGTGTACTACATCAACAATCAATATGTGCAGTGCATACTTATATATGCATAGTAAAGCTAGATAATTAAGAATTAAAATGCATCACTATAGGGCTGATTTCTTTATCCTTGCCAACATCAAGCAGAGGAACCCTTGACGGCTGATGCAGTAGGAGATTCTTCCAACATGGGATATTTTAACCTGAACCGTGCGTCCACGTTCAGAACTCCTTCGAACTTAGTGCCAATCCTCCCTACCTTATATACCTTAAATAAGCCCAAGAGGAAGATTCTGGCAACCTCCCCCTTCCTTCCCGTAAGTTCTGAAATCCAAGTGCTGGCTGTGCATGGTCTGCACCAAAAACGCGCAAAGTAACGGGCCCTGCCCCGATGCACATTCCTGAGACGGGGAAGCTGTACTTTTCCTTGATGGAAACATTCCCATGCTGAAGCCTTCTCTTATCATATACCTTCCACATCCCCCTTGTGTTGTTCCAACATGGTGTAACTTTGTGCTAGGAAGAAGAGCATAAATACATTCTCTGTAGAAAACAAGCTGTGCGTAGAAAAACCCTGTGCCAAGGATGTGACGGCAGGCACCTTAAACTAAGCTTTGCACAAAAGGGAGTCAGTGTTCAAGATGGAGTCAGTGTTTAAATAGAGATAGCATTACAAAGGTCTATAACAAGTTGTTTTTTATAAAGATTGCATGCATTTGCCAGGTGCCAGTTCGAGTCCCCCTTTTCCACCATATGACTTGCTGTACTTCCCCACCCAGAAGCAAAGGTACCAATACTTCAGGAACAGCCCGCCTCAGTCTTGGAAGCATTATTTGAAATGACAGCTTTAAGCTGGCTGTCCAGATTCACACATTGGAGGAAACATGTTGCTTCTAGGGCCGTTGTGGCCATACAATTTGAGTTGATTTCTTGAGACCGCCCCTGGGGCTAAATAGAGGGTTTAAATGGCTGGTGTTGCTTAATAGTGCCAATTCCTTTTTCAATGACTGCCAGCCGTGCCAGTATCACGGAGAGCACAGTTTGCACCATGACTTTAATCTTCACAGTAAAGGCCTCCAATAAATTGTATGCCCAAGATGGAATAGGCACAGTCTACCCCCGAACAGGGCTGATAGAATCCTGAGTAGTACACATTTGTTGGGGGGCTAGCCACACTGGAACTTGTTTTAGCTACAACATGGCATCTCAATTGTTTAGTAGTTCTAACTGGCCCTAAGAGGTCCTTTCGGCAAGCCCCAGCAGCGAAAGGAACTGTGTTTGAACTTGATGTTCACATTTGGCTAGTAGTGTAACTATGAAGATCAGCAGGTATGTTTTCATTGGCAATTGCACTGTTGGAACAATTAGAAAAGGGGATATCAGGGGACATGGGAAGACTAGCACCCAAGGACAACCTCCTCTCTGTTAGTGCAATTTTAGTAGAGATAATTCCTACCTCCTGCTGGAACATCTTATCAATACTCATTGTAGGTGGGTGGGTCATGGTAACTGGGCCTCCTGGAGCTTTTCTTCTGGAACTTTTCTTCTGTCCATATTTTATCAATGGTTTAACACTGAGGCGTCCGGACTGGTGGCAAATTGTGGGATAAAATATGCTTAGGAAAATACTACTGAAAGACAGTGCAAGCTGGTACAAGGGACAGTCCAGCAGTGGTCACTCAAATTAGACAGGTCAGTAAGCAAAGCAACAATCATCCCAGGAGCACTGTAAGAGAGGGTGGTCCCAGCCCAGCCTCGTCTTCCTGCGTACGGACCCGCTCTTAGCCTGGTCTTTACTGGTTGACGCACCTGGGTGTGCTCTGTGTGCGTCCCGCACTGTGGAGGCCTTGCAGCACTTTTAAAGTTTGTTGGTATTTGCCAGCCCCGCCTCTAAGTTCAAAGTGAATACTGGGGGACGAATTCCCACCCAAGGAGTAGCCACACAACAGGACGCTGAAAAGAATGATGCCCAGCACATTGGGGGCCTTGCAGCGCTTTAAAGTCCATTGGTATTTGCCAGCTTCACCTCCCAGTCCAAAGTGAATCCTGGGGTATGAATTCCCACCCCAGGAGCAGCCACATAACAGGATGCAACATAGTCTAGATGTCCTGCACCATGGGGGCCTCGGAGCGCTTTAAAGCGTGTTGGGATGTGCTAGTCCTGACTCCCAGTCCAAACTGAATACTGGTGGATGAAGCCCACCCCAGGAGCGTTGCAAAGTCATGATGTCCCACACCGTGGGGGTCTTGCAGCACTTTAAATCACATTGGTATCTGCCAGAACTGCCTCCCAGTCCAAAATGAATCTTGGGGGAAAAAGTCCCACCCAAGGAGCAGCCACACAACAGGATGCAGCAAAGTGTTTATGTCCCATGCTGTAGGGACCTTGCAGCTCTCTAAAGCATATGGGTATTTGCCAGCCCCACATCCCAGTCCAAAGTGATTAGTAGGGAGCGAAGTCCCACGTCAGGAGCAGTCACACAACTGGAAGTGGCAAAGTTTTGATGTTCTGTTAGTAATTGAGTTTTCATACTGTCAAAGCAAAACTGGAAGTGTCCCTGAATGAGTCCCACAGGACGTTTGTTTGGCTATTTACTTAAGGGAACTTAGCCAGTATTCCCCAGCATGTTTGTCTTTGTTTTAACTGTAGATATGCTCACTCAGTTTGCGAAATGAGCCTCAGAGGCATACTCAGACCACCCCAACTTGCATCCACAGACTGGACGAATTTGGACAGAGCAAAGTAAGTGCTCTGATGGCACATGAAAGACATGTTTTCTTGAGCTTCAAGTAGCTAGGGACGGAAGGCTTTAGTATAGGTTTACTTGGCAAATATACAGGATTAGTCAGGACTCAGATAAAGATAGAGACATGAACGGGTAAGAAAAGCTTATGATAGAAGGGCGATAGTAAAGGTAGGACAGATACACATACCATGACCTCATCTTCACCTATGGATTTAAACCTAGTAGTACCGCACTTGCCCCGAGCATGGATTACTATTGCACGTATGGGTCAATGCTTGACTTGCTTCCATTGTTTATCCTTTGTCAGAACTTAGTAGATGTCCAGTTTGCTGAAATGATAAGTGCATTACAGTCACAGCACTGTACATAATGGTGGAGGGGACGTATGTAACATTCTCACGGGCTACCCTGTATGTCAAAAACGACTCTATTTCTTAGGTCATGATGTTCTGTTTAGGGAACTTCAGAAAAAATTTCAGCATGTTTGCCTTATTTTCAAAGGTAGATATGCTCACTCATTTCAGAAAATGAGCCTAGCTGCATACTCAGACACCCCCAACTTGCATTCACAAACTGGATAGACTTGTATTTAGCAAACTGAGTACACTAAAGGCACATGCAAGACATGTCTTTCTGAGTTTCTTGGGGCCGTCATGTGGGCCATTAGTGAAAGTTCACTAGGAATGCATTTGGTAATGGTCAAGAAGATGGAGGCAGTTACTTTACAGGTGGTAAAATGTAGTCAAACTAATTCCCTCCTGTGACACATAAATGTGAGGTACTCTTTCATTGCACCATCCTTCTGTGTTGCTAAAGTTGCCCCTAGTGAGAAGGGTATGCCCAGACATTGGTCCAGTGCTTGCAAGTCCACCAGATTCAAGCTAACCTGGCTGGTAAAGCCTGATACCCTGAAACTGGTCCCAGGATACTTGTTTCTGGTTCAGGGAGGACCTGGTTGGCAGGGCAAGCTGGACTGTTCCTATGGGGAACAACGTCCAGGCTGATTTGCATATGGCTGGGTCCAAACAGGAATGGCATGGCAAGCAAAAAAACTGCTGAATTAAACCCTAATCTGTGACTGGGGGTGAAGGTTTGTTTTGCTCTGCATTCCGTCCATCTTCTTTTGTTTTTGCATTTGTCGCCCCAAGTAGGAAGGGTATGCCCAGACGTGGGTCCTGTGCTTGCTATGCCACCAGATTCAACCTAGCCTAGCTAATGAAGGGTTGTACCCTGAAACCGGTCCCATGATGCTTGTTTCTGTTCATGGAGGAACTGGCCTGGCAGTTTGGGCTTAACTGTTCCCATGGGAAACAAGGTCAAGACTAATTTGCATATGGCTGGGTCCAAACTGGAAATGGCATGGCAAGCAAAAAAAACTGATGGATTCAACCTAGATCTGTGACTGGGGGGAATGTTTGATTTGCCTTGCTTTCCATCCATCTTCTGTTGTTTTTCATTTGTCGCCCCAAGTTTGAAGGGTATGCCAGATGGGGGTCCTGTGCTTGCTATGCCACTATATTCAAGCTAGCCTGGCTGATGATGGGTGATACCTTGAAACCGATCCCAGGATGCTTGTTTCTGGTTCAGGGAGAACTTGGCCTGGCAGTTTGGGCTGTACTGTACCCACGAGAACAGGGTCAAGACTGGTGTGCATATGGCTGGGTCCAAACTGGAATGGCATGGCAAGCAAAAAAAATTGATTAATGGATTTGATTGATGGATTAAATCAAAATCTGTGGCTGGGGTGAATGTTTGATTTGCTCTGCATTCTGTCCATCTTCTGTTGTTTTTGCCCTTTTAGAAAGTCGGCATTTCTCTGCACTTTCTGCGATCTGTGCCTTACAGCCTGTCTCCAATCCGCGTCCGGCCTGTGATGGCTGACAGCTCCCCTTGAGCATTCCATTCAGACAGTCATAAACACAGGACACTCAGCTGCATCTGCATTCATCTGCATACATGTGGGTTTCCCTGGGCAGGAAGTGTGTAGGGTCTCTCTCTTACACTTCAAAGGCAAGTGGCCTGCCCTCACATAAAAGACTGAAACCCCTCCCCCCACAGGGTTCCTGGCAGACAGGGCTGGGTTGAAAGGGGAATTTGTGCACATCAAAACCACCCTTTGAAATTTCTGGGTATACTGGGTCTGTGATCCCACCAAATCAGACACGTCTGGATCTACAACTGGACTATGTCAGAAGGACTGCTAAGATCCCCAAAGGACTCACATGGGCAGCTTTCCTAGCAGAACTGCTTTCCTGCTTGGAACCCTGCTGCTCCCTAGTTCTGGGTAAAGGACTCTGCCTTCCTCCACAAGTGCTCTCCAAGTTCTTGTATTGAGCTTGCCTCCTGTTCTGTAGTCTCAATGGCAACAAAAACTTAATCTACTTGCCCCTAGCTAGTCTACCAACTTCAGAGTGACTCCAGAACTGGTGCCGCTGTCCGACTCCTCACTGCGGCCTGCTCCGGCTCCCTGATCCTCGCTGAGTGCAACAGCTGCAGCCTGCAACGCAAGTCCAATGTCACTGTAATGCAGCTGAAGTACTGTGGTGTAATCGTGACACAGCGAAGTTACGCACCACGTCTTGACCTGCTGGACTCATTGACACACTGAGTCGTAAGGAACCAATGTCTTGCCACTGACGCTGCATCACCTCCCCTGCAACCGGATGGAATAGACGCATCACCTCCCCTGCCTGGCAATAAGGACGAGATGCCTCACCTCCCTAGCTGCAGTTTGGAACCAGCACCACATTGGCTCAAGCGATGCCTCATCTCCCCGACTCCATGCAACATCTTTATTTCCTCATTTCCTAAAGATACTGTGCTTGCAGTCCATACGACTCCATGACCGGCCCACACTCCAACGCGAGTGGCGTAGGACTGTTGAGAACGATTTCGTCAAGACGTTATATTAGCCCCAGTTGGATTTATTGTGTTTCCAAGTGCTATAATAGGATTTAACCTTGAAAAATTCATAACTTTACTTGTGTAAATTGGATTCTTGATATTTTGGACTTGACTCAGATAAACAATATCTATTTTTCTACACTGGTGGGGAGTACCTTTTGTAATGTTTTCACAGTGTAACTGTATGAGTTATTGCACAAATACTTTACACTTGCCTTCTTAGTTAAGCCTGCCTGCTATGTGCCAAGCTACCGGAGGGTGAGTGCAGGATAATTTAGGTTGTGTTCTGACTTATCCTGACTAGGATTGTGGTCCCTACTTGGACAGGGTGCATGTCTCTGCCAACTAGAGACCCAATTTCCAACAGAGGGCATCTGCATTTTTGGTCCTGGGCTCCGCGGCCATCTAGAGTAACCTACCAAAATCCAGACATTTCTGAAAACTACACACCAGGGGGAGTCCAGGTAGGTATGTCTTGAATGGATTCCCAAAGGTTTTCTTACCCAGAATACCCTGCAAACGTGAAACATTGACTAAAAACTCTATTTTTTCTTTGCATTTCTGTGACGTAAACTACAGGAATGTGCGGGGATCCTCAAATTTCCTATCACCCTGAGATCTCCCACTTGTCCTGATAAAAACTCTACCGAGCTTATGAGCCTGGGCCTAGTGCCTGCATCAGGAATGGATCACCCTGTGGTCAACATTAGCCCTCATGCAAAGAGTACTGTTGAACCTTGGCTAGGCGTTAAATAGACTACCTCTTCGAAAAATGCTAACACTGTGATACAAAATGAGTTTTTGGGATTCAGCTCTGCATGTTCATGAAAGCTGGAAAGATGGTGACTTTAGTACAGCAAACAGTTTGTGGATGTCATTTTTAGGGTAAACACCAGACACTTATCTGGAGCACTTTTTCCCTATTTTTCTCAAAAAAACTCAAAATTTTGCCATATTTTGCCTAATTTGTCAGTCCCCTCCAGGGGAATCCACAAACCCTGGATACCTTTACAATCCCCAGGGTTTTGGACAATTTTAGCTGCAATATATTATGTGGAAAAAAAAGTAGGGAGTCCTAAGCATGAATGACCCCAAACAGCCAAAAAAGGGCTCAGCACTAGGGTGACAAGTCCCAGAAGCTAAGGGGCTAAAAGGTAATATGGCATTTGTGCTGTCAAGCCAGACCTAAAAATCTATGAAGGTTATTGATTTCCCTGCTCTCATCTGTGCTGCTGCCAGAGAATAGCAATAAAAATTATCTGGTTATCTAAGCAACTTTAATAGCATTAAAGTGTCCTCTGTATCTTTCAAATGTCAAGCTTGGGGAGCTGGCTAAGTAAACAAAATGATCCTAGCTGGTGAAGAGGAAGCACTTTTTCTGGAAGCACACAATTTCTGCCCAATCAAAACATCTGCTCCTCGCACCAAACATGTGGACAGAGCTAAATCCACTAAGTGGACCATAATCAGGTATCAGGATCTGCTGCAAAGTGCCAAGCCACACAATATCTGGGCATTTAAATATATGGGAAATGGAGAGATTTTACATGGGACATTTTGATGCATTTTGAAATTTCTGAAAATTGAGCCGACTCTGGCTAGATTGGATTTGTAATGAGTTTGTTCACAGATTAGCATACTCTGTTAATTGTATCGCTGTGCGAGTAAAACCGCTGCAGTAAGTGCCAAAATAGATTGCAACGTCCGTTTGAGCCTTGTTTCATTTTCAAATAACCGCCTTTGAAAAATTGGAAAGTACAAAATTCCTGTTGGACCTATTGCACGAAGACAGTGGGACTGCTTAAAATACGTTCCGGGACCCTGTGTGCTGCTTTCAAACGTTGCCTATATGATGGACATTTTTACTTTAAAGAACATGCCTCTTGCAACTGATTTTTCATATAATCCTGTCAAACTGGCAGTTGCAAGCCAAGCACTACAGAGACCGTGCCTATGTTTTTCAAAGCACACATCTACAAACAGCCCGGAGTATTTAAGGATTATAGCTGGAGCTGTCAGTCTCTTTTAAAAATCCTAGAGCATGAGGACAAGTTGACCTAATGGGGCGAGGGAGGCGAAGGGGTCATTTGAATAGATTTAGCAGGGTACAACAAATCCAGGGCTGACATTCTGGCCTAGACATTTTTTTTTATCTGTGATTAATGGACTTGACATCCATGTTCTTACAGCTATTGCTCAACAAGGAGTTCAGAGCCTTTTGTTAAATACCACACTGAGATCATGAAAAACTAACCTCTTATGACAGTCGAAACGATTTGCCAGAAGGCAGTCTTCCCCTATCAACTGCGGTATGGAATGTCACTGCCAACCTAACAGAGGAAAATAAAAAGTTAGGGCGAGGCCTGAAATTGACTCTGCAGGCCTAACATAATCACTAGCTGTCAAAGGTCTTTGAACCGAAAAGATCGTTCTGAATCGAAAGTTGTTCCTAGACCTAAATACAGTAAATCAAAAGGTATTCCATAACTCGAAGGCATTTTCAGTGTATACTTCAACAATTATTTGCCTATGCAGTACACAGACCTTAAAAAATGTTGACATTTTTTTTGTTTCCAGTGCGAAACAAGGAAAATACTTCATGTAATATTACTTCACATAATTTGTTTCGAATATCACGAAGTGAACTATTTACATTTCTATAAGATGAAATAAATGTTGATTTTTGACCTTCGTACAGTAACATTTGGCACTTATGGATTTACCGAATTGATCTTAATATCAACGTTTGACATCATCTATGTCATGAAATTAAAGGAGCAACATTTTAAAGCACAGCTTTTTACCCAAAACTGTGATGAGCGATAGAAAAAATGTAATTTCATAAACAGAGAGTAGTAGTGTCAGCGAGCTGCAGGGTTGTCATAGTAGAGAGCAACAATCATAGTTAAAGCAACAGCAAAGTTTCAAAAAAGGTCAGATTTGCAATAGAGCTTCCAAACTAATTTTCTGGTTGCAAAGCTCATTTAAGGGTTTTAATAAGTGTGAGAGAAAAACGTGACACCATCACTGAAGTTTTCCGTGACAGGTTCCGGGAATTTTTCAAATATTCTAGTTTAAATTTTTTGGGTTGAGCGCGCAAAGCGTTCTGTCCCTGCTGTTATCTCTCTACAGGCTTGTAACCACGCCCATCAGTTTGGTTGGTTTGTGGGCTTGCCTTTTAAAATTCGCTTGACTTGATTAGTGAAAGATATGCATACGTCATACCTTTTCCATTGTTTAGCCCTTCTCCAGCGCACCAGGCAACTGCTGAAAACATACGAGCCTCCATTTTTTCGTATGGTTTCTGGACTACTTTTTCTCTTTTTCAAGTAGGTAGCGTGATCTCGCTGGGCCATAGTCGTGCGCTTTGCATGACATCGATCCTGTTACATAGATAATTGCACTTTTGCTGGTTACATGGATAATTGCACTTTTGCTGATAACATGGATAGTTGTACTTCTGCCAATATGTTTCACTGGGAGCTAACTTCTGTTTCCTTTTGTATGTTTGCTTAGCAGCCGTCGGCTTGCTTATGTGAAACTGTTTATCTTTTCATTTTCAGTTATGTGGCAAGAAAAGTCCGGTTACGAGTTTACAACGCTAATTACTTGTTAATAACCATTTTAATTCCCGAAACTCAGAATGGCCCATTCATTGCTCACCCAGAAATATTCCATGCAGCACTAGAAATATTTACCCGATTTGCAACTACTAACTGATATTGCACATGTCCTGTAATGAGAGCCTTACTATTCTCTGTAAGGCTAATGTATGTTGAACGGTTGTGCTGGTCTATAACGTTGCTTGCCTAAAATTCATGAAGTTTTATTTTTTAACATTCAATATATTTATTAAACCTTAAGTTTACAAATTTGTAGTTAAAAAAGTGGTAAACAAATCCTCTAGAAATGCATTTTTGCAGAAGAAAAATCCATCGGTGCCTACTTGTACAGGGAGACTTTGCACACCAAAAGAAATTGATTTTGCTTGACAGTTACTCTTTCAGACAAAAAACAGTACAGGGAAAAGTTTGGTGAAATTCCCAACTCCGTGAAGAGTGAATGCTCAGTATGCTGCCCAATTTCACTGGCAAAATTACAACTTCACAAACTCTTTTATTTTTCTTTTGAGTAATTAGAGCTAGTCGAAGGGCAGAAACTTTGGGTATCGAAGGTTAATTCGACTATGGTTGCTGGGGATAGTGCTGTCAATTTTCATGGTAGCATGACCTATGCTGTCAGAGTTCTTGGGGGCCTATTTATACTCTGTTTGCACTGGATTTGCGTTATTTTTTTTTTACATAAATCTGGCGCAAACTTAAATCCATATTTATATTTTGACGGTAGACCTGTCTAGCGTTAAAATATTGGCGACATTATTTTTTGCCTCTGGAAAACTACCTTGTGTCAATGAGATGCAAGTTAGGCGTTCCCAGGCAAAAAATAACTTTAAGGCCTTTGCGACTTATTTATCCTCCTGTGCAAAAATCACGCACAGGAGGAGGAGGGCCTTAAATATTGGCGCTAAGCCTGTTTAGCGCCATTATTTACGCCTGGGTTAGGGCAAGTGTTAGGGGACCTGTGTGCCATTTTCCATTGTCAGAGGCCATGGAAACAGCAGACAGGTGTCCTTCCCTGCATCCAGGGACACCCCCTGCCGCCCTCACTCACTCCTGGAGGACACCCATGGATGGAGGGACCCATCCAAGGTAAGTCCAGGTAAGTTTTTATATATTTTTTTAAAGTGCCAAAAGGGGGCTTAACTTGGGACGTAAGTCATTGGGCAGGGGGGCCTGACTCCTGCCTTTACTAAGACAGGAGTCATGTCCATGGGGGTTGTGCATCAAAAAATGATGCTAGTCAGGTTAGCGTAATTTTTCTGACTCTAACCTGACTAGTGCTATTCTTTGAAGCACAACCTCCTGTTTCCCCTATGCCTCCCCCACCCGGTTAGCGTCATTTATTTTGATGCTAATTGGGCCTTACTGCCGGCTAGCGTCATTCCTTAAATATGACACCCAGCTGCCATCCAGGAATGGTGTTAGCGCAGGTTTGCATCGAAAAGTATAAATCAGGGCCTAGATTTTTTAGGCTGCCAAAGTCAGTGCTCCGGCATAGATCCAGCATTCCAAGCCTCATTAAGGCTCTGGCTGTGAATCTATTAGAGACCTGGGAAAGGATGCAGCATGCTTTATAGGATACATATGAGGTGGTGCTGCTGGCTGCACAACTCATGCGTAGCTGTGCACTATAATGTAGTGCACTGTTGGTGGCAGCAAGGGAATGCTTGCCACTGGAGTTTCAACAGCACAAAACACTATGGGGGTCATTCCGACCCTGGCGGGCGGCGGGCACCGCCCGCCAGGCGAAAACCGCCCAAACACCGCACCGCGGTCAAATGACCGCGGCGGTGATCACAACTTTCCCACTGGGCCGGCGGGCGATCTCAAGCAGATCGCCCGCCGGCCCAGCGGGAAAGCCCCAGCAAAGATGAACCCGGCTCCGAATGGAGCCGGCGGATTTGCTGGGGTACGACGGGTGCAGTGGCACCCGTCGCGATTTTCAGTGTCTGCTTTGCAGACACTGAAAATCTTAATGGGGCCCTGTTAGGGGGTCCCTGCAGTGCCCATGCCAGTGGCATGGGCACTGCAGGGGCCCCCAAGGGCCCCACAACACCCGTTCCCGCCAGCCTCTTCCTGGTGGTGTAAACCGCCAGGAACAGGCTGGCGGGAAGGGGGTCGGAATCCATGGAGGATTCCCTGGGGCAGGGGAAAACCGGCGGGAAACCGCCGGTTCCCCTTTTCTGACCGCGGCTTTACCGCCGCGGTCTGAATTGCCCCGGAAGCACCGCCAACCTCTTGGCGGTGCTTCCTCTGCCCTCTGCCCAGAATGAGGGCCTATGTATTTGGGACAGTTACTTGGAAGTGCATGACCACCTGGGCACCTCTTTTCCGCAAGGAAGGTGGCACCGCCCCTCACTCTCCCAGAAGAGTATTACACAACTAGGACAGATGGTGAACCAGTTGACTACGGGAGACTGTGTGGGTGGGTTGCATATACGCACGTTTCTTTAGCAAGCTGAGACAATGTAGAAGTTGCCATGAGCAGTTCATTATTTACATTGTTAGGACTGGTTGATTACTTGGATTTAATGGTTCTTTGCATAGCGAGACAATGTTGAAACTGGCATGAGCAATGTGTGCTTTGTACTACTGGAGACAGTTTGGCTACTAACATAAAATGAAACGTTAAATGCTGTTGTGATGTTGAAATGATATTACTAAAATGTTTAAAATACTGGGGCAGTGTGAAAAACTGACATTAACAATGTACATTTTACATACTTAAAGGAAATATGTTTTCTAGCTTTTAACTGCAACTTACTCTTTAGTTTTGTTTGGGAACTGATATTGGCAGTGTGCTTCACATACGTGGGACAGTCTATCTACAAGCATTTCAGTGGTGTTTTACATCCCAGAAGCAATGTAGAAACCGGAATGGACAAAGCAAACGTAGCTCAGTAGAGGAGTGGCAATAGGGCTTTACATCCGGGGACAAAATGGTATACTGGCGTGGTCAATATTTTTTACATATTAGGGAGCAGTGTGGCATATCAGTGGTGGTTTACCTACAGAAAGAAGGTGGCATTGGTCATCATGGCAAATAGCATGACAATGTCCTTATATTCCAGCGTGTGCTACACAGACCAATGCCATATGCATATGTGCATAGCACACTAAGATATACATGCTGGTGGCAAGTGTTAATCACTTGACCCTATAATCTGAGATCCTGTCAGTTCAGTGACCTCAGGATAAGTAAATACCTTTCACCATTCCTAGAAACCTGGCAAATTGTGCAGGCTCTTGGCACATTTAATCATCTTCAGGTTAAATGAGTGGAGTTTGACTATTTGAGCATCAGTAATCACCCATGATGTTCTAGCATACGAAGCATACTCCTAAAATATTGAGCAGCAAGTATGAGTGGTGTATTATTAACAGAAAACTGATATATTTTAAAAGGACCCTTACAAAATGTGTTGAACACGCTGGAAAATATGAGCAACACCCACAGATGTGTTTCGAAAGTATCCTTATATATGATAGCAATTGCTTCAATATCTGGTAAAAATAAAATAGATTGTTACCTGGGATGGCAAAATTGAAGTTCTTTATTCACTAATACACTATTTAAAACCAGTGTTATTCCCAGGCACTGTAAAGATTTAAGGTTTTTCTCCAATAAGGACACTGTATTAGAAAATACCTGCCCCTTCTGTGGGACAGATGTTTGCCTCCTTTCCATTACATTGTTTTTAGGTCGAACATAGCAGCGCGCAAGTGCTGCTTTTCTGATGTGTTGGTATGTATTTGGGCTTTTAACAATGCCCACCTCATGCCCCTCACCACCACTCGTTGATGGGCTTGCCCTTCAAAAACCTTTTGATGACATTGGTAAATAGCTTACATTTGTCCTTCCTTGGGGAGGTTTTGTTACCACCTTGGCTATTGCCCCTGTTACACGGCTAGTTGCACTTTTGCAGGTAAGTTTGACTGCGAGCAAACTTCTTTTTCCTTTTGTGTGTCTCTTCACGCTGATGCTCATGCAGCAGTGGCGCTTTGAATCGGCTCTTATGTTAAACTGTTTTGCTTTTCATTTTCAATTTATGTGGCAAGAAAAGAATGGTTAGGAGTTTACAACACTGATAGCTCTAACTGGAGCAAATGCGAGATCCTTTAGCATTACAAATGCTTGTTCTATATGTAATTACCTTGGTATATAATTGTTTCGGGGAACTAGAGCAGTCTACATATTCCTCTGAATGATAAACTATCATTTATACATTTGCCATTGACTGATACGTTTTAATACATTTCAGCTTTAGCAATTAGGCCAACTTCCACCATGTTTGTAATAAAATGATCTTTACCGTATAAAGTCAATGTATGACAGATAAGCTGAAAAGCACGTTGGAGCCCAATACATCGAAAATGGAAAATGCTCTATTAGCAATAGTCCTTGTAAAGTCAACGTTAATTCAGCATAAATTACACCTGACTACTAAAATGTTATTGTGCATGGTTATATCATATGTGAATCTGTTTGTCAAATGATGAATAATTAGGCCATATAGAATACTTAGGGGGTCATTCTGACCTCGGCGGTAAAAGGCCCTTACCGCCGGTCAGAAGTCCGCCATTCTACCGCCGTGGCCGCGGTAAACCGCCACGGTCATTCTGACCACCAACTGTGAAACCGCCAAAAACCCGACATCCAAGGAAGGCCGCCTCATCAGCGGGCCGCGGAAAACTGGAGATGACCAAACCTCCACCGTCACGCCAACACAAACACGCCCATGCCATTCTGACCCACGAATCCACGCGGCGGTCTTTCAACCGCAGTATTCCATTGGCGGTACACACCGCCGCGCTCAAAATACACACACAGCTCCAAAACACAGCCACATTGGACAATTTGAAATACACACACCTGACACACATACAAACAACACTCCCACACATCCAATCAACTATAACACACACACCCACATCACCCACAAACCCCCACTAGTTGGAAATCGGAGAGAAGGCGATAGAGATAGAGATAGAGAGAGCGAGCACAGCAATCGAAAACCCCAACACACACAGGAACCCAACTTCATCACCCACACCACATTTACGCACACATCACCACATATCACCACGCACATCACCACAAACACCACCCCACACCTCATCCACACCACCCCATGGCACCCCAAAGACACCCCAGGTTCTTGGACCAAGAACTCAGGGTCATGGTGGAGGAAATTATAAGGGTTGAGCCCCAGCTCTTCGGCACACAGGTGCAGCACACCACTATAGCAAGGAAGGCTGAGCTATGGCAAAGGATCGTAGACAGGGTCAACGCTGTGGGACAGCATCCCAGAAATCGGGAAGATATCAGAAAGCGATGGAACGACCTATGGGGGAAGGTGCGCTCGATGGTGTCGCGACACAACATCGCTGTGCAGAAGACTGGCGGCGGACCCCCACCCACTCCACCCCAATTCACAGCATGGGAGCAAGAGGTAGTAAACATCCTGCATCCTGATGGCCTCGCTGGAGTACACGGAGGAATGGACTCTGGTAAGTCGAATCTCAACTACTTCACCCCCCCCCAACCACCAGCATGCCAACCCCCCCCCACCCCCAATCTCAACCCCCCAGCACACAACCTCCCTGCCAATGTCTCACCAGCACAACCCACCCTAAACAACACCAACCCCTGAATGCCAACACAAACCATAGACAGCCACCACCAAAGCATGACCATTGCACATACCCATACACCCCCCCCCCCCACCACCCTCACAACACCTCCCACAAGGGAATGCCAGCACTGGGGGACAAGGGCACTCAAAATGCACGCCATGGCACACACAGAAACAATAACCATACTCCTTTACCCCTGCAGGGCCCGAACGCCAACACACCGCCACGGAGGGTCCAGATTTGTCCATCCCACCCCCAGAACAGGCCCCCAGCGAGGACAGCAGCTCTGTCGACCTAGAACCTGATGACCAGCCCGGACCATCGGGGACCTCTGGACAGTCGGTTCCCCACACACAGACACAGGCCACAGCAGACCCAACCCCCTCTGGGAACACCAGCACAGCTCCCACCCAGCGGGCCCATGCCTCTGTCTCGCGGACGTGTCAATCAGCGGTGTGTCCGCCACTACAGGGCACCCAGGCTGACCCAACACCCCAACAACAACAGGGACCTGGGGGCAGTGGTAGTGGGCACACCGTCCAGGGGACAGAGGCCCGGGGAAACAGGGCAACTGGGAGGGCTGCTGTGCGACAGGGGGGGGAGGACAGGCCCAGGGAACCCACTCTCCAAGAGGCCCTCACCACCATCATGGGAGCATACCATCACTCCCAGGAGACGATGGCGACGGTACTGGCCAGGTTCACCGAGATCCAGGCACAGCAGGAGGAACGGTACATGGGGTTCAGCAATGAACTCAGGAACATCGCTACCGCTATGGGGACCATAGTCCAGGCCCTCAACCGGATAGAAACCACATTGCGGGACCATGTGGCACCACAAAGGGCCCCTGTCACTAGCCAGGAACAGCCTACCACCTCCGCCGGCGCTAGTGGTCAGGAGGCCCCCACAGAACGACGGCCCACCAGAACCCCACCTCCTGCTGAAGAACAACCACCCCGCAAGAGGAACCTGAGATCTCACAGGAAGACAGAGTAGGATGCCAAGACCCCCGCCAGCATAAGATACCCCCTGATGTCACCCCACTGTCCCACAGTGTCACCCTGTCCAACCTTGAACTGCCCCTGTTCCATCCTTCCACAGGCATATGGAAAATGCACCTGTGAAACTGAGAACTGGGCTCTGCCATGGACATAACTCCACCCACACCCATCACCGTTTTAATATCATGTACCAATATCTAGCACTAAAAATAAATCACTCATTGCACTGAAATCATTCAGGAGTCAGCCTGTATTATTTACAAATGTATAACACATTACTGATCAATAATGTTCTGTTATTTTTGTGATGACAACATACCGATGTCAATAAGCATTAGTCCATGGGCTAACCAAGCAGAAGTCACGCAGTGGGTCATACAGCACTGAAAAGGGAAGGGAAAATCAAACATCAGTTTAAAAGAACTGGGGGGAAATACACAAAGTAAAGATGCAGGGGGCTTTCAGTAAATGTTAAATGGCGTGGGTGATTCTTACCTGTGTGCTACTGAAAATACTGTTGGATAACTCTGTCCCTGTTGTCTGTGTCGTCCTCTTCGTCTTCCTCCTCTTCACTCTCCGCAGGCTCCACAGCTGCTTCAACACCACCATCTGGACCATCCTCCTGCAGGAAAGGCACCTGACGTCGCAATGCCAGATTGTGAAGCATACAGCAGGCCACGATGATCTGGCACACCTTCTTTGGTGAGTACATCAGGGATCCCCCTGTCATATGCAGGCACCTAAACCTGGCCTTCAGGAGGCCAAAGGTTCTTTCAATGATCCTCCTAGTTCGCCCATGGGCCTCATTGTACCGTTCCTCTGCCCTGGTCCGGGGATTCCTCACTGGGGTCAATAGCCAAGGCAGGTTGGGGTAACCAGAGTCACCAATTAGCCACACACGTTGTCTCTGTAGCTGTTCCATCACATAAGGGATGCTGCTATTACGCATCACATACGCGTCATGCACTGACCCAGGGAACTTGGCATTCACATGGGAGATTTACTGGTCAGTCAAACAGACCACCTGGACGTTCATAGAATGGTAACTTTTCCTGTTTCTGTACACCTGCTCATCGTCTTTTGGGGGTACTAAAGCCACATGGGTCCCATCAATGGCACCAATTATGTTGGGGATATGTCCAAGGGCATAAAAATCACCCTTCACAGTGGCCAAATCAACCTCCTCAGGGAATACAATGTAGCTCCGCATGTGTTTCGTCAGGGCAGACAACACTCTAGACAAAATTTTTGAAAACATAGGCTGAGACATTCCAGATGACATGGCCACTGTTGTCTGGAATGAGCCACTTGCCAAAAAATGGAGGACTGACAGAACCTGCACTAGAGGGGGAATTCCTGTGGGTTGGCGGAAGGGGGACATTAGGGCTGGCTCCAGCTGGGCACACAGTTCATGTATAGTGGCTCGGTCAAGTCGGTATCGTAGTATGATATGGCGTTCTTCCATTGTCGACAGGTCCACCAGCAATCGGTACACGCGAGGATTCATCCTTCTCCTCGCAAGTCCCAGCGGACGGTGCCTAGGAAGGACAACATGGAGCACAGAGTCAAGCAAATCACAGGTACGTTCACCACAGCATGCCGAGCACACGATTATCTATGTATTGAAAGGCGTGTATGTGTGGCAATGCAAGGCCTAGGCCTGTGTGACGCAGTACAAATTATGCCATGTGGGCCCTTGAAATGGCGGCTGCCTGACCTGTGAAGTGGGACAATGGGATGTGAGGTCAATGCGCTGGCGTGGCACACCGTGGCGGTAGGCGGTCGAAGACCGCTATACGAAGCCGCATTGGCTAACATTGAAGCCTATGGGTTTCAGGAGCCAATGACGAGGTGCGCCGGCGGTCGCGGTACGCACCGCCGCGGTACGCACCGCCGCGGGCGTGACCGCCATTTTCTATCTGCTTAATCACTCGAGACCTGATCATCCACAGGAGAGGACCTATACTGCAAGTGCTGCTGTGACCTCGGTCTGGAAGTGACAATGGCTGCTGCGACTGGGGAAAGGGCCCCTGCCTTTTCGTCTGAGGAGTTGGAGAAACTTGTGGATGGGGTCCTCCCCCAGTATGCGTTACTCTACGGTCCTCCAGACCAACAGGTAAGTACAGTGGGTGCACATTGAATGGGCTATGCCTGTGTGGAGTGGGGTGGATGTAAGTTGGTGGGGTGGGGGGCGAATGAGGAGTGCAACGCACGACAGATGAGAGCATGTGCCATATGGCAAGGTTGGGTAGGGGGGGCCAATCACATCTAACATGCAGAAAATTGATGAATTTTTCCTTCCCACCCTGTACATGTCAAATAGGTCAGTGCCCATCAGAAAGTGGACATTTGGCGTGCCATCGCCAAGGAAGTCCGGGCCCTGGGGGTCCACGTCAGACGGGGCACCCACTGCCACAAGAGGTAGGAGGACATCCGCCGCGGGACCAGGAAGACCGCCGAGTCACTGCTGGGGATGGCCTCTCAACCTAGGAGGGGTGCCAGTCGTACCCTGACCCCCCTGATGTCCCGGATCCTGGCAGTGGCCTACCCTGATTTGGATGGGCGCTTGAGGACATCACAGCAGACACAAGGGGTGAGTATCAGCACATTCTGCTATCTCTCTGCGCAGTGGAGGCGTCTGGGTGGGGGAGGAGGGTTGTGGGTGACATTAGGCCAGGGCGCTTTCTGTAGTGTAGTCCTCTCCTTTAGGCATGGCCCTGTGCTCCCGGCCCCCACCTCTGTAGGGTGACAAGTACAGCTATCGATGGTCCAGCATCACACATGTGCGCGTTTGTCGTCTCTAGACCTGTTGTCCTAGTCAGAAGTACTGAGTAGTGTACCCGGAATGCGCGGCTTAGTGCATGAGGCTCCTGTGTCTGTCCTCTCCGCCAACGGTGTTGACATTGCATGCACTCAACCTGGTCTTCGTTTTTCTCCCCCCACCCTTCTTCTTCATCTTCTTGTGCATGTGTGCATTAGCATCATCAGGCGGAGGAGAATTGGCATCGGAGCACGAGGGAGCTGCAAGTCACAAGGCCCCGGTGGGCCCAGGAACAGACACCGAGGGCACCAGTGATCCGGAGGGCGAGGGGAGCACCACAACGGGGACCGGTGGTGACACCAGCGACACCGACACGTCCTCGGATGGGAGCTCCCTAGCGGTGGCGGCAACATCCGGGCCCCCCGCCTCTACAGGTACAGCCGCCACCCAGCGCACCAGCCCCACCCTCCCAGCAGCCCCTCAGCCTACGCTCCGTGCCCGCTCGCCCAGGAAGGCGGGCATCTCCTTTGCCCCAGGCACCTCAGCCCCTGCCCCTGTCACCCCTGCTGCCCTCAGTGTGGAGGTCATTGACCTCCTTCATACCATCATTGTTGGGCAGACTACCCTTTTGAATGCCATCCAGGGGGTAGAAAGGGAGGTGCATCGGAGCAATGCCTACCTGGAGGGCATTCATTCGGGTCAGGCTGCCCATCAACGATCGTTCAATGCTCTGGCCTCAGCACTGACGGCAGCCATTGTCCCTGTTTCCAGCCTCCCTCTTCTGACTGCCTCCACCCTGTCTCTGTCTCCTGTTCCTCAGCCTATCCCATCCACACCATCAGACCAGCCTGCACACACCTCAACACCCAAGGGCAGCTCATCCAGACACAAGCACCACAGAACCCACAAGCATTCACGCAAGCAACACCCAGATGCAGACATTCCAACAGTCACTACCACCTCTGTGTCCCCCTCCTCCTCGTCTCCCTCCTCCCTCCCTGTGACGTCTACACTCACACCTGCATGCACACCACCATCAGCCAGTGCTTCCATCACCAGCACACCCTCCAGTACAGTCCGCACACGTGCAGTCACCACCCCCACTACCATTTACACGTCCCCTGTGTCCTCTCCCACTGTGTCTGTCACCCCCTCTTCCAAGACACACAAACGCAGGCAGACACCCACCCAACAGCCATCCACCTCACGACAGCCTCCAGCACAAGCACCTGCACCCAAAGACAGCACACCTGACTCTCCTACAACCACATCCTCTTCCTCCACTCCCATCACCACTTCTCCTACCCTTTACCTTGGTCCTAAAAAACTTTTCCTCGCTAATCTTAACCTCTTTCCCTCCCCTGACCCACCCCCTCCATCTGCAAAGAGTCCCAAGAGCACCTCAGCCACCACCAGCCCAGCTTCGAGTTGCACTGTGGTGCATGGGTTCTGGAGTCCACCCTTTGCCAGCAGTGACACTTCAATCAGCAGCAAGGGGACAGCTAACCCCCCCAGGCAAGAGGACCAGGAAACTAAAGGGCCGCCGTGAGAGGACTGACACGGCTGCCCCCAAGGAGCAAAGTTCGCCCACTTCACCAGCCACAACATCTAGGGGAGGCAAGGGCCTGAGAGCCCCATCTAAGGAGCGAAAGGGCAGCAGGGCGGAGAAGTCAGCCAGCAGGAGCGCGGAGCAGGAGGGGCCCACAAGCCCCATCCCGGATGTTAGGGAGGACACCAAAGGGCCCAGGACTCCGTCACCGAAGGGTCCAGCAACAGCACGGTCGGAGGGCGACTGAGCAGGGAGTCCAGGCCAGGTCTGGCTCCCTTGACTTACTGGACGAGCACCACTGAAGAGGGCCCCGCCGTGCAGAAGAGCACCGCTGAACAGGGCCCCGCCGTGCAGAAGAGCACCGCTGAAGAGGGCCCCGCCGTGCAGAAGAGCACCGCTGAAGAGGGCCCCGCCGTGCAGAAGAGCACCGCTGAACAGGGCCCCGCCGTGCAGAAGAGCACCGCTGAAGAGGGCCCCGCCGTGCAGAAGAGCACCGCTGAAGAGGGCCCCGCCGTGCAGAAGAGCACCGCTGAAGAGGGCCCCGCCGTGCAGAAGAGCACCGCTGAAGAGGGCCCCGCCGTGCAGAAGAGCACCGCTGAAGAGGGCCCCGCCGTGCAGAAGAGCACCGCTGAACAGGGCCCCGCCGTGCAGAAGAGCACCGCTGAAGAGGGCCCCGCCGTGCAGAAGAGCACCGCTGAAGAGGGCCCCACCGTGCAGAAGAGCACCGCTGAACAGGGCCCCGCCGTGCAGAAGAGCACCGCTGAAGAGGGCCCCGCCGTGCAGAAGAGCACCGCTGAAGAGGGCCCCGCCGTGCAGAAGAGCACCGCTGAAGAGGGCCCCGCCGTGCAGAAGAGCACCGCTGAACAGGGCCCCGCCGTGCAGAAGAGCACCGCTGAACAGGGCCCCGCCGTGCAGAAGAGCACCGCTGAACAGGGCCTTTCCTGTCAAGCACCGCTCCGCTGGGCCCTTCCTGTCAAGCACCGCTCCGCTGGGCCCTTCCAGTCAAGCACCGCTCCGCTGGGCCCCGCCGTCTCAGGCACCGCTCCGCTGGGCCCTTCCTGTCAAGCACCGCTCCGCTGGGCCCCGTCGTCTCAAGCACCGCTCCGCTGGGCCCTTCCTGTCAAGCACCACTCCGCTGGGCCCCGCCGTCTCAAGCACCGCTCCGCTGGGCCCTTCCTGTCAAGCACCGCTCCGCTGGGCCCTTCCTGTCAAGCACCACTCCGCTGGGCCCTTCCTGTCAAGCACCGCTCCGCTGGGCACCGCCGACTCAAGCACCGCTCCGCTGGGCCCTTCCTGCATGCACTGTTAATGGTTCACTGTGCCCACCATGCCTCCTCCTTGACCAGTGGAGACTGTAATCCACCTGATGGACTGTGGCTTTGCACTCCCCAGGATGGAACAGTGGGCAACGCACCTACTGTATAGACTTGAGAGACTGTGGCTTTGCACTCCCCAGGATGGCACAGTGGGAAACCCACCAACTGTAGAGACTTGAGAGACTGTGGCTTTGCACTCCCCAGGATGGTACAGTGGGCAAACCAACCACTGGAGAGACTTGAGAGACTGTGGCTTTGCACTCCCCAGGATGGAACAGTGGGCAACCCACCTACTGTAGAGACTTGAGAGACTGTGGCTTTGCACTCCCCAGGATGGCACAGTAGGCATGGTGGCCCCTTCGTGGATCTGGCGTCATGGACTCATGTGGCTGTGGTGCCCCCCTTTCCCTTCCCCCTGAGGTGCCTGTAGTTTTTTCATCAGATGCCCCTGCAGTGTTCTCTCCAAAGGACTTAGGTCTCCTGTGTGGGCTTTGCCCTTGTGTTGTTACACTTGGACCCACGGACACTTCGATTTTCTTTTGATGTGCAGGACTAATTGCCTCGGTTATCCATTGCACTGTATATAGAATTATTTTGATATTGATTTTTTGGCTAGTTGACCAATACTTTTCAGAGCCTATTTTGTACATAAATTTTTATTCACAATTTAATTATGTCTTTGCATTTTTCAGGGGGGTTTGGGTGGTGTCACTGTGACTTGTTGCTCTGCATTGGTGTGTACATAGTTTGGGGGGGTGGGGGTCGCATATGTGTGTGCCGTAAGCTTTCCTCCTCCCCCCTCCCGTGTGTCGTAGGTGCAGTACTCACCGTTGTCGTCTGCGCCGGCGTTCGTACTCGTGGTAGATGAGCAGGTAGATGAGAGCAGGTAGGATGTTTAATTCGGGTTCCATGCTGTCCTCCTTCCTCGTGGAGTGCGTAGAGGTGAGCGTTTTCCCGTTCGTAGTCTGTTTCCGCCGTGTTTTTATCGGCGGGGCTCCCGCCCCGGAAAAGGTGGCGGATTGGTGAGTTATGATACTGTGGGCGGTACATTGTCTACCGCCTGTCTGTTGGCGGTGACCGCCGCGCTGTTTGTCTGTACCGCCATGACGGGCGGAGTGTTAATGTGGCGGGCTGTGTTGGCGGTTCCCGCCAGGGTCAGAATTCAATTTTTTGGAACGCCAGCCTGTTGGCGGGTTGGCCGCCGCTTTATCACCGACCGCCAGGGTTAGAATCACCCCCTTAGTCTTATCTACACATGATTTGCGTCATCTACATGAATTGCTTCATTTATTTATTTATTTTACCTGCATGTTTTAACCTTTCTGCATCATCTAACATTGTAGGAAAAGTCAGTGAGATTGAGTGCAGTCAATACTTCCTCTCTTCTCTCTTCTGTACTCCTCTGCACTATCCTGCACTCCACTCCTCTCTTCCCCTCTCCTCCCCTTCCATCTTCTCCTCTACTCTCCCCTCCCCTCTTCTCCACAGGTGCATGATTGATAAGCATTGAGTAATAGATATCTGGAAAATAACAACAGTCTTTGATAAATTCTTTATCGGTTCTGTGTTTCGGGGGACATTTGATTCATTGGTCTCAAATATGTTGCAAATTATTACATGTGTTTGGAGGTGGGAAGTGAAAGATGGTAGGCTTGTGGAACAATGGTAGGCATGAGATTTTATTCAGCAGATCTAACACAACATTTATTAAACAATCATTTGCAATGCAATAGGTGTTAAATTTGCGAGAGTTCAAGCTATTGGCGCTCTAAATGACAATGGCCCTCATTACAACATTGGCGGTAAATGCCGCTTACCGCCGTGCAGAAGACCGCCAACACACCGCCGCCACCGTGGAATTCCGCCACAGGTATTACGACCCACAGCTCGGAATCCGCCAAAATCTAGACACCCACACAAGTCCGCCACACCAAAGATCAGTGATAAACTGGCGAAAACAAAACCTCCATCGTCACGCCAACAAGAATACGCCCACACTATCACGACACAGGAATCCACGAGGCAGCCATTCAACCGCGTTATTCCATTGGCGGTACACACCGTCGCGCTCAAAATACACACACATATACAAAACACTACCACATTGGACAATTCCAAATACACACACCTGATACACATACACACACCACTCCCACACACCCAATACAATATAAAACACACACCCACATTTCCCTCAAACCCTTACAACCAAATATTTTGACGAAGGCCAGAGAGACAGCACAGCAAAGACAACACCAGCATAGAGAGGCACACAACACCATCACACATACACATCCATGCACAAAACACCACACACCCCTAAACATGACCCCACACATCACAACACACACCACCTCACACATCACCCACACCACCCCATGGCACCACAAAGACACCCCAGGTTTTCTGAGGAGGAGCTCTGGGTCATGGTGGAGGAAATCATCCGGGTAGAGCCACAGCTATTCGGATCACAGGTGCAGCACACCACCATAGATAGAAAGATGGAGCTATGGCGCAGAATCGTAGACAGGGTCAACGCAGTGGGACAGCATCCAAGAACACGGGATGACAGCAGGAAGAGGTGGAACGACCTACGGGGGAAGGTGCGTTCCATTGTCTCGAGACACCACATCGCGGTTCAGAGGACTGGCGGCAGACCCCCTTCCTCCTCCCCCACAACTAACAACATGGGAGGATCAGGTCTTAACTATTACATTCCCCACCCTACCTGCATGCTATTACATACCCCCACCATTGCCCTCACCCCCATCACTCCAACTCCTCACAGATGTCCCACTATCACAAAGCACACATCCCAACACCAGGCCCTGCATGCAACAACAAAGCATGGACCCCCATCACCAATGCATGGCCACTACACATACCTACACAGACCCCTAAACAATTAGCACACAAGGTCATACACATGAATAGAAGCACTGGGGTACAGGGTCACCCACCCATTGAACACCATGGCACACACAGATGTAATAATCATTCCTTTATACCCCTGCAGGACCCCTACCCAATGTCACCGTACAGGAGGGTCCAGACATGTCCACTCCACCCACAGAAGAGGCCCACAGTGATGACAGCAGCTCTGTCCAACTGGATCTAGAGGACCAGCCCGGCCCATCTAGGACCTCGGGACAGTCGGTTCCCCTCACACTGGCACAGGCCACCACAGAGCCTCCCCCCTCAGGACACACCAGCACAGCACCCACCCAGCGGGCCCATACCTCTGTCCCCAGGACACGTCAAGCAGCAGTGTGTCCACCACTACAGGGAACCCAGGCTAACACACCACCCCTTGAACTGCAGGGACCTGGGGACAGTGGTAGTGGGCACACGGTTCAGGGAACAGAGGCCCAGGAAAACAGGGGAACTGGGAGGGCTGCTGTGCGACAGGGGGAGGACTGGCCCAGGGAACCCACTCTCCACGAGGCCCTCTCCAACTTCATGGGAGCCTACCATCATTCCCAGGAGACAATGGCAACAGTACTGGCCAAGTTTCAGGAGACCCAGCGGCTGCAGGAGGAACAGTATTTGGGGAACAGGGAGGAACTCAAATCCATCAATACCACCATGGGCACCATTGTAGGGGTGCTGAAGGAACTCGTGAACATCAGGAGGGACACTGTGGCACAACAAGGGGCCCCTGACACTAGCCTGGACGATGAACTGCCCACCACCTCTGCCGGCGCAAGTGGACAGGAGGCACTGCCACAGGATCACAACACCAGCACCCCACCCCTTGCGGATGGAGAACCACCCCGCAAGCGGTCCTTGAGATCCAGGACAAAGACAGAGAACAATGCCAAACCCCCCCCAAGAAATGAGACCACCCTGATTGTCATCCTTCTGTCCCACTTTGTCACACTGTCCAACCTTAAACTGCCCCAGCTCCACTTCCTATGCCCCTTTGGACAATGCACCTGTGAGACTAATAGACTGGACTCTGCCATGGACATTCCTCCACCATCACCGCTAACCATTTTCCAACCCCTCCACTAATTTGCACTTAAATAAACACCCTTGAATCACAAAACAAGCTGGAGTCAGTCTGTGCTTTCACAAATGTGTATTTGCAATAACTGAGGAAAATAGCAATGTCCATTGTATTGTCAACATACCTATGTCACACAGCTCTAGTCCATGAGGTAACATAGCAGAGGTCACACAGTGCGACTCACATCTGTGAAATGGAAAGGCAAAGTGGCAGGTCAGGGTCCATACACTGGGTGAAAGTGACAGACATATGATAGGTCTAACAAGTGCATGAGATGTAGGAGGCAGTGATGTCTTCTTGCCTGTGTCTCACTGGAAGTATTGCTGGATCACGTTGTTTCTGTTGTCGATATCCTCTTCTTCTGCCTCCTCTTTTTCACTGTCCACAGGCTCCACAGCTGGCATAAGACCGCCTTCTGGAGAAAACTCCTGCAGAAAAGGCACCTGTTGTCGCAAAGCCAAATTGTGTAGCATATAGCAGGCCACGATGATCTGGCACACCTTCTTTGGTGAGTACTACAGAGAACCACCGGTCATATGGAGTCACCGGAACCTGGCCTTCAGGAGGCCGAAGGTCCTCTCTATAACCCTCCTAGTTGGCCCATGTGCCTCATTATAGCGTTCCTCTGCCCTTGACCTGGGATTCCTCACTGGGGTCAGTAGCCATGACAGGTTGGGCTAGCCAGAGTCACCTGCAAATGTCAAGGGGCAACTGTTAGACACACACTAACCCTTAGGGACAAACCCAGACAACTATTCACACTGTATAGGGTCCATGTCTTCACCTAATAGTCACACACGGTGCCTCTGGAGTTGCCCCATCACATAAGGGATGCTGCTATTCATCAGAATGTAAGCGTCATGCACTGAGCCAGGAAACTTGGCATTCACATGGGAGATGTACTGGTCGGCCAAACACACCATCGGCACATTCATAGAATGCTAACTCTTCCGGTTTCTGTACACCTGTTTACTCCTGCGGGGGGACCAAGGCCACATGTGTCCCATCTATGGCACCTATGATGTTGGGGATATGTCCCAGAGCATAGAAGTCACCTTTCGCTGTAGGCAAATCCTCCACCTGAGGGAACACGATGTAGGTGCGCATGTGTTTCAGCAGGGCAGACAACACTCTGGACAACACGTTTGAGAACATAGGCTGGCACATCCCTGATGCTATGGCCACTGTAGTTTGAAAAGACCCACTTGCCAGGAAATGGAGCACTGACAGGACCTGCACTAGAGGGGGGATACCTGTGGGATGGTGGATAGCTGACATCAGGTCTGGCTCCAACTGGGCACACAGTTCCTGGATTGTGGCACGATCAAGTCTGTAGGTCACTATTACATGTCCCTCTTCCATTGTCAACAGGTCCACCAGCGGTCTGTACACCGGAGGATGCCACTATCTCCTCACCTGCCCCAGCGGACGTGCTCTATGGATAAGAACTGCGAGCACAGGGTCAGCCAACAATGACGTACGAAAATACAACTTTAATGCACACATTTGTCAATCCGCTATGTGCCTGTCTTAGTGTGTATGCAAGGCCTAGATATGTGAGACGCATTTAAAATTAATGCCATGTGGCCCCCTGAAATGGCGGCTGTCTGCCCTGCAAGGTGGGACCATGGGACATGAGGTAACTGCGCTGGCGTTGTACACCGTCGCGGTAGTCAGTCAAAGAGCGCAGTGCAATCCTGCATTGGTTAATATTGGACCCTATGGGTCCCAGGAGCCAATGACGATGTACGCCAGCGGTGACGGTATGCACTGCCGCGGACGTGACTGCCATTTTCTGTCTGTTCACTCACTTGATACCTGATCTTCGACAGGAGAGGACCTACACTGCAAGTGCTGCTGTAACCTCAGTCTGGAAGATACAATGGCTACAGTGTCTGGGGAAAGGGCCCCTGCCTTCACACGCTACTCTA
Source organism: Pleurodeles waltl (assembly GCF_031143425.1). Classification (NCBI taxonomy): domain Eukaryota; kingdom Metazoa; phylum Chordata; class Amphibia; order Caudata; family Salamandridae; genus Pleurodeles; species Pleurodeles waltl. Next base: position 580,811,177 of record NC_090443.1, on the reverse strand, counting down.
CGGTCCTCCAAACAAACAGGTGAGTACATTGTGACCATGCTGTATGGGCAATGCCTGTTTGGAGTGGTGTGGATGGGAGATGGGGGGGGAATGAGACGTGCATGAAACAACGGCGAGTGTATGTGCGTCAGGGCAAGAGTTGGAACGTGGGCCAATGACTGTGATGGTCTGGACGGTTATATTTTCTCCTTTTCCCCTGTACTATTCCTGTAGGTCAGCGCCCACCAGAAGAAGGATATTTGGCGTGCCATCACCAAGGAAGTCCGGACCCTGGGGGTCCACCACAGACGGAGCACCCACTGCCGTAAAAGATGGGAGGACATTCGCCGCTGGAGCAAGAAGACGGCGGAGGCCCAGTTGGGGATGGCCTCCCAACGTGGGAGGGGTGCCTGTTGCACCATGACCCCCCTGATGTTCAGGATCCTGGCAGTGGCGTATCCGGAGTTGGATGGGCGCTTGAGGGCATGACAGCAGCCACAAGGGGGTGAGTACACTCTCATTCAGCTGTCTCTGCGCGCATGGGAGGTGTCTGGGTGGGGGAGGTGGGCAGTGGGTTACCCTAGGCCAGGGCTAGTTTTGCAGGCACGGTCCCTTCGTGACGCAGGCTATGTGGCACCCCACCCCATCAGTGTTAAGAGCCATCTACCCCTAATCAGGCACCTGTGACTTCCATGTGCAGCAATCGGGCATAGGCCTGGTACCCCATGGCCCTGTGATTAATTAGGGAACTCTAAATGCATGTCGTAGTGCAGAGGGCTGCTGTGTCTGCAGTGTGCGCCAACAGTAGCGGTATTGCATGCACTGAACATGTCTTTCTACTTTCTTTCCCCCCCTTTTTGTGGTCTCCCTGTTCTTGCGTGTATTAGCATCATCACGCAGAGGAGCAGTGCCACCGGAGCAGGAGGAAGCTGCATCCCACATGGCCATGGAGGGCGAGACTATGGACCCCGAATTCACCAGTGGGACGGAGGGCGAGGGGAGCTCCACGGTCATGGGGACAGGAGCTGAGACCAGCGACACCGACTCCTCCTCTGATGAAAGCTCCCTTGCAGTGGCGGGCCCCTCTGTTCCCACTACATCTACAGGTACAGCCGCCACCCCCCCTACCAGCACCGCCCTCCCAGTAGCCCCTTAGCATGTGTCCTGTGTCCGCTCACCCAGGAGGGTGGGCATCTCCTTCGCCCCAGGCACCTCAGCCCCTGCCACAGTCACCCCTGCTGCCCTCAGTGAGGAGGCCATTGACCTCCTCAGATCCCTCACTGTTGGGCAGTCTACCATTCTGAATGCCTTCCAGGGTGTAGAGAGGCAGTTGCAACAGACAAATGCATACCTGGAGGGAATTCATTCTGGTCAGGCAGCCCAACAGCGAGCTTTTCAGACTCTGGCCTCAGCATTGATGGCAGCCATTGTCCCTGTGTCCAGCCTCCTCCCCTCCTACTTCCTCCACCCAGACCCAATCCCCCATACCTCAGCCTATCCCAAGCACACCATCAGACCAGCATGCACACACCTCAACACACAAGGGTAGCTCTGGCAAACATAAGCACCACACATCCCACAGGCACTCACACAAGCATCATACCCATGCAGACATACCAACAGCCACTGACTCGAATGTGTCACCCTCCCTGTCACATCTCCACTCACACCTGCATGCACTACATCTTCAGCCACTACGTCCATCACCAGCACGCCCATCACCACACACCGCTCACATGCACTCACCACCCCACTACCATTCACACATCCCCTGTGTCCTCTCCCAGTGTGTCTGTGAGCCCACCTCCCAAACTACACAAACTCAGTCACACAACCACCCAACAGCCATCCACCTCACGACAGCCTCCAGCCCATGCACCTTCACCCAAAGTCAGCAAACGAACACCTCTTACATCCACTACCTCTTCCTCCACTCCCAAACCCCCTCCATCTACCCATCCCAGTGTGTCTAAAAAACTGTTTCCTGTCAAACCTTGACCTCTTTCCTACACCTCCCCCACCCCTTCCGTCCCCTAGGGCCCACCTTTTGAGCTCCGAACCCAGCTCCTCAGCCACCACATCACCGGGAGCAGTGGTGCCAGCAGTAACTGTCTTCTGGAGTGCACCAAGCAGCAGGGCAGCCAGTGTGCCAAGGAGCCAGGCCAAGGACATTCCCCCACCTCAAAAACTAAAGAAGTTGGCCACAGTCTGGAGGGAGAAGGCCAAAACACCTGCCACCAAGGGCTCTCCCAGGACTACAGTTGTGAGTGGCAAGACAGCTGCGCGACCATCCAAGGTGGGTAAGGGCCAGAAAAAGAAAGGGAAGTCACAGCCAACCTGCACAGCGGACACAACTGCCACCAGCACTGCCACATGCACCGCCACCACGGGCACCGCTGCCCAGGACACCACCCGCCAGCAGCACGCTCGAGCCACCCACCAGCACGGCTGCCCAGGACACCACCGCCAGCAGCACGCTCACTGAGCCAGCACCGCTGCCCAGGACACCGCTGCCAGCAGCACGCTTACTGAGCCACCCACCAGCACCGCTACCCAATGAGCGCTGCAAGCACTGCCGCTACTGAGGCCGCCACCAGCACCGCCAGTGGCCACGCCACATCCTGGGCCAATGGCACCACTGCAGACATGGCTGCCATCCCCAGTGGTCAGTCGTACGTGGTTGGTGGTCAGTTCAAGAGGCCTGGACAGCTTCAATGTTGGCCCACCGTCAGTGGAGTATCACATCTACTACCTCAGTCCTTGGCAGGATGAAGCACTCTGGGCACAAAGCCCCCTCCAGAACCAGTGGAGAGATACATCCACCACCTCAGTCCTTGGCAGGATGAAGCACTCAGGGCACAAAGCCCCCTCCAGAACCAGTGGAGAGATACATCCACTACCTCAGTCCTTGGCAGGATGAAGCACTCTGGGCACAAAGCCCCCTCCAGAACCAGTGGAGAAAGGCATCCACTTGAGAGACTGTGGCTTTGCACTCCCCAGGATAAAGCAGTGGGCAAACCACCAACTTGAGAGATTTGAGAGACTGTGGCTTTGCACTCTCCAGGATAAAGCATTAGGGAAGCCACCCAATTGAGGGACTTGAGAGACTGTGGCTTTGCACTCCCCAGGATAAAGCAGTGGGCAAACCACCCACTTGAGAGACTTGAGAGACTGTGGCTTTGCACTCCCCAGGATAAAGCATTGGGCAAACCATCCACTTGAGAGACTGTGGCTTTGCACTCCCCAGGATAAAGCAGTGGGCAAACCACCCTCTGCAGAGACTTGAGAGACTGTTACTTTGCACTCCCCAGGATACATCAATGGGCATGGAGCCCCCTCGTGGAGCTGTGCGTCGTGCACTCATCCGGCTGAGGTGCCCCCCTTCTCTTCCCCCTGAGGTGCCTGTTTTATTTCGATCTGATGCCCCTGCAGTGTTCTCTCCATTTGGATTGGGTATTGAGTTTGGGCCTCTCCCATGCATTTTGGGCCCAGTAGTCCATGGACTATGTAGGTACAGTACATGGACTTGAAATCTTGGTTTACATATTTGTTAATAGTGTATATATATTTTTGACTAATGGATTTTTCCTGATTACAATCATTCAACTCATTTCCTTTTGTCCTTGCATTCTTCCAGGGGGGATAGGGGGGTGTAAATGTGATGGTTCAACATGTATTTGTGTGTATGCTGTTGAGAGTGAGGGTGGGGGTGGGGGTGTTGCGTGTTGCGTGTGTGTGTCACTCACTTTTCCCTCCCCCATCCCCTGTGTCGTAGGTGCAGTACTCGCCATGATGATCGCTGCCATCGGTCATGCTCCTGGTAGAGGAGCAGGAAGAGAATGGCAGGTAGAATTTGGACTTCCAGCTCCATGGCGTCCTGGTTCCTCGTGGGGTGTGTAGAGGTGATCGTTTTCCCTTCCAAGTCCTGTTTCCGCTGTGTTTTTGTTCGCATTGAATCCGCCTCGGAAAAGCTGGCGGATTGGCCTCTCATAATGGTGTGGGCGTTACATTGTCTTCCTCCTGTCTGTTGGCGGTGACCGCCATGCTGTTTGTTTGTACAGCCGTGGCGGTCAGAGTGTTAAAGTGGCTGTCTATGTTGGCGGTTTCCGCCATGGTCATGATTCAATTTTTTTTTTCGCTGGCCTGTTGGCGGTCTCACCGCCGCTTTACCACCGACCGCTAGGGTTGTAATGAGGGCCAATGACTTTTATCTACGTATGCAGTGTAGTGGATGTTTCTGGTGTGGATTGTAATTATGTGGTTTGTTTTGGAATTGTAAGTTGTGGGATTGTGTGGGGTGGAATTTTGTGGTGTGGAGAATATTTGTGTAGTGGAAATATGTGGCTTGGTGAATAGATAGGTGTGAGAGCTTCACAGAATAGCTAGAAAGAAAGATAGAGAGGGACAAGTAGTGATTGCAGGAAATGGTGAATGAACTTGAGACAGAGGAGTAGAAAGAGTGTGTGAGAAAGAGAGAAAGAAGGGGAGAGCAGGCCACAGACGCATAAAGAGAGAGGACCTGTGCACCCAGAAAACACCCTAAGAAGAGGACAAGAGGGTGGGTTTGAGGGACAGAAACCTTGAAAAGGCTGGAAAGAACCTGTGCTTAGTATGTGTGAGCAGGCAGTATACAGTGGCGATAGGGAGCGTGAATGAGGGATGAGAGGGTGCAGTGCAATTGGGATATGAGAGGGGGTAGAGGCAGTGTGATGGAGAGACAAGAGGGGCACTGGGTGTGTGGGGGAGAGTTGACAGGGTTGTTGGAAGTGGAATGGAGAGATGTGTTGGATTCAAATTTTTTTGTTGTGGAATTGTGTGGTGTGGAATTGTATGGTGTGAAGTTCTGAAGTGGAATAAAATGGTATGTCAGTGACATACCTTTGGATGTTGTTTCCTAGAATGAATACTCATCCATGCTTAAGGTGGATCCAGAAATAAGAATGTGGCTTGCGAGAGAATCCCAAAACCATATGAGTTCCTTGCATATTTCCTTGAGACTTTGTTGGAGAGCACTTGTACTTCCCTCAGCCAATTGTATTGAGGTTCAAGCGAGAGTGTGTGTGCAGAATGTACCAGCAAAGAAGACCAAATACAGAGCCACAAGCCTTTTTTATTTTCTCCCAAAGGCTCCTGCACTTTATCATGCAAGCTGGCAAACAGCATGTGCGTGATTAAAGCAGGGCTATCAAAATGAGCAGGACGGGCCCACAGGCTGCACCACTTTGACATTTTCACTGCCTGCTGCTGAGAAACTGAGAGAGGATGGAGAGCGCAGCAATGGAAAATCAAATATATAACAGCTTTTGTAGAATGCCACAGTAGTGCAGGGCTTTCGAAGATACATGTCAGCTGCTATGGCAGACTTGATTTTCAGACATGCATAGACAGCGCTGTCTATGCATGTAGTTAGCACCCCTTTAATGGCATAGTGCATGTTTGTTTATGATATAATTCACATCCAGTATAGTGCTCATGTTACATCACTTATAATAACCCTAAATTGAGAGTTTAGCACCATGAAACAGTAACATGATATGAGAAAAGGTTTCTGCAGGTATTTTTACATTAATGTTCCCAGGGTTACCACTAGCTTTATGATAGTGCTGACCAACCACTTTTTCCATGCTATAATCCAGTATAAGAATGGGGACAACACATTGCTTAATTATTTGTGACATGTTAATACCACCATAGCATGACCATAGTTTTGCAGCTGACATGGTCTATACTCGCATGTGGGAGAATGACTTTATACAGTGCTGTGCATCCTTGGAGGAATTGCTCCTGTAATATGATGCAGTAATGCCACATGCTGTGATACCATGGTCAGACCATTAACTTACAAACTTCTGTTTCAGGACAAAATTCTAACTTACACACGAGTATTTAATTGTAACACAGGAAAAAAATGATTGAGTTCTGCTTAAATTAAGGTGGTAAACCATTTTACCTGAAAGACGTATTATTTCATTTTGCTGGGCTTGTTAATGAGAAATTTAGAGTGCAGCCTGCTCAGTGAACACAACATGTACCCCAACATTCACATTTATTTACCCTTAAGGAGGGCTTGTGATATGGTGGTTATCCACTTACAGTTCACGCCCGCTGCAGTCTTCCCTTCATCTCGCAGGTGGGAGGACAGACCATAAATATGAGTGACTGGCAGTACTCACATATAGAGCTTATACTGCTGGAGTTACTTGAGAGCAAGTTGTGAGTGAACCTGTTTTCACTGTTTAAGAATAAGACAAATAATGAATGTCCACACATTTTCAACCCAAGAGCCACAACTGAGAGTAACAAAAAACAAATCTCTCCACCTTGGAACGTGTTGAGAAGGAGCTGACAGGAGCATGCAACTGTGGTCACTCATTAGCTCTCCCAGGCTTGGTACTTGGTTGTTTCCCACTCCTTCGCCCCCTGAGAGCTCTCTGAAATATTTCTCCTCTGCCCTTGGATGTTTGTTGATGTGGCTTCCATTGTGAGATTGCAAGACTGTGCACAGGAAGCACCAATGGAAAGGGTGCTCTCAAAGAAAAACTCCACCCGTAGAGACAGCATTTGAACAGAACATAGCGTGCACCAAGAGAAAACATGCCCAGATAATGCACACATAGAGTGTTACTGTGCTTGTGCAAACATAGAACAAAAAGAAAGACTGAATACAACGGCCACTGAAATGGCTGCTTTCAGGCTGACGTTAATGAGACCACCATCTTGGATGAGAGTAATTTCCATTTTTATGGATTTGAGTTGCTTTGGCAAAAATATTTTTCTTCCACAGAGAAAACACTGAAGATTTATTTGTTTGTAAATTATTAATAAATACTTAGATTTTATCTATAAATTACATATAACTATTTTAAAGTCAATAATCAACAAATGCACAGTTTAATAAAGATTGTGTTCACCTTCAAGCTAAAAGAATAAAAGTCAATTTTATTCCCTTCTATTTCACAGACCATATCCATTTGTGTGCATAAATCAAACAGGTACGCATTCCATTTTGAAATGGCATTGGCTTTCCCTGTCCTAGCAGTGGGTGGAAGCCATTTTAGGCAGCCTACTCAGGGTTTATTTTTTTTGTCAGCTTGACTGCTCCACCCTTTGTAGCGGTGACTCTAAAGCCCGGGCAGCGGGGACCGGTTGAAACCTTCAGGATGAAGCTCTGTCGCTTTGTGATGAAGTGCGGTGGCCTGAAGCGGGCACGTGCTGAAACTGTGTAAAATTCTCTTTTGCTACCCATTCACTGTGTGATGAAGTGAGGCGACCCTGAAGCAGGTGCCATGCTGATTGCTGTGTGAAGTGCTCTTTGTTCTGAATTTTGTCATAAATATCAATATTCCAAATGCTGACAGGAGACTCCATATTTTGAACTACGCAGGCATCCTTGAAATGGGTGCTTTGCTGAAAAAATAAAAAGCCAAACAGCATCACAGGATTGTCAACTGAAACAAGAAATGGATGAAACATGAAGTGTGGCTTCTGTGAAGCCAGCACCGGTGCTGGAAAAATAAAAAGCTGCATGGCCTCTAAAACAGAAGTTGGAGCGACTGAAAAGATCGAGGCTCTGCGCTGGCCATCCGAGGTGAGAACACACACCCACAGTGAAACATGAGACGGCAAAGAAAAAAAAGTAGTCCCCAAATGGAAACATAAACACCTAAAAAGTAAGGATACAGTACTTGGCAGGTACGCTGATGGAGTAAAGCAGAAACCAAAAGGATAGACAGACAGGAATGATTGGCGATTAGCAAGCAAGGATTTGTAAAGGACACTGACCCAGACAAATGAAAAGAAATGGGTAAACAATGGGTGGAGTTGAACCCCACAAAGCATTTACAGCAGGTCACTAAGCTCGACCTAAAAGAGGGTGACCAAAGAACAATTTTGTGGAGAAGGCTTGTCTTCTGTTTGAAGACATTTGCTTCTTGGATTGTTAGGACATCTGGTATTAGTACTTAAACATGGAGCATATGAAATGGATTTGTCGGAGCAGTCAACCCATCTCTGAAATATAAACAAATACTTTTTTGGCTCCTTTTTTACAGTTTGAGAATTAGTTTATGGGTTGACTATTATTAGGACAAAGGGCTTCATTACAAGTTTGACAGCCTGACCCCTAGATCGCCATGGTGGCGGCCATGTTGGCCGTCTCACAGAGCGCCATATTACGAGTTGAACAGCCAGGACCGCCAAAAAAAAACACCACCACCAGGACCCTGGAGGGGAGGAAATAGAGGTCCAACCATGAGCACCACCAGCCCATCAACCAACCACTGACCATATTATGACTCACAAATCACAATGGCGGTTCTTCCATTGCGATCTTCCCACGGGGTACACATGACGGCGGCTGACGGTTCCCACAGTAATACACAAAAACACATTGGATGGATTTAAAATACACACAGCTGACACACATTCACACAACTGACACACCAACAAACTGCACTAAAAAACACACCCTTTCACACACCACAATCTTTTACATCTACATTGCCACACATAGAAGAAAGAGGCCAAAATTAGAGACACATTACTATAGATTAGGCACCCCGCCAATTTTCATATAGCACTTATCCCACACCCGCACAACACGCCCACCACACATAATAGCATCTCCACACATTATTTAATAACAGTCACCGCCGCACCACAGCACCTACCCCCATCGACCTTTTTTTGTGTTGTCTACCACCACCATGTCAGCACAGTAACATCCCTGTTTCACATATGACGAGTTTAGAGTCATGGTGGATAAAATTATCAGAGTCACCCTTATTTGGAGCCCAAGCCTAGCAGATTACAATTGTGAGGAAAATGATAATGTGGCAAATAGTCGACAGGGTGAATTCTGTAGGCAGCTACCTGCGCACAAGGGAGGCTATGAGGAAGAAATGGAATGACCTGTTCATATTATGGAGTAGAAGGTCTTGGCCATCTTGCATCCTGAGGGCTTGATAGGAATACCAGGGTGAGTGGAGTCAGATAAGTTACAACACCAATAATGTCACTATAATGTATTGTCATGCGTACTCACTGATCACCTTTTGCCACCTTCACTGTCACACCGCTCCCCACCTCTGTGTCCAAATGTCGGAATACCCCTGTCTGGTTTGCCACATGTGAAGTTAACGCTCCTATGGGCACAGTATCTGTGTATGGAGTGGGTAGTACAGGGACTGATAGCACTGCAACTCTCAATAGGCACTGTTCTACCATTACTAAAACCAGAACAGTGCACCATATTGAAAATAGCCTTGCATGCATACTGAACAATGGAGTATACTCACCTGAATGGTTGTATAGTCTGTAGGAAAAGCAATGCTATGGACAGCTGCTGGTACAATGCCACTAACACAGAGTTGCAACTGTGTTGTCTGCTAATCTGTCCCTTCTACCTCACATCACCTAGAGAACTGTACTCACCTGAGGGGTGTATAGTCTGTTGGTATAGGACAGCTATTGACAGAAAGGCTAAAGACAGCTACCACTGGTGTATTCCTTACACACAGCTACGACTGTGTCCTCTGCTACTCTGTCCCTTTTACCTCCCATCACTTAGAGAACTGCACTCACCAGGAGAGATCTCCCATATATGCAGTGTGCTGTACTTGGTGTAACCTGACACATATAGACAGTTAAAATGGTAACTCCAAATCCAATGGGCAGGTAAGTGTCCACATGATGTTGTGCAGCTGTCTTTTAACTCAACAATGAAGTTTTGCTAACTGGGAGGTACCCTGAAACATATTATGCTCCACTGCTGCCAAGATATGAGACTATGAACAGACATCCAAGTGCCAAGATACTCAGACATCCTGCAGCAAGATGACTCAAAAAGGAAATGTATGTACCACAAATGTGAGGTCTATAGTGTTGAAAGCAGGTGTCACTGTCACATAAAGGGAACAAGCAAAGCTAATCTGTATATACCCCAAAGCACATCTACCTGTAAAATGTGGGCTACATGTCACAATACAACCTGTAACTGCCTGTTTCTCATCTTTAACAGGTCGACCCACCACAGGGACCATCGAAAACACTCCTGAGACTTCCACTTCCCCCCTGGATGAAGCCCTCAGTGAGGAGAACACTCCTGGATGTGTAGACATTGAGGACAGCTCTGGTCCATCTGCTGAACCCGGTCAGATGACAACTGTCAACCTCACCCTGCCACATTGACTGCTCCTAGCCCGGTTACATCTACATCCCAGACAACCTGTTGCACCCAAACTTGTGTCCCAAGGACAGTAACAACCAGCATGTGCTCCCCTAGTCCAGGTACTGGAGTCAAAACTTGAAAATCCTGACAACGATGGACCTGGCACCAGTGGCAGTGGGCAGACTGTGCCAAGGGTGCTAGTATGTGGGAGTAAGGTGCGTGAGGGGGATGGTGTGGGCCTGCTGCATGAGGCTGCTAGGAATAGTTCTAGCAAGGACACCATTTCCTAAGTATAGGGAGCCTACCAACAATCCCAAAGCACGATGGGCCACATACTTGCCATACTGCGGGAGATCAAGCAGCTGCAGAGGAACAACCACCAGGACTTCAAGGAACAGTGGGAGGCCCACAATGCCCACATGGTTTCTCTAGCAGGGGTGCAGCGAAACAGCAATACCACCCTGAGCAGGGAACGTCCAGAACACCAGACCCCTTCCATTGGCTAAGTTACACCATCCCCTTCAACATCTGTGTCTGCCAGTGGACACCCCTCCCTCTATAGCTTGACATACCAATGCAAACAGGTCCATTGTGTTGCACAGATCTCTGCCATCCCACTGTCCTGGCAGCCTGGACATTCACCCCAAAAAATGTTACACAGTACCTGAAACAGTCCGTGTCCTCTTTACATGTCAGACCAGCTAAAGCCTCCTGCCATTGGCACAACTAAGTAATGTCTACATGAGAATGGCATTGTGAAGTGATCTGGAAGGAAAAACTGATAAACAAGGAGTTTATGCAGGTAAAGGCTTACATGAGATAGAAAATTGTTTCCTTCTGCATTTTGACTGCCTCAAACAAAGGAAATCCTCATGGAAGTCACAACTCCAATTCTAAACTTGCCAGATAACCTGAACTGTATACTGCATAGCATCAAATGTCCTGTCTAATGGTCACACAGAGACCCTTCTCAACCAATCCTGATCCCTACAGTACCCCAAGGAGTCAGTGAAATCATAGAAAATCACATACTTACATTCAGGTGAAGTACTGATTGATGAGATCTGCCCGCATGCCTCCACCTTCACCCTCATCACTGTCGTCCTCACTGGGCATTTCTGCAGTCTCACCCGGAGGAACTGCTAGCTCCCCCTCATCTGGGATGTATGGGACCTGTCACTTCAGAGCAAGGTTTGGGAGCATGCAGTAGGCCATAATGATCTGACACACTTTATCGGGTGAGTAGAGGAGGGCTCCACCAGACTTATCAATGCTGCAGAATCTTACCATCAGGAGCCCAAAAGCCCGCTCCAGGACACACCGTGTCCTTCCATGGGCCTTGTTGAAACAGACTTCCCCTGATGTTGATGGGGTCCTCACTGCTGTCAACAACCAGGGACCGTTTGGGTAGCCAGAGTCCCCTATAAGGATTTGTGACGTGTGCAAACATGAGTCACGGGCATCATCATATTTGGCAACAAACATAGCATACAAACACACATGACATATGTAACGTACCAACCAGTCAGGCCCACTCTGGGTACTGTTGTGTCATCAGCTGTGGGACAGCACGGTTTTGCATGATAAAGGCTTAATGGACTGAACCTAGGTTCCGTACACATACTTAGTAAATTTAGAGGTCCACCAAAGAAACTAATTAGACATTTATGGAGTATAAGTTCTTCCTGTTCTGATAGACCTGTTAAGTGGCATGTGGGGGAACCAAAGCTATGTGTGTACCATCAATGGCTCCCACTACATGTGGGGTGTGTGCCAAATCAAAGAACTCTGCCCTCACATGGGCAAAATCCTCAGATTGTGGAAATCAGATGTAGCTGTCCAGGTTTTTCAACACTGCAGAGAGTACATCCTTCAAGACTAGACTGAACACATGCTGGGACATCCCTGCAGGTAGGGTCAGTGTATTTTAGAATGAGCCTATGGCCAGGAAGAGCAGCACTGACATGACTTGAACAAATCCCTACACCCTTCTGATGTTCCTACCCATTTGCCCAAAGAGAGTTGCCTGTTGCCCTTACCTCTGCCAACCCCCTTAATACCAAAAGACCCCACCCAAAACCCAAGCCATCCCCACCACATCCAAGTCTTCCCCTGTCATACCTGTCTCCACTTCCTCTGGACCCAGCCATGCCCCTCCCACACCCAAGAAGTTGCCCACCCCTCCTATAGTGAAGACCACCCCACCCCTTTCCAAACCTCCACTCCCAAACTGGACCCCACCACACCCAAGGATGATAATTTAGGTGCCTGGCATGGCCACTTGATGACCCTTCCTGTGGCGGTTCCTGTGGCAGTGTTCAGCAAGTCAAAGTGTGGTACATAGCGGTGTGCAATCCATTTATGGACAGTTGGGCTGCCCATTGGTCTTTACTCCTCTCTGGAGTTATGCATCATAAATCAAAGTTGTTTGGTTTGTTACACATTTGTCCTGTCATTCCTTTTCTACCTTTTGGTGTCCCAGAGTAATTAGTGATGTATGCTTACATTTGTGTTTGTTTCGCCTTGATTGCTGATCCATTTGCTGTGTTTGTCAACATCTGACATTGGGAGCACTTCTGGAGTCACCCAGGAAAAAGAGAAATGTCAAATGGATGAATGTGTGAGGGGTATTTCATTTGGGGTGCCATTGCATTGTGTGGTGTTTGCTCTGGTAAGTATTTAAGGTTGATGTGGCCCCTGTCAACATCTCTTGTGTTACATTTGTCCTCCTGATGCAAGTTGCACATTGGTATCATGTGTGTGAGCTTAAGTTTGGTTTGTCCCCACATGAAGGGTGTTCAGTTGTGCTCCCTTCTTATACATTTGAATGGCCATGTATCCGTTTTCATGTGTGTATCTTCCAGCTTGTCCATCTACATGAATGACCCATGCTGTTGCTGTTATATTTGCTTTCTTGACTTGTACTTCCACATTTGGCACATGGCCATGGCAATTTCCAGTGCTATTGGTTATCCCTGAGATACACAGCACCCCCGTACCTGTGCAAATAGTGTGTATGGGTCATGTTCATAGTGACATGTATCCCAGGGCAACATCCTTCCTGGGGATCCCCTGATGCCACCATCCCTATTCTGCATGTATTCATTACATTGTGGGTTTTGGATATTGGTCTCACTGAAGATTGTACATCGCTTTTAGCTCAGATACTCCTGTAATGTGTGTGATATGTGTGAGTCTATTAGAGGTATGTTTCCGACAAGGGGTGTTTGGGCTTACTGACATATCCATACATTTGTGTCTTCAATATCATGACAGACCGTTGCATGTAATAAATGTAAGGGTGTCAATTCTATTTGTATGTATGTTTGTGATGTGAATTTGCTCTTGTGTCACACAATGTTATGTCTCCATCACTGTCCCAGCATCTGGGATTTTCAGGCATGTCTAGTTATGACAAATGGGAGGGTGCATTGTCATTGACTTGACCAAAGGGGGTGGTATGGGACTGGGATTGTGTCATACACTGTGAATGCATCTGAGTCAGGGCACACATGATATACTCGATGCTCAGAGCAGTGTCCGCATAGCTGGTGAATGACGGACTGTTGATTTTCTGTGGAGTTTGTGGTTGTTGGAAATGACCCTTTTTGCAGGGTCATCCCTAAACGTTTTGCCTCCTTCCTCCTATTTTTTCTGACCTGTTTTTCTTGGCTTTAGGACTCTGGGCACTTTACCACTGCTAACCAGTGCTAAAGTGCATACGATATCTATGTAAATTATATTGTTGATTGGTTTATCCATGATTGGCATATTTGATTTACTAGTAAGGCCCCAGTAAAGTGCACTAGAGGTGCCCTGGGCCTGCAAATCAAATGCTACTAGTGGACCTGCAGCACTGGTTGTGCCACCCACATTAGTAGCCCTGTGAACATGGCTCAGACCTGCCACTGCAGTGTCTGTGTGTGTAGTTTTAAACCTCCAATTTAACTTGGCAAGTGTACCCACTTGTCAGGCCTAAACCTTCCCTTTTTATACATGTAAGGCACCCCTAAGGTAGGCCCTGGGTAGCTCCATGGGCAGGGTGCAGTATATGTTAAAGGTGGGACTTGTACTGCTGTGTGTTACATGTCCTAACAGTAAAATACTGCCAAATTCAGTCTTCACTGTTGCAAGACCTATCTCTCTTATAGGTTAACACAGGGGCTGCCTTTAAATATCTTTAAAGTGAAGATCCCCTTTGAGAGAAGATAGAAATTTTGAGTTTAGGGTCTCTGAACTCACAATTTAAAAATACATCTTTAGTGAAGTTGGTTTTTAGATTATTAGTTTGAAAGTGCCACTTTTAGAAAGTATACATTTTGATTCTCAAATCATTCTGTGACTCTGCCTGTTTGTGGATTCCCTAACTGGGTCAGTTTGATAGTTGGGCTGTTTGCACCTCTCTTCTAGACAGTGAGACAAAGGGAGCTGAGGAGTAGCCTGCATATCCTCATGAGCCATCTGTACTAGAGTGGAGGGAGGAGTGGTCACACCTGAATGGGCTGTGCCTGCCCTCTCACAATGCAGTCTCCAACCCCCTGGTGTACGTCTGGGGCCTGGCCTGGGAAAGGGAGGATCTTGTGAACAACAGAGACTTTCCTTTGAAATATGCCTTCTTCAAAGGCAGAAAGGGGTAACATTATTGGACCCAAAACCCCAGACAATTATATCACTTCTGGAACCAAGAGGAACCTCTGCCAAGGACAAGAGCTGAAGAGCTGAGGAAAAGTGCTACCACTGCCTGTGCCTTGTTGGGCTATTCTGCAGTTGTTGCTTCTGCCTGTGAAAGAGAACGAAGACTTTGTGGTATATTCCTGCTTGTGAAGAATTTCCAAAGGCTTGAACTGAAGTTGCCTCCTGTTGTGAAGTCTCAGGGCCATCAAAGACGTCCTCTGCCAACAACTGTGCTCTCTGCTGAGACTCCTGCCCTGCCAAGTGGTATCCTATCCAGTCCCTGGGCACTTGAAAGGTGAAGTTGGCAGACAAGAGCTGAAAATCCATGCACAGAACGCTGTGGGGGAAATTTCTGATGCACCATCTGCAATGCGGCTGATAAACAATGCGTCACTGGATTCGTGAAATCGATGCTCCACCTGCATCGCGGCTGGGAAATCGACACATCATGGCTGGAGAAATGACGTGCAACACCCGCTTGTGGCTGATGATGACGCAAACCTCATGCAGTGCGGTATTCTAACATTGTGCAACAGGATTTTCCATGCATCATCCGTGGGAGTCAAATTCAACCCGACCCTGTGTGGATCTTAGGTGCCCCATCCGGAATTCAACGCGTTGCTCTTTTGCAGGGGAGAAAAACAAGGCACCGCCGACCCGACTGGAGAAGGAACAATGCACGTCCTCCCTTGCGAGGAAGGAATCAACGCATCGCTGCCTTTTCTGCCGCACACTCTCCCTTGAAGCTTTATTTTTTACGCTAAAAAGGTACTTTGTGCAAAATCAATGTTTCCATTGTTTTCTATCGAGTAAGACTGCTATTCTTTTGAAAATTTATATTTTAACTTGGGTGTGTTGGATTGCTGTCATTTTGGTCTTGTTTGATTAAGATAAATATTACCTATTTTTCTAAAACTGGCGTGGTGTCCATTTTGTAGTGTTTTCACTGAATGACCGTGTACGTTGGTAGAAATACTTTACACATTTCTTCTAAGATAAGCCTGGCTGCTTGTGCCAAGCTACCAAGGGGGAAAGCAGGGGTTATCTGAGTGTGTTTCTCCATTACCCTGACTAGAGTGAGGGTCCTTCCTTGGACAGGGCGTAACCTCACTGCCAACCAAGATATCTAGGTGTGTTGTCTTACAGTTTGTTGCGCACATAGTGGCATGGATTTTGGGTGCCATCGATCATCATGAACAGTGCCAGGACATCCATCTTCGGCTCCATGGCAGCACAGGGTGTGTGAGGCTGCCTGCAGGTGAATTCCTCTCTCATATTCCTCCCTTTTCACCAGCTGAGTTGTGGTGGTTGGACTCTCATAGACAAGTTAGTGGAAAGTATTATCGTAATCGGATCAGTGGGGAACACATCAGTGGGGAACACTGACAGTCCGCCCTCTGACATGGGCATTCATCTATCTCGCCGCAGTATCGGTCTGCACTTCCTGATGGTGCAGGACTGCAGTTGTATTTCGTCTATGGAACCGCATGCATTGCAATATGATGGTCCGACCACCAACCTGACAACATTCAGACCATTGCCGCCGCCATGGTGGTCCATGGGTGGCCAAAGTCATATTCAGGCCCTTAGTCTCTGAAATTGAAATTGAACATCCTCAGCAGGGCAAGGCAGCAGGGTTTGTCTGAGATGGGTTCCAAGAGGCCAGATGGTCATTGGACTAAGGGCCTGATTTAGAGTTTGGTGAATGAGTTACTCCCATCACAAACATGACAGATATCCCGTTCACCATATTACGATCTCCATAGGCTGTAGTGGAATAGTAATACAACAGGCTGGATATCCGTGACTTTTATGGTTGAGTAACCCCATCTGATAAACTGTAAATCAGGCTCTAAGTCACAGGGAATCTGCTGATTGTTTGGTGAAAAAGCTCTGAGCAGAACAAATGTGGAATTCACACCCATGGAAGGACTCTCACTTGCTGAATACTTTTACGCTTTTGCCCAGGAAGAATTTTTATGTTCAGACTTGACTTTGAAAACGTTTTGGGAGTCAGGATACGTTCAGCAGGGCAGACCAGCAAGATGAGTCTGACCGGCAGTTCAACATCAGCGACTGTGGCTCTGCGATGATCCATTGGTAGTATCAGGTTCTTTTGCAAAAATCCTTGAAAAAGTTTTAATTCCCTTTGAAACTTGTGCAGTGAGGGCACATTCACCAGGCCATCCTGTCAGGAGGAGGTGATGCCTCCTGCCAGCCCCTCTCCTGGGTGCCATTCACACCTCCCTGAAAGCTACCAGGTTGCAGTTAGGGATTAACTCTGAAAGGGCTACTAGTGACTTCAGGGAAGAAAATACCAACTTTCTAAAAGTGGCATTTGACAAATAATAATTTAAAATCTGACTAGGCGATCAGATTGGAATTTACATTTCTATTTATTTGAGTCCCTGAACAAGTTGTCTAGTTATTTCCAAACTGAAGTTATCCATTATAAGCTGTTATACAGTAAACCAGTGCTTTTCTATGGGAATGTCTGCCTTGCCACAGTGAAAAACAACTTTGGAAATTTTTCTCTGCCAGGACATGCAACCCTTGAGTACACATGTTCTACGTTGTAACTTCAATGTGTAAGGTAGGCCCTACCTTATGTGTGACTTATCAGTATTGGAAAAGAAGGTTTAGGTTGAATATGCAGTTTAAAAAAAAAAGTATACACTCAACACTCAAACTGCAGGTGTAGGCATAAAGGCAAGAAGTGCCTTGACAATTTAATGGAGGCACAATAGGGCAGCACTACAGTGTTCAGAGTCCATACACCAGAAATGAAATCTAGCACAAAGTTGGGGCATGACCACACAAAAGGGCATTCTCTACAATGCCATTATTAGGTCATGTGGAAGGAAACACAAAACAATATCTCAAGGCCACAGTAGGTGGCCTTACACAGTCTTCAGCAAAAGATGATCGAGAAGAATGATGGTAATTATCGTTCCTTACATTTTTGAAGAACAGTGTAATGAAAAACAATTACAACAGTGGCTTGCAAAACATTTGTAATACTGACATCTTGTGCATACTATATTTGCAACCTGATGGTGTGCAATGTTGTTTCAGTTTTGCTCCTGGGACCAAGAGCATTAGTGCCAACAATTGGAAAGTGAGTGCCCTAACACCTCGTTTGTAATGGTGAGCAAATCAAACCCACAAAGGGCCTGATTTATGAAACGTTAGTCCAGCCTTTATGTCATTTATTTACCTAAAAGCGGCGCAAACGTACAATATATAGTGGCATATTTATACTTTTTGGTGAAAAACTGCACTAACACATTTTTGCATCAAAAAGGTTTCGCACCGGCTTGCACCATTGAGTTTGAGCGCCAGCTGGGCACCATATTTATGGAATAGTGCAAGCTGGCGCAAAGGGTAGGGTAGCGTAATAAAGTTTTACGTTAGTTGGGTGGGGGTGGCGGTATATCAGAGTGGGGTTTTGCACAATAAATGACATTAGGCAGGTTAGAGTAAAAAAAATGACTTTAATCAGCCTAGCGTCATTTTCTGATGCAAAACCATCCCCTGGTCATGGCCATTGCACCCAGTGCCATGTAAAGGGGCCCATTTCAGGTCCCCCAATGGTACTTAACTGTACTTACCTATACTTACCAGGGATGGGATCCCCATCTTTTGCTGCCCCTCTGGTGTGGGTGTCCTCGGGGCCTGGGGAGGGCACCTGTGGGCTTATTTCATGGTGTTCCACCATGGATATAGGCCCAAAGGTCCCCTAACGACTGCCCTGAGCCAGGCATTAAATAATGGTGGAAATTAAGCTTTGCACCCTTATTTGACCCCTCCTCTCCGTGACTGATTTTAGCACGGGGATAAATATGGCTCTAAGGCCATAGAGTCATTTTTTGCAGCGGAAAGCCTACCTTGCATCTCATTGACACAAGGTAGTTTTCCACATCCAAAAAATGACTTTAACTCCATAAATTTGGCACTAGACAGGTCTAGCACCAAAGTATAGATATGGAGTTAGTTTTGCATCGAAATTACGTTAAAAAAAAAGATGCACATTCGGCGCAAAACAAGAATAAATATGTCCCATAATATTTATTACGTTTGCGCTGCTTTTGCATGAAAAATGATGTAGAGGCGGCACTAACTTTTCATAAATCAGGCCCAAAGTGTTTCTGGGAATGCAGCCTACTGCTTTATGTAGGTGTCTCGGAATGTTGTTCACTAGGGCTTGCAATTGCAGAATGCTGATGGGGCTCATGTTTACCTTCATGAAATGACAATAATAATAATGTATTCAGTCTGCCAAGAATTAAAAAAATTTGACCATCAACTAAATACACGAGTCCCTATGTTTAATAAAGTTGAACTCCATCTGAACGTCCACATGATTGTAGACATGAATATGTTTAGAACCTTCACGGCCACTGGGATAATTCTCAAAGAACTCAAAAATAAAGTTGAAGGCCTTTATTCTCTAAAAAAGCAGACAAATTATCAACAGCTATTCACTTAGGAAAAATGTGATTATTGTGAGTAAAGGATACATTTTAGAACTGCTAAGGATGATGAATGATTAGCCACAACGGTTCTGTTCATGCGATTTGCAGTGTTTGAAATAGTAATGAGATTGAGTGTGCTGCACTCTTTTTAGAAAAATTTATCTCATGGACATACAGATAAAACATTTGAGTGTAATGACGTTTGGTATAAATGGCTTTATGGATTGACAACCATTAAAATCTTTCATTTATTTTCAAAGCGTTGAATTTTAAGAAAAGCAATGTCTTTGGGTCATAAAATAGGTCGATGGGAGAACAATGATATTTTCTCATGAATACAAAGTTATGCATTTTGCATCAGTTATTTGAAAATTCTGTTAAAATAATTTCAGCTACATTCGTTTTCAGATGTCCCTGTACTTTCAAGGTATTGGACCCCTTCAGTATGTACCTCCTAGCAATTTGCAGTTAGTAAAGTGTGACGCTGAGCTCTTCTATTTTGAGGCTTTCACAGGGCTCTTGAGTTCAGAGGCTACATTCATGTGCCTGCAACAATTTTATAATATATCATGAGACTTTGCTTTCCCTTACCTATCACCTGACATACAAGGGCTTTTTTAAATGATATTTAATAGACCTGTTGGCTCTTAAACTTTTGAAGTTTTATCATAAGCAGGTATAGCAAGTGGAACATGGGGCAAAGTTAAACGTATCCTCATTTCTGATGCATAGCAAAATGTTGAAGCCGGGTGCCTACAAGGTCTCACTTTGATCTTGGGGCATGTTTATACTAGTGTTTATATGTCTAGCATTAAAATATTGGAGTTAACGTAATTTTTTGCCTGCGGAAAACTACCTTGCATCAATGAGATGCATGGTAGGCGTTTCTGGGCAAAAAATGACTCTAAGGCCTTTGTGCCTTATTTATCCTTCTGTGCAAAAATCACACACGGGAGGAGGAGGGCCTTAAATAATGGCGCTAAGCCTGCTTAGCGCCATTATTTAATGTGTGGGTCTGGGCAGGCGTTAGGGGACCTGTGGGCCATTTTCCATGGTCAGAGACCATGGAAACAGCCCACAGGTGCCCTTCCCTGCACCCAGGGACACCCCCACCCTTCCCCACCCACACCTGGAGGACACCTGAGGATGGGGGGGACACATCCCAGGTAAGTCCAGGTAAGTTTTTTTTTTTTTTTTTTAAGTGCCATAGGGTAGCCTAACCCGGGCCTCCCTACATGGCACTGTGGCCAATGGCCATGCCCAGGGGACTTAAGTCCCCTGGGCATGGCCACTGGGCAGGGGGCCATGATTCCTGTCTTTACTAAGACAGGAGTCTTGTCCATGGGGGTTGTGCGTCAAAAAATAATGCTAGTCAGATTAGAGCCATTTTTATGACTCTAACCTGACTAGCGCCATTCTTTGACACACAACCTCCTGTTTCCCCTACACCTCCCCCTCCCGGGTTTGTCAAAAAGTATACATCTGGGCCTTTATGTCTAGGTAAGCTGTTTGCATTTTGGGATAGTTTGTGTTCCTGTTCAGATAGGAGGTGACGCTGCAATTATTGCTGGCTGTTACTCTTGGAGCAGTTGGTGAGGAGTTCTCTCATACTTTTTAACTTCTCGCCTCCTGTGCTATGAAATACATTTTTGTTGGCTTTAGGACTCTGTGCACTTCATCACTGCTAACCATTGCGAAAGTATTTGTGCTCTCTCCTCTGAACTAGGTAAACTTGTCTTACACCTAATTGGCATATTTAATTCACTTATAAGTCCCTATTAACATGGTATTACAGGTTCCCAGGGCCTGAAAAAGAAATGCTACTAATGGGCCTGCAGCACTTATTGTGCTACCCACTGAAGTAACTCTTTAAAATACGCCTCGGAACTGCCATTGCACCATGTCTGCAGTTTCAAACTGTCCATTCCACCTGGCCAAAAAAACCTTTTGCCAATTCAAAACATTTCTTTTTAATACATATACTTCATCCCTGTGGTAAGCCTTAAACAACCCATACGGTAGGGTGCTCTGTATTTAAAAAGTAGGACCTGTGTTCTAAAGGTTTACATGTGCTGGTAATGAAAAGTCCCAAATCTGTTTTTCACTACAGTGAGGCCTCCCACTCCTAAAGGTTGATACTGGATTAGCTTAATACATTTAATTGGTGGCAACCTTTGATTGGGAACAGGTATAAATTAGGCCTGGGTGGAATTCGCGGAGTTGCGCTATGCAGAGCACTGCGAAGTGCATAAAAAACCCTGCGGTGCTACGCGGAGTTCCGCAAGCAGCAGGGTGCATTAGGTCGCGCTGTTTACGCTAATTTTTAGCACCAGGTGTTTGTCCTGTGCTGAAAAATGACATTGAACCGCTCCCTGCGATGTGCAAGAGGGCGCTGCTTCTTTTCTGCTGCTTGAGTTGATTTTCCACTAGAGCAGCAGCTACCTCAACGTGAACTGAAGTTTTCTCAATCGAGCGGTCGCAACCATACTGTGACTGCTCGCATTAGGAAATCTCACTGGGAGATGGTTTTGAGTAAGAATTTCCTTGCTCGCGCTCGCCAACTCACCATTGATGAGCGCGAGCGAGGAAAAAACTCTGCTCTGCTCCACTATGCGCAGTTTTTCCTCTGTGTTCTTCGTGGAGCGCAGAGTGGGAAAAACTCTGCAAACCCCATGAGCGAAGCGGGGTTCAGCACCCACCCCTTGTATAAATGTCATGTTTGGTTTCAAAATTATTGTATTTTAAACTCTTTCATGGTAAAGTCAGATTTGAAGTCCCAATTCTGAAAATGCCACATTTTGAACGTTGGCATCTTCTTGTCCTAATAATTTGGCGCCTGTGCCCTGGGTCACATCACAGTGAATAGTTGACACTTGGCCTTTATGTTTTCCTCACAGTAAGACAATGGGAGACTAGGTATTAGCATGATGGTCATCTTGCCAAGATTCTGTGAGCAGAGCTTTTTCTTGCTTCACTTACATTTTAAAGGGCTGTATCTAGCACACTCACAAAGAAATTTGGCACCAACCGTTTGTCACCCTAGACCACTTGGAGCCTGGGTAGGGAAGGAAGGGAATTTCCAGAATCTGAAGGGGGATAGCCTAGAAGGTTCTCCCACTTCAAAGGCTGGCACCGAGCATAAATATTGCGTCCTCAGACCAACTCTTCAGTACACTCCTGAACCTGCAGAGGACCGAAGAAGGGCTGCCTCAAAGCATCAGAGGACTGCTCTGCTTTTTGAGGCCTGCTTTGTACCTCAGAGGACTGCCCTGCTCCTACAGGAGGAATGCCATGCTCCTTGAATCTTGCATTGTAGCCTCAGAGGACTGCCCTGCTGCTCGAGGTCAGCATTGCTGCTTGATTCCAGGACTACCAGAGTGACTCCAAAGGCTAGTTGACTGGCCTCCTATGTGAGCTGCAGGGACGTAACAAGTTCCAGAGTCCTTGAAACCTGTACCTTGCCTCTGCCTGGAGTGAACCCTGACCCCTAGAGTAGTGTCCGACCAGGCTTGGATTCTTGTAAGTGGTGCTAAAAATTCTCTTCCACCCGGAACTGGAAACTTGGGACATAAACAAAATGTTACCAAAAGTGTCCTGAGAACCAACAGAAGACCCGTAACCCTGCCAATCCTCCCAAGGTGTATTGTCAGTGGACCTGACTTTGAGTTAGGTCCCACTACATTCTTCCCCACAGCAGCAAATCCTGCTCTGCATGTCCTCTGAACAACTGTATCTAGCCTTGTAGAGCCCTCATCAACTATATCCTGCAGCTTAGTCCCAATGAAGATTTTCAACTTCCAAAAAAGTGACAAAGTCTGAAGTTGTAAATCTTCACCACAACTCCATCCAGAGGCTGCCTAACAATAGTGTCTTCTGCTCTGGCACTGCTGGCTGCCTTGCCCCACTGCATTTTACCTTCTAAGGAACTTTTCCTCTAGATTTCTTCTTAGTCTGAAGGCAAGCTGAGACCAGGCTCAATCAACCTGAAGTAGCCAAACTGCTCTCCAACTTGATTGGCCTTAACGTTTTGCTCCAGTCTTGCATAACCACGTACCCACATTTGGTACTTGGTCTGTCAGGCATTATTTTTCACTTAAAACTTTAAAAAATCATAACTCCAGGTAAACTCTTTGGAAGTATTTCATTTTATTTTCACTTTATTGCTGGTTGTGTGCCATATAAGTACTTAACACAGTGTCTTCAAGTTCAGCCTTACTGCTTTGTGGCAAGGTACTAGAAGGATAAGCACATGTAATTTTTGAAACTTTTGTGGTTTACCTTGAAAGGGATTGTGTTTGTTGCTTGAGAAGGATATTAACCCCCTCAATCAAAAAACACATTTTTCTACATTGGAGTGGTGTGATCCAGTACTTGTGTTTTTTCAATGCCACTGAGTGAGTTTGTGTAACACTCAAATCCAATAACAATAATATGACCTCAAATTCAATTTATTTAAATTCTCCTTAGTTTTTGATGTTGCTATTTTTTCTTTTTTACAAATCAAAGTTACCTCAACTCATTTTTACTTTCAATGGCAGAGCTGCAGGGGCTTTGCAAAGAGAGGGCACTATGGGCCAGATGTACAAAGCTATTTTGGGGTTGCAAACAGTGAAATTTACCTTTTGCAGCTGCAAAATGGCCTTGTAGCATGTACCATCCCTATTTTGTGAGTCCATAACCTGTTACATGCTCGCAAAATAGGAATTGTTACTCACTATTAGTAAGGGGCATTCAAAGGTTGTCCCTTGCTAATAGGACTCACAGGCATATTACGATTGATTTGTGACCATGAATGCAGTTTCAAAACAATCACAGTTACTACTCATTTCAAATTGGTGGTAACCCATTCACAAACTTTCCCTTTGTGAAAGGGAGCACCAACGTTTTTTCTGAGCAGGCAGTAGACCGCTGCCTACTCTGAAAAGATGAAATTGAACTGTTTCATTTTTATTTTTGAAATGCATCCTGATTTTCCTTAAAGGAAAATGGGCTGCATTAAAAAATGCTTTATTTAAAAAGCAGTCACAGACATGGTGGTCTTCTGACCTCAGCAGGCCACCAGCTCTGTGAGTGCTGCCATTCCCAAATGGGTCACAAATTGCAGCCTGCTTCAGGAATAGTAATGAC
The DNA here is from genome assembly GCF_031143425.1 of Pleurodeles waltl. NCBI lineage: Eukaryota > Metazoa > Chordata > Amphibia > Caudata > Salamandridae > Pleurodeles > Pleurodeles waltl. The sequence goes on along the minus strand of NC_090443.1, from coordinate 580,786,754 downwards.
AATTTGGGAATCACAAACAGTGTCTCAGACACTGTTGTCCATTTTGTTTTGTGACTCGCAATTTGCGTTTAGCAAAAAATTGAAAATTTCGACTTAGAAAAAAATGGTCGTACCTCTGTCCCTAAATGCTGGGTAGCCTTCATAGCTTTTGAGGCTATCAAAGGGGTGCAGTCTACTCCAGAGTAGAAAGAACATAATGGTCCTGAGGAAGTGTAGTTAGACTTAAATGAGGAGGAGGGACTGTCAACAGGCTGTGAGCTGCAGCACCCTGAGGAGGGGAACATAACTTGTTCATAGGAATGGAGCACCCCTGCTAGTCCAGGGACAAGTGTGTCCTTACAAAACCTGTCCCCTGAGGACCTGGCCAACTGGAAGGCTGAGAGAGTTCAAGCTGCAGCTGCCAAGTTGAAACTGAAGCAACCAAGAAGAAGGCTACTGCAAAGATGAATGCAGAGAAAACTGTTAGCAGGAGAGCAGCAGAGGTGGCTGCCTTCCAGAGGGAACTAGAGGGAAAGAAACTGGTTCTGTAGAAGGAGAAACCAAGATAAGTTTCAGTGTCCAGCAACAACAGTGACAGCATTAATTCAGTGTCCAATGGAGTGCTGAGGTTCCGCACACCTAAGACCTGTTGCCTAACTATGGGCCCTATTATGAGTTTGGCAAATGGGAAAGCCTCTCCACCAAACTCTCGACAAGGTGGCCTATGCAGTGACCTCGCAGCCATATTATTAGGATTTTTTTGCTAGGTCGGTGGGTGGAAACCTGAGTTTTCATCTGCTGACCTAGCGAGAAACAGGCTACAACATTGTCTTCAGCATGTAATCGAGCAGGTGGCAATGCTGTCTCCTGCAGGGTGCACCAGCACCCTTGCAATGTTCACTGTCATCAAAGCACACAGTGAACGTTTCGATGGTGTTGGCCAGGGGATCCCTGCACTCCAATCTCCAGGGCAGTGCCCCCATGACTCCCACAGTCCAGGAGGAGGCTGGGAGTGACAATCCAGAACCTACAGGAGAGGTCACTGCTGCCCTGGGGGACAGGACTGAGATTTCAGAATGGCAAGGAGAGGACTCCACTCTTGAGGGCTTAAGGTGACAATCTGAGGATCACACAGCTGGTGATTACTCTGGAGACCACCTGATATTTTGGTAGAATAATCTCTTGTATAGTGAGCCTAATGTTCCTAAGCCTGGGACAACCAGTGTGTTGGTGGTCCCCCAGTGCTACAAAGCCTTCTTACTAGGTCTGACTCATGAAATACATATACTCCCACTATGCAGGACACCTGGGGCAGACCAAAATCTTTGCCATGCTTGCCACCCACTTCGATTGGCCCTAGATGAAGAAAGCATTATATACATTCCATACGTCATGTCCCACCTGTCAGGCTAGTGGGAAGTCAGGGAAAAGCTAAGGGCTCTCCTGGTTCCCTTATTTGTCATCGGCACCCTTTTGAAAGGGTGAGCATAGATGTTGTTGGGCTCCTGGGTTACAAGACTGCTGTAAGCCACAAGTTTATTCTGGTCTTAGTGGGCCATGCCCCCAGAACCGAGACGCTAAATCGCTATGGATTGTATGGACTGTAACTGAACCTGCAGTGGCCAGGTGGCCAGTCCTCTAATGGAGATTTTTACGCAGGTGGAGTTCCCCAAAGAAGTAGTGTCTGTTAGGCGTAAAGGTTTCATGCCAGTCTACATGAAGGCAATATTGGATGAGTTTTGGTTAATTTTTAAGTTCTCTACACCCTATCATCCTCAGACCCACGGGCTTTTTGAAAAGTTCAAGGAGACCCATAAGAGCAAACGTATGGGCCTACTGGAGCCCATAAGGCAGAAGACACCCTCTTGCTATGCCATCATTTTGCCTGCAGGAAGGTACCACAGATAAAGTTGGGTTCAGTCCCTTTGAGCTCTGGTATGGCCACTGATAGAAATGGGTTTCTGGTTGGCTAGGGCATGCAAATAATCCAGCCAGAATCTAACCAGGATAAGTAAATTACATACCAAAGATAACCTGTGCTCACCCTGGAAGCTTGGCACAGAGCAGTCAGGCTTATCCCCAGAGGCAAGGTGTAAAGCATATGCGCAACACACTCACACCAGTGACAGGATAAATATACTCCAAAGGAGACTCCAGGCAGCATTATATAACAATGTATAGTGTATTGTATATAAAACCAAACCAAAGGAACACCAATCATACAAACTGTGGGTATTATGCAAATTCTGAGATAGTACTCACCATCCTGATAATGCAAGAATCACCACACTAGGCATCATAACCTCAATGGACACTTAGGCCATGAAAATGGGTTAGGTTATAAGAGAGGGTACATGAACCACCATGAACCACCATATTAGGAAAAATAATACAACCTGATTTTGGGACGAAGCTTATGAAGCAGAATACATGTATGGATCATCAAATACTCCCATAAGAACATAGGGTGTAGAACATCTGCACTCCTATTACAGATTATATGACACTAATGGGTCCCATGTGGGGCACAAGAGCACTTGTATGCCTACCGGTTGTATTACAATACTTTCAAGACCCAGTCAGTATACAGTATACTTGTCAGGCTATGCATGTCTCAGGACCAAAAGACATCAGAGAGGTAAATCCTTTGCCGATCAGGTCATCATCCTGACCCAGGCCCATGGAATAAACCCCAGGAAAAAGGGATCAGGGGCCTTGAGATTGTGCCAACAAGGTAAGCTTGTGCCCATGTTGGGCGTCTTAAGGGACAGGCTCCCACTCTCCATGGGATCCTCCACATGGGGCATATTACTGTAGTGTAATGTCCCCTGCATCTTCCTGGTTCTTGAGAGGCTGCTGCCTTTGAACACATGGCACAGCAGCTTGTACCAGGGTGCTCCTTCTCCTCTAATCATGCTGCCTGTGAAGCTAGCATGGGTTGGCCACACAATTCCCCCAAAATTCCCACAGGGCCCAGTTCACACTCCTTGAAGCATCAACCGGGCTTCCATAAATATGCTGTTGAGCTCCAAGATCAGGACAGGGCCAGGCAGCAGTGACATCGGTGGTGTCCTCCTGTTGCTAGGCATATCTCTGACTCCATGAGGCAAGGGTTTCCCCATGCACCACAGTCACTCCCTGTCCTTGGAGAGTGCAGTGCCTGGTCAAAGTCCAAAGTCCAAAGTGCTGGGACAAGCACTGATCTAGGGGATAGACTAATATACTCAACATGTGCTGTGGACCTCAGTGCACCTCCAACACACACGAACTTGGCTGCGACTCAAGAAGAAAACACCAGCTCTCACCCGGTGCTTAAATGACAAAGCGCTCACCCCGCCCTGAAATAACAAAGCACTCACCCTGCGCTAGCCCTGTCCAGAGATGGAAGAATGCAGCGCTCACCCTGTGCTAGGATAAAAGAGGCAAAGAGCAGCAACCACAGCTTCCCATGCGTGAATTCTGTCAGGCAGAAAGTACGGGAATGGAGTGCTTTCTGCACACAAACTGCAGAAGAAGCCAGGAGCAGGAAATAGCAGTCCCCACACACTAGGCTCCTTGGGGGGTACTGCAGGCCAACACAACAAAGCAAGCAAGCTATATGCTGGTTCCTCCTGGCAGCCCAGCAGTGCCAAGTGAAACCAAATTCAGGGAGCAGCTGACGGCAAGGCAACAGGCAGAAAAGCATAGTGAGTCCTTTAGGCCACCCAGCAAGTAGCAGGCAGCAGGGCAACAGAAGAAAAGTCGTTCAGATGGGTCCTTTGTGCAGCACAGCAGTCCTTCCAACAGTTCCAAAAGTGCTCTGCCAACATGGGATCAGAACCCCTATACCTTTACTCAAAAATGTCTTCGATGTAAGGGGTGACTTCAAAGTAGCACTTACAAGTGTAACACAAACCCTTTCAACCCAGCCCTGGCTTCAAACATCAGTACGGGTTAAATCAGCCATTTGAGTGAGGGCAGAACACAGCCTATTGACATGTAAAATGTGAACGACCTCTCCAGCTCCCAGCCAAGGATGACTATCAGTATGCAGATGGATGCAGATGCCTCCCCTGTCACACTCAGCACATCCTGTGTTGTGGCTGTCTGGCAAGTATGCACAAAGTGTAGCTGTCACTCTGTCCTAAATGGGGTTTGGAGTCAGGCTGTAAAGCACAAGTAGCTATAGGCACAGAGAAAGGATGACTTTCTAAAAGTGACATTTCTAAAATAGTAATATAAAATCCAATTACATCACTAAGCAGGATTTCTTATTACCACTCCTAGGATACTTAACATGACAATGCTACTCTCTTCAGATCAGAAATTGCCACTTAAAATATATAAGGGAATTCCCAATTCTAACTTATAAGAGGAATAGCACTCACGGTAGTGAAAAATACAATAGGCTATTTTTCACTACCAGGACATGTAAAACATAAAAGTACATGTCCTACATTTTACATACACAGCACCCTGCTCATGGGATGTCCTACATTTTACATACACAGCACTCTGCCCATAGGGATACATAGGGGCTCCCTTGAGTTTGACTTAAGTGTAATAAAAAGAGGGGTTTGGCAAGTAGTAAGTCAGTGTGGTAGTAAACTGTGATTGGAGGTACTATGATGTCAGGACTGAGGCAGGTTTGAAAGCCTACTTCTGTGGGTGGTGGAATCAGTGCTGCAGGCCCCCTAGTAGCATTTAATACACAGTTCTGGGGTATGTGGAATACCACTTTATAAGGGGCTTACAGTAAAATTAAATATGTCAAACAGGTGTAAGCCAATTCTATAATGTTTTAGCTTAGAGAGCACATGCACTTTAGCACTGATGAGCAGTGGTAAAGTGCCCAGAGTCCTAAAGCAAACAAAAAGGTCAGGGAAATAGGAGTAGGAAGGCAAAATATTTGTGGATAACCCTTCAGAAAGCAGGGGTGGGAGCAAGCTCCTGAGATGTCTTCTCAGTATGTAGTTAGCTACATGTTGGCTCCCAGAAATCAGATGCACTTCTTCTGGACAAAGGCTTCTGAGAATCTGGAAGCCAGTCAGGGGGTAATGAAGCTCTGACAGGACCAGGAAGCCACTCTGGTCAAGTTTCAGCCTGGCCAAAAATTGTGGGTTATTGACCCATTGAAGCTCAAGGTCTTCCAAGCCTGATAGGTTGTTATGAGATGAAGGACAGAAAGGTGGAGGTCACCTACCTGGTGGACCCCAAACCCCCAGGAACTCCCTAAGGGTTTTCCATGTTACATGAGAGGTTTGAAGTAACTGTGCTCCTGGTGATAGATGATTGAGTTGAAGAGGAGAGTGAACCACCCCCAGCCTATCTTCCAAGGAACAATATAGGTCAGTGCAAGGTGTCAATCTATCCCCTAACCTGACCCCAGAGCAGCAGAGTGACTGCTGCTATTTTCCAGGGCAGTTTGCTTCATTGTTCTCCCTCACTCCTGTGCTTACAAATGTATATATACATGACACTGGTACAGGGGTCAGTAGGTCTTCAAAAAGTAAAATGACTAACATCAAGGAGGAAATATCCAAGATGTCTGAAATGGAAGTGATTGAGCACCCCAGAATCCCTTGGCCCAGGCAACTGGTGCTAGTACCCAACATGCCAGAATTCAGGTTCTGATTGGACCATGGGGGAGTCAACTCAGTTGAAAAAACTGATGCTCACCCCATTCCCTTAGCTGAGGAGCTCAATGATAGGCTGAGACCTGCAAAGTTCCTAAGTACCTTTGACTTGAATTCTGGACCCTGGCAGACTGCCCTAACCAAAAGGTCTAAGTAGAGGTCAGCCACTTTCAATTCAGGGGTTTGTGTTCCTGGTTAAAGAATTCCCCTCCCACCTTTCAGAGGTTGGTTAAGGTATTCGGACAAAATATAGAATAAAAAATATGCGCAGCATAAATTTTGTGTCAAGAATATCCAAACACATAAATACCGCTGTAGTGAATATCATTGTCAAAAATATCTTTTTCACATGTTGTATTTATTATGGATGTTTTAAATACTTATGTTGTTATTATTGTTGTTTATAATATTGTTTTTTAGTGATAGTGTTTCATATTTTTTTTTTTTAGTTTATATTTATTTATAGTAAAGGTTTATAATTTATTTAATAATATAGTTTTATAAATATTTATTTCTTTTAAATGTATTTGTTTTATGTAGTTTTTCATTTTTGGAAAAAAAATATTTTTTAGTAGCGTAATGTTGGGATAATAGGGGTAAGGGTGTGGACTTTTATAAAAATATATCTTTTCTTTTTTATTTTGGATGGGGTATTTATTATATTTAAATGAATGATATTTAAAAAAACATTTTTCTTGTGGTTTAATTTTAATATGGGATAAGTGTGTGGATTTTCTATCGAATGGTTAAAGTTATATCAATATAATATTTTAGAGTTAGATCCAAAAAGTGTATGATATTATTTACAAAAACATTTAAAAATAATGAGAAAATATATAAATTATTGTTATTCATAAAATAAATTGATTACATTTTTTAATAAATAGCGTAATGTGATTTTTTTATTAAAAAATTAATTTTTGGGAAAAAATATTTAATTAAATTAAAAAATTAAATGATTTGCAATGTTTTGAAAATGTTGTAACAATGGAAAAAAACAAAGTAATTGTAGGATTTGTTTTTTCATTTAGAAACATTTTATTTACGTTGCAAAAAATGTGCACAAGTTTTCATAACACATTTTATAAATAATTAAATTATTTATATTGTATTTAGAGATTGTTAGTCATTATTGTAAATTCAAAAAAATTTAAAAATTGTTTTTCATTTTTAAAAAGTGTAGAAAAATTTATATAATTTATTTAGTTTATTACTATGTTTAGTAATATTTTATTGTATTGAATCTGTTTGTATATATTTACTCTGTTCATTTTTCAATTGCATATATTTTAGATATATTCTTCAGAAATATTAAAAATATGATATTTTATTTAATTTGCAAAAAAATAGTTTTTAAAGATGTTTACATAGATGTTTGTTCATCTTATTATTATTGTGGTTATTATAGGAAATGTTGATTTATAGTGTGCTATATTTTGTTTTGGTTGTTTTGTAGTAGTGGGTGTTTGGTAATTTGTTGTTATTTACTGTTTCAATATTTATTTATTTTTGATTATAAGATATATAGGCCCTCATTTTGAACATGGGGGTTGACACCACCGTGTTCATGCTGGCAGTCTTACTACTGACCGCCAGCGCACCCAGATCTCCGCCAGCCGTATAAAGAACATTGCCGGCCCACAGGAATGCCTGCCCGGGACATTGACCCGCTGCCAATGCCTCTGTGCGGTGGGTACAGCTGCACCCGTCACGCAGATCACTGCCTGTAAATCGGGCAGTGGCCTGCGCGATGGGGCACTGCACAGAGGTCCCAGCACTGCCCATGCCAAGTGCAGGGGCAGTGCATGGTCCCCCAGGGGTGCCCCGGCGCACCCCTTCCACCAGCCTTTCCCTGTTGGGAAACCAGCCAGGAAAAGGCTGGGGACTGTGGGATTATTATCCGAGGGGCAGCACCGCTGCCCTGTCGGATGATGATGCCGACCGCCACCAGGCTGCCTGACGGAGGCAGCCTGGCGGTGAGAGAGGGCCACCTATGGCGGCCCACAAAGGGTTCATTATGTGGTGGTGTGGGCCGGCTGAAGGGTTTTCCCACCACCGCCGGCATGGAGGCCCACACCGCCATGATCATAATGACCACCATAGTAGTGGGAATTGTTAATGTTGTATGGTCGATGTCCAGCACCATCCCTGTGTTAAGTTAGATTGGAGTGGAAATAGTAAATGTTGCTTCCTAACTGTCTATCACTTTACATGAGTCATTTTATTTTGGGGTGGGAATAGTATATTTATCCATTTTAGTGTCCAAAACTTTCCCTGATATAATGTTTATTTTAGTGGGAATGGACTATGCTAACTTTTTAGCATCCAGCACTTTCTCTGTATTAAGTTAGATTGGAGTGTGAATAGTAAATGTTGCTCCTTACTATCCAGCACGTTCCTTGAGTTACTTTATTTTGGAGTGGGAATAGTATATCTAACCCTTTAAGTATCCAAAACCTTCCTTGAGATGAGGAGTTTTATTTTAGTAGGCATGTACAATGCTAACTTTATAGTGTCCAGCACCTTGTTTGTGTTTAGATAGATTGAACTAGGAATAGTAAACGTTGTGGCATGCATAAAACACAGAGAAACAAATACGCCAAGAAAAACATAACAACCATACCTACACAATTTGGATGGGGCCATCTGGACACACAGGGAAAGTCACTGCCTTGGGACATTTAACACTTTAGACAACATCTCCACAGTAAATGGCCCTACAATGGTCTCTGGGACAAACAATGCAAAAACCAATTGTCAGCCACATCTAAACAATGTGGAAGGGAAAGTCAACACAGCACGGACAACTCCCACTGCACGGGACGTACCCCTACAGAAACCATTTGCAAGGAACACACACCTAATTGCACACATGAAAAGGCAAATGCAAATAAAGATAGCACAAATCAACACACTCTTAGTGCCTGCACATACATAACTCAAGATCACACACATCTCATGAATACATGGACCAGATCAGGGGGACAAGTCTCACACCATACATGCTTACATTGGATCTCACAATAAGAAATACTTACCATACAAAACAGGGCACAATGTCATTATACCACCATTGCATTCACATACACATCCATGCACACAAGATATACCCTTCACTTGAGGGACAACAGCACTGCACACAAACTCACATACTGCTAACCATAGCAATGGGAGCAGCAAGCAGGCTCAAACACACACAACTCCAGGCTCACAAACAAAGTCACTTAGGGACAACAGAAAGCTAAGAAAGGAAGTGCAGGACAAATATGTACCCAAAACAAAACAACTGTTGGGTTTATTATTGAACACTCTCAGTATTGTCCAAAGGCCATTGGCCAGTCCAAAACAAATGCCAAAAATGGCACACTGTAGAGCCCCAACTTCACTCCCGACTGCCATGTAACCTCAACACGAAGGGGCATCAAGGGGACAGCAGGCACCTCAGGGATTATCTGGGTTGGGGGTCGAATTTGGGGGTGTTCAGCTTGGGTTTGGGAGGCGTGTTTCTTCTTAGGAGGGGTTGGCTTCTTTGGGGGGAGGAGTGGATACTTGCATGGGGGCAGGGAGGCCTTAGAGATGGAAGGGATGGACTGGGTCAGGGTGGGGTGCTTCTAGGTGTGGTTCAGGGGGGAACACAGGTAAGGCCAAGGTCACACAGGAAGAGTTTTTGGGAAACATGTGAATGGTCATCAGAAGGGGGAAAGGAGGTAGAGGTTGAGGTAGTGGTTGTGCAGGTATGGATGTCTTGGTGGTGTGCTTATGAGACGCATGCTTGTGTGTGGTGGGTATCTGTTAGGTCAGTGAGTGAGGATGTTTATGTGTCTTGGGTTTAGGGGGGTGGAGGTGCTGGGAGTTGCTGTGGTGGATGGGTGGGTGTCTGTTGGGGTGGTGACTGCAGGTATGGGAGATATGGTGGATATAGCTGTGTCTGTATTTGTGATGTCTGCAGGTGTGGTGCTTGTGGTGGATGTCTGATGGTCTGCTGGTGTGGTGTCTGTAGGTAGGATGGATGTGGTGGCTATGCCTTTGACTGTTGCGGTGGTGTCTGTAGGTAGGCTTTATGTTGTGTGTGTGTGATGCTGAAGGTGGTGGGAGTGTCAGGGGCAGTTGTGAATGTTGCTGTGTCTGTGGGTGGATATTGCTTGTGTGGGTGCTGGTGTGTCTTGTGGTGCTTGTGTTTGTGTGTGCTATCTTTGTCTGTTGATGTGGATGCATGAGGAGCTGTTTGTGTGCCTGGGTAGATAGGGGAAGAGTGATTTGGATTGGGAAGAGGGAGATGGAGGGGGAATGGAAGCTGGGGGTGACTGGCTGCTATGTGTGTGGAGGCCAGGGCCTGAAAAGCTCTCTATAGGCCAGACATTGCACCATGAATGCCTTTCAGGAATGTATTATTCTGTTGTAGACAATTTGCCTATCCCTGGATGGCATTCAAAATGGCAGTCTGACCCACAGAGATCATTCACAGTGGGTCAATAGCCTCCGCCCTGAGGGCAGCTGGGGTAACAGGGGCTAGGGCCTATGTGTCCATGGCAAAGGAGATGCACACTTTGTTGAGTGAGCGGGTATGGCCAACTGGGTGGTGAGCAACAGGGAGGGCGGTGATAGAATGGGGGTGGTGGACAAGGATGGTGATGGGGGTCCCCGCCACTAGGGAGTGGCCACTGGAGGAGGAATCCAAGGATGATGATGTTGATCCCATCTCCCATGTGGCACTCCCCTCGAGGAAGAACAGAGAGGGCGGGCCCTGGATAGTTACCATGATCGCTGTATTCTCATGTGTTGAGGCCCATAAGGATTTTGGTCACAAGACGATGTCAGGTGAAGTAATTTGCCAACGTAAGATGGTGTATGGAGTTCTATGAGTTTCCCTCTTAGAAGAATATAGTTTATGATCATTATAGCCTCTCCTGAGATGGCCTCATATATCAATGTTGTGTGCCCTGAAGAAGGTGAGTGATCCTTTGTGGCCACTTGGCACCGAAACGTGCATCAGCACTTTCTCTTAGGACAAAGACATTGCACTGGACTTATCTCTCCCTTCCATCACAATTTGCGCGAATTATGGCCTATGGAAAGTGCTGTCATCAACAGACAAGAAATATCTATGAAGTAAAAATACCACAACAGGAATAGAGTTTTTTTCAAAACATTGCAGTCTTGAAGTTTTACATATTGTAGAGCTGCAATCATGTTGGTTTAGTATGTTGAGACTAGTTGGCACCATTGGGAGAGTACTTTATGTTTGTATCCTAAATTGCCATTCATGTACATGTTTTGTCCTTTTTTACATGTTAAACTGTATGATTGAGCTGGTGTGATTGCGTTGTCTTTTATTTTGTTCTTTGTTTCCCTGGGGTTATAGGACTTTTTGTATTATAAACTTTTTTCAATAACCAAACTTATTAACATATACGTATTATTGAATACAAAATGTTTAAAAAAAATATTGTGTTTGATATTAGAGACATACACATGTATTTTGAATTTGTTGGCTTGAGATATATTTTAATAGTTGGGGATTCCGTCTCTTAGGAACCAAGTTTTGAAGGTGGGTCTGTTTCTGTTTATGCTTTGTTTCCCCTGTCCCACTTCATGATTTGTTGTTAGGGAGCCCTTATTGTGTTTGAATGCACCCCCTTGCTCTCCAGGCCACTGTGTCCCTTTGTATCAGGGGAATCTTGACCCGAGGCCCTGTGGCCAGATGCTTTCCCACTCAGCTGTGCCTCGTCTCTTTCACCGGCCCCTGCTGATGCTGCCAAAATAATTCGATATAGGGTCATAACAAATACATGAGAACACCTCACTCACAACTCTGATTGACCAACAAGTAGGCTCAATAAAATAATTTAATCCAAGTGGCTCTTTCAGGTGCCATTAAGGTTGTCAGTGTTATATGACAAATGACATACTATGGCACATGGAATTATCTGTCAGACAATAATAAATGCTGACACACTCCTGTCTGTGGCACTACATGAAATGGATCAGCAAAATAAAATGTGCTATTTCACTAAGTTTCCCATGCACATGTTTGTGAGGGAATACAGACATCATCCCATCAACATAAGTATAACAATCATGAAATTGCAGGTTAAGTATGCTTTCAGGACAGAAAACAACACCTGCTGACATCTAGGAACAAGGTTTCTTGAAAAGCCTCATGCCGTGAATTTAGCTGGTCGGATTTGCTCCTTTCAAGTTTAGTTGCGTTATGGCACAATCTATTCAACGATATTGAAGCTTATGCATTTAATTGCCTAAGGCACTGTTTCCATTGTCCTGAGGAGGCCGAATTTGTTAAGGCGGAAACGCGTCGACTGTAATCCCTGAGGAGTGACTGTTGGAATTTTCAAACTATTGGATTTAATAATTGTTCGACTGTATCGGACACTTATCCCAGTGATTGTTTTCTCTCATTGATGGAAGATACTTTCCCTGTACAACTGTCACTACCTCTCAATGTGACTGCCTGCCACTGGATGGCTAAGCAGCCTACTTTTTATGTATTACGGTGCCCTAAGGAATTGTCGGTTGATTTGTTTTGTTTATGTGCAATATTTGTACATAATTAGATAACTTGTGTTTTTGTAATATTTTGTTCATTACTTTTTTAATAGGTTCTTTGGTGACACTAGGATTGTATTGATTCAATTGTAATATAGAAATTACGTTTCAGTGAAAAATTAAGGTTTTCACTTAGATACTTGATTATATATTTATCCCTGCTGGATATCTTGATTTCAGTATGGACATGTAGGAACAAGGCATGTTGGCTACAGTCATGGGACATAATTCTACTCAATAGACACTCCCCACTTGCCAAGGGAAAGTGCTTTGCTACTGCTGCAAACCATTAACCATGTAAGCCATGTCACATCTATGCTGGTCACAAATACATCATAGTCTGCAGTGAGGTACCAGCAAACACTATATACTGAGGATAACTTGCTTCTGGGTCAGTTATTTCTACATATACTTATGCCCAGACACATGTCAGAGGACAGTGATCCATAACCCACTTACCTTTTGTCTGTGACTTTCAGGGGAAGTGATCTGTGGGTCAGAAATTACACCCACTACAACAACAATCCACAAAACACAAAAGATCACTGTACACAGCCAGGTCTGGCCTCTTCAGAGAAAGTTGTTTGAGGATTCCCCCCAGGTTTGAACATGATTCCTGGTTCAGAAGGCAAAGTAGACCAGTTTGATACACATGACATTTCAGAACAAACAATCTGCCATCTACTGACTGACACATGGCTCATCCCTAATTGTCAGGAGGAGCACTCAGTAGGCCACTCAATCACCTAACAAAGGGACAGGCAGGAATTTGCATTCTACTCACCCCCTTATGGCTGCTGTTCTGCCCTCAAACACCCATCCAGCTTCGGGTAGGCCACCACAAGAATGCGGGCCATTGGGGGGGATCATTGTCCAATGGACACCCCACCCATGTTAGGAGGACATCCCCAGCTGGGCCTTCGCGATCGTCCGGGCCTATCGTCTCAGGTCCTCTCACCTCTTTCTGATGTGGGCGCTCCACCAGCTGTGGACCCCCATGGTCCGCACCTTCTTGGTGATGGCTATCCAATTCCCTTTCTTTTGATGGGCGTTGACCTGCATGAGTGCGAAAGAGAAGACAAGAAATGATGCCCACATGTCCCATTCAAAATGGCTGAGTCACACTCAGTATACAAAGCTATGAGCATCCTTTTTAGACCAAACTTCCCAAGTGTGCCAGTTGTCAGACACTGAGAACAGGCACATGACTTCAAACACTTCTCAATCTGCAGACCTATTCACCACCCTATTCAGACACTTGACTAACTAGGTATGCCAACTGACATCTTGTGGTACATGCTCTAGCAGTCTGCCTGACAGCTGAGGAACCATGGGACATATCACAACTCTGTGGCTTTTGAATGGTGTATTCCTTAGACTTGAAGGCATTAAAACACTGACACACTGTGAGAAAGATTCCCTGCATACAGTTCCTACAGGCTACTGCCAGACTACAAACTCACATTACTCTAACGAGTGACAATGAAGGGACTGGCATGGTGGGTTTAGAAGGTGTCCACCATGTCCATGTGGGGACACATGTTTACTCATGCCGGCTAAGGGGATGGGGCTCTGTATCATGTACATGTTCCACAGAACATGCTTCTGGACATATGTGTCCATCCTTCAGCAATGACAACCAACTAACAAAGGCATGCATTGTCCATCATCTGCTTTGTGAGCAAACCAATGAGTCACAGATCATGGGTTCCCAGGATTCCGGACTATGGGACTATCATGTGTGCAATTAGCCTGCACAAGACAAATATGTCCAATGTGATGCTATCAATAGGGTTGTGGGTGTAAGGGACCTGTCAGGGGTCAGACACACACATTGACAGTGATGTCAAGTACACATAATACACAGATCATTGCCTCCCTACTGAAACCATGTGCATACTCATCAGGAAAGAAACCTCAATAATCACAATTTCTTAACAAAGTCTGGATTGGTTCACATGACAAGAAGTACTTTGATACAGGGAGTGGGCATGGTGTCACATATGCATAGTCTAAAAGACTCTACTTCAGCCTAGGCTTGGACCCATACTGGGAGGTATACTTTTACAGGGCCTGATCTCTGAAGGCTGAGAAGAATGAACCTACATGGCACTCCATTTTCTTCACTTCATGCATGATAGTACATTATGTAGCTAACAACATATTGGCATGTGGTTTGTATGTGGTGACCTGAAGGTCGGAGTGAGTCATGATGTGCCTTCAGAATAACACTTCAGTAGAGTCAGATGTGGTTTGAAATCTCACAGGAAACATACACATAGCTCATTTGACACACACCTAACTCATACAGCATGCATCCACAGCTCATGCTGTTATGCAAATACACGTTGTCTCACATTGACAACATCCATGTGACACATTGGGCCTGATTCTAACTTTGGAGGACGGTGTTAAACCGTCCCAAAAGTGGCGGATATACCACCTACCGTATTACGAGTTCCATAGGATATAATGGACTCGTAATACGGTAAGTGGTATATCCGCCACTTTTGGGACGGTTTAACACCGTCCTCCAAAGTTAGAATCAGGCCCATTATGTATGGGGATGGCTGTAATGTCACCTCACCTAATTTTGAACATCCTACATCAGGTACAACCGAGTAAACTCCAAAAAGACACACACACCAAAGTCTAAAAACCCAATATCTAGCACTGAACACAGTTACATGAACATTGACCCTACCCATTAATGCCACACTGACTTAACCTCCATGGCCTTGACTTTTCCTCTTGGCACACATGGGCACAATCTAGCCTGTGAGGAGGGAGAATATGGTGAACTACATTGTTAAGAAGTGGACATGAGGTACTTACCTGCTCCTCTGGTGCATCATAGAGCTGTCCAAACTGTGCAACCACCTACCACATGACAACTTCTGTTGGCGGTCGCAGGCAGTTCATAATGTCCAGTGGAGTATGTCAGGCATCCACCATTTTAGAGGCATGAAATCCATTATTTGGCTAATTAAAATGTGTCAGAACTCTGACAATGTTGCTAATACTAATGATAAGGGCTTGTCCTGTTCTGTAATATGGGATCTAGAGTTGGGCACCATTTTTGTACACTGCCTGACACATGTGGCAACTTGCTTTTTGACACAGCCCCGGAAGAAGTCAAGTTTTGGGGCATCAAGTCTCAGTCCGATTGGCAATTATTATGCACAAATTCTTGATGTCAAGATAAATGATGTGTACACATTTGTTGCAAAGCAAGGGGGGCACTTGTTGATTTTGTGTCATTGGCAGTGTTGGGCACATGTATCATGTCCCCAACTTATGACATGCCTTGTCACAGTTTGTCTTTGACATGCCTAATGTATGTTGTAACAGACAAATACAGTGATAGCTAAACTCTTTACTTGTCCTACACAGGTACCCAGGACGGGGAAGGATCAGACATTCTCATGCCTACTGTCCACTGCCAGACCTTCAGGCCATGGAAGAAAGACACATTATCCAGATCTACCTTCTGAATTGCTGAACAATTGTCATCCATACATCACACCACCCAGTACACCAGCCATGGCAGTGTTGCACTTCCTGGCCCCAGGTCCTTCCAAAATACAGTGGCCCTGTCTGCTGGGATGTCCCAGGCTATGTTCAGTCAATTATTGAAGGATGTATTCCCAGCAATGTTGAAACACCTGGACAGCTACATCCAGTTTCCACAACATGAGGATTTCATCTATTTGAAGGGTGAGTTCTATGGTTTGACACACATCCCACATGTTATGGGAGCCATTGATGGTATACATGTTCACTTGGTTCCACTGCATGACAATGAACAAGTCTAACGTAACAGGAAGAACTTCCATTTCATCAATGTCCAAGTTGTTTGTCTGGTGGATCTCCACATTTCACTGGTCTGTGGTCATTATCCAGGTTCAGTCCATGATGCCTTCATCATGCAGTACAGTGCAGTACTACAGCTGATGTCACAACTGTACCCAGGTAGGGTCTGGCTGGTTAGTAAGTCACATACGCCCTCTTTGTCTGTATGCAATGTCTGCAGCAAAAATTAGGATGAGAGTGGCTCATAGGTGCACATATGTCCCATTCCATTACAGGGGGCTCTGCATACCCAAATCGTCCATGGCTGTTGACACCGGTGAGGAGCCCAACAATGCCAGGGGAAGTCCACTTCAACAATGCCTGTGGAAGAACACAGTGGCCCTCATTCTGACCTTGGCGGGCGGCGGAGGCCGCCCGCCAAAGTCCCGCCGTCAGGTTACCGTTCCGCGGTCGAAAGACCGCGGCGGTAATTCTGACTTTCCCGCTGGGCTGGCGGGCGGTCGCCTTCAGACCGCCAGCCAGCCCAGCGGGAAAGAGGCTTCCACGATGAAGCCGGCTCGGAATCGAGCCGGCGGAGTGGAAGCTGTGCGACGGGTGCAGTTGCACCCGTCGCGTATTTCACTGTCTGCGCAGCAGACAGTGAAATACATGTAGGGGCCCTCTTACGGGGGCCCCTGCAATGCCCATGCCAGTGGCATGGGCACTGCAGGGGCCCCCAGGAGCCCCGCGACCCCCCCTACCGCCATCCGGATCTCGGCGGTCCGACCGCCGGGATCTGGATGGCGGTAGGGGGGGTCGGAATCCCCGCGGCGGTGCAGAAAGCTGCGCCGCCGCGGAGGATTCAATGGGGCCGCGGTACACTGGCGGGACCCCGCCAGTGGTGCCGGTCCGACCGCGGCTTTACCGCCGCGGTCGGAATCCCCATTGGAGCACCGCCAGCCTGTCGGCGGTGCTCCCGCGGTCCTCCGCCCTGGCGGTCAAAGACCGCCAGGGTCAGAATGACCACCAGTGTGTGATAGATTGGGCTTTTGGGCTCCTGAAAGCCACATTTTGCTGTCTGGACAATGCAGGTGGAGCCCTTCTCTACTCACTCAAAAAAGTTTGTAAGATCATCATGGCCGGCTGCATACGTCACAAAATTGCCCTGAAGAGAGATATTCAATATATTCAAGATGAGAGGAAATAGCAGTACAACCGGGTGAGAATCCTGAAATGCCAGGTGAGGTTGAAGGTTAAGACTTGCGGACAGATCTCATCACTCACTACTTCACTTGAGTGTAAGTATGTAATGTTCTATGATTACTGTGACTGTATGGTAAAGTGTAGGGGTCAGGATGTGTTGAGCAGGCGTTTTATTTCCTATCGACAGGTGATTTTAAGCTAGGCACTATGCAGCCAAGGTTTGCTTGCTGAGTCAGAGTTGGAAATGTTGCAACCTTGATGATGTGCTTTGTTTGTGTCAGTTTCCTTGCAATGTGAGTGGATCTGCTAACATTTGCAATACGGTATGGGTCACATGAGTAATTTTTCATTCCTAGACTCCTTGGTTTGTGTTTTCTCAAGGTGTATTCACCGTGCCATCCTTGTGTGGGCATTTTAGATTTGTGACATTGGCAGGTAGCTGTTGCTGTCTGACATATGAAGTAGACATCGATTTATCTATGTGATGTTGGTCACAGATATGTGGTGTATGAGTCCTGTGCCAAAGCAACTTGTACAGTGGGTGGATGGAATTCTGATGTGTACAATACACTTGTTTGATGTGGTGCATTGGTCCAGTTATCTCATGTGTGTGATCATATGACCTTGAAACGTCATCCAGTGCAATCCCTTCATTCTCCCTTCACATTGTGTTGACAATGATCCTTTATTAACTTTGTGTAGCTGTTTATTCCTCCTTGCAGGCCACAGTGCCTGTGCGAAAACACTGACATAGGTTTGTGTCATGCCACCAGGTGCTTGCTCATTGTAATAGGATGGACCTATGACCAGGATCTGTTGTTCTGCCCTCTGTCTGTGCCATGGCGTATGTTAAGTTGGCAGACATGGTTTTGGTATGTCATAAGGCTCAAGCTAGTGACAATATGCACTGATCTGTTAGTCTTTTCTACTAGCAAAGGTCTGACAAAGTCCTTTCTTCTGTGGTCTGGGGGATGGTACCTTTGGGATATCTGGCCTGACTCAAGATTGTTCTGCCATTCTTGGCTATGACAGACAGACATTTTAGCAGCCTCTGTGCTGTACTTTGCAATAAAATGTTTATTGTGACCAGACACTAGTGTCCTTGTGTTTCTAATTCTCCTTAGCATGACACCACCTGAAACATATCCCTCCTTCCACTACCATCTTATGTATTCCTCATGTGCATTACATAGGTTTACAATTCAACCTC
This sequence comes from Pleurodeles waltl, assembly GCF_031143425.1. Classification (NCBI taxonomy): domain Eukaryota; kingdom Metazoa; phylum Chordata; class Amphibia; order Caudata; family Salamandridae; genus Pleurodeles; species Pleurodeles waltl. The sequence continues at coordinate 580,768,391 of NC_090443.1, read as the reverse complement.
TTAATATGGAGAAAGATATTATTAGGCAGTGTTTTGTGATAGGTGTGTTTATTTACATATGTACAAGAAATAATTGTGGGACTCAATAAAAAAGAAGTAAAGTGAAGGGTTCAGTCATGGTGGATCAAATTAAATTATTAGATGCAACATAATTTGTAGTCCAAAGTCTAGTGTTCTACTATCATTGGAAAATGGAAACTGGTTCAAAACAGCCAATAGAGTGGATTTGTGGCACAGAAATGAGTGAAATCAGAAAGAGGTCACTTGCTGGCAGAGCTAGATGTCTTGCCATCCGCACCTCCTGGAGTCTTGGGTGGCCTTCCCTGTTTGTGAGGGGGATATGCTGCTACAAAGGTTAGGGTGTCTGAGGTGGGTGCTTCCCCTGACAGGGCTTCCCTTCTAATGGCTGCCACTGATGTTCAAGGGGCTGGTGTTACTTGACCAAACAAAGTGGTATGGTGTAGTGTTGCTCACTGTCCCTGGTCAGGGTACTACTGATCTCCCTGAACACCCCTGTTAGGGAGGCGAGGATGGTGTTGGTGGCCTCCCACTTTTCCAGAGACTCACAATTTAAGTGCCTCTGCAGCTGCTTCATCTCCTTGAGTTCACAAAGAACCTGGCCCACTATGCCTTGGGATTGTTAGTAGGCTCCCAAGACTTGGCTGATGGTGTCCTGGCCAGGTGCACACTGGCCTGGTGAGTGGTTTGACAGTGATGTTGGCAAAGCGTTAGCAGTGAGCATGTATGACAATAAATATTGGTGATATTTTATTGTTGTGACATACCTGACTCCACTCCCCCAGGTACTCCTGTCAAGCCCTCTGGATACAGGATGGCCAAGACCTTCTCTTCCCATGATGTAAGTTCTAAGGGAGAACGTGGGGGCCTATCACCAGTCTTCTGGTCATGCATTTGATGCCTGGATGCCATGGAACATACCTTCCCCCTGAGATTGTTCTGCTTCTTCCTGATGTCATCCCTTGTGCACAGGGTGGGGCCCACACAATTCACTCTGTTGACTATACTTTGTAACATTTCCATTTTCCTGGCAATAGTAGTGTGCTGGACATGGGCTCCAAGTAGAAGTGGCTCCACTTTAATGATTTCACCCGCCATGTCTATTAACTCCTCTTCAGTGAAACAAGGATTTGTTTGTGGAGACATGGTGGGGATTTAAAAAAAATAAGTGGTGGGTAGAGAGCAGGTGACCATGAGTTGGTGAGTTTGGAGAGTGCAAATGGTAGTTTGTTGAGGATGTGGAAAATGTGCTTAGGAAAAGTTGTGGGTATGCCTAATTTATTGATTTATTATTTTTTATTTGCTCTGGCTTGGGTGTTTTATGTCGTAGATGCAAAGGATTGGGGTTTGTGAAGGGATGCGTCTTATAGTGTGCTTTGCAGGTGTGTGGGGTGAAGCAATGTGTCAGCTGTGTTGTTTTCAAATCCATCTAACGTGTTGTTGATACTACTTTGTTGACCATTACCGTAGTAGTTCGGACCATCATTGGCGATCCGCCATGGATGACAGCCACTGCGACTTTGTACCTGGGACAGGGTCAGTGACTGGCAGAAGGGCTGTTGGTGCTGGTGGTCAGACCGCCTATTTCCTGCTCTCCAAAATACTAGTGGTGTTAGATATTTGGCAGATTTTTGTCCGTCCTGCCTGTATGACTCGTAATAGAGATCTGTATGGTCGATAGCATGGCGGTTTGGCGGTCCTCATAATCAAGCCCATTGTCTTGTTTTGTTTTTATTAGGCAGACATTTTATTTTCCACTAACTAAACTTAGTAGTCTATTTTTGATTACTTTTAAAGATATTTTTAAGGCGGGGGAGGTAGTACAGTTGCATATTTTATATGTGTAATGTTGATGAGTTTTTTTGTTGTTTATTGTTGTTTTGAATGCTAGTCCTGTCCTGTAGTTACATGTTGTAGTGATTAAAGTGGTTTTTAGTGTTAGTTTTATGTAGTGTATGTATTTTAAGTAGTTTTGTGTACAGTACATGGATTTAGAGAGATATCTGCAGCAAGAAAATTGTAAGTTAATTTTATTTTGTTACTGTGGGTGGGATGTGTTTAATATTGATAAATAGGTGATGCTCATTTATTTATTTGGTTATTTTGTTAAACTATGTTTTTGTATTTTAAATATTATGGGGGTCATTATGAGTTTGGCTGTCTCAGGACTGCCATGTTGGTGGTGGCAGTCGTCCCACCAACAGGCTGGTGGAGAAGACCACCAAATTATGACCATGGCAATATTCCCAACAGAATACAGCAAAACCACCACCGGCACCGCCAGTGCGGTCAGTCCGCCATGGTCAACGATAGCCACCTGCAGGCCAGGGGAGACCATGTTTCCATCAGAGATATTACGAGGCTGCACACCGCTAAGGTTTTTGCCGCAGTTGCACCACCATGGAAACCCTGGAGGAAACCAAAAGTATGAAAGGAGACATTCACCTTCAGGAAGCCATACTCATCCAGAGCCGCCATGGAACCAGAATTACACGTCTTCCAGCTGTTCGCCCAGCAACTTCAGAACAGACAGTGATGGCGACAGCAACCGTGAGTACACACACTTACCTGTCACTTTTGCAAAAAGCCAAAGTACCTGCACACACACAACATACACATCAGGAACAGGTGGCAAGGGCAAAACACACATGTAACTCCACATTGACATGTACACACAAACACAGCCACATACACACACCCACATACATAGTACACTCACTACGGCCATCACACACACAAACGGCTGGAACATACACCAACCCTCAGATATACAGCACAGTCACACACAACAAAACACAACACAACCCAGAAACACAACAGCACCACACCTGCAACACCATAAAAGCATTGTTGAGCTCCCACAAAACACACCTCCACTTGACAAATCATATATACAGCACAGCATAACAAAACCAGAAGGCGAACACCCAGAATCACACATCCTAACAATAAGGCATACCTTCTACCCTGCAAACACACCACAATGAACCTGACATACCACTCCCCACACACATTAATGCACACAGTACAACCACACAAAGGCACTCAACACTGCAAATAGCACATGTCAACACTAACACCACACAATACCAACATATACATGCCCATCACTCAATATACACCTATCACAAAAGGGACAAAAGTGAAGCACACAACTGTACATGCTGCCCATGAAGTCTCGCGAAGTTAAAACGGCGCATTCCATCTCTCATAAATGCAAGAAATGCCACTGCGGTGAAGTCATGTACTACGTAACATTGCACATGTCACCGCTTCCCATGGACCAGGTTTATTTCTCTCCCCCTATTTCAACCTTGCCTGTACCCTCTTCAGCAGTTGTGGAAGTTGAGAACTGCTTAACCCTGTAATCTTGAACTCATTCCAACCTGCCGTTAACTCACTTCACTTAAGCTCCTTGAAGTCCTGTGAGTCCCCTCTTTTGGCCTACTTTAAGAAGAAACCTAAGCTGTAATCCAAGGCCAATGGTGGGGATACGCAGCCAGCATTAGTTTTGGGTGAAATCTCTGTGTCTGGAGTTATTGAGGCCTCATCTACAGCCTTTGAATCACTGATAACAGCTGCGTTAATTAATCGTTCCGCTCCCTCAGCGCCCATCAATCCCCTTTGAGGCAGGAGTCCTTGTCTTCACCCAGTCAGCTGCTCAAGAAGAAATGATCCCTCCTCCATCGCAGGAGGTCCCCCTGGCTGTGATTCCACGGAATTCCGAGCTCTCTCCAATTCTCATCTCAAGCGATCACTCCCTTGATGGTAGAGAGTGGGTGACTTCCTTAGCTGCTTCTTTATCAGCAGGCTGGGCAGGTTGCAAGCAGTCAAGCTTGTTTGGAGGACTGTATTATCGCCCCTTCATCTACCCTCCCTGCAGCACAATGGACCCATAGTCCGACTGGCAGCATTTATTCTATGCTACCCACGAGGTCATCTAGTGGGGTCGGTGACTCTAGCCTTCACACGGGTTCATCAAGGGTGAGCTCAGTGATCAATCACTTCTAGATCTTTCCTGTTTTCAATCGGAAATCACAGATGACGCTGACGTGGAATCTAATTCTGTGCTTAACTCTAAGACTGCTGTAAGTGGTTCCACTTGGCCACAGCTTTTGCAAACTCTTCAATCCACTGTGTTGGCTTTGAACTATCACTCTGATAAGCTGGACATCCAAGTTGATTTGTTGAACACATTGGCCACCTACCTTGCTGGGATTGGCCATAAAATAGAAAACTTAAATCAGCTAATTACTATAGCCCAAACAAGCTCCAACTTAGTCCAAGCTACCTGTTGCTGTTCCCCAATTACCAAATCTCTATCATCTCTGCCTACCTTTTTGAGCACTGTTATATCTGAGATAAAGAGGCTCTCCGTAGCACTGTGTCTCAGGTGTCCTTGCCGGATCCAAGGTCTCATTCTGATTCGGCTCGGAAATCAACCAAACCTAAAACACTGGACATTTATTTTTTTCTAGCAAGCAGTGTAACAACCTCCAATTCACCCAGGTTTGCTGTCACTGGAGTCTCAGAGCGAGTCACCTCAGTTAACTCTGCTCCTAAGTTCTCCCATCTGCCTGGTGTTAATCCCATGGAGCCAGTTCACTTACATCATCCCAGCACCATGCCACAAATTGATTCACTGCCTTTGAGAGCGGATTGTGGAGTTTAGCACTCATTGAGTAAGAGCGAAACAAAGGCTCCGGAAACATCAGAATAAAAGGCAGGGTCTACCTCCCCAAGTGTCCCCAAAATCTGTTCAACTGTCGGTCCAATCTGATGTGCTACAATTGTAGGAGGTCCACAATGTGAACCCCTGGATTAATTATTTGGTGGCCAAGCAGGATGGCCCTCTTCCTTCTAGTGCACCTATGAAGGCCCCTTCAGGTGGTTCTATTTCACAGGAAACCATGTTACCTCCCAAGGATCCCCCGATTTCCACAGAGGAAGGCCAAACTGGCAGCTTGTCTGCCCCTCGGTTACTTGCTGGGGGTTTGGGGGTCCGTGAACACTGAAATCACTCTGGCAACCCCGCAGCAGTCTATGATACCATTGCTGGCAAGGTCATAGCCTCAGGCCTTTCTAATTCCTATGAACTGCCTTCTGACTGTCATTCGAGCCAGTCTTAAGTCTTCCTGTTACATCACCAACACTCCCCCATTGACACCCTGGGCTTGGGGTGAGGTGTCCCTCTGGGCTTGTTCAACACAGCGGATCAGTTACATTATAGGCCCCCTCTATGCCTTCCAAAGGCTCCATCAGAATGTGCGACCTTTAAACTTGTGTTTATACTCAAATATCGCTCAATGGGCCCCCACAATATTTTGAACAGAGGGAATATCTTACGACTCTTCAAGACCATCCTGGAACTGAGCAATATTGGCTCTACTGACATAGCCTTCATTGAATTTCTCAATGCAAGGGGGTCTCAAGGTGGGGAACCCACCCTGGCTTCTTTGATCTCTGCCTCCCTAGTTCAGTCAATTTTTGCCAAGAAAGATATTTTTCACTCTTGGGGTATTACAATTATTCCTTATGAGGAGTCAGGCTACCCTGTGCTGCTGTTTGAATCTCAAAATGTAATGGTTCCTACTACTTTGAAGCCGTTTTCAATCCTGAACAGTACTCATGGTAGCTCTGCCACTATCAACAGCATCAGCAGCACAGGAGCTCGCCTCCAACGGGGGAGCAATTGGGATTGGCTGCCCTTAGCCCTTTCATATAGGCATCCCCATTGATCCCTGAGGGTGGGGGTTTCAACACCAAAAGTCGAACGTTTGTCTGTATGTTCATGGAACATCAATGGGGTTATGCACAAGTTTGATTCAGCTGATCTAATATCCTTTTTAAATAACTACAATATAATCACCCTTCAGGAAACATGGGTTGAGAACAGTTGTCCGCTGTCTGGGTACTTAGAAATATGGAAACCCGCCCATAGAAAGAGCAAGAACGGTTGTGTCAAAGGAGGGTTGGTCATTTATGTCACTGTTAAACTAAAAGGTGCATTTTGCCTCTGGCTTGGGATGACAATTGGATTCAGGGGAATGTGATTAGGAATGGGAGTTTGCAGCAAACTCTCATAGTGATTAATGTTTATATTGCTCCTGAAACAAAGGAAAAAAGGGGGAGGCTGTTGCGACTGATGCAGATTCTGGTTGATCTAGCTGGGGAACATTTGTGTGCTGACTATCTTATAACCGGGGACTTTAACACAAATTTGTTTCAGGACACTGCAGAGATTCCCATAGACCCGATCTTTGTACCCGCCAGTTAGTTCCTGACCAACTGAAGCCTCAGGGTTGCCCGCACTGTCCGTAAGGAGAATATGTAGTAATGCATTTAAACAGTATGGGCTTTAAAGTTTTGAATGGCCGTTCGCTCAATGAGGTGCCTCCTTGCTCAACAAGATCGGACAGATGGTCCCAATTCTATTTCGATTATACCATCTGTAGCGTCAAAGTGTTCCCCTTTATTAAGAAATGTTCGATCTCTTCCCGGAGCGAGAGTGATCACAGTCCCCAAACTGTATCTATAAAAACTAGTTTTCATTTCCATGACGTTATGCTGGCAGTGGGGGGCGGCACCTGCTCCGAGTAATTAAAGCGTATAAAATGGAAGCCCTCTATCAGTGATACAGTAATGGCCAAATGTGTCAATTTCTTTGACTCTGAAGGTCTCACTTGATCGTCCCCAATTAAGCTATGGGATAACTTTTCTTCCTTTTTGTGGTTAAGGTTTCATCAACCTGTTCGTAGCTGCTCTTCATTTTTGTCCTTTGCTATTTCTAGGGAAACTTGGAATCTAAAGAAAGAGTGTAACAGGTTAGCAAGGGCTATCAGGAAGAGCCCTGACTCAGAGTGTCTACAAATTAGTTATAAGAAATTGAAGAATGACTATAGGAAGGCTATTCATGATGATTATCATAGCCGTTCTAATCAGTTTTGGGCTAAACTCCTCTGTGCGAGTACGGACCAAAATTCCAGAACGTTTTGGTCCCTTTTCAAAAACTTACGAAATAATCAAATGGGTCTTGGCACTGTCAGTATCTCTGAGATATTTGGACAGCATACTTGATTAGTCATTTCTTTGTAAGTGAGCTGGATGGGAAAGTGTTGAGTGAGGTGGCTCATTTTACAACAGCTGTTCTGGTCAAGTCTCGCCTCCAGTCCACGGCATTCACGCCTCCCCCTCTTGAAGAGAAGGCTCCTATAGAACCTCGCCTTCTCCGTATAATCTCTAGGGCCAAGTGAGATAGAGCCTCTGGTCCCAATGCTCTTCCACAGATGCTGTTCAAACAGGACACGTCCTTCTGGGCAATTCACCTTGCCCATCTGTTCAAATATTGTCTGTTCAAGAACTCCTGAGTCCTGGTGTGGTGCCATACTTCATCTTCTATATAAAAGCGGTTCAAGGTCGGATCCAGCTAATTGTAGGTTGATAGCACTGCTTGACAATGAGACTAAGCTGTATGCCAGTCTTCTCTTGCAAGATCTCTGCGTCTAGGTTGAATCGAAGGAATTAATCCCATTTGTTCAAACAGGGTTTACCGCTGCTTCCGGTCCTTCGATGAACCTACTAGCCCTTTCCATTCTGATCGATAGGGCAATTTTATCTGGCTTTACATTGCACTGTTGTTGCCTTGACTTTAAGGCTGCTTTCAATCGAATCCCTAGGACCAATCTATGGGCTAAATTACAAAACTGGGGTATCCCTTCTATGGATTTGTACAATTATACCTGGGTCTGTATTAAATTAGGCAATGGCAATTCTCTTTCTATGAAGCTTTTTACTGGTCATGGTATGAAACAGGGTTGTGTGCTTGCTCCCTAGCTTTTTAATTTGTTCATCGCAGATTTGTCTTTGGCTTTGGATGTTAATTCTCATCCCCCCAAGATTGGTGATTTTAGGCTTAGCCATTTGCTCTTGCTCTATGCTGACAATCTGGCATTGTTCAGCAACACTAATGTTGGCCTTCAGAGTCTTCTTAATCCATTTTCTTCCTATACCCTTGCAAATCAATTAGAAGTCAACCTGCTCAAAACTAGAGTGGTCTCCTAAGGCAGAAAAAAGCACTCAGGAATTAGTTGGTATTACATGAGCAGCAAACTTGTTTCAGGCCAGTTTTACAAATATCTAGGGGTGTATCTTGACCCTAGGGGGGGTTGTCAAGCACAGGAAGGAGATCGAACTTAAAGCTGTGGCACTGCAGGTGGCTTTTTCTAAACTATCTAAATTTCGAAAGGGGCCTACCCTTTCCCTTTTATTGGAAGTAATGAAAGCAAAGACTATCCCCTCACTGTCCTACGTTCAGGAAATTTTCCTGGGTAAAGGCTCCTGTCTATTAAACAGTCTGGTTAATAAAATCTATAAGAGAGTTTTCCATGTACAGCATCTGGCTTCTCCCATGCAGGTGTGGTTGGAATTTGGGCAATTGGATTAGCAGGGAGTTGCCGCAGGCGCCTTCCTGAAGCTTTGCAATAAGTTGTGACAGGCCAAGGAAGATAGCCTTGAGGCAGTTCTGTGGCAGGAAAGTAGTGTGTCAGAAATGAAGGGGTCCCATTTTTACTTTCAGGCTCAATGCAAACGGCGATTGAAAGTCGATGATCTTTGGGTGAAAACCCCTCTCATTTTCTCTTCAAACTGAGCGTTAAAAAGATCACATAGTTACATTTGTTCCATTCGGATTACTCCCTCCTTGCCAAATGTAAGCATGCCTGGTTGGTAATTAATTCATATAAGCCAGGTGCTTTACCTAGTTATCTTGCCAGCTCCTACGGGTTGCATCTGAAGGAGGCTTTCATGGCCTTAAGGATGGGTGACTGGGGTTTTCTGAAACACATATCATCCTGGCGGTTAACTCCGGGGGAGCAGGTGATGTGCAGGGGTTGTGGCCGCTAGGTAGAAACATTCAAACATGTAGTTTGTTTGTGCTCAGCCCTGCTTAAGGAACATAGGGCCTGATTCTAACTTTGGAGGACGGTGTTAAACCGTCCCAAAAGTGGCGGATATACCACCTACCGTATTACGAGTTCCATAGGATATAATGGACTCGTAATACGGTAGGTGGTATATCCGCCACTTTTGGGACGGTTTAACACCGTCCTCCAAAGTTAGAATCAGGCCCATAGATTTCTACTTTGGAGTAAGTGGAATGAATTGGGGATCCATTCCTGTCGTTAGGCCATTATTATGTCCTTGGATCCTGAGAACCCAATGCTGAATGTTCTATTGACTAAATGTATTAGAATTGATCAGACTGAATTTAGGGGCACTGTGAGCAGTGGTTAACTATGTTTAAAAACCTCACCTGCTCTTGTGACCTTTTTGTGGACTAATCCAGTATATTGCTGAGTTTCAATGTTGCACCATGGGTCTTGATCTTCATTGGTAGTTAATTTAATGTTCATTTAATGCACTTTAGCACTTTAGACCTTGAGCACCATGGGTTTTTCCTGTTTATTATGTACTATGTGGAGCCCTTGTCCACGGCAGCAAGGTTATATTTTAATGGTAGATTTTATAACACTATTGCGGGAATGCATTTATTGAGGTATGTCTATTCAAATTATTGATTGTTTTTTAACATGTTACTAATGTTTGTCTATAAATGTATTGCTGTTTATTAATACTTTTTGTTTTCATTGTAAAGGATTTTATTAGCTGTACAATGAACTATACTACTATTACTACTACTACTACTACTACTACTGCCCAGACATAATTGGTAGCACAACCACTACTCAGCCAAAATGTACTCACACACAAAACAAAAGTAGTCAATACCAAAACAGCCCTGAGAAAACAAAGGTAGGATAAAGATGTAAGGTTCGAACCAACAACTGATTCCCCCAGACATACATACATTATTAAATAAGAATACATGAATAAATATGTACAAAAATAAAGAACACAGGCCAGCCAAAACAGATGTGTGCAACATGCACATATGGCACTTGTAAGTGCCTCACTGCCATGTAACCACCACAGGTAGGGGCTTCCAGGAGGCTGGCAGGCACCTCAGGGACCATGGGGGTGGGGGTGGTTTGGGCTCAGGGTTGGGAGGGGGATCTTTGGGCTTGGGTTTGGGAGGGGGGCTTTGGTTGAGGCTTAGGGGAGGGCTGGGAACTCTTCAGAGGGGTTGATTTCTTGGTGGCGGAGGGGCATGGGTACTTGCAGGGAGGCAGGGGAGGTCTTAGAGGTAGAAGGGAGTAACTTGGGGAGGGACACAGCGCATTTGGGGGTCACACAAGGTGGGAGAGGAGTGGGGAAACGGTTCAACTCCGAGAGGAAAGATTTCCTAAACACATGAGAGGAAGTGGTTGTCTGAGGTGGATTGGTGGATGTCTTGGGTGCATGTGTGTGAGAGGTATGCTTGTGGGTGCTGGGTGTCTATTGGGTGGGTGAGTGTGGGCGTTTATGTGTCTCGGAGGAGGGGGTGGAGGTGCTGGGAGATGCTGTGGTGAATGGGTGACTGTCTGTTGGGTTGGTAACTGCAGGCATGGTGAATGTGCTGCATGTAAGCATGTCTGTGGTTGTGGTTATAGTGGCTGCGGATGTGGTGACTGGGGTGGATGTCTGAAGGTTTGCTATTGTGCTGACTGTGGGTAGGATAGGTGTGGCTGTATCAGTGAAAGTTGGTGTGGTGACTGCAGCTGTGTCAGAGGTTGTGTATGTGATGATGGGGTGATAGGGTTGTTAGTGCAGGTAGTGACTGTTGGTGTGTCTGCAGTTGGATGTTGTTTGTGTGCATGCTGGTGGTGTGTCCTGAGGTGCTTGTGCTTTGTCACTGTTACCCTTGGATGTTGAGGTGGATGCATGCTTGTCTGTTTGTGTGCTTTGGCTGGGTTGGGGAAGAGGGGTTTGGGATTGAGAAGGTGGAGGGGGACGGAATACAGAGGTTACTAGCTACCATCAGTGTGGGGGCCAGAGCCTGAAAGGATCTCTGTAGGCCAGCCAGTGCACAGTGAATGCCCTCCAGGAATGCATTACTCTGCTGGACTTGAGTTGCCAGTCCCTAAATGGCATTCACTATGGTTGACCGACCAACAGAGATTGACCTCAGGAGGTCAATAGCCTCCTCAATGAGGACAGCAGGGCTGGCAGAGGTGCCTGCAGCAAAGGAGACACCTACCTTCTTGGGTGAGCTGGCACAGACAGTTGGGTGGGGAGCTACATGGAGGGCAGTGATAGTAACAGGGGTGGTGGACAAAGATGGTGCTGCGGTGGTCCCAGAATAGTCCACCACCACCAGAGTGTGTCCACTGGAGGAGGATTACAAAGATAATGAAGCAGAAGATCCAGTTTCACCCGGACACTTACCTTGCCCTCCAGGCCACTGGGTCCCTAGCTATCGGTGGTCTCAGCAGTCCGGGTCTCATGGCTGGCAGTATCCCCACTCCCTTGTGGCCCTCTCCTTTGCCTGCCAATGCTGATACAAATAAACAGAGAGAGAAAGGGAGGGAGAGAGAGAGAGAGAGGGTCATCACATTTTCACATACACACATTACTACAGGCACAACTTCAGGTTTACATCTCCTGTCACAACATGTTACTTCAATCCACCCCTTCATGTCATATCTCTCAATAACATCATAATCCATGTAAGATAGCACTACTGGAGCTTTCCATCAATTCACCTGTAAACCTATGTCAGTATGCTTATCGTGCCCTGGCTAAAGCTGATATTCCGTCCTATTCCTGGTCATATCTCTCCATACTCCTATCGGCTTTAGGAACAGCAGTTGACTGATAACACCATATAATGCATGTTCCAATTCAACACTTGACCAGTCCCTGTCCATAAGTAATGTTCCTTGCAAGTAAAAACAACTCTATTCACAAACTACTAGGCACCTGCCATTTCACATCCTCTGCCTAGCTTAACCCTCTGTACATATATTACACAATGGACACACTCCCTGATTAGGACACAACATGTGGCAGTCCCATTACAGGTGCCATCTTATTCTAAGAATCCATGCCTGGAGGACAGCTATGTCACACATCACAACATACATGCATGTACAGCAACAGTGGTCTCCCATGCACACATGATAATCACAGAGAGCAGAGTAACAACAGCTAAACAATGGACAGCCAACTAATTCCTAATAGGGCACATGACATTCCACTTGGCATGGAGATACCGAGACACAATATGAAAACATGAGTAAACCAACATTCACACCAATCCTGAAATGTTATTACCTGTACCTAAGTCCAGACAACATACATATCCCACTTAAAACAAATGTACAAATGATGTACACATAGACCTACACGAGTCCCATTGCACTTACATCATCTCCCACAACAACAACACCTGTATGACAAATAGTGCAACCAAACCATGACATCTCAAAGTATGAAGTGACCCAAAACCAATGGCTGTCCAACCTGTTCACATCGGCTAGGCTAGGGGATGAAATTACTGTTCCACTCAACAAGATCAGCCCAAGTAACCATTGTGACATGATATAGGTGGCTAATACTATATGTTGCACTAGTATTGTTAGGAGATTGGCACATACTGCATGGACATTGCACATTTACTTAACTCCTCTAAAACAAAGGCTTTGGGATAATAGTGAGCTGTCTACATTTCAATGGCATGGAAATGCATGCTAAGACTAAATAGACAATGCCAGATACCCATAGCTCGATGTCCTACCGTTACAACCTTCACATGTCCCATAGTATGCTTATGAAGGGACAATGGGGACACCTCCACAAACCCATATGTACAGTCCAATACTGCCCATACCTGTTGACTGATTGAGATGCCAGACTCAGATGGATTCATTATCTGTACCAGGGCAAAAGGTAACTAGGCACTGTACCATATATGTCAGTCAGTCTATAGCAAATACAGCTCATCTACACAGATAGGAGTGGTCTGACAACTTAAAGTTACATATAAAAATTTAAATATGGACCTGGAAATACTAGATGTGTAGGATGCTACAGCAGCATACATACATATATATGACTGGGTGGAGTCACACATGTGGCTCCGTCAAATGTGCATCTCCACATGCAGTCATAGATCTAAATTGACACAGATGATCTAAATCTATACATGTACATGCTTAATGCCAGATCTCCATCTCTTAGTCAGGTAACTTGAGTACTATGTATTCCCAGTAGTCAACATACATGTAGCACCTACTATAGTATCACAGCTGCTAAAGTGTGACAGCAAACACCAATCTATCTGAGGGAAATACATGGATTCAGTCAGTACGTACCCTCTTTTGGCTGCTATGCTGTCCATCCACCTCAGGGTAGGCCACCGCCAAAATGCAGGACATTAGGAGAGTCAGGGTCTAACGGGCACCCCTCCCTCATTGGACCCATCCCCAGCTGGGCCTCAGTGGTCTTCCGGGCCCAGCGTCTCAGGCCTTCCCACTGCTTTTTGCACTGGGTGTTCCACTGACCGTATACCCCCAGGGTTTGCACTGTCTTGGCGATGGCACGCCAAATCCCCTTCTTCTGAGGGGCGTTGACCTACATGGATGACACAGACAAAAGAAGAAAGTCATGTACACATGCACCATACCAATAGGAGTGATCAGTGCAAATCAGTCACTGCAAGTAGGCACACATACCAATCCTCTCTGCAGACACACCTTCACAATAAGCCATGCATGCATCTACACCCTCATAAGTTCACATGCCTGAGGCAATGTCACAACACCTATCACACCTGGCTAGTCCATTGGACTCACCTGCTCCTCTGGTGCCGCATATAGCTGTTTATGCAGGGGTTGGACCTCCTCCACCAGCCTTTCAAGTTCTTCCGGGATGAAGGCAGGATCCCTATCACCTGCAGAACGTGGCATGATGGCTCCCAGAGGCAATACACAGCAGCACACGTTGTGGAGGTCTTGCTGGCAACAGTGTCAAGAGTCAAGTGAACAATACTGCTGAAAATGATGGTCTTGGCCACCACGTACATAACCATAAGTGCTGGCGGTCTTCGCCATTGGCCCAAGTCTGCCAAAGGCAATGTTAACCAAGTGCAAGTTGAACGGAGGTTGTGACTGCCTACTGCCATGACGACTTCCGCTGGTGGACTTAGGTCACTTCCAACTATCCACTATAGCAGGACAAGTGGCTGCCATTTTGGGCACCTTTCATCGATAGATGTGTTTACTAATCTGCGTCATTCACTTACTCCCCCAAAATGCTGTATATCAGTATGTAGTGTCATCATGTTTGTGCAACATATTGTCCAAAACTTTACAAAGTGAGTTGTTTTAGGAGTATATATGGTGAGAACTATGTAATGCACTCAGAGTTTCATAGTCTATGGGCAGGTATTGTTTGATTCCTTTATTGGAGCTAGTTTGTCTTCATTATTTTGGTCATAGGGATTTTCTATTAGGATGCTGTAATGGTTGGCTACTTCTGCTACAGGGACGTAGGCTAGTGCAATTCTTTTTTTATTTCAAAGGTAAATTGGCTGTTGGTGGTGTATTCCAAACTTAGGGGCCGATTACGAGTTTGGCAGTCCGAGGACCGCCAACTCACAATGGCAGTTGAACTGCTGCACTCCTGGTGGTCTCACTTCCAGATTACGATCCTTGTGGGGGAATGACCAGGAGACCACCACCAGTGCCAGGATAAGATTCTGATGGGTTGGCAGTGGTCAAAATCGTGGTCAGCCCCAGCGGTGCCCGTGGCGGGACCGCAGTGCTGATCATGACTCCACTTTCCGCTTGCCTTTTCATGGCAACTATACTGCCATGGAAAGGCTGGTGGAAAACCAGTGCTAGGGGCTACAGGGGGGCCTCTGCACTGCCCAAGACAATGTTGTGGGCAGTGCAGGGGCCCCTCTGACAGCATCCTCGGAATACGCATTGTCTGCTCTACAGACAGTAGATATTCCGAGGGTGCTGGTGTGTGATGGCATTGGCCTCAGTTTTCTAAGGGAGCCGAAGCCAGTGTCACTGCATTGTTTCCACCAGGCTGACCAGCGGAAACGACATAATAAGAATTTTCCACTGGTCAGCTCTGTGGAAACGTCATAATATAACGAGGGGTGAGGCCGCTGGCTTGACAGTGGTCTCATTCCCACTGCTTAAGTGGTTCAACGGTCAGACCACCATAGTTGTAATCGGGTCCCTAGTGCAGATTTTTGTAGATGTCGCCATATACTTTAGTCAAAATGATAGTAACACCCCTGTATTGCTGTGTGGGGGTATAATTTGAGTATAGATTGTATCACAGCTTATTCAAATTCAATAATTATTTTTGGGGAATCATAGTGGTTCATTTTTTGTGTTTTATATGAGTTAGCAGTAACATGTATCTACTACCTTGTTTGTTTGAGAGTAATGCATACAAAAAAAGGTATATATGTGTTTTGAAATACACCATGTATGGTGTATAGTTGGTATAATGGTTTGGGACATGTTTCTAATGTGCCATCCATCATCCATCTTCCATTGTTGATATTGAGCTAGTTTTAGTAAGATAGTAGGGGTAGCAAATATAGGTTTACTTTTGTCATGGCTTTCACTATCATAGAGCAGGAATTCTTCTTCTTTGTGGATGTTTGTAAGTTCTGATGGGATAATTATTTCTTTGAATGTTTTTGGAGTAGGTGCTCTTTCACTGGTAGCTCTTTTAGTTCATGTTATAAGGGGTTTTGAGGTGGGTATTAGTGGGAACTGGCCTTTTATAGGCTCTGGTGCATAGGGTAGTATGTCTTTAAATGTTCGAGATGTTGGTTTTTGGGAACTGGTGCTTGGATCCCTTATATTTTGTAATACTTCTCTTCAAATACTTCTCGTACTTCTATTTCTGTTACTTTGGGAGGGTGGTTATGCTTTTTAACATTTAATACTACAGTTTCTTTGGTAGTTGCCCTCCCATAGCAAGCATTTGAATAATATTTCATACACTTACAATTAGAATGTTGAGAAGAAGTATGTTTTGTCTCTTGTGTATCCCATGTACCATAGTAAATGTTTCCCCTTCTGTGATGTTTTATATTTTGCACCTTCTCTCATTTTTTCTTTATTTACCGAAACATTGTAAATATAGAAAAATAATTATTAATAATTCTTTATAGTTTATATACATTTAAATAGACATTATTGTGTTTTTTATAACTTACTGTTTTTTTATTGAGTGAAGTTTTGTCTTCTTGGCAACTTTTTTTGGGAAGGTTCTTTTTTAAACAGGTGTTTATTTCTGCTGGAAGATAAAAGATAGTTTTTATTTTTTGCACATACTACATTTTTGATGTTTATGGTCATTTACATTAATCTGAGCTGTAACTTTTGTTGTTTTAGTATATTAAAGGAATTTTTTTTTAAATATATTTACATTTGTTTGGTGGCATTTGAGGTGTTTTTGTTGATGGACTGTATTTGAAGTTTGAGTAATCTGTAGACAAGGATAAAAGTTAAATATTTTGTTAGTAAGTGAATTTTAAATAGTAGTGACTGATTACGAGGTTGGCTGTTCCTAGCGGTCCCAAGATGACCACTGTCGATGTGGGTGGCCAGAGGCTGGCAGTGGCTGCCAGACCATGACGGTCTTTCGTCTATGTGACCGCAAGCATCGTAGTACGACAATTGGACTGCTAACACTGCGGGCTGATTTAGATGCTGCCTACACAGCAGTACCAAGATTGCCAAACTTGTAATCAGACCCTTAATTTGTACAGGTGAATTTAATTAAGTTTACATTTTTAGTATAATTGTTGCTTACTTGTACAAGTGGATGTATAGTTGTATATGTTGTTGGCTTCTGTTTTGTAGGGAAAATCCAGCAAAGTTTCTTCCTCTTGAAAGGTTTGGTGTCTTTGGACCTATTTTTTGGTTAAATTCTATGGCTTTCATAATGTTTGTTTAGTTGGTGAAGCTATTTTATTGGTTATATTTTTTTAGATGTTTCTATGATTGGTTGCTTTAGTTTCTTTTTAATAATTCTTTTAATTATGTCCTTAATTGGAAACTGCTAATTAAGGTTTTTTTATGTTTGTATTCAAAGTAACTTATTTAATTTGAAGTTATCTGTATTTATTTAAAGTAAATAGTTATTTTATTTGTAAAAAATAATATGTGATGTATGTAAGTGGGGTGTAAATATCTGTAATTTGTGGTTAACAGGTGTTTTATGTTAATACATTTGAGATTTACGTTTTTGGGGTTAGTAAAATTTTATATTTTATCAGTTTATATATTATCATGTTTTAAACTGGTATTTATTATTTGTATTACCAACATTTTTGTTGTCAATATTGTTGGTTTCAATAAGTCACAATATTTTTGTTTTTCGATGTAAGTTAGTTTAGATATTTTTGTCATTGATATTTTTTGTCCAATATTTGTGTTTTTTTAATTAGTGTTAGAAATGGGGTCCTTGGTTGGCAGTCAGGTTACCCCCTCTCCAAGCAAGGACCCTCACTCTAGTCAGGGTAATGGTGAAACACACTTAGATAACCCTTGCTTCCCCCCTTGGTACCTTGGCACATGCAGTCAGGCTTCCTCAGAAGCAATATATAAAGTATTTGTACCAACACACACAGTAATACAGTGAAAACATTACAAAATGGATACCAAACCAGTTTAGAAAAATAGGTAATATTTATCAAATAACACCAAAATGACAAACATCCAACACACACAAGTTAAAATATGAATTTTTGCAAAGAATAAGAGTCTTAATCCATAAAAAACAATTTTGCACAAAGTAACTGGTTACTGTAAAATTTTAATCCGCATGGGTGAGCGTGCGTTGGAAAAGGCAGCGATGAGTCGATTCCTTCCTCACAAGGGAGGCCGTCCATCATTTATTTTCCAGTCAGGGCAACAATGTGTTGTTTTTCTCCCTCACAAGAGAGCAATGCATCGATTTCCAGATGGGGCACCTTGGATCTGCGCAGAGTTGGGTTGACTTTGACTCCCAGGGACGATGCTTGGAAAATACTGTTGCACGGCGCTAGAAAACCGTGCTGTGTGGGGTTTGTGTTGATATCAGCAGCCACAAGTGGTTGTTTCGGGTCCTTTCTCCAGCTGCAATGTATCGATCTCCCAGCCATGATGCAGGTGGAGCATCAACTTGCCCGCAAAGCTGGTGGCGCGTTGTTTATCAGCTGTGTTGCAGATGCTCTGTCAAAAATATCCCTGCACGGTGTTCTTTGGGTGGATTTTCAGCTCTTGTCTGCCAAATTCACCTTTTAAGGGCCAAGGGACTGGATAGGGCACCACTTAGCAGGGCAGGAGTCTCAGCAGAGAGGCCAGATGTTAGAAGAGGAAGTCTTTGATGGCCATCAGACTTCAAAACAGGAGGCAAGCTCAGTTCAAGCCCTTGGAGATTCTTCAAAAGCAGGAATATACCACAAAGTCTAGTCTTTGTCCCCTTTCACAGGCAGAAGCAGCAACTGCAGAATAGCCTAGCAAAGCACAGTCACAGGAAGGGGCAGCATTCCTCCTCAGCTCTTCAGCTCTTCTCCTTGGCAGAGGATCCTGTTGGTTCCAGAAGTGATCTAATTTTCAGGGGTTTTGAGTCCAATACTTGTACCCATTTCTGCCTTTGAAGTAGGCATACTTCAAAGGAAAGTCTCTGTTGTTCACAAGATCCTGCCTTGCCCAGGGCAGGCCCCAGACACACACCAGGGAGTTGGAGACTGCAAGGTGAGAGCGCAGGCACAGCCCTTTCAGGGGTAAATGACCACTCCTCCCTCCAGGCAATCCACAAACAGGCAGAGTCACAGAATGGTTTAAGCAAGAAAACCTACTGTCAAAAGGTGGCATTTTTAAACTAGCAATTTAAAAAACAACTTCAATAACAGATGTATTTTTAAATTGTGAGTTCAGAGACCCTAAACTCCACATTTCTCTCCGTTCTCAAAGGGAATCTGCACTTCAGTGAGGACTGAATTTAGCAGTATTTCGCTGTTAGGGGATGTTACACATTTCGGTACATGTCCCACCTTTAACATACACTGCACCCTGCTCATTGGGCTAACTAGGGCCTACCTTAGGAGTGCCTTACATGTATAACAAGAGAGGGTTTAGGCCTGGCATGTGGGAATACTTGCCAAGTCGAATTTACAAGTTAAAACTGCACACACAGACACTGCAGTGGCAGGGATGAGCCATGTTCATAAGGCTACCAATGTGGGTGGCACAACCAGTGCTTCACGCCCACTAGTAGCATTTGATTTTCAGGCCCTGGGCACCTCTTGTGCACTTTACTAGTGACTTACTAGTAAATCAAATATGCCAATCATGGATAAGCCAATTACACATACACTTTATACAGGAGCACTTGCACTTTAGCACTGGTTAGCAGTGGTAGAGTGCCCAGAGTATCAAAAACAGCAAACATAGAGTCCTTCACACAGAAACAACCTGGAAAGCAGAGGCAAAAAGTTAGGGTAGACCAAGCCAAGGATGCCAAGTCTAACAATTAGGTATAGTGTTTTGATATTTTTGTTGACAATATTAATGTCTTGATAATTTTGTAGGTTGTTATTTGTTGTGTTGACATTATGCCACTGAACTGTTGGTTAACAGGGTCCTGGTTGGGATAGAGATTTTTAGCACTACCTACCTAGATAACAATCAGGTATGACTCATCAAGGCCAGCAGGTGCCAGATGCGGCAGGAGTTTGTGTTTCATTTCATGCACCTAGTGGGTGGGGGCAAGGTACAGCCATCCAAGCCAAGACTGAGGCAATGAACCCCTCAAAATGAAGAGTAAAGAGAGAGCTTTCCTAGGCCCCACTGGATATTACAGGAGGTTTGTCAAGGGATAAGGCACCACTGCTGCCTTCTTAACTGAGATGGCTTCTAAGAAGCAGCCCAAAAAGGTGATACGGACAGAGCCCTGCCAGAAAGATTTGATACCTTCAAGGAGACCATAGGTATAGCACAAGTAATCAGGGCTCTGACTACTCCAAATACCCAGTAGTGTGGACAGATTCTTCAAACCATTGCACAGGGGCTGTGGTATCACAGCTGAAGCAGGAGGGAGTAGACCAACCTTCTAGCCTTTATTAGTTGAAGGTTTCTTTACAGGCAGCAAAGGTGAAGTGCTTTTGAAAGAGAAGCCTTTGCTGTGATCTGGGTACAGAAGTAGTTGAGACCATACCTGTTTGCGAGCCACTTCTGGAATCAAACAGACCACAGATCCCTCAGAGGACTCATGCAGATGAGGGGTGAAAATCTTAAAATCTTGAGGTGATCCATCTAACTATAGTAAATGGGCTTTATGGGTCTGACCAATCCAATGTTGATGGTCTATACGGGTTCTTCGGCCTTAGTGATGAGAACTCCTATAAGGGTGGGTAGTTCTCTGTACTTTCAGCTGGGTCAATGCATGTTAGACCTGACAGCCTATGTTGTGGTTGTTAATAATGAAAAGTAGATGTCGATGTACACCATGATACATTCACATGTAAAAACGAAATCATATCACTATTGCCAAATTCACCTGTTATGAACTCTCTGTCAACCCCGACACAGAAATTCATGGCAGGCAGGTTCTGAGACCAAGGCCTGAGGTTACTGATTGACAGGTCACAGATGGGGCAAAGAGTAGCCAGTAGACAAGAACAGGAAACTCAGATCCATCCCATAGTTAGGCGCAGCAACACCACAATGGTCCCAGGAGATTGGTCCCAATAAAGCACACATAGCCGGAGGGGTACGCGCTTTCCCAAAACAAAATACAGTCAGATGCCCCATGAAGTTAGGAACACTCAGCCAATCAGAACACAGCAAGCACAGCAACATGCCGCAATCAGGCACCCCTCATGCCATACATACTCTAAACATGGTAAAATTGGCTTACACCCAATTGGCACATTTAGGGGCATATTTATATTCTGTTTGCGCCAGAATTGCGTCATTTTTTTTTACGCAAATCCGACGCAAAGCTAACTCCATATTTATACTTTGGCGTTAGACCCGTCTAGCGCCAAAGATCTTGGAGTTTGCGTCATTTTTTAGCTCGGACACCTACCTTGCGTTAATGATATGCAAGGTAGGCGTTCCCGTCTAAAAAATTACTCCAAGGCATGTGCGCCTTATTTAAACTCCCGTGCAAAAATGACGCACGGGAGTGGGCGGGTCAAAAAAAATGACATCCAGCCGCTTTTGCGTCATTTTTTAACGCCTGGTCAGGGCAGGCGTTAAGGGACCTGTGGGCTCGGAAGGAGCCCAGAGGTGCCCTCCCATGCCCCCAGGGACACCCCCTGCCACCCTTGCCCACCCCAGGAGGACGCCCAAGGATGGAGGGACCCATCCCAGGGAACTTAAGGTAAGTTCAGGTAAGTATTTTTTTTTTATTTTTTTTGTGGCATAGGGGGGCCTGATTTGTGCCCCCCTACATGCCACTATGCCCAATGACCATGCCCAGGGGACATAAGTCCCCTGGGCATGGCCATTGGGCAAGGGTGCATGACTCCTGTCTGTGCTAAGACAGGAGTCATTTCAATGGGGGTTGGGAGTCAAACAAAATGGCGCAAATCGGGTTGAGGCTAATATTTTGCCTCAGACCTGACTTGCCCCATTTTTTGACGCCCAAGCTCCATTTTCCCCTACGCCGGCGCTGCCTGGTGTGGGTACATTTTTTTTACGCACACCAGTCAGCTGCGCCGGCTAACGTCATTCCATAAATAAGGCGCCCGCATGGCGCTTTGGAATGGCGTTAGCCGGCGTTAAAATTTTTGACGCACAACTGCGTTGGCGCAGTTGTGCGTCAAAAAGTATAAATATGGCCCTTAATCTACTTGTAAGTCCCTATTAAAGTGATACTAGAGCTACCCAGGGCTGCCAAATTAAATGCTAATAGTGGCCCTTCGGCACTTATTGTGCTACCCACTTATGCAGCCTTTTCAAACATGTCTCCGGTCTGTCATTTCAACCTAAGTACTCTTTTATACTGTTAAATCTACCTGGCAAAATAAACCAGTTTGCCAGGCCTTGACTCTCTTTTTCATACATATAAGTTACACCAATGGTAACCCCTATACAGGAATAAGACTGGGTGAATGTGTAAAATGTAGTATGTGTTTTTAAGTTTTATATGTCCTAGTAGTAAAAAAAAATCTAAAATTAATTTTTTACTGATATGAGAACTACCTCTCCCATGGGATTACTATGAGTTACCTTATTATTGCTCAAATTTGATTGGGAACATGTAGATATGTTACGTTTGGTCTCTAAAGAATTGTAATTTGAAATCATTTGTAATGGGAAAGTTACATTTTAATGAACAATTCTGAAAAAGGCCACTTTTAGAAAGCTGGCATCCTCTTGTTTAAACCATTTGGAGTCTGCAGCCTGTGTACCAGATCACATGACTGTGAATAGTTAGCAGCTGGTATTTCAGTATTCTTCCCAGACAGTAAGACCAAGTGGTCTAGCTTTTGACAGGTTGGCCCACCCTGGCAGAATGGGTGGGGTAAAGCTGTTCCCTGTCCCAATAAATTTCAAAGGGCGTGGTACAGCATGCTCTTGCTCACTGTGCCACTAGAGCAAAGCCACACCTGACTGAAGAGCACCAATCAGACCAAAACTGGTCTTGGGTTGCTTGTATTCCAGGTTCAGAGAGGACCTGGCTTGGCAGTTCAGGCTGAACTGTTGCTATTGAGACAGGGTCAAGACTGATTTGAAAATTGCTAGGTCTAATCTGAAGAGGCACTGTGGGAAAAGGAACAATGGGTTGAAATGCTACCCTGAGCAATTGCCAGTGGTTAAAGATATTGCACGCACCTCCCCATATTTTTTGTGTGTTTGTTGTACTGCTCTAAGTGGTCAGGGGTATGCCCATGCATGGGTCCTTTGCTCACTGTGTAACTAGAAAAAAACATCACCCTACTGAAGAATGCAAATTAATGTAAAATCTTTTTGGGTTTATTGTGTTCCGGTTTAGAGAGGACATGGATTGGAAGTTTGGGCTGAACTGTTCCTATTGGAGCAGGGTCAAGACTGATTTGCATATGGCTGGGTCTAATCTGAGGGGGCATGATGGGCAAAATAATGATGAGTTGCATTGCTACCCCAGGCACTTGCCAGTGGTTTGATGTATTCCAAGAATTCTCTCATCACCTTTTGTGTCTTTGATGTACCAGCCTCAGTAGCCAAGAGTATTCCCAGACATGGGTTTCCTGCTCTATGTGCCACTGGAACCAAGCTAGACCTGACTGAAGAGCCTGAATCAGGGCAAACCCAGTCTTGGGTTGCTTGTTTCCTGGTTCAGAGCGGACCTAGCTTGGCAGTTCGGGCTGTAATGTTCCTATTTGAGCAGAGTAAAGAATGATTTTAATTTAGCTGAGTCTAATCTGAAGTGGCAGAGTGGGCATAAGAAAGATGGGTTGGGATGCTACTCCAAGCAATTGCCAGTGGTTAGACTTATTGTAAGAATGCTCCCATCACCTTTTGTGTGTTTGCTGTAGGCTACTAAACCTTTCATCCATGGAAAATAGGAGACACAAAAAAGGCACACATCCAGACAAAATACAAAAATGGGAGAGAAGTTTGAGTGCAAAAATAGCACTTTATCGCTTCACATGTCCATTTTGAAGCCTAAGAAGGAGCAAAGGCCAGCATTAACACCACTGTGTGCTGAATGTCTTCCTCGTGCTCCCAGTATGTATACAAGTGGACAGCAAAAAACATACCATTACAACGGAACATTACAAGAACATTACAATGTAATTTCTTAAAAGGAACCAGTGTTGCATGGCTCATTAAGGAAACTTCTGCATCGCCTATATTCTGACTGTGCTGGGATCTAAGGAGGGTTGCGCTGGCTCAGTGATCTACTCCTGACACAGAAAATTAAGATCTTATTTGGTGGTCTGGTGCATTAACCAATGTGAATCTCTTTGTAGGTCTGTACCTGTTCTGCCACTAATTCCACTTCCTTTCCTAGTGCGACCAAATCTCACAGACAGCTCCTGTTACTCTTGTCTCTCTTTGTCTGTGGTGCTGTTTTGATAAAAGTATATGTTGCAGTTTCAGTACCATTGTCCACCTGCATTGTATTTGTGTATACTACAACCCTTCTCTGGTTTGGTTGTGTACATAAGGTGAAGCTGAAACATCTGTAACATTGAAGGAATGATAAAGCAAGGTCTTAATTAATTCACTAAAACAAGCGTTTTCTGTTTCAAGAAATCTGCCATCTATTTCCTTGCACTTGCTTCTTGGCTCATTTGTGCACCATTTTGACAAGCAGATGTTTTGCGTCAATTTTCATCAGTGGAGAACAAATGTTGGAGGCAAAGGGGCATATTTGTGAGAGTCTTGCATCATGTTAAATTTTTGACGCAACGGCGACATAGGCAGTACTCATTATTTACAAGTCGACGCATGTGGCCCAATGCGTCAGTTTTAGTAGGCCTGTGTCAAAAAATACCTGTCCAGAACTGGCTGCAACACACAGGGAATAAAATATGCAAAGTAGGCGTTCCCTTGTAAAAACTGAAGATGCATCATTGGCAAGCGGCGCGCAGGGGCTGAAATGGGTCAAAATTCCTACGCATTGGAAACCCAGGCAGAGTAAATGACGCAATGACTTTGATACATAAAGAAAACATACACAAAACAGTTTGACAAGCTCAACTATGCCATGGAGGTGCTCATTCTTTGGCTGGGACTTGCAAGAAGACCACCACCACCATATCCACCACCACTACATAGGCAGCACAGGAGAAGGGATTGAGTTTTTGTCTGAGGACTTCTCTTATTTACCTCAGGTAGGATGAGGTAATCACTTACTACAGACTGAGGAGGGAGTCTATTAATGAACTACTGAACCAGAATGTGCCAAGGCTTCAGTCACCAACTGCCAGGCCAACTAACATCCCTCCACAGGTCAAGCTGATGGCAGTCCTCCACATGATGCCATCTGGTTCATTCAAGTGCACAACAGCCAGAGTGGCACAAATATCACAACCATCTTTGTCTGCCTTCTTATCCTCCATACTGGATGCTATCATCAGCCTCAGACCCCAGTATGTCACTTTCCCCAAGACACAACAGCAGCAGCTGTATACTGTAGGAGGCTGGCCTGGCTTATAGTGGGTACATGATGGTACTTACACCTTGTGCCAGGTCCAGTTATCCCTTATTAGTAGATTAGTAGTGTTCTAGCAGCTTAGGTTGAACTAGGAGACATGCAAAGCTCCTACTATACCACTTATATCATATAGCACTATATCGTAAGAATCACAATACTCAGAGTTACTAAAAATAAAGGTACTTTCTTTTAGTGACAATGTGCCAAAAATATCTCAGATTATAAACTACCTTAGGAGGTAAGTAAAATACACAGAATAAACACACAAAACAAAATCAGGTAAGTAAACAGTTAGAAAAGTAGTGCAAACACTGTAGAATACAATAGGATGCAATAGGCCTAGGGGCAACACAAACCATATACTACGAAAGTGGAATGCAAACCACTTAGGGACCCCAGGCCTAGTTTAGTGTGTAGAGGGTTGCTGAGAGTGTAAGAAAACACTAAGGGTGTCCAAGATACCCCACCCCAAGACCCTGAAAAGTAGGAGTAAAGTTACCCTAATTCCCCAGAAACACACTAAAGTCGTGATCAGAGATTCTGCAAATACCACAACTGACTGCAAAGCACTGAAGATTGATTCCTGGACCTGTAAAGGAAGGGTATCAAGTCCAAGAGTCACAAAAGTGTCCGGGTGGCAGGACCCCACTAAAACCCAGATGAAGGTGCAAAATAGCTGCCTCTGGGTGGAAGAAGCTGAAGATTCTGCAACAACGGAAGATGCCAGGAACTTCTCCTTTGCATAGAAGATGTCCCACGGTGCGCTGGAGGATGCAGAGTTGTTTCCATGCAGAAAGACCACAAACAAGCCTTGCTAGTTGCAAGGGTTGTGGTTGAATAAAATGGGTGCTGCCTGGGCCCAGGAAGGACCAGGAGGTTGCCTCTTGGAAAAAGAGACAGAGGGAGCACTCAGCAACACAGAGAGCCCATGCAGAAGCAGGCAGCACCTGCAGAAGTACTTGAACACAGGTTCAAGAAAACTGAGCATGCAGTCGTCTCACCACTACAAAGGAGGGTCCCATGAAGCCGATGATCAACTCAGAGAGTTGAGCAACAAAGGACAGAGTGCAGGGGACCTGGGCTGTGCTGTGCACACAGGATTACTAGCAAAAGTGCACAGAAGCCCTAGCACCTACAGTTCACGCAGTACAGAGGATTACTGTCTGGCATGGGGAGGCAAGGACTTACCTCCACCAAATTTGGACAGATGGACTGTTGGACTATCGGGGTCACTTGGATCCAGCTCCTGTGTTCCAGGGACCACGCTCGTCAAGATGAGAGGGGACTCAGAGGACCAATGAAGCAGAAGTTTGGTGCCTGCGTTATAAGGGGGAAGATTCCGTCGACCCACAGGAGATTTCTTCTTGGCTTCCAGTGCAGGGTGAAGGCAGACAGACCCCAGAGCATGCACCACCAGGAAACAGTCGAGAAAGCTGGCAGGATTAGGCGCTACAATGTCACTGGTAGTCTTCTTGCTACTTTGTTGCGGTTTTGCAGGCATCCTGGAGCAGTCAGCGGTCGATCCGAGGCAGAAGTTGAAGAGGGAGATGCAGAGGAACTCTGGGGAACTCTTGCATTTGTTATCTGACGAAAAGTCCACAGGAGAGACCCTAAATAGCCCTCAGAGGAGGATTGGCCACCTAGTCAGGTAAGCACCTATCAGGAGGGGTCTCTGACGTCACCTGCTGGCACTGGCCACTCAGAGTCCTCCATTGTGCCATCACACCTCTGCTTTCAAGATGGCAGAGGTCTGGGACACACTGGAGGGGCTCTGGGCACCACCCCTGGGGTGGTGATGGACAGGGGAGTGGCCCCTCCCCTTTCCTTTGTCCAGTTACGCACCAGAGCAGGGGCTGGGGGATCCCTGAACTGGTGTAGACTGGCTTATGCAAGGAGGGCACCATCTGTGCCCCTCAAAGCATTTCCAGAGGCTGGGGGAGGCTACTCCTCCCCAGCCCTAAACACCTATTTCCAAAGGGAGAGGGTGTAACATCCTCTCTCAGAGGAAATCCTTTGTTTTGCCTTCCAGGGACTGGGCTGCCCAGACCCCAGGAGGGCAGAAGCCTGTCTGTGGGTTGGTAGCAGCGGTATCTGCAGTGAAAACCCCAGAGAGGTAGTTTGGCAGTACCCGGGGTCCATGCTGGAGCCCCGGGGATGCATGGGATTGGCACCCCAATACCAGATTTGGCATGGGGGACAATTCCATGATCTTAGAAAATTGCATGGCAATATTTGGAGTTACCATTGTGAAGCTACATATAGGTAATGACCTATATGTAGCGCATGCATGTAATGGTGTCCCCGCACTCACAAAGTCTGGGGAACTTTCCCTGAACTATGTGGGGGGACCTTGGCTAGTGCCAGGGTGCCCTCACACTTAGTAACATTGCACCTAACCTTCACTAAGTGAGGGTTAGACATATAGGTGACTTATAAGGTACTTAAGTGCAGTGTAAAATGGCTGTGAAATAACATGGACGTTATTTCACTCAGGCTGCAGTGGCAGTCCTGTGTAAGAATGGTCTGAGCTCCTTATGGGTGGCAAAAGAATGCTGCAGCCCATAGGGATCTCCTCGAACCCCAACACCCTGGGTACCTAGGTACCATATACTAGGGAATTATAAGGGTTTTTCAGTG
The DNA here is from genome assembly GCF_031143425.1 of Pleurodeles waltl. Lineage (NCBI taxonomy): Eukaryota > Metazoa > Chordata > Amphibia > Caudata > Salamandridae > Pleurodeles > Pleurodeles waltl. The sequence goes on along the minus strand of NC_090443.1, from coordinate 580,740,683 downwards.
TGCCAATCAGAATGTGTAAAAATGGTCACTAGCCTGCAGTGACAATTTTAAAGACAGAGAGAGCATAAGCACTGAGGTTCTGGTTAGCAGAATCTCAGTGACACAGTTAGGCACTACACAGGGAACACATTCAGGCCACAACTATGAGCACTGGGGTCCTGGCTAGCAGGATCTCAGTGAGACAGGCACAAACAAACTGACACACAAGTGAAATTGGGGGTAACATGCCAGGCAAGATGGTACTTTCCTACATATACCAAGCAAGGCTTCTATGCCATTGCATGATTTCCACAGGTGCTACGTGCTGTGGACTTGCCCACATGTTCAACTGGTTCACCCTGCAGCAACATCACATCTGTACAGGAACTGAAAGTGCATGTATTCCATCAATGTGCAGGCTATTGTGGACCACCTGGGGATGTTTTCCAATGTGCTGGCAAAATACAGTGGAGTGCACATGATGCTTACATCTTCAGCATTCTATCACTTCAGGAATGGGTATTATGGGAACAACCTACTTGTTAGTAAGCAAATCTGAAGTACATAACAGATCCATTAACAGTAAATAATGTATGACAAGATAGCCATCTCTGTGTTTGTCATCCAAGATAGGGTCAGAGGTATGAGGGGCGTGCCTAATACTTGCACTGTGTATCATGGCACATGTGCAGTACAAAACCACAAATCAAACATGTTAAGACAAGCAAAGTCACTGTGTGTTTCTTTGAATGGTGTTAAGATCTAGAGCAATGCAATGCTTTGCAAAATACAGTATTGCATTTCTTTGTGCAAGTGAGGGGTTACATGTCCATTGTGTTTGTGTCCTCATGCAACTTCCAGAGTTCATGAGGAATGTGATGTATACCACACCAGGTACATTTTGAAATGTGTCAAATCAATGATTTCCTCAGGTCATGTGGGGCAAGGAATATTAACTTAAATCACCCTTTATGCTCCTGCTATGTATGTGTGCTGCATTCCAAGGGACACATACATAGACTATCAGGCCTCCAAGGGTTCATCCTGTGCAGGTTGGTGGCCCCTCCTGCACAATGTGTATCCCACATGAAATGCAGACACACAGGAACCATTTTGCAAGTGTGCCTATCTCTGTGCTAGGCAGCCCATTGTGTAGCAGTGCTGGTTTAAAATTCAGGAATGTGCTATATGGCCTAAATATTGTCCACCACTGCCCTTTCACAGTGATGCTGTGCAGTGCTGATAGGTGACTTGCTGCATTGTACAGTGCCACATTCCATTCCCAACGCACTGCAACATGCAGAAAATGATGTCCCACATTGAGAAGCACTTACTATTATGTCAATGGCAGCAACTACAGAACATCAGTGACTAGTAATGTGTCATTTTACTCTGTGTGAATGAATGGAACCACATCCTCTGCAGCAGGCAATGAATCACGATTGAACCATGTGGTAGGCCAGACAAGACAATATGAATACAAAGGCAACACAAGAAAGAAGTGTGACATAAGTGTCTCCTTAATTGCATACCTACTCTATGAATCAGTCAAAGCTGAACATTTTCAGGGGAGTGAGAACAAGTATTTTGTAAATGAGTAAGTGTGTCACACATGCCAGTATACTGGTATATTGGCGAACGTGTCAGGAGCAACACAGTGATAAGTCTTTTGAAAGGCCATATGTGCCATGCAATGTTAGTGTAGACCCCAGACATTGGTAAATGTCAATACTGGCTAAGAATGTGGCATCAACAGTACAAAGCACACATATGCTTCAGGAATACCTACAGTCCACATACAGACATACACTTAGGTTTACAACCACATTGACAGATGCAATTAATGTGATGGCCCACCTGTTCTGTGAGGTAAACTGCCCAAATGAAAAGCATATCAATTCAGCAATATGAAACTCACAAAGTCAAACACAATGCGGGCAAACATGGCATACATCAGTCATCAACATAGAATTCAACCTGGATGAGGCACCACAATGTACTCAGGACACCAATCTAAATAATCATTTGCCACAGCAATGATAATAGAAGCATCACATACAGATTCCCAATCTCCTACAAGTCACATTAAAACACATACATTTGAAGACCAAATACTCGATACAACATCAATATGTCACACATAGAGATGCCTCACATTGCAAAATGTATGAGTCAACGCAAGTGCATCATGATAAACTGTCTGATGAAAAGCAGCAGCAGAAGTTTGTCAATAAATCATACAACTAGCCATGGAATATGTTTGGAATGCACCACACTTACTCACCAAAATCACATGCTAATGTAAGTGAAAAATTCAGAGGCTCTGTCATTGTCATGTACTGAAGCAGAAACATCGGAGGTTCCACAGGGACATATGTGTGTATCAGTGTGAAACAGAATGGTACTGACACAACCTACCAAAAATGAGCAAAAGGCCAAAAATAAGATCTACACACTGTCATTGTGCACATGCAGTGAGTGCACATAACCTACAGTGGCAATGAACCTTTCAAAAGACCTATCACTGTAAGCTACTGCTCAAATATTATCGTATGCATGTGGAAGTGTCCACAGTATCATGACATGCACATCTTTTGCTATGACACAGAGAATTGGAATGTAAGAAATGTTGAATAAAATGGGGAACAATATATGTAAATATATTGTCAAATACTGATAGAAATGGGTATGAGTCATTCAATACACATAACAGACATGTGTAGGAATGTGGGTGTAAAAATCACCATAATCGTTGATTGAAATATGTTTTTGTCTATTTTCAACTGACCAAGGATATAGTCTGCAGCCATGGGTCATGACCCTAATTGGACACCCCCACACAGAGGTTGAATGGCACTACAACCAGATGCAAGGCTTGACTAGGGGCATTGTTGAGAAAATGTTTGGTGTGCTGAAGTCCCACTTCTGCTGCTTGGACATATCAGGGGGGAAGATGGTTATACTCCCCCTAATTGAGTGCAAAATAATACTTGTATTTGCATCCTACACAACATATGTGTACCAAGAAATGTCCGTTGGGACGTGCCCCATGAGGAGCAGGAAGCAATGGAGGAGAATGAGGATGAGGACGAGGACGAGGACAGAGGAGAGATGGAACACACAATGGCTGGTAGGTGGCGACACAACCTGGTATGATAATAGAGATGTGTTTATCAATATCACAGCACCTGAAGGATACAGAGATGTCAAGAGTTTGATCTGTCCATCTGAAAACGTTGTCAAAAACATATGTTTACACATACACAATCATTGAACATGGTTTTCTAGAGGAAATAGGATTAACACTTACCGCTTCATGGCTAGAGTAGTCTACCCCTGCCCTGAGTATACAAGTGCAAAGTTGAGGGTATCACTAATCATGTATGATCCCAATGGGGAAACAGCATTTGAGTGTGTCCCATTAATAGGCCTGTGTCTCCTCTTGGACCAGGAGTAGATGTACTGCTAATTCTTATGATAGGAGTGAAACTGACCTCATGTGTGATTGGCATAATGATGTACATTGCACATCAGTTGTGTGCCTGACCTGTCCATACTTCATTGCATATCAAAAAAGAGAGGGACTGGGAGAATTATGGTCCAGTGTACGGTCTCCCAAGACCTGAACATATAAATAGAAATAATACACTGTTCCAACGACTACACGTGCAGGGTTAAGAAGAGTAAGTGGTTTCAGGAGAGCCGTCAAAGATCCACTAGGATGCCAAGCTTCATCACTGGGCAATCTCCTCGTCAGACCGGTGCTGCAATGTCTGTCGGACCACCCCAAATATGGCGGTGGTACTTTACCGAAGAGTGTACAGCAGATACAGTTAGGTCTGAAGTGAATAATGACTGTTGGAAAAAATGTAGGAAAGACAAGTAAGTTAAAATTGGCTCAGAGCCTTAAGCATCATAATTTTACGAAACAGGGAAAGGTTCAGGCCAAGATTAAAAAAGAAACAGGGGGAGTGGATGCGGGGAATAATGTCTCACTACACTCCATAAAAAGGAAAAAGGTAGTGTACCTAATCCGAACGCAATCTGGTCAACATGTTTCGAGTCTCTACGGTCAAAAAATGATCCCATGATGCTTCATCAGGACCGTAACAGCTACTTCTCCTATTTATATATGCAATAATAAGTGCTGAGTAGTCACTTACTGAGCAAGGACTATTCTTCAACGTCGATTGGTCACTCAGTCACCCATTCCATAGTAGAGAATAGGCATCATAGGTCTCCAGGCGCGCGGCTGAGGGCAGGTTTACCGAGGTACCAAGGACAGATTTAATAATTCTTCTTTGGTTTGAGGCTTGCACGTTCCTATGATGCCTCGGACGGCTGCCCACTGGGGATGATTGCCATGTCAGCTGTGGTGGCACTGTCTGAGCACGTTGCAGGGCTATTGGCAGTGGTTGCGGCGGTGTCTGTGGTGGAGGTGCTGGCGGTGGTGCATGTGTCTGCACCTGTTGAGGGACACAGCAGGACGTCTCCTGCAGCCTCGGATGGCTGCCCACTAGGGGTGATGCTGGTGACTGTTGGTGAGGCAGCAGACGTGCAGTGTTGGTGGCGGTGCTGGTGGTGGTGCAGGTGGCAGTGCAGGTGGCAGTGTCCACCGCTATACAGGTTGCTGTTCTGGTTGACAGAAGGGGTGACTCTGGTCCCTCAGCCAGAGCCTCCTTGCCCTGTCCTGACCTGCTCTTCGGCTTGTGTCCCTTCCCCACCTTTGATGTCACTGCTGGTGCCTTGCCACTGTCCCCTTGTGGCTTGGAGGAGACCTTGCTTGCTGGTAGGTGCGGCTTCTCCCTCTGGCACGTGGGCACATTCTTCACCTTGGCAGGTAGTGGAATGGCCTGCTCCTTGGCCTTGCTAGGTGGCACACTGGCAGTCCTGATGGGTGGCGCCTGCGATGTGACCGGACTTGCTGAGACCACTGTGCTGGAGGATTTAGTGGCAGAGGTGCTGAACTGGGACCTGGACAGCCTGGCCCTAAGGGAAGGACGGGGGAGAGGTGTAGGGAAGAGGTCAATGTTAGCCAGGAAAAGATTCTTAGACACACTGGGATGGGAAGATGGAGGGGGTTTGGGAGTGGAGGAAGAGGTAGTGGTTGTAGGAGGTGTATCTTTGCTGAATTTGGGTGAAGGTGCATGAGCCGGAGGCTGTTGTGAGGTGGATGGCTGTTGGGTGTGTGCCTGCGTTTGTGTAGTTTGGGAGGAGGGCTCACAGACACACTGGGAGAGGACACAGGGGATGTGTGAATGGTAGTGGGGTGGTGAGTTCACTTGAGGGCTGTGCGGTGATAGGCGTGCTGGTGATGGAGGTAGTGGATGAAGATGTAGTGCATGCAGGTGTGAGTGGAGACGAGACAGGGAGGGAGGAGGAGGACGTGGAGGAGGGGGACACAGTGGAGGCAGTGGATGTTGGTGTGTCTGCATGGGGATGGTGCTTCTGTGAGTGCCGGTGGGATGTGTGGTGCTTATGTTTGCCATGTCCACTCTTGTGTGTTGATGAGTGTACATGCGGGTCAGATGGTGTGCTTGGGATAGGCTGAGGTACAGGGGACTGGGTCTGGGTGGAGGAAGTTGGAGGGGGGAGGCTGGACACAGGAACAAAGGCTGCCATCAGTGCTGAGGCCAGAGCCTGAACTGTTCTCTGTTGGGCCGCCTGTCCAGAATGAATGCCCTCCAGGTATGCATTTGTTTGCTGCAAATGCCTCTCAACACCCTGGGTGGCATTCAAGATGGTAGATTGCCCAACAGTGAGGGATCTCAGGAGGTCAATAGCCTCCTCACTGAGGGCAGCAGGGCTGACTGGGGCAAGGGCTGAGGTGCCTGGGGTGAAGGAGATACCCACCCTCCTGGGTGAGCCCGCACAGGAAACACAAAGAGGGGCTGCTGGGAGGGCAGTAATGGTGGGGGGTGGCGGCTGTACCTGTTGATGTGGTGGGCATAGAGGTGCCTGCCACCGCAAGAGAGCTCCCATCAGAGGAGGAGTCGCTGTCGCTGGTGTCTGCTCCTGTCCCCGTCGTGGAGCTCCCCTTGCCCTCTGTCCCACTGGTGCCTTCTGACTCCGTTACTGCCCCCTCCAGGCCCATGTGGGATATAGCTCCCTCCTGCTCCGGTCCCACTGCTCCTCCACCAGATGATGCTAATGCACGCAAGGACAGGGTGACAAAACAAAAGGGGGGCGGAAGACAAAGGAGACACATGGTCAATGCATGCAGAACCACTACCGTTGGCAGACACAACACACAGGGAGCAACCCTATGCACTAAGCCATGCACTGACAGGGCAGGGGAAAAGCACATGCCCATGGGGGACTCTGCCTAGACCCATTTGATGCACAGCTGGAAGCCATAGGAGCCTGTCTAGCTGTAGAGGGCATACACCACCTTTGGGGTTGGACAGGGAATGAGGCTGCAAATCAATGGATCTACCTTTGCGCGTCTGCCCTGGCCTAGGGGAACCCACAACCCACTTCCCCCACCCAGACACCTTGTAATGCACGCAGAGTCAGCTGAATGAGAGTGTACTCACCCCCTTGTGGCTGCTGTGCCCTCAAGCGCCCATCCAACTCCGGATATGGCACCGCCAGGATCCGGTACATCAGGCGAGTCATGGTGCGACGGGCACCCCTTCCGCATTGGGAGGCCATCCCCAGCTGGGCCTCTGCCATCTTCTTGCTCCAACGGCGCAAGTCCTCCCATCTTTTCTGGCAGTGGGTGCTCTGTCTATGGTAGACCCCCAAGGACCTTATTTCCTTGGCGATGGCTTGGCTGGTGGGTGCTGACCTAGAGGAAAAGTGAAGTTATAATGGATGTTACCCTCCCATACAGTTCTTCTCACACATTGCCCACAAACCTCCCAGTCTGGCCCAGACATACATACACACACCATCCTCACATGCTGGCCTTTCCCCCCGTCTCTTCCATCCATGACATAAAATCATGTGCCATCCACCATGCACACAGTTTACTCACCTTTTCTGGAGGACCATACAATTGCTTGTACTGGGGGAGGATCCCATACACCAGGTTCTCCAACTCCTCCACAGTGAAGGCAGGGGCCCCCTTCCCAGACACTGTAGCCATTGTCGCTTCCAGAAACAGGTCACAGCAGCACTTGCAGTGTAGGTCCTCTCCTGTTGAATGTCAGGTATCAAGTGAGGGAACTGATAGAAAATGGCGGTCACGTCCTTGGCGGTGCGTACCGTCACGACCGGGGTACCTCGTCATTGGCTCCTGGAACCCATAGGGCCCAATGATAACCAATGCTGGATTACGCAGCGGTCTTCGACTGCCTACCGTGACGGTGTACAATGCCAGCGCAGTTACATCATTTCCCCTTTGTCCCACCTTACAGGTCAGGCAGCCACCATTTCAGGGGGCCACATGACAGGCCAAATAACTGTGTCTCACCTATTTAGGCCAGGAATACCAACAGACAAAGGCACATAGAGAAATGTTAACGTTAGTGCTAAACAGCCTTATGAAACCTATGTGTTGTATGACCCTGCTCACTGTTCTCCTCCATAGGGCACGTCCGCTGTGGCAGGTGATGAGATGGCGGCATCCTCCGATGTACAGACCCCTGGTGGACCTGTCGACAATGGAAGACAGACACATAATTATCACTTACACACTTGATCGTGCAACAATCCAGGAACTGTGTGCCCAGTTGGAGCCTGACCTGATGTCAGCTATCCGCCATCCCACAGGAATCCCCTCTCTAGTGCAGGTCCTGTCAGTACTCTATTTCCTGGCTAGTGGGTCTTTTCAAGCAACAGTAGCCATGGCATCAGGGATGTCCCAGCTAATTTTCTCTAACATGTTGTCCAGAGTGTTATCTGCCCTGCTGAAACACATGCGCAGCTACATCGTTTTCCCTTAGGTGGAGGATTTGCCCACAGTGAAAGCTGACTTCTATGCCCTGGGACATATCACCAACATCATTGGTGCCATTGATGGTACACATGTGGCATTTGTCCCCCCCCTGCAGGAATGAACAGGTGTACAGAAACCAGAAAAGCTACCATTTTATAAATGTGCAGATGGTGTGTTTGGAAGACCAGTACATCTCCCATGTGAATGCCAAGTATCCTGGCTCAGTACATGACGCTTACATTTTGAGGAATAGCAGCATCCCTTAAGTGATAGGGCAACTCCAGAGGCACCATGTGTGGCTAATAGGTGAGCCTAAAGCCCCACACAGTTTAATTTGCTGTCTGGGTATGGGAGATTCCCTAATGTTTGGAGGATGTCTAACTGTTGTCCTCGATATTTGCAGGTGACTCGCTACAATGAGGCGAACTAGGAGGATAATAGAGCGCACCTTCGGCCTCATGAAGGCCAGATTCCAGTGCCTTTATCTGACAGGTGGCTCCCTATACTACTCACCAAAGAAGGCGTGCCAGATCATCGTGGCCTGCTGTATGTTGCACAACCTGGCTTTGAGACACCAGGTGCCTTTTCTGCAGGAGGATGGGCCTGATGCTGGTCTTGTGGCAGCTGTGGAGCCTGTGGACAGTGAAGAAGAAGAGGCAGATGAAGAAGATGTAGACAACCGAAACATCATCATGCAATACTTCCAGTGAGACACATGTAAGAGGATGGAACTGCTTCCCACATCTCATACTATTGTAGGACCTAGCATAGGTCTGCCTTTTTCACTCTGTGTATGGACCCTGACTTGTCACTTTGGCTTTCCATTTCACAGATCTGGGTCCCAATTTATGCCCTCTGCTATGTTTACTCCTGGCCTACAGCTGTGTAACATTGGTATGTGAACAAGTACATTGACATTGCAAGATTTCGGAGATGTTGCAATTACACATTTGTGAAAGCTCAGACTGACTCCAGATTGTTTGGTGATTCAAGGGTGTTTATTTCAGTGCTAATAAGTGGAGGGGGTGTGAAATGGGCTGCGTTGATGGTGGAGGAATGTCCATGGCATAGTCCAGTCGTCTCTTGGTCTCACAGGTGCATTGTCCAATGGGGCATAGGAAGGGGAGCAATGGCAGTTTAAGGTGGACAGGGTGACAAAGTGGGGCAGAAGGGTGACATTCAGGAGGGTCTTATTTCCTGGCGGGGGTCTTGGCAATGTTCTCTGTCCTGTTCCTGGATCTCAGGGACCGTTTGCGGGGTGGTTCTCCTTCTGCAGGGGGTGGAGTGCTGGTGGCCTGTTGGTCCTGTGGCGGGGCCTCCTGTCCACTAGCGCCGGCAGAGGTGGAGGGCTGTTCATCATCCGGACTAGTGTCAGGGGCCCGTTTGTGTCCCACTGTGTCCCTCACGGTGTTGACAAGGTCTGCCAGCACCCCTGCAGTGGTGACCAGGGTGGTGTTAATGGACTTCAAGTCCTCCCTGATCCCCAGGTAGTGTTCCTCCTGCAGCCGCTAGGTCTCCTGAAACTTGGCCAGTACCATGCCCATTGTCTCCTGGGAATGGTGGCATGCTCCAATGATGTTGGAGAGTGCCTCGTGGAGAGTGGGTTCCATGGGCCTGTCCTCCCCCTGTCGCACAGCAGTCCTCCCAGCTTCCCTGTTATCCTGTGCCTCTGTCCTCTGAACCGTGTGCCCACTGCCACTGACCCTAGGTCCCTGATTGTCTTGGGTTGGTCGGTTTGCCTGGGTTTCCTGTAGTGGTGGACACACTGCTGATTGATGTGTCCTGGGGACAGAGGGATGGGCCCGCTGGGTGGGTGCTGTGCTGGTGTTTCCTGAGGGGGGAGGGTCTTTGGTGGCTAGTGACAGTGGCAGGGGAACCGACTGTCCAGAGGTCCTGGATGGGCCGAGCTGGTCATCTTGATCCAGGCATGCAGAGCTGCTGTCATCACTGTGGGCCTCTTCTGTGGGGGGACTGGAAATGTCTGGCACCTCCTGTCCGGTGACGTTGGGTATGGGTCCTGTTGAGGTGTAACTGTATAGTTTTAGTATCTGTGTGTGCCATCTTGTGCATTGGGTGAGGTACCCTCTACTTCTGTGCTTGCATAATTATGTTTGCCCTTTTGTGATAGTTGGTTTGGGGTCTGTGTGGGTATCTGTACTGGACATGCTTTGGTGACGGTGGTCCATGCATAGGTGTTGCATGCAGGGCCTTGGTGTTGAGATGTGTGGGTTGTGATAGTGGGACATATGTGAGGTGATGGAGTGATGGGAGTGGGGGTAAGGGTGGGGGTATATGATGGCATGCAGGTGGGGTGTGGGGGATATGGTAATAAAGATATGACTTACCAGAGTCCAGTCCTCCTGCTACTCCTGCAAGGCCCTCAGGATGCAGTATTGCCAAGACTTGCTCCTCCCATGTTGTTAATTGTGGGGGACGAGGTGGGGCTCCACCGCCAGTCCTCTGTACAGCAATCTGGTGTCTTAATACCACTGAACGCACCTTCCCCCGTAGATCGTTCCACCTCTTCCTGATGTCATCCCGTGTTCTTTGGATGCTGTCCCACTGCGTTGACCCTGTCGACGATTTTCCGCCATAGGTCCATCTTCCTAGCAATGGAGGTGCGCTGCACCTGTGATCCGAAAAGCTGTGGCTCTACCCAGATGATTTCCTCCACCATGACCCTGAGCTCCTCCTCTGAAAACCTGGGGTGTCTTTGAGGTGCCATGATGTGGTGTGGGTGATGTGTGAGGGGATGTGTTGGTGTGTGTTGTTTGAGGCGCTTGGATGTTGTATGAGTGATGGTGTTGCGTGTCTGTGGATGCTGGTTTTGCGTTTGCTAATCTCTCTCTCTGTGCTTCGTCCCAAAAATGAGCTGTATGGGTTTCTGGGTAATATGAGTGTGTGTTTTATAGTGTTTTGGGTGTGTGGGTGTGGTGTGTGTATGTGTATCAGGTGTGTGTATTTTGAATTGTCCAATGTAGGTGTGTTTTGTAAATGTGTGTGTATTTTGAGCGCAGCAGTGTGTACCACCACGTTGATTTGTGGGTCGTGATAGTGTGGGCGTATTCTTGTTGGCATGACGGTGTAGGTTTTGGTATTGCCAGTTTATCACTGACCTTTGGTGTGGCAGACTTGTGTGGGTGTCTGTTTGTGGCGGATTCTAAGATGTGGGTTGTAATACCTGTAGTGGAATTCCGCTGCCGCAACAGTACATTGGCGGTCTTCAGCACGGCGGAAAGCAGGATTTACCGCCAGGGTTGTAATGAGGGCCTAAATCTCTGCAAAGAACGCACAGCCTGCCAGAATGGATGCACAGCCTGCCCTGCGGGGAGAAAATCACCACAATGCTAAACCAGAGCAATGCAGCCTAGCTCTCTGAGTGGAGATCGACGCAGCACCAGCATTCTGAATTGAACTGCAACACAAGGAGCACTGGATAGAGACATTACCGAGCCGGATCAACTCAGCCCGACTTCATGTCAGAGGAATTGACACAGCTCCTGCCAAGCGACAGAAATTTTCCCACATCGTCCACCAGATGGACACAGCTCCTGTTACTTCGTCCTGCACACCCAGGATTTCTTTGCATCGTCCCCGGGGGATCCAAATACCCCACAACCCAGAGAGGATCGATGCCTGTGCACCAGAAAGCAATGCAAAGCCCTTTCTGCGTGGAAAAGCGTTGACGCATTGAATGTGTGCGCCCGGAGAAACCAACACATACCTCCCCGTTTTCACGTATCTCCTCCTCTGCGATCCCATATAAATTATTTAGACGCATACCAGGTACTTTCCCCTCACAAGAGACCATTGTTGTTTTTAAGAACTATAGACTCTATTTATCATTACAAAAGTGATATTTCAACTTGTATTTATCAATTCTTGATCGATTTTTACCTTAATCTACACAGACACATATTCTATATTTCTCTAGACCTGTGTGGTGTATTTTTGTGGTGTTATACTGTGTTATTGCATGATTTATTGCACAAATACTTTACACATTGCCTTCTAAGTTAAGCCTGACTTCTCAGGTCAAGCTGCCAAAGGGTGGGCACAGGATAATTTGGATTGTGTGTGATTTAACTTGACTAGAGTGAAGGTCGTTGCTTGGAAAGGGGGTAACCTAACTGCCAACCAAAGAGCCCATTTCTAACACTCACACACCTATTCAAAATTAGTGTTGTAGTGCGTCACAGTCACCCCTGCTCAAAATCATCTCAATGAAAAGAGCCTTGAGGCTCTATGGGTGATTAGCTGCACTTTAGAAATCACTGATTGATTGATTGACTGTGCATAGTAACACCATGTGCAGAACATATGTGACTGGGCAAGATATACACACCAGAAATCTAGCAATGTGGAACAGTGTGTGCATTCTGAGACTTTGTGTGCTGCAAGAGTGTGCTCACCTTCTGACACTGAAGCACAGCTCCAAGGGAGTATATATCCAAACATTGTGAGCTGATGGTGTGTGCTGCATGTCATGATGATGGTTTATGCCAGACACATGTGAATCATAGTTGAGTTCCACCAACATCCTGTGATAGTAAACAGAGGAGTTTACAATATTCATAGCCACATAGTGCTGCCCTGCTATTCTCCCTAATGCATGCTGTGTGTGAAAGGACATTGCAAGTCATGTGCTATCCTTCAGTGAATACAAAACAATCATGCCTTATCCCCTACGCCACTGCTGTTTTAGCTGGCTCAGCCCTCCACAGGCACACTTTCATCATGGAGCAGGGATGCAAAGTTCACATGCAGGAATGTGTGTGTGCATGAAGGGGCATGCTCTAAGTAATACTAGTATCCATTGAGTGTAATTCCACTATCGATGTGTGATGCAGAACCCAGCTCACATAGAGAAATGAAGTGCTTAGGAGATGTTTTGGTACAAGACCTTGTAATTGCACCCCTGGAAATATATTAGTTACTGATACGTTACCAACTGCATGTGGTCTGTTATGTTTCAGAATGCATGTTACCATCAGGAGTGCATGGGTACCCCATGCATCATTGAAGGAGCATATATCTGGTACAGCAAGATCCAATGCATTCATTTGTGAAAATTTTTGTACTCAGTATTAATGACACTTTTCATGCCTACAAATTATCAACACCTCGACACCACGCTCTGTCACACAGAACTGTCAAATGCTGCCAACCCAGTCCACAGCTATGTCAAGTACCATTCAACACTGGATGCAGTTATGCATACATTATATAACTGCAGCCTCTCTGCAGCTATCAAATTACCTCCAAGGAAATTTCAAACCACTAAATGAAGATAATATACTTAATGGCTCAGTACATTTTATCAATTACGTTGTTACACTCTCAATAAATTGTAACTTTAGATGTTGCATGTAAAATGGTATAAAGTCACACATAAACACCCTATGACCAGTGAAATAACACACATAGGGGGTCATTATGACCCTGGCGGTATTTGACCGCCAGGGCCAAAACGACGGGAGCACCGCCAACAGGCTGACGGTGCCTCCCGGCGTATTTTGACCGCGGCGGTAGTGCCACGGTCACACCACCGGGGCGCCGGGCCATTTTAGCCCCGGCGGTGATAATCCGCCAGGGCAGCGCTGCAAGCAGCGCTGCCCTGGGGATTATGACTCCCCTACCGCCAGCCTGTTTCTGGCGGTTTTCACCTGGCGGTAAGGGGACTCAGGGGGCCCCTGGGGGCCCCTGCACTTCCCATGCACTTGGCATGGGCAGTGCAGGGGCCCCCAGGCAGAGCCCTGTCGCGCATTTCACTGCCCGAATTTCGGGCAGTGAAATGCGCGACGGGTGCTACTGCACCCGCTGCACAACAGCATTGCCGCCGGCTCAATTACGAGCCGGCGGCAATGTTGATGTGACTTTTCCACTGGGCCAGCGGAAATGTCAAAATAGGGAGCCAGCCATACCGCCAGCAATGGCGGCATTCTGGCGCCCATTGTAATGACCCCCATAATAAATAAACCTTTGGACTTGTCTCCTATAACTGTACAACCAATGAAAGTATGTGGTAGCTGTGGTATCTTGTTTCTCAATGTCATCTACATTACATCCCACATGTTAAGCCTGTACCATGCGTCAGAAACCACGCAACACCCCTCAAGTGTGGCACTTTGCACCAGTTGCACCAGTAGTAATCTGAGCATCAAGGCCTATGCATGTAGAAACAACATAAATGCCAATGTGATGTGCGGTTCATTTTCCAATATCAATGTTACTACCGATGTATCAGAAAAAATGATGGATTTGTCAAAAACGGATGGCAACTGTAGGAAGGTAGCCTCTTTCTAGCCTTGGTACCCCCACTTTTGATCTGTTTGTGGGTATATGTCAGGGTGTTTTTAATGTCTCACTGGGATCCTGCTATCCAGGGCCCAGTGCTCATAGTGAAAACCCCATGTTGTCAGTACATTTGATATGTGTCATGAGATCCTGCTAGCCAGGACCCCAGTGCGTATAAATTTGTGGCCTATATGTGTTCCCTGTGTGGTGCCTCTCTGCTTTTAAAATTGGCACTGCAGGCTAGTGACTAATTTTACCAATTCTCATTGGCACACTGGAACACCCTTATAATTCCCTTGTATATGGTACCTAGGTACCCAGGGTATTGGGGTTCCAGGAGATCCCTATGGGCTGCAGCATTTCTTTTGCCACCCATAGGGAGCTCAGACAATTCTTACACAGGACTGCCACTGCAGCCTGAGTGAAATAAAGTCCACGTTATTTCACAGCCATTTTGCACTGCACATAAGTAACTTATAAGTCACATATATGTCTAACCTTCACTTGGTGAAGGTTAGGAGCCAAGATACTTAGTGTGTGGGCACCCTGGCACTAGCCAAGGTGCCCCCACATTTTTCAGGGCAAATTCCACGGACTTGTGCGGGGACACCATTACACGTGTGCACTACATATAGGTCACTACCTATCTGTAGCTTCAAAATGGTAACTCCGAACATGGCCATGTAACATGTCTAGGATCATGGAATTGTCACCCCAATACCATTCTGGTATTGGGGGGACAATTCCATGCAACCCTGGGGCTCTAGCACAGAACCCGGGTACTGCCAAACTGCCTTTCCAGGGTCTCCACTGCAGCTGCTGCTGCTACCAACCCCTCAGACAGGTTTCTGCTCCTCTGGGGCCTGGGCAGCCCAGTCTCAGGAAGGCAGAACAAAGGATTTCCTCTGAGAGAGGGTGTTACACCCTCTCCCTTTGGAAATAGGTGTGAAGGGCTGGGGAGGAGTAGCCTCCCCCAGTCTCTGGAAATGCTTTGATGGGCACAGATGGTGCCCATCTCTGCATAAGCCAGTCTACACCGGTTCAGGGATATCTCAGCCCTGCTCTGGAGTGAAAATGGACAAAGGAAAGGGGAGTGACCACTCCCCTGACCAGCACCTCCCAGAGGAGGTGCCCAGAGCTCCTCCATTGTGTCCCAGACCTCTGCCATCTTGGATTCAGAGGTGTTGGGGCACAATGGACAGCTCTGAGAGGCCAGTGGCAGCAGGTGACGTCAGAGACCCCTCCTGATAGGTGCTTACCTCTTTCAGTAGCCAAGCTTCCTTTCTCAGTAGCCTAACCTCCTTTTCTGGCTATTTAGGGTCTCTCCTCTGGGCTATTCCTCAGATAACGAATGCAAGAGCTCACCAGAGTTCCTCTGCACTTCCCTCTTGGACTTCTGCCAAGGATTGACCGCTGACTGCTCCAGGACGCCTGCAAAACCGCAACAAAGTAGCAAGACGACTACCAGCAACATCGTAGCGCCTCATCCTGCCGGCTTTTTCGACTGTTTACTGGTGGTGCATGCTCTGAGGCCTGTCTGCCTTCACCCTGCACTGGAAGCCCAGAAGAAATCTCCCATGGGTCGATGGAATCTTCCCCCTGCCAACGTAGGCACCAAATGTCTGCATCACCAGTCCTATGGGTCCCCTCTCATCCTGATGAGCGTGGTCCCTGGAACACAGGTGCTGGGTCCAAGTGTCTGCCACAGTCCAGTGGCCCTTCTGTCCAAATTTGGTGGAGGTAAGTCCTTGCCTCCCCACGCCAGACAGCAAACCTGTGCACTGCGTGATTGACAGCTGCTCCAGCTGCTGTGCAGTTTTCCAGGGCTTTCTTTGTGCACAGCCTAGCCTGGGTCCCCAGCACTCCGTCCTGCATTGCCCAACACGCTGAGTTGGACTCCGACATCCTGGGACCCTCCTTCGAGACTCTGAGTCAACCGCTGTCTTCAGATCTTCTAAGTGCCTGTTCTGGTACTTCTGTGCATGCTGCCTGCTTCTGTGGGGGCTCTCTCAGTTGCTGAGCGTCCCCTCTGTCTCCTCCTCCAAAGGGTGACATCCTGGTCCTACCTGGTCCCCAGCAGCACCCAAAATCCTCAACTGCAGCTCTTGCAGCTAGCAAGGCTTGTTTGCAGTATTTCTGCGTGGAAACACTCCTTCAACCTCCAGCACTCAGTGGGACATCTTCTGGCCAAAGGAAAAGTTCCTGGCATCTTCCGTTGTTGCAGAATCTTCAGCTTCTTCCACCCAGAGGCAGCCCTTTTGCACCTTCATCTGGGGTTTAGTGGGCTCCTGCCCCCCCCCCGGATACTTGCGTGACTCTTGGACTTGGTCCCCTTCTTTTACAGGTCCTCAGGTCCAGGAATCCATCTTCAGTGCTTTGGTAGCAGTTGTGGTTCTTGCAGAATCCCCTATCTCGACTATACTGTCTTTCTGGGGTAGTAGGGTAACTTTACTCCTACTTTTCAGGGTCTTGGAGGGTATTTTGGACACCCTTACTGTTTTCTCACAGTATCTGCAACCCTCTACAACCTCCCATAGGCCTGGGGTCCAATCGTGATTCGCATTCCACTTTTGGAGTATATGGTTTGTGTTGCCCATAGGCCTATGTCTACCTATTGCATCCTATTGTGATTCCACATTGTTTGCACTACTTTTCTTACTGTTACTTACCTTTGGGTTTGTGTACATATAATTTGTATATATTACTTATCTCCTAAGTGAGGGTATCCTCTGAGATACTTTTGACATATTGTCACTAAAATAAAGTACCTTTATTTTTAGTAACTCTGAGTATTGTGTTTTCTTATGGTATTGTGCTGTATCATATAAGTGGTCAGCAAATCAGACAGGATATGATGCAGTGAGTGTGGTAGGCTGCATACTAGGAAGTGTGAAGTTACTTTCATTTTCTCTTGCTCTCTGTTAGACTGTGTTGGGTCCTGGTGTTGTTTGAGAATTTATATTGTCTGTGTGTGCTCTGTGTCTCTAAATTGTGTTATTGTCATCCATTATTGTCCTTTTAAGTCCAGGTTTGTCCAGGTTTGTGGAGTTTTTATCACTGTATTGTTGGTAGTCTGTCTTTTTGAGCATTGTTCTTCTAGGGGTTGTTAAAGTAGTTAGGGTGTTTAGCTTTTTTCTATAGTGTTAGTGGGAGGGATAAGGAAATGTGGGGTGGGGGGAATTTTCTAGAGCCCGAGTTGGGAGGCCTCATATGGGTAGTGATGCTCTACCTGCCGAGGACAGTTGTGGCTGGGGCAGGGTGAGCCAGGGATAGCTGGCAAAGGATACAAAAGAATGGTGGGGATGTGTCTGTTACCAGCACATGAAGACCTTTGATGTAGAACTTCCAGCACGACAGATAAAACATAGGTGGGCTGGTATGGTGGCACTGGAGGCCAATCTAATTGACCTCCTGGGACTGGAGATTGGCAGACCTGTCTGCAGACCTTTCGGCATGTATGATTGTTCCCTCTGATGTTTGTAAAGTAGCTATATAATTTATGCAAAAGAAAACATGGACTGCCCATCATTTTTTTATGCATTTTTAATGATTGCAACTTTGAAGATGTATATACAAATTTGAGGAAATGAGGGACAGAATGAAGGTAAATGAAGTTTGTGACATATATATGACAGTCTAGTTGGGCTACTGAATCCTGTTTAGTGATGCAGCTCTGGTGCAAACCTCTGAACTATAACTATGAGTCCACGCTAACCAACTTTGCATGACTTAGAATGGCCTCATAGATGTGGAGTAAGGCAAGACAGCACAAATTACTGCTCTGGCTTACTTTGTGTCAGGGAGGCCTACCATTTGTTGGGTGATCCTGTGCAACATTGTTATGCATCACCAAATTTAGAACAAGTAGGGGATGCCCATGCAGTGACATGCACATATGATGTGTCATAATGTCAAATATTTTCACACACATCCTGTACATGTACAGCTTGTGCTAACAAAGTTTTAAGTTCATCACCGTAGATAACATGACAGCTAAAGTTCACAAGACATTTGACATGTGGAGGGACTAGTACGCCACATCAAACAGATTGTAAAGGGGTATTGTAAAATACAGAAACTATATACATGTGCAAAGGCAGTGGGTTGCTTGCAAAGTTCTTATCTGTGTATTACATTGCTGATAATTGAGCATATAGATTAAGTGGAACAGATGACTTTGCCCTTATGTTAGAATTATGTGTTGCTTCTGACACCTCCAGTGGGTTATTAACCTCTAATTTCAGATACATACAGATGGCGGAAACTTGGATCTGTGCACAAGCTGTTTCTGTTGTTATCCTTCTGTGTTTTATTTCAATTGCTGACCCTGTGATCTGCTTTGTGTAGGCTGCTGCTGGGTGCATGCTGGATTTGCATTATTGCTTTCAAAGAAGCAATGCCTTCATCAGGGCCAGATGTATCAAACATTTTTGGGATCGCAAACATCCCAAAGGGCCGTTTGCGATCGCAAAAATGTATTTTGGTATGTAACAAGTCCAATTTGGATTTGCGACTACATACCGATTCGGTATTAAGGAGGACGCGGGTGTCCCTTCCTAATACTGAATCGCAGAGGTATGTATGATTGTTTTGTGACCGTTAATGTGGTCGCAAAAGAATCGCAGTTCCCTCTAATTTGAAATTAGGGGGACCCCTTCCCCTTTGTGAATGCATGGAAAAAGGTTTTTGAAGACCACTGCTCACTCAAAAAATTAAAGAAAACTTTTCATTTTTCATTTTAAACGCATCCCGTTTTCCTTTAAGGAAAACGGGCTGCATTTAAAAAAAAATAAAGATTGCTTTATTGAAAAGCAATCACAGACATGGTGGTCTGCTGAGCCCAGCAGGCCACCATCCCTGTGATTGTAGCCATTTGTAATGGCTTGCAAATTGCGACCTACCTCATGAATATTAATTAGGTAGGTTAATTTGCAAGCCCTTGCGAATTGCAGTATGAAACTCCTGGAGTTTCATACATTCCAATAGCAATTACTTAATTGTGATTCGCTAAAAATTGCAATTAAGTAATCGCTATTGTGAAGAATGATACATCCGGCCCTGGGTCTGCACTTTATGTTTTTGTTTCAATGCTTTAGGTTCTTTTTATGTTTTCCAAAAACTATGACAATGTTCATTTTTTTGTTGCAAAAAAACACTTCACAGTTCCCTAATTTTTGTACCATTTATTTTTTAAAAGGTTTAGCTACCCTCAACTGTGAATCTAACGGATCCGTGACTGTTTTTTGCAGTTTTATAGAGCGCAAACTCGATCCGAAGATATTAGAGCGCTTTACCTGAGTACTAGTTACATTACACAAGATCATATTCATATTTTTTTGAATTAGTGATTTGCCCAGAATCGCAAGATGTCGAGCCGGGTCTCAAACATTCTCTAGCGACTTTGTAATATGAGTATGCGACTGTAGTAGCTAAAGGTGCAGACTTTTTTGCCATTCTGTTCCGTTAAGATGGAAGCCCATATTTAGCAACGACTGTGCAATAGCCTATAAAAAAATCATTTTTACTTTGATTGAGTGTAGAAACCTGGCATACCGCAAAGAGTAGAGACAGATAATTACATATGCATGATGCTTCATTGCTGAAATGTGGCAATTTAGAGTGAGCCACAGGCAAAACAGCAAATTAGGTAGATGTAATTGTGGGGAACAATGTTTACGCTTTTTCCACTCAGTTTGTGACTAATTATGCTTGAGTAGAAGTTTTCGCTAATGAAGTTCATTAGACAAGTTGCCCACATATGTCTTCGTACAGTATGTACCTTTGGCAACACAGAAAATCCTGTGTACACGTGCAGCTGTTCTGGGTAAAAATGTACTGTTCTGGGTAAAAATGTAAAACCAACGAGGTTTCGTAGCCATAACATGACAACAGGAGATAGAATCAGGAGGTTACTTTAATGTTACTGTCACGTAGATATCCAGTCCACTAGAAACGTAAAGTTGTGTCCCTCATCACAATACATTTTGCTGCTCCCTAGTATTTTACTGTAATATTCTTGTATACTGATAATAGAAGTACTGCTCTCTTTCATCATAAAAGCAGGGTCATTATTATTGTAGCATTTCTAACCACAGGGGCAGTCCATAATGAGACTTATTGTCTCTCATATAATAAATTGGCTCAAGCAGCAGGAAGAAGAACATTACAGGAAGCAGTGCAGTGGCAGAAGCAGAGCTGGTTGTTTCGGAACTGAGGAGGGGACCCTCTGCGGAGAACAAGGGAAATTCAAATGGTTGGACAATGCTATGGTTACCTTCACTTGAGCGCTACTTTGTTATCGGTCTCGTAATGATATTTATACCCATACCGAAGCAGAGCCATCGGTATGGGTACCAAAAGGCGAAGTAGTGTGATAAGTGTGATAGAAGTGGATGGCTGTTAAAGCACATGGCTGCCTCACTTTGGATCTGCGCCCTCCTCTTCTTCTTGGCATTCGGTTTGCCTGGTATTGACCGATATTCATGATAACCTTCGCATTTAAATGAAAATATAAAGAAATGAACAAACTATATTATTTAGTGTTGATTTTTCCAGAGCCAGCCTCCTGTAGCACAGCGCATATAAATGTGCTAGTTTTGTCACAACCTTATCCTGTTCTTCGAAATAACAGTTGTTTGTTTCAAAAGTTCCCGTTTGGGATGCACATAAAGCTAGTCCTTGAATTCGAGCATTCTGTGCCCCTATCAAAATTGAAATGAATACTCTAAAATACATCAAATGGATCAGTATGTATTTTTATATATGTTTTATTAAGGGAGACATGATATACACATGCACTTCTTGTTAGAAATGGGGTTTTTGGTTGGCAGCCAGGTTACCCTCTGTCCAAGCAAGAACCCTCACTCTAGTCAGGGTAAGTCACAGGCAATCTAAAATTATCCTGTGCCCTCCCTCTGGTAGCTTGGCACGAGCAGTCAGGCTTAACTTAGAAGGCAATGTGTAAAGTATTTGTGCAATAAATCATACAATAACACCATATAACACCACAAAAATACACCACACAGTGTTTAGAAAAATATATAATATTTATCTGGATAATTGCAGGTCACAACGAATAAAGATGCAATGTGAAATTGTAGAGATATCACTGAAAAGTGATATAGAGTGTCTTAAGTCTTTAAAAGCAAGCAAAGTCTCTTTTAAGCACAAAGTACCTGGTTTGGAGTGGAAAATCTCTGCAAAGGGCCGCAGAAGAAGAGATACATGGACAAATGGTGTGTGTGTTGATTTCTCCCCAGCACACACGGACTTGCATCGTTATTTTTCACGTGGGGAAGTTGTGCGTCGTTTTCCTGCGCGCGGACAGTCTCTTTCTGTGGGTTGCAGGATTACCAGATGTCCCGGGGTCTGTGCGTGGATTCTCCTGCTTGTTTTCGGGCTGCGCGTCTTTCCGCGGTGCTGTGCGTTGAAGTTTCGCTCTCACGGCAGGCATCGCGTCAAATTCCCCTCTGGAAGTCAGGCGGCGTTGTCCTTGCGAGGCCGTGGGTCGAAGTTCCGGTCGCCCGAAGGCGTTGCGTCAGTCAGCGTCGGTGTGCAGCGATATTCTCGCCGGGGAGCAAGCTGTGCGTAAAAATTTTCTCCGCACGAAGAGTCCAAATGAAAAAGAGAAGTCTTTTTGGTCCTGAAAATGGTGTGTGCGTCAGTTACGCCCTTCACACACGGACTTGCGTCGTTATTTGTCACTCGGGGAGACTTGCGTTGTTCTACGGGAAGAAAAATGGTGTGTGCATCGGTTTCGCCCTTCACACACGGACTTGCGTTGTTATTTTTCACTCAGGGAAGACGTGCGTCGTTTTCCGGCACGCAGACCGTCTCCTTCTATGGATCGCAGGATTACCAGATGTCCCAGGGTCTGTGCGTGGATTCCACGGCTTGTTATCCGGCTGCACATCGTTCCGGGGGCTGTGCGTGGAATTTTCTTTCTCACGGCAGGCGTCGCGTCGATTTCCTCTCTGGAAGTTGGACGGCTTTGTCCATGTGAGGCTGTGCATCGAAGTTCCGGTCACACTGCAGGCATCGCGTCGAGCGCCGTCTTTCCGGATCGGCGTGCAGTGAATTTTTCACCGCGGAGCAAGCTGTGCGTAGAATTTTTCGGCGCACAAGGAGTCCAGTTGAAACAGAGAAGTCTTTTTGGTCCTGAGACTTCAGGGAACAGGAGGCAAGCTCTATCCAAGCCCTTGGAGAGCACTTCTACAGTCAGACAAGAGTTCAGCAAGGCAGCAGGGCAACAGCAAGACAGCAGTCCTTTGTAGAAAGCAGTCAGGTGAGTCCTTTAGGCAGCCAGGCAGTTCTTCTTGGCAGGATGCAGGTTCTGGTTCAGGTTTCTTCTCCAGCAAATGTCTGATGAGGTAGGGCAGAGGCCCTGTTTTATACCCAAATGTGCCTTTGAAGTGGGGGAGACTTCAAAGAGTGGCTAAGAAGTTCACCAGGTCCCCTTTCAGTTCAATCCTGTCTGCCAGGGTCCAAGTAGGGGATGTGGCAGTCCTTTGTGTGAGAGCAGGCCCTCCACCCTCCCAGCCCAGGAAGACCCATTCAAAATGCAGATGTATGCAAGTGAGGCTGAGTACCCTGTGTTTGGGGTGTGTCTGAGTGAATGCACAAGGAGCTGTCAACCAAGCCCAGCCAGACGTGGATTGTAAGGCACAGAAAGATTTAAGTGCAAAGAAATGCTCACTTTCTAAAAGTGGCATTTCTAGAATAGTAATATTAAATCCAATTTCACCAGTCAGCAGGATTTGGTATTACCATTCTGGCCATACTAAATATGACCTTCCTACTCCTTTCAGATCAGCAGCTACCACTTCAATACTGTATGAGGGCAGCCCCAATGTTAGCCTATGAAGGGAGCAGGTCTCACAGTAGTGCAAAAACGAATTTAGGAGCTTTACACTACCAGGACATGTAAACTACACAGGTACATGTCCTGCCTTTCACTCACACAGCACCCTGCTCTAGGGGTTACCTAGGGCACACATTAGAGGTGACTTATATGTGGAGAAAGGGGAGGTTTAGGCTTGGCAGTACTTTTAAATGCCAAGTCGAAGTGACAGTGAAACTGCACACACAGGCCTTGCAATGGCAGGCCTGAGACAAGGTAAAGGGGCTACTTAAGTGGGTGGCACAACCAGTGCTGCAGGCCCACTAGTAGCATTTAATCCACAGGCCCTAGGCACATATAGTGCACATTACTAGGGACTTATAAGTAAATTATATAGTCCAATCAGGTATGATCCAAGGTTACCATGTTCAAAGGGAGAGAGCATATGCACTTTAGCACTGGTCAGCAGTGGTAAAGTGCGCAGAGTCTAAGAGCCAGCAAAAACAGAGTCCAAAAAGTGGAGGGAGGCAGGCAAAAAGTTAGGGGTGACCACTCTAAAGCATGTCAGGTCTAACACTTCTTAACACCAAAGTCACAGAAATCTAAGGAAAAACTTATACATAGTCCTGGCCATAATGTCCATATACTATCTGAAATTTACACTCCCATATAATCTGAATTATATGTGATGATCAGCCTATAATCCTGCTACAAAAACAATTTGATTAAATGATGCCCAAGTCTGAGTGAACCTCTTGTTTTTTTATTCAGTTCACTGTTTTTTTACGGCATTACTGTCTGCAATTTCTCGCACCCATGCTTGTATTAAGATTTCCAGAATATTTCCAGTGACTGTGTAGTGTGGTTAGTTTTACGTATTCATTGCGCTTTAGCTTCAGGCTTTAGGCCTTTGTGCATTTTGCCCTGAATATATTTTATTCATTTGCTAATAGCTTAGAGCCTCTGTGCACTTTGCTCTACATGTTTTTTATTAGGCTTCGTACTGTTATTTTTCAAATAGCCAGTTCTACGGTGTTGTTTTTTATTCATATCACACTGTTTTGCCTACTTCAGCACTGGAGTTCTCCATAACATGTTTACTCTGTGCTTCAAGGATACAGTCTGGTACATTGCCGATAGACGTGGTAAGAGTTTAGACTAGGCATTCCTGCGTAGGGACATTTTGTGATCACGCTGACATGTTAGTTATAAAATTACTTCCTTGTCCCAGTACACGCAAGAGGGAGATTCCGACCAGGGAACCACAACTTGACGCTGACTGCCTCGTTGCAGATGCTGAACCAAGATCACAGGTCTTTGCTCAGGTATGAGGGCTGATATCCCCACAGTGATTCTAATAGGCAAGCTGAAAGCTTAACATGCTGTGCTCTAAATAGAACAAGCAGAGGGAGAGTAGAAACGGTTAGGAATTATGATAGCTTTATTTCTATGTTTTACTCTCCTGGTTACTATATCCATTCTACTATTTTGTATTGTTCTGGTTATTGCGGCTCACGCCTTAATATCTAAAATACAGTCGTTTTATTAAAACATTATATAAAACTTATACTGTCTTTGTCATTTGTATATGAGACCATATTGTGAATGAGAGAGTTGGTTTGGATCTGAGTGACCACGACTTCCCTGAGAAGTTCCAAAGATGTCATGCGCTCGGCTGCCCAATCATTTCTTCCCCGTGGGAGAAATGAGGCACTGCTAGTTAGCCGGAGCAACAACCGGATTTAGGGTGACAGAGTTCCTTACACGTGGGTCAGACTCAGTCCCCCACACCGTTATCGATCCTGCTACCTAGAAATCCAGTAGTCCCATTTAGAATAATGAGAGCCCACGCGACATGGCGCCGCCAACGTTTGGTCTGGCTCTAATGTTTGGGTCCGACTGACTCTCTCGGTCTCGTATATATTTTGACTCCTCGGTTCCGTATGCGGAGATGTCCGTGGGGCTGAGGGTTTCCGCCACCACAGGTTGGGTACATCCTATTACTTAGTGGTTGGTTGTTCAAGCTTGAACTTTGAAAGGAAAAAACCCCGATATTGGTGTGCCTTCTCTGACCTGCAGCCGTTTTTTATGAAATGGCGAATCCTAATGTAGTGAACATAGCAATTAATATGCGACATCCGCTCACGGGACATCTATTGACACATGGTCTGACAGTCCAGGGGGGTCCAGTCACTTTTGTGGTGGACGCCCATGCAGCCTTTAGAACGGAACTTTTTTATTCTTGGGTCACTTTTCCAGCAGTGGATGGGGGAACAAATACTTTTCACGAATACACAGTTGCGAATGCCCCTGGGCAATACAGGGCTTACGCTTATTTAGAAATACCTCTATCTTATCAAGAACACCATAATTGGCTTGATGGCGCCCTCCCACACACAATAGCACAAGTACGGTTAGGTCCACTGAGTAATGATGGTCCTACCTGGCCTTTATTGGCCACATATACACCACATCCTGCGGTTGCTCAGTTGGCAGTGGTTGAAGTTCGTCGTTTATATACAGAATTAACGGCTACATATAGACAATTAGTTCAGTTTGTAATGCAGACATTAAATACGAATGCAGCGCGTGCTGCTCCAGCGCACCCACAGGCGGTGGTTCCGGGTCTTAATCCGGCCACTGTACACTCAGTTATGGGTAAAGCACCGGCTAAACGAGAGGAGACTCTGTTTTGGCTGGCGCAAAAAATTAATACGCTGGAAGCAGTATTTCCCCATACGGGACCTCAGGATAAACATAGAATTTTGATGATGTGTTTGCCGTACGGGATGGTTCCTCCGGTGGACCTTTGTAATACCTGGTGCACGGTGTTTGCCGCGCTCTACACTACGGCACACGGTACACCGACATTAGCTAATTTACCGGACGTACTTAAGCAGATACAGGAAGAATATGGGGCTGCCCCTGCCTTGGATTTGGGCATGCAGTTGCTGGGTAATTTTGCCACAGTTTCTTCTATTATTTTGAGTAATCTCAAAGGAGAGGCAGTAGCACTAGCTGTGCGTATGCGTCTTCGGGATGTTCCGCTGCTTCAACAGGAGCAGGAGCTTCCGAGAATAATAGCGGAAACATATTCTAGTATTGGTCGTGATAGCCTAGGGGCTAGACCACAAAAACCCCAGTTACAGGGTAAAAATAATAAAGATCATGCTAAACAGCAACAACCTGAGGGTTCTAAAAAGCGCTGGGAAAAGAAACAGCAAACACCTAAGAAGGGTGATGGGCAGTCTCCGCAGCCGGAGGCCCCTCAGAATA
The DNA here is from genome assembly GCF_031143425.1 of Pleurodeles waltl. NCBI lineage: Eukaryota > Metazoa > Chordata > Amphibia > Caudata > Salamandridae > Pleurodeles > Pleurodeles waltl. The sequence continues at coordinate 580,714,410 of NC_090443.1, read as the reverse complement.
AGTATAATCTCAGGAATAGGGATACTTTGAAGACGCCTGATAGATATCAATATACTGATACACGCCAATCTCGTTCCTTTCAGGACTCCTCAGAAAAGAGAAGTGAGAGAGGTGGGCGGTCAGAGCGGAGGACGGAGTACGTGAAACCGAGACAGGATTCACAACGCTCAGCGGAGGTTTCTATTAAACAAGAAGAGAAACCGCTGCTGTCTCAGTTAGACATGCCGCTCAAGAAGAGAGTTCTCTTGACGAACAAGACATGGGCGTTAGCACTGTTAGACAGCGCGGCAGAGGTCACAATAGTTCGCCGGAGTCTTCTAGAGCATCTGGAGGTGAAAGCAACTGATGACTTCATACAAGTCGAGAAGGCGGATATGCGAGTCTCTGATCCTGATAGAGTATATGAAGTAACTCTGCGATTGGAAGGGGACATTGACCGTGTTATAAACGCCATTTTTTGGGACCATGTGGTAAAATCATATGATGTTCTGTTGGCCGAACAAGATTGGCCACCTGACTTTGTTCGCGACTGTCCAGTTGGGGAGGAGGTTATTGCACCTTCCTTCTCACCACTTGTTCCGAGAGAACTCGCGGAGTCCTATAGTAAATCATGGGCTCTGGCACAGGCCCGCCTTGTATAGAAATAACGTGGGGTGGGACAGACAATCACCTTATCATGTAATACCGATAAAGGGCGAACCTCAGCCACAACCGCAATATCCTATCAAATTTGAGGCTAGGGCATCGGTTAGAAAAATTCTTACTGAATTGGAGTATCAGGGTGTTATTGAGCCCTGTGTCTCGCCGATGAATAATCCCTTGTTTCCGGTTGCTAAACCGGACCATTCATATAGGATAGTGGTGGATTACCGACATTTGAATAGTCATACACGCACATATGCAATACAGAATTCACATAGCGCAGCGCTTATGAATAATATAGTGCGTAAAAAATACAAAACAACATTGGATATCTCGAATGGATTTTTCTGCCAGAATATAGCGCCCGAGAGTCGGGACTATACCTGTTTCAGTGCGTTTGGCTTTCAGAAAAAATGTTGTCGTTTGCCTCAGGGGTATAAGAATAGCCCAGGACTGTTTTCGGCTCGTGTAACTGAAATGCTGCATGAGTTCGACCCTGAAGCATTATCATATGTTGATGACATATATCTGACAGATGATGAGATTCTGCAACATCTAAGGCGTGTATCGCGCATTGTTGTGGGATTTGAAGATATTGGCTATTAGTTCAATTTTAAGAAATCGAAGATTGCTTTCCTCAGCGTCATTTTCCTGGGATATGAGTTGTCGAGTGAGGGTAAGAGCTTAGCGCCACATTTTTGGGAGAAATGTGCTTTATTGCAGCCTCCTAATACGGTTCGGAAGCTCCAGTCATTGTTGGGGTTTCTGAATTTTGGCAGAACTTACATTCCTGAATATGCAACGCGTATAAAACCATTATACGAGTTGATTCGCCCAAATTTTTCGAGTAAACTTTGGACGATTGAACATACACACATACTGCGAGAATTACAGATTGATCTTTTAGCAGTTAAACACTTACACACTCGGGACAATAAGACACATTTAGTGATCAGGGTAATACCTGGGGCTGTTGGGTTTACTTATGTCACCTTTAATGAAGGGGAGACTGTCCTGATTGCATACAAATCTCACTTGTATTCTGCTGCAGAGCAACGTTTTGCACAAACTGAGAAAATTCTCACTGCAGTACAGATGGCTGTTATTAAAGAAAGACCGCTGGCCCAGGGTCAACGCATTGTTGTCGTTTCCCCGGTTCCGGCCTTAGAGGCTGTTACTAAAGCGAGTGTTCCTAATTCGAAGGCTCTACACCCGCGATGGATACAATGGGCTACGTCTTTGACAGCCACTGATGTAGATTATGTATTTGACCCTAAACTGCAGACTCAAGAATTTCTTCAATACGAAATAGAATACCCTGTTCCTGCTGGTACATTGCCTATTGACCAATATGAAGTGGTCATGTATACTGATGGCTCTGCGCAACCGGCGGTTGGGACTAAACAACAATATTCTGCTGCATGTGCGGTGGTGAGCGGCACTATGGAGGGGGAAGTGTTCTGCCCCCGACATACTTATACTAAAACCTTGGGAGATTGCACGGCACAGCTGGCTGAGCTCAAAGCTCTATTGTTAGCGTTGGAGCACGCGGATCCGGCACTTTTAACCTTGCTGGTCTGTGACTCCTACTACTGTGTGCAGTCTTTCAACGAATATTTACACTATTGGAAGTTGAATGGGTTCAGAGATTCTAAAGGCAACACCATTAAGCATAAAATGTTGTGGGGTAAGGTTGCGGATCTAAAGGAAACGCTTCCTAAAGTCCATGTTGTGCATACACTTGGACACCAGCGCGTTGGAATACACGTTGCTGGGAATACTGTGGCTGATGAAGCCGCGAAGTCGGCAGTGGCTGTCGCCACTGTGGCCGCAGTGACACGTTCGAGTTCAAAACCAGACACAGAAATTTCAGCTGCCATACAAGCTACTGCTGATGGCACGTCCTTTCCTAAAGGATTTCCTTCAAAATATAGTTACTGCTTGAATGGTGCACTAAATGCTACTGTTACAATTCCAGGCATTGGTGTACGTGAAATTCCCAATAAAATTGAGAGACCTCGATTCATTTCTGCAGCACATGAGGGGGTGGCTTCTGCACATGCTGGGGTGGCTGCCACAATTTCACTTTTACAGGCTCGTTACTGGTGGCCTGGTCTCTATAAGGAGACGAAACAGTATGTCCTTTGTTGTGACATTTGTCAACAAATTAAGACATCGTCGGCTAGACGCCCGCAGCAGACGCCCCTTCTGATTTCAAACAAACCATTACAGTGTGTGTACTTGGATCATTGTGGTCCGCTGACACCAGATAGTGCATACAAATATATATTGGTTGCTGTAGATTCGTGCTCCAGATTTGTATGGGTATGGCCACAACGCTCAGCTGACGCTCGCACTGTTATTAAAGATTTGCGCATCTTTGTCGATATATTTGCAGTTGCGGCTTTTCATTCGGACCAGGGCCCTGCTTTTGCCTCTAAGGCATTCAGGGACACCATGGCTTCGTTGGGGGTCCAACTCCAATTCTCGTCTCCATTTCATCCCGAGGGAAATTCTGTCGTGGAGCGTTTAAATCGTGATTTAAAGCAGTCCTTAACGGCCAGAGTTATAGGTACGGGTCGTGGTTGGCTAGCCCACCTATATGGAGTACAGAGAGCACTTAATAACTTGCCTAGAAGGTCACTGGGGGGTCGTACTTCATATGAGTGCCTGTTCGGAACACAAATGTATGTTCCTGATCTAGATGGTCCTGGTGTGGAGGTGGCAGATACGCCCTTTGACATAAATGATCGTGTCACTGTTTTGCAGGAGTTACAACAATACCGTGAAGATAACTCTTCTGCCAATGCTGCCTCCTCAGGAATTAAGGATGAGCCAGTAACACCTACTGGTTGGATACCCAGGATTGGGGATCTGGTGCGTGAAAAGGTCGCAGTTAAAAAAGAATTTGGTCCTTCTTATCGAGAACCTGTCCCTGTGTTAGGGGTGAGCGGCACGAGAACTATGATTTTACCGCCGCTGCGAGGGGCCAAAGGAAATCGCTTTGTTTCCATTGATAATGTCAAGTTACAACATGTGGCCGATTCTGCACAGCAAACCAAGGGGGACTCCCAGTAGTTCCGGAATCCCTTTCACTACTGGGGATGAGATCCCGCTGCAGGTGATTTTCACCGACACTGTTTCCTCTCCGAGCTTGGGGAGGGTGGATGATGATCTTGCGATCGTTCCACCGATGGCGATTAATATGGAATCTTGTGATCAAATTGCTGTACGTTCTACTGATGTTTCTGAACATGTGGTTTATAGCGTGCCACGGCGGGAGCCTCCGTCTGCTTCTTCGTTCAGAGTTGCACCTTTTGCTAGAACTGCTTCTGGCTGCTTCAACGACGCTGATAATGATGGGTCCGGCTCCTCGTCTTCGATGTCTTCTGTCCACGGTCCACGACGGCTGCTGGGATGGCTTAAACGAACATATTTTGTTTTTCCTTGGAACTATTTTTGGCTATTTTTGGCCGTGATGACTATATTATTATGGTTGGGATTTGTGGTTACTTTTTTTCTGATAATACATGGTCATTTTCTTCCAGATCGATCAGACATTGAGCACGTGGAGACTGTGTTGAAACCACATTTATCGTCTCATATGGTTCGAAGAGACTTGTCCACAGTGAGCATTTCTGCTATACCAGTTCCGGATGGAATTGTGTGGGATAAAGTAATGTTTGATATATATGGTCCCACTGAATTGATTCAAATACCGTATGTCCTCAAATTATCAATGAATGATATTGTTATACCTGGCATTGTTTCTGATGATTGGGATGTGAAGACAGTAGATTCTATGCTAACGGATTTGCAATATTATACTGTCTATGACGATGAAGATGCTTACCAGTTTAGAGATAATCATGGTGACATGTTTTGTTACAACTATTATGGACACCACTTTATTCATTAAGCTAGTAGCCCTAAGTCCATGTTTAATTATGTGCAATGGGAACATTGCTCGACTCCTCCACAAGGGAGTTCAAAAACGTATTATGACAAATTTGCATATTTTACTGGGCATGATCCGCGTAATGCTAGGTCCTACTATTTTAAAGTTACACCGTATTCTAATAAGCAAATGTTATTGACCGATACTAAATTACTGTATTCTAATTTGTTTGTATCTAAACTGTTGGTCGAAGGATATGAATACTGGTTGAAAACTGTTGACTTGAAAAGTGTTTGGGGTACGAAAAATTGGCAAATGCGAGGCAGGGACACGTTATTTAGAGCATGTATTATCCCTGTGCAGATGATTTTCCTCAATGACACAGTACAACAGACTAGCTGTTTGGGCTTAGCGACAATTAAGGAGTTAACTTTGCCTAGTATACCTGTCCCTTCTAAATTACAAAATTGGCAGCACTATATGAATGCTACTTTCGGTGACTTTACACATTGGTCCAGAATGGTACACTTAACACTTCATCGTTACATCCAGGCGGGTGGTTATTATGGCCTGTAGACACTAATATGTGTCATCAACGTTTTGTCACCTCTTCAGGGGGGTTCAGGACTAGTAGGGCAGACCCTCGTTACGTTTCACCAGAACATGCTGATGTTATAACTACATACAGTGTGGGGAAGCTTTGTCAGCAATGGTTGAAGTCCTCCACGCTGGATGCAGTTAAGTCACATCTCATGTTACTGTCTAATAATACTGATTTACAAGATTTTTTGTCAGGTCCCAGAGTACCACGGAAGAAAAGGTTCTTATACGAGGTTTATAATGAGATTTGGAAGCTTTCACAACAAGAGGCTGCAGCCCGGTTGAGGCAGATTGATCAAGCAAATCTGATGCAGACTTTGTCTGTTGTTGATAATGGCATGCATACCCTTTCTGAACGTGTTTACACGATTGACAGCATTGTGTCCTCTGCTATTGACATTATTAAATCAGACATGTCTTCTTTATATCATGGGCAGAGTCAGACGCGGTCCATCATGCAGCTGGGTTGGACTCTTCAGACCTTGAAGGCGGGTCGCGTTCCATGGCAGCACGTTCGTGCCAGGGAGATCTTTATCTCTTTTAATTTGACTCGTCAACAACAACTGATGGCTAAAAAGGAAGCGACATATGTTATGTTAAATATTGAAAAATTAGAGAAACTGCCTTTCACGGTAGCTGAGATTCCGTCAGCTGAATGGTTGATCCATGGGGTTATTAATTTGCCTATCTCTACTTTGCAATTTACTTCGTGTTTGAAGCATATTCCGGTGGGTAGATATGAACTATTGGGAGACAGTTACATACACGAGGTGTGGGACCTTCCCTTTCAGTACAGATGTGTTAATGGTTTGAAGGAGGTTTTTCTTAGCGGCAGCGAATGCGAAGCTTCTGTCAGCCATTCAATGGTTTGTAAACAGCTGTCCTTGCACGGGGCGTGTAATGCTTCGATTGCTAACTTAGCTTGTTATCTGAAGGGAGTTCCAGTCCCGGTTATTAAAAACACTTTCCAGGTGCTTTCTAACGGCAGTTACATTGTTCTTAACAGCGAACGCTGCTGTGGCATGCGTGCCGGAATAGTTTACATCGTCGTTGTCAACAAGGCCGTTACGTGCTGCGGGAATGTGTTGTTTCCCCCCACTCAAATTAGGGAGGTAGCGGACATCTGCCTCATATTGCTACTTCCAAGGTTGATTTCGACAAGTTGAGTCGGCTAAAAGCTTTATTGTTTCAAAAGCATGTGGCCCTTACATCTGCTAGCGAGACCTACGCACTTCAGGTGGCAAGGTCATCGGCGGAGATACAGTCCCTTTTGAATACTAACTTTCCGACTCACTTAGGTGAACTTGTGGGACGTATATTTAATGCATCCAGCACTGCTGGTATTGCACATTTTTTCAAAGTCGTTGGTGTTGGTTTTGCTCATACCTTCTCTTCAATATTCGGTTTGATACCCTCGGCTATACATTCTATTTTCGGAAGCGTTTTTGGGGGTTTCCCGATTACTTTGGCTTTATTGGCTGGAGTCTTGCTGTTATTGCTATTTTTTCGCAATGGCTGTCCCGTCACGACAAGATCCTGTACTGCTGCTCCCATCAGCGCAGCTATGTCGTGAACGCATGATGCAGCATTTTGGAGCAACACTCCTGGGACAATTGGAGTGCGACTGGTCTCTGTCATTCAGACCGGTTTTGGATTGTGTGTAACCCGTGTTTCGGTGCCTTTGGTGCTCGTTTGAACATGCTCTGGCTCTCTGTCTCTCATTGCAGCGCCCTCCAATGGTCGATGCTGATCTGTTGATGTTCCCGATGAGGGCTCATTCCCAGACTTGTGCACTACGGATGCGCTTGCTTCGTGAGGCAGTTTATGAGATTCCCTTCCTGGAGGAAGATGGTAGTGTCTCTTTCATAGGCCCTACACGGGGTGCCGCCCTGAATGGTTTTGGGGCTTTGGATCACACCTGCTCCATGGTACTTTGTGGCGTGGATCTTCCGATATTGACATATATCGAAGTGGAGGAACTCCTACTTTCTATTGCTTCTGTCTGATGATTGGATTTTACAAAATTGACACTATATTGAATTTGGTTATGCTCACATGTTACCTAAATTTATGACCTTGTTGTCTTCTCACCTTGTCGAAATACTTGTTTTAGATATTGTTTATATTTAGGGCATCCTTTTATGTTATTGGAACCACTTGCTACCGACAAGGGGAGGGTGTAGTGTGGTTAGTTTTACGTATTCATTGCGCTTTAGCTTCAGGCTTTAGGCCTTTGTGCATTTTGCCCTGAATATATTTTATTCATTTGCTAATAGCTTAGAGCCTCTGTGCACTTTGCTCTACATGTTTTTTATTAGGCTTCGTACTGTTATTTTTCAAATAGCCAGTTCTACGGTGTTGTTTTTTATTCATATCACACTGTTTTGCCTACTTCAGCACTGGAGTTCTCCATAACATGTTTACTCTGTGCTTCAGTCAAGGATACAGTCTGGTACATTGCCGATAGACGTGGTAAGAGTTTAGACTAGGCATTCCTGCTTAGGGACATTTTGTGATCACGCTGACATGTTAGTTATAAAATTACTTCCTTGTCCCAGTACACGCAAGAGGGAGATTCCGACCAGGGAACCACAACTTGTATGAGGGCTGATATCCCCACAGTGATTCTAATAGGCAAGCTGAAAGCTTAACATGCTGTGCTCTAAATAGAACAAGCAGAGAGAGAGTAGAAACGGTTAGGAAATATGATAGCTTTATTTCTATGTTTTACTCTCCTGGTTACTATATCCATTCTACTATTTTGTATTGTTCTGGTTATTGCGGCTCACGCCTTAATATCTAAAATACAGTCGTTTTATTAAAACATTATATACAACTTATACTGTCTTTGTCATTTGTATATGAGACCATATTGTGAATGAGAGAGTTGGTTTGGATCTGAGTGACCACGACTTCCCTGAGAAGTTCCAAAGATGTCATGCGCTCGGCTGCCCAATCATTTCTTCCCCGTGGGAGAAATGAGGCACTGCTAGTTAGCCGGAGCAACAACCGGATTTAGGGTGACAGAGTTCCTTACACGTGGGTCAGACTCAGTCCCCCACACCGTTATCGATCCTGCTACCTAGAAATCCAGTAGTCTCATTTAGAATAATGAGAGCCCATGCGACAACTGGATATATATGCAGTAGTGCAATTAACATTGCCAGACACATTTATTTTGATTTGACATTATCTGTGAATCCTATCATGATTAATTGTAATTGTATTTAAATAGAGCTTACTGCAACAGAGGAGGCATTAAAGCGCTTTTCCGCGAGTAGCACACCACTTCGGAACCTAAAAACAATTAGTGGTAGATTAGTTCAAGAAATATGAGTTAAATAAAGCAGTGGACATGAAAGTCTGTTAGTGGGATTGAATAGGATAGTGGAGGGATAGAGAAAGGAGGAGAGTCTAAAGTGTTATTTGGAAAATCATGGTAGTAAGGTGAGGTTTGGGATGAGTAAAAGGATAGATGGTGGAGGGAAGAGCCTCTAGAAAGGGATTAGGGACTTGAAGCTAATTTATTTGTGTATTTTTTTTAACTTTTTTACATTTTGTATTTCTTCAATATTTCAGTAGTCAGGAACTGGTAGATAAAATAATTATGATAATAATATTTACAATTGTAATAAATAAATACAACAGAGACCCATAAATATCTAAGCCAATAACTTATAAGAAAACTATGCAGTGACCTACATACATGTAAAGCATAAACTAATATCTATGTATCTATCTATCTATCTATCTAAATATAGATATAGATATATCGTTTTAACAATGTGTTATATATACATTGGTAAAGCAGACTTAAAGAATATCTATACTTAGTGAAAACCATGGTTATTATAAATATTTGTAGAAAGAAATACACATATCTAAGTAGATACATATAAGCAAATTATATTTGTTTACATTGACTGGGACATTCAGGCCCGTATTTATACTCCGTTTGTGACGAATTTGCGTCGTTTTTTTCGACGCAAATTCGGCGCAAAACTAACGCCATATTTATACTTTGGCGTTAGACGCGTCTAGCGCCAAAGTATTGGCAAATAGCGTCATTTTTTTGCGTGAACGCCTTCCTTGCGTTAATGAGATGCAAGGAAGGCGTTCCCGTCTAAAAAAATGACGGCGACGCAAATGCGTCGTATTTATACTCCCGGGCAAAAATCACGCCCGGGAGTTGGCAGGTCAAAAAACCCCGCATTTGCGCCACTATTTAACGCCTGGGTCAGGGTAGGCGTTAAGGGGCCTGTGGGCTCAAAATGAGCCCACAGGTGCCCTCCCCTGCCCCCAGGGACCCCCCCTGCCACCCCTGCCCACCCCAGGAGGACACCCAAGGATGGAGGGACCCACCCCAGGGACATTCAGGTAAGTTCAGGTAAGTATTATTTTTTATATTTTTTTACTTTTTTTTGGGTGGCATAGGGGGGCCTTATTTGTGCCCCCCTACATGCCACTATGCCCAATGACCATGCCCAGGGGACACAAGTCCCCTGGGCATGGCCATTGGGCAAGGGGGCATGACTCCTGTCTTTACTAAGACAGGAGTCATGAAATGGCGTCTGGGCGTCGTAAAAAAATGGCGCAAATCGGGTTGAGGCGATTTTTTTGCCTCAACCTGACTTGCCCCATTTTAAGACGCCCTAACGTCATTTTTTCCCAACGCCGGCGCTGCCTGGTCTACGTGTTTTTTTTCCACGCAAACCAGGCAGCGCCGGTCTGCTTGCGCCGGCTAACGCCATTCCATAAATACGGCGCCCGCATGGCGCTTCAGAATGGCGTTAGACGGCGCAAAATTTTTTGATGCTAAACTGCGTTAGCGCAGTTTAGCGTCAAAAAGTATAAATATGGGCCTCAGGCCCGTATTTATACTCCGTTTGCGCCGAATTAGCGTCGTTTTTTTCGACGCAAATTCGGCGCAAAACTAACGCCATATTTATACTTTGGCGTTAGACGCGTCTAGCGCCAAAGTATGGGCAAATAGCGTCATTTTTTTGCGTGAACGCCTTCCTTGCGTTAATGAGATGCAAGGAAGGCGTTCCCGTCTAAAAAAATGACGACGACGCAAATGCGTCGTATTTATACTCCCGGGCAAAAGTCACGCCCGGGAGGTGGCGGGTCAAAAAACCCCGCATTTGCGCCACTATTTAACGCCTGGGTCAGGGTAGGCGTTAAGGGGCCTGTGGGCTCAAAATGAGCCCACAGGTGCCCTCCCCTGCCCCCAGGGACCCCCCCTGCCACCCCTGCCCACCCCAGGAGGACACCCAAGGATGGAGGGACCCACCCCAGGGACATTCAGGTAAGTTCAGGTAAGTATAATTTTTTATATTTTTTAATTTTTTTTGGGTGGCATAGGGGGGCCTTATTTGTGCCCCCCTACATGCCACTATGCCCAATGACCATGCCCAGGGGACATAAGTCCCCTGGGCATGGCCATTGGGCAAGGGGGCATGACTCCTGTCTTTACTAAGACAGGAGTCATTTAAATGGCGTCTGGGCGTCGAAAATAATGGCGCAAATCGGGTTGAGGCGATTTTTTTGCCTCAACCTGACTTGCCCCATTTTAAGACGCCCTAACGCCATTTTCCCCCTACGCCGGCGCTGCCTGGTCTACGTGGTTTTTTTCCACGCACACCAGGCAGCGCCGGTCTGCTAGCGCCAGCTAACGCCATTCCATAAATACGGCGCCCGCATGGCGCTTCAGAATGGCGTTAGAGGGCGCTAAATTTTTTGACGCTAAACTGCGTTAGCGCAGTTTAGCCTCAAAAAGTATAAATATGGGCCTCAGTACATTAGTGTTTGAGGATGGTGGTTATGTAGTAAAGAGCCGAGTTTTGACTAATCTTATGAAAATAAGATAGTTACTCGTGGATCTTGTGTTTTGGGGTAATGCATTCCATAGTTTAGCTGTTTGAACAGAGAATGATGTACCACCTATGGATTTTTATCTTGTATGGTGAAGTTTTGAGGCAAGGTGTCAATCTGGAGAGAAGGTTCCTTTGTTTGAAGTATTTGGTGTTTTTATTCCTGATGAAAAGCGGTTCTGTTCCATTTATTGCTTTCTGGGTGTTACAGAGCAGCTTGAAGGTAGAACTGCTGGCAACTGATAACCAATGTAGTGCCTTCAAGGCAGGGGATATGTGGGCTTGTGGCTTTACATGTAGGAGTAGTCTGGGAGCAGAGTTCTGAATCCTTTGTAGTCTTTAACCCGTTAAGTGCTGGAATTGACCACTGGCCGACGCCCTCACTACCTCCCTGGTGCGGGTCACGATCAGTGGCCGACACCAGGGAGGGGTTAAAAAATCATTTTTTTTCATCTCGGAGACCTGGAACAACTTCCACGTCACCCCATGCCCGCCTCCCACCCTTCACGGCGCACTGTCATCACATTTTTCCCCAACGGAGCAGCAGAGGAGCAGGTAAGCATCCCCTCCCTACTCTGGTGGGGAATAAAAGGCCAAAACAGCGTCCCCAGATGCCAGGGAGGCATTGATGGAAAGGGGAGACTCTCCCCTTTCCATCGATGCCTCCATGGCACCGTTTCCTGGCCATGGATCGCAGCACGGCTGCGATCCATGACCAGGAAACGCCCCTAGGCACCAGGGATCTTCTTTGGGGGGGGGGAGATCGGCCACCTTGTAAATGGGCCGCCCCCCATGGGGGCAGTAATTAAAAAAAATAAGTTAAGGTTGCTTTGGGGGGTGATAGGTTTGTGCCTGGACGCGGCTTTATGGCCCACCTTCAGAAGGCTTGGTTTCAATATTCAGATACATTGATAAGTATTCATGCTTTGGAAGCATCATTTCTGGAGGTGCTAAAACCAACCAGTGTGAATGGTGGGTTAACTTTAACAAACTAGTACCAGAGGAGTCCCAGGGTGCAGGACTTGCGTGGCTCTCACTAGTTTTCCTTCACCCAGAATCCCCTTGAAATCACAAAATGTACTTAAAAAACACATTTGCCTTGCATTACAATGAGCAGATGTCCAGGGATCTGCAGGCAGCCACAAATGTTCTACCATCCAGCGTTCCAATAAGTCCCCACTTATCCTGATAAAAACACAACTCCACTTGTGTGCCTGCACCTAGTGCCTGAGTCAGGAATGGTTCACTCCCGGGTTAACTGTAGCCCTCATGTAAGGACTACCATTGACCCTTGTGTGATCCATTCCTGTCGCGGGCACTAGGCCTACCCACACAAGTGTAGTACCATTATTATCGGGAGACTTGGAGGAACGCTGGGTAGGAGGAAATTTGTGGCTCCTCTCAGATTCTTTCTGTCACCGAAATGTGAGGAAAAGGTGTTTTTTTGCCAAATTTTGAGGTTTGCAAAGGATTCCAGGTAACAGAACCTGGTGAAAGACCCATATGTCACCCCATCTTGGAGTCCTCTAGGTGTTTAGTTTTAAAAAATGTACAGGTTTGGTAGGATTTCCTAGGTGGCGGCTGAGCTAGAGACCAAAATCCACAGCTAGGCACTTTGTAGAAAACAGCTCTGATTTCTTTTGGAAAATGTGATTTGGCCATGTTGTGTTTTGGGGCATTTCCTGTCTCGGGCACTAGGCCTACCCACACAAGTGAGGTACAATTTTTATCGGGAGACTTGGGGGACCGCTGGGTAGGAGGAAATTTGTGGTTCCTCTCAGATTCCAGAACCTTCTGTCACCGAAATGCAAGGAAAAAGTGTTTTTTTGCCAAATTTTGAGGTCTGCAAAGGATTCTGGGTAACAAAACATGGTGAGAGCCCCACAAGTCACCCCATATTGGATTTCCCTAGGTGTCTAGTTTGCAAAATGCACAGGTTTGGTAGGTTTCTCTAGGTGGTGGCTGAGCTAGAGGCCAAACTCCACAGCTGGGCACTTTGTAAAAAACATCTCTGATTTCTTTGGGAAAATGTGATGAGTCCACATTGTGTTTTGGGGCATTTCCTGTCGCAGGCACTAGGCCTACACACACAAGTGAGGTACCATTTTTATCAGGAGACTTTGGGAAAACACAGAATAGCAAAACAAGTTTTATTGCCCCTTGCCTTTCTCTACATTTTGTCCTTCCAAATGTAAAACAGTGTGTAAAAAACGCGTCTATTTGAGAAATGCCCTGTAATTCACATGCTAGTATGGGCACCCCGGAATTCAGAGATATGCAAATAACCACTGCTTTTCAACACCTTATCTTGTGCCCATTTTGGAAATACAAAGGTTTTCTTGATACTTATTTTTCACTCTTTATATTCCAGCAAATTATTTGCTGTATACCCGGTGTTGGACGTGGCCTTTTTGACAGGGTCATCCCCAAAGTTTTTGCCTCCTTCCTCCTATTTTTCTGACCTGTTGTTGTTGGCTTTTGAACTCTGGGCGCTTTACCACTGCTAACCAGTGCTAAAGTGCATATGCTCTCTGTGTAAATTGTACTGTTGATTGGTTTATCCATGATTGGCTATTTGATTTTCTTGTAAGACCCTAGTAGAGTGCACTATATGCCTGTATATTAAATGCTACTAGTGGGCCTGCAGCACTGGTTGTGCCACCCACTTAAATAGCCCCTTAACCTTGTCTCAGGCCTGCCATTGCACGGCCTGTGTGTGCAGTTTCACTGCCAGTTTGACTTGGCATTTACAAGTACTTGCCAAGCCTAGAACTCCCCTTTTTCCACATATATAAGTCACCCCTAATGTGTGCACAAGGTAACCCCTGGAGCAGGGTGCTGTGTGGGTAAAAGACAGGTCATGTACCTGTGTAGTTTATATGTCCTGGTAGTGTAAAACCCCTAAATACGTTTTTACACTACTGTGAGGCCTGCTCCCTTCATAGGCTAACATTGGGGCTGCCCTCATACATTGTTGAAGTGGTAGCTGCTGATCTGAAAGGAGTAGAAAGGTCATATTTAGTATGGCCAGAATAGTAATACAAAATCCTGCTGACTGGTGAAGTTGGATTTAATATTACTATTTTAGAAATGCCACTTTTAGAAAGTGAGCATTTCTCTGCACTTAAATCTTTCTGTGCCCTTCAATCCACGTCTGGCTAGGTTTAGTTGACAGCTCCTTGTGCATTCACTCAGACACACCCTAAACACATGGTACTCAGCCTCACTTGCATACATCTGCATTTTGAATGGGTCTTCCTGGGCTGGGAGGGTGGAGGGCCTGCCCTCACACAAAGGACTGCCACACCCCCTACTGGGACCCTGGCAGACAGGAGTGAACTGAAAGGGGACCTGGTGCATTTCTTAGCCACTCTTTGAAGTCTCCCCCACTTCAAAGGCACATTTTAGTATAAAACAGGGCCTCTGCCCTACCACCTGAGACACTTGCTGGAGAAGAAACCTGAACCAGAACCTGCATCCTGCCAAGAAGAACTGCCTGGCTGCCTAAAGGACTCACCTGACTGCTTTCTACAAATGACTGCTGCCTTGCCGTTGGCCTGCTGCCTTGCTGAACTCTTGTCTGGCTGTAAAAGTGCTCTCCAAGGGCTTGGATAGACCTTGCCTCCTGTTCCCTGAAGTCTCAGGACCAAAAAGACTTCTCTTTTTCAACTGGACTCCTTGTGCGCCGAAAACTTCGACGCACAGCTTGCTCCGCGGTGAAAAATTTGCCGCCCGCCGATCCGGAAAGACACCGCTCAACGCGATGCGGTGAGACCAGAACTTCGACGCACAGCCCTTCATGGACAACGCCGCCCGACTTCCAGAGAGGAAATCAACGCAACGCCTGCCATGAGAAAGAAAATTCCACGCACAGCCCCCGGAACGTCGTGCAGCCGAGGAATTCATGCACAGACCCTGGGACATCTGGTAATCCCGCGATCCATAGAAGGAGACAGTCCACGCGCTGGAAAACGACGCACGCCTTCCCCGAGTGAAAAATAATGACGCAAGTCCGTGTGTGAAGGGGCGTAACTGACGCACACACCATTTTTCCACACATCTCCTCTTCTGCGGCCCTCTGCGGAGATTTTCCACTCCAAACCAGGTACTTTGTGCTTGAAAGAGACTTTGTTTGCTTTTTAAAGACTTAAGACACTTTATATCACTTTTCAGTGATATCTTTACAAATTCATATTGCATCTTTGATCGTTTTGACCTGCAAATACCCAGATAAATATTATATATTTTTCTAAACACTGTGTGGTGTATTTTAGTGGTGCTATATTGTGTTATTGTATGATTTATTGCAGAAAAGCTTCTAAGTTAAGCCTGACTTTTCAGTGCCAAGCTACCAGAGGGTGGGCACAGGATAATTTGGATTGTGTGTGACTTACCCTGACTAGAGTGAGGGTTCTTGCTTGGACAGAGGGTAACCTGACTGCCAACCAAAAACCCGATTTCTAACACCCGGTAGAGAATGAAAAACTATTGCAAGGTGCAGCTCCTTTATTGGCTCTAGGGACCTAGGGTTCTTGATGAACCTAGAAGCCCTCTATATCCACACAACCAGAAGAGTCCAGCAGACATAACGGTATATTACTTCTGACATTGCAGGAAAAAGTTACAGAGTAAAACATGAAGAAAAATGGCTGTTGCTTTTAGCTCAATTTCAATATTTTTTTATTTCAGCTGTTATTTTCTGTAGGAAACCCTTGTAGGATCTACACAAATGACCCCTTGCTGAATTCAGAATTTATTTCATTGTTCAAAAATATTTAGCTTTCCGGGATCCAGCATTGGTTTCACACTCATTTCTGTCACTAACTGGAAAGAGGCTGAAAGCACAAAAAATAGTAAAAATGGGGTATGTCTCAGTAAAATGCCATAATTGTGTTGAAAAATTTGGTTTTTTGATTCAAGTCTGCCTGTTCCTAAAAGCTGGGAAGCTGGTGATTTTAGCACTCTCAAACCCTTTGTTGATGCCATTTTCAGGGAAAACCCATAAGCCTTCTTCGGCAGCCCTTTTTTCCATTTTTAAAAAGAAAATTGGCATGGATTGCTAATGTGGACTACAGGCTATGAAGGCCTAAGTACAAACTGCCCCAAATAGCCAAAAAAGGGCTCAGCACTGGGGTGGGGGGAATGGGGTGGGGGAGGCCCAGCAGCTGAGAGGTTAAACATTTGATAAAGATGATCCATGGTAAAGGACATTGGAGTGATCCACTTTGAATAGTACAAGTGAGATAGTAGCCTGGACCTTGTGTGGACATCCCAGCTGTGGGCACATGAGTTGCAGAGTTTTCATAGTAATGAAGCTTGATACTTGCTAATTTGTCCACTTGGGCATTCATTGATAACTTGGAGTTCATGGTAATTCCAAGGCTTCATACTTTCTTAGGTACTTGAGTAGGTGGTCCCAGATGGTCAGGTCGGTTGCATAGTGGGTTATAACTTTTCCAGTCATTTCCAGTCATTACATGTGAGTAGTTCAGTTTTGAAAGTATTCAATTTGAGATGGCTCCATGCCATCCACTGATCAGTGCCTCGGAGCCAACTGAATATTTTTGAGTTTCCAATGTCCACTTTAAGGAGTATTTGTGTGTCATCTGCATAGCTATAGCATGTGATCTGAAATTCATTGATCATCGCTGGTAATAAAGTCATGTAGATGTTGAAAAATATGGGCGAGGTGATAGAACCTTGAGGGGGGAGTACGGATGACATTTGTTCTGTTTTGAAGATAAGAGGTGATCCAGTTGAGAGCAGTCACCTCCATGTTAGTGTTGTAGAGTCTTTGTATTAAGGTGTCATGATCAACTATGTCAAAGGCAGCAGAGGGGTCCAAGAGAAGTAGTGCAGTGACCCCATTCCAGTCTACTGTGTTTTTAAGGGTATCCCAGATGATGATGAGGGCAGATTCTGTGCCTCTTCCTGGGTAGAATCCTGTTTGGTAGTCTGAAAGTATAGACTTATTTTCAATGAATTGTGACATCTGGGTGAATGCTACTCTTTTTGTCAAGGAAAGGTCAGTTTGTAATTTCTCTGTAGTTGTTGGGGTCATGCAGGTCCAGGTTTGTTTACTTTTTTTTATGTAAACATTTTTATTTTCTTATTAATGGCAAACAATACATCAGTAGCTTGGTCACAATGCACAATCTATACATGATAGTTCTTAGTAACTCCCATACTTCCCATACTTTTCTGGCTATGTGAACAATCGTTGTGCCCCCCACTCCCTATTTTATCCATCCAGCCCGTGGTAAGTCAACACTGCCTCCAGACGATTTCATATTTACAAGGACACTTTTAGGCTGTGTATATAGTATTTTCCACTTTGGCACACAAGTCCATGCCATTATCGATGGGGTAAAGGTGGCGACTACCGCTTAGCTATTTCAAGTTTAGCCACCAACATACCCAACCACATGAGTATCCTATCCCCTTAGGGACCCCCAGGATCCCCCATTATGCCCAGTAAAGCCATTCTAGGATGTACTGCAATATGCATCCCCACTACTTGGGCTAATATGGATATGATGTTGTTCCAACAGGCCTGGATAACTTGGCATGACCATACCATGTGGAAAACGTCACCTCTAGGGTCCCAACACCTCCCACTGGTTAGGAGGTGTAGCCTTTCATAACTGGAGGGGTGTTAAGTAGGCCTGATGAAGAAATTAAAATTATATGGGCCGGTGCCTCACTGAGATTACCATTGTGCAAGGGAGCCAAGCATGCATCCCGCCAATCAGCGTCGTCCAAGGTCCCCCCCTAATCTCGCCACTTCTCCATCATGGGACCCAACAAATTCAGAGAGAACGACACCAGGGTTTTGTAAATCTGGAAGATTATATCGTTTTCCACATAGCCCACAAGCAAACAACCCTCAAGCGAAGTTTCTTCAGAAATGTCTTCTAGGCCACCTTTGCATTCCAAGAGTGCATGTCGGAGTTGTAAATAGCAACAGAGCTGAGAAGGGGCATGTGGAAATCTGAACAGAGGTCCTGAAAGAACCTAATCTGATCGCGCTCAAAAACATCACCTAGATGGGATATTCTTGTAGAGTCCCACCCTTGGAAGCCTTCCAAGGATGCCACCTCTGTCAGCCACGGGCCCTCCCATAACGGGATCTTGCATGTGTGTCTGCAGTTGTAACCTGTCCATCTGAGCGCAGCCCACCACACTCAGAAGACCACTTGTGTAATTTCTAGAAGGGAAGCTGGAATGGGTGATCAGTAAGGGATCCCTGTCACCCTATTCAGCTCAAGTAGGGGCAATCCTCCCTGGTATACTGAGTCCATCACCCAATGCAACCATACATTTACAGCAGTTGGGTCACCTAGAAGTAGAGGCAGACATCAGCCATGGCCAGCCAAACCTTATACACATAACAGACACCTTTGCGTAAAGCCAACCTTGGAGGTTTATGTGCCCAAATAAATCTTTGTACCGTGGCCACCAGAGAGTCGAACCAGTTCTGCAGAATATGTAGGGGATAATTCTGGAGGGCATGGTTGAGCCCCAGAAGGATTATCATTTTAAAATGGGCTATTCTGTCAATGTTTAAAGGGAGTTCTCCCAGCCCATTATACCTTCATGTGCCTTCTTCACTTCAGGGCTAAAAAAGAGACTCTAATGCTCCTATTTATACTTTTTTGTGTGCCACATTTGTGCAATTTTTTTACACAAAAGCGGAGCAAAGTTACAAAATATAATTGTATTTTGTAAGTTTGCCCCACTTTTGCATCAGAAAAGACGCATATGCGGCATAAAAAAGTATATATATGGGCCTAAGTGTAATTTCCAGCTCCCAAGAGAATACCAAGATATAGAAAACGTAGTCAGTGTAAGGGATCCCATGGCTCCACAGCTCAGCCTGACTGTCGCCTCTGGGCACCAGGAGGGAGTTGTCCCAGCTGAAACTCAATCTGGATGTTGCTCCAAATGTATGTAGGATGTGAATTAAATGAGGCCCCATCTCAGCAGGGCTAGAGAGGGATAGCAGTATGTTATCAGCATAATATGCTATGCGGTCTTTGGTTTCCAAACCCCAGTCAAACCTCTAAACCTGCCTGCCACTGAGGACCCAACTGCCAACGGCTCAATTGAGAGCATGAAAAGGAGGAAGGAAAGGGGACAGTCCTGACTAGTGCCCTGTCTGATGGAGAATCTTGAGGACATAAGCCCACTGACACGCACATGCGTCTGAAGGTGTAGCATATAGAATTTTAATATAGATTCGGAAGTTGGGCCCTAAGCTTTATTTTAGTAAGGGTTTCCTTTAGAAACTGCCAACTTAAGGTAAGGACAGGACAGCGTAGACTACCAGGATACAACACAGATGCAGGGTAAGTGGCATGGGGAACAAAAATGCCTAATTGTTAACTGCAAGCAGGGGGGAGACACACCTACTACACAATGCATGTCAGCCATGATAATCAGGTAGAGGAAAGGGCAAAGGGGCACGGCACAGGTGCGTAGGCTGTGCAGGGGAAACCTGGGGCATAGAACAACACTACACCAACAACCTTTGCATGGGGGTACTCTGCCATGCCAAGGATGTTGGAAAGGCAAAGCCAGTCCAGGAGGGTAGGGTACAACATAAAACTGGCCTGCTGTCACATGACAGCTCGTATTGTTGTTACGTGAACTAGCACTCAATTTCTAGTCTCAGGCCATATCCGCAAGTGGTATTTAGCAATGACAACTGTTGCCACTACCACCTCTGCTGTGTCTTCAGGTCAAGTAGCTAATTGCAGTTACGTGCCCATGGATCAAACATCCAAATTAGAGGGTTCAGGATGACAAGGTTATCAATGCCCTCTAATTAATTAATTAATAAAAATGTGCAAATCCTGTCTAGTGCTCGTGTCTAAAGGCACTACAAACATCGGGTATTGTATTTAACATTATGAGGTACACAGCAGTAATGTCATGCCCATGCTGCACATGTCAGGGTCTACCCTGTGCCTGTCTCACAATAGCTGCAATGCCACCATGCAACATCTCAAGTGTCATAGTGCTAAGACAACAACATTGAGAGGCAGGACATATGCTTCAAGCTAGTGAACCAACCCCCCACAGTCATAAGAGGAAATGGAACACTGCTAGGACCATCAGTGCAATCCAATGTAGCACACATTCCCCAGCATCAGCAGTACACACTACCAATGCTGACACCTGTATCGTGCCATGCCAATGCTATGCGTAGTATATGCTAGGTCTCAGCAACATATAGGTGGATGTGAAATATCAGAGACTGGGTCAGCTCCAGATCGGAACACCCACAGCCAGTGCAAGGCCACACCATGATAATGGAAGTAGACGGAGGGTTGAGTAGGAAAATAAGGCGGCAACATACAATTTGGGTATAACCTACACCTAGAGGATGTGACGCAGACATTTCCCCAAACTGCCCACACTACATGTGACATGCAGGTGGGGCATAGGCCTGGGAGAATGCTAATCTTAATGACAGTAACAATGAACAGGAACCAAGATCACAATGTGCAGCTAATAGGAAGGCAGGCATGTCACATTACAAATCCCACAACACAGACACACTAATTGTACCATATCTCATTGCAGAAGACGATGGCACTCCTGGGGATATGCCTGTCCTGGACTTCCCTGATGACATGGATGATGAGCTGACAAACATCAGCCAGCAGACCCTCCAAGATGTCCTTGGAACCCTCCAGACCCCACCTTCAGTCGCAAGGAGGAGCACAGAAGAAGCAGCCATCACAGAGGACCCACCCACCACACCAATTGTACGATCTGCCAGCTCCAACCCAGCTGATGACTCTGAGGACAGTGGCACCACCTTTGAAAGGACTGTAGTTGGAGTACAGCGGGGAGCTGGCCTAGGAAGTGCAGGTGGGGATGCAAAATATGGCAGCCAGCTTGAGGGGATGCGTTTGTGCATGATGCAGAACAGGCAGCAGCCATGCAAGGGCGAACATCTATCCTGCAAGGACTTCAACAAAGTGTAAAGGAAATCACCACTGCAGTAAGGGAGTTGCCAGAACACCTCGCACACCAAACATTTCACTGCATGAACGAATGCAATCATTACCCCCTCAGGGCTGACCTGGCTGCCTACCACAGTGATGTAGCTGCTCTACTTAAGAACCAGCAGCTCCTCCTTGCTGCAGTACAGCCCTTAATAGCTCCACAGTTGGCAGCTACCGGGATTTTTGACTCCACGTCTTCAAACACTGAAGTGTGTGTTGCCCCTTCAAATCCATCACCACCAAGGGCAGAGGAGACGACACACACATCAGAAGATGAAGACGTGGAACAGATCACCTTCACCCATAAGAGTACCCGGTAGCACAAGTCCATGCTAAATGGGCACTTATATCCTAGGTCCTGTGCTTGTTAACATACCAGTCTTGCAATAGCTGCTCACATGTACTGTTCTCCAGCCCACTTTTTACCTTGACACTATGCTCTGTGATTGTCTCTCACTACCTCATTGGCAATTCATGTTCCTCTGCACTGTATGACACTTCACCCCAGCATGTCCAATGACATGTCCCATTGCAACTGTGTAGTATCACAATAGAAGGCGTCACACCAATGGACTCACAATCCTGGACTATGTAAATATTGTGCTACAGCACGTTAAAATAAATAGCACTTACACAACCACTTTGTCTCTGTGTAGTGTGACACATCAACTGTGCAGGAGATTAGTGATGTATGTCACATGTCAATGGCCATAGAATGTCAGTACAACTGTTTTGAAAGATTGTGGGCTGATAACCATGCACAGAGTTCTGGATTGTATTATCATCTGCACTTCTTCAGGGTTATTTCTGAAGTAAATAGAAAACTAACAGTATAATGCTGTGTTGGACTGAAAAAGTCCACTTCAAAGTATGTTTAAGCAGAAAATCAATGTGTTCAAAATTCCCTTCAATACAATATTTATGTATGTGACATCTGACTATAAACTTTCATCACACACACACCAGACAACAGGAATGGATGTGTATGAGTGTATGGACAAATATGTAACCTGGGAGTACAATGTAAGAAATGATAGGTGTGAGTTATGTATACAATAATACATAAGATTATACCATCACTCACCTTATCAGGGTTCACATGAACATCAGGCTGCAGGCAGACGTACCACAGTGCCCAAGATTCCAACTCAGGTCCCAAACGATGACAGATTGAAAACACACATCCAAACTTAACAACACATTGGGAACCATGGTAACCTTGAGTGGTGGGTGCAATGGATGGCAGATGCATAGAGAAGTAGCTTTGGTGTAGCTGCCAATGTGACAGCTCATTTGGAATTGGGAATAACCATGTCAATAATGGGATTTCGATGCAGGGTGGAACACAAATGCAAATACTAAATTGACACTGTTCACCCATGCCAAGGCCCTGATCCCCAAGCATATGACACATACTGTAAAGGAGTACCTAAATATTTATTTAACAGTAAAAAAGGATACTAAAACTGAAGGAAACACCTTAACTAACCTAACCTATCCTACCTACACATTACCCACAACTGGCCCTAACCACCCTAATCTAAACTTACTTATCACATTTTACTAAACACTCTAAACATCAGCCCCCCTCCACCTTATATGATGTGACACATGTAGGATAACATATACTAACCTAAACACATACTATCTTATCCTAAATAAGTATATTTTTTAGTATTTTTGTTTATATATTTTTTGTATTTTTTTATTTTTTATACATATAAACCCCAACATCATCAACCACCCACCCACCCATGAAAAATAGCACATGTAAAAATATAATCCCCTCCACCCCAACCCGTTTATACTAACTAAACTAGCATCCTATTCTAACCTAACACTAAGCCCCCTAAACCCACTAAATATAAGAACCAGGAAAGAGGAGGGAGGGGACGGAATCATGGCTGAGGGTCACAAAGTCACAAGTTTACCCTCCGCAGGATCTTCTTTATCCCACGCAGTCTCCTGCTATTGCTGGACACCTCCTGCTGCAGCCTGTCCATCCTGTGCAACATCCGTTGCATGTCACGTCTCATCTGTTAGAATTCTGCATTGTCTATCACTGCAGCAGGGGTTGTCTGTGTGCCACTAGTGGATGGTTGGAAGGGGAGTGCAGGAGCTGCTGTCTGTGGGCCGGGAGCTGATGAGGAAGAGGGACCTGCAACAGTGGCTGTTATCCTTTGTGCGACTGTGGTTGGAGCGGTTGTGCTGGTGGTGGTGGCTGTTGTGGGCAAGGATGGCCCCCCATGGGCAAATGCCCTCCAGACCCCTGTGGCTCTCTCATGGTGATAACGCCGTGCCATATTGAGGAACCCAGACTCCACGTCTAGAATGTGGCAGTAACGTATCACCCGCCTCTGGAATTCCCTGATCTGATTGGCATTCATATTGGCAGCTGTAAGAATAGAGAAAGCCAAACATTAGTGACATCACTGTGTGATACATCTACTGATGATATTCTAACATTTCCTCAAAATGTGCTTAAACAGTCCAAATCACTGAACAGATCATAGTTTGTCTCTGAGGAATTACATGCCAACACAGCCTACTCATCTCCTATCTAACAGCACAGCAATGCTCAAAAAGGTGTGTACCTACCTAAATGATCTGTGCATCATTGTTCTGCCATTAATCACATAACAAATGCTGCAAGTACTACACATGTGACAGGCCAACTAATGACTATCTTCTGGATGACAAATGAGGCCCACAAGATCTGTGATTTGTAAATGTAATTGCCAGGACGGTATGCAGTTGCTAATCATGAGGGGGTATCCTAGGTAGGAACAAAGGAATGTTGGAATTACATGCCTGTCTTCTACACTGGGATCCTCACACCTAGGTACACATATTTCATAATCCTCACCCTGTGCCTCAGGGGCTGATGTACATGCAACTCATACTTTCAAACATCAAGGACAGCCAGGAAGCTTTGGACAGCTGTTCATGGGTTTAGTCAGTCCACCACAGGTAAGAAGGGGTGCCAACTAGGATAGACTCAAACATTGGACAATCGCATTCACATTTATGGTTATGGTACACCACAGTTTGAGTCATATAAATGACCTATGTTTCTCCTGTGGCAGTGGAGGACCAGCAGACCATGGTGCATGGTTTCACATATTTCTAGTGGTTCGTTGCACAAAGCTGTCCAGTTCAATTGTGTGGCCATGTGTACCCTGTGTCAGCATTGGCCTCCATGTTGTCACAGTTACGTGCAGGTCTTGTCATGAGTCTGTGGAGCCATTCACTGCATTAACAGAGTATCCTTCAAAGCAGAATTGACCTAAAGCCAAAGATAAATTGACGACACCCATGGGGATAGTCTATGGCACTGCAGAACTTTTATAAGGCTGACAACAGGGCAACCTTGGTGTGCTCAAAAACTTTATGGATCCCTAATAGGAAACAGGCAGGTTTCATCAAAACATTTGTACACAGGGTGGCCTCTTAAAAGTCCCACTGCACCAGGGAACATCAGTGCCTCTGTGCTGATTAATTTCACAGCTAGTCACCATGCAAGCCCCATCAATAGGTTGCAGCCGATGTGAATCTGTGTGTGGACCATCAGGGCACAGACATGTTTTGTCCTTTCATACATATTAGCAAACCTTGTTTGTTGTGCTGTAGGCACCGTACCAAATCCATGCATATAGGATTGTACACTGTCACTGTTTGGCACTCATGAATACATGAAACCCAGACAAGGGATGGGGGCTGGATTAGGCAATTTCAATACATGTCCCAGACCATAATACGATAAGTAACTGATTAAACTATACTATACATTTGAGGATTCATCCTAGACCTACCAGGCACAATACCCCTTAAGGAAAGAGAGGGCATGGAAAGCAACTTTGAGACAAATGTAGCCACAGGGAACCTCTATGGTTAACGCAAAGACAGGAACCAGTCAGGCTAACAGGTTGAAGGCTCTGTCAGGAACTAACATGAACAAGGCAAGTACACAGTAGGCAGACTCTGATTGGGAAAAGCTGGAACAACACTGTGGGAACTAAAAACTGTAATTGTGCTGTGGGCTTCAACGTTACAATATCCCCCCAGGGCTCTGGTACACAAGTCATTTATACAGCAATACACAAGAAGGATATTCAGAAAATGGCAGCTTCTAAGCAGTTACAGGCAGCAGCAATGGCAGGGCAGAGTCAAATGGCTGGTCTGCATAGAAGTGCTCACAGGTGTGTGCAGCTTCAGTCTCTCACAAGTCCTGTAGTTGAGATTCAAGTTCAAAGGGCCAACTGGACCTTTCACATGGGAAGCAATGGACAGCTGATTACAGGTCCTACCGACTACCAGGCAGTGCATTATCAGATCTGAAGTCCATGCAGACTGATGGACTATGACTATGGCATGCCATATTGAAGAAGGAAGCAAAGAGGAGACAGAATGGGAGTCTGGGTGTGTGTAGATGAAGGTTATCAGGGTACAGATAGTCCATTTACAGGGCCCCCTAGAGAAGGGTGGGCAGAGACTGAAAATATGGCAGTGGCAGCACTTTTTACCTAGGATGGGCTGCACAGGGCATGTCTTGTGAGCAATGCTTGTCATACCTGGGGCACTCGTGCTCTCCATTTTCAGCGTAGTTAGACTCCTTGTCACACATGCTCCTTGCAAAGATAGCTGATGTCACACTTACTGCTGTCAAGGGTCTGGGCATGCATTCCTGTTACCAATGCAATAGCACATCGACTGCCTCATGTATGAAACACTTTTTTACCTTATGATTGATGGTGTCTTAGTTGTGTGTCATGTGCTGCAATGAACCATGTTGGCAGCATGGATGTGTCTCATAGCTGTGGTCCTCTGATGTTGCCCTTCACATGTGAAATAGACAGGACATATGTAATTTCCACTGTGTTTGATGTTGGCTGTACATTCATACCCATCAAATGAGATGTGGATTTTTCAGTATCCTAATCTGTATTTCTGCAATGCTCGATGAGGCTAAACTCTGATTATGATTCCTAGGGATCATGTGATGCATAAATAATTACCCAGAGCATGATTGAGTGATGAAGTGAGGTGTTTAATGACATATGGTAAGAAAGTAATGATGGTGACTATAGTTAAAAGACGTTTTGTACAATGTGTTGTCTCCGACGCAATCCTACTGCAGTGTTTGGATGGTCCCCCTCATGTTGACGAACAGCATCCTCCTCTTCCTGCTCTTCAGGCATTTGTGGGTCTGGTTCATAGAGGGGAATGTTTCTCCTTACACAAATGTTGTGCAGAATGGCACAGGTCAAAATGATCTTGCAGACCATTTCAGGTGAATATAAAAGGCTGCCTCGGGTGATGTCGAGGCACCTGAATCTTGACTTCAGGATGCCAAAGGTCCTCTCTTCTACGGTGCGTGTCCTCTGATGTGCCTCATTATAGGCAAGGTCTGATGCTGTGCTTGGGTTGGCAAATGGGGTCATGATCCATGGCTGCATCCCATAACCCTGATCAACTGAAAGAGAAAATTAGTGTGAATATTTGGATGTTGGTTGCATCATGGTTAGCACTTTGGATGGCAGTTGTTATCTTGTGTCGTCTGTGACTCATCTGTGTTTGTGTTATTGTGTGGGATCCTAGGCTTCTAGGATATTCTTTCAGCATTGGGTTGTTTCTTTATCTAAACTGGTGTTTGGCTGATTGACCGGATATCAGCGGTATATTTCTAAACTTGCAGTTCATTGTGTATCTCCCATGCATTATGTCATGTGAAAGAAGTGTCCAGGTGCCTTCACTGGAGGTGACATGATACTTCCACACACAGAATAGATTCCACTGTGGTGGTAACACGGTTGCACTATATGGCCTGAACTTCCCATCCAATTCAACATATGTAACAGCATGTGAAAAACAACAGTGAGGCCCTTTGGTTTGGCTAGGTGACAAAGTACACCACATCTCCATAGGTTTGCAGCACTGAAGTGTTCACAATTGACAATGCACAAATATCCCATGTGTGACAAGTACTATGGAAACCTATTTTTGTGCCTTCACCGAGTTGGCTCATGTGCAAACGTGTACCTACATTACTGAACCTGCTCCAGGTAAGCTGGCTAACTTGGTTGTGGGGGTGAAAGATTAAGTGGCAGAAGGTCCATGTACCTGTACATCTGTTGTGTATATGTGTAATTGTCTCAATCCGTATGTGTAGCAATGTGCACTTTGCAATATTGTCACATCAATATGTGTTCTTAGCATAGTCCACTTCCTTATTGCTAGCGGGCAATGTCACCCAAGGAGTGATGTGAGATGTTGGCACTGCCTCAATGATTCCATGTCACCTTCATTAGAGTTATCATCATCATGCTATGTGCCTCATGGTGTTTGACCTGCAGCAACACACATTACACACCCCTTACACAGTACGTATTGCTTGGAAGGGTGTGTGATTGAGTGTTATTGATGTGATATTGTGAGATTCATCTTCCAAGTTGTACTGCCAGTTAAGGCCATGTCATTGTCACTGTGTGGTTTTAAATTGATCCCTTGTGGCTCTGGAGTGGCATATGTTGTTATTTACATCTGTCATTTGTCCATAGGTGTGTATCCCATTGGGTCAGGATATCAAACATGACTAGCAGTGTCACAACCTCAGTGTCTTCCTGGCCACGTGTCCATGTAGTAGTGTATGTGTTGTATGTTCTACAGAGTTGCTGTGCTGTGTGTATATAACTAGGTTTCTGTACTTACCAACAAGTAGGCCATTGCCATATCGTCCATCCTGGAAGTGTTTATTGATGGTGCAGTGGCAGAAGATGAATGAATCATGTACACTCCCAGGATACTTTGCCACGATGTTGGTGATAAATCCCCAGTGATCCACAATGGCCTGCACATTGATGGAGTGTGTGTGCTTCCTGTTGCGGTATAGATGCTCGTTTGTAGCAGGTGGCACAATCCGTACATGTGTGCAGTCAATGGCACCAAGCACGTGTGGGAAGGCATTGTTTGATAGAATCCCTGTTTGGTCTCCTGCTGCTTCTGCTGTGTGTTGCGTAAGCTGATGTGGTGGGGTGTGAGGGAGATGATGGCATCCAGTACCTTGGGTAGGAAGGCAGAGAATGAGGGCTGTGAGATCCTGGCAACCAGGGCACCAGTGGTTTGAAAAGAGCCACTTGCCAACATGTGGAGGAGAGCTAGCAGCTTGGTCTCTGGTGGAATAATGTGGGGTGTCTGCAAGCTAGGTGCCAACTGTGGCTCAATGTGGCACAGCAGCTGCTGTATAGCTTGCCAGTTTAGTCTGTACCTCTGGATGATGTCATGTTCCCTGAAGGGTTGTCCTGGTCTGAAATATATTCTCCTGCCTTTGGCATTGCCTTTGGGGTCCCCGCTGGTGTGGTGGAAGCTGCTGCTGTTTCTCCTGTGCTCTGCGTCTTCGTGTATGCTGGATGAATAGCACCTCCATGTCTTCCTTTTGGAGCTCTGATGTTGCTTCTGTCTGTTTTTCTTAAAAACTGGTGTGTTTGCCCCATTTTAACACCTGCCCTGACCCAGGCATAAATTTTTGACGCAAGTCGGGATGTGTGCCATTTTTCGACTCCGCCTCCCAGCCGTGCGGTATTTTTGTGTAGTTGGATAAATATGGTGCACAGGTGTTTAAGTCATTTTTTGGACAGGAACGCATACCCTGCATGTCATTTACACAAGGTGGTTTCAAGCATCCAGAAAATGGCGCACACTGAGATATTTTGACGTTAGCTGGGTCTAGCATCAAAATATAAATATGGTCTTAGTTTAGTGCAGAATTTCTGTAAAAAAAACGACGCAAATCCGGCGCAAGCAGAGTATAAATATGCCCCAAAGTGTCTTAAGTCTTTTAACAGCAAAGTCTCTTTCAAGCACAAAGTACCTGGTTTGCGTAAAAAATCTCTGCAAAGAACCGCAGAAGAGGAGATGCGTGGAAACAAAGTGTTGTGCATTGATTTCTCAAGCCGCACACAGCTGTGCGTCATTTAGTTTTCACGCTGGGACGGCTGTGCATCGATTTCCGGCACTCGTTTGGGGATCCTCTTCTGGTTGTGGGGTTTTCGGACGCCCCTGGGACGATGTGTGGATTTCCTGCGCTGGCAGGATGAAGTCACAGGAGCTGCATCGGGCTGCATTGTTCTGGTTCGGCCGTGCGTCGTTACGGTGGTCTGTGTGTCGAATTTGTGTTCGATACGCTGGCGCTGCATCGATCTTCTCGATGCGAAGTCGGGCTGCATCACTCCGGTTCGGCGTGCAGTGACATTTTCACTGCAATGCAGGCTGTGCATCGTTTCTGGCAGACTGTGCGTCAAATTTCACTACATAAGGAGTCCTTCTTGTAGAGGTGAAGTCTTTAGTCCTGAGACTTCAGGGAACAGGAGGCAAGCTCTATCCAAGCCCTTGGAGAGCACTTCTTCACCACAGCCAAAGAGCAGCAAGGCAGCAGGGCAACAGCAAGGCAGCAGTCCTTCACAGAAAGCAGAGGCAGTTCTTCTTAGCAGGATGCAGGTTCTGGTTATAGTTTCTTCTCCAAGAAGTGCCTGAGTTGGGAGGGGCAGAGGCCCTGTTTATATACCCAAATGTGCCTTTGAAGTGGAGGAGACTTCAAAGAGTGTTTTAGAAGTGCACAAGATCCCCTTTCAGTTCAATCCTGTCTGACAGGGTCCCAGTAGAGGGGGTGACAGTCCTTTGTGTGAGAGCAGGCTACTGTCATTTGACATGCAAGTATCAGGCCCTCCACCCTCCCAGCCCAGGAAGACCCATTCAAAATGCAGAAGTATGCAAGTGAGGCTGAGTATCCTGTGTTTGGAGTGTGTCTGAGTGACTGCACAAGGAGCTGTCAACTAAACCCAGCCAGACGTGGATTTGTAAGGGACAGAAAGATTTAAGTGCAGAGAAATGCGCACGTTCTAAAAGTGGCATTTTTAAAATTATAATATTAAATCTAACTTTACCAGTCAGCAGGATTTTGTATCACCATTCTGGCCACACTAAATATGACCTTCCTACTCCTTTCAGATCAGCAGCTACCACTCAAACAATGTATGAGGGCAGCCCCAATGTTAGCCTATGAAGGGAGCAGGCCTCACAGCAGTGTAAAAACAAATTTAGGAGTTTTACACTACCAGGACATGTAAACTACACAGATACATGTCCTGCCTTTTGCCTACACAAAACCCTGCCCTATGGGTTACCTAGGGCCTACCTTAGGGGTGTCAAAAAATGGGAGTTTTAGGCTTACCAAGTACTTTTAAATGCCAAGTCAAATTGGCAGAGAAACTGCACACACAGGCCTTGCAATTGCAGGCCTGAGGCAAGGTTAAGGAGCTACTTAGGTGGGTGGCACAATCAGTGCTGCAGGCCCACTAGTAGCATTTAATCTACTGGCCCTGGGCACATATAGTGCACTCTACTAGGACTTATAAGTAAATTAAATAGTCCAATTGGGTATGATCCAATGTTACCGTGTTTAAAGGGAGAGAGCATATGCACTTTAGCACTGGCTAGCAGTGGTAAAGTGTGCAAAGTCTTAAAACCAGCAAAAACAGTATCTAAAAAGTGGAGGGAGGCATACAAAAAGTTAGGGGTGACCACCCTAAGGCTGTCAGGTCTAACAATGCCTTTTAGAAATCTATCAGTAACAGGGCTGTTGCGTCCCTCATTGATTTAATCTGACTTAATGCGAAGTGTACTCTAAGGATGCAAAACCACGTACTGAGAGGGAAATAAATCCATATTGGTCTGAGTGGACTAACTGGGATAATACCTGTAAAAGGTGGTAGGTTAGGATTTTTTATATACAGTTTAACCTCTGTGTTAATAAGGGATATGTGCCTGTATAAGACACAGAGGCACTGCTGGCATCACTGTTTAAGCAAGACTACCAGGGACACTAAACTTATGTTTTGAGGGAAGTGACCTTTGTTGCTGGCCTCATTAAAAAGGTCCAGAAGGCGGAGAGGAGATTGGGTTTCATCTTCTGGTATTATTCCACTGGATAGCCATCTGCGTCTGGTGTTTTCCTGGCATTTAGGTCCATTAGAGCTTTTTCCACTTCCTCAAGCTCTAATGCTTGGTCCAGTGCGGTTCTGTTGGTACTGTTCAGGTGGGACAGCAGGAGCACTGTCACCAGAGGATCAGTGGTTTCCAGGAGAAGACGCCCCTAATTTGCATAGAGTGCAGCATAATACATGGCAAAGATAGAAGAAAACCCCTTGGAATCCTCCACTACCCGACTGAGCTATCAGCTATGTGGGGTAGTACAACCTGAATTCCACCTGTCTTGTGGCCAGTTCTGTGCAGGAGTTTACTTGACTTATACCCCAATTCTTACACCCTCCGAGTGGAGCCCATCCAGTATTTGTGGGCTTCCTCCATGCACAGCTGAAGCAGGGTTGCCCTATAAATGGTCAGTTGGCGCAGCACAGTAGTGAACTATTGTCTCAGGTCCGCTCATTTGCGGTTCAAGATGGATGCGTCCAGATCCCAATTGCATGCCTGCATCCCATGACCCCTCCCTCCAGAGTAGGAGCCAGTGATCCCGCTCATTGAGGCTATACAGACCCCCCACATCACCCCAGATGAATCCAGCGAGCAGTTATTGATAGTAGGGAATGCTTTCAATTCTCCAAGTAGGGGGTCAGGGAACTGTCTGTTAGAGAGGATCTGGGCATTGATTCTCCACACTGGTTGTTCCCTGGCTGTTGGGATCCCGAAATGAGTTATTACAGAGGCGTGATCCATTATGCCTTGGGATAGAATATGTGAACCTGTGGTGTGTAAGAGGTTTGATGCTGGCAAGAACAAATAACCAATTCAAGATCTTGATCCATGTTCCCCAGATGTGTGGGTGTATTCCTGCTTCCCAGGATGCCAAATGCGGCATGAATCATTCAATCCCAGTCTCCGTGCTCAGTCTGTCAGAACTTTCCTTTGTCTCTGGGGCCAGTCAGTCAGTTTATGCAAGTTGTGTGGTTCCATAACATCATTGAAGTTCCCATCTATGTTTGTGACCCAATGGGACAAAGTGCTTATCAGTTCCCTAGGGCCCAATAAAGTGAAATGGTGCAAGGTTGGCGGGATGTACATGTTAAGTAAATAATAGTGGGCACCTTCTATACTGCCCTGAGTGACTATGTTCCTACCCTCAGCATCTGTAGGAGGCTGGCCTGGTTTGCAGTGGGTACATAAGGTACTTACACCTTATACCAGGTCCAGTTATCCCTTATTAGTGAAATGTAGGAAGTGTTCTAGCAGCTTAGGCTGTCTAGGGGTAGCTGTAGCAGAGCAGCCAAGGCTGAACTAGGAGACATGAAAAACTCCTGCAATACCACTATAGTTACACAGTACTTATACACAATAAAAGACAATACTCAGTGTTGCCAAAAATAAAGGTACTTTATTTTAGTGAGACAAAGCCAAAAATATCTTAGAGGCAATACTCCTTCTGGAGGTAAGTATTATACACAATATATACACTAGTAACCAAAATCAGGTAAGTAAACAGTCATAGAATAGTGCAATCAGTAGAAAATACAACAGATTGCAATGGGCCTGGGGCAACACAAACCATATACTAAAATAGTGGAATGCGAATGTTGAATTCCCCCCAAGGTAAGTGTAGTGTGTAGAGGGGCACTGGGAGTGTAGGAAAACACCAAAGGTAAGTAAAGTACCCCACCCCAGAGCCCAGGAAAGTAGGAGTAAAGTACAAGTTTCCTCAGAACACACTACAAGGCGTGACGAAGAATTATGCAAGAATCAAGCAAGACTGCAAGCAACAAACAATGGATTCCTGGACCTGAAGACCTGTGGAGATAGGAGACCAAGTCCAGAAGTCGAAGAAGAGTCCAGGAGAACAGGAGCCCCTACCAACCTGGAAGAAGGTGCAAAAGTGGATTCTCCGGTTGGAAGAAAAGTAAAGAAATGCACCAAAGAAGATAGATGCAGGTTCCTGCTTGGTGCAAGAGATGTCCCATGTCGAGTTGTTGGATGCAGGCTGTTTGCATTGCTGGATTCCGCCAACAAGCCTTGGTTCAAGCAAGTACGCAGTTTATGTCAAAGAGGAGCTGCCTGGACCTAGGAGGGACTTGGGTGTCTCAAATCAGACTGAGGAGACAGAGGAGGCTGTCAGCACTTCAGAGAGCCCTCAGAAGACCAGGCAGCACCCACAGGAGCCCCAGAATGTGGGGACAAAGAAGATGCAAAGTGCGGTCATTGCAGCACTACAATGGAAGATTCCACACCGCCAGAGAACAAGTCAGGGAGCTGTGCTTCACAAGATGGAGTGATGGGGACCTGGGCTATGCTGCGCATGAAGAACTTTTGGAAGAAGTGCAAAGAAGCCCAAGGAGCTGCAGAAGAAGTGGTGCACAGGGGTACTGTTGCAGCATGGGGAGGCAAGCTCTTACCTCCACAAAATTTGGACAGCTGGACCTTTGGACAGTACGGGTCTCTTCGGTCTACCACCTGTGTTCCAGGGATCATGCTCATCGGCAGGAGAGGAGTCCCAGAGTACTGGTTGTCATCGCAGAGAGATGCCTGCTGAAGCAAAAGTGACTCCATCACTCCACGGGAGATTACTTCAGTTCTTCTGGTGCAGGGTGAAGACAGGCAGTCCTCAGTGAATGCACACCTTGGAACCTGTTGCAGTTGCAGGTCACAGGAGTCTTCCTGGATACTTTGTTGCTGTTACAGCGGTTCCTGGAGCAGCCTGCGGTTGATCCGACAGTCAGAAGCTGAAGCAGAGGATGCAGAGGAGTCCTGGAGGAATCTTGCAAACCGAATCTGAGGAAACGCCCAGAGGAGAGACCCTAAATAGCCCTGAGAGGGAGATTGGCTACATACCCAGGTATGCACTTATCAGGCGGGGTCTCTGACGTCACCTGCTGGCACTGGCCACTCAGAGGTCTCCAGAGGATCCCTCACCTTGGAATCCAAAATGGCTAACACCAGGGACACTCTGGAGGAGTGCCCTCACATGCAGTAACCTTGCACCTAGCCTTCAGTAAATGAAGGTTAGGCATGTAGGTGACTCATAAGTTACCTGGTGCAGTGAAAAATGGCTGTGAAATAGTGTGTGCACTATTTCACTCAGGCTGCAGTGGCAGTCCTGATGAAAGGTTTGTATAAGATCCTTATTGGTGGCAAAAGAAATGCTGCATCCCATAACGATCTCCTGGATCCCATGTGCCCTGGGTACCGAGGTACCATATACTAGGGACTTATAAGGACGGGTAAGTGTGTCAATCAGAATTAGAATAGTGAGTCACTAATCTATAGTGACCAATTTGGTATATAGACCCTAAGCACTGGAGTTCTGGTTAGCAGATCTCCAGTGACACAGTCAAGCATACTAACAACACACATAAGCTACAAGCTATGAGCACTGGGGTCCGGGCTGGCAGGATCCCAGTAAGAATGTAAAAACACACTGACAAATAGGTTTCAAACTATGAGCACTAGGGTCCTGGCTAACAGGATCCCAGTGAGACAAAAACAACACACTGACAAACAGGCCAAAAATGGGTGTAACCATGCTAGAAAGAGGCTTCTTTCTCACAGCATCCCTCCTGACCTTCATGACCACCAGGGGCACGGTCTTATGTGGAAGGATGGTCACCTCATGTGAACCTCACGAGTACCCTGCGTGGTATACTCTGTCATGGCCCATACAGACTAGGAACGGGCAATTTTGGCCCTTAATGTGTGTATCCTGGAGCAACAGGATGGCTGGATTGTGTCAGTGTATGAATTGGAAGAGATATTGCCTTTTAAACCAGTCCAACAGCCTGATAACATTTCATGTCCTGACCGCGTGGGCCTTCATGGTAGCTGTGTGAGTGTGATGTGAACCATTGCCTCCTGCAGTGTCTGCCCCCCTTCATGGGAGAATACAGTTGAGCCCAAGGAAGCCGTGGAGTTAAGTGCCACGAGGAAGCGGTGAAGGTTGAATTGTGTATCTAACCATGCTGAGGAACTAAACCATTCAAGTAACTAACAGAAACACAATAAAACAACAGAATATATAACCCCTCAAGTCCTCCGATCCTATTCTTCTCACCCTGAAGAAGCATCTGTTGTCCATGCCTAAGTTAGTGCAGAACTAACTTAGGAGTGATGTTTTCAAAGGTACGGCCAGGGCACCCAACAGCCGCCTCGGAACACCCTGTCTGTTGATATCCGCTAAAAGAATTCAGTGGTGAAGGCATGCTAAAAGGAAAAAGAATGAGACTCCCCCTACTCTTGGGCAACATTGGAGAAGAATTAGTCATCTTGTGGGCTTTTTCCCAGGCCTCCTCCCTCATCATTTGTTGGTTTTGTTGAATATCCCTCCAGATTTTTGTTACCCCTGGTTTTGGCAGGTTCTTGTTGCTCTCCGTCAGATTCCACAGAGGCTTCCTCTTCCAAAGTACCTCCTCGTCCCTTCTGAGAACATTTGTACCATTGATCATCTTTTGTTCCATCAGTTCTGCGCCTACCAACTTTGGACGGGCTACCATTGTGGGGGTTGGTTCACAGACAGAGGAAGTTGTTCAGTGAGTCAGATCCAAGCCTCCTCTGGATTATCAAAAAAGATGGATTTGGACTCACAGATCATGCAGGTTTGTTTTCTTTAATAATGGCCATATGCATGCATTTTGTCGGTCTTCTAGAAAGATTCCTGTAGGTAAAGAATTATTGATGATTCTTCCTACTAGTGTGACAGCAGAGGCAGTTAAAAGAACATTCTTGAAGATGTGTGATGGACAAGGATCAGACAGGCAGCCGACCAGCTTGCTTGCTTTAACAAGATCCATAAATTCACTTTGTGATAGTTGTTTGAAGGAACCCAGAGGCTGAGTTAGCCTGCGCTTTGAAGGGATTGTTGGAAATGGGTTGGTGCTCGTGGTTTTCCTTTGTTTTATACAGGAGTCCAATGTGTCTGCTTTGGTTTAATTGGATCTTTTATTACACTTTTAGGTTGATAAAATTGTTTCATTGATAGATTCCCAATATTGTGTAATATTGTCTAATCCTTGGCCAGGTGACAAACATTTGTATTTGATCCACAGTGGGCTCTTGACAGCTTGAAAATATCTTAGGTTTTCCCTATTGATTTTAGTTGGTGTACTGCATATGTCAAATCTGTTCGGATTATGATGTAATCTTAACTTTACAACAGAAGTTGTAGTAAGGCCCATCTGCAAGGACTCAATTTATATCCCAGGAGTAATGTCAGTGGCTAACCAGATAGCCCATTTATCAGAACAGTACCATAGTCTATCTTCCTGCATAGACATTAATTCTCAGTAAAACAGCCTGATGGGAACTTATCCACATAGAAGATAATTTTCGTAGCACTTAAGGTTCTGGCACTATGTTGGCAAAATTCGGAGAGGCTCTTATATGCAGACATCTCATAAAAAACACTGTGTGGTACACTGAACGTAATGGCAATATCAGTGAATCTTTTGCGCATACCATATTCATAGAATTTAAGCAGGAATTTTAGAACAGAAGTAGCTCATACTGAATTTGTTCACATAATAGAAACCTCAATCTTTAGAGCATTATTCAATAGAAGATGATATCCATACAGTGTTGAAAGTTTGCGATACCTGTAGATGTGTTGCCAAACTAGTATATATGCTGATGACCTTAAACATCACGTTAGGGTTTCACAATGGATTAGTAAAACAAAATGCATAAAATGGAGGAGTAGTAGAGTAAAATATATCTTAATGTATGAGAATGTGTTGCTGTGAGAAATTGGGTTGTTGGTTAACTGGGATGTGAGCCCTGGTCAAGCAGCAGTCACAATCCTTGTCAGGATAAGGCACAAGCCATCCCCAAATTGACCTATGCTCAGCCCCTTGGTTGCTCTGCACAGAGGAGTTAGGCTTAATTTAGAGGCAATTTATAAAATATTTGTGTAACACTTCAAACAGTAAAACAGTGACAACACCATCCAAAAGTATCCCACCCCAGGAACGAAAAAAAGAGCTGAATGTAATAAATAAAACAAGACCAAAAACCCAATCAGTAGACATGGAGCTATGAATTATTAAAAAACAAACTGTAAAATAGTGTCTAAAAGTATAAAGCACCAACCACAGCTATATAATCGCACTGGACCAGTCAAAGTCAAAGGTTCAGGCCAATCAACATTGATTTCATGTTGTGGTTGGTTCCAGATTAGTGCTGCTGAATTTTTTCCTTCTCAGTTTTGTGGCAAGAGACCCAGTCATGTGCGAGATGGCTTCAAAGAGCTAGGGGAGTGTTGTTGATGGTGAGTGGTGCGGCAAGAAGAGCAGCCTGGCCATCATGTATGGGTATGCTGGTGCTTTGCGTTAGAGGTCTATTGCAGGTCGTCAACGTTGCTATGCAAAGAGACAGGCTGGTGAGGTCTTGGTGCAAATGGGCCTGCTTACACTCATGAAGAGCCCAAGTGAATAATTTTAAGAGCCCATGACCCACACCAATGGTCCAGGACCTGAAAAACACCCACTGGGGGGGAAAAACTCACTAGAGCTCGGTCAAGAAGCTGGTTGGGGAGCGTTCCAGACCAAAAGCCCAGCACACTAGCCCTTGGCTCACTCCAGAGTCCTGGGATCAAGATGAAGTTACAGGTCCAGTTCTTATTTCCCAAGCAAGAGGGCAGCAGGCCAGCACAAGGCAGCCAGTCATTTAGAGCAGCAGTCCGGGAGAGTGGCAGTCCTTGTAGCAGCATAGCAGTCCTTCTTCCTGGCAGATGATCTACAGGTCCAGAAGTGTACTGAAGCAGTGGGGTCTGAGTTCCAGGATTAATACACAGTTGTGCCTTTGAAGTGAGAGGAAGCATCTAGGGGCACGACATTGAAGTACACTGGTTCCCTGCCTTCCTGCACTGGCTTCACACTAACCACAGGGAATATACAGTCCTTTGTGTGACAATAGGACATATGGTCCAATTCAGATCTTGGCAGTATTACTACTAAGCCATGTCCGTGGTGGGCCCTAAAAGAACATCACGTCAGCGTTTTCCAGCACGCCTGTAGGAAGGTAGTCTCTTTCTAGCCTTGTTACCCCCACTTTTGGCCTGTTTGTGAGTATATGTCAGGGTGTTTTTTCTGTCTCACTGGGATCCTGCTAGCCAGGGCCCAGTGCTCATAGTGAAAACCCTATGTTGTCAGTATGTTTGATATGTGTCACTGGGATCCTGCTATCCAGGACCCCAGTGCTCATAAGTTTATGGTCTATGAGGGTGATTCTAAGCTTGGCGGGCGGCGGTAGCCGCCCGCCAAGCGGGAACCGCCAGAAGACCGTACCGCGGTCAAAAGACCGCGGCGGTCATTCTGGGTTTCCCACTGGGCTGGCGGGCGACCGCCGAAAGTCCGCCCGCCAGCCCAGCGGGAAACACCCTTCCCACGAGGACGCCGGCTCAGAATGGAGCCGGCGGAGTGGGAAGGTGCGACAGGTGCAGTTGCACCCGTCGCGAATTTCAGTGTCTGCAGAGCAGACACTGAAATTCTTTGTGGGGCCCTCTTACGGGGGCCCCTGCAGTGCCCATGCCCTTGGCATGGGCACTGCAGGGGCCTCCAGGGGCCCCACGGCACCCCATACCGCCATCCTGTTCCTGGCGGGCGAACCGGTATGACAGAGCATAAACACTGAGGTTCTGATTATCAGAGCCTCAGTGATACAGTTAGGCACCACACAGGGAACACATACAGGGCACACTTCATGAGCACTGGGGTCCTGGCTAGCAGGATTCCAGTGACACAGGCAAAAACAAAGATATATACAGTAAAAATGGGGGTAACATGCCAGGCAAGATGGTACGTTCCTACACAACCCCCCCCCCAAACGAGGGTCAATAAGGCTAACCTTGCCCAGATGAGTCTTCATTGTCTAAGTGGAAATATCTGGAGAGACCATCTGCTTTGGAGTGGGTACTCCCAGGTCTATGTTCTACTGTATAGTCCATACCCTGTAGGGATTTGGAGCACCTCAACAATTTAAGGTCTTCACCTTTCATTTGTTTAAGACAAAGTAGAGGTTTGTGGTCTGTCTGAACAATAAAGTGAGCACCAAACACGTATGGTCTCAACGTTTTCAGTGCCTAGACCACAGCAAAGGCCTCCCTCTCTATGGCAGAACAACGCTTTTCTCTTGGGGTCAACCTCCTGCTGATAAAAGCAACAGGTTGATCCTGGCCCTCAGTATTAAGCTGTGATAGCACTGCCCCAACCCTCAATTCAAAAGCATCAGTCTGGACTAAGGACTTTTTTGGAGTAGAAAGGGCTTTTTAGGACAGGTGCAGAGCACATGGCCTGTTTGAGCTCATCAAAAGCCTTTTGACAGCTAGCTGTCTACGATACCTTTTTAGGCATCTTTTTACTAGTGAGGTCATTAAGAGGGGCTGCAATGGAGCCATAATTCTTAATAAACCTCCTATAGTACCCTGTGGGGCCTAAAAAGGCTCTCATCTGGGTTTGAGTTGTAGGGGGAGCCCATTCCATTATGGTCTGGATCTTCCCCTGCAGTGGTGCAATCTGTTCCCCACCTACCAGTTGGCCCAGATAAACCACTTTCCCCTGCCCTATCTGGCACTTTGAGGCCTTGATAGTGAGGCCTGCCTTTTGCAGGGCCTCTAAAACGTTCCACAGGTGGACCAGGTGATCATCCCAGGTGGAGCTAAAGACAGCTATGTCATCTAGATATGCTGCACTAAAAGCTTCAAACCCTTGCAGGACTTTGTTCACCAACATTTGAAAAGTGGCAGGTGTATTCTTCAGGCCAAATGGCATTACAGTGAATTGATAGTGCCCTCCAATGGTTGAGAATGCAGTTTTAGGTTTTGCATCTTCTGATAACTTAATCTGCCAATACCTTGCAGTTAAGTCAAAAGTGCTCAGATACTTGGCAGAAGCCAGTGTATCAATCAGCTCATCTGCCCTGGGTATAGGGTGAGCATCTGTCTTGGTTACTTGGTTTAGCCCTCTATATTCAACACAAGACCTCATCTCTCTTTTAACATCCTTACTGTGAGGTTTAGGAACAAGCACCACTGGGCTAGCCCATGGGCTTTCTGAAGGCCCATTCACTCCTAAGTCTAACATTTTCTGAACTTCTAGTGTAATGCAGTCCCTGACATGGTCAGGCTGCCTATAAATCCTACTTTTGACAGGTAAACTGTCTCCAGTGTTGATTGTATGCTCACATCAAGTAGTGGCACCTGGTATCAGTGAGAAGAGTTCAGAAAACTGACTTAAAAGATTTACAGTTATCTTTCTGCTCAGCAGTAAGACAATCTGCCAGTACTACTCCCTCCACTAAGCCATCAGCTTCAGTGGTGGAGAAGAGATCAGGGAGCGGGTCACTTTCTTCTTCCTGTCCCTCATCAGTTGCCATGAGCAGGGTGAGAACAGCCCTGTCATTCTAGGGTTTCAGGCGATTGACATGGAGGACCCTAAGGGGAATCCTGGCAGTGCCAAGGCCTACCAAGTAGGTAACCTCACCCTTTTTTTCAACAATGATATGGGGTTCACTGCATTTGTCCTGGAGTGCTCTTGGGGCCATAGGCTCCAATACCCACACCTTCTGTCCTGGGTGGTACTGAGTCAGGACAGCCTTCTAGTCATGCCATTGCTTTTGCAGCTCCTGGCTGGCCTGAAGGTTTTTACTGCCCTTTTTCATGTACTCAGTGTTGGAAAATGGGTTATTGGTAGGGCAGGTAGGTACCTACACCTAGCAACAAGCCACTAACCTCCACATAGGTACAGTTAGGTCTCAGTAAATTAATCCCAGCTCAACCCTTCGTAGCTTGGCAACGAGCGTCAAGGCTTAACTTAGGAGACAAAGTGTAAAGCATTCAAATATCACAAAACAGTAATTAAATAAAACACAGGAAAAAGTTTAAAAATCCAAAACCAATTTATAAAAATAGTTTATATTTTTATCTTTAAAATGACACAAAAACGATTAAAATCGGTTCAGGGGAACCGGAGATATGAATTTTTAAAGAATTATTACTTTTCTAGCGCTTAGAAACAAAAAGCGCCAATCGGGTCATCTGGTTGCACCTCGACCGGGGCAAAGTCAAACTTTCAGGCCGACCGCGATGGAGCCCTGCTCGGCTACAGGTCGCGGGAGGCCTCGGTTAAAAAGTTACCTTCTGACTTAGTCTTTATTTTGAAGTTTTTCTTCACCGGGACGAACCTGCCAGTTGAATCCGACCTCCTGGAGCCCTTGTCCGGATACGCGATGTGGGTTTCCTCGGTGGAGACTTTTACCTTCGGACTTAGTCGTTTTTTCGAGATGAAAATCCTTCGACCGGGGTAAACCTGGATCTTGATCTGACGTCCATGGAGCCCTTCCCGGATACGATGGCTGGGAGGTCCCGGTCAACTTTTTACGTTCGGACTTAGTCTCTTTTTTGGATGTTTTTCTTTACCGGGACGAACCACGAAGTCAGGCCGGGTCGCGGTTGAGGCAAGCCGGCTAGAATTTCCGCGGCGGGTCGGTCCCTCTCTGGAGCTTTTTTCCATAAATTCTCAAATCTTTTCCAAACTTCTGGGGCTTCACCCAGATGTTCTTTTAAGGTTCTTTTGGGGTCCACAGCTCACCCCAAGGGTCCAGAAGTTCTGTGATGGTCCTTGGGGGGTGCGGACTTCAACTCACAGAATGCACCTGGCGCAAACTCCTTTTTGGCCACTGGACAGTGGTCAGCTGGTCGCTTTCTTCAGGAGTTGGTGCAGGGGACTCTGGTTTAGCAATTTTTCACCTGTAGCAAACAGGGAGTCCCTCCTTGAACCAGTTGAAGCCAGGCAAAGTCCTTCTTGTGGTGAAGCCCAAGTGTGCAGCTGGTGCAGTCCTTCTGAGTGCAGGGTCCAGGTGCAGGCCAGGGGTCCAGCAGGGCAGTCCTTCTTCTTCTTTAGTTCCTTTCTTGTTGAATTCTGGAGGGGATCTGAGGTGTGGTTGCAGGTCTGCCAGTTTTATCCTTGCTCCTGGGTGAAAAGCAGGGGGGCCCTGGTTCTCCAATCAGGGACAGGGTCGTCCCCCTGTGATGACCACTTCCTGGGAAGTGTGGCAAAAATCCATCCCAGAAGGCAACAGTCTCTAAAAATCCAACATGGATGAATCTGATTTTTGGAGGTTACATCTGGCTGAGCCCACCCCCTGGTGTGGCTAAAAATCATAAACACACCCCTCTCCTGCCCTCTCCTAATCTAATCAAGGGGGCACCTAGCTGTCTGGGGTTGCAGGATGTGGGGGTGTTGCTGGGTGCTGCAAATGTCCTTCTCTGCCTTTGAAGACCAGTTTGGCAGCCCTCCCCCTTCCTGCCTCACCATCTGCTGAGGGGAGATTCTCTCCCCCAAGCACATTCCTTTGTGTGAAGCCTGGCCACTTCACACCTCATCAAGGCAGCCTGGCAGAAGCTGCTGCAGGCTGGCCAATCAGAGCACAGCAGCAAAAACAATGCAGAGCTGAAATTGGCAACTTTTTAGGTAAAGTCTAAACTTTTTACCTGAACTAGTTATATTAAATCCAACAACTGGAAGTTGTAGGATTTATTACAACAATTAATTTGATACCAAATTCTTGGTATGCAACATTTAAGGAGACTTTAAAATTTAAAATAAAGTCTGCCCATTCTAGCCTATGAAGGCCATTTACTTCAATGAGGGAAAAACGAATTTGGCTGTTTTTACCTCACCAGGGCTTATAAATCTATTTTTATAAAGTCCCTGCTTATAGTTACATGGCACCCAGCCCTAGGGGCACATAGGGCACACCTTAGGGGTGACTTATATGTAAAAATAAGGTAGTTTAAGACTTTGGAAGTACCTTTAATTCCAAAGTCGAATTTGCATATAACTTTAATTTAAAAGCAGCCAGCAAGGCAGGCTTGCTTTTAAAATGACACTGGGCACCTCAGCAGTGCACCTAGGTGTGCACCACCTATGCTGTGGTCCCTAAACCTACATGCCCTACCATATACTAGGGACTTATAGGTAGGTTAACTTAGCCAATTATAATTAGCCTAATTTGCATATCCATTTTACACAGAGCACAGGCCCTGGGACTGGTTAGCAGTACCCAGGGCACCTTTAAAGTCAGGAAAACACCAGCAAAAAGTGGAAAATGGGGGCAAAAAGTTATGTGGCCTCTGCAATCAGCCCTGTTTTTTCACACAACCCCCCCCCCCAGCCCACATGCCCAGGAGACTCAGCCCAACCCTGGGAGAGTCTTCCTGGCTTGTTAGGCGAGGAAGACAGTGAAGAAAACTGGCTGTCCCTTTGCAGGGCCTACTCTGCCTTATATCCTCCTGTCAGGGTCACTCCCTATGGGTAGTGAAGCCATCCCAACAGTAAAAGGACCCAACACAAACTGAAACTTTCCTCTAGGGGGGTCTTCCTCCTTTCTCTCTGCCAACTTGGGTAGTGAGGTGCCCACCTCCCCTACTCCAAACTTTGCTAGGGCAACACCTAGCTTACCCAAAGAGGTCACCCAACACTTGAGCAACCCCACCATGGCCAATAGGGTCAGGGGGCCTACTTTGCTATTGGCCCTGGGGTCTGCCTCCCAGGCCAAGTACAGTGCTGCCAGGAAGGCTAGCACCCAGCAGAGGCTACTGACAGCTGTCAGTACCCAGAACCACACCCTAAGCTGTCCACTGACAGGTGGCTGAGCTGCTTTAGGGGCATCTTTGGGGTCCTGGCACCCCTCTTGCTGTCTAGAGTGGGGGGCTACCACCTCCTGTGGCAGACACCCTCCTTCCACTCTCCCTTCTGTCAGTGCAGGGGCAACACCTTGCATCTGGACAGCTGCCTGACTACTCAGGACTCCCTTGGGGTCAGGTGAGGCCTCACCAGTGCCAACTCTGGGCTCCCCCCTTACTGGGGCAGAAGGCTCTTGGCTCCCTGGAACTCTCTTTAAGAGTGGCCTACCCTTCCT
This sequence comes from Pleurodeles waltl, assembly GCF_031143425.1. Classification (NCBI taxonomy): domain Eukaryota; kingdom Metazoa; phylum Chordata; class Amphibia; order Caudata; family Salamandridae; genus Pleurodeles; species Pleurodeles waltl. The sequence continues at coordinate 580,670,476 of NC_090443.1, read as the reverse complement.
TTTCTTCTTTCCTTTTCTTGGGGACCCCTGTCTCCTAACTGTAGGGACTGACTCCCCAGGACTTTGGGTTGGGGGGGCGCCCTGGGCGACCACCCCATCTGGGACCAGACTCACCTCTGGGAGGTCATTGCCCAGGATACAATCTAGGGGAAGGTCAGCACTGACTACCACCCTAATCCAGTCAAGGATACCCTCCCTCTCTAGGGGCACTATGGCTACAGGTTTGGAGGTGACCTCCCCTGTGGCTATCCTGACTTTCTTTGTCTTTCCTGGGGCATACATGTCTGGGGTCACTAACCGGTCACTCACTATAGTGTGACTGGCACAGGTGTCTCTCAGGCCAGTGGTAGGGATCCCATTCACTTGAATGTGGTGGAAGTGCCTACTCCCACCCTCAGGGATCACCAGCTTACCATCTGGTCCTGTCTCCCAGCTCAATGCTAAGAGGACTTCATCATCTGAGGAATCCTCCTCTATGGCTACACTGGACAGCCCAGTGCTAACCACCTTCTTTGGACAGGCTGCATCTCCTCTGAAGTGACCTGTCTGCTGACAGTCAAAGCAAGCCCTACTGTCCAAGAGCTTTTTTAACCCTGGGTCTAACTGTCTCTGCTGGTCAGAGTGGGAGTGGGATTTACTCTCCTCCTTCTTAGGGTTCTGGGGTACAGAGGGAGTCTCTGTGGTGGGCTTACCACCTCCCTCCTTAGGTTTTTGGGGACCTGTCACCCCCTTCTTGGAGTCTCCCCCCTGGGACTTGACAACCACCCTGGTTCTTAACCACTCATCAGCTGCCTCCCCTAGCTCTCTAGGGTTGGTCTGCTTAGAGTCCACTAGATGCTGGCGTAACCTTTCTTGGGTACAATTGGTCAAGATGTGCTCTCTCATGATCAGATTGTATAACCCCTCATAAGTATCTACTTTGTTACCAATAATCCAGCCCTCTAGTGCCTTTAGTGAAATGTCCACAAAGTCAACCCAAGACTGGGTACTGACCTTCTGGGTGTCCCTGAACTTCATTCTATATTGCTCTGGGGTCAGACCAAACTTCTTGGCTAAGCACCTCTTCATACTAGGGTATGAATCTGCCTCCTCCCCCCTTAAGGTCAGAAGCCTATCCCTCCCTGAGTTGGGGACCAACTCCCACAAAAGGGAACCCCAGTATTGAGGCCTAACCCTTCTCATTTGGAGTGCCCTCTCAAAGGCCCCCAGCCACTTATCTATGTCATCCCCCTCTACATAAGCAGGAACCACCCCCTTGGGTAATCTGGGGCAAACTCCCCCACCCATGGACACCTCAGCTTCTTTATCGCTGCCTCCATCTCTTTTCTCTTTGTATGCCCACTTTTTCTTTTCTAGGGCCAGCTTCTCTGCTTCCAAAGCTATGTATGCTAGCTGGGCCTCCAGCTCTCTTTCTCTGATGGATGGGTTCTCTCCTCCTGAAAGGACCCCCTTCCCACCACTAGCTTTGGATCTGCCCCTAGTGACTGTATTTACTGAGGACCGTTCTTCCTCGTCCTCACTTAGGGTCAGATGCCTTCCCTCCCCTGAGTGGTTAGAGATTGCATCCTCCCTTCTTTCTCCCTCCTCTGGAGCTTCTTCTGACTCTACCTCTTGGGCCTCAGCCCATGCTGTCAGGGATGTGATCAGGATTTGCTTCCTGAGATCAGTGGTTGCAGGCAACCCTCTTTCAATACACAACCCCCTAAGCTGGACTACTGTCAGTGTGGGTAGGCTAGCCAGATCAAGCTCCATGGTTCCCTAGTTTTGTGTCAACAAAAACTTTTTGCAAAAATTGGAAACAAGAATTTAGAAAAATTACAAAAATTCTATAATTGAAATTAATCCAAATTAAAAATTAAAAACAATTTTTGCACTGGGACAATTTAAAGGATTTTTAATTTGTTTTACCTAAAACTGTAACGTGATATTGAACACAAGTACAGGATCCCGTACCTGCTTCCAATTATGTTGGAAAATGGGTTATTGGTAGGGCAGGTAGGTACCTACACCTAGCAACAAGCCACTAACCTCCACATAGGTACAGTTAGGTCTCAGTAAATTAATCCCAGCTCAACCCTTGGTAGCTTGGCAACGAGCGTCAAGGCTTAACTGAGGAGACAAAGTGTAAAGCATTCAAATATCACAAAACAGTAATTAAATAAAACACAGGAAACAGTTTAAAAATCCAAAACCAATTTATAAAAATAGTTTATATTTTTATCTTTAAAATGACACAAAAACGATTAAAATCGGTTCAGGGGAACCGGAGATATGAATTTTTAAAGAATTATTACTTTTCTAGCGCTTAGAAACAAAAAGCGCCAATCGGGTCATCTGGTTGCACCTCGACCGGGGCAAAGTCAAACTTTCAGGCCGACCGCGATGGAGCCCTGCTCGGCTACAGGTCGCGGGAGGCCTCGGTTAAAAAGTTACCTTCTGACTTAGTCTTTATTTTGAAGTTTTTCTTCACCGGGACGAACCTGCCAGTTGAATCCGACCTCCTGGAGCCCTTGTCCAGATACGCGATGTGGGTTTCCTCGGTGGAGACTTTTACCTTTGGACTTAGTCGTTTTTTCGAGATGAAAATCCTTCGACCGGGGTAAACCTGGATCTTGATCCGACGTCCATGGAGCCCTTCTCGGATACGATGGCTGGGAGGTCCCGGTCAACTTTTTACGTTCGGACATAGTCTCTTTTTTGGATGTTTTTCTTTACCGGGACGAACCACGAAGTCAGGCCGGGTCGCGGTTGCGGCAAGCCGGCTAGAATTTCCGCGGCGGGTCGGTCCCTCTCTGGAGCTTTTTTCCAAAAATTCTCAAATCTTTTCCAAACTTCTGGGGCTTCACCCAGATGTTCTTTTAAGGTTCTTTTGGGTTCCACAGCTCACCCCAAGGGTCCAGAAGTTCTGCGATGGTCCTTGGGGGGTGCGGACTTCAACTCACAGAATGCACCTGGCGCAAACTCCTTTTTGGCCACTGGACAGTGGTCAGCTGGTCGCTTTCTTCAGGAGTTGGTGCAGGGGACTCTGGTTTAGCAATTTTTCACCTGTAGCAAACAGGGAGTCCCTCCTTGAACCAGTTGAAGCCAGGCAAAGTCCTTCTTGTGGTGAAGCCCAAGTGTGCAGCTGGTGTAGTCCTTCTGAGTGCAGGGTCCAGGTGCAGGCCAGGGGTCCAGCAGGGCAGTCCTTCTTCTTCTTTAGTTCCTTTCTTGTTGAATTCTGGAGGGGATCTGAGGTGTGGGTGCAGGTCTGCCAGTTTTATCCTTGCTCCTGGGTGAAAAGCAGGGGGGCCCTGGTTCTCCAATCAGGGACAGGGTCGTCCCCCTGTGATGACCACTTCCTGGGAAGTGTGGCAAAAATCCATCCCAGAAGGCAACAGTCTCTAAAAATCCAACATGGATGAATCTGATTTTTGGAGGTTACATCTGGCTGAGCCCACCCACTGGTGTGGCTAAAAATCATAAACACACCCCTCTCCTGCCCTCTCCTAATCTAATCAAGGGGGCACCTAGCTGTCTGGGGTTGCAGGATGTGGGGGTGTTGCTGGGTGCTGCAAATGTCCTCCTCTGCCTTTGAAGACCAGTTTGGCAGCCCTCCCCCTTCCTGCCTCACCATCTGCTGAGGGGAGATTCTCTCCCCCAAGCACATTCCTTTGTGTGAAGTCTGGCCACTTCACACCTCATCAAGGCAGCCTGGCAGAAGCTGCTGCAGGCTGGCCAATCAGAGCACAGCAGCAAAAACAATGCAGAGCTGAAATTGGCAACTTTTTAGGTAAAGTCTAAACTTTTTACCTGAACTAGTTATATTAAATCCAACAACTGGAAGTTGTAGGATTTATTACAACAATTAATTTGATACCAAATTCTTGGTATGCAACATTTAAGGAGACTTTAAAATTTAAAATAAAGTCTGCCCATTCTAGCCTATGAAGGCCATTTACTTCAATGAGGGAAAAACGAATTTGGCTGTTTTTACCTCACCAGGGCTTATAAATCTATTTTTATAAAGTCCCTGCTTATAGTTACATGGCACCCAGCCCTAGGGGCACATAGGGCACACCTTAGGGGTGACTTATATGTAAAAATAAGGTAGTTTAAGACTTTGGAAGTACCGTTAATTCCAAAGTCGAATTTGCATATAACTTTAATTTAAAAGCAGCCAGCAAGGCAGGCTTGCTTTTAAAATGACACTGGGCACCTCAGCAGTGCACCTAGGTGTGCACCACCTATGCTGTGGTCCCTAAACCTACATGCCCTACCATATACTAGGGACTTATAGGTAGGTTAACTTAGCCAATTATAATTAGCCTAATTTGCATATCCATTTTACACAGAGCACAGGCCCTGGGACTGGTTAGCAGTACCCAGGGCACCTTTAAAGTCAGGAAAACACCAGCAAAAAGTGGAAAATGGGGGCAAAAAGTTATGGGGCCTCTGCAATCAGCCCTGTTTTCTCACACTCAGCCATTCTTGATCTTAGGCCAAGTACATAGTCCACAATGTTCTATTTAGGAGCTTTTAAAGGTTGTTCCCAACCATCCTTAACAAATGCAAGGGGACCTCTCACAGGGTGCCCAAAGAGGAGTTCAAATGGGCTAAAGCCCACTCCTTTTTGGGGTACCTCCCTGTAAGCAAAAAAAGAGGCAAGGTAACAGGACATTCCATCTCCTTCTGAGTTTTTCAGGGAGTCCCATTATCATACCTTTGAGAGTTTTATTAAACCTCTCAACCAGACCATGTGATTGTGGATGATAAGGAGTAGTGAACTTCTTCCACATTGCCTTGAGGTATGCAGACATGGAGTTACTACCACTTCCATAGGGAACCCCACTCTGGAAAAGATTCCCAGGAGGGCCTTTGCCACTGCAGGAGCTGTTGTGGTCCTTAAGGCGATGGCTTCAGGGTACCTAGTGGCATGGTTCACTACCACCAGGATAAACCTATTGCCTGAAGCTGTTGGAGGGTTATGGGAGCCAGCTATGTCAACCCCTACCCTTTCAAAGGGCACCCCAACCACAGGAGGTGGATTTAAGGGGGCCTTTGGAGTGCCACCAGTCTTGCCACTGGCTTGGCAGGTCACACAAGAGCGACAAAACACTTTGGTGTCCTCTGACATATGAGGCCAGTGAACCAGGGGAACAAGCCTGTCCCAAGTTTTACTTTGGCCCAAATGCCCAGCCAAGGGAATGTCATGTGCCAAGGTAAGAAGCAACTCTCTGTATTGCATAGGGATGACCAATTTCCTGGCAGCCCCAGGTTTAGGGTTCCTTGACTCAGTATACAAGAAGTTGTCTTCCCAATACACCTTATGGCTATCACTGACATCCCCATTTTGCTGTTTGACAGCTTGCTGTCTCAAACCCTCTAGTGTGGGACAGGTTTGCTGTGCCACACCCAGCTCTTCCCTAGCAGGCCCCCCTGCACACAAAAGCTCAGCAGTGTCTGCTGCCAGCTCATCTGGTGTAGGTTCTGCACAGGGATAGGATTCCTCTTCCTCAAAAGGGGAATATTCTGGTGAGGGAGGAATAGTGGGCAAGGATTTACCCTTCCTATCCCTAGCTTTTGGGAGCACTTGGTCCATTGTTCCAGGATCCAAGTTTCACTGTCCTTTTTTCTTCTTGGTCTGAGCCATTGTTAAAGCAAAAATATGCCCAGGAATGACCAGCATTGCTGCATGAGTCTCCATCTCAACTTCAGCCCAAGCTGTTGTCTCCAAATCATTGCCTAGTAAGCAATCTACAGGTAATTCAGTGGCTACCACAACTTTCTTAGGACCAGTAACCCCACCAGTTGAGATTCACAACAGCCATGGGGTGGCTAAGTGTGTTATTGTGAGCATCAGTCACTTGGTACTGCTGACCAAGTAGGTGTCGATCATGGTGTACCAGTTTCTCTATAACCATAGTTACACTGGCTCCTGTGACCCTGTAGGCCTCAACCTCAACACCATTAATTAGGGGTAGTTGCTTGTACCTGCCCATATTAAGGGGACAAGCAACCAAGGTGGCAAAGTCAATGCCACTATTAGAGACTAAAACTGCCTCTGTAGTCTCCCTAACAAGACCAACCCCAACTACACTGCCAATAGTGAATGCAAGAGCTCACCAGAGTTCCTCTGTACTTCCCTCTTTGACTTCTGCCAAGGATCGACCACTGACTGCTCCAGGACGCCTGCAAAACTGCAACAAAGTAGTAAGACAACTACCAGCAACATTGTAGCGCCTAATCCTGCCATCTTTCACAATTGTTTCCTGGTGTTGCATGCTCTGAGGGCTGTCTGCCTTCACCCTGCAATGGAAGCCAAGAAGAAATCTCCTGTGGGTCAATGGAATCTTTCCCCTGCTAATGCAGGCACCAAACTTCTGCATCACTGGTCCTCTGGGTCCCCTCTCATTTTGACGAACGTGGTCCCTGGAACTGTCAACATCAGGACAGTGCGTGCTCTACTGGCAATGTAATGCAAAAAGCCAATCCTTATGTAATGTAATAATTCATGCATTATGTGTTAATGCAGTATGTTAATCTTTTGAATTGCAGAGATTCATATTGAAACGTCATTAATGCTGTTTTGCAATGTATTGCTCATTTTCAGGACTTTGCTGCAGGACTACAAGGTGTGGTCCCTATTCTAAGCCTTTGTAGAAACCTTTCCTGCAGCCTGGCTGGGTGTGGCACGTGGGTGGGGCCTGGCTTTATTTAAGGGAGCCAGTCCAGCTCCACGTGCTCACTATTCAGAGGTCCTGGTGCAGAGCAGCAGCATTTTTCTGAGCTCCTATTCCAGAGGCCTAACTAGGATTTCCAGGCCCTGTCTTCATTTCCTTGGTGATCTTCAAGCAGGGCGGTAAGGCGGAGGTCGGGTTAGGCCCCGGACTCCGTTTTCAGAAATACTCGAGTTTGGGCCTTTTTGGTTAAATCGCGTGTGCGATGGTTTTCTTGGCATTTAACTCTTGCAGTTCGGATCGGCAGTGCACGCGATTGTACCTTGGCATTTAAACTTGATGGTTGAATCATCAGCAGAGTGCACGATTCATTCTTGGCATTTAACTCTTACAGTTCAGATCGGCAGTGCGCGCAATCGTACCTTGGCATTTAAAGCTTGATGGTTGAATCGGCAACAGAGTGCACAATTCATTCTTGGCATTTAACTCTTGTAGTTCAGATTGGCAGTGTGCGCGATCATATCCTGGCATTTAAACCCTGATGGTTGAATCGGCAGCAGTGTGCACTATTCATTCTTGGCATTTAACTCTTGTAGTTCGGATCGGCAGTGTGCATGATCATATCCTGCCATTTAAACCTTGATGGTTGAATCGACAGCAGTGTGCGCAATTCGTTCTTGGCATTTACCTCTTGTAGTTCAGATCGGCAATGTGTGCAATCATGTTTTTGACATTTGAACCTTAATGGTTGAATCGGCATCAGTGTGTGCGATTTATTCTTGGCAATTAAAACTTGCAACTCAGATCGGCAGAGTGCGCGATCGTATTTTTGCATTTAAATCCTGATGGTTGAATCAATGGCAGAGTGAGTGAGTCATTCTTGGCATTTAACCCTTGTGTTTCAGATCAACAGATTGCGCAATCATTTCTAAACATTGAAATCTTGATGCACACTTTGATATTCAAAGTGTATAATAATTCCTAAGCAATTGAATCTTGAAAGTCTACACAGGGTGTATCCTTGGAGTATCATTCATGAGTCTAAGGCAGTTTATTCCTGAAAACGAATGTGTTTATTGATTATGGTTATTAAGTAGTTTCTATTCAAAGAAATAACTCGAGTCAGTTCAAGGTTCAGAGCATAAGATTGTATTCTACAAAACTCTCATATGAAAGCTTGCATAATCCTTATTTATTTTCCAGACACTCAGAGCTAATAAGGTCATGATATAGGAAAGCGCTTGATCATTCACGTTATCGGAATATAGATATTATGAACCAAGCTTATGAAAGTCAATGTGAATAATCTGGCTATTGTGTTCTTAGCTTTTACTTCCACAGGTCTCCTTCCCTGCTATCCCAACATAAAACCCCATCCCCCACTTGGCCATTCTTTAACTCTGTGCTATAATGGCTAGTAGAGTTTGGAGCTGCCAAGAGGTGGACATATTGGGAACAGGCGCAAACCCAGAGGTTCCGGACTCCCTGACAGAAATACAGGAGCTGGATCCAAGTGACCCGACAGTCCAATGGTCCTTCTGTCCAAATTTGGTGGAGGTAAGTCCTTGCCTCCCCACGCCAGACAGTAATCCTGTGAACTGCGTGATCTGCAGCTGCTGGGGCTTCTGTGCACTTTTTCAAGGAATCCTTCATGCACAGCATAGCCCAGGTCCCCAGCACTCAGTCCTGCATTGCTCAACTCTCTGAGTTGAACACTGGCTGCGTGGGACCCTCCTTTGTAGTCTTGAGACGATGGCCATGCTCAGTTTTCTTGAATGCCTGTTCAAGTGCTTCTGCGGGTGCTGCCTGCTTCTGAGTGGGCTCTCTGTACTGCTGAGCACCCTCTCTGTCTCCTCCTTCAAGGGGCGACCTCCTGGTCTTTCATGGGCCTGGTCAACACCCATTTTCTTCAACCACGACTTTTGCAGCTAGCAAGGCTTGTTTGTAGTCTTTCTGTGTGGAAACAACTCTACATGTCCTCCAGCACGCTGTGGGCCGTCTTCTGGCCAAAGGAGAAGTTCTTGGCATCTTCCGTTGTTGCAGAATCTTCAGCTTCTTCCACCCGGAGGCAGCCCTTTTGCACCTTCATCCAGGGTTTAGTGAGCTCCTGCCCCCCCTGGACACTTGCGTGACTCTTGGACTTGGTCCCCTTCCTTTACAGGTCCTCAGGTCCAGGAATCCATCTTCAGTGCTTTGCTGTCAGTTGTTGCTTTTGCAGAATCTCCTATCACGTCTTTAGTGTATTTCTGGGGAAGTAGGGTAACTTTACTCCTACTTTTCAAGGTCTTGGTGTGGGGTATCTTGGATACCCTTAGTGTTTTCTTACACTCCCAGCAACCCTCTGCACACTACACTAGGCCTGGGGTCCATTCATGGTTTGCATTCCACTTTTAAAGTATATGGTTTGTGTAGCCCCTAGGCCTATTGCATCCATTTGCATCCTATTGTATTCTACAGTGTTTGTGCTACTTTTCTAACTGTTAACTTACCTGATTTTGGTTTGTGTGTATATTTTGTGTATTTTACTTACCTCCTAAGGGAGCATATCCTCTGAGATAATTCTGACACATTGTCACTAAAATAAAGTACCTTTATTTTTGGTAACACTGAATATTGTGATTCTCATGATATAGTGCTATATGATATATGTGGTATATTAGGAGCTTTGCATGTCTCCTAGTTCAGCCTAAGCTGCTCTGCTATAGCTACATCTAGCAGCCCAAGCTGCTAGAACACTACTATTCTACTAATAAGGGATAACTGGACCTGGCACAAGGTGTAAGTATCATCAGGTACCCACTATAAGTCAGGCCAGCCTCCTACATGCACCATCTAGGAACCCACTTCTGTCTTCTTGGGTGCAATACTGACTGTTGTTCCTCACCAGTGGTTCCTCTTTTGCACCTTCATCCGGGTTAGCAGGGGCTCCTGTTCTCCTTAGACTCTTCATTGCTTCTTGGACTTGGTCCGCTTCTTTCACAGGTCTTCAGGTCCAGGAATCCATCATTGGTGTCTTGCAGTCTCTTCTGGTTCTTGCATATTCTTGCTTGTGTTCTTGTGTGTTTTAGGGAAGTTACTGTGATTTACTCCTGCTTTCCTGGGCTCTGGGTTGGGTTCTATTACTTACTTTTGATGTTTTCTAATACTCCTACTGCCCCTCTACACGCTAAACTTGCCTCGGTGGGAAACTAACTTTTTGCATTCCACTTTCTTAGTATATGGTTTGTGTCCCCCAACCCATTTCTAACTATTGTGATTTTCACTATTTGCACTGTTTTCTAACTGTTTTACAGCTATTTCTGAACACTAGTGTATATAATTTGTGTATTACTTACCTCCTAAGGGAGTATAGGACCTCATTATGAAATTGGTGGTAAATCCCACTTACCGCCACACTGACGGCCACCATCTTACCGCTGCAGTGGCGGAAATCCATTCACCATATTATGAAACACACACTCCATTCTGAAAGAATACAGCCACGCACACAAATCCTGCCAGACCAGAGGTCAGTGATAAACTGGCAGACCCAAAACCCACACCGTTATGCCAACAAAACAAGACCCATCACATTATGATCCACAAATCACCACGGCGGGCAGTCAATGGCGGTAAACCATTGGTGGTACATGCTGCCACGCTCAGAATGGACACCTACATACAAAACAACACCACATTAGACAATTCAAACAACACACACCTGATACCCATACACACACCACCCCCACACCACTATAAAACACCCACCCACATTACCCACAACTATTTATGACTACAAAGCATTGCCAGCAGAAGGACACCAAGACCACTGACACAACTAGACCACGCACTACTCACACCTACACACCACTCACGCACTCCACATCACACACCCCAACACATTACCTAACACACTCTCACCAACACACCTCACAAAACACCCATGGCAGCACAAAGACACCCCTGTTTCACAGAGGAGGAGCTAAGGGTCATGTTGGAGGAAATTGTCAGGGTAGAGTCACATCGGTTTGGAGCACAGCTGCAGCAGATATCGATAGCCAGGAAGAATGAGGTTTGGCCGAGAATCGTGGACTGGGTCAACACCATGGGACAGCACCCCAGAACTAGGGATGATATCAAGAAGAGGTGGAACGAACTACAGGGGAAGGTATGTTCCATAGCAGCAAGACACCCAGCTCGTTCTCCAGAGGACTGGTGGTGGGCCCTCACATCCTCCCCCACATCTCACAGCATGGGAGGAACAAGTCTTGGCAATACTGCATCCTGAGGGCTTGGCCAGAGTCGGAGGAGGACTGTACTCTGGCAAGTCAACTCTCTACTATTATCACCCCCTAACTGCATGCCATCACATACCCTCACTCCCATCACTCCACCACATCCCACACACTCCACCATCACATCTCACTTATCCCAATGCCTAGCCCTGCATGCTGTATCAATGCATGGACACCCCTAACAGCCCTACATGGACACTCATCACTAAAGCATGCACACCATAGAGGACTAACAATCCCACCATACACTAAACATACGCAAGTGAAAGCTGGCAGGGCAAATCCAACCATAGAGGGAAAGCCATGGATGTACAATATGTCAGACACATAAACCATAAAACATCATTTCTATCCCCACAGCCAATGTCAGCGGAGAGGAGGTGCCAGCACTATCCAGTCCCCCAACAGAAGAGGCCCACAGTGATGACAGTAACTCCGATATTCAGGATCTGGATGATCTACCTGGCCCATCAGGGACCACTGGACAGCCAGTCACTCAAGCCCAGTCACACACCACCACAGAGCCTCCCCATCTAGAAACACCACCACAGCACCCACTCAGCGTACCCACACCTCTGTCCCCAGGACATGTCAATCAGCAGTGTGTCCACCTCTACAGGGAACCCAGGCCACACCTTTCCCCCAAGACAATCAGGGACCTGGGGTCATTGGCAGTGGGCACACAGTTCAGGGGACAGAGGCACAGGCCAACGTGGAAACTGGGAAGACTGCTGTGCACCAGGGGGAGGACTGGCCCAGGAAACAGACTTTCCAGGAGGCACTCTCCAAGATCCTGGGAGCCTGTCAACATTTCCAGGACATGATGGGCCAGATAATGGACAACATGCAGGAGAACAGGCGGCTGCAGGAGGGGCAGTAGCAGGGGATCAGGGAGGACTTTCAGGCCATCAACAACACCCTGATCTCCACAGCAGGGGTGCTGGCAGACATGGGCAACATTATGAGGGAGGCAGTCTCAAACCAGCGGGCCCCTGCCACTACCCAGGCATCTGAACAGACTTACACTTCTGCTGCTGCCAGTGGCCCGGAGGCCTCGCCACAGTACTCACAGGCCACTAGCACCCCTCCCCCTGCAGAAGGTGAACCACCCCACAAATGTCCCTGTGACCAAGACAGAAGCCAGAGACACTTGCCAAGACCCCCACCAGGAAATGAGACTCTCCTGATTGTCACCCTTGTGTCCCACTCAGTCACCCTTTCCACCCTGAACTGCCATTGCTCCCCTTCCTATGTTCCCTTGGACAATGCACCAGTGCTACAAACAGACTGGAACAATACCCTGGACTTTCCTCCATCATCAACTCATCCCATTGCGCTTTCCCCTATATGTTAGGTCTTCAATAAACACCCTTTGGAAAACAACATTTGGAGTAATTCATGTATATCAAATATGTATTCTTTGAAACAGATACAAACATTGCAAATTAACTGTTCATAGAATAAGCATAGATTAATGTCCTGTAGTGATCACTCCAGGAGTATATGTCAATTCACGAACATCTGCAAAATGAATTGCCAGAGGGAACAGTAAGTGAGCATAGAAGTGAGAAATATCAGCATGCCATTTCCACACAGATTACAACCAAAATTATTGAAATGTAAAGTTACACTGTCCTATCTGTGTGTCATTTGAAGTATTGTCATATAACTGATGTACTTGTGTCCTCATCTGCATCCTCTACCTCCTCATCCTCCCTGTCCACAGGGTCTACTGCTGCTACACGGGCATCTCTAGTCTCCTCCTCCTGCAGAAAAGGGACATGTTGTCTGAGGGCCAGGTTGTGAAACATGCAGCATGCCACTACTGTCTGGCAGACCTTCTTGGGTGAGTAGCACAGGGATCCACCTGTTAGATGGAGGCACCGGAACCTGGCCTTCAGGAGGCCAAAGGTCCTTTCAATGATCCTTCTGGTTCGCCCATGTGCCTCATTATAACGTTCTTCTGCCCTTGTCCTGGCATTCCTCACAGGGGTCAGCAGCCATGATAGGTGTGGGTAACCAGAGTCACCTGCAAATATTGAGGGACAAAATTTAGCCACACTCTATCCTATATAGCCTACACCATACCCATACACCAACATATACTGTGTGAGAAACAGGACTCACCTATTAGCCACACCCTGTGCCTCTGTAGGTGGGCCATCACATTTAGGATGCTGCTATTCCTCAGGACAAAGGTATCATGCACCAACCTAGGATACGTAGCATTGACATGGGAGATGTACTGGTCCGCCAAGCACACCATCTGAACATTCATGGAGTGGAAACTCTTACGATTCCTGAACACCTGCTCATTCTGGCAAGGGGGGGCAAATACAATATGTGTACCATCAATCGCCCCAATTATGTTGGACCATCCAGTTGCAGACACAACAACATCCACTATTTCCACTGTCTCCCCCTCCTCCTTCTCCACCTCCCACCAAGTTATGTCCACAGTCACACCTGCATGCACAACATCCACTACCTCCACTACCTGCATCATCACAAGCCCAAGCAGAACACACACCTCACTAGCAGACACCGCCACAACTGCCATACACAAACACAAGCACTCAGACACCCAACAGCCATATACCTCACAACAGCATACAGCCCATGCACTTGCACCCAAATCCAGCAAACACCTCCAACAACCACTCCCCCATCCTCCACTCCCATTCCTTCTCCCTTCTCCTGCCCCAATGTCCCTAAAACACTTTTCCTTTCCACCATTCACCTCTTCCCTCCCCCTCCCCCCATCCTGCATGTATTGCCAGGGTATCATGATCCCAGCCAAGCACCTCAGCCACACAGTCCACGGGCCCAGTTCCATCCGCACCTACTCGTGGTGGAAAGGATTCCAGGCCACATATACTGAAGGGGAAGGAGCCTGCACCAGCCAGCCAAAAGGGGAAGGAGCCTGCACCAGCAGGCAAGAAGGGCAAGGAGCCTGCACCAGCAGCTGTCACAGAGCCCCCACCACCAACAGTGGTTGTGCAGCCATCTGAGGGTGCAGGGGCTCTGTAGGAGCCTCCCACCACCACTACCAGCACCACCACATTGCAGCCATCTGCGGGTGCAGGGGCTGTGCAGGAGCCTCCCAACACCACCACCAGCACCACCACAGTGCAGCCATCCGATGGTACGGGGGCTGTGCAGGAGCCTACCACAACCACCACCACACCACCACACCACCACAGTACAGCCTTCACTGTTGGCGGACACAATTTGAGCATGTCTCCATGGGCTGCTGTGCGGCCTTTCCACTCCAGAACCAGTGGTCAAGACACCCACTCGAGAGACTGTGGCCTATCATTCCCCAAAACCAAGCACAGGGCATGTTGCCCCCTCCACAACCAGTGTGCAAGTCACCCACCGGAGAGATTGTGGCCTGTCACTCCCCAGGACCAAGCACAGGGCATGTTGCCCCCTCGAGAACCAGTGGTCAAGACACACTCAAAAGACTGTGGCCTATCACTCCCCAGGACTAAGCACAGGACATGCTGCCCCTTCCAGAACCAGTGGGCAAGTCACCCACTTGAGTGATTGTGGCCTATCACTCCCCAGGAGCAAGCACAGGGCATGTTGCCCCCTCGAGAACCAGTGATCAAGACACACACTCAAAAGACTGTGGCCTATCACTCCCCAGGACTAAGCACAGGACATGCTGCCCCTTCCAGAACCAGTGGGCAAGTCACCCACTTGAGTGATTGTGGCCTATCACTCCCCAGGAGCAAGCTCAGGGCATGTTGCCCCCTCCAGAACCAGTGGGGAAGACACCCACTAGAGAGTCTGTGGCCTTACACTCCCCAGAACAGAGAGGTCTTGTTTCTGCTTCCAGATGAGGTTCCCCCCCACTGAGGTGCCTGTCTATTTGCCAACTGATGCCCCTGCAGTGTTCTCTCAGTATTGATGCAGGCGACAGGTGGGGCCTTGGACTTTGCCCTGTGGCCATGTGGCCCACGCAAACGGAGGACTGGGCAATGTCCCTTTTTCTGTACATTTGTAGATATCTGTTACATTGGCTAAATTATTTTTATATTGTGTTAATCTTTAATAAAATTACTTTAGTATATTTGTGTTGGCCGTGCATTATTCAGCCGATTTGGGGGATTAACTTGTTTTCTTCTGCATCTGGTTGTGTGTATGGGGTGTGTGTGTTGCGTGTGTGTGTCACACTTTTTTCTCCCCCCTCCCATGTGTGCTAGGTGGCTGTACTCACCGTCGTCGTCTTCGCCGGCGTTGGTGTTTGTGGTGGAGTAGAACGTAGAATACCATCGGAAATACATGCAGTTCGGGTTCCGTGGTGGCGTGGTTCTTCCCTGTGTCTCCAATGGTGAGTCCATTTACTTCTGAGTTCTGTTTCCACCAGGCTTTTGATGTTGTTGGTACCGCCCCAGAAAAGGTGGCGGATTGCCTTGTCATAATATGGTGGGCGGAACTTTGACTTCCACCCTGGCTGTAGGTGGCTACTGCCGTGGTGCCTGTTGTTTCCACCCTGGCGGTCGGTATGGTACATTGGCTGCCTTTTGGAGATCTTTCTGCCATGGTCATAATTTGGCGGTAGTTATCGCCGACCTGTTGGCGGTGTTACCGCCACCTTATCACCAACCGCCAGGGTCGTATTGATGGCCATAGACTCTATGGTATTTTTGGCATTTGTGTCACCAAAATAAAGTACCTTTATTTTTGTAATACTGAGTAGTTTCTACTGTGTGACTACAGTGGTGTTGCATGAGCTTTGCATGTCTCCTAGTTAGGCCTTGGCTCCTCATCCACACTACCCCTAGACAGCCTGGCTTCTAGACACTGTCTATATTTCACTAATCAGGGAAAACCGGACCTGGTATAAGTTGTTAGTACCTTAGGTATCCACTACGAACCAGGCCAGCTTCCTACACATACTAACAGAGTGCAAGTTGTCTCTGTCCATCCTAATTAGGTGTCTGTCCCAGGATCAGCACATGTTCACCTTTTACTTTCAAACAGCAATATATCACAGGAAATGTCACAAATTTGAAATGTCCCAATGAAGATGACATGGCGAAGAACCCTGAAACAGAATAATAAGGGACATTTTATTTTACTGCCTGTTACATTCAGCTCAATTAACAAGTCATGAGGACACACATACTTAGCACAAGCACATTTCATCTATGTCAATGACCCCATTACCCAATGTAGGGAAACTCCGATCCCCTAACATCTTTGCCTTGAACTTTCCTGCACTAACAGCTCATAACAAATTACCATAACAGACAGATATTTTCTCTAGGTCACAGGATGTACTGAAATTGGAGCTTCAATTTTTTAAAGGTAAACTTACACTCAGGTGAAGAAGTGATCAATCACGTCTTGATGTAAGTCAACTCCTTCTTCTTCAACACTGTCATCTTCATTGGACATTTCAACATCCTCATCCAGGGGCTCATCATGGTCTTCCTCCTCTGCAATTATAGGGATGTCTCTTCTCAAGGCGCTGTTATGGAGAATGCAGCAGGCAACCATGATTAGGCATACCTTATCGGGTGAGTAGAGGAAGGCTCCACTGGTCTCATCCAGGCACCTAAACTTAGCCTTCAGGTGCACAAAAGCCAGCTCCACTGGCTTCGGGGTTCTTCCAAGAGCCTCACTGAAGTGGACTTCCCCTGGTGTTCAGCAGTACCAATAACCATAGTCGGTTAGAATATGCTGATTCTCCTATACGGAAATAACACATCAACAGATTACTCACATATCAAATGATTGTCCCTTCCTAAACTAGGATGAAGGCAAAAGATCAACAAATCATATTGTACTTGCCTACAAGACCAGGCCCTGCCTGGTCCAGTTTTTGGCATCTGCATGGGTATTTTGATGTTCTGTAGTATGAATGAATCATGTATTGGCCCAGGGAAGAGGGCACACACACTTGAGATGTATAAATCTGGCAAACAGACAACTTGCACATTCATGGAATGGAAGTTCTTCTAATTGGGGTAGACCTATACCCTTGCATGTGGTGGCACCAAGACAATATGCGTACCATCTATTACTCCAACCACATGTGCTATTCCACCCAAAGCATAACTTTCTCCCTTCATGGTGGCCTAATCCTGTGTACATGAGTACTGGATGTACCTGTTGATGTTTTTAATCAATCAATCAAATCAATCAATCAGAAATTTATAGAACGCTGCTAATCACCATAGGGTCTCAAGGCGTTGTTTCTGGGCATGGTGCTCAGTCGAAGAGCCAATTCTTGAGGTCCTTCCTGAACTGCTTCAATGATGCGGTCTGTCTGAGTTTGAAAGGTGTGTGTTCTGTGTCCAGGCTGCTAGGTAGGAAAATGATCGTCATCCAGTTCTGCTTTTCTGGATCTTGGGGATGGCTGCAAGGGCAAGCTGGGAAGAACAGATGTGTCCTTTTGGGTATATAGAAGTCTAGGCGGTGGTTGAGGTATGCCAGTCCTATGCTGTGCAGTGCCTTGCAGGTGTGGATCAGGAGTTTGCATGTGATGCACTTGATGACTGGGAGCGAGTGTTGGTCTGTAAGGTGGGAGAAGATGTGGCTGTGTTGGAGATGTCCAGGATGAGTCTGGCTGCTGGATTCAGGATTCTTTGCTGTCTTGATTGAAGTTTTTGGGTTATGCCGCATTGAGTGCGTTGCCGTAGTCCAGTTTGCTAGTGATAAGTGCGTGGGTTACTGTCTTCCTCGAGTGGGAGGGAATTAACTTGAAGATCTTTTGCAGGAGTCACAGGGTGACGAAGAGACAGCATTGACTTGGCGAGTCATGGAAAGAGAGGAGTCCAGGATGATGGCCAGGCTGCATGCATGGTCCGTGGGGGTGTGGGCATTTCCGAGAGCGGTCGGCCACCAGGAGTCATTCCAGGCAGAAGGGGTGGAGCCTATTACGAGGATCTCTGTCTTGTCCAAGTTGAGTTTGAGGCAGCTGGCTTCCATCCATGCAGCGACTGCTATCATTCCAATGTGGAAAATTCTCTTGGCCTTTGCAGAGTCCTCAGACAGGGAGAGGATCAGTTGGGTATCATCGGCACAGGAGACTATGTTTAGCCCATGTTGTTTGATGATCTTGTTAAGCGGGGCCATGTAGATGTTGAAAAGTGTTGGGCTAAGTGAATATCCTTTGGGCACTCTGCAGCATGTGCCTTTGGGTTCTGACGTGAACGGCAGTAGTGTGAAAATCTGTGTTCTTCCAGTGAGGAAGGACCAGATCCATCCAGTGCTTTATCTTGGATGCCGGACTAGTGTAGACTGTGTAAAATGCAGTAGAGAGGTCGAAGAGGATGAGTGCGGCCATGCCTTCATGGTCTAGTATGATGCTTATATTGTCAGTGACTGCTACGAGTATGGTTTCACTGCTATGGTTGCTTCTGAATCCAGATTGGGATGGGTCTAGTATTTCTTGTGTCTCGAGGAATTTGGTGAGTTGCTGGTAGACAGCCTTCTCCATTACCTAGGCTGGTAAAGGGAGCAGAGATATGGGTATGTTGTTTTTTAGCTCCCTTGGGTCAGTGGTGGGTTTTTTGAGCAGCGGGTTAATCTCAGCATGTTTCCTGTCTGATGGGAAGGTGGGGGTCTTGAAGGATTGGTTGATAGTTGGGCAGAGCTCTGGTGCTATGGAGGCGCTGGCCAGGGTGAAAGAAGGTGGCAAGGTTGTTGCAGAGGTCTTGGGAGGGGGGGATGGATGGATGAGGTGTCTATCCTGGGGGTCGTGAAGTTATTAATGATGGCAAAGAGCTCTTTGCTGTTGTGTGCAATGGAGCTGAGGTTTGCTTGAATGGCAGCTTATTTGGCGGCTCCGATGCTCTGGTGGTGTGTGGTGACTGCATTCTTGTAGGTTGGGGAGTCTTCAGTTTATTTGCTGTACCTCCATTTCCATTCCAGTCATCTGCAGGAGCGCTTGGGTGCCTGCAGGACTGCTGTAAAACATTTAGGTGTATTGCTCTTTCGATTTCCTGCTGGTTTCCTTAGGGGGAATGCATTGTCGGCGTGTTCCAATAACCAGTGGTGTAGATTGCGTGCAGCTTCATTTGCATCCACTGTGTCTGGGGGTAGGGAGGGGTTGAAAACGTTGGTGAGTTGTGCTTCTGTAACTTTGCCCCAACGTCTGCTGAGGGGGCATTGAGCACAGTGGTGTGCAGTGTTCTTTGTGAATGTAAAGTGGGCGCACTTGTGGTTATTCCAATGGTTGTCAGAGATGTGAAAGATGGTGATGATGTTCCCTGCTTAGAAAACAGGGTTATGAACATCTCCAGATTTGTGGGTGGGGACGTTGACGAGTTGTTTGAGGCCAAGTGTTGTGAGGTTGTCCAGGAGGTTTGTGATGGGATCATCATGGGTACAAAGGTGGAAGTTGAGGTCACTGAGTCAGAAGAGGTGAGCGCTTGGGGGGTGATGAGGTTGGCAATATCTTCCCAGCATTGGGGTCGGGGCCCGGGCGGCCTTTAGATGAGGGTGCCACAGCGGGAGGCGTTGGGGTTGGTCTGAATCTGGAAGTGTAGGTGCTCATGGGTTGAGTGAGAGTGTGACTCCTTGGTGGTTGTCAGGCAGAGGTTGTTCTTGTAGATTTTGGCAATGCCTCCTCTAGGCCGGTTGGCTCTGTCCTGGTGGATAATTTTCAAATTGTCCGGGATGGCCGTGGCGATGTCTGGGGCAGCGGTAGGGGTGATTCATGTCTCTTTGAAGAAGGCGACATCCGGGACTGTCAAGGAGGTCCCAGACTTCAAGCCTGTGTGCTTGACGAAGGAGTGTGTGTTAAGGAGTATGCACTTGATGTGGTTGTCCGTGCTTGGTGTGGGATCATGAGGTGTTCTTTGTAGGGTGCGGGAGAATGAGCGGTATGAAAAAAGTCCATGAGTGTTCCTGGTGTCAGCTTTGTGGCAGGTTGAGGATCTTCCCTTGTTGAGGGTGTATTCAGTGCTGGCATTCAGCCGGCGGATGGGGTGAGAATCAGGGTCTGTGGCACTGGGTGTGGTCCAGGTGCAGACAGTAGCAGATGGGCTTGTCTTTGGCAGGCCAACAGTGTGCCTGAGGCGTGCGGCCGCACAGCTACCACCATTAAGAAGGGGAGGGAGGCGGGTGGGTCAGCCGGGAAGCAGAGCGGGAAAAGCACTTTGCAGGGTGAGTGGTGTGGGGCCACAGGGGCAGCAGCAGGTCGGGGAAAATGCAGGAAGGGAGATTAAAAAAGACAAAAGCGGGGAAAAAAGGAATAAAAGGCAACCAATGAATATAGAAGTAAAAGGCAGAAATAAAGTCAGAAGTAAAGAGAGACAGAAGATACCTACAGAAGGCCACCAGGCCGCCAGGGATGAGGCGGAGGCAGGAGTCTGCTGATACAGGAGGGCCTCGAACTGAGAGTCAGGCAGGCTCTCAGTTCGCTCAAGGCAGAGGCAGCAGCAGCAAGAGGTGGAGCTGCACAGAGAAGGGAAACAGACGCTGACCCGGAGTTCAGAGGAGTTGCCCTCTCGCTGTGCAGCTGCCACAATTAATAAGGGGAGCTGGGAGGGTGGTCAAAGCAGGGGTAAGTCAAGGAAGCAAGGACTTCTTGTAGCACACCACTGAAAGTTGGCTGGGACATGCACCCAGATACAGCAACAGTGCATTGAAAGATGCCAGTTGCTACAAAATGAGGTACTGCCATGAGTTTTACTATTGGTGTTATGGCTCTAAATTCATGTCGTGAGGCAGGAGGTTAGGCTCCAACTGCTGACACACATTGATAGCAAATATTTAGACTTCAAAAATTTAAATAAAATATTTTTACATTTTTTGTCATTATGTGCAAAAAATACATTTGAAGTGCATTTTTTGCAAAAAAAATTACTTTTTTTTATAATACCATCAACAGAGGTAGTACTTCCCCCGCAGCACTTTCGTTGTCAAACACAGTCAAGGTTTTCATTTTATTGTGTCATGTCATTCCAAGAAAGAATTTGCTCATATCTGACATTTAGAAATGCACTAGCTACCATTTAGAGTGTAGATGATGCACTAGCAACTGAAAAATGTGCATCTTCACGCCCTAAAATGGCGTCTGTCTGACCTTGCCGTCAGGACATTGGCTACCCAATGACAGTCAGTGGAAGTTGACCAGTGGTAGGTGGTAGCCTCTATGGTAGGCCCTGCCATAGGCTAATGTGTGTGACAGCTATGGACAACAGACTTGTGCTTGTATGCCACACTGTGAAAAAACACTCACTTGCCTCCTAACACTGCAGCCATCAAGACCTTCTCAGTTTTTGCTGCTGTTACCGACCTCTGGGAGCCAGGCTGCTGGGATAAGCAGGTGACAGAGCCCCTGCTTCTCCCTTAAGGAAATGGAGCTTCTTGCCAGGAAGGTTATGCCCCTGTACTGCCGACTCAATGGGGCCCCAGAGTGACAGATACTTGTCTGATTGGGGAATGCCTGATTGAGTAACTTCTTCCTTTCTGGGTCACAGGCTATTTGGTTCCTTTTTGGTAATATGGGTAGTGTTGTGATTGCAGTTGACTGAATGATGTAGCTGGGACAGTTGTTTTTTTACCAATGTCTGAAATGTCTGTGCATGGCAATATTAAGTCACCTGAAAGTAGAAGCTGCATTGTGTGTCCATGTAACATACAAATCCTATTTCATCACACAAACTGCTGACCACTGACTACCAGTGGCAAGTAGACAGTGTACCAGTAGTATGACTGAAAAAATAAAACCAATCTTGAAATGATAGTTGTTAGACCTGACAGCCTTAGGGTGGTCATCCCTAACTTTTTGCCTGCCTCCCTCCACTTTTTGGATACTGTTTTGCTGGTTTTAGGACTCTGCACACTTTACCACTGCCAACCAGTGCTAAAGTGCATATGTTCTCCCCCTTAAAACATGGTGACATTGCTTTATACCCAATTGGCTTATTCGATATACTTGTAAGTCCCCATTAAAGTGCACTGCATGTGCCTATAGATTAAGGCCCTCATTCTAACCCTGGCGGTGTAACACCGCCAGGGCAGAGGGCAGAGGAAGCACCGCCAACAGGCTGGCGGTGCTTCCAGGGCCATTCTGACCGCGGAGGTAACGGCGCGGTCAGAAAAGGGGAACCGGCGGTTTCCCGCCGGTTTTCCCCTGGCCCAGGGAATCCCCATGGCGGCGCTGCAAGCAGCGCCGCCATGGGGATTCCGACCCCCTTACCGCCAGCCTGTTCCTGGCGGTTTTCACCGCCAGGAATAGGCTGGCAGTAACGGGTGTCGTGGGGCCCCTGGGGGCCCCAGCACTGCCCATGCCACAGGCATGGGCAGTGCAGGGGCCCCCTAACAGGGCCCCACCATGATTTTCACTGTCTGCTGCACCCGTCGCACCCCTGCAACTCCGCCGGCTCTTTTGGAGAGCGCCCGCCGGCCCAGCGGAAATGTAAGAATGGCCGCCGCGGTCTTTTGACCGCGGTGCGGTCATTTGTCGGCGGGACTGTGGCAGGCGGCCTCGGCCGCCCGCCCAAGTCAGAATCAAGCCCTAAATGTTACATGTGGGCCTGCATCACTGATTTTGCCACCCACCTAAGTAGCCCTCCAACCATGCCTCAGGCCTGCCATTGCATGGCCTGTGTGTGCAGTTTCACTGCCACTTCGACTTGGCATTTAAAAGTACTTGCCAAGCCTTAAACTCCCCTTTTTTACATATGTCACCCCTAAAGTAGGCCCTAGGTAACACATAGGTCAAGGTGCTATGTAGGTAAAAGACAGGACATATATCTGTGTAGTTTATATGTCCTGGTAGTGTAAAGCTCCTAAACTCGTTTTTACACTGCAGTGAGATATGCTCCTTTCATAGGCTGACATTAGGGCCACCCTCATATTCTGTTTGAGTGGTAGAATCTGATCTGAAAGGAGTAACAATGACGTATTTAGTATGGCCAGAACGGTAATACAAAATCCTGCTGACTGGTGAAGTTGGATTTAATATTACTAATTTAGAAATGCCACTTTTATAAAGTGAGCATTTCTCTGCACTTAAATCCTTCTGTGCCTTACAATCCTCGTCTGGCTAGGTTTAGTTGACAGCTCCCTTGTGCATTCAATCAGACAACCCCAAACAGAGTATGCTCAGTCACACTTGCATACATCTGCATATTGAATGGATCTTCCTGGGCTGGGAGGGTGGAGGGTCTGATAGTTACATGTCAATGGTCAGTAGCTTGCCCGCACACAAAGGACTGCCACACCCCCTACTGGGACCCTGGCAGACAGGATGGAACTGAAAGGGTACCTTGTGCACTTCTAAGCCACTCTTTGAAGTCTCCCCCACTTCAAAGGCACATTTGGGTATTTAAGCTGGGTCTCTGACCGTACCAACTCAGACACTTCTGAGGTAGACAATTCTACTTCACAGACACTTCCTGGAGAAGAACCTGAATCAGAACCTGCAACCTGCCAAGAAGAACTGACTGGCTGCCCAAGGGACTCACCTGACTGCTTTCTGAGAAGGACTGCTGCCTTACTGTTGCCCTGCTGCCTTGCTGCTCTCTGGCTGTGCTGAAGAAGTGCTCTCCAAGGGCTTGGATAGAGCTAGCCTCCTGTTCCCTGATGTCTCAGGACCAAAAAGGCTTCCTTCCTGCAAGTAGAACTCCCTGTGCGGTGAAAATCGGCACACAGCCTGCAAGAAACGATGCACAACTTGCATCGCGGTGAGAAAATCACTGCACGCCAAACCGAAATGACGCAGCCTGACTTCGCAAGGAAAAGATTAACGCAGTGTCAGCATAACAACCAGAAATTCGATGCACGCCCACTGGATCGACAGAAAGCCGAGCTGGAACGACGCAGCCCGACTTTCTCAGACGATCGACCCAGCACCTGCCGTGCAGTAGAAATTTCCACGCAACACCAACTGGATCGACGCAGACCCTGTGACTTCGTCTTGCAGTGCCGGATTTCAACACGTCGTCCCCGGGGCAGCTGAAAATCCCACAACCCGAAGAGTATCCCAGTCCACGCGCTGGAAATCAACGCAAAGCCTGCCCTGCGTGAAAACTCAATGACACATCGCCTGTGTGCACCAGAAAAACAATGCACACCTCCCCGTTTTCCACGCACCTCCTCCTCTGCGGTCCCGTGCAGAGAATTTGAACACAAACCAGGTACTTTGTACTTTCAAGAGACATTTGTTGCTTTTAAAGAGACTAAAGACACTTTATATCATTTTTTACAGTGATATTTCAACATATACTTATAGCATCTTAATTGTTTTGACCTGCATCTTATCAGATAAATATTATATATTTTTCTAAACACTGTGTGGTATATTTTTGTGGTGTTCTACTGTGTTATTGCATGTTTTATTACACAAAAACTTCACACATTGCCTTCTAAGTTAAGCCTGACTGCTCAGTGCCAAGCTACCAGAGGGTGGACACTGGATAATTTGGATTGTGTGTGACTTACCCTGACTAGAGTGAGGGTCCTTGCTTGGACATGGGGTAACCTGACTGCCAACCAAAGACCCCATTTCTAACAATAGTGATGTTGAGGGAAACTTGGAGAGTCTCTGGAGCTGCCTGATGCTAATACTAAAAGGGACATTTGCATATGGAAGGTAACATCACATAGATGTTGTGGTGTCCCAGCTTGAGCAGTCAATTTCCATCCAAAAATCATACCCTTTGGGAGAAGTGAATCAATTTTAGTTCTGTACTGCAGTAATTCAGATATGTAGCCAGACCTATGTGTTGTTGAAACTCTTTGTTATAGAGTGAACTATAAGTGTGTAAGTGACAAAGGCATACATGATATAGGAGCTGAGATGGGGGAATTACTGAACTTGTTAAAAATGTTGTTTGATGTGCATTGATGTCCAATTGTATTCTCACTGTTACACTATAAATTTTAAATCTGTGTTTTCAGCATCAACTGGGCAAGGCGAAGGTGACAGGGGCCACATTGGTGGAGATTAAGCGGACCACCGGGGATCGGCTGTGGAACACAGACAGTGAGGGACCCAGTGGCAGGGATGGTGAGGGGACTGGCACGGAAGCCTCCAGTGACTGCTTCTTCCTCAGAAGCCTCCAATGAAGACAAGTCCCTAGTGGGGGTGTAACCTGAAGAGACTTTGGCATTTGTGTCTTTGTCTCCCTCCCATTCTAATCTCCTCTGTCCCTTTTGCTCCCTCCCAGTTGGCCGTAGCCACCCCCCTAAAAGAGGTAACATCATCTTTCCTGCAGGCAGCTCTGCTCTGCCCCTGCATCGGTGTCCCAGGCTATGCTCACTGAGGAGGTCGTTGATCTTTTAAGAACGATCGCTGTATGCCAAATCACACTATTGAATGTCATTCATGAGATGGCTGCCCAGAATACCTGAATGCTGGTTTACCTGGATGGCATTGACAGTGCCTTGTCTGGCCTTCAGTGGGACTTCCAGGCTCTGGCTTCCTCATTGGCCGCACCCTCCCACAAACTCCAACCTTGTGCCCAGACTCCCACCCCTTCCCCATCCCAAATCCCTCAACCCAGCCCTGTCCAAAGCCCACACAAACATAAACATGCACCCACAACAACAACCACAAGCAGCACATCGCAACACCAATACTGCAAAAAACACAAGCAGAGACACACAGATGGAGACACCACACACACCATCACCACAAGCACACACCCAGTCAGTGCACCCACCATGGCACAACCACATACCTTCCCCACCACCACACAGTCAGACACATCACCCATCACTACAGCTATACCACAGACACCACAAGCACACCTCCAGTGTTGGACATTGAATCCTTGGTGTGGTTTCCCCTGTCCTTTTGCCTCTGCTTCCTGTATTTTTGACCGTGTGATGGATTTCATTTTTGCAGGATTTTGGTACTCTGTGCACTTTACCACTGCTAAAGTGCAAGTTCTCCCTGTGTAAATTGTACTTATGATAGGTTTTTGATGATTGACATATTTGATTTACTGGTAAGTCCTTATTAGAGTGCCTTAGGTGTGCCAAGGGCCTATAAATCAAATGCTACTAGTGGGCCAGGCGCACTGATTGTGCCACCTACTTCAGTAGCCCTGTAAACATGTCTCAAACCTGCCATTGGAGAGTCTGTGTGGGCAGTTCTAAAATGCCGATTAGACCTGGCAAATGTTCCTACTTGCCATGTCCAAACTTTCACTTTTACTACATGTACATGTAAGTCACCTCTAAAGTAGGGCCCAGGTAGCCCCATGGGCAGAGTGTAGTGTATTTAAAAGGCAGGACATTTACTGGGGTGTTGTACATGTCCTAGTAGTGAAATAATGCCAAATTCAGTTTTCACTACTGCAAGGTATATCTCTCCCATAGGTTAACATGTGGATTGTCTTTAAATATTTTTTAAGTGCAGTTTCCCATTGGGAACAAATAGAGACATGGAGTTTGGAGTCTCTGAAGTCGCAATGTAAAGATATACTTTGGTAAAATTGTTCTTTAGAGTGTCTGGTTGAAAATGCCACTTTTATAAAGTGGGCATTTTTCTTGCTTCACCATTCTATGCCTCTGCTTTGCTGCTGAATCCACATCTGGGTCAGGCTTAATCCAAGCCTGGTTCAGGCTGACAGGTAGGCTGTTTGAGAATTCACTCTAGACAGTGAAACAAAGGGAGCTGAGGTGTGTCCTGCATATCCTGATGAATCTTCATGGGCCAGAGTGGGAGGAAGAAGCTGTCACCTGCAATTGAAAGGGATTTGTCTGTCCCCTCACAATACAGTCTCCAATCCCTTACAGTGTGGCTAGGGTAGGGCAAGGAAGAGGCAGGGTCTTGTGCAGTACAAAGACTTTCCTTTGAAGTTTGCCTACTTCACAGGCAGAAATGACAATAAGTAGTGGACCCAAAACCCCAGATTTTTAGATTATCTGGGTCAAGAGGAACCTCTGCCAAGGAGAAGAGCTGAAGTGCTGTGAGGAGGGGTACTGCCCCTTTGCTGTGTGTGCTTTTCTGGGTTGGCCTGCAGTTACTGCTTCCACCTTAGAGAGGACAAAGATTGGACTTTGCTGTGCATTCTGCTTGTGAAGTTTGTCCAAGGGCTTGGACTGAGCTTGCCTCCTGTTAAGAAGTCTCAGGGACATCAAAGACTTCATTAGCCAGCATCGGGGCTCTCTTGCTGAGACCCCCTGACTTACCAAGTGGTGCCAAATCCCGTACCTGGGCACCTGGAAGGAGAAGTTGGCAGAACTTGAGTGAAAATCCACGCATCAGAGCGGCAGTAAAATCGACACAGCGCCTGCACCGCGACTAAACAATCAACATAGTGCTGGTGAAATTAAAGCATCACCAGCTCAGCATGGATTCATTGCTGCAGTGCAACCAGAGTTTCCATGCATCGTCACAGGGCACCAAATTTTCAACATCATCACATTGACCCGAGTCTGCTCGTCTGGAAATCAACGCGCTGCTTAACTGGTGGAGAAAGAATCGATGCACGGCCTCATTTGTGTGTAAGGAATCAAAACATTGCTTGCTTTTCTGAGCCACCCTAACCCCAGAAGCTTCATTTTTGACGCATACAAGGTACTTTGTGCTAAAACAAGGCATCAATTGATTCTAATGGATTAAGACTCTCTTTGCTCGAAAATTAGATATCTTTACTTGGGTATGTTGGAGTTATGTCATTTTTGTTTTCTTTGATTTGTGGAGTCCTTTTGTGGTGTTTTCACTGTGTAAATGTATATGTTTGTGCAAATAATTTACACATTGTTTCTGAGAGAAGCCTGACTGCTTGTGCCAAGCCACAAGGGGGGGGGGGCAGGGTTTATCTAAGCTGACACCTAACACCCTGTCAGTGTACCCACCACAGCATAACCACACACCCCTACTACCACCAGACCCACAGCCATACCACCCAAACCCACAGCAACATCCACACACACTAAAAACACACTCCCAGTCAGTAAACCCACCACCACACGCACTCAAGCACCAGTACGCCCACAGACATGACACCAACAATTACCACATCCACTACACACACAAACATATTCAACACAAATGCCCACACTCACCCACCCAACAATCAGTAAAATACACAATTCTAAACTTACAGCATATACACCAGACCCTCAAGCACCCACACCTTTAACACACCCACACACAATAGACACAGCCACTCCCTCTACCTCCAAAACCCAACTCCCTCAAGGACACTCTACCCATTTTCTTAAGCAGAGCCCACTTTTTCTGTGGCCCTGACCCCTTCCAAATTCCACCCTACCCCTAACAAATGTAAATCCACCCCTTCCAAATCCCAAACCTCCCATACCAAACACACCCCTCCCAAACCCAACCCCACCACTCCCCAATCCAATCCCTAGCTTTCAAAACCCAACACTCCCCCCAAACCCAAGAACCCACCCCACCACTAAGATGATTGAGGTGCCACCACCCTGCACATA
This sequence comes from Pleurodeles waltl, assembly GCF_031143425.1. Lineage (NCBI taxonomy): Eukaryota > Metazoa > Chordata > Amphibia > Caudata > Salamandridae > Pleurodeles > Pleurodeles waltl. The sequence continues at coordinate 580,642,164 of NC_090443.1, read as the reverse complement.
AAAGCCCCTTCCAGAGGAGGTTTATTCTGGACGTGAATTTAGGAGGCAAGTTATAGGCCTGACAGCCATTATGGCCCACATGGGCTAACACCTTTGTATTCATATTTCCCCTCTTTCAAGATGGACTTTTCTTATTTCCCATTGAGAGACTTATCTCATCTTTATATCCATACATATTATTTTTAGAATATATTTGTCCTGGTATTCTTTTATTTTTACTAATTGTTTGTTGGTGATGTTATTTCTGCTAATGTATGTGCCATGCTCTTACTCTCATTTGTGGCAGTTTGTATATTGTAGTTGTTTCTTTTAAGTGCATGCATTAGTGTTTCACATTAATGATGGACATATTAATTTTAATGCAAGCATTTATGTAGTTACTGGACACTCACACCAAAATTATATGTTTCTGTTTTTGTGATTGGAGAATGCATGTGTGTTTATTTTGACATGGTGTTTCAATAATATGCACATGTGCATTACACAGAAAACCTGAAACTTTACAGCTCAATGGGATCCAATGTTTGTGATATGTTGCACACTCCGAAGGAACATGTGACCTTCACACATCTCTGCCATGTTTGTAGTTCACCAGTAAAATGGTATTGCATTCTGTGTACACCCACCTGAAGCATGTTGTAGTGTAAATATTTATCATGGGATTGTTTGGTTCAAATGGAGATACTGTTTAAGTTGATACTTACAATATTTTGGGGACATTATTGCAAACACCTTTAGGGACACCTTTCTATTTGTGACTATTGAGGCTTCTTGTGTAGGTGTTCATTGCCATGAAGGCAGTCTGTCTTTCGAAGTCTGTTCTAATAAATTGTCAGACTTCAACATTCCACACTTCAGCACTGCGCAACATTATAGTGGTGTTTACACAAATAAATGAGCCTTGCACAAATTCACTTTTACTTGAAGTTATAGCTCCAAGCGTAACAGAAATGCCCATGACTTACCTTCTGTTCCGACGACAACAGGGTTGATTTCCATCTTCGACCTGGCTTAGGAGCATTGGCCAGGACTGGTAGCAGCGGGTTCATGGCAGGACATGCAGAAAGTGTTAAAAAGGTGTTTATATAGCTTTATATAGCTCCCAAACCACCAACTCAGTTGTGGATTTTTAGCTACCACAGTTACGTTGGCAGGACTGCACATCATGATTGGCTCAGCCATAAAAGGGGCTGTCGTCCCGCGGCCTGCAGCTTTTGCCTATAGCACCATCGGTGCGGGTGAAGATTCTTGATGGTGATGGCATACTGTTGGGGGTCTTTCACCTATGCTCCCACTCATATCTAAGTACAGCGGGAGGGGCTGGCAGAGCTCCTCCCACCCATCCTGCCAGTGATGGCCCATCCAGTCACACCTAAGCTTTGCATTGTGTGTAGCTGTCCAGAAGGACAACACAAAACCCAACTGTCACCCGCACTGAGTCATGTGACCCAGAGACAGGCTGCAGGCACCAAATGGGTAAGGCAAGAACACTTTCTAAAAGTGGAATTTTCAGAATTGCAATTTAAAATCTGACATCACCATAAGTTAGGATTTTATATTGTGATTCCAGGCACACCAAACATGAACTAAATATCTGTTCCCATTTGGAAATTACATGTATAAAATATAAAGAGGTAACTCCAATGTTATCCTATGGGAGAGATGGGCCTTACAGTAGTGAGAAATTAATTTAAGAGATTTTTGCTACCAGGGCATGAAAAATAAAAATTACATGTCCTAGTTTTTAAATACATTGTACCCTGTCCACTGGGGTGTCCATGGCCTCCCTAGGAATTATTTGTATGTATTAAAAAGAAAGGTTTGAGCCTTACAAAATATTTATTTTGCCAGGTGGACATGGCAGTTAAAAACTGCACACACACAGGCCTGAGACATGTTTACAGTACTGCCTAAGTAGGTGGCACAATCAGTGTGGCAGGAACACTAGTAGCACTTAAATTACAGGTCCTGCTCACATGTAGTACCACTTTACTGGAGACTTATAAGTTAATTAAATATGCCAATTGGGTGTAAGCCAATTCTACCATATTTTAAGGAAAGAGCATAAGCTCTTTAGCACTAGTTAGCGGTGGTAAAGTGCAAAGAGTCCTGAGGCTAGCAAAAACGAAGTCAGCAAAAAACAGGAGGGCTGAAGCCAAAAATGTAGGGAGAAATCATGCCAAGAATGCCAGGTTTAAAAGTTACAATTAGCTACTATTAGTTTAGACATTAATGTGGCTAATGCTGCTCAATAATAAAAGAAGAGATCAGTAAGGGTAGGTCGCTCCCCCTGCCGCTGCAGCTCCTCCAAGTTCCCGAGTTCCTGTGTTCCTGAGACCCACCTAACTGTAAGTACCCCCCTCCTCCCAGCCCCTCGCCCTGCCCCGCGCCACTCACCTTCTCTCCTGCTCCTGCTTCTTTTCCTCCTCTCTGTCTCTTCCTCCTCGCTCCCCCTCTGCAATCTTCTTCTGTGTTCTTCTGTTCTTCTCTTCTGTTCTTCTGTTCTTCCCTTCTGTTCTTCTGTGTTCTTCCGGTCTTCTGTGTTCTTCTTCTCGTTTCTTCTGTGTTCTTCTGTGTTCTTCTGTGTTCTTCTCTGTTCTTCTCTGTTCTTCTGCTCTTCCGATCTTCTGTGCTTCTGTCTTCTGTTCTTCTGTCTTCTGCTCTTCCGGTCTTCTGTTCTTCTGTCTTCTGTTCTTCTGTCCTCTGTTCTCCTGTCTTCGGCTCTTCTACCTCCTCCGTCTTCTTCCCCCGAGCCTGCCCTCCTGCTCCTTCCTCATCCCCCTCCCTCACTCGCCTCCCCCTCTCTCACCCCTAGCTAACCCGTTCGCTATCTACCTCCCTCACTCCTCCTATCTTCCTATCTCTCTAGCTCCCTATCTCACTATCTAACTCCCCCACTCTCCACCTCCTCCTACCTACCTATCTGTCTATCTATCTATTTCCCTATCTATCGACTTCTCTATCTATTTTCTCTATCTATTTCTCTATCTCTCCCCCCCTCCCGCCACCCCCTCTACTACCTATCTCCCTATCCTCTCACTCTACCTCTCTCCCTCACCCACCTCTACAACCCCCCCTCCCCTATCTTCACAACCCTACTCCTATCTCTCTCCCTAATCTCCAAACCTCCTAACACTCACCCTCCTCCACCCTAAACCCCCTCCCCCAGCTCCTCTCACTCTACCTGTCCCCCCCCTCCCTCGCGCTTTCCCGCCGCGACCTCCTGCACGCCCCCGCCCCCCAGCTCCCATTCGCCCCCAGCTGACCCCTCCCCCCCCTCCTACCTCTTATGGCGGCCGCTGCGCGACAGTGGTAGCGACCCTTGACCCAAGGGTAGGTCGCTCCCCCTGCCGCTGCAGCTCCTCCAAGTTCCCGAGTTCCTGTGTTCCTGAGACCCACCTAACTGTAAGTACCCCCCTCCTCCCAGCCCCTCGCCCTGCCCTGCGCCACTCACCTTCTCTCCTGCTCCTGCTTCTTTTCCTCCTCTCTGTCTCTTCCTCCTCGCTCCCCCTCTGCAATCTTCTTCTGTGTTCTTCTGTTCTTCTCTTCTGTTCTTCTGTTCTTCCCTTCTGTTCTTCTGTGTTCTTCCGGTCTTCTGTGTTCTTCTTCTCGTTTCTTCTGTGTTCTTCTGTGTTCTTCTGTGTTCTTCTGTGTTCTTCTCTGTTCTTCTGCTCTTCCGATCTTCTGTGCTTCTGTCTTCTGTTCTTCTGTCTTCTGCTCTTCCGGTCTTCTGTTCTTCTGTCTTCTGTTCTTCTGTCCTCTGTTCTCCTGTCTTCGGCTCTTCTACCTCCTCCGTCTTCTTCCCCCGAGCCTGCCCTCCTGCTCCTTCCTCATCCCCCTCCCTCACTCGCCTCCCCCTCTCTCACCCCTAGCTAACCCGTTCGCTATCTACCTCCCTCACTCCTCCTATCTTCCTATCTCTCTAGCTCCCTATCTCACTATCTAACTCCCCCACTCTCCACCTCCTCCTACCTACCTATCTGTCTATCTATCTATTTCCCTATCTATCGACTTCTCTATCTATTTTCTCTATCTATTTCTCTATCTGTCCCCCCCTCCCGCCACCCCCTCTACTACCTATCTCCCTATCCTCTCACTCTACCTCTCTCCCTCACCCACCTCTACAACCCCCCCTCCCCTATCTTCACAACCCTACTCCTATCTCTCTCCCTAATCTCCAAACCTCCTAACACTCACCCTCCTCCACCCTAAACCCCCTCCCCCAGCTCCTCTCACTCTACCTGTCCCCCCCTCCCTCGCGCTTTCCCGCCGCGACCTCCTGCACGCCCCCGCCCCCCAGCTCCCATTCGCCCCCAGCTGACCCCTCCCCCCCCTCCTACCTCTTATGGCGGCCGCTGCGCGACAGTGGTAGCGACCCTTGACCCAAGGGTAGGTCGCTCCCCCTGCCGCTGCAGCTCCTCCAAGTTCCCGAGTTCCTGTGTTCCTGAGACCCACCTAACTGTAAGTACCCCCCTCCTCCCAGCCCCTCGCCCTGCCCTGCGCCACTCACCTTCTCTCCTGCTCCTGCTTCTTTTCCTCCTCTCTGTCTCTTCCTCCTCGCTCCCCCTCTGCAATCTTCTTCTGTGTTCTTCTGTTCTTCTCTTCTGTTCTTCTGTTCTTCCCTTCTGTTCTTCTGTGTTCTTCCGGTCTTCTGTGTTCTTCTTCTCGTTTCTTCTGTGTTCTTCTGTGTTCTTCTGTGTTCTTCTGTGTTCTTCTCTGTTCTTCTCTGTTCTTCTGCTCTTCCGATCTTCTGTGCTTCTGTCTTCTGTTCTTCTGTCTTCTGCTCTTCCGGTCTTCTGTTCTTCTGTCTTCTGTTCTTCTGTCCTCTGTTCTCCTGTCTTCGGCTCTTCTACCTCCTCCGTCTTCTTCCCCCGAGCCTGCCCTCCTGCTCCTTCCTCATCCCCCTCCCTCACTCGCCTCCCCCTCTCTCACCCCTAGCTAACCCGTTCGCTATCTACCTCCCTCACTCCTCCTATCTTCCTATCTCTCTAGCTCCCTATCTCACTATCTAACTCCCCCACTCTCCACCTCCTCCTACCTACCTATCTGTCTATCTATCTATTTCCCTATCTATCGACTTCTCTATCTATTTTCTCTATCTATTTCTCTATCTCTCCCCCCCTCCCGCCACCCCCTCTACTACCTATCTCCCTATCCTCTCACTCTACCTCTCTCCCTCACCCACCTCTACAACCCCCCCTCCCCTATCTTCACAACCCTACTCCTATCTCTCTCCCTAATCTCCAAACCTCCTAACACTCACCCTCCTCCACCCTAAACCCCCTCCCCCAGCTCCTCTCACTCTACCTGTCCCCCCCCTCCCTCGCGCTTTCCCGCCGCGACCTCCTGCACGCCCCCGCCCCCCAGCTCCCATTCGCCCCCAGCTGACCCCTCCCCCCCCTCCTACCTCTTATGGCGGCCGCTGCGCGACAGTGGTAGCGACCCTTGACCCAAGGGTAGGTCGCTCCCCCTGCCGCTGCAGCTCCTCCAAGTTCCCGAGTTCCTGTGTTCCTGAGACCCACCTAACTGTAAGTACCCCCCTCCTCCCAGCCCCTCGCCCTGCCCTGCGCCACTCACCTTCTCTCCTGCTCCTGCTTCTTTTCCTCCTCTCTGTCTCTTCCTCCTCGCTCCCCCTCTGCAATCTTCTTCTGTGTTCTTCTGTTCTTCTCTTCTGTTCTTCTGTTCTTCCCTTCTGTTCTTCTGTGTTCTTCCGGTCTTCTGTGTTCTTCTTCTCGTTTCTTCTGTGTTCTTCTGTGTTCTTCTGTGTTCTTCTCTGTTCTTCTCTGTTCTTCTGCTCTTCCGATCTTCTGTGCTTCTGTCTTCTGTTCTTCTGTCTTCTGCTCTTCCGGTCTTCTGTTCTTCTGTCTTCTGTTCTTCTGTCCTCTGTTCTCCTGTCTTCGGCTCTTCTACCTCCTCCGTCTTCTTCCCCCGAGCCTGCCCTCCTGCTCCTTCCTCATCCCCCTCCCTCACTCGCCTCCCCCTCTCTCACCCCTAGCTAACCCGTTCGCTATCTACCTCCCTCACTCCTCCTATCTTCCTATCTCTCTAGCTCCCTATCTCACTATCTAACTCCCCCACTCTCCACCTCCTCCTACCTACCTATCTGTCTATCTATCTATTTCCCTATCTATCGACTTCTCTATCTATTTTCTCTATCTATTTCTCTATCTGTCCCCCCCTCCCGCCACCCCCTCTACTACCTATCTCCCTATCCTCTCACTCTACCTCTCTCCCTCACCCACCTCTACAACCCCCCCTCCCCTATCTTCACAACCCTACTCCTATCTCTCTCCCTAATCTCCAAACCTCCTAACACTCACCCTCCTCCACCCTAAACCCCCTCCCCCAGCTCCTCTCACTCTACCTGTCCCCCCCCTCCCTCGCGCTTTCCCGCCGCGACCTCCTGCACGCCCCCGCCCCCCAGCTCCCATTCGCCCCCAGCTGACCCCTCCCCCCCCTCCTACCTCTTATGGCGGCCGCTGCGCGACAGTGGTAGCGACCCTTGACCCAAGGGTAGGTCGCTCCCCCTGCCGCTGCAGCTCCTCCAAGTTCCCGAGTTCCTGTGTTCCTGAGACCCACCTAACTGTAAGTACCCCCCTCCTCCCAGCCCCTCGCCCTGCCCTGCGCCACTCACCTTCTCTCCTGCTCCTGCTTCTTTTCCTCCTCTCTGTCTCTTCCTCCTCGCTCCCCCTCTGCAATCTTCTTCTGTGTTCTTCTGTTCTTCTCTTCTGTTCTTCTGTTCTTCCCTTCTGTTCTTCTGTGTTCTTCCGGTCTTCTGTGTTCTTCTTCTCGTTTCTTCTGTGTTCTTCTGTGTTCTTCTGTGTTCTTCTGTGTTCTTCTCTGTTCTTCTCTGTTCTTCTGCTCTTCCGATCTTCTGTGCTTCTGTCTTCTGTTCTTCTGTCTTCTGCTCTTCCGGTCTTCTGTTCTTCTGTCTTCTGTTCTTCTGTCCTCTGTTCTCCTGTCTTCGGCTCTTCTACCTCCTCCGTCTTCTTCCCCCGAGCCTGCCCTCCTGCTCCTTCCTCATCCCCCTCCCTCACTCGCCTCCCCCTCTCTCACCCCTAGCTAACCCGTTCGCTATCTACCTCCCTCACTCCTCCTATCTTCCTATCTCTCTAGCTCCCTATCTCACTATCTAACTCCCCCACTCTCCACCTCCTCCTACCTACCTATCTGTCTATCTATCTATTTCCCTATCTATCGACTTCTCTATCTATTTTCTCTATCTATTTCTCTATCTCTCCCCCCCTCCCGCCACCCCCTCTACTACCTATCTCCCTATCCTCTCACTCTACCTCTCTCCCTCACCCACCTCTACAACCCCCCCTCCCCTATCTTCACAACCCTACTCCTATCTCTCTCCCTAATCTCCAAACCTCCTAACACTCACCCTCCTCCACCCTAAACCCCCTCCCCCAGCTCCTCTCACTCTACCTGTCCCCCCCCCTCCCTCGCGCTTTCCCGCCGCGACCTCCTGCACGCCCCCGCCCCCCAGCTCCCATTCGCCCCCAGCTGACCCCTCCCCCCCCTCCTACCTCTTATGGCGGCCGCTGCGCGACTGCGCAGCGGGCGCGCGCAGCGGGCACGCCGCTGGCGCGCCGGAGGCGCACCAGAGGCAAGCCCGTCTGCGCCCGTCCGCGCCTGGCCCGCGCCCAGCGCCACAACCCCTGGTCCCCAGCTCCCCCAAGCCCCGCTGATCCGCTACGACCCCACCACCCTCCACGCCCTCAACCCAGGGTGCTCCAAAACCTGCTTCCTAGCTCACCCCAAACGCACCCATGGACCCTTCGCCTGCAACTCCTGCAAACGCATCTTCCACCACGCAACTACCACGACCACAAGCCCACGCGCCATCAACCACCTCAAGTGCATCCTGGTCAACGCTCGTTCCGTCCACAAGCACGCCGTTGAACTTTGGGACCTCCTGGACTCCACAGCCCCGGACGTCGCCTTCATCACGGAGACATGGATGAACGCCTCCTCTGCTCCAGACATCGCTACCCGCCATCCCCGAAGGCTACAAGATCTCCAGAAAAGACCGCACCAACCAAGTAGGAGGAGGTGTCGCCATCATCTTCAAAGACTCCATCAGCGTCACCACCTCCACCGAAGACCCCCCCCTCGCCGCTGAACACCTGCATTTTCAGATTCACACCGACCCAAGGACCACCCTCAGAGGATCCCTCGTCTACCGTCCTCCCGGACCTCGCGCCTCTTTCAGCGACGCCATCGCCGACTTCATCTCCCCGCACGCCCTCGCCTCACCGGACTACATCCTCCTAGGCGACCTCAACTTCCATCTGGAACAAAACAACGACCCCAACACCACCACCCTGCTCGACAACCTCGCCAACCTCGGCCTCAAACAACTGGTGAACACCGCCACCCACATCGCCGGACACACGCTCGACCCTATCTTCTCCGCCAGCAAACACGTCTTCTTCAGCCACACCTCTGCCCTACACTGGACCGACCACAGCTGCGTCCACTTCACATTCCGACGCGAGACCTCCCACCTCCGCACTCAACCCATCCCTCGTCGACAGTGGAACAAGATCCCTGAAGAGCAACTCTTCTCCGCTCTCGCCGCCAACCAACCCACCCTCACCACCGACCCAAACGACGCAGCTCTCAACCTCACAAACTGGATCTCCAACTGCGCTGACAACCTTGCTCCCCTCAAACGCACGCATCGACAGACCAACACCAAAAAACCTCTCTGGTTCTCTGACACCCTCAAAGAATCAAAGAAAACTTGTCGTGCCCTTGAGAAGGCCTGGCGCAAGGACCACACCGCTGACAACATGACCGCCCTCAAGAACGCTACACGCGAACACCACCACCTGATCCGCACTGCCAAAAGGAACTTTTTCACCGACAGACTAGACAAAAACAGCCACAACAGCAGAGAACTCTTCAGCATCGTCAAAGAGTTCTCCAACCCCAGCGCCAGCGCCAACGCCGTCACGCCCTCACAGGATTTGTGCGAATCCCTCGCCACTTTCTTCCATCGCAAGATCAGCGACCTCCACGACAGCTTCGGACACCAGACCCAACCATACACCACTGAACCCGCTTCCCCGGACATCACCCTCAACAACTGGACCCACATCAACACGGAAGAAACCAAATCCATCATGAACTCTATCCACTCCGGCGCCCCTTCGGACCCCTGCCCGCACTTCATCTTTAACAAAGCCGACGACATCATCGCCCCGCACCTCCAGACCGTCATCAACTCTTCTTTTTCTTCTGCTACCTTCCCCGAATGCTGGAAGCACGCTGAAGTCAACGCCCTACTAAAGAAACCTACGGCTGACCCAAGCGACCTGAAAAACTTCCGCCCCATCTCTCTTCTACCTTTCCCAGCCAAGGTAATAGAAAAGACCGTCAACAAACAGCTGACCACCTTCCTGGAAGACAACAACCTGCTCGACCCTTCACAAACCGGATTCCGAACCAACCACAGCACGGAAACCGCCCTCATCTCAGTCACAGACGACATCAGAACCCTGATGGACAACGGTGAAACAGTCGCCCTCATTCTCCTCGACCTCTCGGCTGCCTTTGACACCGTCTGTCACCGCACCCTAATCACCCGCCTACGCTCCACCGGGATCCAAGGCCAGGCCCTGGACTGGATCGCCTCCTTCCTCGCTAACCGCTCCCAAAGAGTTTACCTCCCTCCGTTTCGCTCAGAACCCACCAAGATCATCTGCGGCGTACCTCAAGGCTCATCGCTCAGCCCGACACTCTTCAATGTCTACATGAGCCCCCTCGCCGACATCGTACGCAAGCACGACATCATCATCACCTCCTACGCCGACGACACCCAACTTGTACTCTCCCTCACCAAGGACCCCGCCAGCGCCAAGACCAACCTACAAGAGGGTATGAAGGACGTCGCAGATTGGATGAGGCTCAGCCGCCTAAAGCTGAACTCTGAAAAAACGGAAGTCCTCATCCTCGGCAACACCCCGTCCGCCTGGGACGACTCCTGGTGGCCCACGGCCCTCGGCACCGCACCGACCCCCGCAGACCACGCCCGCAACCTCGGCTTCATCTTGGACCCTCTTCTCACCATGACCAAGCAAGTCAACGCCGTGTCCTCCGCCTGCTTCCTCACTCTCCGCATGCTCCGCAAGATCTTCCGCTGGATCCCCGCCGACACCAGAAAAACCGTGACCCACGCCCTTGTCACGAGTCGCCTGGACTACGGCAACACCCTCTACGCCGGGACCACCGCCAAACTCCAAAACCGCCTGCAACGCATCCAAAACACCTCGGCCCGCCTCATCCTCGACGTACCCCGCAACAGCCACATCTCCGCACACCTGAGACACCTGCATTGGCTCCCAGTCAGCAAAAGGATCACCTTCCGTCTTCTCACCCACGCACACAAAGCCCTCCACAACAAGGGACCGGAATACCTCAACAGACGCCTCAGCTTCTACGTCCCCACCCGCCCCCTCCGCTCCGCTGGCCTCGCACTTGCTGCCGTCCCTCGCACCCGCCGCTCCACGGCGGGTGGGAGATCTTTCTCCTTCCTGGCGGCCAAGACCTGGAACTCCCTCCCCACCAGCCTCAGGACCACCCAGGACCACTCCGCTTTCCGGAGACTCCTAAAGACTTGGCTGTTCGAGCAGCGATAACCCCCCCTTTCCCCCCTAGCGCCTTGAGACCCGCACGGGTGAGTAGCGCGCTTTATAAATGTTAATGATTTGATTTGATTTGATAAGGGCCCTGTCTCCTTTGGTCAGAGGTGACTGAAGAAAATAAAAGGTGTTCTGCATAGCTTATAGCCGTAAAGAATGTGGACATTGCAGTTCTATGTTTGAAGAAAATGATTTCAGGAGATTGGGTGATACAACAGTTTTGGTAGTATAACCATTTTAATAAGATCAGCCTTCCTCATTAGAGCGAGAGGAAGATGTTGGTTGTGAGAGCAGCCAATAAGCGGCTCACCACTTGAGCTCCCATCTGTTTTATGCCCAGAACAGTGTTTTTTGTTGCAAGGAGAGTTTAAGATGTATGAAATTGAAGAACACTGTATTTACATAATAAGAAAGATGATAATTCAGTGGTGGCAATGATACTTTGAGTGCAGCCACTAGACTTCAACAAAGGGAGAAGGAGCAAAGAGACTGCTTATGTTCAAGTTGGAGAAAGGCATACTTGCATTTACTTTGTGTTCGATAACATATTGTTTTCTGACTAGCCTCTTGCTCAATCAGTAGACAACCAAGACTCTTGCTTATAACCTGCAAGCAACTTTTTTTGTAAGTCTCTTTTGATCTTTTTTCATACTTGGGCTAGTAACTAGAGATGCTCTGTGGAGGTGCAGAGAGAGGAACCAGACATTTGTATAGGAAAACATTTTTGCAAAGCCCAATTACATGAAACAATGGAAACATGCAGAAATATCATGTACAACAAATATTAGAGAAGGCGATTGTGTGATTTCCCTCATAGAAACATAGTATAAACAAGAAGAGAAATCAAAGGTTTACCCCTTTAAAAAAACAATATATATGTGATATTTCCAACTGTGTGTCAGAAGGTGGAACTTGTAATGTGAAGGAAAATTACTAAAGGCATGGTAGAGATTGGGGTCTGAAACCTTGAACTAGTATCACCCCCCTGGGCTAAGCAAAAAGAGTTTAGAAAACAAACCCACACAACTTTGAGTGTGATGCAGGGAAGGTCTAAGACTGTGAATTACATTGTGAGAGGAAACTCAGTGGCAGGATAATCAGACCATACAAAATTCAGAAAAGTCAAAGAAGGTGAAGAAAGTAATGTTGGCCACATAAGGAATGAAAAGTATAATGGACGATCAGAATATACTCACCCAAGTGACATGTCTTGTGTGAGTGAGTCTGACTTATGCACAGTGTCAATTCATGAATTGGCACTTTATATACTGATAGAATAGATAAATGATCAACTGAACAAGCAACCAATCAATGCTTACATCCAAAACGTAATAGCTAAGCCACTGAGTGCAAAAAGAATAATAAAGTAAACGAAAATTTAAGAGGAATGCACGACATTGCTGGTCACATTTCAGAGAAGGAAGAGGAGATTGCAACTGGTAGGAGAGTTATGAAAGCTAAAGTTAATACTCATGATCTGATGCCTACTCAAAGAAAGTCTATCTCTCAGCAATCCCTTATCATGTTACTTGTGTTTTGCATGAAAGTTGTATATTTTGGTTATTGTATATTTTCATCGATTCAATCTGCACTAGTGATCCTGAAGGCTCCGAGTGTGTAAAACAAATAACGAATCCACATAAAATTGTAGAGATATCCGAGACAATGTAAGGCTGATGATGTAACTAATCAAAATATCATAATAATCACGCATCAAGAGAATACATCTGTTCAATTAATTTTAAAAATGGCATGGAACTGAAATCAAAGCTACACAAAAAGAACATATAGAGAGTTTTGAGACGTTAAATGTGAAAGTAGATGTTTTATTTGAAAAAGGCATGATTGGAGAAACAAGTGCTTGGAGTAAAGAATGGTCTGGAGATTTATATTCCAAAATAAGGAAACCAGAAAGTCAAATAAGTAATGGTCATAAGACTCACATGTCAGGATTAAACAGCTGCTCTAAGCATGTCAAAAAGGTCATGGAATAGAAATCAAAATTGTCAAAACTAGACAAAAAGAATATTCAGAAAATGTTGAGCTCCAATGGGATAGTAGATACTTTTTTTTGAAAAAGGCATGATTGTCGAAACAATTGCTGAAACTGGGGAATGGTTTGGCGATGTCTAACTCAAAATAAAGAAGAAAACCAGAATTCATATATAAATAATTTGAAAGGGAAGTTTAAGGAAGTGAACAATCTCTCTAGATAAAGAATATCAGGATAGTAAGAATTCCAAATGGTCCTGATAGTGCTGTTGAACGAACAGCCTTAATTAGATGAATAGCACAATTATTAAGTGAGGATATTGTAGAAGAGGAGAAGGATGAGTACCAAGACCTACCAAGAACTTACTATCAATTGTTAGAGTCCATAGAATATCATATGCAACTCCTAAACAGGTTGGTCTATCTAAAACCTTGATAGTTTATTTTTTTAAGACTATCTTATCAAAGAGAATTCTAGTCCAAAGCCCAGGCCAAAAACAGATTGAAACAAGACCTGGATATGTATTATCTTTATTCCTAGGCTGTTCATTCAATGCCAAGAGACTTAGGGAGATGAGACTATACTACTTTGAACTTGAATAAATAGGAATTTTATTTTCATTTGTTAATTTGACAAGTTTGGAAACTACTTAGCAAGACTTTCTGTATTTCAACCGCTATAGATCAAACTGAATTCTGACCTTAGTCTGAGACATTTAAATGCTAAAATGTAGTTAAGTCACGTCCCAGAATGTGATTTGGAAAGATAGAATAATATACAATTATGTAAGGAGTTATTACATTCAAGTTCTTGTGGAATCCTTCTTTGAATGTTCAACTGCTAAATTCATGCATCAAACATTACAAAATTAAAAGAAGAAATTTGAAATTTTAGGCCTGCCTCCAGGAAACAAGAGTTGCTTATAAAGAACAAAATACAAATGCTCAGTTTCTGAGACAAGATGACAGCTGCACGAGAGTGAGCAGATGCAGGGAACCCTCTCTCCCCTCGACCCGGATGGCTTGAGAACAAATAGCATTACCCGGAATGCGCAACCCTGATGGAGTGTGTGGCGGTTGGCCAGTTTGTCGTGCAGGGCTGGGCACGCAGTGACTGCCACAGTCTGCGAGGCTGTGGCAGAGGACTGATTTGCCGAATGGTGAGAAGAAACATAGGCATGGAGTGGGACCCGCCGAACAGACCGGGAAGCATGCATCGGCAAGCGCGCCTGCCCAGAATGGCGCTGATGATTTCCCGCAGCGCTCGGGGGACACTTGGGGGCATATTTATACTCCGTTTGCGCCGAATTAGCGTCGTTTTTTTCGACGCAAATTCGGCGCAAAACTAACGCCATATTTATATTTTGGCGTTAGACGCGTCTGGCGCCAAAGTATGAGGAAAGAGCGTCATTTTTTTGCATGAACGCCTTCCTTGCGTTAATGAGATGCAAGGTAGGCGTTCCCGTCTAAAAAAATGACTGCGCCGCAAATGCGTCTAATTTATACTCCCGGGCAAAAATCACGCCCGGGAGTGGGTGGGGCAAAAAACCCCGCATTTGCGCCGGATTTTAGCGCCTGGGTCAGGGCAGGCGTTAAGGGACCTGTGGGCTCAAAATGAGCCCACAGCTGCCCTCCCATGCCCCCAGGGACCCCCACTGCCACCCTTGCCCACCCCAGGAGGACACCCAAGGATAGAGGGACCCACCCCAGGGACATTCAGGTAAGTTCAGGTAAGTATAATTTTTTTTTTTTTAATACTTTTTTTTTGGCATAGGGGGGCCTGATTTGTGCCCCTCTACATGCCTCAATGCCCAATGACCATGCCCAGGGGACATAAGTCCCCTGGGCATGGCCATTGGGCAAGGGGCATGTGGGCAAGGGGGCATGACTCCTGTCTTTACTAAGACAGGAGTCATGTAAATGGCGTCTGGGCGTCGGTAAAAATGGCGCAAATCGGGTGGAGGCGATTTTTTGCGTCAACCTGACTTGCACCATTTTTAAGACGCCCTAGCGCCATTTTTCCCAACGCCGGCGCTGCCTGGTGTACGTGTTTTTTTTCCACGCACACCAGGCAGCGCCGGTCTGCTTGCGCCGGCTAACGCCATTCAATAAATACGGCGCCCGCATGGCGCTTCAGAATGGCGTTAGCCGGCGCAAAACTTTTTGACGCTAAACTGCGTTAGCGCAGTTTAGCGTCAAAAAGTATAAATACGGGCCTTGGTGCTGTAGTAAATGAATGGAGGCAGCCTTCTCCTTTAGGAAATGTCGCTAATGCTGGACAGAAGCAGACACCTAAACCCCAGGGGCCTCACTTTAGCAAGGGGCTGACATAGCCTGAGGACACCAGTGTGGGGACCGGACCTAAGGATAATGTACAGCACGGTGGTGGGCTGATCATTCCTGAAGTTTTCAAAGTACTGCCCCAGGCGAAATGCTCAGCGGTACTATCAGGGATGGGGGTGCTCAGCTCGACAACATTTTTACAGGGAGATTGGCCGCTGGACTCATTGGAAGGTGATAAAACAAACCCAGCAGCAGGAGTCAATGTGGACGTAACCCTGCAGCCGGAAACCAACATCATCCCTCCTCAGGTTAGTGTTCCTTTCTGTGATAACATGTTTGCTGTCCTAGAAGAGTCTCTATCTGCTGGTGCGTTTGATCCAAACCAAGGACCTAATTTAGTGACTACACTAGCAGAGGCCAAAGAAGGAGAGAACAAAACCCCTATTGCTCTAAATGAAACTACACCTGCACTCCAGAGAATAGTGGGCACGATTACAAACTATAACTTAAAGGTAGCTCCTGCACAGGCACATGATGGCGAAGGCCTCAGGATATATGGGGTTACTAACAGAGTACCGGCGCTAGATTGTTCAAAGGAGCAGATCCAGGGCAGGGTGAGTCTGCAGAGAACTTTTTCTCATTTTCAGATCAATCCAGGGACACAGATGACCCCAGCTCATCATCAGAATTTTACTCCAAAAATAGCTTTACTGCTACTAAGACGGGCCCAAGTGAGACATTATGTAAAAAAAAAGGACAAACGAGGCCGGCTCTGGGAACACATGCAGGGGGAAAGTGGAGAAGAAAAAGCACACAGGGGGGACAAGAGGTATATCATGGGATTATACAACGACCCAGCAACTCAACAATAACCCAGATGATTCCCTCCCAGGCTCTACTGATTGCCCCCATGGGCTCCCAGAACCCCCTTCCGTGAATCTAATTTACCAGACAATGATGTAACAACACGAACAGACCGAGAGAGACAGCAGAAAGGCCAGGATTGCTAGCAAGCAGCTTTAAACTTCAGTAAAAGGGATTGCCAAGAACTGCTTGGAGATTGGAGAAAGTATCACTGCAATGGAGACACACACTAACGTGCTAGAATCTGACGTTGGTGCTGTTGTGCAACAATCAGCCATACCTCAATGTCCTACAGATTCTCGGGATTAAAGAAGGAGTGGAAGGCAAAGATATGCAGACTTATTTCATTAAGCTGTTTAGAGACGCCTTTCCCGAATTAGAAAGCTGGAATTGGGAGCTGGAGATACAGAGAGCCCATTGGTTTCCGCTTCCTCAGAAGAAGCAAAGAGATGAATCTACTGATTATCAGCCACAACCCAGGGCTTTTATTAATTATTTTGGTAACTACTTACTACAGCAAGCTTTCTTTGAGAAGGGTTGCCCTGACTTAAAGATACATTTTGAGGGTATCTCTTTCTTTACTCGGCCTGATTACTGTCATGCCACCTTGGAAAGGTGTTGGCAACTGAAGCAAATGATTAACCCCTTTTAGGAGAGAAGGGCGGAAGCATATTTATTGAATCCCTCCTGGTTAAAGATTGTTCACAGGGATACTGTGCAGATGTTTTCATCAGAAATAAAGGCCAAAGAGTATATGGAAAAACTGACTTAAGCTATTGGTAATGGATTGGGGTTAATGATTCAATAGCACTTGTTCACAGGGCATGGGGAATGTGAGGAGAGCAGAAACTGTATTGTTTTCCTTTTCTTCTCAGTGAGTATATAGGAAGCCAACTGGGATTAAGGATTTCAGGGTTGGATGCAGGTACCAGGTTGGAGGGGGCAACCTATCCATTGTACAGACCTAGCACTCTGGCTGCCTCACCTGGCAGGATTGGGTGGAAGGTTAGGGCGGGAGGTGATACTAGGGAAGGATGTGGGTTTGTAGAGGTTACATGGGGTGATTGTGGTGGGTGGGATGGGGTAGGGAGTCGGGGGTGCACAGAAGGTCAATGGCTTAAATCGGATGACTTTTCATTGGTGGTTGATGTGAAACAGCTGTAAGAGAATACATATGAGGTGTGGTAACAGTCTGCGCATTGCACGTTAAATATTAGTTCACTAAATACGGTAGGAAAAGGCATTTTATAATTGAAGAACTAAAAACACTTAGGGCAGATATTTTCTGCATGCAGGAGACACATATTATAGGTTCTAAAAAATATCCGTTGGAATTTCCTGGGTATCAATTATTGGCTTACACCACAAAGGGAACAACAATGAAAGAAGTAGCAGTAGTAGCATGTAACAGCGCAGTAGAAGATCTCAAGAAATTAATGGATAAATAAGGGTGGTGTTTTACCTTAGAATGTGCAGCTGGTAGAACTAGGTTTACATTATGTTCAGTTTATGGATCTTATCTAGATGACCCTGATATAACTGACTTTATCAATATTGAATTAGTGGCTTGGACTTTGCCGATTATAATATGCAGGAATTTGAATATTCATATTGTTGGAAAATGGGTTATTGGTAGGGCAGGTAGGTACCTACACCTAGCAACAAGCCACTAACCTCCACATAGGTACAGTTAGGTCTCAGTAAATTAATCCCAGCTCAACCCTTGGTAGCTTGGCAACGAGCGTCAAGGATTAACTTAGGAGACAAAGTGTAAAGCATTCAAATATCACAAAACAGTAATTAAATAAAACACAGGAAACAGTTTAAAAATCCAAAACCAATTTATAAAAATAGTTTATATTTTTATCTTTAAAATGACACAAAAACGATTAAAATCGGTTCAGGGGAACCGGAGATATGAATTTTTAAAGAATTATTACTTTTCTAGCGCTTAGAAACAAAAAGCGCCAATCGGGTCATCTGGTTGCACCTCGACCGGGGCAAAGTCAAACTTTCAGGGCGACCGCGATGGAGCCCTGCTCGGCTACAGGTCGCGGGAGGCCTCGGTTAAAAAGTTACCTTCTGACTTAGTCTTTATTTTGAAGTTTTTCTTCACCGGGACGAACCTGCCAGTTGAATCCGACCTCCTGGAGCCCTTGTCCGGATACGCGATGTGGGTTTCCTCGGTGGAGACTTTTACCTTCGGACTTAGTCGTTTTTTCGAGATGAAAATCCTTCGACCGGGGTAAACTTGGATCTTGATCCGACGTCCATGGAGCCCTTCTCGGATACGATGGCTGGGAGGTCCCGGTCAACTTTTTACGTTCGGACTTAGTCTCTTTTTTGGATGTTTTTCTTTACCGGGACGAACCACGAAGTCAGGCCGGGTCGCGGTTGAGGCAAGCCGGCTAGAATTTCCGCGGCGGGTCGGTCCCTCTCTGGAGCTTTTTTCCAAAAATTCTCACATCTTTTCCAAACTTCTGGGGCTTCACCCAGATATTCTTTTAAGGTTCTTTTGGGGTCCACAGCTCACCCCAAGGGTCCAGAAGTTCTGTGATGGTCCTTGGGGGGTGCGGACTTCAACTCCCAGAATGCACCTGGCGCAAACTCCTTTTTGGCCACTGGACAGTGGTCAGCTGGTCGCTTTCTTCAGGAGTTGGTGCAGGGGACTCTGGTTAGCAATTTTTCACCTGTAGCAAACAGGGAGTCCCTCCTTGAACCAGTTGAAGCCAGGCAAAGTCCTTCTTGTGGTGAAGCCCAAGTGTGCAGCTGGTGCAGTCCTTCTGAGTGCAGGGTCCAGGTGCAGGCCAGGGGTCCAGCAGGGCAGTCCTTCTTCTTCTTTAGTTCCTTTCTTGTTGAATTCTGGAGGGGATCTGAGGTGTGGGTGCAGGTCTGCCAGTTTTATCCTTGCTCCTGGGTGAAAAGCAGGGGGGCCCTGGTTCTCCAATCAGGGACAGGGTCGTCCCCCTGTGATGACCACTTCCTGGGAAGTGTGGCAAAAATCCATCCCAGAAGGCAACAGTCTCTAAAAATCCAACATGGATGAATCTGATTTTTGGAGGTTACATCTGGCTGAGCCCACCCACTGGTGTGGCTAAAAATCATAAACACACCCCTCTCCTGCCCTCTCCTAATCTAATCAAGGGGGCACCTAGCTGTCTGGGGTTGCAGGATGTGGGGGTGTTGCTGGGTGCTGCAAATGTCCTCCTCTGCCTTTGAAGACCAGTTTGGCAGCCCTCCCCCTTCCTGCCTCACCATCTGCTGAGGGGAGATTCTCTCCCCCAAGCACATTCCTTTGTGTGAAGTCTGGCCACTTCACACCTCATCAAGGCAGCCTGGCAGAAGCTGCTGCAGGCTGGCCAATCAGAGCACAGCAGCAAAAACAATGCAGAGCTGAAATTGGCAACTTTTTAGGTAAAGTCTAAACTTTTTACCTGAACTAGTTATATTAAATTCAACAACTGGAAGTTGTAGGATTTATTACAACAATTAATTTGATACCAAATTCTTGGTATGCAACATTTAAGGAGACTTTAAAATTTAAAATAAAGTCTGCCCATTCTAGCCTATGAAGGCCATTTACTTCAATGAGGGAAAAACGAATTTGGCTGTTTTTACCTCACCAGGGCTTATAAATCTATTTTTATAAAGTCCCTGCTTATAGTTACATGGCACCCAGCCCTAGGGGCACATAGGGCACACCTTAGGGGTGACTTATATGTAAAAATAAGGTAGGTTAAGACTTTGGAAGTACCTTTAATTCCAAAGTCGAATTTGCATATAACTTTAATTTAAAAGCAGCCAGCAAGGCAGGCTTGCTTTTAAAATGACACTGGGCACCTCAGCAGTGCACCTAGGTGTGCACCACCTATGCTGTGGTCCCTAAACCTACATGCCCTACCATATATTAGGGACTTATAGGTAGGTTAACTTAGCCAATTATAATTAGCCTAATTTGCATATCCATTTTACACAGAGCACAGGCCCTGGGACTGGTTAGCAGTACCCAGGGCACCTTTAAAGTCAGGAAAACACCAGCAAAAAGTGGAAAATGGGGGCAAAAAGTTATGGGGCCTCTGCAATCAGCCCTGTTTAATCACACATATCAACTGTAATTTGCCCTTTCAGCATCTTGGACGGTATGTGGGGAGGAAACCCAAAGTATTTCAGGTCGTGCAAACCCTTATGTTAAGCCATGGGCTGGTCAATGCCTGGCACCAATGTAAAGCTTCTGACCCTAGATTTAACTTTTTCTCCTGTCCTCACAAGAAATCCGTGAGGCTAGACTACTTTCTTCTATCAGCTACACTGTGTGAGGAGTAAATAATTGAAAAGTATCCAAGAATTATGTCTGATCATATCCCCTTGGTAATAGAAACACCGACATTACTTTTTTTTTTTAAATCTGTTTATTAAGCATAACATTCACATACTAGTACATTGGCTGTTAATAATTTATCGAATTATTTGCCTACATATATAAACTTGCACGGCCTTATTGCATAGTAACTTGTATGAAAGAGAGAAAGGAGAAATCAAAATATAAACAAATATAAGATATTGCTAACAGAGCAGAAAAAGAAGAGACATACAGCTTAAATATTGTACGACAACTACTTGCCGAGTAACAATGCAGCTAAGCACGACTGATGTCATTGATGATATTTGCTACCTCTGACAGACGTAAGGAGAGGTTAGATGAAGGAGTACAGCTGATATATGCAGGTGTGTGTAGAGCGGGGGACAGGAGTGGGGCGAGGATTATGTTTTGCGGAGTTCAACGGGATGCTGAGGAGAATTGGCATTGAATGAGCTGGGTTTGGTCTGCGTAATGTCCTGCACGCAGTGAAAACAGCCTGGTGTGTTACTTTAATGCTTTGAGGATAAGAATGAGAATGTCAGCAATGTCAATAAATGAGATTAAGGCAGTTCAAATATCATGTTAACCGTATCCACCTGGCTGTAAGATTTATGTATGGTGTACTATTCACGGGGGGTGCAAGTCATCACGCGCTTCTATTGCCACCACGAAGGTGTTCCAGATTTCGGGGCCTACCTCAATGAGACCTTTGCGTTGCAATAGGTTGAGTGTCTGCGCCTCGGCCTGTGAACGACTGTGTAAGTCTCGTAGCCAAACCAAGTGGGATGGGACATGTGGAGCCTTCCAATGTGTTGCAATCAGACGTTTGAAGACAACAAACGCTAAGTCTATGAATCTGTGTATCTGTTTATCTCCCTTAGTGCGGTGACGTATGCCCAATAAGCAGGACTCTGGCGTGGGGGATAATGCGAGGGATGTGATGTCTGCTGTGACGTCTGTGACTCAGTGCCAGGCCGAGTTTATTGAGTGGCAGCTCCAAACCATGTGGTAAAAGTCGGCTGCGGGGGTAGCACATCTTGGACATGTCGGAGTTGTGTTCGGGTATATTCTTAGAATGCGGGCTGGGGATAAGTAAGAGTGGTGAATATAATTGAATTGGGTGTAACGTAAGCGAGGGTTTCGGGATATTGATTTGATCGTTGCAAGAGCTGCGATCCAGGTTTTTTGTGGTAACGGTGAAGAAAGGACCATGTCCCAGCGTGCCTTAGCGTGCGGCAAGGTGGTACAGACTGCTGCTAATAGTATTTTGTATATTTTAGTTATGGTTCCTTTTGCGCTACCTATTGTAAGGATAGTGGTGAGCAATGGGGACTCAGGAGGTTCGTCATTGCCGAGACCCCAAAGCTTATTTAGCAGCCGTTTAATGGCGCTATATGTCAAAAAGGCCCCATTGTGCATCACCCCGGCAGACACCAGTTCCGTAAAGGAGTACAGCGCGGAATTGGAGTATAGATCGCCCACCTTCAGTGTATTTATGTCACGTGTGTTATGATGTGTTGAAATAATTTGGGTGCCCGGCAATTGAAACAGCGGTAGCAAGGGTGAGTAAGGGAGGAAGGGGGTCTTGCCTTGGACATATCTATGCCAACAAAAGCGAGCTGCTTCCATTAGTATGAGTTTCGAGGATAGGGAGTGAGGGGTAGATAACAATGTAGGCAGCAGCCTTTGTGGGGCCATACATGACTGCAGCATTACGCCCTCGGTGGAGGGGACATCACGAAGCCATGCAGACAGCCACGACAATTGAGCGGCTGCGTAGTATCTTTCGAGGTTGGGCATACCCAGCCCGCCCATTTCCTGCGGATGTTGTGTTATGGTCAGCGCTACTCTGCGTCTATCTTTGCCCCAGAGTAGGTCGGTTAATATTGAATGCAGTTTACTAAAGAAGGAGCGTGGCAGGCACACTGGAAGGGCAGTGAAATAATATAGGAACCTCGGGAGGATAAGCATCTTGGCTATTGCTACCCGGCCCATCGGGGATAAGGGGAGTGAGCTCCAGAATGGTATCAAGCTGCGAGTGGAGCTCAATACTCTGTCAATGTTGCCCTCTTTTAGATCTATAATAGAGTGATAAATCTGCACCCCTAGGTATTTAATGGTTGTATGTGACCACAGTGGTTTATACTGCGGTAGTGTTGTATGTGTGTCAGCCGGGATGGAGATAAGAGGGAAGATACTGGACTTGGACCAGTTGACGTGCAGTCCAGAGGCGAGGGCAAACGAGTCCAACAATTTCAGTACTTCTGCCAAGGAGGTAGAGTGATTACGCAAATAAATCAGGGCATCATCTGCATATAGGGATATAATATGATAGGTGTTAGATTCCGGGATGCCCCACATATGTGCGCAGCTGCGTAGTTTAATTGCCAGTGGCTCCATGGCAATGGCAAATAACAAGGGGGATAATGGGCAGCCTTCTCTGGTGCCTCTGCTTATGGGGAATGCTTCGGAAATAATGCGGCCATTTTTTACTCGTGCTGTGGGCTTAGAGTACAGCGTTTTGATCCAGCTTATGAAGCCCGGTCCAAAGCCGAACGCCCTGAGTGTGCAAAGAAGATAATTCCAGCTTAGTGTGTCAAACGCTTTTTCAATATCTAGGGAGAGGGCGACCGCTTCGGTGTTTGTGTTGCTGTGCATTATATGGAGCAGCCTCCTAATATTTAGGAAGGTGCTCCTACCAGGAATAAAGCCGGACTGGTCTTGATGTATCAGACTCGGTAAATAAGGGAGGAGCCTATTCGCTAATATTTTCCCTAACAGTTTGCAGTCTGTATTGAGGAGGGAGAGCGGTCTGTATGATTTAACATCAAGGGGGTCCCGACCAGCTTTTGGAAGGACAACTATTAAAGCTTCGCGCATAGAATCTGGCATTTGTAAATTATGGTACGCCTCATTGAACACCTCTACGAGCGGGAGCAGGAGATGACTCGCATGTGAGTTAAAGTATTCCACCGGAAATCCATCCGATCCAGGGGTTTTACTGCGCGCCATTTGTGCCAAAGCTGAGAGCAGTTCTTCAATGGTAATGGGGCCATCCAGAGTAGGGGTGTTATCGAGGATAAGTTGGTTTTGAGAGACAAGTTGTAGTATATCAGTTAGGTGTGAATCCGGCGGAGGGGGAGGAGACGTATAAAGTGTGCGGTAATATATGAAAAAGGCTTTGTTGATGCCTGATTGAGTGTTGACGATAACGTCGGGGTTTAGGCGTATCGCGCCGATAGGCGTTGGCTGTGAGGGCTGTCGGGTCAGCCAGGCTAATAGTCTGCCGGATCTATCTCCTTCAGCATGCTGTCTTGTCATATAATGTCTGTAGTCATGTTTGCCTAGCCTGGTGTCTGCTTCGTTATGGGCAGCCCTGAGCGAGTTCAGTGTTGTTAGTATGGACTCGTCCCTGACAACCACATTCTCTGCATTATGGATTTTTACCTCTAATGTTTGTAGCTCTTTGGTAAGTGCTTTTCTCACCCCCACCATGGCTGCAAGGCAGTGTCCCCGTATCACCACTTTATGGGCATCCCACTCTATAGAGCGGGATGATGTCGTGTTTTTATTTAGCAGGAAATAATCAGCTAATTTTTGGGCTATATCTGTTTGAAAGGGGGGGTCTAAAAGAGCTTCCGGCTGCAAACGCCATGTTGGTATGCGAGTGTGCATGTGACCCCAGGCTATTGTTACACATAGAGGATTATGGTCTGATATAGTGCGCGCTAAGTATTCAGACCCGCACACTTTCTGAATTACAGCTGCGGATGCAAAAATCATATCTATTCTGGTATATAACTTGTGTGCAGGGGAATAATAAGGGTATTCCCGTTGGGTGGGATGGGCCGTCCTCCATACCTCCCTCAAGCCGTTATTTAAAGCCCAGCTTGCTAGTGCTTGAGAGGCGCGATTGGAAGGAGCTGAGATAAGCGGGGGGAACGAGCGGTCTATTTGAGTATCTAAGACACTGTTAAAGTCTCCTCCCCAAACGCATTCCAACGTAGGGTCGTTAAGGTTACCGGTATAAAGTGTGGATAGGAAATCGCGCTGGTCTGCATTTGGGGAGTACAGTGCAACTAGGGCTAAAGGGGACCCATCCAGTATTCCCTCAACTATCACGTGTCGACCATTTAAGTCACATTGTGTGCGAGATACGGTAAATGGGACCCCGGGGGCGATCCAGATCGCTACCCCGCGGGCAAATGATGAAGAAGTTGTGCCATGCAATTGCCCCTTCCATCTCGAGCGCGTGTTTTCTAGCGTAGTTTTAGAGAGATGTGTCTCTTGTAGCAGAGCTATATGTATCTGATGCCTCTTGAGAAAGGCATAAACCCTTTGTCGCTTCCGTGGAGTTGCCATACCTCTAATATTCCACGTGAGCACCTTGTATTTTACAATGCTTTGATGAGTTTGAGTGGCCATGATATTTTTGTGGTTTTCGTGTATCCAAGGGAATGGGTGTCTGCTGACCATGGCATAAAAACATTGTGACGCTCGCACGCTAAGATTGGGTAACTGGTGACTACGATATTACGAGCTGTAATCCTGTAACTATAATAATTATGACATGTACGTTTGCTGCTGCAGTTGCAATTAACTAGCATGTGACAGAACCAACAACTAAATAGAAAGGTGCACTCTAAAACAACACATAATAACAACTGAATTAAAAGATAGAAATCAATTCCAGCAATTGCTGCCACGAGAGAATGGTCCATATGGAACAGGGGGGTGTCGGGGAACGTTGGTGCAGAGTCTTGGGTTTACCCTGCCCTATTCACTTGTGATGCAAAGTGCGCCGCCCAGGGGCACAAACGAAGCATGCGACGCAGTAGGGAGACGTCGACGGCGCCCAGAAGGAGGTGTAGTAGAATTGTGATGCTATCCTCAATTTGTGAGAACCAGTAGAACCCAACTGCTTAGCAGATATCGTCCGCTGTGCGTGGTGTGAGGGTAGGACCACGTGTGGATTCAGCTGAGTCAGAGTTTGCATCTTGTTCCTGCTCTGCGTCCGCTTCTGTAGAGAAAGCAGTTGGTGACGTGTTAACAAATCTGGATGTGGCCCGCAGGAGTCGGGAGCGTTCAGTTTGCGCTTGTTCAGGCGAGGGCTTCACGCCTTGTTTTTTGCGCTGTCTTTGACCCGACGTGGAGGAGGGTCTATTGTCTCCCAAAGCATTTGTGTCTAACGGGTCAGCTAGACCCTTGGCATGTAGCCAGGTCCAGGCGTCCTCCGGAGAAGTAAAGAAGAGTGTACGGGTGTCATCTTGTACCCGGAGTCTGGCAGGGAACATCAACGCATACTTAATGTTGTGTTTTCGGAGACATGCCTTAACATGGTAAAAAGAGTTGCGTTTCTTCTGTACTTCTGCTGTAAAATCTGGATAGGCTGTAATCACACCGTCTTCGAAGCTTACCGGGCCAGATTTGCGGAATAACTGTAGGATAAGGTCTCTGTCACGGTAATTAAGGAGTCTTACTATAAGCGGACGTGATTGTGAGCCAGGTAGGGGAGGCCTGGCGGGAATCCTGTGTGCCCTTTCGACAGAAAAGAACTTCGGGATGTTATCCTTAAGAATAGTATCAGTGAGCCATTTCTCTATAAATAGTTCAGCACTGAGGCCCTCGGCCCGCTCGGGGAATCCCACCATACGGATCTTGTTGCGGCGGGATCTGCCTTCTGCATCCTCAGCTCTGCGTTTTAAGGAATCCACCTCTGTTGATAAATGAGCTAGTTGCGATTGGAGATCTTTCACGGAGCGGGGGAGGGTTACAGTGTCTTTTTCAAGTTCGGTTACCCTATCAGCTAGTGCATGTTGGTCAGTGCGGAGTATGTTGAGATCTTCTGTTACCGAACCTATTTTAGCTTCTAGAGTAGTTTTAGTGTCTAGAATGGCTTGTAGTATCTTTTCAAATTGTGATGTGTGTGATTGCAGGGTGAGTTCTAGCTTCTGCAAAGCCACTTGCGTGGTGGCGTAGGGCTCTGAGGAGGATGAGGTGGCGTGGTCCATCTTGCCCAGAGGTGCTCGTGGGGTTTTTGGTTTGACCATTTGGCAAGTGCGGGAGCACTTAGACGTTAGCGTGCTGAGAAAACGCGAAGCAGTGTGTTCAGCCAAGTCAAGAGTCTTGCCAGTTCAGCCTGGGTGTTGAGGAGGTGTAAGGCGAGGACCAAACGAAACTGTAGTTGAATAGTATCCTGGCACTTTTACTATCACTTGTGGATCTTAATAATTACAGTGCTGGTATGAATTTGTGAGACTAGTGGGATAGGGGCAACACGTTGTGCAGTATGATGGAGGTTGCAGCTGCACTTGGTATCTTGTGTCTCCACGTATAAACGGCCAGGTTCGTTGTGCGTTTTTCCCCCATCCAAATAGCTGACTACTTGACACCTCGATCCCCTAGAGGTGGAGCACGGGCCAATACAGGGCAAGGATCCGTACAGCAGGGACTACGGTTGTGGCCCCTTGTGCTAGTGCAACGATCCACATCGAATCAGTGCGTTTAATTGGCCGCGGTTAATAGCCCAGCGCAGCCTGCAACGCTGGAACCGATTAATTTGTGAGCCTGTTCCCGCAGGCCACTCTGTGCCGGGAGCAGGGATGCCACAGGTCGATGCCACCACACAACAACGCCACAAAGTAAGTTTTCGGAGTATGCGCCCTAATGCAAACACCGACATTACTTAAGGAACAATATTCAAGGTCATTTGATAGGGCGCTGTTGTTGGATCAGGAACATACCTAACAGATGAAGAAATTGATACCAGATTTCCTGGATATTAACCAAGGGACTGCTCCCATGGGGTGGTTTGGGACGCCCCTAAAGCAGGAATAAGAGGTGAGCCCCTTAGCTTCAGATTAAAGAAGGAGAAATTGCGCTCTAAGTTAATAAGCGCAGCTCAAGCCGAGCTGGTGGCATTGGAATCCCAGATAGGGGAGGCAGCTCAAAATGATCTACCCCTGCAAGAGACTCTCAATAAAATCACCACAGTAAGGGCTAGAATTACTCAATTGTATTCAGGGCAAGATGCAGGAAAGGCTCAGATGTGCTGATCAGAATGCTATGAATTTAGTGAAAGGTCAGTAAATTACCAGCCTTTAGAACATGTCAAAAGATGGCGCAAGGCTCCATCAGTGAAGTCAAGGACATAGATGGACTTGTAGTGAAAGGAAACTTTGCAGTTTTAAGGGTGTTCGGAGAATGTTATCAGAAGTTATATCAGCAGGATGCCCATATATCCGAATGAAAGATTAACAAGTATCTGGGCAAAACCCCTGGGGGTGGTTGCTTGAGGATGAAAGACAACAGCTTGCGACTCCAATGAGCTCTTTGTCTAGTGGAAAGGCCCCAGGACCAGATAAGATACCCCTAGAGTTTTTAAAGTATTTTATTTGGATCTAAGCAACAAGCTTCTCGCATTATTCATGGCGCTGCAAGAAGGAACACAAACCACTGCATCATGGTTGACAGCAAATATTATATTTTTTTGGGAAAAAGAAAAACACCCTCTATTGCCGGGCTCCTACCGTCCTATTTCTTTAATAAATGGGGGCGCTAAACTCTATGCGAAAGTTCTTGCCATCAGATTGAGCATGGTGATAAGCAAACTGGTTTCTCCTTGGCAGCACTGATTCATCCCCGGGAAGGGGACCACTAATCATGTCAGGTGGGTGATAGCTATGCTAGATGCAACTCAGGTTGTAAGGGCTCCTATGTCTATGATTTTACTGGACGCTGAGAAAGCTTTTCATCGGGTGAATTGGGCATATTTCTGGCCGGTGCTCCTTCAGAAAAATAGAGGCCCAGGATTTATTAGGGCTCTCCACAGCTTATATCAGAACCCCACTGCACGATTACAAATAGCGGGGTGCGGAATCCAAGGCCATTTCCATTTCAAGGGGCACAAGGCAAGGGTGTCCTTGTTCACCTCTGCTTCTTGCACTTGCATTGACCCACTCATAAGAATGGTGTTAGATAATAAGTTAATAAGTTAATTGTTCCAATGGAATTGACTGAGGGAAGCATTAAAAGGTTGGCATATGCAGATGATATTGCTATAGTTTCACCAGATCCAGGGACAGCGCTAATAGAGATAGAGAAGGAAACATCAAAATTTTCTGAGACGTTGGACTATCTTTTGAATAATGCTAAGTGTCAGATAGTGATTAACGAATAGGTAAGTCTGGAGCATAAACGGAATGCTGCACAAGTGATATATCTGGGGGTCAAACTGACAGCCAACCTAGAGCCATAGTAGATAATAATCTTGCCCCAGTGTTAGCGAATACTACAAGAGAACTATACCGCATGAACAATCTGCATCGTTCAATAGTAGGGAGATGTAATGTAATTAAAATGCTCTTCCTTCTCAGGGTTTTGTATTTTTTTAGGACCGTTCCATGGGAATTTGGGATGAATTGGTTTAAACAAATGAAAGAGATAGCAAGCAGGTTTATATGGTATTTTTCTAGACTTCGTCGAGCTTTTAACTATTTAGCCTTACCAAGGGCAAGGGGAGGAAGGGCAGTCCCAAACTTCAGATCAAATTATTGGGCAGCTGCTTTGCAATAAATTAAACCACTAATTAAACCCAATGATTCCGGCAAATCACCAGGGGAAATTCGTCTGCCCATATATAGGCCTTCATTACAACCCTGGCGGTCGGTGTTAAAGCGGTGGTAACACCGCCAACAGGCCAGCTGTAACAAAAATAGAATCAAGACCAAGGTGGAAACCGCCAACACATACAGCCACTTTAACACTCCAACCACCACGGCGGTAGCAACAAACACCATGGCGGTAACCGCCAACAGCCAGGTGGAAGACAATGTACTGCCCACTCTATTACAACCCACCCATCAGCCAGCTTTTCCGGGCTAGTACCAACACCATCAAAAGCACGGCGGTTACAATACTCTGAAGGTAAACGACTCACCTCTTGACACTCAAGGGAGAACCACGACACCAAGAGCCTGAGCTGCAGGTTTTCCCCATGCTGGTGTATCTTCTCATACACCAGGAGCATGAACGCCAGTGATGACGACTACTGTGAGTACTGCACCTAGCACACAAGGGAGGGGGGAAAGAGAGTGACACACACACGCAACACGCAACACCCCACCTCCACCCTCACTCACAACACCATACACACAAACACATGCAACAAAATTACATATACACCCCGTAACCCGCAGGAATAACACAAGGACAAAAGCAATGGAGTCAAATGAGTGTAATATTAGTAATACTTAGAAATACGTTCATAAAGCAAAAACAGTATGTACAATATATACAATATATACAAAAGGCGGGACAATGCCCACTCAAACATTGTCCGTGGCCCACTGGGCCAAAACACATAGGCCAAGCCCACACCTGACTCCTGCCTCAATAGGGAGAGAACACTGCAGGGGCATCAGGTCGAAAACATACAGGCACTTCAGGGGGACGGGGAATGGGGGGCACCTCAGCCAGAAGGTGGTACAACGCCACTGCTCCTGGAGGGGGGCTACATGCCCTCTGCGATGTCCTGGGGAGTGCAAGGCCACAGTCTCTGAAGTCAGTGGTTTGCCCACTGCTTGGTCCTGGGGAGTGCAAAGCCACAGTCTCTCAAGTGGGTAGTTTGCCCACTGCTTGGCCCTGGGGAGTGCAAGGCCACAGTCTTTCAAGTGGGTGATTTGCCCACTGCTTGGTCCTGGGGAGTGCAAAGCCACAGTCTCTTTAGTGGGTGGTTTGCCCACTGCTTGGTCCTGGGAAGTGCAAGGCCACAGTCTCTCTAGTGGGTGGTTTGCCCACTGCTTGGTCATGGGGAGTGTAAAGCCACAATCTCTCTAGTGGGTGGTTTGCCCATTGCTTGGTCCTGGGGAGTGCAAAGCCACAGTCTCTCAAGTGGGTGGTTTGCCCACTGCTTGGTCCTGGGGAGTGCAAGGCCACAGTCTCTCTAGTGGATGCCTTCTTCCATTGGTTCTGAAGGGGGATTTGTGCCCTGTGTGCTTCATCCTGGCAAGAAGGGGCTGAGTGGATGCCTTCTTCCACAGTTCTGGAGGGGGCATTGCACCCTGGGATGTAGATATTTTGGAGTGCAAGGTCATAGTCTCTCACCTGGGTGTCACAACGACTGCTTTTGCAGGGGCCAGGACGCACTACAGTCCATGAAGTCACCACTACACACTGCTCTCCAGCGGTGACGGCTGCTCATTGAATCGCCGAGTGCTCTCTGTTGGGCTGCCGCACCAGAGTGAATGCCCTCCAGGTATGCATTTGTTTGTTGCAAATGCCTTTTGACACTCTGGATGGCATTCAGTATGGTTGACAGCCCAACAGTGAGGGATCTCAGGAGGTCAATAGCCTCCTCACTGAGGGCAGCAGGGCTGACTGGGGCAGGGCCTGAGGTGCCTGGGGTGAAGGAGATGCCCACTCTCTTGGGTGAGCGGGCACGGGAAACAAGATGAGGGGCTGCTGGGCGGGTAGTGCTGGTACGGGGGCTGGCGGCTGTACCTGTAGTTGGGGTGGCCACAGAGGTGTACGCCACTGCCAGGGAGGGGGGAGAGAGACAGAGGGTACACTTGGTCAATGCCAGAAACAACACTACAGTTGGCGTCCACAACACACAGGGATCAGCCCGATGCACTAGGCCATGCACTACCAGTTACAAAGCTAGTCACCAGCCCATGGGGTACATTGCGTAACGTCATTAGCTGCACACCTGAACCCAACAGGACCCTGCTCAGTAGTAGATGCCCACTAACACTATTGGGGTTGGAGTGCTTCAGAGCCTGACCAACAAGGGACCTACCCTACCAGTTCGCCCTGGCCTAGGGGTACCCACAGCTCACATATCCCACCCAGGTAAAACCTTAACATGTGCAAAGTCATGATTCTGAATCTGTACTCATCCCCTATTGGTTGCTGTGATGCCTTCAAGTGCCCATCCAGCTCTGGATAGGCCACCGCCAGGATGCTGAACAACAGGGGAGTCAGGGTACGGTGGTCACTCCTTTCCCGTTGGGAGGCCAGCCCCAGATGGGCCTCCGCCATCTTCCGTGCCCATCGGTGCAGGTCCTCCCACCGTTTGTGGCAGTGGGTGCTCCGCCTTTCTAAGACCCCCATGGTCCGTACCTCCTTGGAGATGGCACGCCAAATATCCTTTTTCTGATGGGCACTGACCTGCAGGAAAATATGCATAGAAAAAAGGTATTAGTCATACCGTCCGGACTGTTACACTCATGGACCACAATATCCCTCCCATCCCCATAGGCACAGACATTGACCACCAGACATGCAGCACTCTGCCCGGGACCCCTCAGCCCCCCTCCACACGAGGCTTACACACACAGCAATCCATACATTTGTGGCCCACGCATCATGCTCACAGTGTACTCACCTGTTTGTCTGGAAGACCATAGAGTAAAGGGTACTGGGGTAGGACCCCATCCACCAGTCTCTCCAACTCCTTCGAAGTGAAGGTGGGGGTCCTTTCCCCAGACACTCGAGCCATTGTCGTTTCCAGACTCAGGTCACAGCAGCACTTGCAGTGTATGTCCTCTCCTGTTGAAGGTCAGGTAGCAAGTGAGTGGACAGATAGAAAATGGCAGTCATATCCACGGCGGTGCCTACCGTCACCACCGGCATACATCGCCATTGGCTCCTGGAACCCATAGGGCCCAATGAAAACCAATGCGAAGTTGCGCAGCGGTCGTCGACCGCTGACCGCAACCGCGCACAATGCCAGTGGAATTACCTCATTTCTACTTGTCTCTCCTCACAGGTCAGGCAGCCACCATTTCAGGGGGGCACAGGCCATGGCACCTAACTGCGTCACAGCAGACATTGGCACATCAACTGACTCTTAAATTCACATACTGTTTCTGTAAAGGAAGGAATGCATTTTTATTTTCACATATGTGTGAATATGACCCTCTGCTCACCGTTTTTCACCCTAGAGTTCAACCACTGAGGATGAATAGGAGATGGAGACATCCCCCCATGTACAGTCCCCTGGTGGACCTGGCGACAATGGAGGACAGGCACATTATCCTGGCTTACAGACTTGATAGGGCTACTATCCAAGAACTGTGTGCCCGATTGGAGCCAGACCTGATTCCAGCTATCCGTCAGCCCACAGGTATCCTCCCTCTAGTGCAGGTGCTTCTCAGTGCTCTATTTCCTGGCAAGTGGTTCCTTCCAAGCAACAGTGGCCATAGCATCAAGGATGTCTCAGCCAATGTTCTCCAATGTGCTGACTAGAGTGTTGTCTGTCCTGCTGAAACACATGCACAGCTACATCTTATTCCTCCAGGTGGATGATTGGGCCACAGTGAAGGCTGACTTGAATGCCCTGGGACATATCCCCAACATCATTGGTGCCATTGATGAAACACATACAGCATTTGTCCCCTCCCCCCGCCCCCGGAGAACAACAAGTGTTCAGGAATAGAAAAAGCTTTCACTCTCTCAATGTGCAGATGGTGTGTTTGGCAGACCAGTACATCTCCCATGTGAATGCCAAGTATCCTGGCTCTGTGCATGATGCCTTTATATTGTGGAATAGCAGCATTCCATATGTGATGTCTCAACTCCAGAGACACAGGGGATGGCTAATAGGTGAGCCCATGGTCCCTATCCAGTTGATGTTGGTATATGGGTTTGGGTTTGGCCCCAAGGGTGAGTGTGTGGTTAACAGGTATCCCTCAATATTTACAGGGGACTCTGGTTACCCCAACCTCTCATGGCTACTGACCCCAGTGCGGAAAGCCAGGACAAGGGCAGTGGAACATTACAATGATGCACATGGGCGAACAAGGAGGAAAATTGAGAGAACCTTTGGCCTCCTGAAGGCCAGATTCCGGTGCCTCCATCTGACAGGTGAATTCCTGTACTACTCACCCAAGAAGGTGTACCAGGTCATCTTTGCATGTTGCATGTTGCACAACCTGGCTTTGAGAAGCCAGGTGCCTTTTCTGCAGGAGGATGAGCCTGGAGATGGTCTTGTGGCAGGGGCAGAGCCTGTGGACAGTGATGAAGAGGAGGCAGAGGAAGAAGATGTGGACAACATAAGTACACTCATTGAACAATACTTCGAGTGATACACAGGTAAGATACTGTAACTTCACCTTCCACTGCAGTTTTGTGTTTGACATTGAACATGGTAGCCTGATTTCCCTACGTCTATGGCCAATTACTGTCCCCTTTGGCATCTCTATTTTCAGCTCTCCGTGCCCCACTCTAGCTCCTGGTGTGTTTACTGCTGCCCACTACAGGTTATACCTATGTTAATATTACAGTAGATTAGAAATGCAATGTTTACAGTTTGTGAAACTAATACACGTGTCATTTAATCCACAGACTCCTTACTTGAATTTGTTCAAAGGGTGTTTATTTATGTGCTAATAAGTGGAGGGGGTATTGCAATGGGCTGGGTTGCTGATGGAGAAAAGTCCAAGGTAGAGTCCAGTCTATTTATATCACAGGTGCATTGTCCAAGGGGTCATAGGAAGGGGGAGCAATGGCAGTTCATGGTGGACAGGGTGACAGAGTGGGACACAAGGGTGACAATCAGGAGAGTCTTATTTCCTGGCAGGGGTCTTGGTAATGTTCTCTGGCTTCTGCCTGGATCCCAGGGACCGTTTGTGGGGTGGATCTCCTTCTGCAGGGGGTAGGGTGCTGGCGCCCTGTTCCTGTGGTGGGGCCTCCTGTCCACTAGCCCAGGCAGAAGTGGAGGGCTGTTGTTCAGTGTTTCTAGTGTCAGGGGCCCGTTGGTGTGCCACTGCCTCCCTCATGGTGTTGGCCATGTCTGCTAGCACCCCTGCAATGGAGACCAGGGTGGTGTAGATGTCTTGCAGGTCCTCCCTGATCCCCAGGTACTGACCCTACTACAGCCGCTGGGTCTCCTGCAACTTGTACAGTATCTGGCCTATGGTTTCCTGGGAATGTGTCCTCCCCCTGTCGCACAGCAGTCCTCCCAGCTTCCCTGTTGTCCTGTGCCTCTGTCCCCTGAACCGTGTGCCCACTGCCACTGATCCCAGGTCTCGGATTGTCTTGGGTTTGTGGGGTTGCCTGGGATCCCTGTAGTGGTGGACACACTGCTGATTGACGTGTCCTGGGGACAGAGGTATGGGCCTGCTAGGTGGGTGCTGTGCTGGTGTTTTCTGAGGGGGGAGGCTCTGTGGTGGTTTGGGACTGTGACAGGGTAACCGACTGTCCAGAGGTCCCTGATGGGCCAGGTTGGTGATCGTGATCCAGGCATGCAGAGCTGCTGTCATCACTGTGGGCCTCTTCTGGGGGAGACTGGATATTGGTGGCACGTCCTATCCGGTGACGTTAAGTGGGGGTCCTGTGGGGATGTAAATACAGTGTTATTCTATCTGCGTGTGCCATCTTGTGCATGTATATGTCCATGCAGGTCTGTGATGGGTGTCCATGCATTGATGTTGCATGCAGGGCTTGGTATTGGGATGGGTGGGTTGTGATAGTGGGGTATATGTGAGGTGGTGGAGTGATAGGGTGTGGGTAGGGGTAGGACTTTGTGACTGCATGCAGGTAGGGTGGGGGATATACTAGTGAAGATTTGGCTTACCAGAGTCCAGTCCTCCTGCTACTCCTGCAAGGCCCTCAGGATGCATGATCGCAAAGACTTGCTCCTCCCATTTTGTTAGTTGTGGGGAGGAGGTGAGAGTCCACCACCAGTCCTCTGTACAGCTACCTGGTGTCTTGCAACCATGGAACACACCTTCCCCCGTAGGTCGTTCCACCTCTTCCTGATGACATTCCTTGTTCTGGGGTGCTGTCCCACGGTGTTGACCCTGTCCATGACTCTCTGCCATAGCTCCATCTTCCTAGCAATAGACGTCTGCTGCATCTGTGATCTGAATAGCTGTGGCTCTACTAGGATGATTTCCTCCACCATGACCGTTACCTCATCCTCAGAGAACCTGGGTTGTCTTTGTGGTTCCATGGGTGTAGTGTGAGTGGTATGTGTGACAGTGTGTGGGGTGATGTGTTAGGTTGTGTGCTGTGAGGTGTGTTGATGGTGTATGGGTGATGGTGTTATGTGGCTCAGATTCAGTGGGTGGTCGTGGCTTGTCTCTTTCTCAATTGGCAATATTTGTTTTCATTGTAAGGGGTTGTGGGTATTGTGGGTGTGTGTTTTATATTGTATTGGGTGTGTGGATGTGGTGTGCGTATGTGTGTCAGGTGTGTGTATTTTGAGCTGTCCAATGTGATACAGTTTTGTTAGTGTGTGTGTATTTTGAGCGCGGCAGTGTGTACCGCCAACGGTTTACCGCGGTTGAATGACCACTGCGATTATTCGTGGGTCATGATGCTGTGGGCGAATTTCTGTTGGCGTAATGGTGTGGGTTTTGGTACCGTCAGTTTATCACCAACCTTTGGGCTGGCTGACTTGTGTGGGTGTCTGTATAGTGGCGGATTTCTCTGTTTGGGTCATAATACCCGTAGCGGTATACCGCTGTGGTCACGGTATGTTGGCAGCTGTCAGCACGGTGGTAGGTGTCATTAACCGCCAGTGTTGTAATGAAGACCATAGTGTGATTTGGGGCAATGTAGCTGACGCTGCATTTTAGAGATTCGTGGAACCAAGCTACTTATAAAAAAAGGCCTAACACCTCAACTTGTATTATTAGGGATTGATGAAGAGGTATGTACAGATAAGTCTCAATGCTTTGTCTTTTTGACCATGGCAGTGATGTGGAGCAGTATTGCATCAGACTGGTTAAAGCTTGAGCCTCCGACCTATGATCAATGGCTGGCTCGAATAAACACTATGGCCTCATTATGAACATGGCAGTAAACACCGTCGACCGCCGTGGCGATGGCGAACAGGAGATCACCATTGGCGGTGAACAGAAATCCGCCATAAAATGATGCAAAAATCAGAAACCAACAAAAATCTCCCTGCCACCAGTCACCGCCGGGACCTTGTCGGCAGAAATGCTTGAGCTTCCACCCCGCCACCGCCGAGCACACATACTCCCCGCCCTCCAAATAATGATTCACAAATCACTGCAACGGTCAGTGGAACCCAAACGACTATTGGCGGTACAGACCACCACGGCCAGCAAGTGGACCCAACAGTAAGAAATGTACACATTGGCAAGTTCGAAACCCACACACCTGACACACATCCACAACACTATAAAACACCCACAGACACACCCCACAATCCTTTGCAATGAAATTAGGACAACTGATACAGAGAATCCCAGAAGCAGACACCGAATGCCACAATACATGATACATACACCCTCAGCTAGAACCACACAAGACACCATTCACAACACACACCACGGCACCCCCCAAACACCCACACTTCACAGAAAGGAAGCTAAGGACCATGGTGGACGAAATACTGAAGGTCGAGCCACAATTATGCGGGTCACAGGTTCAGCACACACCCATCGGCAAGAAGTTGGAACTATGGCAGACAATAGTGAACAAGGTCAATGCAGTGGGACACCATTCACGCATGAGGGACGACATCCGCAAGAGATGAAACGACTTGTGTGGGAAAGTGAGGTCCATGGCATCCCAGCACAACATTGCAGTCCAGAAGACTGGGGGAGAACCTCAACCAACACCACCCAACTACACTGATTGGGAGGAAAAGGTATTGGCCATCCTGCGCCCTGAGGGACTCACTGGACTCAATGGAGGAATAGACTCGGGTAAGTCGTCTATAATTACCCCATATCCATCACACCTGTAATGCATGCACCACCCACCTCTCCAACAGCCACCAGGACCACTACCCCACCCAGGCCACAATCACAACACCCAGTCACCCTGCATGCCCACAAACCCACTAACAGGCCCACATCCCTCCCCCTGTGCACAGCCACCTACCCCTGCAAGGAATCACAAAGGCACACAACCACCCACAATGCACCTCCACATCCTAAGCAAAATGCAATGCAAACCTCACAAAGGCACTCTGCATGGCCCCAACGTGTAAAAACCTGCACAAAACATCCCAGACCTGGGCAACCCATCCGATCATGCAATTTTAACAGACATGTCCATTCCCCCCAGCAGGCACCACCATCCATGCCACCCTGATGGACAGGACAAGGAGTGGCAGTGCCCCACAGGGAGACAGTGGCACCACCCAGGACATTGGTGATGGAACCCTGGATATTGGCGAACACCCTGGCCCCTCTCACAGTCTTGGACTGTCACCATCCAGCAGCCCCGCCCAGGACACCACTGACACTCCTACTACCTAGCCAACAACATCAGCCCAGGGCAACCGTCCCCACACCTATGTATCCAGGCCACAGACTGGTAGAATACATTGACAGAGCTCACAGTCACCCCCTACCAACAGGCAGGAAGACGATGGCCCCAGTACAAATGGTACTGCCAGACCTGTGCAGGGGACACAGTCACAGGGGGCTAGGCCCAGTCGGAGGGTATCAGTGGCCCAAGGGGGAGGCCACAGGATGGATGCTGCAGCCCAGGACGTGATCTCTGAGGTCTTGGGAGCATACCACCATACCCAGGACAGATTGGACCAGATAGTGTCCACCCTGAAGCAGAGTCAAAGGATGCAGGTAGCACACCAACAAGAGGCAATGGAGCAGTGGAAACTGCACAATGCCACAATTGCCACAATTTCAGGTGCAGTGCTGCACCTTGTCCCAACACAACCTGAGGCCCGCACAGACCAGGAAGCCCTAGCTACAGGCCAAGATACAGACAGGCCAACAACATCAGCAGCATCAACTGGACTTGTGCCACCATCTCAGGACACACAGGAGACCTGCATTTCAACCCGTATAGGCCAACACCAGGCACCCAAACGGTCCCTCAGGCCAAGATATGGGACAGGAACACCTGCCAAGACCAAGACCCCCTCAAAGAAGTGACTCTGGCAAGAACTGTCCTCCAAGTGTCCCACTGAACCAACAACCAAACCGTGTAAAAACAACACCAAACACTGGAAATGATAGATGGGCATACCACTACTGCCAACAAATACTGCGACCATGTAGCCATATTGTACAACCACCAGTAGCCCACTCCCATCACTGTAAACTGCACAATGTGATCTCTGCACCAAATAAAACACCAGTTCACCAATTACAATGGCCCCTGTCATTATGTCGAAACAAATTGAAGTATAAATACGATTGTCTTATAAATCATTTATTCTTATCTGAGTAGCAGAAATTGCACCCCACGCATAACATGTGGTTATGCCAACAGAATTGTCAAACAATTTTACCATAATGTTCCATGTCTTATGCAGACCTGGTCACAGTGGTAATGTGTATTGACCCAACATCCACCTAGATGAAAAGGTACACTGACAGTATGCTGCACAAACAGCAATCTCATTGATTAATCCACATTGTTACTGGAAGTAGAGTTGTATCAGTTGGTTCCTACAATGTATATCTTCCCCCTCCTCATCACACCATCACTCTTATCCTGTCTCTGAGGAAGCTGGTCTGGATATACAGCACTCTCCTCCTCCAAAAGGGGTATAGAATTCCTCACAGACACTTTGTGCAGCATGCAGCAGGCCACTACTATTCTACACACCTTTTCAGGCTCATAGGCCAGGGATCCGCCAGAGATATGTAGGCAATGAAATCTAGTCTTCAGGAGACCTCTTGTGCACTCTATCACCCTCCTAGTACGTCCATGGGCCTCATTGTAATTCCGCTCTGCATCTGTCCTAGGATTCCTCACTGGTGTCAGGAGCCAGTGCATGTTGGGGTAGCCAGAATCACCTAAAACAGGGGGCAAAACAGGACTGTCAATGACAACCCTCAGTGGCAGACAGCCTGGCTGTCTGCTATGTGGCAATAAGTGTCAGGCACCCCAACCTATGATCTATTCTCTGTCCCCTTGTAGTTGTCCCATCTTGTGTGGCACACTACTGTTCCTTAGCACAAAGGAATCATGGACTGTTCCGTGGAACATGGCATTCACATGTGAGAAGTACTGGTCTGTAGTACACACCAATTGAATGTTCATGGAATGAAAGTTCCTCCTGTTTCTGTACACCTGTTCACTGACTCTTGGGGGGGTGAGAGCAATGTGGGTTCCATCGATGGCACCTATCACAAGGGGTATGTTGGTAAAGGCATAGGCATAAAGGCATAGAAGTCCGACTTGATGGCAGGGAGGTCAGCATTTTGGGGAAACCTCACTTAGGACTGCAGGTGTCGTACAAATGCATTCGGGAATCTTGACAGTATAATGCTAAACATTGGCTGTGAAAAACCTGCACCCATGCCCACTATCACTTGAAATGAGCCCGTGGCCATGAAATGGAGTGCAGAGAGCACCTGCACTTGAAGGGATGGCATGCTAATTACGATTAGCCGGTCTCAGTGCTGTATCCAGTAATGCACAAAGTTCATGAATAGTAGCACGAGTGAGTCTGTAATGGATAATGATGTGACGCTCCACTATGGTCCGCAAATTAGCAAGTGGTCTGTACACCGATGGGGCCCTCCCTCGCCACAAGGGTCTGTACCTAGGAGGAGTATAGATCCCATCTAAGGAACACACATACATCTGCCCACAATGTTTCCTATTCAGCACTGCTGGCATGATTATCGATGACACATATGCATAATATGTGTGACACTGTAGCAACGTGTCCACAATGATACATCAGGACTGTGAGCAAGTGTATATTGATTCATGCCTATAGGTGTTTGGGGACAATAGGGCCTGCATCGAGCCGATGAGGATTTAACAACTGCGTAGTTAAGGCCAAAATGTCTGCCCCCTGTAATCCAGAAGTGTTGTGGTGGAAGTGACCTCGTACTGCTAGCAGTTGACGTAATAGCGTAAGGCTGTGTTTACTGGCGTGCACCAATTCATTGGTTAACATGGTTGTCAATGGGTATTCTTAGTGTAACATAATTGCCGCCAAGAGTGATGGTGCACAGCACTGCGATTCATACGCTAACTTGTCACCCCAACATCACTTGACTCCCGGATCGCGTGCATGCAGGTACTCCACTGAGTGTGCTGCTGTGTCCTGCCTCTGGTCATGGAAATGGCACGTGTGGCAGGGGAAAGGGCCCCGGCCTTCACCAGCGAGGAATTGAAGAAGCTCGTGGACGGGGTCCTGCCCCTGTAAGCCCAGCTCTACGTCGGCCAGAGGTACAGGTGCGTAGGAGGATTGTGGGGCATGGATGTGTGTAATGGTGGTAGATGGCTGAAAACATGTGTGTACATGTGTCACTGTATAGTCCAGAGCTCCTGACATGCTGCATGCATGTGTGCTATTATGCCGTTATATATGTCCCCAGTCAGCCCTGCTGCCCTCACGGAGGAGGCTATCGACCTCCTGTGAACCATCTCTGTAGGACAGACAACCATCTTCAATGCCATCAAAGGGCTAGCATCAGAGGGACAGCAGAGCAATGCCTATCTGGATGGCATGGATGGTGCTATGTCTGGCCTACAGAGATCTTTTCAGACTCTGGCCTCCTCTTTGATGGCAGCCAGTGTCCCTGGTCATTCCGTCCCCCCTTCAACAACCTCTACCACTTCCAGCACCCCACTCCCTTCACCCAACTAAAGCACACATTCTGACACGCAGGCAAACACCTCAACACACAAGAAGCACACTTCAAAACACAAGCACCACACATCCCACCACAGGCATACACACAGCCAACATGCACAGACACACACACCAACATCCACTTCCCCCAGTGTGTCCTCACCTTCTGCCTCCCTGTCTGTCCCCTCTACATGCACACCCACAGGCACTGCACCCTAATTCAATGTTGCTGACCCTATTCTTGCAGTCACCACAATATCAGACATCCATTCATGCACCCCAGACACCACACCTGCACACACCACAATGCCTTTAGTAGACACATGCAGCACACTCACCAGACTTGCAGACACCCAGACAATATACATTTACACTGCCAGCCTGTCTTGTCCCACTGTGTCCACTCCCCTCCTCCCAAGACACTCAAACGCACCAAAACTCCCACCCATCACACATCCACCACACCTCAGCATACTGTCCAGTCACCT
The DNA here is from genome assembly GCF_031143425.1 of Pleurodeles waltl. NCBI lineage: Eukaryota > Metazoa > Chordata > Amphibia > Caudata > Salamandridae > Pleurodeles > Pleurodeles waltl. The sequence goes on along the minus strand of NC_090443.1, from coordinate 580,600,974 downwards.
GGACCCACGTCACGCACACTTTCACCTGTCATGACCACTCCCTCTACCTCCACTCCCACGCCTTCCTCCATGCCCACTTCAATTGCCCCTAAGAAACGTTTCCTATCCCATGTAGACCTATTCGAACCCACTGGCACACCCCGTCTCGTCCCTGAATGTGCCCACCTCCTTGCCCTGTCCACTCCTCCCACATCACAGCCCGCCCCTGTCCTCCCTTCCCATGCTACCTCCCCTGTGAGCAAACAGACCCCGTGCTAGCCCTGGAACATCTGCCGCACCCTAGGCCAACTCTGCTCCACCTGCCTCAAGGTCCAGATCCAAGCCCCCTCCACCATCCAGTTGTAAGGACAAGCCCCCCTCCCAGTTGTAAGTTCCCACCCCGCCACCCCTGCCCCTGTTCCCTGAGGTGCCTGGATGCCCCATTGTTGCCCCTATGAGGTGGAGTACCTGTGCACTTGTGGGAGTCAAGTTGGGGCAAATTTAGCCCATCGGACTACGTACTCTGGACTGGCCATTGGCCTTATGCTGCACTTATATTGCTCATTGAGCTGAATAAAAATTCATGTGTGGCCAGTGTTGTTTATGGCACACTCAGGATCCGTGGTTCATCGTTTCTTTGGTTGGGGGTGTTGGGCACATGTGCGTACTTCGGGCAGGTTGGATTTGACTTGTGTCGGGTAAGTACCTCTTGCTGTGGGGTGTATGGCTTGTGCTGTTGTGAAGGGTTGTGGGTGCGTTGCGGGGTGGGTGGAGTTGGTGGGTATGTAACTGTGCCCTTTCTTCCCTTGTTTAGTAGGTTGCAGTACTTACCATCGTCGTCTTTGTTGGCGGTCTCGGTCATGGAGGTATATGGCATGGAGCAGGGCTGGCATGATCTGCAACTCTCTATCCATTTCTGCTTCGGCGTGCTGTGTGTGCCTCCGGTGAGTGTTTCCTTTTATTTGGTTCATTTCCGCCTGGCTCTGCATGGCAGTGGTTCCCGTCCCGGAACTGACGGCGGTGTAGTGCTTCATTATTTGATGTGCGGGTAGGGCCTTTTCGTCGGACTGTGGGTGGGCTCTGCCATCATTGTCAGCACTCCTCTGCTGGCAGTGAGTGATTTTCAGGCTGCCTGTGTTTAAGGTGGTTCATTATTTGGAGGTCCAGACCGCACAACTGTTGGCGGTTGTTACCGCCACCGCCGCCCCTGTGGTGTTTACCACCGTGTTCGTAATGAGGGCCTATGTATTACCTGGAGATTAGTTTGTATGCACTTAAGGGCCAAGACTGTAGAAAGAGGAGTGTGAAAATGTGGGCCCATTGTCTCAATGGCTAATAAGAATGTAGGTGGTAACCTGCTGCATGCAATTAATGTGAAAACCTCCACAGTATAATGATTGTACTGTACGTTTCAACTTCATGACTGTTTTCAATGTTTACAAAGAGCTGGCTCTTATGTACCCCACTGTGTGCATTAAAAAAAATAATGATACAAAAATAAAGATCAAAATAGGTATCCACAAATAGGACTGTAAACATTTTACACTTCCTCCAACAATGTTTATTTCTAGTTTAGGCTGGACTCCTTCCAAAGGGAGAGAGTCAAGACAAATTTGCAAATAGTTTGGTCCAAACTGGTGTGACATGGCAAGCAAAATAACAATGGATTAAACCCATATCTGTGACTGGGGGTGAGTGTTTGAAAAGTTTCAACACTCTGTCTATCATTTTATTTTGTGATATTGCCTTGTGCGCCCTAAGTGGCTAGGGTATGCCCAGACCAGGATCCCTTGCTTGCTGCACCACTGGATTCAAGCTAACCTGGCTGATGAAGGGTGATACCCTGAAACCAGTCCCAGGATGCTTGAATCCTGTCCACATAGGACCTGGCTTGGCAGTTTTGGTTGGACTGCTCCCATAGGGAGTAGGGTCAAGACTGAGTTGCATATAGCTGGGTCCATACTGGTATGGCCTGGCAAGCAAAATAACAATGGATTAAACCCAGATCTGTGACTGGGGGTGAGTGTTTGAAAAGTTTCAACACTCTGTCCATCATTTTATTTAGTAATATTGCCTTGTGTGCCCTAAGTGGCTAGGGTATGCCCAGACATGGGTGCCTTGCTTGATGCGCAACTGGATTCAAGCTAGCCTGGCTGATGAAGAGTGATACCCTGAAATCAGTCCTAGGATGCTTAAACGCTGTCCAGAGAGGACCTGCCTTGGCAGTATGGGCTGGACTGCTCCCATAGGGAGAAGGGTCAAGACTGATTTGCATACATCTGGGTCCAAACTGGGGTGACGTGGCAAGCAAAATAACAAAAGATTAAACCCAGATCTGTGACTGGAGGTGAATCTTTGACAAGTTTCAAAACTCTGTCCATCATTTTATTTTGTGATACTTCTACATTTCCATCATGTTTCTTTCTGATTCTTCTCTCAAAGATTTACATAGGGTTTAGATGCTAAGGGCTGTTTTGTAATTATCACATTAGAGGGTGTCAACTCTGAATTATATATCAATTCTATACACAGTACCAATGCTGACATTCTGACCCCATTTATATGTATTAATGAGAGGCTTCTAACCTGCTACTGACAGTTTTAAAAAAGCTTGGGGTTTCAGTTGTATTAGTTCTTTACATATACCACCAAGTGCCATGGTCATAGAAATTTAATTTCTATAACAACAGAAATATGAATTACTGCCCACTCTTTGAGATTTTGATACCATAGGGATTCTTTTAGTTTTCTCCAGTCCACCAACAATATCCAAGGATTCATTTCTTTAAACATTACTCAGACTCTGTTAGAAGGCTCAAAGGTCAAATATCATCCAATGTGGGTATCGGATTGTGCTTCGGTAACCATAGACCTAAAATCAATATCAGAAAAAGGTGGATAGATTGCAATTCAATCAATCAATCAGGAATTTGTAAAGCGCATTACTCACCGTGAGGGTTTCAAGGAGCTGAGGAAGGGAGGCGAGAGAAGGGGCGGGGAGTGCTGCTTCTGCTCGAAGAGCCAGGTCTTGAGAAGTTTCCTGAAGGTAAGGAGGTTTTTGGTCTGGCGCAGGTGGGTGGGAAGACTGTTCCATGTTTTGGCGGTGAGGTGCAAGAATGATCTACCACCAGTTGTAGTTCTTTGGATGCATGGGACGGTTGCAATGTCGGCAGAGCGGAGATGCCAGGTCTGGGTGTAGAAGGAAAGTCGTCTGTTGAGGTATTCTGGTCCGGTGTTGTGCAGTACTTTGTGAGCGTGGGTGAGGAGTTTGAAGGTGATTCTCTTGTTGACTGGGAGCTAGTGCAGGTTTTTCAGGTGGTCTGTGATGTGGCAGTGGTGAGGGATGTCCAGGAAGAGGCATGCAGAGGCGTTCTGGATACGTTGCAGCCTCTTCTCGAGTTTGGCCGTGGTTCCTGCATAGAAGGCATTGCCGTAGTCTAGCTTGCTGCTTACGAGGGCTTGGGTGACTTTTCTTCTGGTTTCAGTGGGTATCCATTTGTAGATTTTTCAGAGTATGTGGAGGGTGTTGAAGCAGGAGGAGGAGATGGCGTTGTCTTGCTGGGTCATGGATAGTGAGAGGTCCAAGATGAATCCTAGGTTGTGAGCGTGGTCGGTGGGAGTCGGAGTAGTTCCGAGAGTGGCAGTCCACCAGGAGTCATCTCATGCAGAGGGGGTGGAGCTGAAGATGAGGAGTTCCATCTTGTCAGAATTGAGTTTGAGGCAGCTGCTCTTCATTCGGCGATGGCCTTCATTACTTCGTGGGGATAGGTCTTGGCGGAGTCCTTGGTGATGCAGAGGATCAGCTGGGTGTCATTGGCATATGAGATGATGTTGAGGTTGTGGGTTCGGTGTTAGCGAGTGGGGCCATGTAGATGTTGAAGAGGGTCAGGCTGAGGGACGAACCCTCGGGTACGCCACATATGATTTTGGTGGCCTCCTAGAAGAATGGGGGGAGGCGGACTCTCTGGGTTCTGCCGGTGAGAAAGGAGGTGACTCATTCCAGGGCTCTGTTGTGGATTCCTGCATTGCTCAGGTGTGAGTGTAGGGTGTGGTGGCAGACGGTGTTGAACGCGGCCAAGAGGTCCAGGAAGATGAGGGCCGCAGTTTTGCCGCTGTCCAGTATGGTTCTGATGTCATCGCTGGCGACGATGAGGGCGGTTTCGGTGCTGTGGATGCTGCGGAATCCAGATTGGGAAGGGTCCAGGGTGCGGTTCTCCTTGAGGAAGTGGTTAGTTGTCTGTTGACAATTAACATTTTATCATGCTCTGTTGTAGGATGAAACACACATAAATAAAATTAGGGTTTTTATTAAGACATTTGTAGATGTCATTCTATTGTAGATTATATTATTATGGTATACAAATGAAAACAAATATTCAAGTCTTCACAATGCAATATACTTCACAGTGGCAAAAACAAAGGATTAGCATAGAAAAAGACCACATAGGCCAGATAGCAGCCCTGGAGAGTAAACATGCATGACATGTTAAATGCAGAACCCTATACATATTAAAATATGGGTGGAATATGAGATCTTAAATTAGGTTACTGCCAAATCTTATCAACAGCCTAAATATTCTAGACACTGTTAATAGGAAGTAGAAGTTTAACCAGACAGGCACAAGATGGAGACCTAAATCAGTCTATTAGGAAAAATTGTTGAGCAAGAAGGGAAACTTTATTTAACTACGAAAATGATTTATTGACCCCTTTATCAAATTACTGTAATTATTTTTATAATATTGGATAAACCACTACAACTAAAGGGAATGGATTTTTCTTTATCAGATCACACTATCCTCCCTTCAGCAAGCACAAATGGACAGGCTTGCAGCTCCAGTCACTCTTGCAGAACTCCAGGACGCAATCAAATCAACCCATTCAGGTATAGTGGCTGTAAATGATCCTTTATCTACAGAAATATATAACATACTGATTATGGAAATAACCTATGTTTTACAATAAATAAATGCAATGTTCATAGGAGCAACATCATCTGTCTCCCAGCATTTTGATTTCATTACCATCTTTCTTAAAAGAGAAAAAAAAACTTTTCTACATTACTCATACCATTCTTTATCACTATAAGGGCCATCAGGCAGTAGCATCTTTCAATGGATCCTAATTAGCTCCATTTAAAATTCTGTGTGGTACTTGACAGTGATACCCTCTATCTCCTTCTCCGTATGCATTTTTATATGGACTCATCCTATAAACAATATAGGCCCATACCTATACTTTTTTGACGCAAATCAGCCCTTGGGCAGATTTGCGTCGAAAGTTTACCGCTGGCTAACGCCATTCCAACGCACCAGCCGGGCACCTTATTTATGGAATGACGTTAGCTGCAGCCTGGTTAGCGTCAAAATAAATGACTCCAACCGGGAAGTGGAGGCGTAGGGAAGAATGGGGGTTGTGCGCCAAAGAATGGTGCAAGTCAGGTTAGAGTAATAAATATTGACTCTAACCTGACTAGCGTCATTTGTTGATGCACAACCACCATGGAAATTACTCCTGTCTTAGCAAAGACAGAAGTCATGCCCACCTGCCCAATGGCCATGCCCAGGGCAGGGAGGCCATGCCCCTGGGCTTGGCCATTGGGCACAATGGCATCTAGGGGGGCCCAAGTTAGGCCCCCCTATGCCACTTTTTAAAAAACATTATTACCTCTACTTACTGTAGATGGGTCCCCCCATCCATGGGAGTTCTCCAGGGGTGGGCGAGGGTGGCAGGGGGTGTCCCTGGGGGCAGGGAAGGGCACCTGTGGACTTCTTCCATGGTCAGAGACCATGGAAATGAGCCCACAGGTCCCTTAACACCTGCCCTGACCCAGGCGTTAAAAAATGACTCTAAACTGGTTTAGAGTCATTTTTTAAGGTCCTCCATCTCCCGTGTATCATTTTTGCACAGGAGTATAAATAAGGCGCAAAGGCCTTAGAGTCATATTTTGCCCTGGAACGTCTACCTTGCATCTCATTAACGCAAGGTAGGTTTCCAATGTGAAAAAATTACTCAAATTCCATAAATTTGGTGCTCGACGGGTCTAGCGCCAAACTATAAATATGGAGTTAAGTTTGTGACGGATTTGTGTAAAACAAATGACGCAAATTCGGCTCAAACAGAGTATAAGTATGCCCCTAAGAGTCCAGTGACATTTGCCCTATTGCCTGTTTGGTTAATATCAAAATTATGGCATCAGTTGGTGATCTGCTTATTGTTACACACAACTCTAATTTAGTAATTGCTGCTATCAAGACAGATAGAGAAGTCTCTGTTTATAAGCTAAGCAATGACAAAACACAATCAATCAATCTGTCATTCAATAGATTTGTGGAGTGCTACTTGTCACCTGTGAACGTATCCAGGCAGTGGCAGGGTCTAGTTGATTAGCCAAATAGCCTTGTCTTTAGGGACTATCAGAACTCTAGAAGAGATGGGGAGGTGTGTAGATGAAAGGGTAGCTTATTCTATGTCTTTTCTGTTAGGAAGGAGAAGGAGCAACCTTCACATCTGCTATATCAGGTGCTGGGGGCGAGGCCTAGAGAAAGAGCCACAGAGCGGAAGTGTCTGGTGGGCTGATGGAGGTTTAGACAGTGGTTCAAGAAGATGAGTCTGCAGATGTGTAGGGTCTTGTATGCATATATTAGGAGCTTGAACTGACATCTTTTCTGTGCAGGGAGCCAGGTGAGTTCCCTGAGGTGGGGATGATGTAGGTTTATCTAGTGAGATCCATAACTAGTCTGGCTGTAGTGTTCTGAATCATCTGTAGTCATCAGAAGAGGTGAGCTGCGATCCCTGCGTAGAGAGCATTGCCCTCGTCCAGTCCGCTGGAGATGAGGGATTGGGTGATGATGTATCTGGAGCTGTTGGTAACCATTTGAAAATCTTCCGAAGCATGCGAGGGATGAAGAAGCAGGAGTAGGAGACCAGAATTGACCTTGAGTCATCATGATTACCTTGTTGTCCAGAATGATGGCTAGGTTCCTATCATGGTCAGTGGGGGGGGGGGGGGTAGGAGTAGGTCTGAGTCCTGAGAGCCACCAACATGCATCCCATGGGGAGCTTTTGTTTCCAAAAATCAGTACCTCTGCCTTGTCCATGCTGAGCTTCAGGCAGTTGTCCTTCATCCAATTGGTGATGTCCGTCATGCAGGTGTGAAAGTTGGTCTTGGTGTTAGTGATGTCTTTGGAAAGGCAGAGGATGAGTTGTGCATCGTTGGCGTAGGATATAATGTTGAGTCCTTGGGTTTTGCTGATGCTGGCAAGAGGTAACATATAGATGTTTGAAGAGGATTGGGCTGAATGAGTATCCTTGTTTTACTCCAAAGATGATTTCCTTTGATCTAGAGATGAAGGAGGGAAAGTGGACTTTTTGCATTCTTCTTGAGACGAAAGAGGTGATCCATCTAAGAGCAGCTCTTGAAATGCATGTGTTGTGGCAGCCTTGTGATGAGTGTGTGGTGGGGGGCTGTATCAAAGGCTGCTGAGAGGTCTAGGCAGATCGGAATCACAGTCTGGCATTGGTCTAGTAGGGCTTCAATGTCATTGGGTGCTGTGAGAAGGGCAGTCCAATTGCTGTGGCTGTTATGGCATCCAGATTAGGAGGAGTTGTGTACGATGTTCCTTCCAGATATGAGGAGAGTTGTGGATTGAGGGTGTTTTCTAATACTTTGCCCAGAAATGGGAGCAGGGAGATTGTGGAGTTTACTGGGATCTGCATGATTCCAGTCCTCGGGAAAGGCGGCTGTGGCAATTGAGGAGTTAAACAAGATGGTGAGTATGTGGCTGATTCTGACTTTGCCTAGGTTGAAGATGTGGTAAGGGCATAGGTCAGTTGGGGTTCATGAATAGACCGAATTCTTGATGGAAACAATGTCCTGTGACCTGTGGAACGAGCTGGCTACTTTCGGTTAGTCAGATGTCTGTGGTGGTAGCGGGGTCAGTGTGTCCCATGAAGAAGTTGGTGGCCCTGGGCTGGGGTTCGAAGTTTCTGTAGATGTTTGCGATCTTGTTGTGGAAGAAGCTGGCAAGGTTGTTGCACAGTTCCTGTGAGTGGGAAATGTTGTTTGTTGCAGCTGAGAGATTGGAGAAATATTTGATGGTATGAAGAATCTTTTGTTGTTATTGGATCCTGCTTCGATGCATGAGGCTAAGGCTGTTATCTTTGATTCTATCGACTGTCTCTGGTAGAGGTTGAGGGCTATCTTGAAGGAAGTCTTGTTGATTGTGTCCTTGTTGGTGCACCATCTCCTTTGCAGTTGTTTTCAGTGCAATGGTTCTGATGTCTTCAATGTACCAGCTAGCCTGTGTGGCGGACGTTCTGTGGGTACTGTTGCAGAAAGGAGCGATGCAGTCAGTGCAATTGGTGACTCAATTGATGAGGCTTCTAACGTTCTGGTCCAGGTTGTTGGAGGAGATTGGGTGGGAGGTGTTCAGGGCATTGATACATGTGTGCTTTGAGACTTTGTTTCAGCTGTGGTAGGGGGAATTGGGCAGACTGGGGGGGTCCATGAACTGGTGACGTTGAAGTGAATGATGGAGTGGTCTGTCCAGGTTATGTGGTGTGGCTGTGCATGATGTGGTTGCTGGAAATGAAGATGGGGTCTAACATGTGGCCTGCAGTGTGAGTGTGGTCATGGATATGCTGGGTGGGTCCAAAGTTGTTCATGCTGTTGAGGAGGCTGGTAGTATTGATGTCATTGTGGTTGTTAAGATAAAAGTTGAGTTTGCCAAGAGAAATTTAGCTTTTGAAATGTGTGATGAGTGGGGTGATGAAGTAGGCATTGGAGTCTCAGAACACTGCATGTGGTCCAGGAGGACAGTAGGTGAGGGTTGCCCTGATGGTGGTTTTGCTCTCTGTTTGGAGTCAGACATTGAAGTGTTCCATGGCAGGGTTATACTATCATTTGTGGTGGTGCATTGGATGGATTCCTTGTGTACGATGGCAACCTCTCTGCCAGGCTTGTGGTTGCAGTTGAAGTGGGTAATTAGGTTTTGCAGTGGTGATTTTGAGTGTGGAAGAGGAATAAGCAGGGTATCAGTGAGGAAGAGGATGTCAAGTGTGAGGGTGGAGAAGAGGTCACAAATATCAGTGGCATGTTTTCATAGATAGCTTGTGTTGAAAAGTGTACATGCGAGTTGATGTTTTTGTTCAGGTGGTGTCTGTGGTGTGTTCAGGGTGGGGCTGGTCGGTGGGCTGGTGTTTGTGTTGTGGCAGGTGAAATAGCAATGGGTGCAGGTGAAAGGTCTTACTATGGAGCATGGGTCAGCATGTGGCAGTGTTTTTTGTGACGTCTGGGGTCAAGCGTGTAGAGCTCAGTAATGGGGTATTTGTAGGGGAGGGTGGGCCAGTGGTCATGGTCCTGGGAACTGTCCAGTTGTGGAAGGGAGCAGATGGCTTGCCTTTGGTGTGCCCAGCCTGCTGTGCATGTCTGTTGCATGGTGATGCTGTGGCCTACATTAAGTAGGTCCTGAGGTGGGCGTGACTTCTGTTGGCAGGAAGGATGGTGAGTGGGAAAAAATAGGCAACGGTGGTGTCACTGGATCAGGCTGGAACAAGTAGGAACTGGAGGCCACAGACAAGTGGCAGGCTAGGTATCCAGGTGCCTACTGAAGTGGCCATGCTCCAGCCAGCATTAAGTAGGTCTTGGGGTTAGTGGGATTCAGTTTGCCAGAAGAATGGTTGGTGGGAAAACCCAGGCAGGAACACCCAGGTGGGAAAACCCAGGCAGTGGTGGTGTCTCTGGATCAGACTGGAACAGGCAGGAACTGAAAGGCACAGGTAAGTGGCAGGGTAGATGTCTAGTTGCCTATTGAAGTGATTGTGCAACGGCCTGCATTAAGTAGGCCCTTGGGGGAGTTTCTGTTGACAGGAAGAGCAGTGAGCGGAAAAACCTTGGTGGGAAAATCCAGATAAGAAAACCTGGGCACAATGGTGTCACTGAATCAGGCTAGAACAGGCAGAAACTGGAGGCAGGAGTAAGTGGCACACTAGGTGCTCACAAATACTCCCTATTAGCCTTTCTCTCCCGGAGACCAAACATTTAGGTAATACATTGAAATATCCTGCTAGTTGGCTTACCCCTACCTATAACAATCTTAGACCCATCACTTTTAGAACTCTTTTGAATTAAATGGCATGCTTACTTAGTACACAAGACCTTAAAACATACAAGAGTGACCAATTTTGCCAGTGAGAACCTGGGTATAAACCTCTGTGAGAGTTCACCGAGAACTCAGATACTAGTAGATGATTGTTATTCAGTTGATTCAATTACTGAAAACAATACATGTGGGGACAATAAAATAAAAGTAACCTAAACAATTCAGTATCAATAAGTGCATAATATGAAGACAATGAAGACAAAAAAACTATTCAAATTTTTTGTGTATAATGTTTGGTGCAGGATAGTGGAAAAAAAAGTAGGTGCTTAGTAACTAATTTGGATATTACAATTGTCAGTCTATCTAACGTCATATGCTTGACTAAACTAAATCTATTAGATATGCAATTCTGTCCATGCGGGATGCTGCAATTGGGGTCCAACCACTCAGTATGCCCAGATTTGTTGTTTTTTGGATTACCTGGTTTTTGACTTTTTACTGTGGGTACTCTCACTACATGTATCTCACCCACAGTAATCACATGGCATATGAACTGCAAGTGTTTACTGCCAGTGTCAACCTTTTAAGATAAGGCTGCTGCGATGCAGCTAAGGTAAGGGGTGCTTGGATGGTTGCCCATGAACAACTAGAGAATACACATGTGCATATGTTTGAGGGTTGCATGTGGGACACTACTGTTGTGCACAGCCTGGTATGTGAGCGCAGGTAGCCTGGTATAGATGAGTTACTTCAGAATTAGATATTGACCTGGGATAGGCATTATAATGGTAGTGTACACTCATAGGGAAGTCAGTGTGATTCACTGTTTTGTCTGTAGTGACACTTTATTACACTTATAGGGTGAAAACTGCCTTAAAGCACAGTGCTGCTTCCCTTTGCCCTTCCAAATCTAGTGACATGTTAAAATGGGGTGGAACATATGTGAGAAATCCATATCTGAGAGTTCCAAGAGGGTGGCTGTACAAAGTGTGGGTTATCTAGGACTGTCATATTTCTCTGGTTCAGTTCAAGATCAGAGCTCAGGCTTTTGTCACTCTACTGTGCCAGATTAATTCCATTTCTCTCCAGGAGCAGGATCAAAGGCCACCCCACAAAACAGAGTAATTAACAGTGCGCCCCTCAGTTCCTGAGCAGGAAAAGGGTGGGGATAAAAATCTATATTTGTTTATTACTTTGTACACTGCACTAGAGCTAGAGACAGCCCAGGTTCTATGTACAAAGGATGAAGTCCAGACAACTGGAGCCAAAGCAGGAGGTAACTACTCTTTGAAATTTGGTGGGAAAGGCAGTAGAAGTGATGTCAGTGAGGGGAAGTGCTGAGCTCCTAGGAGCAGATGTGACCAGTGACTCCTGGAATATGCTATCTTAAACTGTCCCAACATGCTGTGCATGGGAATTGAGAAAGAGGTAGAGAGTTGATGTGGTACCCTAGAATTGGCCAGAGATGACTGGCTTCTAGAACCTTCCACTCTCCTTTAAAAAGCCTCCTTTCAAAAGCAAGAGCTCTCTTGGTTGGTACTGTTTGTTAATCTTGCTTCTGGACCCAGGTTCAGTGGGTTGTTACACAGTCCCCAATAAAAGGTAGGACTGCATTTTAGGATAAGAGGACTGAGTCCTTCTTCACCATCAGGAGCATCCAACCCAATTCCTAGCTAGCTTACAGTACCTCACCTGCCCCCCAACCTTTCCAGGGTAACAGATAATTACAACAACCTCAAACATGACCTTACCTCTATTGTTTTTTTAATTTTATACCAAGGGTGAGCACAAGAAAGCTATCAATAAATTTTTTCAAACATCTATTTAAATAATCGTATTCTTGCATGTAGAGGAAATGCACTGTGATTATTAGGCAGATGAAGCAAAGCATTGTAACCAGCATCACTAACATGGTCAAAAGAATGAACAGTCCAACCATGATAATTATAGATCCATATCTTCCTTCTTAGCACTATCTTCAATCTGAGAGCATAGCAGGTATATCCTCTACCTCAGCCTGATTTCTGAGAATAACATGAGACCCCCATGCCTGGAGAGCTGTGGCGGGAAGACAGTCTAGAGTAGAGCTGGCAATCCTACTCTGCAAGAGGTAAGATCAATGTCAGCAAAGCTGCATGTCGAACACATGATTCATTCTAGGACAGTAGGGGCTGGAGTGTTCCTCTGACCCCTCTGGGCATTGCACAATATATATAATCAAACCCACACTCTGTTAGAGGCACACCCCTGATGTTAGAAGCTGTCTCTGAATGGGCAAATCAAGCAACAGGATGTGTTGTTCTATGTTGCAAGCCTTGAACACAGTTTACAGATTACATGTCAAGAAAGGCTAACTAAAACAAGCATTGTTGTGCAATGTATTTTCAGAATAATATTGTGCAAGCATAAAGCATGTAAAATGTAATTGCTAAATAGACTAAAATGTGTAAAATGTAAAATATAAGACTAAACTAAGATGGAGAACCAAAGTGGGCCCCAGAAGGCCTTATGACACCCTCCCCTTGGCTGTGAAAAATACAAAGTGTCTGATTTAGAAGTTGGCAGAGGGAAACACTCTGTCACAAATGTGACAGCTAATCCTTCTGTCATATTACAATTCCATTCTATCCTATGGGTATCATAATACGGTGGACGGGATATACATCATTTTTGTGACGGAGTATTTCCTCCACTGACTTCTAAATCAAGCCCAAAGCTTCGAACAAAACCATACTAAAAGAAATAAAATATTCCCCTCACTAAGCAAAGCAAATGCCTTTAAATATATGTAATTGAAAACCTAAAATCAATTAAAACAATTTGAAAAAAAACAAGGGTCACATTTTAAAAATCAACGGAGACTTCCAAGATGTACTCCATGTTATCACTGTCAATTGGATCCAAGATGCATCTCCCCCCTGCAGACGATATAACCACCATGGCCTCGGAAGCAAATTGAAGGAACAAACATGGTGAGCACTCTCACCTGACACTGAGGTTGTTGCATCCAGTACTGTGCTGCAGTAGAGTAGCCAATGATCATGGATTGGGAGTGACAGCATCCATTTCCAAGGTAAGGAATGGCTCATAGAAATCATACTGAAGTACTGGCTTTGTGGTATCTTCACCTTTATGCATATTGATAGCTAGGGCTAGTTATTACAATGTCCAAGAAGATTCTTAGAATGTTTGTAGCAGATCCATTTGTCAGTTAGTCTCTTGCTGATGTGGTGTCTTGGACGTTTTTTCTTTGATCAGATTTAGTTTAAATAAAATTACCTTGCGGACTTCACTGTGTGTCACATTGGTGATGATCTTGAACCCAAAAGCTGCAACTCTGCAAATTCTGGAAGTCTTTAATGTACATGATTCATGACCAATGAGGAATCATCTCAACCCAATTTATTTGCATTTGAGGGCAAATCTAAGGTGATGTTGTATTTATTTTATTTGCATGAGTCTGCCAACAACCTCAAACTGTGTAAAACTTCCAAGCTTACTTTAGTCTTCTGGAGGTATGAGCATATGAAAAGAAATAAGGGGCATATTTATACTCTGTTTACACTGGCTTTGTGTCATTTTTTTAACGCAAATCCAGTGCAAACTTAACTTCATTTTGATATTTTTATGCTAGACCCATCTAACATCAAAATAATGGTGTTAACGTAATTTTTCGAATGCGTGAAACCTCCTTGCGTCAATGAGAAGCAGGGTAGGCGTTCCCTTCCACAAAATGACTCAAACACACTAGCGCCATATTTATCCACCTGGGCAAAAATGACGCACATGTGAGAGGTGGACCCAAAAAAAGACGCTAACACCGATTTGCATCAAAATTTAATGCCTGGGTCAGGGCCGGCACACCACTACTTAACACACAGAAGCAACATTACAACCCACAGGAGAAGATGGAGGTGATACTGATACAGCTTGCTAGACAGCACAGAGGACAGCAACAACTCCAGCAAACGCCACCACAACAACGCAGCCCACAAAAGCAATGCAGAAGGCAGGAGAGGGTCTTCAGAACCAGGACAATCCTCCTTGGCCTCAGGGACCTGGACATAAGTAGGACTTATAGACTCAACTGGCAAGTCATACTACACCCGCTGCACCACATTGAGCTGCAATTTGCAGCCAGCCTGCAGGCCCCACACAACATACCACCTATAACAAAGCTGCTCGCTGTCCTGCACATGCTGTTAAGTGGCTCATTCCAAACAACGGGTGCACTGGTTGCTGGTGTCTCACAGCCGTCATACTCTGCATTCGTGCCAAAGGTCTTAAACATCATCATCTCCCTGACACTCTGCCACATCAGATTCCCCAACACCCAGCAAAAGCAACAGGAGAACAAACAAGGGTTCTATCAAATCCATGGCTTCCCGCATGTGCTTGGTGCAATTGACTGCACCCATGTCTGGCTCGTACCACCTGTAGCAACAGAGCACTTACACCTGAATCTCAAGCACATGCATTCAATAAATGTGCATGGAATAGTGGACCGCTGCGGATTATTCATAAACATTTTGGCCAAGTATCCTGGGAGTGTCCATGAGGCCTACATATTCTGGCACAGTACGATCAATGAACAGTTCTAGGATGGACAATTTGGAGATGGCCTACTTGTGGGTAGGTCTACAAATCTAGTAATGTACACACAACACCCCAACCCTGTTGGACACACAAGACATACACCACTACAATTACACATGACCAGGGTTACACACATGTGCATATGATAACACATATGCAACATTCAGCAGTACAGCACAATCAGTGCCCATCACCAATACATACACCCACATGTACGTAACACACCCACAACTTGACAGGCACACCACAGGAGGGACAGTTGCAGACATGTACACTTTGAAAACAGCAGAACTACTCTGACCACTACAAGTGGCCTCAGGTTGCCCAATATGCACACATCACTCACTACACCAAACAAACAATAGCACTGACACGTCAAGGGCATACACCATGCCCATATAATGTAACTTCCAAATAGGCACAGATGTCTCAAGTCATGTTGTGCTAATCACTGCCAGAACAAATATCAAACACCACACAACTTGCACCAAACTCTACTGCATCTCAACACATACCTAACTTACCTGTAGTGTGCAGAAACATCTGCCTGACGCAGTTGCTCACAAACACAGGAATACAAGATCAATCACCAACACATACCACGTGCCAGATGTGTTAGAAGGGGAACCACAGTCACTGTTGTGCAACCTCACATGCAACACTCACTGACTCACAAAACCATCATGTCTGTACCAGATAGAAGAAATGGCCTAACAGGGGCCGAGACACAGTCAGATCATGGATGTCATAGTGGGACCCAATAGGAGACAACAGAACATCACTGATCTCACATGCACTGTGCCAAGGGACAAATTTGCTTAGTAGCTGAGCTACATCACGTAGCCTGCACTGTGCATGTGTCGACAGTACAAATTCACATTAATGTTTTGGAAGATAGGAGAGACACTGCTAGTTATGTTGATCATCCTGTGACAATGGGATACAGACCCTTGGACACCTCATGGCTGACACAAATATTAGCTACCACTCTGGAACACCAAGGGAACGATGTAATAGCCGACAGTTTCATAATCATGGCCTGCACCGTCTGGACGTCTTGGCAAATGACCATCTCTGCATTACCGGAAGCCACATTCTAAATTGGCCACCCTCCCATGCTGCATGTAGCATGGAAGGGGTGTGCAATGTTTCTTGCTGCAGGTCTGTCACCACAAGATACTTAGCATGAAGGTGCAGACTCACATATTGCTGTCCCCTAACATCTGAGGAAGTGGCAACGAAACAAAAAAACACCCCAGGGGTGCAGTATGCAGTTTGCAAATGGGAGGTAGACGGTACTATGAACTCGGATGAATGCAGCACAAATGCATGCTGCACACGGCTACACACACAGAAAAAGCCAATTGGCCATCAAAAAAGCATATTTCCAGGGTAGTGTACCGTACAGCACAGATACATCCACCTCAACATGGCAGATAGCCAAGTACCCTGGTGTAGAGTAGGTAGCATTGGTGCACAGCTACACATGTGCCACTGATGCAGGGGACAACAAAGGGTTGCTAAGTAACATGTTACACATGGGACATCCTTGTATTGTTGAAATGTTGCAGGACACAGCTGCCAATTTAGGAGACATGTTGTGCATTCACACTAACCAATTTCATGGGCCCTAAGTGTCACACCTCATCTGCAATGACACATGTCAAATGGGATGTGATGTCCAGACACTGTAATGCTACCATGTCACCACCACATCTGACCCCATTTGGTGTCAGGATGTGTCATGTCCCCTCTACTGATTGCACACTGATACAAAGGTGCACTACAAACCACATGGTATATACATAATGATTATCAGTGTGGAATCCAAATCAAGTGTTCTAGGCCCTTGACCCAAACACAAGATTGTCATGTCCAACAACCTAGTGCTGATGAAAGATCACACAAGGGTAGAAACTCACACCAAAACACAAATACATATGAGCCACAACCAGATCCTAATATCAACTGCCATGCTACATGACTTACCTCTTGCAAGCCCTCACAATGATTTACTCCTGTAATCTTTTTCAGCGAATATGGGTTATGGCATACGGCCATGGATAATGATCCCATTTCACAACCTAAGCACAGCAGCAGAGCGTACATATAATGAGGGACATCAGAAAACACAGACCATTGTGGAGAGGACATATGGCATCCTGAAGTACAGATTCAGGTGCCTGGACATCACAGTAGGCAGCATCCTATATGCCCCAGAAATGGTCTGAAAGATCATATTGACTTGTGCCATCCTGCACAACATATGTGTACGGATGAACATACCATTATATGAGCAGGTAGATGGCCTGGCTGAGGAGGAGGAGGACGATGGTGGAGAAGTAAATGAGGGAGAAGACCACAACACAGCTGCAGACTGCAAATTGTACAGAACTTCTTAATCAAATCATCACATAACTCACCATGTAAATGTTGTCAATAAACATCTCACTCATCCACACAATCTGGCTTTGGTGTCTTCAATCTCTCCAAAATACACCATAGGATTATGAGTCTAACCTCAGGTAGCATGTCACAAATCTGAAGAGTACTGTAGCAACATCACATGTGAAGCGCAAGAGTGAACTGCTACCATCACACTCATCACAATTAGCCCCATCACTTGAATTTGACAACTGAAGGACTCACCACAGCATATAATTTACATCCATGTTGCCAACAACAATATAAAAATGACCTAGATAAGGGGTCCACACAGGAGGCAGTGGATATGAAAATATGTTGAGACTGTAATGTTTGAATAGACCACTAACACACCTCAGTGTGAGATTTGCAACGGCTACATGGAACATGTATGACAAGGTGGGGACATAATTGGTGACAAAGCCCAACATGATTAGCCCAGGTATGACGAGCAATGGGAGAAATGGGACATACACAGTACATCCATGAAAATCACTCCTGCCACTGCCATGGGGCCCAATCCTGTCACAGGGTACACATGACCTCACACTTTGCACGGACATATCTCTGGAATGCACATCAGAATGGGTGAGAATATATGCAGCTATGGCTGAGGTCCATGACAAAGTAATTGTAAATTACAACGCAAAATGTTATGATTTTCAACTGTCTATTGTGTTCAATACATGATATGGTTGGAATGTAGGCAGAGTGTGTGAATCACAGTATGTAGCAAAGATGTACACATGTCAGCCATATGTGTAGTCCACACACATGTCATCCATATACTCAATATCAACATATGGAGACATTTGGCGCATAACATTTGGTGAACACAACTCACAATCACACTCCATGACTCTTGCATAATACTGACTGCCATACATATGTCACACATACAGACATATTCATGACGTGTATCGATTTGCATGCTGTTGATTCTGTAACACACACATTGGTGTAACACAACAACCAGACACAAATCACATTGTACAATGGACTACCACATGTAGCCATAGACAAAATGCCATACTGCAGCCCAGCACATACAATTATTACGTTGATACAGAGTGCATACATTAACAATTCTCAAAATCAAGAAATCACAATTAGAGTAAAACAAAATGATGCAAATGCGTCAGAAATATCCGCAAACGCCAACCAGATGACCCCTGGGCCCTTAGCGTATTTTCCACCTTTGCACGCCTTGCAATGCTAATTTACTTTGAAATCGACGCATAAGGGTAATGTGTCTATGTAAATAGACACATGTAAGTAATGAATAGGAAATACACACGCAAATATCAGATGCGTCAAAAAAATACACACATAACAGAAATCGTGTCGCAAGAGCACAGGAAGTGATGTATTAGGATATCCTGTTTACGAGCATGGTGCAGTGCGTGTACTTTCACTTTCTCTTTACAGTCTGTGCCTCTTTTGACTGTGTGGTTGTGTTTTGGGGTTGGTGATGTCTTCTTGTGATTTAGTCTATCTTGTGCTGTCCCTCCTGTCGTATTTACTGTTGTAATTTATTGTCATTTGTCCCAGTGTCTGTGAATTTGTGTGTTTAGTGTCTTTTACCTTGTACTTGTGCTGTTGGGTGTCTGTCTGGGTTAGTTCTATAGGTGAGCTAGTTGGGTTAGTGAATTTTGGGGTATTAAGTTTCCTTTCATTATTTCTGTTTCTCCATTGTACTTTATTATTCTACCTGTACCCCAGTGCAATGTCTGGCAGGGGGAGGCAGGCCAGAATGGGGAAGGAGGAGATGGGAGGCTTTATTTGGCTGGTAGCCCACTACCTCCCATTGATGCTAGAGATGGCCATGTGATCCAGGGCTACCGTACAGAGGCAAGGCGGCTGCACTGGGGAAAGGGTCTCCACCACCTGAAGAGGGTGTACCACAGCAGTCGCACTTCCCATCAGCTGAAGCATCGCTAGGCTGATCTTGTGGGCAGGGAGCAGGATCTTCTGGACCATCCTGGTGTGATGATTGGTGGGCCTGTTCACGGGTACCCCATTGGCTAACTAATTACTGTTCACTGCACTTGAATGACAGTAGCAGATGTGTTAGCATGCTGTAAGCAATGCTTGTGGACAGGTTGCATGCAACCAGAATAAAGTGTCACTGTGCCAGTATAGACATGGGCTTCACATATCCTAACATTTAACCAATGTAAGTCAGAAGTTAGGATAGTCATGCACATCCATCACTAAGTCACACATTTCATAGGTCCTGGCAACATCTGTGCCCCAGCATTGTGTCATGTATGATAAGGTTAAACACTGCCAGCATACCATTTGTGAGTGGATTGTGATAACTAAGTACGACAACCCATGTATGGGGCAATAGTGTCAGAGTTTCACATACATCAGTCCTGCCATTATGTTTACAAGGGGGAATACCTGCCTTAGGGGCACTGCGAATGGGCCATTTGATACCATCAGCCAAATGTGACATATCAGTCATGGGCCACTCAATGCATGTAAATTGCAGACTAACTATTTAGCCGCTTGTCCTCTAAAAAGCACCTCTGTATGCCTTGCAGGACAAGCCAGAATACCTGAATCAGTTGTCTTGCAGAGTTCAAGAGTTGTGTCATTTATCTGTCACCCAACTCCCCCTCATACCATGGAGTTCCATCTTCTACAGATTGGCCACACATGGTTGTTGCAGGGTATAGCACTACATGAGTCTCCGGCCCAGTGTAAGAGTGCAAATGTATGGGTCTCATACACCAGAGTGACAGTCTCATTGTGGGTATGCAGTGGTGTGTCTGTTGTACTCATATTATGTGACTTAGATGTGCACCGTTGTGTATGTAATGGTACTGGAACACACCCTCCTTCACACAACACAGTGAAAAACCATTTTGTTGACAAATTGGAGCATCCCTGTATTGTGATGTACATGTAGGAATTTGTGGGCATTTGTCCACCAGCATGGTGCCACTAATCTTGTAGTCCACCTACGTGACAACTAAATGGAATGTGATAGGCGTGCATGTGGGTCAAGTACAATCATGTGCTGGCATGGTTATGGGTGTGTGAGGAATGGTACAGGATGATCAGGTATTGATGTTTGTCTACAACTGGACACATGAATGTAGAAGTGATAGACCTATGGATGCCAGCTTCATATGTTGTCATCACCTAAATTATGGTCCACCCCCTGACCATATATGAGTGGGCATGCATTGGTGGATGACCTGGACAGTTGAGATGTTGATCTGCATGGCCATGCCCCCGGGGCACAGTGGTTGAGATCAACAAATTTGTAGGTAGATGTGATGCTGACTGTGTAGGTGACAGTCCTTTCGATCAGGCTTGCAAGTGTACCTATCAACACTGAACACTTATTGTAAACAACAGCATCCCATACTCACAATAACAGCATCAAGTTTCAGGTGATGTATGTTTCAAAATTTGACACTTAAGAAGTGGAATAGTGGCCCTGATCAATGTGAATTTGACTCTGCCTTAGCATTGTCATACATGGTTCAAAGTCTAAGCACGTCTAAAAAGAATTGTTACCTAATCTTGTTGTGGATGGCTATGGTGTAACAGAAATGGTGCTAAGGTACCATTATTGTATCATCCATCAGGGCCATTGTATCATCTGGATTTTGAGTAGGAGTGCATTTGCTATTTGATGTTAATAGTAAGCTGTACTGTAGTACTTTACATACTCTACACAATGCTGACACTGATGGTTGCTTGTCTCATTTTTACAGCTGCCAAAATGAACAACGGCCAACTCCGTGCATTTCAGAAGAGGGCAGTGCGCTATAGGCACATTTTGGCAGTGGAATCTGGGGTCAGGAGGATGGCACGCCGCTATTGTTCGGAGCAATCCATTGGGGAGTGGCGGGCATTCAGCCAAGGGGGACCCACACTGCCCACACAGGCCAGACCAAGCACAACAGATGTGCAGGGGCCCACAGCTGACAAACTAACATTGCTCCAGTGTCTGTAACCACAAGTACAATAATAGGCCAACGACTTCAGCTGCCATTGACATGAGTGCCATAAAAGATCTTCAGAGAGATGTACAACAGGTGCTCCAAAAGCTGGACTCCATTGAGCAGGACGTGACCAAGAATAGCAAGGCCCTCAAGAATATAAAAAAAGACTCAAAGGGGTCAACCTCTGAATGACATTATGTCACTCCTCCCAACTTAACTTCCCTCCCTCCTCTTTGTGAGTATTAAGGGGTTAGTTGTAGGTTAGAATAGGTTAGTGGGCTAGTGGGTTAGTTAAGATAAGTAGGTTTGGGTGGTGGGTTTACTACTTTTTATATTTTACTATGTGGGTAGGTGGGTGGTTGGAGGGTGATGTTGGGGCTTTTATATGTTTATCCCCAAAAAATATATATATATATATAAAAAGAAAATTAAAAAGAAATGTACATTGGTTTATTCATATTTAGTAAATGTGTATAGTGTATATTGTTCTGCATGTGTCCTGTGATATAAGGGGGGAAGGGAGGGGCAAAAGTTTAGAGTGTGTAGTTAAGTGTGTAAGGTAAGTGTAGCAGAGAGTAGTTAGGGTCTGTTGTGGGTTATATATAGTTAGGATAGGTTAGATTAGGAATGGTGTTAATTACTACTGTTTAATTGATGAACTTATCATAATAAATATTATTGGGTACTCCCTTACTTCATATGTCATATGTTCGAGTCTCAGGGTCTTCCCATGTGTATACAGTACAGATTGTGGGTTGTCCTTGGGACTTTGTCCTGCATCCAAAGTCCTCTCTTGACATTTTCAACACTTCCTTATGACTGAGCTGTCACACTGCTAGCTACAACACATCTACCTACCTGTGCACCTGCCATCCATTGTTCCCACCACTCAAACTGACTATGTTGACCATGTATAGGACAGGATAGGTGTGGGAATTCAGCTAACATTTTATGTGTTTTGTTTTGGGATGTATGTTGGGCACTGTAGGGCATGTTACAGCTGCCTATATATCATTTTTAACCTGATAAACTGTCCAGTGGCAATAATGGATGAGTTTGAGTCCCTCTGTTTCACACCAGTGTGTTCTACTGGTACTCCCAGCTGACAAAATTGCCTGATTACTGTTTCATGCCCATTCTTGCAGTATATAGTGGGTGTAGCATACATGTTTTCAACATATATCACATACTCAGTGACTTGATTGTAGGGGATGAGGCCAACATCAACGTACAACATGTAGGTACCATGTGCATAGATATGTGCCCACATATTCATGCACTCTTGTACTGACACTCTGTGACTTGAGACATGTTACACACATCACAAACACTAGGCATAATAGAAGTGTCACAACACACATATACATGATGGTTGTGTAGGTGGTGTTTATTTACAAGTGTAACAGTGCAAAGTATTTAAATTGTCCAGGTGTGTGAACACAACACAAGTCCAGGGTTGAGGGACACGTCATGGGACATGTTTGGGTAAAGTGTCTCTCAGTGCAGGAGTACATAAATTGCCAAATGGAAGGTTAGGGACAATATCATTTCATATCATAAAGGTCAACCGTATGTTCAGGTGGAGTGCATATCTGTCGGAGTGCCAACACTGGCATGATGTCAAGCATAGGACTAAGGAAAACACTGCCTATGTGGCATGGGCTGGTGCTACCGGGTACTCCTATGGGTGAAACTGATCTGTTCCACATCTTCATCCTCTAATGTGTGTGGTGCCTCTTCTTCCCTTGATGGTGGTTGTGGGGAGGTAGAGGTGACCACACACACCTCAGTGGTTGCAGATGTGGAGTCCCAAATCCCAGCAGCTGCCATTTGTGACACTACATATGGCTTCACCTCAGCAAGGAGGAGCTGCTGTTTTTTAAGTATAGCTACAACATCCCTGTGGTAGGCAGCCATGTCGGCCCTGAGGGAGACCAATTCCCAGTGTATGGAGTCCTTATTGTCCTCAGGCACACTGATGCCAGTTTGGGAGGGCAGTTGTTGTGGCCTCTCCCTCTTGGCATCAGCTATGTCCCTCAGACACTCCTGGACTCTACGCATTGGGGAGTGTGTGCGTCGGTTGGCTGCAGTCTGTTCTGTTGCCGTGGCCATGCACATCCACATCCCCACAAGGCTGGCTACCATTGTTTGCATCCCCACCCACACCTCCTTGGCCAGCTTCCGCTGGACTCCCACCACTGTCCTCTCAAAGCTGGTGCCTGTGTCCTCTGAGTCCTCTGCTGGGTCAGTGCTGGCAGGTCGTACATTTGGGATGCTAAGTAGGGCTTGTGGGATGTCTGCTAATTCAATATTCCTCCTTGCGATTGGAGGTGGTGTCTGCATGTTTAGAAGGACTTCTTTGAGGGTCTCTTGGCTGATAGTTGCCAGCTGGTCATCCAGGTCATCAGGTACTCCAGGACTGGCAGATCCGCAAGAGAGCCATCATCCTCTGCAATGAGATGGTGTAAAATCAGCCTGTGTTGTGGCAGTTGACAAGTCACGTCACTGACTTGATATTTGAGGCTCATTGTCATAATAGGCCCATGTTGATGTAAAAGTGGTGCAGCATGGTTCTGTGCAATAATAATCTGTGCCGCACTGCTTCACCTTGGTGACACAAGATTTCACTGTATACAAGTGTTTATGGGGAACCCCTGTGTTGTCCCCCATTCTAGTGCAAGATTCAGCTGCCAGCTTAATTGTAGGCATCTTTGTATCCATTGTGCAAGGATGTATGAGTTGAGGGGTGTGACTGTTAATGTGTGTGAAAGTGTTCCTTCATACACATTAAAAATAACCAATGGCACCTTGGCACTTCTGTGTGAGCTGTAGAATGCAGCACTCTCAGAAGAGGCAAATCGTCATTTACAGATGATTGTTTATTTGCATGGAGGAACACCTTCACGGTCTTAAACAATAATTTCTGGCATTTTGCTCTTTCTATGCATGCTGCAGAATGCAGCAGGCATAGGAATTCAGAAATCAAGGAGGTACAAATGTATTCAACCTCGTTGCACCTTGCTTAAGCCACCCCTGGGGCTGGCGTAAAAGGTTTGTCCCTACCTCAAGTTTACAATATTAAATTTATCTGAGGAAGAATTGAAATATATTGTGTGGTGCTGTGGCACACCTACAGCAACACCCATTGCACCACCTTCCACGCACTGTCATGATCAGGTGGCTACGTATTTCCCAGGAAACATAATGCCATAAAAAGTGCCTTAATGCTACCTTGTCAATACAGCGCAGTGCTTGGCGCCAATGGAGCATCACTGAAAGTGATGCTCCAGTGGCGCTAGGGGCTTATGATGCACCCATTAGGTCCAATGGATTGTTCCAGTACATAATAGCTGCAGTCTACAGTGCTATGCCCAACCTGCATGTCACATGAATGGAAGCCAAGTTGCCACAATTGTCTTCGTCATAGCTTCTAAGTGTGTTACCTATCCTTATTGTGTCTTGACGGCCTCTTATCTTGTTCTACCCTCCCTTTGCATCCATTTCCATGGTGTAGCTCACAATGTGTGTTGCTGTGCTCATGCCACAGCACTCACATGGCAATTTTCACCTGTCCCAGTCTTACATGTTTTACATATAACCATGCTTTGCTGAGACCTTGCACCACCCCGGGGATGGCATAGTCGGGCACAGTGCTCCTATTGAGATTGATGTCTCCTCAGGTTGTGATTGGTGTTTATGTGCTACTTTGCATAGCACTCATGGACCTGGCAGAGTACTGTTTCTACTCCTGTCCGAGTAGGTTGTTTACCTTAGTGAACACCTATGTCCTCCCCCTCAATGCAGCCCTCCTTGCACTATGATACATGAGTGAATCATGGTGACAATACTGCTCATGTGACAAAAGCACAGGTTCGAACCCTGGGATGGCCAATATGGGTATGAAATTTCTGCTGTGTACATCATTCTGTATGTGACAGTGCCTGAAATGTGTCTATGGACATTGCCAATTCTGAGAAGTTGTTCTCAGGTCAGGGCCTGAGGTAGGTTCATATTTTAAGTGCAACAGTCCAAGGGGCACCTGACTGCCACTGTGTAATTGTTCACCCCCTACAGCACAGGTTGTAGTGGTGGCAACTGTTGTCAATGTGTAATGCCCCATGGGCCATTGGCCTGGACATGGCAGGTTACCAGCAGCTGATAGACTAGCTATGGCATCAGTCCTCTGACACCAGACCAGTGATATGTTCAATGAAATGGTTGTTGGTGAAGTGTTGTGGTGTGCCTCTGGATGGTCCTGCACAGCCCATGTACTTGGCATGAGCATTGCAGGGCATCCCATACCTTGGCCCTTTGCACTTTCCACTGCCTGATTTGCAGGGCTGGGTGAAGCGTGTCCTGTTACAACCAATGTAGGTCACAACTGGCACTGACTCTATTTGATCCATCTATGTCTAGTTAGTATCCCACAGAGTTACCATGTGCAGACATATTACCAGCAGCCATCCCAACGTGTGACTCATACTGCCGAGTGCAGTGAGTACATTGCACTGGCAGTCTTATCAACACCGGGCTTGCCCATGCGACCATCCCTCGTCCGTTGATTTGGAATTGACGACTATTATGTGAAAGCCATAACCCATGTGTTGTATGACAGTGTGCATTTCCAAATTCCCATGTGTCTGAAATGGTTGTGTCCAAATACTTGTGGGCTCAGCATATGACTGTTGTGACCTACTGTTTGCTATCTGGTTCGTGGACTCGCGGCACCGCGTCTCTGTTGGATTGTGCGTACTCTGCGATTCTATAAGAAAATGATCTGATAGTGTGTTATACAATCACACACTAAATATTCATCGTTTTGTAGTCGATTGCGTGTGGGATACGAAATACATTAACTACTAGGATTTGGACTCGGAACAAAAGGAGTTCGGTCTACAAAATGCTTACGAGACTATTTCAATTAATAATCTAGATGACTTAAAAAGATGGTTAATCCTACTAGTCGGGAGCCTTGAAGAAGTCGTTCGGGATTTGAACAAGAATTTCCCATGACGAAACACGTGTTGGCTTGAGTTATACTTTCTTGAAGATGTTTTGGAATATTTGAAGAAAAAATTCTTCGATCTGTGAATTGAACTGGATGTTTCAACACACGAAATAAAAAATAATGGACATTTTGATTTTCTCTAGACTACTCATGTAGTTCTTTTATGTATAATCAGTGTTATTGTTAGGTGTGCCGCACATTGTATTCATGTATGTTTGGTTGTGTTTAAACCTGTAAGGGATGGGTGTGCTCCCTTGTGCGGGCACCCTTTTCTTTTTTCTTTTTTCTTATTGTATTTCTCTTTTGATATTTGAATTATTTTTGCCATTTATGATCCTGAGCGCCTGCATAACCCTAACTTTTCACCCCATGAGTTTATTAGTGTTTGCTATCTGTTGTATATATTTTGTGTATTGGCACATTGCAGTTCAGTATCAATATGTGTGGTTGAATACAACTTCAGTTTAGTTGGTCTGGGTAGTGGTATGTTACCAATGATTCCAGTACAGCCTGCTTTTCCACCAGCACCTGTTGAGTTAATTGTTCCAGGCACCCAGGGAACACCCTGACTGAGAGATGTAGGCATGGCTGCCTCATGCTGATGTGTTGTCTAAGTGTGGTGGTGCTACTGGCACATGCCAGGGTACTGTTGGGACAGTTGCAATGACTAGTGTGCTGTGAGATGCAGCACACATGCATTTGGGCAAAAAGGCAAGGCTACTACAAAATGTTACAGCAAGGCACACCACAATGTAGTTGCCCCAGGAATGGTGATGGTGGACTACCTGGTCTCTGAGGTCTTGATCATGTTAGTGGTGTTGATGTGACTACATGTAAGGGATTTAATGATATCACAACCAGTGGAACAGTGATTATACATGCCATCCATCCCATGTGCTCCATTTGTACATGTGGGTATTTAGGCCTGATGTTTTTAATATGTCCAGGTTGTGTATGTTTCAATGGTGCATGGCACACCCAAGGTGCAGGTACATGGGTAAGCTTACCTTGGCATGGTGCAAGTTACTTAATGTGCATTGTATCACTCTGCGCTCCTTTGACATACATTGTGTGAGTCCTATGAGCCTCTCCCTTATTGCACTCTCACTTAAGTATATATTTCCCCATGCAACTTAGGCTGCATTCGCAGCGTTTCCTGGTATTCTACACTGTCCTGTCCTTGTATCCCTGTCACACTTTCTTCCGGAGTGACTGCTGCAACCATCTCCTCCATCTTATACATGTCTTCTTGCGGTGCTGGACTCCCACCTCCACTTTGCATTGCTGCCTTCCTGTTCCGTGCCATTTTTTCCTTGGCCCTTCTCTTGCAGTCATGCCAATGTTTCTTGCACTCAGTCACAGTTCTCCTAACCTCTGCCACACTGTTGATCTTATCCGCAACCTGCTGCTATATTGCCTCTCTCCTTCCAATTAGCAATTTGGAGGTGACAAAGAGTTGATTTTGATGCTCTGTCACCTTTCTCACCAGTATTTCATGCTCTTCTGCGCTGAAATGACACTTCCTCTTTTTCCTCTCCCTCCCCTGGGTCTTGTCTGTGTCATCCTGGCTGGTTCTTGGTTGATTGGGGTCTCTCCTGGCTTCTAGGATCTATTTTGGGGCTACTTTGCACAGTTTGCTCCGTTAAAGTCTATTTTTGATGCTATTGCTGGCAAAAATGGTGCATTTCTGCTGTGCGACGTATTTCCATGTCATAAACCGGATTAGAGTCATTTTTCCTCCATTAATGTCATTTTGCCTTACGACAAGGTGCAATGGTTAAAGCAGAAAAAAATTATTCTAAACATTTTTTAGCACCACCCAGCGTCAAAGTATAAATTTGGCGCCCGAGTGGCGTTAAAAAACGGCACTAGTCAGCGCTAACCTTTTTTGTCAAAAGTCAAAAAGTATAAATCAGAGCCTAGCTCTTTTAAAACTTACCTGACATCTAGTAGTTCTTGCAAAAGCTCTGCTTTGTCATCTGTGCGGCCTTGCTATGCTATTGACTGCTATTATCCACACTGCTGTCGCGATCAAAGGTTCCCCAACATTGTTGGTCGATGATATAGCCACAGTTGCGCTTGCTGGTCTAATGGCGACATCAGTCTATGGGACACTCCATTTTCTTGTGTAGCCTACATTCCGTGGAGCAGGATGATTCATTCAACAGTGTTCCAAAGCCCTCAAACACCCAGAGGAGATCAGCATCTCCAAAGTATTCTGTGGGTGCGAGCATAACGAGCATAACGAGCATAACGTCTGCATTATGTTGACTGTGGACATTTTGAGTTGGGTTATTCACCAATATATCCTGTCGATGCAATCATAACATTGTCTGTGATACGTTGACAGTGGGCTTTTTCATTTGGGCAGTTTTCTTTTATTAAGTGTTTGAACTATGTTGAAGCATAGAAAATACTTTCACAGCGATTACTGACATTCAGGGAAGAGCAGGACTGTCTACCTCTTTCCTTTGTCAGTTTGTACAAATTATTATCTTTGAATTGGAAAAAGCATACTTTATAGCAGTAACATTAGCCACCATGACTGGAGTTTTCAGTCTTGTGGGTAAACCTTAAGACATGGATGTAATTTCTTGTTACAGGAATTAGTCAGATGCCTCATCCGGCACTGGTGTTTCAAAGAAATAGTGGGTATCTGTTCAGACATTACTGTTCATGTCAGATTTGTCTTCTATGTTAGAGACAAGATTTTTATGGTCAATTTATAGTTACATTTGGTTTACTAAACAATCTTTAATCACATTTTTAGATTTAAGAATCTTTACCATTTTAGCTCTTAAACAATTGATGTAGGGTGACAAGTGAAGCATTTTTCTTTCAAAACCCTGTCTATTTTCATTCAGCATTTGGTGTGGGATGGCAAAGAAAACATTTTACTGGAAAAGACTTGTGTACATTTCTTTAATAACAGTCATGCAAAATATTATGCCACCACCTTTTCTCCTTTCTTTTCCATGTTAGCCAACTTTCAAGTGGTCCAAATGGAAAAAAGTGTTTGCTTATTAGGCTCTTGTCTGTGCAACATCTTTGGTGTGCTGAAAGAAAAACATCTTTGCTTCTCCACTGTCAAGGCCCAGAAGGACAAGAGTTGTTCGAACATCTTCCATGAATTGAGGATGGTGAAGCAGAAGGTTTGAATGAGTTTGGTATTTGCATAAAAACAAACTTTACCAACACTACCTTCCCTACCTTCCCAAAGTGAGTACAATCCTGGAATGGTACCACTTTGATAAGAGAGTTCAGAAACCTCACAAATGCGTAGAAAAATGTATTACTGTTTTACATAAGTTGGGGTCCAATTTCAAATTTGAAGGCAGTCTAGAAGAATGCACCCATGGCCAATTCATGTTCGGTTGGAACATTGAAAGGGTCAAGGATAAGTTGTGGCAAAAAGATGATGCAACATTGGATGAAGTGTTGCTGATTGCTAAGAAGATTGAACATTCCTTGGCCTGCGTTGATGTTATTAAAAGGGATCATAATCTTGCACCCCTATAGAAAGTACACTCTGTGAGCAAAACACAAGTGAAACATACAGACAGTTAACTTGTGAGTAAAGCTTTCAGTGGGAAGGGTTTTAGATGTGGTGCTACAGGACATTTAGCTAATGACAAAGGTTGTCCTGCCTTATTAGCCAAGTGTCTTTTATGTGACAAAATCAGGCATTTTGGGAAAAATTGCAGCTCCCAAAACAAGAATAAGATTAAAAAAGAAGAAGAAGTTTTTTTAGACAGTTAGGACATGTATGATTATGATGAGTCACACTGTGGTGAATTAGTACTCCAAGTTGAACAAAAAAAAGCAAGGGACCCATTGATAGAGTCCAGGTGAATGGACAATTTATTGACATGCTATTTGATTCTGGTGTAAAAACCAGATATAAGACCCCTAGCCTATGAAGTTCAGCCCATAAAATTGCTTGGGTACTTTATAGCTGTCTTGTAATACCTGGGTCGCCTCACAGCTGCCAACCAAGTATTATCTTAAAACATATGCATACTGCTGTAGAGTCAGTTCTTGACAATGTCTCACCCAAGCATGGCAAATCTGATCTTAAGTATGACAAGTGTGAAAATGGTACTCCCAGTAGTTTGTGTCAACAGTTTAAGGAAGTGTTTAAAGAGAAGCATTGGGATGTTTGTCAAATTATTCACACAAGATTGTACATAAAGAAAATGCTGTCCCTGTGGTGTGTAAAGAACGTGGAGTACCTTTAGTCTGGAGATAAACCATGCTGACTGAACTTAACAAATTCGAAACAGAAGGGGTTATTGTTAATATTAAAGCTACTGAATGGCTTGTCCTAGTAGTGCTTGCTTGCAAACTGTCACAAGAAGTACAGTTATATGTCAATTTGAAAGGACTACATAGATCTGTAGAAGTGGATAGACATTTTCAGAAATTACCCAGTTAGAGGGAGAAACAGTTTTCTCTATCTTGGATCTAAAGGGAGCATATGATCAGATGCTTTTAGTTGTTGATTCCAATGATCTCACACCCTTTATTATGCCATCTGAAGTTTTTTGGGGAAATAAACCTTATGGTAAGTGCAGATCATAAGCCACTTAAAGATGTGTTTTTTAAGGAAAGTTTAGATGCCATATGAAGTCATATTTTCAAGTGGGTTGTAGCTCTACAAGACTATGATTTCAAAGCTGAATACATCCCAGGTGTAGAAAACAGATGTATTGATTGTTTGTCAAGTTTGGTCCCTGATTCCTTTGATTCTTCATCTGTGGGGAGGTCGATTCTTGGGATTTAGTTGAGTACAAAGTCTGTGAAATCACTTATGACATCATCACTGAGTTTGAATAGAAATCTATTTTGAATGAGGACATAGTTTTAATGGAAGTAACCAAGTTGGTCAACAAAGGGTAAATATAAAAAAAACAGGTGTGTGTGAGGATGGACTTACATTTTGGAATATGAGAGACAAACCTTCTGAGTGTTTAAGACATGTTGTGGAGAGGTACTAGATTGAGTCCTCCCAGTAAGGTCAGATGTTAAATTGTTCAGTTGTGTCACCAAGGTCTCCAGGCAATGTCAAAGACCAAATGGAGGATCAGATTACATTTCTGGGGGACAAGAATTGACACCCAAGTTGAGTGTATTTTCATGGATTGCATGGAGTGCTGTCCTAACAACAAGATTTGTAAAGCCAGTATTAAACCTATGTTTGTGAGTGTGGCCCCTGTGTGTGGCAAGAGGTAGCTTTAAACATTCTAGGGGCAATTACAGGCAGAGCTGGTCAATTGTATGTGCTTGTTCTGATGGATATATTTTCACCTGAGCCAGAAATGTGGATCACACTGAACGTTGAGTACAGCAGTGTGATTGCCTTCCTCAATGATATTTTTAACAGGGAGGGCTTTCCAGAATGTATTTTGGCTGACAAAGGTGTTCAGTTCGTTTCTAAGGGGTATCAAACATAAAAAATGCTTTCTTTATTATACTGAAGCCAATTCGATGTTGGAGAGGTTTAACAGAGTTTTGAAGGAGTATAACAAGGATTGGAAGAAAGACATAATTGAAAGAGTTTAAGTTTATCGTTTAACCCCACACTCAGTCACAGGTAAGGTACCTTTCGAGCTGCTTAAAGGCAGGAAGCTGAACACATTGGTAAAACCTTCCTGGATGAAGTATAAGGTATCCATTGAGGTGTTGCTTGATAAAATGATTGGGACAAAATCTACAAGGGAATGAAACAAAATCTCGATGAGAGGAAGGCTGTACATCAAACAAGGTAAACGTAGGTGACATGGTGAGAGTGAGACTTCCACTGAAAAAGTGGGGTGTCAAAGTTTTCCTCTCCCTTTTTAGTTACCAATGTGTTTCCCAATTCAGTTAAACTTGATGACCACTGCATTTGGAATCTAAACATGACTGTTGTGGTGTACTGTTGTCCAGTCAAGACAAAGGTACAGTCAGATGAGAGTTATAATGGTGTACCAAGACACAGCAGATGGATTGTAAATCCACCTAAATAAATGAAAGATTATGGACTTAATTTAGATCTTGGTGGAAGGGGTTTCTCTGTCACAAATGTGACCAATATCCCGTCTGCCATATTATGATTCCATTATATCCTATGGAGATTGCAATACAGTGGATGAAATAACCATTGTGTTTATGACAGAGTAACCCTTCTGCCAAGATCCAAATCAGGCCCTATGCTATGACTGCATAGTATCTTCACATAGTTACATGTTATGAATTTCTCACAATGTTTATCACATTAGTAAGTCTATTTATTGAATCGTTTTTCACTTATTTTTCTTGTACTCCCATCTTATACTAAAAAAGTTCATGTTTTGTAAAAGGGGGAGATGTATCTTCATGCTTATGCATATTGATAGATAGGGCTCATTATTAGAATGTCCATGAAGTTTCTTAGAATGTTTTTGAGAGAACCATTTATCTGTTGGTCTCTTGCTGATGTGGTGGCAGGACATTTCCTTTGATCAGCTGTACTTCAAATACAGTTACCTGGTGGACTTCACAGCGTGTGTATGACCCACTTTGTCACAGGTAGTCTGATGGGACAACATCAGAAGTGAGCCGCCTGCAGGCACATCTGCAAATCCATGTCCATAGATTGTACCAACTGCATTGAAAGAAAGATATTGCGTGCACCCGCAACAGAGCACCAGACACCGGAACACATGCTGCACACAATAGAATCAAACTGTTCGAAAAGGCAGAGAAAAGTTTTCATTAAGGTCCTCTAGCAAAGACACTCCAAAGTATTGCATCTTGTATTCACAACACAGCTGGGAATGCCATAATTCCAACACCATTTGGCACCGAGGTGGGACATCCATTGCAAAGCAACAAAATTAAAACCAAAATATCACCAATCAGGAACACCACAAGTGGTATGCTTCCAAATACACTCCACAACAAAGAGTCTATAAAAGATGGTGCCACTCTGAAAACATTCTGAAACGTGCTGAAAAAGCCAGACTCAAATGCTTTTAAAAAGTGTACCACACCCACGGTTTGCCGAAGATGGCTTTGGCCCACCCTCCTCCACAGCTCCAAGCCATCCTGGCACACAATGCAGGAAATCTCCTACTGTTTACAACAGATGTATTTCCTTCTTTATTTTTAGCTTTGCGAGCTGGGGAAGAGATTTCTTCAGTGGCCCAAGGCATGGCATGCTGATATCATTACTTTCAAAGTGAAAGTGAAAGTGAAATGGGCCAATCGGCTCATTTTACTTTCACTGTTTTGGTGCTCAGGGGCATATCTAGGCCCCCGAGCACTGAAGCACAGAGGACAGGTATCGTTTGCAAGGGGAGAATCTCCCCTTTCCCTAGTGGATCTCTACTTGAGGATCTCAACAGGAGGGTGATCCCCAAGCAGGGATCCACCCACTAGACACCAGGAAGGGGGGAGCAGCCTCTCTGTGAAGGGCTTGCTTTCACGCCTGAAAATTCAAATATTATAGTCTTTCTGCCTCTCCAGGGAATTACCACACCTGTCCCCTTTTCCTTGCTGCCTGGTAGGACAGAAAACTGACTAGACACCTGGGATTACTTTTTCTAATGGTAGTGGTGGTGGCTTCCTAGCATGGGCATGCCTCCATCCACATACAAATGGAAAAGGTTTTTCTGCCTCACAGGGGTTAGATGGTGCAATTACCTCATCTGCCCCTAGGGAAGCAGAATGCCTACTAGACAACAGGGATTACTTTTTTAATTGGAAGGTGGGGGCTGCCCAGCATGGGCATGGGCGTTATGGCACCCACAACAAAAATGGAGAAAACAATCTTTATGTTCTTTAGGGGCAGATGTTGTAATTACCCCCAATCTGCCCCCGGCAGGACAGAAAGCCCAAAGTGTAGCAGCAATATATATTTTTGATAAAATATTTCCCAGCCTAACATCAGGCAACACCCTCACCCCTAAAACCTCAACAGTCTTTCTACTCCCCATCGGACTAAAGTATCTCATCCCAATAGCAAGCAAGAGGACATTTCATTCTTTTGTGGGTTGTCTTTAGAAATGTGCCAGGGGAGTTTGGCTAACTCCTAGTATCATCCCACTTGCAATGATGAAAATCTGTAATTTTAGGGCTTGAGTAGGCTGCAACCTGGATAAACCTACCAGACAGGTCTGAAAGCTACACATATGGGGAAGTCCAGGGTGGTGTGCTGTGCATGCATCCCAAACCATTTTCTCACCCCCAATGCCATGCAACTTTCAAACATTCACTAAAAACACACATCTTCATCACAGTTCTATGATGGAAACTTCCAGACTCTGCAGTTATCCACAGAATTCTTGCCACCCAGCATTGCCCCACGTGCATTGATCAAAATGCTGTACCACTTGTGTTGTTGGGCCTACTGCCAGGAACATATCCAACCAAGGTCAAGAGGAGTCCCCACACAGGTGGTTCCATTGTGTTTTTAGTCAAAGTTTGAGGTTTGCAAGGGATGCAGTGTTAAACAACACTGGTGAGAGCCTTGCAAGTCACCCCACCCTGACTTCCCCTAAGTATCTAGTTTTCCAAAATGTGTTGGTTTGCTAGGTCTCCCTAGGTGTTGGCTGAGCTATGGCCCAAAATCCACAGCTAAGCACATTGGAAATAAAGGGTGGGTTTTGATCGGACAATATTAACATGCTCATGTTGCATTTTGGGGCTTTTCCTGACACAGGTATTAGCCCTACCCACACAAGTGTAGTACCAATTTTCTTTAGAGACATAGCGGAACAAAGATTAGTAGAACAAGTATTATTATCAATTACATTTTTCTGCATTTGTACCCTCCAAGTGTAAGTTAGTGAGTAGGAAAGAAGACATTTTGATAAATGCCCTCTAATTCACATGCTAGTATGGGTAGTCACAGATTCTGAGGTGTGCAAATAGCTACTGCTTGTAAACTCCACACCTTGTACCCTTTTCAATAATATATAGTCTTCCTTGATACCTATATTTTACCATATAAATTGCTCCATACCTGGTGCACAATGATGGGAAGGTGGTGGTTTTATCACTGCAAACATTTTGTTGATGCCATTTGTAGAAAAAAACATTTTCTTCTGCAGCATTTATTTCCAATTTTTTCCCCCAAAAACTAAATGTCCCTATAGTTTGGCTATTTTCTTGATCCCCTTCAGGGGAATCTACAAATCCTAGGTAGCTTTAGACTCCCCAGGATGTTGGGAAAAAAATGGTGTGGATAGCTTATGTGGGAAAAAAGTTATGGAGACCTAAGTGCTATCTACCCCAAATCGCCAAAAAAGGCTTAGCATTGGGTGGGAGAAAGGCCTAGCAGCAGAAGTGTTAAATGTGCAATGCACAAGTCCATCAAAATGTTGTGGAAAGTATGTGGTTAAAGGGCAATTGTAGTTCAGAGGACAACCTAGCAACTTGAAGTTCAAATGTTTCACAGGCAGATGAAAGCGCCACATTTCTCTGACACAATGTGGCCTTTAGTCTGCTTAGAGCGCCAAAATTAACATTAAAGTCAAAATGGAAGGCCACAAACTGACCACTCTAATCTCATACACTGAAGGAAAGAGTACTTTGTTACAGCAGGTCACCATTTGAGAGACCAAAACCACATAGAGGATAACTGCTCACAACAGATGTGATTGTTAAACATCAAATAACATCCATTCGAAAGCAACTGAAATACTGGATTCAAGGAAACTGATAATCTCTTCAAGTAACATGCCGGATTGGTATTGGGGCATTACTCAGCCCGTGCAATGTCACATGTTTACAAGCCATGGAGTGATGTAACAAAGTCTTTCACATTCATTTTTTGGCTGAGAAAAACCTCTCTTTCCCAACTCACAGATTTGTAATCGAACGGTAGTAACTGAAACTAGTGAATGAAGCTAACTCTCCAAACCTTCACAGCTGCCTACTGGAAAATGTTTCATACGTTGTGAACTGGAACATTGAACTTGGCAGTGAGATAATTCCATGAGTTAGCCATCCTGCTGGAGTCTCAGCCACTGTGAAAGGCAATTTTTCTAATCTTTCAATATTCAGCATTGTATAAGTAGCATCTTTATTGCCATTATTCGTTGTTTGCAATGTTTAATTCAAAAGAATTAAAAGAAAAAAAACCAAATCTGTTACATTTATGTGCTTCCAGAGCACAGAGTTTGAATTTAAATCCTGCAGTGTCCAGGTCAACTGCATAATTGATCTAAGCTGACGTTGCTTGTTTTGTAAAGCATGTCATTCTGTATAATGTCAACTGTAGATGATACAATGCTCATCAATGTGTAAATACAAGTGGACAACATATTCTTTTAATTATCAACAACAACCAATGCTTTTTCCAAATTAGCCAGATCAATGTGCCTTAAACAAGCAGCAGCTTCATTTAACAACTCTTCGAATTTTCATTATAAATAGCATAAACGAACTTTTTGGAACTTGGTGACCAAAACCTAACAAGAACTACTAGGTGTAGCTGCAGGCGTAGGGACATGAGAGGACTGGGAGCTAGAGGTACTGGGCTGGGGGAAAGGGATCTTTCTCTTACGGGCCGGATGGGGGAGGAGGAAATAGGTCAAGGCAGGAAAGGAAAAGTTTCTTAGGATCAATGGGGTGGGTTGTGGGAGGAGGTTTGGGAGTGGAGGTAGAGGGAGTGGTTGTAGGAGGAATTGGTGTGCTGGACTTGGGTGAAGGTGCATGGACAGTTGCGTGTGTGAGGTGGATGGCTGTTAGGTGTCTGAGTGTGAGAATTTATGTGTTATTGGAGGGGGCAGACAGGGTGGCAGAGGATAAACAGGGCGTATGTATATATGTTGCGGTAGTGTCTGCAAGTTAAGTCGTTGTGCTGCATGAGGTTGTGATGGTGGTGGTGGTGACTGCACATGTGGTGTATGGGGTGCTAGTCTGCATGTCTGCTGTTGTGGTGACTGTGGGCAAGTCTGTACAGGTGAAAGGACCTGGGACTGATGATGCAGTGCATGCAGGTAGGAGTGTTCATGTGACTGTGTGGTAGGAGGAGGGGGAGGCAGTGAAGGAAGTGGCTGTTGTTGTATGTACATCTGTGTGTTGGCTGTGAGTGTGTGCTGGTGGAGTGAAGTGTGGTGCCTGTGTTGTGGGTGCATGCTTGTCAGATTGTGTGTGTGATGGGCTGGGGAGAGGGCTTTGGGACTGGGAACAGGTAGCTGGAGAGGGGACGGAAGAACCAGGGATACTGGCTGCTGTCAGAGAGGGGGCCTGAGCCTGAAACTATCTCTGTAGGGCAGCCAAGCCACTGTGAATGCCCTGCAGGCAGGCCCCTGTATGGCATTTACTATGGTTGACTGCCCTACAGAGATGGATCTCAGGAGGTCAATAGCTGCCTCAGGGAGGGCAGCAGGGCTGACTGGGGCAGGGCCTAAGGTGCCTGGGGTGAAGGAGACACCCACTCTCCTGGGTGAGAGGGCATTGGCAAATGGGCAGGGGTTACAGGGAGGGTGGTGCTGGTACGGGGGATCTTGTGACTGGGGTGGTCCCAGAGGGATCCATCACCACCAGGGAGCTTCCATCGGAGGATGAATCAGAGTCAGATGTAGTTTCTCCTGTCTCCCCCGTGGTACTCCCCTGGCCCTCCAACCAACTGGTCCCCTCGGCGTCGGTGGATTCTGCCTTCTGGGTCCCATGGGCTGTAGCTCCCCTACTTACTGATGCCCCTGCTCCTTTGCCAGATGATGCTAATGCACACAAGGACTGGATGAGAAAAGGAGAGAGGGTGGGGGAGAAAGAAAGGGAGCACATGGTCAGTCACAGCACCAACAGCACATATGACATACACTTCGCAATCACTCACTGGGAGTAACACTGTGCAGTATGGACCACAATGACAAACCATTACTTGGGTACAACAGCAGTAAGGAGCCCAAACGCTACCATCTGCACACCTACTGGGACTCACTAAGCCATGTCTGCCATGGTATGCTAGCTACTTACCAATACCAAATATACATATCTCCCTACATTGCTAAGCAGGACCACACAATAATAGCTAAAGTGGCATATTGGGGAATCCACTGAACCTTGCAGCAAAAACAAAATACTACACAGTCTGTACTCACCCCCTTGTGGCTGCTGTGCTGCCCTCAAGCTCCCATCCAACTCAGGATTGGCCACTGCCAGCATGCATGCCGTTAGAGGGGTCAGGTTCCGACAGGCACCCCTAGGCTGTCCCCAGCTGGGCCTCCGTGCTCTTTTCCAGGCCCAGCATCTCAGGACCTTTTCCTGCAGTGAGTACTCTGCCGTCTATGGACCCCCACGGTCTGTACGTCCTTGGCGATGGCACGCCATAACCTTTTCTTCTGATGGGCGCTGACCTGCAGAGGCGATTAAGACAGAAGGACACCATGAACTCAACATTCCATACTGTAACACAAATGGCTTACATACTGCATAGAACCCACATTTAGCACATATATGACCCGTACCTCTGCATACATGTTGCATGCAGCCAAAGCCCTCCCAAATGGCACACTGCCAGCACACACATACATCTTCATGCAGTCATTTTGCATCCATCGTACCTATGATATACTCACCTGTTGGTATGGAAGCCCATACAACTGCCCATACAGGGTTTGGACCCCATCCACAGGCTCCTCCAACTCCCCGGATGTGAAGGCTGGGGTCCTTTCCCCTGTAGCACAGGCCATCGCAGGTTCCAGACACAGGATACAGTAGCACACGCAGTGGAGATGTTGAACCAGAGAAAGTCATGAATCAAGTGAAGTGGTACAGAGAAAATGGCGGTCACGTCCGCAGCAGTGAACACCGTCATCACCGGTGATGATCATCATTGGTTCCTGTACTCGATAGAGCTCCATGTTGGTCAATGAGAAGTTGCATAGCAGTGCAGACCGCCTTCCGCCATGATGCCAAACGCTAGCAGAGTGAGGTCACTTCCACCTGCCCCTGCATACAGGACAGGCCGTTGTCATTTCCTTAAGCTGGTACTCATGTTGGACAAATGTATGTGCATCATAGGTATCAATTGTATACGCCAAGACAATTCCAGTCTTCTACATACATACATGCTCTGTATACTGTTATATTGTATGTCCATACTTCCTGTAGTCATACACATCTCATGCTTGGTTTAATTAGATACCAACCACTGCGGAAGAGGAGGCAAGCACCCGTGTACCGACCCGTAGTGGACTTGGCTACACTGGAGGACAGGACATCATACTCATCTATCGTCTGGACAGGGCCACAATTACTGAGCTATGTCAACAATTGGAGCATATCTGATTCCTGCTATCCGTAGCACTACAGCAATTCCTCCTGTAGTACAGGTACTGTCAGTGCTCCACTTCCTGGCAAGTGGTTAATTCCAGGTGACAGTGGGCGTGGCTGCAGAAATGTCACAGACAATGTTTTCGATTGTGCTTGGAAGGGTGGTGGCTGTCTTGCTCAAATACCTGAGCATCTGCATCTCATTTCCCCAGAGTGAAGATTTGCCCACTGTGAAGGCTGGATTCTACGCAATGGTACACACACCACATGTGATTGGGGCCATTGACGGGACCCATATTGCCTTGGTCCCTCCTAGGGCAAATGAGCAGGTCTACAGGAATAGAAAGTGTTACCACTCTCTAAATGTCCAAATGGTGTGCCTTGCTGATCAATACATCTCCCACGTCACTGCCAAGTTTCCTGGATCTGTGCATGGTGCCTATGTATTGAAGAATAGCAGGGTCCCACAGGTGATGGCACACCTACAGAGGCAAAGAGTGGGGCTCAAAGTTGAGCTTGAATCTTCACACAGTGTATGTCAGTGTGGCCGGGTGGCGCAATGAGGACACATAGTCAGTGGTTGAATACTACAGTGAGTTTTTATTTACAGTTAAAGATATAAGTCCAGTACTGTTATGTTTCCTGTATCTATGATATCTGTTTCCATATTTCTTCTCCTTGTCTTCCGGTTTCAGGGCTCTCAGGAGACACATGTGGGAAAAACAAGATAAAGAACCGGTAAGTAGGCTGCCCTTAGTTACAGGTTTTATCTTTTCTTCTTATTTCCTGTCCTTCCTTCTCCTTATCCCCTTCTGTCTTCTCTCTGACTTTTTCTCTATCTCTGACTTTTGTCAAATGTTGGTGGCTTCCCTCTTTTCTTAGGTTCTCCCCTCTGTATTCTGCTTACTTGTTGTTCCTTTTCCTCTTGCTAGGGGTCTTTCTGTTTTCCTGGGTTTTACCTTTTCTTTTCTTGCTACTATTGCTTGCCTCCTGTTTCACTTTCTACTTCTTTCGACGTTCTCGGGGTCTTGTTTCCTCCCTCTCATTCCCTTCTGTTGTTCCCTTGTTTTGTACTGTCCCCTCACCCCAAATCCCATTTGTTACACCCTTCTCTGTACTGCCCCTCCACCAAAATACCCACCTGTCCTTTCCTTTTGCAGTGCTGTCCACTTCGCTCCAAATACCCACAAACAAACCAAAAAGGCACAATGACCCAAACAAACACTGTAGCGTTGTAGTCCCTTCCCGTCCACCCCTTCCTTTCTCCAGCTTAGGTTTGCCACCCACCTGGGAAAGCCACGCTTTTCCCTAAGCATGACCGGAATACTCGCTGGGCGCCTCCCGCGCTGCTGGTGCTGGTCTCTGGATCCCCGTGTTGTGCTTTGGCTCCTCCGTCATCTGTGGCGTCTCCTTGGCTCCCGGTGAGTCTCTCCACTGTGCTGCTGCTCCTCTTTCATCCATGGCGTCTCCTCGGCTCCCGGTGAGGCTCTCCATTGTGCTGTTGCTCCTCTTCCTCCGCTCTTCCTCCTCCAACTCCGGCTTTAACTGTTGAATGCTGCAAAGCCGCTGACTCTACCCTTCCGCTCTCAGATGTACTAGGGAATTGGATGGCGCACAGTCCCCTTCTGGGTCGGGAGCGGCAGGGTCGTACAGGTCCAAGGAATCGGGCGGGTCTGTTGCTGTTCCCAATGGCCCATTACAGTCAGTATATGCTAACTGGAGTTGTACTCCATGCTATTGTACATGAGTACTGTGTGTCCCTCACTACTTCCAGGTGACTCAAGATACCCAAAATTGTCCTGGCTGTTGACCCCGGGGAGGAATCCCAGAACAGGGGCAGAAAATCGGAAGAATGAAGGACATGGCCGTACCAGGAGGGCTGTTGAACACACATTTGGTCTACTGAAAGCCAGATTCTGGTGCCTCCATTTAACAGATGGAACCCTATACTATGCCCCTAAGAAGGTCTGCCAGATAGTGGTGGCTTGCTGCATGCTGCACAATTTGGCCCTCAGATGCCATGTGCCCTACCTTCAGGAGGAGGGTGGAGACAATGCACCTGTGGCAGCAGAGGGCACTGAAGACAGTGATGGGGAGGAGGAGGATGTGGACAATAGGTTACATGTTTTACAGCAGTACTACCAATGACAGTCAGGTAAGACTGTAATTCTGTTCTTATCTCCATTTAAGTTAAGTGCTATGTGCCAGCTGTGTAGTGCCAACCACTACTTTTTCATTTCAATTGACTGTCACTTATGACTTCCCTTTTTGCAGAAATTGGTGTGGTCACAACTGTGTACTGATGTGATGACTGCAGACTGCTTAAACACATGTGTTGGGTGTATTCACACCTTATAGGACATTTGAACAGGATACTACAGTCCAATACTTTGCAAATGTATGGAAATGTGTGAGTGCCTCCTGGGCAGTCAATTCCATGGGCCTGGCCTCCCCTGGTGCACAGATGACGTCCCCCTGTCCTTGGTCCCATTGCCTGTGTCCCCTGAATGGTGTGCCCACTCCCACTTACACCAGGACCTTTACCGTCTTGCCTGTGTGGTGTCGACTCGGGTCCCTGTACAGGTGGGCACACTATTGATTGAAGTGTCCTGGGGACAGGGGTTTGGGGATGTTGGCTGGCTGCTGTGGTGTTGGGGTCAGAGGGGGGGCTGTGGTGGACTAGCTGAGGGATGTGGAAGCCGACTGACCTGTGGTCCCAGATGGGCCAGGGAGTTCATCCACCTCAGGACATCCAGAGTTGCTGTCATCACTGAGGGCATCTTCTGTTAAAGGGCTGGGTTGCCAAGGCACCTGCTCACCGCTGAAATTGGCTGGGGCACCAGTGGAGATATAAGTGATGTGTTAAGGTCATTGTCTGTCACATATTCTGCATTTCTGGCTTTCACTATGGGTTTGGTGTTGTCCTCCCACCTTTGGTTAGTGTGTGGTGAGGGATTGTGGGATTGATAGAGCTACATGCTGTCCATGCACTGCTGTTGTGTGTGCATGGAGACCTGGGAGGGGTGTGCTTGCAGTGGGTAGGGCATGCAGGGGTACACAATTTTGGGTGGTCATTGGGGTGGTGCACTGTATGGGATAGAGTGGGGTGTAGGGAGTCAGGGTAAAGGGGTGACATGCCATGCAGGCATCGGTGGAGGTAGGTTGGTAATGGTAACTTACCAGTGTTCAGCTCTCCAGCGACTGCCTGTCCTCATGATGGTGACCTGGTGCCTTCATGCAATGGAACACACCTTCCCCTGTCATCCCTTAGGGGTGTGGATATTGTCCCATGGAGTTCACCCTGTCCACGATCCTCCATCATAGCTCCATCTTCCTGGAAATGGAGATTTGCTGGACTTGTGCACCAAACAGCTGTGGTTCTACCCTGATGATTTCTTTCACCATCACCCACAACTCCTGATGAGTAAAACAGGGGTTCTTTTGTGGGGACATGCCCATTGTGTGGTGTGTGTGTTGTGCAGAGGGTGTTCGGTGTTGAGGTAGGGTGTGTGGTGAGTGATGCGTGATGGGTGTATAGGTAGGTGTAGTGTGTGTGAGCAGTTCTTTAAGGGTTTGGCCTGGCAAGGTGTAGCAGTCTTTTCATGTTTGCAGAGGATTGTGAGTAATGTGGGGGGTGTTTTATAGTGATGGTCATCGGTGTGTAGGGTGTGTGTATATCTGTCAGGTGTGAGTTTTTTGATCTGGACAATGCTGGCTTCAAGTGGTGTTGGGTTACCAATTCTGCCGTGTTGATGTCCACCGCCAAGGGCTGACCGACGTTGAATGTCCGCTGTGGTGATTCGTGGGTCATAATTTGGAGGGTGGTGTATTGCTGGCATAGCAGGGAGGGTGGTGCGTCCTACAGTTTTTTGCCTTCGTTGGGTAGGGGCAGGCTTGTGGTTGTGGCTGATTTCTGTCGGTTTTGTGTTTGTATGTCATAATTTTGCAGGCGGATTACCGCCTCCACGTCGGTCTGCTGGCAGCCGTCTCCACAGCGGTCTTCAGAAAAGACTGCCAATGTCATGATGAGGGCTGCAGTCTATTTCATTAGTCACCAGGTCAATGACCCATTGCATCCATCTAGGCCGCGGTCATTATGACCCACAGCTCGGAATCCGCCAAAATCCAGACACCCACAAAAGTCCGCCACACCAAAGGTCAGTGATAAACTGGTGATAACAAAACCTCCACTGTCACGCCAACAGGAATACGCCTACGCTATCATGACCCACGAATCCATGCGGCGGTATTTCAACCACGGTATTCCATTGGCGGTACACACCGCCACTGCTCAAAATACACACACATTTACAAAACACAACCACATTGGACAATTCCAAATACACACACCTGATACACATACACACACCACTCCCACACATCCAATACAATTTAAAACACACACCCACATCACCCACAAACCCTTAAGACCACAATTGCGACTGAGGGCCAGAGAGAGACACCACCATCTACAAACTAGTATTCACAGGCACTCAACACCATCACTCACACAACATCCACACACCTCACACAACACACCTCTAAATATCACCCCCCACATCACAACACACAGCACCCTACACATCACCCACACCACCCCATGGCACCGCAAAGACACCCCAGGTACTCTGAGGAGGAGCTCAGGGTCATGGTGGAGGAAATCATCCGGGTAGAGCCACAGCTATTCGGATCACAGGTGCAGCACACCACCATAGCTAGGAAGATGGAGCTATGGCAAAGAATCGTGGACAGGGTCAACGCAGTGGGACAGCACCCAAGAACTAGGGATGACATCAGGAAGAGGTGGAACGACCTACGAGGGAAGGTACATTCCGTGGTCTCAAGACACCACATCGCGGTTCAGAGGACTGGCGGCGGACCCCCACCGCCTCCCCCACAACTAAAAACATCGGAGGAGCAGGTCTTGGCTATACTGCATCCTGAGGGCCTCGCAGGAGTAGCTGGAGGAATGAACTCTGGTAAGTCACTCGTCACTACTTTCACCCCCCCTACCTGCATGCCATCACATACCCCCACCCTCGCCCCAATCACTCCAACTCCTCACAGATGTCCCAATATCACAAACCACACATCCCAAACACAAGCCCTGCATGTAACACCAAAGCAGGGACACCCATCACCAAAGCATGTCCACTGCACATACCCATATACCCCCCTAAAGCATTATCATACAAGGTCCTACACAGGAATGCAAGCG
Source organism: Pleurodeles waltl (assembly GCF_031143425.1). Classification (NCBI taxonomy): domain Eukaryota; kingdom Metazoa; phylum Chordata; class Amphibia; order Caudata; family Salamandridae; genus Pleurodeles; species Pleurodeles waltl. Next base: position 580,556,433 of record NC_090443.1, on the reverse strand, counting down.
CTGGGGTACACGGTCACCCACCCATTGCACACCATGGCACACACAGATGCAATAATCATGACTTTAAACCCCTGCAGGACCCCTACCCAATGTCACCGGACAGGAGGGTCCAGACATGTCCACTCCCCCCACAGAAGAGGCCCACAGTGATGACAGCAGCTCTGTCCAACTTGATCAAGATGACCAGCCCGGCCCATCTGGGACCTCGAGTTAGTCGGTTCCCCTCACACTGGCACAGGCCACTACAGAGCTTGCCCCCTCTGGAAACACCAGTGCAGCACCCACCCAGCGGGCCCATACCTCTGTCCCCAGGACACGTCAGTCAGCAGTGTGTCCACCACTACAGGGAACCCAGGCTAACCCACCACCCCAACAACACCAGGGACCTGAGGTAGTGGTAGTGGGCACACAGTTCAGTGGACAGAGGCCCAGGAACACAGGGCAACTGGGAGGGTTGCTGTGCGACAGGGGGAGGACAGGCCAGGGAACCCACTCTCCACGAGGCCCTCTCCAACATCATGGTAGCCTACCACCATTCCCAGGAGACGATGGCAATGGTCCTGGACAAGTATCAGGAGACCCAGCGGCTGCAGGAGGAACGGTATTTGGGGTTCAGGGAGGAACTCAAATCCATCAATTCCACCCTGGGCACCATTGTAGGGGTGCTGAAGGAACTCGTGAACACCAGGAGGGACACTGTGGCACAACAAGGGGGCCCTGACACTAGCCTGGACAATGAACTGCCTACCACCTCCGCCAGCACTAGTGGACAGGAGGCACCACCACAGGACCACCACACCAGCACCCCACCCCCTACAGATGGAGAACCACCCCGCAAACGGTCCATGAGATCCAGAACAAAGACAGAGAACAATGCCAAGATCCCCGCCAAGAAATGAGAACACCCTGATCATCATCCTTCTGTCCCACTTTGTCACTTTGTCCATACTTAAACTGCCCCAGCTCCACTTCCTATGCCCCTTTGGACAATGCACCTGTGAAACTAATAGACTGGGCTCTGCCATGGACATTCCTCTACCATCAGCCCTGACCATTTTACAACTCCCTCCACTATTGAGTACTTAAATAAACACCCTTAAATCAACAGTCAGTCTGTGCTTTTGAAAATGTGTATTTGCAATTACAGTGGCAAAATGCTACATCAAATGTAATGTCAACATACCTATGTCACACAGTACTAGTCCATGCGTAAACAAAGCAGATGTCACACAGTGGGACCCACATCTGTGAAATTGTAAGGGAAAGTGACAACTCAGTGACCATACACTGGGTGAAAATGACAGACTGATGAGAGGTAGAAGAATTAAATCAAATGTAGCAGGCTGTGTTGTCTTCTTACCTGTGTCTCACTGGAAGTATTGCAGGATCACCGTATTCCTGTTGTCTATGTCCTCTTCTTCACCTTCCTCGTCTTCACTGTCCACAGGCTCCACAGCTGCCACAACACCTCCATCTGAACCATCCTCCTGCAGAAAAGGCACCTGTCGTCGCAAAGCCAAGATGTGAAGCATACAGCAGGCCACGATGATCTGGCATACCTTCTTTGGTGAGTAGAATAGGGAACCACCTGTCATATGGAGGCACTGGAACCTGGCCTTCAGGAGGCCGAAGGTCCTCTCTATAACCCTCCTAGTTTGCCCATGGGCCTCATTGTAGCATTCCTCTGCCCTTGTCGTGGGATTCCTCACAGGGGTCAGTAGCCATGATAGGTTGGGGTAGCTAGAGTCACCTGCAAATGTCGAGGGACAACTGTTAGACACACACTAACCCTTAGGGACAACCCCAGACCCAGACAACTATTCACACTGTATAGGGTCCATGTCCTCACCTAATAGCCACACACGGTGCCTCTGGAATTGCCCCATCACACAAGGGATGCTGCTATTGTGCAGGATGTAAGCATCATGCACTGAGCCATGAAACTTGCCGTTCACATGGGAGATGTACTGGTCGGCCAAACACACCATCTGCACATTCATTGAATGGTAACTCTTCTGGTTTCTGTAAACCTGTTCACTCCTGCGGGGGGACCAAGGCCACATGTATCCCATCAATGGCACCTATGATGTTGGGGATATGGCACATCCCTGATGCTATGACCACTGTTGTTTGAAATGACCCACTTGCTAGGAAATGGAGTACTGACAGCACCTGCACTTGAGGGGGGATTCCTGTGGGATGGCGGATAGCTGACATCACGTCTGGCTCCAGCTGGGCACGCAGTTCCTGGATTGTGCCACGATCAAGTCTGTAGGTGATGGGGGGCATGGCCAGCAGCCGATGAAGCTGCACGTGTAGAGTGGCTCTCTGGGGCCGAGAACGGGACCCGAACGAAACCTAGCCCTAAATAAGCCCAGATAACTCAGTCAAAGGCGGTCCCAACACCAGTGGACCCCGAGCAGAAACCAGAGCAATAACAACGCCCCCGATCGGGTAAGAAGGAAGAAAATGCGAATGAGCTCCGTAACTCCTAAAACCCAAGATGGCGGCTGCATCGGGAAACCGGCTCCGCTTAGTTGAAACAACAAAGCTCTCCGACATGGAACCGCGGTCTCGAGAACGCGACCCTTCTTGCCAAACTGAAGCGGAGAGGGAACTGTGACCCCCCAGCTAAACTGAGCAGGAAGTGAGGAACAGCAGCGCGAACGAGACAGGTGAGGATGCGGAGCTCGGCGGACCGAAAGTTTGAGGCAGAAAAAACACCAAGGCGGCGGGGCGCGCTGCGAACCTCTAGTTCAGGGACGCTGCGAACCTGGGGACGGCAGCTCCCTCTTGGACCCCCCGCTCGACACGGCTGGGAGTTCGCAGCCACAACGAGGGACCCCTGGCCGGGGGCTCTGCGAGTGCGTGTGGAGAGAGGTGGGGACCACCCGCGAATGAGAGCTGAGTCGCTGGCTTGCCGGGGGGACGTGGAGAACCTGAACGACCGACCTCCCTGAGATCAGAGAGGTGGCAGTGAAAATGGGGCACACAGCATCTATAAACAGTAGTCAAGAAGGGCATTTAACCAACTCGAGCGCAGTGAGTAACAACTGATCCAGCCACTATCTAGAAGATTCAAAACCCCTCCGGGGGCCAGTCCAGAGATACTACTACTAGAAACTACAGAAGCAGCTGTGCCCCAGAATTACAAGCCTTACCCCGCCTCGCACACAAGAACGCACCGGCCTAATCACCCCTGCCGAACAAAGAGTATAGACACGGTCCCCGGCCACGCTGAGATCGTTGTCTCCCGGTCCGCTGGAGAATTGCGCAGTGACAGCAATTTACCTCGTCCCCCGGCGCCTAGACGTTGCCTGCGCCCCGGCGGGAGGCCCGCCGCGATGAAAGTGACACTGAGAACTAACCCCCGCTCATTAAAACCTTAATCATCGGTCTACTACCTGATGTAAAGTTGCAGCATACCCGAGGTGAGCCCCCTCGACGACAATACCCAGACATCTGAACACCAGATTGCAGGAACTAGAACCCTTTGCCTCCACCAAACTACGATAAACCTAACAAAATGGGCAAGCCCAAAAAACGTGATGGACAAGACCAAGAAGAATTGTCGACAAACAAGATGCCCGGACAACCTCCTCACCTGGCCTCCCAGAATTCATAAATTCAACAAGAAACAACCCTGGATACAGTCCTACAAGCCATAAGGGAATCTTGCGAAGTTCTTGAACAGAAAATAGACAATCTAACCGGGGACTTATCACTGCTGCGAGACGACCATCGTAAACTTACAGAAAGAGTGGGGGCCACAGAAAAAACTTTAAGTCTGGTGACGTCCACACAAAAGACAATGACCAAGATAACGTCCCGAATCAAAACACTCAAAACAATCAAAACAGAGCTGAGGATGCGGAAAACCACTCCCGCAGGAGCAACCTGAGACTAATCGGAGTACCGGAGGGTGTGGAATCCTCAGCGGCAAACATGGAAACATTTCTAGAAAATTGGCTCAAAGACACAGTCCCACCTGAAGGCCTCTCAGCATTCTTTGCGATCGAAAGAGCCCACAGATTCCCCGGCAGACCCCCCCCACCGGGATCCAGACCACGCCCAATAGTGCCAAAACTATTGCACTTTAAGGACAGGGACTACATCCTTTCGCAAACTCGTATTGAAGGGGAAATCATACTAAATAACCAACGTATCATGATATTCCCCGACTTCACCAAAGAAACTCAAACCCAGAGAGCCTCTTATAATGACTATAAACATACTCTACATGAGAAAGGCATCAAATATGCAGTGCTCTTCCCAGCCTGACTTAGAGTTGAGCATGAGGGCAAGACACACTTTTTCTCAACCCCACAGCTGGTAGGAGACTGGCTGGAAACCCTAAACTTTACATCTCTAGACAAACAGAGCAGATCCTCCCGCTCACCCGGCAGGAAATGTGGGAGATCCTCCAAAAGGGCACTAGAAATAGCACCCCCCAGACACCAGCAGAGGGGCTTTGCATCACTCGCAAACCTCAGGAGATGCCTCAGACCACGACTCGAGCTGCGGGAGTCTCTCAATCTCATCTCAAGACACTTGAACTAATCTACCAAAAGTGACCCCCAGAACGGCAGAATAAATCATCTAACCCCCCAAGAGCCAAACAGCGATCACCCAACTTACCCAGCGAACATTACCTACACACAACTCTTGCGGAGGTGAACTCGCCAGGCAACTAGAAGAGAATAGTAAACTCAGAATACTCCTTCACGGGCAGCAGATATGCCCCAGCCGGGTCCCCGGAACAACCTGGGTGTAAGCTCTCACCCTGACGCGCCACCTACCATCAATAGGACTTAAGATTAGTTAAATGGTTTGGACGGGGAAAGTTTTGTTATCCGGTCCTGGGGAGAGGGAGTTGGGGAATGTTCTTGTTAGAGTTGGGAATGGGACAATTCATGCAAACACAAACACCTTACATGGGGGAACTCAAACCAAACATAGGTCAATAAGCCAGACCGCACGCATCACAAAGCTCAAGATCAATCCTGTCAACACAGTCAAGATCAATCAAGATAATGACTACACAGTATAAAATAATAACCTGGAATGTAAGAGTCTTAAATAATATGTCCAAATGATATAAAGTGCACAACTATCTCAAACGAAGGGGGATTCACATAGCCCTATTACAAGAAACCCATCTGATAGAGCAGGAAGTTAAAGCCCTCAGCAAAAGATGGAGATGCCAAATAATTGCCACTAACTATTCAGCCTATGCTAGGGGGTACTAATGTGGATCCGTCCCGGGGCCCCTTTCCAAATACTCCACAAGGTCATTGATAAAGAGGGAAGATATGTGATGATAAACGGAAGACTCGGAGAAAGAGAAGTGACTATAGGAGGCGTATACGCTCCAAACCACGACCAAGGCAAATTCCTCGACAAATTGTCTCTAGAAATAGGCCCTCTTTTGGCAGGCATAAATATAATTGGGAGGGACTTTAACTGCATAACTAGCAACACCCTAGATAGACCGCACCCACCAGTGTCACAATCCAAATCACTGAAAACTGCGAAACTGTTCACGGAATGGCAACAACACTGGCAACTAATAGATAGCTGGAGAACACTTAACCCACACTCTAGGGACTATTCATATTACTCACCGGTACACGATCTACACGTTAGACTCAACACCATCTTGGCATCCCCCGAACTACAGAGTGACATGGTAGCAGTGGAATATCTTAGCTGAACGATATCTGATCATAACCCCCTGATATCTTCACTATCCTGGGGCAGAGAGAGACCGACAATCCCAACCTGGCACCTTAGAGCAGAAATGCTCGAAGATGAAGCGTTCAAACATACACTACATACAGCTATAGGGAAATTCTTTTAACACAATGAGGGAACTGTGTCTACCAGGTCCATTGAATGGGAGACTTTTAAAACAGTAATCCGGGGAAAGTGCATTGCCGAAAATATAGGTGTCCGAAAATCAATAGAAGCAGAACTTCTACAATTGGAAGACTCTCTTAGAGACTTGGAAAGAAGGCGCCCCACGCAACCTGACTTACATCCCACGTTAGTGGTAACCAGGACGAAAATCCATGTGGCAGCTAATACACTTGCTCGCTTCGATTATAAACAACACTGAACCAGATAACACTCAGAAGAGGACAAAGCTAGCGCTTTACTAGCCTGGCTTGTGCAACCCCCAAAAAACACAAACTGTCATAGTCGAAGTCGAAAACTCACAGGGCACAGACGTATACACTCAAAAAGAGATCAATTCTGTCTTCCATGATTACTATGCACTTTTATATGCACCTCCCACCGTAACATTGAACTCCACCCAGTTACGTGAATTAGAAGCCCTCACCACCCCCAACCTGACAACAGAAGAAAATTCAACCCTAGCGACGCCTATATCGATCGCTGAAATAAAATCTGCAATCCAAAGTATGGCCAGGGGTAAAGTTCCAGGAGTGGATGGGCTCATATTAGAATTTTACCACCAGTACCAAGACCTGCTAGCCCCCCACCTTTGCACATTATATGCAGAAGCATGGAATAGTAACACCCTCCCCCAATCGACCAATGTAGCCATCATGATCCCCTTGCTGAAAAAAGATAGACCCGCCACAGATGTTCACTCTTACCGCCCCCTATCCATGCTCAACATAGACTACAAAATACTTAGCCATATCCTAGCTGACAGACTACTTCCCCATATGCCTTCATTGATAAATCAAGACCAATCAGGTTTCATACCCAAACGTAGCACATCCCAAAATATTAGACGCCTCATATCAGTACTCCACTCCTTGCCCCCGAATTTACCACAAGCGGCAATCATTTCGGTCGACATAGAGAAGGCATTTGACAGCTTAAGATGGGACTATCTGGAGCAAGCTATGCTAAAATTGGGGCTAGATGAAGGGTTTGTAAGATGGACCAAACTATTATATGCTAACCCCACCGCAAGAGTAAGAACAGGCAATTACATATCCCCTCCAATTCAGGTCGGCAGGGGCACCAGACAAGGAGACAAGGATGTCCATTGTCCCTCCTTCTTTTTGCAATCGCAATAGAAGCCCTAGCCCAAATGGCAAGATCCGGCCTCTACTACAAGGGCATCCCAATTAATAACTGGTCTCATCACATCGCCCTATATGCAGATGACATGCTGCTCTTCCTACAAAACTTAGAAACAGACCTACCAGGGACCATGAGAAGGATGGAAAATTACAGAGCTGCCTCCGGACTCCGGATTAATTGGAGGAAGTCCTCCATTTTCCCACTGCACAAAGAAACCCCAGAACCTAATGATACAAGAGGTTTTCCCTGGTCACCTAACACATTCAAATACCTAGGAGTAAAGATCTACCACTCAGTAAATGATCAACTAGAAGGAAACATACAAGGAGCACTCAGAGGGATTAGAGCCAGTATGCACTTCTGGGAAACACTGCCTCTAACAGTCACAGGTAGAATTGCTCTTCCTTAAATGATAGTGCTGCCCAGATTCAGATTGCTGTACTATTTTTCAACCATCCCACTAAAAATCCCGAAAGCAACGTTCAAAGAAATAGAGTCCATGTCAACAAATTTGATTTGGGGTCCAAGTAGACACAGAATGGCAATATGATCTCTTCAGAGACCTACAGCCGAGGGAGGCCTCGCCGCCCCTGACATGGAAGCATAAATCGACATATGCCTGTATGAGTGTTTAGGCAAGGCCTAGATATGTCAATCAATCAATCAATCAGTCGCATTTATAAAGCGCGCTACTCACCCGTAAGGGTCTCAAGGCGCTGTGGGGGGGGGGGGGTCAATGCTCGAAGAGCCAGGTCTTGAGCTGCCGTCTGAAGTGAAGGTGGTCTTGTATGGCGCGAAGGTGGCTGGGAAGGGAGTTCCAGGTCTTCGCTGCTAGGTAAGAGAAGGACCTGCCTCCGGCAGTGGCTTTGCGAATGCGTGGTACGGCTGCCAGGGCTTGTCCGGTCGAGCGTAGGGTGCGAGGAGGAGTGTAGAAGGAGATGCGGTGGTTGATGAGTTCTGGTCCGCGGTTGTGCAGGGCTTTGTGTGCGTGGGTGAGGAGTCTGAAGGTTATCCTCTTGTTGACTGGGAGCCAGTGGAGTTTCCTCAGGTGTCCGGAGATGTGGTTGTGGCGGGGTATGTTCAGGATAAGTCGTGCAGCAGCGTTCTGGATTCGTTGAAGTTTCCTCTGTAGCTTGATGGTGATGCCGGCGTACAGAGCGTTCCCATAGTCCAAGCGACTGGTGACGAGGGCGTGGGTGACGGTCTTCCTGGTGTCGGTGGGGATCCAGCGGAAGATCTTGCGGAGCATGCAGAGGGTGTTGAAGCATGCTGAGGTCACCGAGTTGACCTGTCTGGTCATGGAGAGGGAAGAGTCCAGGATGAAACCGAGGTTGCGTGCGTGGTCGGTGGGTTGGGGAGTGCTGCCTAGGGCAGGAGGCCACCAGGAGTCGTCCCAGGCGGTAGGTGTAGGGCCGAGGATGAGGACCTCCGTTTTCTCTGTATTCAGTTTAAGCCGGCTGTCTGTCATCCAGTTCGCTACTTCCTTCATGCCTTCGTGTAGTCTGGTTCTTGCTGAGGTGGGGTCGTTGGTGAGGGATAGGATGAGCTGGGTGTCGTCTGCGTAGGATATGAGGTTGAGTCCGTGTTTGCGTGCGATGTTCGCCAGGGGGGTCATGTAGATGTTGAAGAGGGTGGGGCTGAGGGAGGATCCCTGGGGGACGCCGCAGATGATCTCCGTAGCCGTGGATCTGAAGGGGGGGAGGCGGACTCTCTGAGTTCTTCCGGAGAGGAAGGAGGTGATCCATTCCAGGGCCTTGCCTCTGATGCCGGCGTTGCTTAGGCGACGTATCAGGGTGCGGTGGCAGACCGTGTCGAATGCTGCAGAGAGCTCCAGGAGTATGAGGGCCACGGTTTCTCCTTTGTCGGTCAGGGATCTGATGTCGTCCGTGGCTGCGATGAGGGCGGTCTCGGTGCTGTGGTTAGCTCTGAAGCCGAACTGTGAGGGGTCGAGTGAGTCGTTGGTTTCCAGGGCGGTGGTGAGTTGAACGTTGACGATTTTCTCGATCACTTTGGCGGGGAACGGTAGGAGCGAGATGGGCCGGAAGTTTTTGAGTTCGGTGGGGTCTGCTGTTGGTTTCTTTAGGAGGGCGTTCAGTTCAGCGTGCTTCCAGTTCTCCGGGAAGGTGGCGGTGGAAAAAGATGTGTTGATGACGTCTCGGAGGTGGGGTGCGATGATGTTGTCGGCTTTGTTGAAGATGTGGTGCGGACAGGGGTCGGATGGTGATCCTGAGTGGATGGAGTTCATGACGCGGGTGGTTTCCTCAGTGGAGGTTGAGTTCCAGGTGTGGATGGTGGTGTTGTCGGTGGCGGGTTCCGGTGGAGGGTTCGAGTTGGTTGTGGTGAAGCTGTTGTAGATGTCGGTGATCTTGTGGTGGAAGAAAGCTGCGAGGGAGTCGCAGAGGTCCTGTGAGGGAGGGATGGAGTTGTTTTCGGCGTCGGGGTTGGAGAGCTCTTTGACGATGCCAAATAGTTCCTTGCTGTTGTGGGCGTTGCTGTCTAGTCTGTTCTGGAAGGCTGATTTTCGTGCTGCGCGGAGGAGTTGGTGGTGTTTGCGGGTGGCGTTTTTGAGAGCAGACATGTTTTCGTCGGTCTGGTTGAGGCGCCAAGTCTTCTCGAGGGTGCGGCATTCTTTTTTGGAGTCCTTGAGGTCGGGGGTAAACCAGGAATTTTTCTTGTGGCTGTTTCTGTTTGCTTGGGTCTTCAGGGGGGCCAGGAGGTTGGCGCAGTCTGAGATCCAGCTCGTGAGGTTGTTGGCGGCTTCGTTGGGGTCTGTAGTGCTGGTGGGTGGGTTCTGAGAGAGGGTCGATATGAGTTGTTCCGAGGAGATTCGGTTCCACTGTCTTCTTGGTGGTTGTTGGGCATGGTGGTGTACGTTGGTTTTCTTGAAGCTGAAGTGGACACAGCTGTGGTCTGTCCAGGAGAGTACAGTGGTGTGGCTGAAAGAGATGTGTTTGCTGGAGGAGAAGATGGGGTCCAGCGTGTGTCCGGCGTAGTGGGTGGGGGTGTTGACTAGTTGTTTCAGTCCCAGGTTGGCGAGGTTGTCCAATAAGGCGGTGGTGTTGTTGTCGGTGCGATTCTCCAGGTGGAAGTTGAGGTCCCCTAGGAGGATGTAGTTGGTGGACGGGAGTGCGTGTGGGCTGATGAAGTCTGCGATGTCTTCGCTGAACTTTGTGCGTGGTCCTGGTGGTCTGTATATCAGGGTGCCTCTGAGGGTGGTCTTGGGGTCGCTGTTGATTGAGAAGTGGAGGTGCTCGGCGTCGGGCAGTGAGTTGTCGGTGTAGGTTGAGATGCGGATGGAGCTCTTGTGGGCGATGGCGATGCCTCCTCCGGTGCGGTTGGTGCGGTCTTTCCTGATGATTTTGTAGCCGTCGGGGATGGCTATGGCGATGTCGGGTGCCGAGGAGGGGTTCATCCAGGTCTCGGTGAGGAAGGCGATGTCCGGGTTTGTAGAGTCGATGAGGTTCCACAGTTCGATGGCGTGCCTGTGGACGGATCTGGTGTTGACCAGGATGCAGTTGAGGTTGTTTCTGGGCGAGTCGTTCCTGTTGGGTGTGGTGTGAGTTCGTAGGCAGGTGAAATGGCAGTTGCGGCAGGTGAAGGGTCCGTGGGTCCGCTTCGGGGTGGCGCGGCAGCAGGCCGGCGTGCGGCCGGGGTTGAGAGCAGTAAGGAAGGCGGAGTTGTGGGTCAGGCGGGGGAGGTGGGGGTCGCGGGGGCCAGGGTTTGTGGCGCTAGGCGCGGTCCAGGCGCGGACGGGCGCAGACTGGCTTGCCTTCGGCGCGCCTTCGGCGCGCCAGCGGCGCGCCCGCTGCGCGCGTCCGCTGCGCGGCCTCGCAGCGGCCGCCATTTAAGGGTAGCCGGGGAGGAGGGGTCAGCTGGGAGGCGGGAGGAGGGCGGGCGGGGGAATCTGGAGGCGGGAAAAAGAAAAAGCAGCGAAAAAGGCGGCAAAAAGAACGCCGGCAAAAAACGGCGAGAGGCCAGGTAAAACTCTAAAGGGAGGGGCTGAAAATGAGGGAGAACGGCAGGAGGGGGCACACGGCACTCAGGGGGACACGCACGGGATACACGGGAAGAAAGGAGTATTCCGGTCAGTCAGTCAGTATAAGCACTCGGGGTACACGGGTAAAGAGGGGGCACACTCGCACACACTCACAGGATGAGAACGGTGAGGAGGGCAGTCAGGGACTGGTGGCGCTGCGTGAGCAGGGGAGCGACCTACCCGAGGGTCAGTGGTCGCTACCTCTGCCTCGCAGCGGCCGCCATTTAAGGGTAGCCGGGGAGGAGGGGTCAGCTGGGAGGCGGGAGGCGGGCGAGCGGGGGAATCTGGAGGCGGGAAAAAGAAGAAGCAGCGAAAAAGGCGGCAAAAAGAACGGCGGCAAAAAACGGCGAGAGGCCAGGTAAAACTCTAAAGGGAGGGGCTGAAAATGAGGGAGAACGGCAGGAGGGGGCACACGGCACTCAGGGGGACACGCACGGGATACACGGGAAGAAAGGAGGATTCCGGTCAGTCAGTCAGCACAAGCACTCGGGGTACACGGGTAAAGAGGGGGCACACTCGCACACACTCACAGGATGAGAACGGTGAGGAGGGCAGTCAGGGACTGGTGGCGCTGCGTGAGCAGGGGAGCGACCTACCCGAGGGTCAGTGGTCGCTACCTCTGCCTCGCAGCGGCCGCCATTTAAGGGTAGCCGGGGAGGAGGGGTCAGCTGGGAGGCGGGAGGCGGGCGGGGGAATCTGGAGGCGGGAAAAAGAAGAAGCAGCGAAAAAGGCGGCAAAAAGAACGGCGGCAAAAAACGGCGAGAGGCCAGGTAAAACTCTAAAGGGAGGGGCTGAAAATGAGGGAGAACGGCAGGAGGGGGCACACGGCACTCAGGGGGACACGCACGGGATACACGGGAAGAAAGGAGGATTCCGGTCAGTCAGTCAGCACAAGCACTCGGGGTACACGGGTAAAGAGGGGGCACACTCGCACACACTCACAGGATGAGAACGGTGAGGAGGGCAGTCAGGGACTGGTGGCGCTGCGTGAGCAGGGGAGCGACCTACCCGAGGGTCAGTGGTGACCCAGTCCAAAATAAGGGCATGTGGGCCCATGAAATGGCGGCTGCCTGACCTGTAAAGTGGGACAATGGGATATGAGGTAACTGCGCTGGCGTTGTACACCGTCGTGGTAGGCGGTCGAAGACCTCAGCGCAATCCTGCATTGGTTAACATTGGACCCTATGGGTCCCAGGAGCCAAAGACGATACCGCCGCGGACGTGACCGCCATTTTCTCTCTGTTCAATCACTTGATACCTAATCTTCGACAGGAGAGAACCTACACTGCAAGTGCTGCTGTGACCTCAGTCTGGAAGAGACAATGGCTCGTGTGTCTGGGGAAAGGGCCCCTGCCTTCAGCACGGAGGAGTTGGAGAAACTCGTGGATGGGGTCCCCCTACAGTACACGCTACTCTACGGTCCTCCAGACAAACAGGTAAGTACACTGTGAGCATGCTATATGGGCAATACCTGTGTGGAGTGGTGTGGATGAAAGATGGGGGGGAGAATGAGGTGTGCATGAAACGACGGTGAGTGCATGTGTGTTATGCCAAGGGTAGGGATGCGGGCCAATTACTGTGACGGTGCGGACGGTAATAACTTATCTTTTTCCCCTGTACTATTCCTGTAGGTCAGCGCCCACCAGAAGAAGGACATTTGGCGTGCCATTGCCAAGGAAGTCCGGACCCTGGGGGTCTACCACAGACGGAGCACCCACTGCCGGAAAAGATGGGAGGACATTCGCTGTTGGAGCAAGAAGACGGCGGAGGCCCAGCTGGGGATGGCCTCCCATTGTGGTAGGGGTGCCCATCGCACCATGACCCCCCTGATGTTCAGTATCCTGTCGGTGGCGTATCCGGAGTTAAATGGGCGCTTGAGGGCATCACAGCAGCCACAAGGGGGTGAGTACACTCTCATTCTGCTGATTCAGCACGCATAGTAGGTGTCTGAATGGGGGAGGTGGGCTGTGGGTTCCCCTGGGCCAGGGCGAGTTTAGTAGGCAAGGACCCTTCTTAAGGCAGGTCCTGTGGCACCCCACCCCACCTGTGTACAGTGCCAACTACACCTAGTCAGGCTCCTGTGACATCCATGTGTGCAGAAATCGGGCATAGCCATGTAACCCATGTCCCTGGGATTGAATAGGGAACTCCAAGTACGCGGCATAGTGCAGGGGGCTTCTGTCTCTGTAGTGTCCGCCAACGGTAGCGGTATTGCATGCACTCAACATGTCTTTCTTCTGTCTCCCCCCCTTTTTGTGGTCTCCCTGTTCTTGTGTGCATTAGCATCATCAGGCGGAGGAGCAGTGGCACCGGAGCAGGAGGGAGCTGCATCCCACATGGCCCTGGAGGGTGACACTACGGAGTCGGAATTTACCAGTGGGATGGAGGGTGAGGGGAGCTCCACGGCGGGGCAGGAACTGACACCAGTGATAAGGACTTCTCCTCTGATTGGAGCTCTCTTGCAGTGGCGGGCCCATCTGTGCCCCCGCATCTACAGGTACAGCTGCCACCCTCACTACCAGCACTGCCCTCCCAGCAGCCCCTCAGAGTTTGGCCTGTGCCCGCTCATTCAGGAGGGTGGGCATTTCCTTCGCCCCAGGCACCTCAGCCCCTGCCCCTGTCAGCCCTGCTGCCCTCAGTGAGGAGGCCATTGACCTCCTCAGGTCACTCACTGTTGGGCAGTCTACCATTTTGAATGCCATCCAGGGTGTAGAGAGGCAGTTGCAACAAACCAATGCATACCTGGAGGGCATTCATTCTGGTCAGGCAGCCCATCAGCAAGCTTTTCAGACTCTGGCCTCAGCACTGATGGCAGCCATTGTCCCTGTCTCTAGCCTCCCCCCTCCAACTTCCTCCACCCAGACCCAAACCCCTGTATCTCAGCCTATCCCAAGCACACCATCAGACCAGCTTGCACACACCTCAATACACAAGGGAAGCTCTGGCAAACATAAGCACCACACATCCCACAGGCACTCACACAAGCATCACACTCACGCAGACACACCAACATCCACTGCCTCCACTGTGTCCCCCTCCTCCTCATCTCCCTCCTCCCGCCCTGTCTCGTCTCTACTTACACCTGAATGCACTACATCCCCAGCCACTACGTGCATCACCAGCACACCCACCACCACACCCCGCTCACGTGCAGTCACCTCCACCACTACCATTCACACATCCCCGTGTCCTCTCCCAGTGTGTCTGTGAGGCCACCTCCCAAGGTACACAAACGCAGCCACACACCCACCCAACAGCCATCCACCTCACGACAGCCTCCAGCCCATGCACCTTCACCCAAAGTCACCAAACGTACACCTCCTACAACCACTACCTCTTCCTCCACTCCCAAACCCGCTCCATCTACCCTTCACAGTGTTCCGAAGAAACTTTTCCTGTCCAACCTTGACCTCTTTCCCTCACCTCCCCCACCCCTTCAGTCTCCTAGGGCCCGACTCTCCAGGTCCCAACCCAGCACCTCAGCCACAACATCTGCGGGACCAGTGGTGCCAGTAGTAACCGGCTTCTGGAGTGCGCCAGGCAGCAGGGCAGCCAGTGTGGCAAGGAGCCAGAGCACGGACAGTCCCCCACCTGTAAAGCATAAAAAGTTGGCCAGTGCCCGGCGGGAGAGGGGAAAGAAATCATCCAACAAAGCCACTCCCAGGGGTACAGTTGGGGGTGTTGAGACAGCTGCGCCACCATCCAATTTGGGGAAGGGGCACAGTAAAACCGGCAAGTCTGGGAAGATCTGCACGGCGGACAAGACCGCCACCATCCCCGCTGCCCAGGACACCGCCACCACCAACCCCGCTGCCCAAGACACCACCGCCAGCAGCACCGCTGCCCAGGGCACCACTGCCACCATCCCCGCTGCCAAGGACACTGCCGCCACCATCCCCGCTGCCCAAGACACCGCCGCCAGCAGCACCGCTGCCCAGGACACCGCCGCCACCATCCCCGCTGCCAAGGACACCGCCGCCACCATCCCCGCTGCCCAAGACACCGCAGGCAGCAGCACCGCTGCCCAAGACACCGCTGCCAGCAGCACCGCTGCCCAAGACACCGCCGCCAGCAGCAACGCCGCCAGCAGCATTGCTGCCCAGGACACTGCCGCCACTAGCCCCGCTGCCCAAGACACCGCCGCCAGCAGCAACGCCGCCAGCAGCATTGCTGCCCAGGACACCGCCGCCACTAGCCCCGCTGCCAAAGACACCGCTACCAGCAGCACCGCTGCCCAAGACACCGCCATCAGCAGCAACGCAGGCCAGTAAGCGCCAATGATTCCGACTCTACTGAGGCCCCCACAGGCAGGAATAAGCACTCTGGGCACAAATCCCCCTCCAGAACCAGTGGAGTATCACATCCACTACCTCTGTCCTTGGCAGGATGAAGCACTCTGGGCACAAAGCCCCCTCCAGAACCAGTGGAGAAAGGCATCCACTACCTCTGTCCTTGGCAGGATGAAGCACTCTGGGCACAAAGCCCCCTCCAGAACCAGTGGAGAAAGGCATCCACTACCTCTGGCCTGGGCAGGATGAAGCACTCTGGGCACAAAGCCCCCTCAAGGAACCAGAGGAGAATGTTATCCACTTGAGAGACTGTGGCTTTGCACTCCCCAGGATGTAGCAGTGGGCAAACCACCCATTTGAGACACTTGAGAGACTGTGGCTTTGCACTCCCAAGGATTGAACAGTGGGCAAACCACCCACTGTGGAGACTTGAGAGACTGTTGCTTTGCACTCCCCAGGATGTAGCAGTGGGGAAACCACCCACTGGAGAGACTTGAGAGACTGTGGCTTTGCACTCCCCAGGATAAAGCGGTGGGCAAACCACCCACTGGAGAGACTTGAGAGACTGTGGCTTTGCACTCCCCAGGATAAAGCGGTGGGCAAACCACCCACTGGAGAGACTTGAGAAACTGTGGCTTTGCACTCCCCAGAATAAAGCAGTGGGCAAACCACCCATTTGAGAGACTTGAGAGACTGTGGCTTTGCACACCCCAGGATGTAGCAGTGGGCAAACCACCCACTGTAGAGACTTGAGAGACTGTGGCTTTGCACTCCTCAGGATGCAGCAGTGGGCAAACCACCCACTTGAGAGACTGTGGCTTTGCACTCCCCAGGATACATCAATGGGCATGGCGCCCCCTCGTGGATCTGGCGTCGAGCACTCATCCGGCTGAGGTGCCCCCCCTTCCCTTTCCCCTGAGGTGCCTGTTTTATTTCTAGCTGATGCCCCTGCAGTGTTCTCTCCGTCTTGTTCGGGTATTGAGTGTGGGCTTCGCCCATGCCTTTTGGGCCCAGTGGTCCGCGGACTATGATAGTGGAATACCTTGGACTTGTATTCTTGGTGTATATATTTGTTTATAGTGTGAATATCTTAATATATGTATATATTTTTGATTAATGTCTTCGTATATATTACAATCATTCAACTCATTTCCTTTTGTCTTGCATTCTTCCGGGGGGGGGGTTGGGGTGTGTAACTGTGATGTATCATGATGTATTAGTGTGTGTGATGTTGTGGGTGGGGGTTTTGCGTGTAGCGTGTGTCACAGTTTTTTCCCTCCGCCCTCCCCTGTGTCCTAGGTCCAGTACTCACCGAGGACTTCGCCGCCGGTGTTCGTGCTCCTGGTAGAGGAGCAGGAAGATAAGGGCTGGAAGAATCTGAAGTTCCGGTTCCATGGCATACTGGTTCCTCGTGGGATGTGTAGAGGTGAGTGTTTTCCCTTCCAAGTCCTGTTTCCGCCATGTTTTTGTTCGCGGTGAATCCACCCCGGAAAAGGTGGCGGATTGGTGGCTTGTAATAATGTGGGCGGTACATTGTCCTCCACCTGTCTGTTGGCGGTTACTGCCGCAGTGTTTGTTTGTACCGCCGTGGCGGTCAGAGTGTTAAAGTGCCTGTCTATGTTGGCGGTTTCTGCCACAGTCGTAATTCAATTTTTTTTCCGCCGGCCTGTTGGTGGTTTTACCACCGCTTTAACACCGACCACCAGGGTTGTAATGACCACCTATGTGATAGGAATTATTTGGTTTAGCTACCAGGAATAAAGAGTTATTCATAGGCAATACACAGGGTTCAGTTACTTCCTGGTACTCTAGTGGTTAGAGGATTTTCCTCACAAGAGGTTTTGCTTCATGTTAAATTGGGTATTGTGGTTACACCTTATGGGTATAACGTGATAAGGTGAATATTTTTTCCAGCCTACATGGTTGCGATATAGTGCTGGGGCTTGCGCAAGAGCCCAATCTGTGGCATTCGCTTGTTAACCTACTCAGGAACAAGGACAGAGAACGATAGGATTACTACATAATCTTCTCCTTATAGGAATGTTCTAACAAACTCCAATAACTAATCTCTTTCAGCCAAGAGAATGTCAGACCTAAGTGTTCATTTTTTCCAGAATATTACTTTAATTGGACAAGTTAAGTTCCCCTCAATTTCCTTTCACATCCAAAAACTTTTGACGATTCTAGCAAACTATCATGACCCTAGCTGAGCTGTCTATCAGAGTCACTGCCCATGTCCAGTTCTGAAGGAGCATTTTCAAAATGTGTAGCATATTTAGCTGAAATTTCCACAACTTTCTTCTTTTTGAAATGGGAATTTTTGATAAAGAAGTTGCTCTTCCTTATTCATGATGATGTCTGTTGGACCTGGCCCTTTTACAGGGTCATTCCCCAGACTTTTTGCTTTTTGCCTCCTTATTTTTCTGACCTTTGTTGGCTGACGTTTTGACTCTGAGCACTTTTTCACTGCTAAAAGTGCATGTGCTCTCCCTTACAAAATTGGTATGATTGGATTATACCTAATTGGCATATTTAATTTACCTATAAGTCCCTTGTAAGGTGGTATCCCTATACCCAGGGCCTGTAAATTAAATGCTACTAGGGGCCTGCAGCGCTGCTTGCGCCACCCACTGAAGTAGCCTGTCAAACCTATCTAAGGCCTGCTAGTGCAGAGCCTGTGTGCGCAGTTTCCTGCCACAGGGACCGGGCATCTCAATTTACTTGCCAGGCCCAGAACTTCCCTTTTACTACATGTAAGTCACCCCTAAGGTACGCCCTAGCTAGCCCTTTGGACAGGGTGCCATGTATGTAGAAGGCAGGACAGGTGCCATGTTGCGTGGCTTGTCCTGGTAGTGACAAACAGCCTAACGTGGTGTCTCACTGTTGTGAGTGCTGCCTCCTCATGGGATTGCATTGGAAATGCCCTGCCTTGTGTGTAAGGGGTATTGTCTGATTTATGAGGGGTAGCGTAGGCATGTTTGTTATGGTTGTGATAGTGGTGAGAAATGCTGCTTACTGGTGTAGGTGTATTTTTTATTACTATCACAGAAATGCCACTTCTAGAAAGTGCGCATTTATCTGTGCTTATGACTTTGGTGTTTTGCAGCTTGTCTCCAATCCACGTCTGGGCAGACTGACAGTTGGGACTTTGTGCATACTTCTCAGACAGCCTGAACACAGGGAGAATGGAGGTGTGACAGAGGTGCATCTACATATTGTAAAGCCTTCCTGGGCTGAGAGAAGGGAGAGGCGGGGCACACCTGCATTTGTAAATTTTGTGCCCTGGCCTCACACAATAGGGTTGTTAACCCCCCACTGATGTTTGGAGCCAGTGCTGAAAGGAGAGAGGGGGCACTCCCAGAACCAGTTGTAACTGTCTGGAACCTCCTCTCCCTACCATTGCGAAACATTGTAAGGACTGAATATAAGTATAGGGGAATTTTCCCCACAATTTGAACATTCTTGGAACTTGAAACTGGACACAGAACGCTGATGAATGGACTCACCAGGCAACCATCTTGGACTGCTGCTGCTGTGCTGACCTGTGACCTGCCTGGTCACTAGGAGGAACTGCCACCATCTGCACCCCTTGTTCTGGCCTGTAGCTGGGCCCACCATCCCTGTGCTTCTTCTTGTTTTGTTGTTCCCAGGGGCAGGGTGCTGTGGCCCCTGACCCCTGCCACGATCTCTACAGCTTTGCCTCTCTCTTGAATTGTCTGCAGGAGATCACCGCCGCAGCCCGGGCTTCAGATGTGCCTTAGCGCTTGGAAAAGCGCTTTATTTTTATCCCTGAAATCACCGCCGCAGCCCGGGCCGGGGACAGAGCCCTTGCGCTTTCCTTAACACGCTGTTTTCTAAGTGCCTGAATCACCGCCGCATCCCGGGGAAGTTATTTTGGTAAAGTGCGAGTGTAGCACGCTTACCTGTGCCCCCAGGGCACGTAGAAAACCTTCTTATTTTCACCTGGAGCAAGCGTGCTCCTATTGGTGCCCCTGGGGCGAGGACCGCTCTGTGGAGCACCCCCGGGGCACCGGCAGGCCCTGCCTCAGGCCAGGACATTGTCAGGAGATGGAGGGAGAGGAGGACATCTGTCCCTCGCCTGTCGGAGTCCCGGAGGACTCTCCTTTGTTTGCCGGCCAGGCGGTAGCCTCACCGGGGGCTCGCCCGGACCGCCAACTTCCTTTGTGGCCCCCTTGTGGGCCAGTGGCTTTTCTCGGAGGTCTCCCCCGTGTGAGGGCCTGCGGAGGCCCGGGGAGACCCAAGGAGTTTGCGGGTCCCTGGAGGGGCCTGCTTTCAAGCCAGAGGGGGTGCGTGGCGCCCCCCTCCTTTTCAGAGGATTTTCCTGACTTGGGGCCCCCCTCGTGAGGGCCGGTGGAGGCCTAGGGAGGCCCCCAGTAATCTCGGTCCCCAGAGGGGCCCCTTAACGAAACAGAGGAGGTGCATGTTGCTCTCTTCTCCTCATAAGGAAATCAGAGGCCCCCGTTTTGTGCATACGAGCGCCGGGGCCCCCTTGTACATCTTCTAGGCACTAGGAGGGCCTCTTCATCCATCAGAAACAGGTACTCTCTTGGCCTACATGTTTTACCGGTGTTCTTGCTACTGGCATTAGGGTTGTGTATTTTCATGACCTTGCATATATGTGCTAATGTTCCTTTTATGTCCATGTCTAGCTGATATGTATTTTATGTGATTTGTAATATGCTCTCTGATATCCCTTCTATAGGTAGTTCCCTTGCATGTGCATAGGACTTTTACTGTAATTCCTGACTACTGCTTATGTTGCAGAATCCTGAGTACTTACATGTTCTAATGTGACAACTGCCTATTCTTGCAGAGTATTAGTAACTTGTGTAACGAACTGACAACTGCTAAGGTAGCAGGGTATTACTTACGTGTAATGTTGGTCTAATTATGTTTTGTGCAATACAGATTATTTTTACATAGCTCAGTGTTGTGTTTACTTTGTGGTGTACATTTTGCATCAAGTGTGTTGTGTGTGTTGTGCAAACGCTTTACACATTGCCTCTTGGATAGGCCTCACTGCTCGTGCCAAGCTACCAAGGAGGTGAGCAGGGGTTATCTTGGACGTGTAACTCCCTTGCCCTGACTAGAGTGGGTAGGTTCTTCCTGCCTGAGGTGTATACCCTAGCCAACCAGAAACCCCATTTCTAACAATGTCAGACAAGCTTTGTGAGCTCTTTTTTAGTTTCACATACACTTTGTGTCTGCACTCTGAACATCCTGCTTTCTCAGACCATTTGTCAGGTGAGTCATGAAAGGAACGAGAAGGGCATGTATCAGTATACTGGTACAAATCAGAGTGCTATAATCTATTACAGCTATGCAAATAATAATGTTTTTCTGAGATCTCTGCTTGCGGAGATGCACCACATGTTTTAAATTTTTCTTTATTTTTTGGTTTGTCCCAGCACCTTTAAGAAAACTCAGGTAATTGCTTAGTATTGTCCTTTTAAGGACTACACTTAAGCTGTTGCTTAGTTCGTCTTGCTCCCAAATTATCTCGACCTACAGATGTATAGGTGTGGGCATTAATTTTTGGTAGTTGGCGCTCTTGATCTGCAACCGTAACTTGCACAAGTTGTTGAAGAATTGCCAGCACTGCTGAGTCCAGTTTAATACTACTTTAAATCATTGTTGACAATGTGGCAATGTTGCCTAATAATTTCATCCCCAAGTCCAAGGGCAGGGACTGCCCAGAATTCATTTTTAATCTGTTTTAGCACTACATGCAAAACAGCAACTGATGGCGTACCATATCGGTTGGCATAATGTCGTAGGAAATGTGAACAACAAATGCATTACTGCAAATACGCAATGTGAAAACATTGGTGTTAGAAATGGGGTCTCTAGTTGGCAGAGGTGTACACCCTTGTCTAAGTAGGGACCACAATCCTAGTCAGGGTAAGTTAACACACAATCCAAATGATCCTGTGCCCACCCTCTGGTAGCTTGGCACTGAGCAGTCAGGCGTAACTTAGAAGGCAATAGGTAAAGTATTTTTGCAATAAATCATGCAATAACACAGTGAAAACAACACAAAAATACACCACATAGGTTTAGAAAGTATTTATCTGAGTGAATTAAGGTCAAAACGATCAAGATTTGATAAGTACAAGTTGAAATATCACTTTTGCAATGATAAGAAGAGCCTTAAGTCTTTGAAAAGCAACAAATGTCTCTTGCTTGCACAAAGTACCTGGTGTGTATCAAAATGACATGCACAGAGACAACAGAAGAAGAGATGCGTGGAAAACAAAGGGTGTGGAATGGATTTCTGGGTGCACACAGACGATGTGTCAATTCTTTTCCACACGGCGAGGACTTTGCATCGAATTCCGGCGTGCAGGCTTGAATCCTCTTTGCGAGGCGGTGTGTTTTGATGCCCATGGACAATGCGTAAAAATCTTGGACGTGCTGGACAAAGTCACAGGTGTTGCGTCGATCCGTGGGCGATGCAGCAGAGTTTCTGTCACACGGCAAATGCTGCGTTGATTCCTCATGCAGGAAGTCGGGCAGCATTGTTCTGAATCGGTGATGCATCGATCCGAAGGACTGTGCAATGAAGTTCCGGTTGCAATGCTGGTGCTGCATCAATCTCCACTTGGGGAGTCGGGCTGCATCGTTCCGGAGTGACAATGAGTGATTCTTTCACCACTAGGCAGGCAGTGCGTCCATTCCCGCAGGCTGTGCATTGATTTTCTGCACACAAGGAGTTCCTTTGAAGAGAAGAAGTTTATTTGGCCTTGAGACTTCACTAAAGAGGAGGCAAGCTCAATCCAAGCCCTTGGAGAGCACTTCTCAGCAGAGCCAGAGGCCAGCAAGGAAGAAGTCCTTCACAGAAAAGCATTCCAGGTGAGTCCTTTGTGCAGCCAGGTAGCTCCTCTTGGCAGGTTGCAGGGTCTGGTTCAGAGTATCTGTCCCAGGAAGTGTCTGAATTGGTAGGGCCAGGGACCCAGTTTATATACCCAAAAGGGCCTTTGAAGTGGGGAGACTTCAAAGAGTGGATTTGAAGTACACACGGGCCCCTTTCAGTACAGGTCTGTCTGCCAAGGTCCCAGTAGGGGGTGTGGCAGTCCTTTGTGTGAGGGCAGGCCACTAGCCTTTGAATTGTAAGTGTCAAACCCCACCACCCTTCCAGCCCAGTGAGACCTATTCAGTATGCAGATGTGTACAAGTGTGACTGAGCATCCTGTGTTCATGATTGGCTGAGTGAAATGCATAAGGGAGCTGTCAACCATCCCAGCCCGGACATAGATTGGAGACAGGCTGTAAGGCACAAGTGGATTTTAAGTGCAGAGAAATGCTCACTTTCTACAAGTGGCATTTCTAAAATAGTAATATAAAATCCAACCTCACCAGTCAGCAGGATTCTGTATTACCATTCTAGCCATACTAAATATGACATGTCTATCCCTTTCTTATCAGAATCTACTACTCAAACAGTATATGAGGGCAGTCCTAATGTTAGCCCATGAAAGGAGTAGGCCTCACAGCAGTTGAAAATTAATTTAGGTGTTTTCCACTACCAGGACATAAAAACACACAGATATATGTCCTGCCTTTAACCTACACAGCACCCTGCCCTATGTGTTACCTACGGCCTACTTTTGGGATGACATATGTAGAAATAGGGGAGTTTAAGGCTTGGTATGGACTTTTAAATGCTAAGTCGAAGTGACAGTAAAACTGCACACACAGGCCTTGCAGTGGCAGGCCTGAGATGTAGTTAAGGGACTACTTGTCAGAGTGAAGCTCCTATTCCTCAGGATCTGTATGAGATGACAGGTTAGGCCCACCTCCAGGCACCTCCAGCTCTGGAAACCATTGTAGCACAGAGTAGTAGTGTGGCCGGGCGAGGGGAAGTGAATTAGGAAGGCAACTGCCGGAAAGGAGACCTGCAAAAAGAAATAGCAATACACACAGCAATATAATCATATAACTAACTATAACACTGTTATAATCTCTCAGTCATGAGTTTGTGAGACAAAACAAAATTTATTGAATATCACACCAAGAATATGATGACAAAAAAAGAAAAATGAAACAACAAAATTCCTCCCAAGCTAA
Source organism: Pleurodeles waltl (assembly GCF_031143425.1). NCBI lineage: Eukaryota > Metazoa > Chordata > Amphibia > Caudata > Salamandridae > Pleurodeles > Pleurodeles waltl. Next base: position 580,532,958 of record NC_090443.1, on the reverse strand, counting down.
GTGTTCTAAAGATATTGTTAAAGCTTATATTTATTAAACAATTCAGCAATATTATGCATTCCTAAAATATCCTGTCTTAAATAAAGAGTAATCTTCCAAAAACATTTAAGTAAGTATCCTCTTTGCAAAACAAAAATATCCTTTACATGGAAGAAATAATTTCCTCTGAATTGTCCTTGCAATACAGATACACAGATAAAAGCAAACACTTTGTTCTATTCATGGTGTTCCTTTAGTTATGTAACTTCATATCTTTAGAAACAGGAAAAGAGCAATACATATTGCATCTGGCAGCCTGCTAGCAATCTCCAGCAAATACCCTTTGTTTACCTACTTAATATAAAATCTCACCACTAAAAGCAGGACCTGCTCTTCAATAAACTTGGAAATCAACCTCCAGAAAGCACTCTCTCAAATTGGAGAGAGATAAATTAATGCCTGCCACAGCCAGAGGAAACTCGGAAAGCTCTGGAGGAATGGTGAGCACCTGGGTACTGGGTGTGGCAGGCTTTATAGTCTGGACACACCAAATCTAATTGCTATTAAACCTCCACAGAGAGCATAAAAAAACAAGCACAAATCTGTGTAATAATAATGTTAAGGACAATCAACAAGCATAGACTCATGCAAAAGGTAATGTTATGCATACAGCTCAGATTATTTGTAGTCAACAAGCATAGGCTCATGCAAAAGGTAAAACAAGCACAATTCTGTGTAATAATAATGTCAAGGACAATCAACAAGCATAGGCTCATGCAAAAGGTAACATTATGCATACAGCTCATATTATTTGCAGAATACTAGATATACTCGACTGATTCTCCAGACTCTCTAACACATGCAATGACAGTGCAAATACCAACGTGCTCTGGGTGCAGCCACATGTGCCTTACCACACGAATGTCTCAAACATGTACGTTGAAGAACTCGTAAGGCATTGGTTGGAGCGGGCCCTAGACAGCGCACTACCCTAGTTCTGACAGTACTCTCCTCTCCCAAGAGCGGTCTAGGGCCCTGTTTTGCTTTACACTTCAGAATAACAGAACTATGCACTTCAGGCACTTAAGGGCACAACGTCAAACAATCATTCCTTTAACATGTTAAACATTTTTGTCCCCTTCGAATCCTGCAATCGACTTCGCCAAAATGTTTTGCTTTCACTAATGACCGAGCTGAAAACAATCTCTAGAATGCACTTCTTAGTTTAAAGAAGACATTTATTATTATTTCACCACGAGGTTCCTGAGAGAAAAGATTAGTAGGTTGGAGGCACACGATTAAAAATAGTCACAGCAATGAAAGGAAAATATATCAAAGTGATTCTCAATTGCAATGTACACAGCAAATATATATGATTATATTATAGCATAACTGTCAAAGCAAAGAATAAAAGTCAAAATTCATCACTGTAGTAGGGCCCACCAAAATGCTTCATCTTTCTCATGCCAGCAAGAAGAACGACTCCTGTTCAACTGGAGAAAGAGATTTTCCACTCCCACGGGACAACGTCAGGCAGCTGGCACCCGCTCCTGACTGAAGTCTCGGAATTCCACGCTATTGAACAGAGTCATCTGTTGTATATCTTTGAATTGAGAACGAACATTAGTGACAGGTTCTCAAGAATTGTTTTCAGGTCCATACCTTTCCAAGAAATCAAGGGCCAGATGTAGCAAAGGTTTTTACTAATTCTGTGTCTATGGGAAAAAGTGTTCGTACATATGGCCCCAAGTACCATAAAGTACGTCCTCTATACTTTGAATCCAAAATAGCTTGTACTTTGTACTCCTAATCTCTATTTACCAGGATAGGCGCAGGGAGACTTGAACTATTATTGTTAGCAGAAATAACGAGTGAAGTGTGAAAAACTGAATGAATACGAAGGGAGCCGGGGAGTTTTAGTTTATAAGTTACTGGGTTTACTTGACTATTACTTCATACGGTCCTATATCTTTTGGATGAAATATACTTTTGTGTTTCAAGTTCACATTTTTTGTTGAAAGTTATACTTTTTCTTTTGGCTTATATTTTGGGCCCATTCTGTGATATTTATCATATTGGAATTAATATTTTTTTCCCTTTTCAATACAGGTTTTGAACTGCTTATCTATACCTTGCATATGGACTAAAGTGTCTTTTACAGCTGGTATATTTATTGTGTTTGTAGGTAAAGTAATGGGCAGCATTTTTGGATGATAACTATATAATCCATCAAAGGGTGTGGTGCCAATAGAAGAATGATAGGAATTATTATAAGCTAATTCATCTAGCCATAGCAACTCTACCCAGGATGTTTCAGCGTCATCGGCATAACAGAGCAGATATTGTTTCAGGATCTGATTTAATCTTTCCGTCTGACCGTCCATTAGAAGATGATGAATGGTTGATAAGTTGGACACCACTTGCAAGGATCAACACCATGTTTGCCAGAATTTAGCTGAAAATTGAGAATTATTTTAGGTAAACCATGAATACGTACTACTTGCTGTAACCAAAATAAGGCTAGTTGATCTGATGTAGGTAGGTCTTTACAAGCAATGAAATGAGCATACTTTGTTAGACTGTCTATGATTACCATTATAACTATGTGTCCATTTACTTTAGGTAACCCTGTGATGAAGTCCAAGGTAATGTGTTCCCAAGGAGTTGACAGGATTAGACGTGGTAGCAAAAGTCCTTTAGGTTTACCATGATCTGAATTATTTCTGGCACAAGTTTCACAGTCCTGAAACATTTGTGTAACAACCTTTTTCAGTGATGGCCACCAGAAATATTTGACAAATATTTCTACAGTCTTTTGTGGCCCTGGATGTCCTGCCGTAGGATGTATATATAGCCAATGAAAGACTAATTTTCTAAGTTCTTGTGTGGGAAGGCATACTTTAGATTCATGAGTAGGTAATCCTTGAACTATCATTTTTTTGTATTCTTAATCCAGTCAGGCCACTCAGTATTAGGAAACTGCTTTTGAATTTCCTCTAAAAAACTTTCAACCCTGGATATATAAGTCACTTTATCCAGAGCGATAATAGGTTGTGGTTCACCAATGGTGTTGTTTGTTACATAATTTTGCCAGGATAAGGCATCAGTGTTTCGATTTTCTTGACCAGGTCTGAAAGTTTCAATAAAGTCCTATTCAGCAAAAAATAACATCCACTGGAGTTGCCTCGGTGTTAATAGTTGAGCTGAACTCATGAACTTCAGATTCCCATGATCTGTGTATACAGTTATTGTATATTTTGCTCCCAGAAGATAATGTTTCCATTCGCAAAAAGCATCTCTGATAGCCAGCAGTTCCTTTTCTGCAATAGTATAGTTTTGTTCTGCCGTATTTAATTTATGGGACATGTACGCTACAGGATGGAGTTGTCCAGATTCACTGTGCCTGTGTGACAATATGGCTCCTATAGGTACGTCAGAAGCATCTGCTTCTACAATGAAAGGTTTTTCAGTATCTGGATGTGCAAGAATAAGATCAGAAGTTAAAGCCTTTTTGAGTTGTTGGAATGCATGATTGGCTTCTTCTGTCCATTCAAATTTGACTTTCTTGTGTAATAATTTGGCAGTTAGTGCTACTGTCATGGAAAACTGTTGAACGAATCACCAATAAAAATTCACAAATCCAAGGAAACATTGCACGTCCCTAACTGATGTTGGTGTTGGCCAGTTAGATATTGCTTAAATTTTTGTTCTGCCATTTGCATGCCTGAAGGTGTTAGATTGGCACCCAAAAACTCAACTTGTGTGACATGGAATGTACATTTACTTAGTTTACAGTATAGTTGGTGCTCCTGCAAACTGCTTAATACCTGTTTTACATGAGTTTCATGAAGGTTCTCAGATTCGGAGCATATCAAATTATCATCAATATAAAATATCACAAATAAGTCTAAATACTCAAGTAAGACATCATTAAAAAATAATTTAAATATGACAGGCGCATTACAAAGACCAAGGGGCATTAAAAGAGTTTCAAAGAGGCCATCTTGGGTTTAAATGCAGGCTTCCATTCGTCCCCCTCTTTGATTCTACTAGATGGTATGCCCCTCTCAGGTACAGTTTTGTATAAATTACAGCAGATTTTACTTGATCTAAGAGGACAGGGATTAATGGCAAAGGATATTTATTCTTAATTGTAATCTTGTTCAATGCTCTATAGTCAATGCACGTTTGTAAATCTCCATTAGCCTTTGAAACAAAAAAAAAGGGGGATGCGACTGGTGATTTAGAAGGATGGATGAATCCATTAGCTAAATATTGGTCAAGATACTGACATAGGTGTTTATTTTCTTTCTCAGACAATGCCTAAATGCAACAGTTTGGTATGCTGGACCTTAGAACTAAATCAATTTGACAGTCATAACACCTGTGTGGGGGTAATACTGCAGCTTGTGTTTCACTAAATACATCTGCAAACTGTTTGTACTGAATGTATCAATGTCCTTTTCTGCCGCTGTGGTGATTTCACTTGTCAAAAAAGAGTCTGACTGGGTTTTGTCTGATGTCTCCAGACAATGTGTAAGACAGGTTGAAGAGTAAAAAATGTATGTCTGTTTTTGTCATTCTATGATGGTTTTGTTTTTAACTATGCACGGCATTCCAAGAATGAACCCATATTGATGGGCTTGGATTACATCAAATTGAATACTTTCTATATGTAATTTGTGCTCCTGATGTTCACAAACCATGGAGATAGGTATGCATAGTTACTGGACCACCGGAAAGCATTTTACCATCAACAGTTTTTACAATCTCTGGTTTTCCTTTCTGTACACAATGCACATGTAACTGCTGAGCTGTTTCATAATCCACAAAATTCCCTGTGGCACCACAATCCACTAGGGCTAGAACAACATTTTCATGACCTTCCAGCGATCTCTTTTATGTTTAGCTAAGCGATGATCATGGTGTAAATTCAGATTAATTAGTTCTGGACATGAGATTGGCTGAGGATCAATTTGAGCCTTGACATCTTTTAGCTCATCCTTAAGCCCTTGATAAAATAAAGCTGACCACTTCTCTTCCAGCCAAGATGTTTCTGCAAACTATTAGAGTAAGCCAAATATGTGATTAGGTCCTTATTCCTTTGCTTTAACTCTAATAGCTCTCGATCAGCTGAGAGAGTTACTGAATGTCTATCAAACACCTTTTCAAGTTCTTCCACAAATCTCCGCCAGTTATATAACAAGGGTCTCTCTTGACAAACTAGCAGAACAGACCATGCTGCTGCGTCTCCAGAAAGGTACGAGATCAAGAAAGTGATTCTTGATTGAGGGTCTGGGGAGGCACTTGGGGGGAATATTTATACTTGTTTTGCGTTGAATTTGCATCATTTTGATCATGCAAATTTGGTGCAAATCTAACTCCATAGTTCTATTTTGGCGCTAGACCCATCTAGCGCCAAATATATGGAGTTAAAGTTATTTTTTGAACATGGAAACCTACTTTGCGTTAATGAGATGCAAAGTAGGCGTTCCTGTGCAAAAAATTACTCTATGGCCTTAGTTCCATATTTATCCCCCAGTGCTAAAATCACACACGGGGGAGGAGGGGTCAAATAATCGTGCAAAGCTTGCTTTGCACCATTATTTAACATCTGGTTCAGGGCAGGCATTAGGGGACCTGTGGGCCTATTTCCACGGTAAAACACCATGGAATAGGCCCACAGGTGCCCACCCCAGGCCCCAGGGACACCCCCTACCCACATCAGAGGAATAGAGGAGGATGGGGGACCTCAATTCAGGTAAGTATGGGTAAGTACAGGTAAGTATTTGTTTTTTAAGTGCCATTGGGAGCCCTGAAATGGGACTCCCTACATGGCACTGGGTGCAATGGCCATGCCCAGGGGACCCTGGTCCCTTGTTCTAGACATTAGGGTGGTGGGCATGACTCCTGTATGTGGTATGGATGGTTTTGTATCAGAAAATGCTGCTAGGCTGCTTAGAGTTATTTCTTTTTTAGAAATAGCAATACACACAGCAATGTAATCTTATAACTAACTATAACTCTGTTATAATCTCTCAGTGATGAGTTTGTTTTCTCTCACAAACTCACCAAAATGTACTAAATATCACACCAAGAATATGGTGACAAGAAAACCAAAATGAAATAAAAAAGTACCCCCCAAGCTACACAGATAAAATCAAACACTTTGTTCTATTCACAGTGTTCCTTTAGTAATGTAATTTCATATCTTTAGAAACAGGAAAAGAGCAATAAATATTGCATCTGGCAGACTGCCAGCAAACTCCATCAAATGACCTTTGTTTATTTGCCTAAGATAAAATCTCACCAATAAGAGCACGACCTGCTCTTCAATGAGCTTCCAAACCAACCTCCAAAAAGCACTCTCTCAAAGCCAAAAGGGATAAGGCCTGCCACAGCCAAAGAAAGGACCACAGTCAGAGGAAGGACCAAAAACGGAAAGCTCTGCAGGAATAGTGTGCGCTGGGGTACTGGATGTTGCAGGCTTTATAGTCTGGACAAATCCAACCTAGTTGCTATGGAAACCTCTACCGAGAGAATAAATAAACAAGCACAATTCTGTGGAATAATGATGTCAAGGACAATCAACAAGCATAGGCTCATGCAAAAGGTAATGTTATGCATACAGCTCAGATTATTTGTAGACAGCAAGCATAGGCTAATTCAAAAGGTAAAACAAGCACAAGTCTGTGTAATAATAATGTCAAGGACAATCAACAAACAAAGGCTCATGTAAAAGGTAATATTATGCATACAGCTCAGATTATTTGCAGAATACTAGATATACTCGACTGATTCTCCAGACTCTCTAACACATGCAATAACAATGTCACCACCAACATGCTCTGGGTGCAGCCTCATGTGCCTTAACACACCAATGTCTCAAACATGTATGTTGAAGAACTTGTAATGCATTGGTTGGAGCGGGCACATCCAGTGCTGCAAGCCCACTAGTAGCATTAAATATAAAGGCCCGGGGCACATGTAGTGCACTCTAATAGGGACTTACAAGTAAATCAAATATGCCAATTGGGTATGAGACAATGTTACCATGTTTTAGGGAGACAGCATATGCACTTTAGCACTGATTAGCAGTGGTAAAGTGAGCAGAGTCCTAAAGCCAGCAAAAATGAGGTCAGAAAAAGAGAAGGAGGAAGGCAAAATGTTTGGGAGTGACCCTGCAAAGACGCCATTTTCAACAACTGGGCAATATTAAGCATCAATAGAGGCTATACCACTATTCAAAATCAAGAAGCAGTTTAGGCCAAACCCTTACCCTGACAAGAGCAAGGTGAAAGGTTCATACAAGGATGTAGCAGAATAGGAAACATGAAAGGGCCATCTGTTAAAGGCCAACTCATGTCTGACTGACCTGCAGGTATTTACAACATTAGCACACAAGTCCCCAGCACCCCCTCTTTCCCTACAAACAGATCACAGACTGATTAGATACTGGGCACATAATTAAACTTGTCCAAAGCACAGAGGTGCACGATTTGCAATGAACCAAATTCCAAATGCTCATGAATCTTAGACCCACAATGCTGTGAGCACACACTTCAAACAAATAACATTTACAAAACAGCATGTACACATTCATAGGTCAAAGAATGCTCGGTTATAAACCTTTGTGGAATGTATAATAAAGTGTGAGTAATATCTTAACCTAGGAATTCAGGTCTATGGGGTCACATGGTTTCCAGTGTTTTCCATGTTAATCTGTAAACCTGCGAGTTATCAATTGTTAATCATATGTAATAAAGAATTGTACTGATTTGTACATAAGAGCCTGTCTGTGAACAGGCAGTTGAGAAAAACTGTAGAGGCAGGTTGTGCAGGGCTGAAGTGCTGTCCACAATGTTTTTCTTCCTGTCGCAACAGTTAGTAAATACTGTCTTTGGAACTGACAGAAAGAGTCTGTGTGATCATTTCTTAGTTAAGAGAGCATATTCATTCACCCCGCAACAACATATTGAAGCAAAGACTGTGCCCTAAGTTGCACGATTTTCTATTGGGGAGACCATCCCACGTGGCCAGCACATAGTGAGAATTCTATGTTTATCCTTGGTTCCCTTATGGGGAAACACTTCATCAAGCTGATTTGGGTTTTTTGTGCGATCCAGAATGGAATTTCCTCCTGACTTTTCGGAATCTTGCCTGTAATAGCACTGATAGTTACAGGACTAATCGCAGGCACAGCTAACAGTGTCTGCACAGCTTGAACAGCCCTTTCTGGGGCAATTGTTATTGTACACATAATAAACTGCATTAGACGTCTGTATAATCTCACTAGACCATTGTATAATTGGTGTAACTCTGCCGCATTTAGCAGGATATGGTGTATAGCTGGCTAGGTCTGGCCAGGTAGCCCTCATTGCTGAGGGGACCAACTCAAATGTTTCCAAAAACATGTGGTAAGGCACCTAGGAACCAAATATGATGCTCATGAAATGGTGATGGTATTTCTAAAACATTATAAGCTCTGTACTGGCCTGGAAAGGCAGCTTCAGTGCATGGTTGGAATGTGTTTGTATTAGCATCAAATGCAGGAAAGGTTACTCATGAGTAAAGTACTTCAGTTTTATAAGCATCGTGAGACTCAACCATGAATATCTCCACCCCTATTAGGTAGCCCATGTAATGACAAATGTGCTGTACCAGCAGGTGTACAATTAACAGGAATATATATTACATTCACCATTTTAATGAATGGACCACTATTGTAATTAATGGAATTCAGGGAGGGAACACACACTAATGCGGGGTATCCTTTTAAAAGTTTACTCTTGAACAGCCCACAGACACATATAGGTACTTCCTATAATGGTGAGGAGGATTTAATCCCTACACCACATACGTCTTCATTTTAAGGTGAATAGAGAACCTTGGTACACCCAAGTACTACATAGGAGACCCCTTAAAAAGTCAGAAAGTACCTGACGTATAAATATTGGTGCCTCCATGTTTTATGATTCCCACTAAAGGGTTGAACAGCATATTAGGGTGGCACAACTTTAAGATGAAAGGACTCCATGTACACCGTCAGAAGCTGCTGACCCAATTCCTAGTTAGATCACAGTGCCTCGCATGAACCCCCAAACTTTCCAGGACAACAGATGATTACAGCAACCACGAACATGACATCCTGACTCCCAAGGAAGTCATGGAAACAGATCTTAGTCCTTTTGTTGAATTACTTATGCATAATAACGAGTGAGTAATGTCTTAACACAACACAAAAAAGATGCAAATGGAAGATTTTCAAAAATGTATTGAAACAATCGTATTTTTGCACAGAGAGAATGCTCCCCAAGGCGGCAGGAGAATATTTCACTCCCGTTGGATTATTTCCTACCCATTAAGGCATAAAAGAAAAAAAACAAAGAGGCACTGGGATAGCCTGGATGGTGCCCAGTGTTTTACCAGTTGGAAAACAATTGCCAACATACCTCCCGTGAGTGGAGGGGGAGACTGGAGGGAATAGTTTCATCCAACCGAACTGGGATTATACCCAGAATGCATATAAAACCCAAATCACGAGAGAGCACTGATTGTATTTTGGGCCTATGCCTCCATTCCCTTACTGGGGAATCCTACTACTAGCCTCAGTATAGCTGCTGTCTAGAAGAGACAGGCTCCAAACAAGAGTAAACATGCCACTAGACTGGGCACTCAATTAAGAAAACACACCAACACTCTTTAATGGGAGGGGTTGGAGAGAGAGAGAGACAGTAGATCCTAATAAGTGTACCTCTCCCAATATGTTTAAGAGCACTAGATGATTATTACTTTATGATCTGTACTGCTATACTGTTGGAAATAGTACTCACATTCCTATTGGGATCTACTGCATCCTCCAAAGCTGAAGCTAACAAGACATAGCGAACGACTCCCCTCACTGCCATGCGTGCATAGGCTAATTTGTGGGGTCATATACTGACATGATGGTTACATTGTGATAAGGACTACTCTGCCCAGAAGACAGACTTTATGACTACAATAAGGAGAGCATTGGTAAAAAAGTTTGAGACTTGGGAAAGGTTGAGTACACCACAGCCCTGTCAGAGGCAGCCCTAGATCTGTGATACTCTCACCCACTGGGTATCTATGGTGGAATAAAGTAGGATCTGTGAGGACTTTGGTCACAATAATAGACTGTACAGATAATAGAACACCCCCAACACAGAGATAAAAGAAACATATTATTATGGTGTGCACAAAGACCTCTCACCAAGCCGGAGGAGGAATTGAAGAAGGAAACAGGGAAGGAACACTCTACCCAACACAATTAACAGCGGACAAGGGTATAAAGTTAGAGGCCATTAAAGATCGTTAAAAAAAATTCGGGAGTGGAAAATTGAAACAGTGGCACTGAATGTGGGCCTTCTACTAGAAGATCATCTTAGCACTCATGAGGCCAACAATACTCTCTCGTGGTGATCATTTAACTCACCTAGAAAAATAAATGATCATACTTCGAGAGAGAATGGAAGATGCAGAGGGTCAGTTGAGAAGGAATAATATTTGAGAAATGGGACTCCCTGAGAGGATTAAATGCCCTTTGATGGACGTATTTATAGAGGATTGGTTGGCTAATGTGGTGCTGAGGGTGGAATACTTCAAAATGGTTCAGAGATCACAGTGAGTGCCTGTTACGGAACCAAAACTGGGTACACTGCCCAGAGTTCCAATACTTTGTCTGCTAAATTACAGGTATAGAGATGCAATACTACAGAGGGCCAAAACACATGAGCCATGACAAGTGGATGGGGCCACAGAGGCATAGAAGCCAATCTAAACAATGACAGTGCAAAAACACACAGCCACATTTCTGGTGAAAAGACATCTACAAACTTTAAGTATTCAATATGCACAGTTTTTCTGGTGTCACTTTGTATAATAATGGAGGGGTATAATAATGGAGGGAGACACACACTTGTTCTCAAACCCAACATAGGTATGAGACTGGCTTGAACCCCAGGTATATCCACCTCCACAGGGCCAACAAGCACCCACAGGCCCTGAAAATTGTTTAACATGTTTGTGGACCCTACCATGGATAGGATGTATACAAAACAAGTGTAAGTAGCCCACAAGGGGAGCCTAAGTGGGTTCATATGGGCATTGGGAATGGTGGATGTGTGACCCTCTCTGCCTCTACAAAATAAAGCTTACTCTTACTACTCTGGGGCTCACACCATACATTCATGCATAGATTATATATTTACACCTACGCTGACACTCCACAGAGGCACAAATGCACAATTCAGAGCACTAGGAACATTGGATCATTCTCCCCTGGAAGTCAAAATCCAGCATTATAATACAAGATGGTCAGGTGAGTGACAAATAGCTGTGTGGCGCTTAACCTTGCCGGCAGAGGTAGACACGCTAATCTAATTAAGTTGAACAGCCATGGGTGAGATTGTATTATGAGAGGCTTAGAAGGCAACAAGAAGAAAATAGTGAGGGAAGTATCAGATAAAAGGAAAATTAACAAGGAATGTAAAGATCTAGAAAAAGAGATAAGGAAGAAGAAGGACAGGCTCACTCACAAATGGATGAAATAACTTGTACACTAGCTCAAAAGAAAATAGAATATAAAGCAATAGCAATAAGTGAGGTTAAACTAGTATATCAACCAAGACAAAAGAGAACATACGAGGGAGGAGACAAAGCAGGGAAACTCCTAGCATGGCTTGCAACTAGAGAAGTGGCAAAATCATGTATATTTGAGATGGTAGAGTCTTAAAGAAAGAAGGTGCAGGGCAGTGGAGACATAGCAGAGGTCATGGCAGGATATTTCAAAGAATTCTATAAGGAAAGTTACAGAGATAAAATATAGAGCTGAAAGACTTTGTGAAGGACCATCCCAGTAGATCTTTAAAAAAAAGAGAGGGCACTGGAATTGGAGGCTGAATTAACAGAAGAGATCAGTACAGCGCTCTCCCAGTTGCAAACCGGGAAATCCACTGGCCTAATTGGTCTGCCAGTTTAATTGATACATCGCTTATCCGCGAAAGTAGTACCTCCCCTACATAAAATGTATCCTAAGGCTTATGAAATGGGTGAACTGCCTAGGGATTTGCAGATGGCCAGAGTCGAACCTATTCTGAAGCCAGGGAAATCAGTGAATTAATTGGACACATATAGGCCCATCTCACTGCTGAAAGTAGATGGCAATGTACTATGAAAGGCCCTGCAGAATAGACTCAAAGTAGTGATATAAGAACTGGTACATCTGGACCAAAATGGCTTTATGCCACTGTTAGACCTGTCAGCTCATGGCATAGTATCCCCTGTCTTTTTGGCTTCTGGCCTCCTGTTTTTGATCCTATGCTGAATTTTGTTTTTGCTGGCTCTAGGATCCTGGACACTTTAAAACTGCTGACCAGTGCTAAAGTTCTAATGCTTGCTGTCTAAATTGTATTGGTGATTGGTTTATTCATGGTTGGCATATTTGATTTACCAGTAAGTTCTTAGTATAGTGCCCCATGTGTGCCCAGGGCCTACAACGCAAATGCTACTTGTGGGCCTGCAGCCCTGGTTGTGCGACCCACTTAAGTAGCCCTGCAAGCATATCTCAGGCCTGCCATAGCAGTGTCTGTATATCCAAGTTTAAACTGCCATCTCAACCTGGGCCACTTGCAGGCCCAAATCTTTCCTTTTATTACATGAAAGTCCCCCTAAGGTAAGCTCAAGGCAGTCTCATGGGCAGGGTGTGGTGTATTTAAAAGTTAGAACATGTACTGTTGTGTTTTACAAGTCCTGATAGTGAAATACTGCTAAATTCAGTTTTCACTTTTGCAAGGACTTTCTCTCCCACATGGGGATTGCCTTTAATTAGCTTTTAAGTATAATTTTCCATTGGTAGGAGATAGAGATGTGGAGTTTGGGGTCTCTGAACTCACAATTTAAAGTACATCTTTTGGTGAAGTTGATTTTTAAATTGTAAGTTTTAAATTACCACTTTTTGAAATAGGGCATTTCCTTGCTTAACTATTTTGTGCCTCTGCCTGTCTATGGAATACACATCTGGGTCAATAAAGGAGGCTGGCCTGGTTTGTAGTGGGTACCTAAGGTCTTTACACCTTATACCAAGTCTAGTTATCCCTTATTAGAGAAATGTTATCAGTGTCTAGAAGCCAGGCTCTGTAGGGGTAGTGTGGATGTGCAGCCAAGGCCTAACTAGGAGACATGCAAAGCTCATGCAATACCACTGTAGTCACACAGTACTCACACCCATGAAAGAAAATACTCAGTGTTAAAAAAGTAAAGGTACTTTATTTTGGTGACACAAATGCCAAATATACCTTAGAGACTATCCTCCCTTTGGAGGTAAGTAATGTACACAGTATATACACTAGAATGCAGAAATAGCTGTAAATACAGTTAGAAAACAGTGCAAATAGTGAAATTCACAATAGTTAGAAATGGGTCTAGGGGGAACTCAACCATATACCAAAATACTGTAGTAGGCGAGTGCAGTGTGGAGAGGGGAGCTGGGTGTGTTAGAAAACACCAAAGGTAAGTAATAGAACCCACCCTAGAGCCCAGGAAACCAGGAGTAAATCAGGGTAACTTTCCTAGAACACACAAGAACACGTGATAGAAGGTTTTGCAATAACCAGAAGAGACTGCAAGACACCAACGATGGATTCCTGGACCTGAACACCTATGGAAGAAGGGGACCAAGTCTGAGAAGCACTGTAGAGTCCAAGGAGAACTGGAGCCCCTGCTAACCTGGATGAGGTGCAAAAGAAGAACCACTGGTGAAGAAGAACAATCAGTACTGCACCCAGGAAGATGGATGTGGGTTCCTCTTTGGTGCAGGTGATGTCCCACGCTGGATGTATGATTGCAGTCTGGTTTGCGTTGATGGATTCTGCAAACTTGCCTGGGACATGAAAAGCTCGCAGTCAGCGGAAAATGGCGCTGCCCGGGACCAGCAGGGACCTGGTGGCCTCTACCCAGGAAGGGAAGGCAGATGGGGCTGTCAGCAACTCAGAGAGACTTAAGAAGATGAGGCAGCATGTACAGGAGTCCTACAGCATGGGGACAAAGAAGGTGCAAAAAGAGGCCCATGCAGCACTACACAAAGGGATCTCATGCCGCTGGACAATCACACGAGAGGCCGTACATCACAAAAAGGAGTGCTGGGGGGTGGAGCTGCAAGGTGAATGAAGAACTTTGTGGAAGGATGCCAAGAAGCTTTGGCAACTGCAAAACATGCAGTGCACAGGGGTACTGTCTTGCATGGGAAGGCAAGCTCCTACCTCCACCAAAGTTGGACAGCTGGACTTCAGGACTGTTGGGACCACTTCAGCCCACCACCCATGTTGCTGGATCCACACACTTCTTCAGGAGAGGGGATCAAAGCCACAGGTTTTTGCTGCAGAGGGGTGCCTGCTGTAGCAGGGAAGTGACTCTTTCACTTCAAGGGAGATTCCTTTGTTGTTCTGGTGCAGGCTTAAGACTGGCTGACCTCTGAGGATGCACGACTGGGAAACAGTTGCAGTTGCTGGCAGGAGCTGAAGAAACAATGTTGCAGAAATCAAATTTGCTTCTATGTTGCAGTTAGAGAGTTCCTGGAGGGTCCAGATGCAGTTTCTTCAGTAAGAAGGTGAACTGAAGGATGCAGAGGATTCCTGCTGGAGTCTTGGAATCCGAATCTGAAGAACCACCCAAGAGACAGACCCTAAATAGCCCTGAAAGGGGGATTAGTTAGCTAACAGGTAAGCACCTATCAGGGGAGGGGTCTGACATCACTTGCTGGCACTGGCCACTCAGTTGCTCCCAGAGTGCCCTGCCAACTTGGAATCCAAGATGGCAAAACCCAGGGACCCTCTGGAGGAGCTCTGGTCACCAACCCTGGGGTGGTGATTGACAGGAGAGTGGTCACTACCCTTTCTTTTGTCCAGTTTCACACCAGAGCAGGGACTGGGGGTTCTTGAACCAGTGTAGACTGCATTATGCAAAGAGGACACCATCTATGCCCTTCAAAGCATTTCCAGAGGCTCTGGGAGGATACCCTTCCCATGCCCGTAACACCTATTTCCAAGGGGTGTAACATCCCTCTCCCAAAGGAAATCCTTTGTTCTACCCTCCTTGACTTGAGCTGCTCAAGCAACAGGAGGACAGAAACCTGTCTGTGTTGGGGGGCGTGGTCTGGCCACGAGCTGAGATGGTTCCCTAGGGAACGAGCTCCATGGAGCGGCGGGCCTCTGGACGGGGCTTATATGTGCAGAGGTGCCACACGTCGCGCGCCAGAGAAACACTGAGGACCGCGGATGCCAAGGGGGCCCCTTTGGCAGGCAGGGAGGCATCTGACACTGCCATCAGCAGACACAGGGAGGCGGCGGCCTAGCGGCCCTCAAGCAGACAAGAAGCCGCAGCCTTGCGTGATTTGGGGGCCTGACTGGGAGAGTGCAGGTGACCGGGGGCTTTTGAGAAGTCCTGAATACGGCCGTGTACGGCGGCAACAGGCTTGTTGGGTGAGGGGAGACCTAGATTGCGGCTGTGCCCTCTCCCGTCTGTGTGTCTTCGCCTGCTCTCTTTCTTGGGCGTCCGGGCCTGCCGGTGTACCTCACGGCTGTAACGCGGGTGGCGCCCGGGCAGTGTGGAGCCTCGGCTTTGGCGGACCTGCTGACTTGACCCTGACGAAGGAAAGGGGGACGGCAGCCCGCCTTCCCCGCATAACCGCCGGTCCCCCCCTCCCTCCTGCCTCGCCTCTGTGATTGCTGGAGAGCCCGTGCTGGAGCGGTGGCCGAGGGGGACGGCGCCTGAGAAGTGGTTGCCACGAACACTCCATGGAGGCACCACAAGCAAGAGGGAGAGGTGCGCTGGTGGACAACCCCTGATTGATGGCACCAGAGGTGGGCCACGCGATGGTTGCACGGAGGTGAAGGACTGCAAGGTAAGGAGGGGCACATAGGGGTGTGATACCAGGCGGTATCATATAGCAAACCTGTGTCTCTTATCATATAGCCTGTTGGCAACGCAGGGGGTCCCTGATCGGACTGTCCGGAAAGCACCAACCATGGAGGTGTTTACTGCGGGGCAAGGACATAGAACAACTATAGCCACCACCCTTGTACTGCTCTGAACCATCGGGCTGGAGCGTCAACAATACTTTCCTGGCCTTTTCGGCACTGGCCCACTGGAGGGCCCTCTGTTCTGCCGCTCCTCTTCCTAGCGGACCATGAATGATGGGACCCAGCATCCTCCCCACTGACTGCGATTTGAGTCCATTGATCACTGATACCCCGGTGAACGCTCTCTGATCACGGCTGGGACAGGATCACCACTTGAGAGATGACACACCTCCCCCCTCCTTCGTCCATTCTTTTTCTGCATCGCCCACCTGCCCTCCTGCGTCTGCACACTGAGGGCTGATACCCTCCCGATCCTTACCAATACGGAGGAACGTGTGATGCCCGGCGGACGGACATCAAGCAAACACCAGGAAAACCGTCCCGGCAACTGCTCTTCTCTGAAGCCTTGCGCCACTAAAGAGTCCTGCCCATGGAGGAGCTCTCCCTCACCCCCTTCAGTAGTATGGCAGAATCTACACAGGGGTGACCATGGACCATATCCTGCAGGAGATCTCGGCAATGGGGCGCGAGTTGGAAGGTATGGACAGTGCTATGGCCTCTCTGACGTCGGAGACAAAATCCATGCATTTGGACATATCGGGCTGCCAGACACAAGTTACGGGTCTAGAACAGCGACTAGAAACTGTGGAAACACGCATTGCCTCCTAGGGGGACAGAGACCAGGAATTCTATATCTCCGCAGCAAACTGATTGACTTGGAGGACAGGAGCCATAGAGACAATATTCGCTTCCTCTGGTTCCCGGAAAATGTTGAGGGTGCGGACATACACTCTTATCTGCGGGAGACCCTGCCCAAGCTGACTGGCATTACAGGCTAGGTCCCAAACGGCGAAACGATGCCAACCATCCTCGCCCAATCATAGCATGCCTGCTGCACCATGTACGGACCTGTCAGCTATTGCAGGCGGCCAGACCGCACGGCCCATTCCGGTTAGATTACCTGGAGGTTAGACTAGCGGCTGACTTTTCCAAGGAAACCAGCGAACGTAGGAGAGCCTTCTTGGACCTTCGACCCTGCCGCCCGTCAGCTGGTAGTGAAATACAGCTTATTCGAACCAGCCAGGATGTGGATCACCAAAAACGGAGTGTCAAAAGACTTTTACGACCTGAGGACCCACAAATGTTTTTGGACGGTCTTCAGCACCAGATCCAGTCTATGGACACAGAGTCCTCGACCCAGCCTCTGGACCTGCTGGGGCCGCTCTCAGGTGTTGCCTCTTCCGCTTCTGCTCCTGAAGACACGGGTCGGCCTGCTACTGACTCTCACCCCAGGGGGAGGGACCTGGAGACACTCACCAAGAGTTACGAAGTTAGGGGTCAAGTGATGCAGGCGGTGGCAATGCACACGCAGATAGCTGATAGAGAAAAGTCTCGCTCACCCCTGAAACCCACTTTGACACCCACGTGACGACATGGAAATGTAATACCCCAGGGGTGAACTGTCATCGAAGGACGCAGAGTCCTGTGAGAACCCGCAACGACCCTCCTGTTGAGATGACAGAGAGATGAGTACTTGCCTCTACCATATCACAGACATCTCGCTTATAGATGGCCAGTTTTCTCACTTGGCTTATGGCAGCCGCACTTAGTTGCCTAGCTCTTATTTGGCTTGTTTGCTGTCCTATTAACATTGCTTACAAGTCCTCTCTGATCCCTTTTGCTAACAAGATGTTCTAAGTTTACCTGTTTGTGTATGTCAGCTGTTGGATGTCTCAAGTTCTCTCTGCTACTTGGTTTAGCATGATGGAGATTTACTCTTCATCTCTCCCCGTCACATTGCCACTTCCCCCCCTGCGCCCACTCCCTCTCTTCCCTCCCCCCCTTTTTTGTGATTCCGTCTCCTTCGTTGTGGTTTTGCTGTGGTCCGGCCTTGATATCCTTCTCGATATGCCATGCACGACCCCTTCTTCCACGCACACCCCCCCTTCCTCCCCCGTCCAATATGCGATGCGATGTTGCTCTGATCCACGTTGCGTGTTCTGCTGCTGTCCCCCGATGCGCGCGCCCTGGTAGGGGAGATTGGGAGTGCGGGGTGGTGATGTCCCGCGTGCATTGCCTCCCCCGTCCGGTGGCCCATCGGTCGTACGATTGGGCTCCGGAGGCTTAGGTTTAGACCTGCAGGTTAGAGTACAGTTTGGGATCGTCAGGACTTCTGTCCTGCTCTCTCTTCTTTTTTTCTCTTATTTTTCTCTCTCTCTCTTTCCTTCTTTCTTTTTCTTCGCTCCTTTCTCCCTACCTTCCCTCCCTCTCTTTCTTCCTCTTCACTCCCTTTCTCTCCTCTCGTTCCTCCTTCATCTTCCTCCTCCCCTATTCTTTCCTTTCCCCCCTTTCCTCTCTTATCTCCCTCTCTTTTTTCCTCCTCCTGAGGACAGCACCAGGGTTTCGTTGCCCTCTCGGTACATCCTTCGTGTTTCTCTCCCTTCCCTTCTCCGTTCCTAGCCTCCCTCCCTGCTCCTCCTCCCTTCTCTATCTTTATCACTGGGCTCCAGGATGGCAGGGCCTCACCCATCCCCCTCAGAACCATTGCGGATCATATCGTGGAATGTAAATGGTCTCACCCACTTTATCAAACGGAAAAAAGTTCTGGCCTACCTCAACTCAAAACTGGCTGATATAGCTTTACTTCAGGAGACACATATGGGCAGTAAGGAGTCTAGTAAGCTGCACAGAGACTGGGTAGGGACTGCATTGTTCAATTGTAGCCCTAACTCACCTGATACAGGAGGCAGCGTCCCTTGGAAATGTGGTGTTGCACTACTAATAGCAAAACCCTCCCCCTCGTAGTCGCTAAGTCATGGACTGATTCTCAGGGGCGTTATGTGTTTGCTAAACTGAATCTGGGTGATTCATTCCTGTGCGTGGGTTCCATATACACACCAACCGGCCCAAAGCGCATGCTTTTCCTGAACATCAATTGTCTCCTGATGGAGATAGGGGCGACCAACTATGTTATAGGAGGTGACTAGAATCTGTCCAGGGATGCGGTATTGGACAGAACGGGACCCCTGGACATTAACAATAATGCCGATAGAGCCTTACAGTCCGATATATTGTCGGACAACGGCCTGGTGGACCACTGGAGGTTGCTACATCCGGCTGACAGGGAATATACTTTTTTATCACCAGTCCATGGCACTCAATCTCGTCTTGATTACTTTCTTATGTCACACACATTAGTGGCTCAGGCCAAAGAGGCCTGCATACTTGAAAGCGGTTTCTCGGACCACTCTCCAATCCATGTTGCTATTTAAGTGGGCCTGATATCCCGGGCCGAAAACCATGGAGATTTGCCGTTCACGGTTACCGTTCCCCCCAAGGCAAGAAACAGTTAAAAGCCCATGCGCTCACCTTTCCCCAAGAAAACCTAGGAACTTTTGACTCCAGACGAACTCTATGGCCTGCAGCCAAGACAACACGCAGAGGGCAGCTCATGCAAGACGCGGCTCTAGCAAATAAAGAGTAAAAAGCGTGACAAGCTGCACTGGAACTTGATATATGCCGCCTCACACGCCAATATACTGACCACCCCTCGCTCTCAGTGTGTCGTTGTCTGGAACGCACCCTTAATGAGTCATACATCTCCAAGGCCGAATACGTTCTACAGCGTCTACAAGGGAGACACTACGAACAAGGTGAGAAAGCCAGCCGGCTGCTGGCAGCTCAGCTTTGCCGGAGGACAGCAGCTCCCGCTATACCGGCCATTCGTGCCCAGACAGGAGTCGTGCTCACACACCCTCAGGCGATAGCCAATGAGTTTGTGTCCTTCTACCGGCATCTTTACACACCGGAGACAACATCTAACCCTGCTCAGATTGAGGCTTTTCTTGCTAATCTTGACTTGCCCTCTTTATCCGACTACAAGTGCAGCCTCCTAGATGGCGAAATTAGCAAACTGGAAATAGAGGGAGCCATCTCTGCTTTCCCCTACCATAAATCACCCGGGGAAGATGGGTTCCCTGCTGAATTTGATAAATGGTCGGGGGGGCGATTGACATTCTGCACGAGGCCTTGAGCGAAGCCTGCAGGGCGAAGGCTTTGGGAGCCATCTTCAATAATGACACGAAAGCAATCACACCAAAATCCGGGAGGGACCCCCTGCTTTGCGGCAGCTACCAGCCCATCTCTCTCCTGAATAGCAATATTAACATTTTGGCCAGTATCCTAGCAAACCGGCTGAGTAAAGTCATACCGTCCCTGATCCATCGTACTCAGGTGGGGTTTGTACCTGGTCGCAGCTCCCGCAATCACGTACGTACTCTGTGCCATGCTCTATGGACTTCTAGGGAATTACCAGAAGCTGCGCTGGCCTTGTCTCTAAATGCTGAGAAGGTGTTTGAGCACATAGAGTGGCCCTATCTGTTTGCGATGCTAGCAAGGTTCGGTCTGGGCGACAGATTTATTTCCATGGTACGACTGCTGTACGTCCAACCCACGGCGAGAGTTAACTGTGGGGGTTTCATCTTGGATCCCTTCCCCATCTGCAGAGGGACGTGACAGGCCACTTCTGTTACTATTGGCGAAGGAACCCCTTGCCGCTGCCACTCGCTCCTCTCCCTCGATAAAGGGTCTTACTTTGCTGAACGGCATGTCTAAAATATACCTGTACACCAGTGATGTTCTGTTGACCATTAGGGACTTAGGGCCAGATGTAGCAAAGGGTTTTACCCATTCTATGTCTATGGGAAAATGTGTTCGTACATATGGCCCTTAGAGCATTCTTTGCTAGCCTTGCTGGAGAGTATCAACAGGTTTGCACTCCTTTCTGGCTATCACATTAATTGGGACAAGAGTGAGGCGCTCCCTCTCTCGAAGCTGACCACGAAAGCCGCGCTTCTCTTTTTCCCATTTCGATAGACTCCGAGACGTCTCAAGTACTTGAGGGTGTTGATCAATCAGGGTCTGGTGCATATGGTGGTGGAACACTATGCGCTGGCACTACATTTGTCGCAACTGGCCCACGCACTACCCGGAGCACCCGGACCCGCCACAATGGGTAGCCTTGGAGAGAGTATTACTTTCCACTGATGGTGGACTTGGAGTGCTTTATCGTAATGACCTTTCATCTTCTGGTAGGGCCAATCCGATCCTGAGGGCGACCCGAGCAGCCTGGCGCAGGGCACACCACCTGTTTGGGGTCCATCCTCTCTTACATGCCTAGGCCCCCTTGTGGAACAACAATGGACTAAGGATAGGCGGGGAGGTGCTCAACTGGCCGTTATGGAGGAGAGCCGGTATCCTTGATCTGGCTCAGGTCCTGGAGGGTGGAGCACTTAAACCCTTTACCAGACTGCAGGAGGAATGTAATCTTCCTTCAAGGCAAGAGTGGCGATACTTGCAACTTAAACATTGCTTGCAACAGAGAGTCAACACCATCCGTTGGGGTCTCCAGACATCGCCTGTGGTAACATTCCTGAAAACATGGGGACAGCACATGGGCGTCTTGGCAGGCCTCTATGAGACTATCACTCGACAGCTATACTCCCAACCTCTTCTGGACACGCTACGCTTACAATGGCAAAACCGCTTACAGCAGACGTTTGACACAGAATACTGGGTAGACATCCTGGAGGCCTTGGACAAGGGCACTCGGGAGGCCCGACTAAAGTTCTTGCTGTTTAAGGTGCTGCATGACTGGTATTGGTCCCCAGCGAAACTGCATAAGACAGGACTCCTCCCACATGCACAGTGTTAGCATTGTGCGGAGGCACAGTGCGATCTGAAACCTATTTTACTTGACTGCCCGACGGTCCGGCCTCTGTGGATGGCTGTGGGCTCCACTTTGGCCAAATCTATGCTGTTTCCTACGCTGCTCCCCCCACCTCTCATCCTATCGCATGATATGACTGCTCTTTCAGCCCTACCCAGGCCGCATAGACGGCTGGTGCACCAAATGTTAGCGACGGCAAAAATCTGCATCCTCCGCCATTGGCGATCGGCGATCTCCCCGACCCCGGAGGAATGGATTGTGGCAATGACCCACATAGCCACGCATGAGAGAGTCATTTACAACTTACAGGATCAGGCCCAGATATTTAATCAAGTGTAGACCCCCTTCCTGACCACCAGACCGCCGTAGGCTGTATAACTTTGCCCATACTAGCTACAGGCCTCCCATTGTTTCTCACTTGCACCTCTGTCCCTACCAGCCCCTCATTGACTTTACACCTGTAAACCACATCAAATTCATGATTAAAGCAGAAGCCTTAGATACCATATTCTTGCCCCCCGTGCCTCTGGCCATCTGTCCCCTTTTTCTCCTTCTCATCCAAACACCACACCTCGACATGCTTCCCTCCCTCCCCTCCCCCTCCTCTCTGTATGTCAGCCTCCCCTCCCCCTTCCTAATTCCCTCCATCCCCTGCTTTCTCCCCCTCCCCCCTCCACATGGAATCCCCGCTGTCCTACTGCTAATGTCACTACCACTCCTTTCTCTATTCTCCCTTTTCTCCCCCCTGTTTATTCCATCTCCTTCCCTTTCTTTCCATCCCCCGTTTCTTTTCTTTTTTCTCTGTCTTTATCTTTCTTCCTCACTGCCCTCTCTTTTCCCCCTATGCTACACTTTTCTATCAATGATAGGAGGCCGCACAGGGACGCCTGCGCAGGCCGCCACAGGCTTTATCAATGGTCTTAGTCTATGGTCCTTGGCCCTCCACTTCTCTCACTATAAGACCCCTTCATAGTTGCCTCTTACTGAATCACAGCTATTTTATTGGGCCCCAACTATTGTATATGACATGTGAATGTCTCGATGCAAAAGGTTCCTGCTCCTTTGTAATTTTGATATCATGACATTGTGTTTTTCCGATATCCTGATGATCGGATATACTGTCCTTTGATACGATTGACTACGATTTATTTTGACAATGTGGGTTGAGCAGAAGGTATAGTAAGATGCAGCCCCATGTTTCATCCTAGTAAAAGCAGACATTTTTGCCACTACATCATCAAGCTATCATGCCTCACCCTATTACCCCCCTTCTTTTTTTCTCTTTTCTCCCTCTTTGGACTCCCTCTCTCCCTCTGTCCCTTTATTGCGATTTGATATGTGGATGACTGTGTCTTACTCGGTTTATTTCCTAAGCGATCTATTGCATGTCATTTCTTGTTCATGAAGGGACCTTGGTCCTATCTGGTTCTGTATTATCTTGCAGTGTTAAGAAAGAATTGAAAAAAAAGAAAGAAACCTGTTTGTGAGGTGGCAGCAGCTGGGGCTGCTTGGAAAACCTCCAAAGCCTGTAATGGTAGTACTGGGGGTCCTCTAAGGAGCCCCCGGAATCCATGGAATCATACAACCAATGCTGGCAAAAGCCTTGGGGTATGATTCTAACATGTTTGATACCAAACCTAGCCTGGCTGATGAAGGATGAAACCTTGAAACCAGTCCCAGGATGCTTGTTTCCGGTCCAGGGAGGACCTGGCCTGGCAGTTCGAGCTGGACTGTTCCCATGAGGAACAGGGTCAAGACTGATTTGCATATTGCTGGGTCTGAACTGGGGGAGCATGGTGAGCAAAAGAACGATGGATTAAACCCAGATCTGTGACTGGGGGTGACTGTTTGATTGGTCCCGCATTCTGTCCATCGTTTGTGTTTTACTTTGCTTTGGCCGCCATAAGTGCGCCGAGTATGCCCAGACGTGGGTCCTGGGCTCACTATGCCACTGGGTTCTAGCTAGCCTGGCTGATGAAGGGTGAAACCCTGAAACCGGTCCCAGGATGCATGTTTCCGGTCCAGGGAGGACCTGGCCTGGCAGTTCGGGCTGGACTGTTCCCATGAGGAACAAGGTCAAGACTGATTTGCATATGGCTGGGTCTAAACTGGGGTGGCATGGTGAGCAAAAGAACAATGGATTAAACCCAGATCAGTGACTGGGGATGAATGTTTGATTGGTTCCGCATTCCGTCCATCATTTGTGTTTTGCTTTGCTTTGGCTGCCATAAGTGTGCCGGGTATGCCCAGACGTGGGTCCCGGGCTCACTATGCCACTGGATTCAAGCTAGCCTGGCTGATGAAGGGTGAAACCCTGAAACCGGTCCCAGGATGCTTGTTTCTAGTCCAGGAAGGACCAGGCCTGGCAGTTCGGGCTGAGGAACAGGGTCAAGACTGATTTGCATAAGGCTGCGTCTAAACTGGGGTGGCATGGTGAACAAAATAACGATGAACAAAATAACGATGGATTAAACTCAGATCTGTGACTGGGGGTGAATGTTTGATTGGTTCCGCATTCCATCCATCATTTGTGTTTTGCTTTGCTTTGGCTGCCATAAGTGCGCCGGGTATGCCCAGACGTGGGTCCGGATCTCACTATGCCACTGGATTCAAGCTAGCCTGGCTGATGAAGGGTGAAACCCTGAAACCGGTCCCAGGATGCTGTTTCCGGTCCAGAGAGGAACTGGCCTGGCAGTTCGGGCTGGACTGTTCCCATGAGGAACAGGGTCAAGACTGATTTGCATATGGCTGGGTCTAAACTGGGGTGGCATGGTGAGCAAAAGAACGATGGATTAAACCAAGATCTGTGACTGGGGGTGAATGTTTGATTGGTTCCGCATTCCGTCCATCATTTGTGTTTTGCTTTGCTTTGGCCGCCATAAGTGCGCCGGGTATGCCCAGACGTGGGTCCCGGACTCACTATGCCACTAGATTCAAGCTAGCCTGGCTGATGAAGGGTGAAACCCTGAAACCTGTCCCAGGATGCTTGTTTCCGGTCCAGGGAGGACCTGGCCTGGCAGTTTGAGCTGGACTTTTCCCATGAGGAACAGGGTAAAGACTGATTTGCATATGGCTGTGTCTACACTGGGGTGGCATGGTGAGCAAAAGAACGATGGATTAAACCCAGATCTGTGACTGGGGGTGAATGTTTGATTGGTTCTGCATTCCGTCCATCATTTGTGTTTTGTTTTGCTGATACCAAACATGACCATATTGGGAGTTACCATTGTGAAGCTGTACATAAGTAGTGACCTATGTATAGGGCACACATAAAATGGCGTCCCTGCACTCACAAAGTCTGGGAAAATGTTCCTGGATGACACGGGGGTACATCTGCTAGTGCAGGGGTGACCTCACACACACAGGTAGTCTGCACCCAGCCTTCAGGGTTGGAAAGCTTGGTATATGGGTGACTCATAAATGACATGGTGCTGTGTAAATGGCTGTGAAAGGGTGCCTGTACCATTTTCACAAAGGCTGCAATGGCAATCCTGTCGAAGCCTTTGCATGGGCTCCCTATGGGTGACAAAAGAAATGCTGCAGCCCATAGGGATCGCCTGGAACCCCAATGCACTGAGTACCTAAGTATCATATACTAGGGACTTAAAAGGGGTGACCAGTATGCTAATTGTGGGTGAATATTGGGTTACCAGTATGCAGTAACAAAATTTGTCGGAGAGAGAGTAGAAGCACTGGGGTCCTGATTAGCAGGATCCCAGTGACACAGAAATTGGGGGTAACATGCCAACAAGAGGGTACTTTCCTACAGTCAGGATGACAGTAGGGCTGTTTGTGAATTCACTCTAGACAGTCACACAAAGGGAACAAAGGTGTGCCCTGCATAAACTGACGGGTGAGAGAGGTGGAGGAGTTGACACTTGCACCTGAATAGGGCTCTGCCTTTCCATACACAAAGCAGTCTCCAACCCCTGGACTGTGTCTTTGGCCAAGGCAGGGAAGGCAGGGTCTCATGCACTACAAAGACTTTTCTTTAAAGTTTGCCTACTTCAAAGGAAGACATAGGTATAAATACTCAACCTCTGATGCCACATAGTTAGAACACATCTGGACTGAGGACATTCTGCCGGGAAGAAGTGCTGGATGCCAGTGGAGGGGCTGCCACTCTACCTGTTGCTTTGTTGTGCTGGCCTGCTGCTTGCTGTTTCTGTCCTGGGAGTGAAAAGACTGGACTTTGTTTTCTACATCATGCTGTCCAAGGTTCTCCAAGGGCTTGACCCGAACTTGCCTCAGGTTAAGAAGTCTCAGGGACATCAAAGACTTCACCTGCCAGTGCCTGAGCTCTTCTGCTTTGACTGCTGATTTGCCAAGTGTTGCCAACTTCAGTTCCTTGGCCCTTGGAAGTGTAAACTGGCGACCTGAAGAAGAAAATCAATGCACTGGCACGCTGCAGAAGACAAATCGGTGCAGTACCTGTCCCACAGCTGGGGAATTGACTCAGCACCTGTCTCGCAGCTGCAGAATCAATGCAGTGCTTGTTTCCCCGTGGCTCCAGCAGCACAACATATATGGATTTTCCACGCATAATCCCAGGGGCATCAATTTATCATCAACCCCACACCTGAGTAAGGTACCAAGGATGCTTGTCTGGAAATCAATGCTTTGTCTTTCTTGCAAAAAAAGAATTGACGCATCACCTCCCCTGCCAGTAAGGAACCAACACATCGCCTCTCCTGTGAGGAAAGAACTGACACCTCACCTCCCCTGAGCAGTAAGGAACTGATACATAGGTTATTTTTTGGTGCCTCACCTCCCCAGCAGCTAGCATCGTCATTGTTTTTGACACATCCCTGGTACTTAGTGCTCAAAAGGTACAATCATTGATTCCTATGGATTAAGACTCACTGAAACCTTTAAAAAGTTATATCTTTACTTGTGTATGTTGCATTTTTGACATTTTTATCTTGTTTTATTCAGATAAATATTGTCTATTCTTCTAAACTGGTGTGGAGCTCTTTTGTAGTGATTTCACTGTGTTACTGTGTGTGTGGGTGTGTGCACATGTGTGTGTGTGTGTGTGTGTGTGTGTGTGTGTGTGTATGTACAGAAATACTTTTCTTCAGCAGGGCGTTAACTTCTGTGTGCTTCCATCTTTCTGGGAAGGTGGCTGACTTGAAGGAGCTGTTGACGGTGTTGCAGAGGTGGGGAGCGATGATGGTGTTTGCTTTGTTGAAGATATTGTGTGGGCAGGGGTACGATGGTGATCCAGAGTGGACGGAGGCCATGATGTTGGCAGTGTTTTCTATGTTGACGGGGGTCCAGGTGTGGAGGAGGTGGGTATTGCTTGGGGCGTTGGGTTCGTGGGTGTTTGTAGTCGGCTGGTGGGTCTGGGGGTTGAAGCTGTTGTGGATTTCTTCTATTTTTCAACGGAAGTGGGTTACGAGTGAGTTGCAGAACTCCTGTGATGGCGGGGTTTTGTTGGAGTAGGTTCTGGGAGTGGAGAGCTCTTTGATGATGCCAAAGAGCTCTTTACTGTTGTGAGCATTGGTGTTGATGCGGTTTTTGAAGTGGGATCTTTTAGTGATGCGGATCAGTTGGTGGTGTTTGCGTATGGCGTCCTTGAAAGCAATGTGTTTGGAGTTGGTAGGTTCAAGGTGCCAGGTTTTTTCCCATTCTGCGACATAGCCGTTTAGATTCCTGTAGGTCTGGGGTGAACCAATTGGCCTTAATTCTGTGGAGGGTGTTTAGAGGTTTTTTGAGCGGTGCAAGGTTGTTGGTGCAGTCTTCTATCCAGTGATGCAGGTTGGTGACGGCTGTGTTGGGGTCTGGGTTCCCAGGGGGTGGGGCCGGGCGAGGGTAGAGATCAGTTGGTCCGTTGATATTTTGCTCCAGTTGCGTCGGGGCTTGTGTGCGGTGGTGGTGAGTGACTGGTTTCTGGTAGGAGAAGTGGATGCAGCGGTGGTCTGTCCAGCTGAGTTCAGTTGTGTGGCTGAAGGAAACGTGGTTGCTGGCTGAGAAGACGGGATCGTGTGTGTGGCCTGCGGAGTGGGTGGGTGAGGTGACGAGTTGTTGAGGTTGAAGTTCGGTGAGGAAGGCGATGTCCGGTGAGGTTGAGGTTAGTAGGTCCCAAAGTTCAATTGCGTGTTTGTGGATGGAGCGGGTGTTGAGTAAGATGCAGCTGAGATGGTTGTTGGCAGGTCTGTTACGGTGTTTTAGGGTGCAGGTGAAGTGGCAAGCTTGGCAGGAGAACGGTCCCTTGGTGTTCTTTGGGGAAGACTGAAAGCAGGTGGGGGGGGATCCTGGATTGAGGGTGTGGAGGTCACTGGCAGAATAGCGGCGAGGGGAGGTGTGGGGGCCTTGCGGGCCAGGGCGATTGGTGCTGGGCACGGTCCAGGCGTGGACGGGTACAGACGGGCTTGCCTTTGGCATGTCTTCGGCGCACCAGCGGCACGTCTGCGCCGCGGCTGCCATAAGAGGGGAGGTGGGAGGGAGTGGCAGCTGGGATGAGGGAAGGATCAGCGAATGGGAAAGCAGGGGGGCAGGGCCGAGGGGCTCAGCGGCGGGAAAAGCCCAAAAGTAAGGAGATTCAAGGAGGAGGGAGGGGGGAGGGACCACGTGGGTTCAGCGGCAAGGTGCTAGGAAGCGCTCACGAGAATGGGCAAGACCAGTGGCAGCAGAGTGGAGGCGGTGGGGGCAGCGGTGAGTGGAGCGACCTGCCTGCCAGAAGCAGGGTCAAGGGTCGCTTTGTTCACCGCGCCACGGCTGCCATAAGAGGGGAGGTGGGAGGGAGTGGCAGCTGGGAGGAGGGAGGGATCAGCGAATGGGAAAGCGGGGAGACAGGGCCGTGGGGCTCAGCGGCGGTAAAAGCCCAAAAGAAAGGAGATTCAAGGAGGAGGGAGGGGGGAGGGGCCGCGGGGGCTCAGCGGCGGGAAAAGCCCAAAGTAAGAAGATTCAAGGAGGAGGGAGGTGAGAGGGGCCGCGGGGGCTCAGCGGCGGAAAAAGCCCAAAAGTAAGGAGATTCAAGGAGGAGGGAAGGGGAGGGGCCGTGGGGGCTCAGCGGCGGGATGCTAGGAAGCGCTCACGAGAACGGGCAAGACCAGTGTCAGCAGAGTGGAGGCGGCATGGGGCAGTGGTGAATGGAGCGACCTGCCTGCCAGAAGCAGGGTCAAGGGTCGCTTCGTTCACTGCGCTGCAGCTGCCATCAGAGGGGAGGTGAAAGGGAGTGGCAGCTGGGATGAGTGAGGGATCAGCAAATGGGAAAGCGGGGGGGCAGGGCCGAGGGGCTCAGCGGCGGGAAAAGCCCAAAAGTAAGGAGATTCAAGGAGGAGGGAGGGGGAGGGGCCGCGGGGGTTCAGCGGCGGAATGCTAGGAAGCGCTCACGAGAACGGGCAAGACCAGTGGCAGCAGAGTGGAGACAGCCCTGGGCAGTGGTGAGTGGGGCGACCTGCCTGCCAGAAGCAGGGTCAAGGGTCATTTTGTTCACCGCGCTGCAGCTGCCATAAGAGGGGAGGTGGAAGGGAGAGGCTGGGAGGGGGGAGGGATCAGCGAATGGGAAAGGGGGGGGTGGGTCCACGGGCCTCAGCGACAGGAAAAGCCCAAAAGTAAGGAGATTCAAGGAGGGGGGAGGGGTCGCGGGGGCTCAACGGTGGGAAAAGTGTTGTATTGGAGGGAGAATTAGAACCTTATTAGGTTCGAGAATGCGGGGCGCGTGAAGAGGAGAGTGACGGTTGTGTCAGGAGAGGAGGTTGGGATTTCTTACTGATGAAAACTTGAAACTGGAAAAAGAAGAATAAAGGGATTATTACTTTACATTATCGGTGTCCCATATATCTTTTACACTGGCGACGAAGGTGGTCAACTCTGCGTGTTGACATCCTAACTCCGAGGTTCAGCGGCGCTTCGGCTCGTCTGATTGCTTCGAGAACCGTTCAAGACTGAAATCAAACCATACTATCGATCGGGAAGTGGAAACGACAAGAATACTTCTGGCTGTCATCGTCCAAGGAGGTCGGGAGTTTAATTTCTTCGTGGATTATTGAAACGCATTTTATGAAGGACTGCGTGTGCTGTTTCCTAGCAACGCGTACACACCGTCAACCCGGCATTTTTTTTGTTTTTAAGGATCGCGTGTGCTGTCTCCTAGCAACGCGCACACACTGTCAACCCGGCGTGATTCTAGTTATCCAGACGTCATCGTGTCGCTCGAAACGAGAAGAGTTCTCTCGGCTGTTTTCATCCAATTGACTTTTGTTCATCGACTTTGGTGTGTTTGTGAAGGCACATATTGTGTTTTGCTTCTAATCTTTCAGACCGCACCGCTTCGTCTTCGCAGACCTTTGTTTTCTCTTAGCAACCAAAAGACGCTTTTCTGTGATTCATCTGCAACTAAAAACGCTTGTTCACATATTATTGAGATATCATTTTAGACTTTTACATTTTAAACATTTTAAACCTTTAAGAATTTGTTTCAGCTTTTATGTTTTGTTTTACTAAGGTTAGCTTTTATATAAGTTTAAATATATCTATCTGTTATGGCATAGTTTACTTAATATTACTTATTATTACTTAATTTTATTTATTCTTTCGACAAATATGCAGAATGTTTCTTCTCCTCCGTTCTTTCTTTCCACTCCTGGTGAACCCCCAATTAAGTGGGCTAAATGGAAGAAAGTTTTTGAGAGGTACTCCAGGGTGTGTGGTACTTCGTTGAGTAATGAGAGGAGGACTGCTTTACTTCTTCATTGTTTAGGAACAGAGGGTCAGGAGATTTTTGATCATCTTCCTGATCTTCCTGACAGTGAAGCCATCAATTTGAGTGAGTATGAAATATGTATTACAAAGCTAGATGTGCATTATCTTCCTAAGGTTAGCACAATTCTTGAGAGGTATTATTTTAGGAAACGATTTCAATTGGAGGGTGAATCTATGGAGAATTATATCACTGATTTGAGACGTTTAGCTTCATCATGTAAATTTGGGTCCGCAATAGATGAGAGAATTCGTGACCAATTCATGTTGGTATGTAATGTTGAAAAAGTACGGAGTGAACTATGGCTTTTAGATGATCCTCAGATTGATCAAGTAATTTCTTTAGCTAAAAGAATTGAACATTCTCTTAAGTGTGTTGATGCTGTGAAACACTGTGATACCAAAGAGGTTCATGTAGTTGGTGATACTAAACCCAAAATAATCAAATCTTTTGATAAAGAATTTTCCTCCAGTATTGCTAGCAAGAAATGTTTTAGGTGTGGAAGAGTGGGACATCTTGCTAATAGTAAGCTTTGTCCAGCTCTTAATAATTTTTGTTTGTTTTGCAAAATGAAGGGTCATTTTTCGGTAGTGTGTAATCTGAAAAGAACAAAACAGCATGTGAGAGTGGTTGATAATGATTCTGATAAGGCTGAATCTGATCTTGCCTGTGGTCAAATTGTACTTCAAGTTGGGAACAAGTTGTCTGGCCCTCTTGATTATATTACTGTTGAGGGTAAAAGAACTAAAGTACTTTTTGACTCAGGGGCGAAAATTTCCATTGTGTCTAATAAGTTTTATCAAAATGAGTTGAAGGGTAAGGTTAATCTGTTAAAACCTGATATTAAACCTTGTGGTTATGGTGGTGAGCCCATTGATTTACATGGTTATTTTGTCGGGTTGATAGAGTATGATCAACGATTCACCTCTGGAAAAGTCTATGTTTCAAAAAAGGGGGATAGCATCATAAGTTGGTGGCATCAGAAAGATCTTGGTGTGATGCTTGATCCAAATAGTTCGCCTCCTATTATAGTGAAACAAATAAGGGATATGGGTGATGCGGATGCAATTTCTACGACTGATCTCACTGAGAACTTGTGTAAGGAATTTCCGAATGTTTTCAGTGACAGAATAGGTTGCATGAAGGGATATTCTCATAGAATTAAGTTGCTTCCTGATGCTAAACCGTGTTGTAGTAAAGTGCGAAATGTTCCTTTTGCGGTTAGGGATGAGTTACAAACAGAGCTCAAAAAATTAGAAGATCAAGGGATAATTGAAGAGGTGGAGGGAACTAACTGGTTGTCCTCCATAGTGGTGGCAAAGAAATCTAATGGTAAAATTAGGCTTTGTGTGGATCTTCGCAAGCTTAATAGATGTATAATGGTGGACAGATATCCTCTTCCCAACATTTCTGAGTTATTAACTATGGTTTCTGGTGCTAAGGTTTTCTCTACAATTGATTTAACTTCAGCTTATCATCAAATCATCTTAGATGAATCTTCAAGAGATTTAACAGCTTTTGTCACACCTTTTGGTACGTTCAGATTTATTCGATTGCCTTTCGGTTTAATTTCGGCTGCGTCTGTTTTTCAAAGGGCAATGGAACGCATTTTAAAAGGAATTGATGGTGTATGTGTATATCAGGATGACATTCTGATTTATGGGGGGAACATTTGTACCCATGATGAAATTCTCAGGAGGGTGTTAATGAAAATTTCTGAATATGGTTTAACCATTAAGGTGGAAAAATGTAAATTTGCAGTGGGGAACATTGACTACCTGGGACATACTATAACTGGTGATGGGCTATTTCCTAAAAAAGATCTTGTTGACACGATTAAGAATTTGGCTTCTCCTAACTCTAAGGAAGAATTGATGAGATTTTTGGGGATGGCTGAGTATTATAATAAGTTTATTCAAAATTTTGCAAGTTCATGCTTCAACATGAGACAGTTATTAAAGAAAGGTAAAGAATTTCTGTGGGATGAGGAGTGTGAGAAAGAATTCATTAAGTTAAAAAATTGTCTGTGTAACGCTCCCAAACTGAAGAATTTTAATCCTAAACTGCAATCCATAGTGACAACTGATGCCAGTGGTAA
Source organism: Pleurodeles waltl (assembly GCF_031143425.1). Lineage (NCBI taxonomy): Eukaryota > Metazoa > Chordata > Amphibia > Caudata > Salamandridae > Pleurodeles > Pleurodeles waltl. Next base: position 580,500,349 of record NC_090443.1, on the reverse strand, counting down.
AGGGTTGGGTGCTGTTCTGCAACAAGTATGTTGCAGTGCAGAGAATACCATAGCATTCATCTCCAGGAGTCTGAAAGATACTGAGACAAACTACTCTGTTATTGAGAGAGAGGCTCTTGCGGTTTATTGGGCAGTAAAGAAATTAAAAAAGTTTTTGTGGGGAAGATCTTTTGTTGTAAAAACGGATCACAAACCATTGGTTGACATTTTTAAGTCCAAAGGTGTTGATGCAATCTCAAGCAGAATTACCAAATGGATCATAGCTTTGCAAGAGTATGATTTTCAAGTTGAGTATGTTCCTGGGACTGATAATTACTCTGCGGATGTGTTATCAAAATTGGTATCTCCTAAAATGTCAGATTTTGAAGATGTAGAAAATGTTGAGCAATTTGATAGTGTTTGTGTGTTGGATTTAGAGGTGATTCCTGAAGATAAGTGGCGTGAAGATACTAAGTCTGACAAAGTTTTACAAGAAGTACTCAAGTTAATTTGTTCTGGTTGGGAGAGAAAAAATCAAGGCAGTGTAGAGTGCAGAGAGTTTTGGAATGTAAGAGATCAGTTAAGTGTTGATCGAGATTTATTACTTAGAGGGATGAGGTTGATTCCACCATCTAGTGTAAGAAGTTTACTGATTAGTCAAGCACATGACAGTCACATGGGAATATCTAAAACGAAGGAGAGGTTGAGATCATCCTATTGGTGGCCTGGGATGGATACTCATGTAGAGAGAGTTGTTCGTGACTGTATGCAGTGTGCTCTTAATGAGAAGACGATGAAGTTTAGGATTCAACCGATGATAGTTAGAGACAAATCGAAGGGACCTTGGGAGGATATTTCGCTAGACATTTTGGGTCCCATATATGGTGATGGTGCTGTTGATTATGTTATTGTGGTCATGGATATGTATTCTAGATGGCCTGAGTTATTTTTCACCAGAGGGATTGATACGCGGATAGTAATAGAGAATCTTAAAATTCTTTTTACTAGGGAAGGCATTCCTTCCACCTTACTTACTGATAATGGGGTACAATTGACTTCGAGAGAGATGGAAGAGTTTCTTAAGAAATGTGGAATTAAGCATAAGTTATGTGCATTATATCATCCTGAGTGCAATGGTTTTGTCGAGAGGTTCAACCGAGTGTTAAAAGAAACTATATCTTTGGCTAAAGATAATCATCTTAACTGGAAAAAAGAGATAATTAATAAAGTTGCGGTATATAGACATACTCCACATTCTACGACAGGACAGACTCCTTTTGCTTTGTTTCGAGGAAGACGAGGGAATACCATACTTGAGCCACATTGGGTCAATGAATTTTTGAGGGAGAAAGGAAGAAAGTGTGTTAATGAGGATTGGAAATTCAGGGAACAAGAGAAATCTTTTATGAGTAAAAGTTATTTTGATAAAAGGAATGCGGTGAAGAAGACTTTTGTAAGTGTTGGTGATTGGGTTATGGTCAAGAGTCCGGTGTTGAAGACTAGTAGTAAGAGACCTTGTTTTCCTTTAAAGGTTGTAAAACTTTTCACTAATGCTGTTAAACTGAGTGATGGCCGAATTTGGAACTTAAATAGAATAAGTAAATTTAATGCTGATGCTACGGGTTTGGATACATTAAGGTGTCAACAGGAGAAGGACACCTATCCGGCTGAAGATATGGAAACGAGGAAGTCCGAAAGGAACATAAAGACTCCTTCACACCTAAAAGACTACATCTTGAATGGACGGAGAGACTATATTCATAATGCGGCGGATGATAGGCCAAAAAGAAGTATCAGAACTCCTTACCATCTCAAGAATTTTGTGATGAATTAATGTATATCATTGTAATATTTAAGGTTTGTTTCTTATTTTAGTTTTGTTACATAGGAGGGAGGTGTGTTGTATTGGAGGGAGAATTAGAACCTTATTAGGTTCGAGAATGCGGGGCGCGTGAAGAGGAGAGTGACGGTTGTGTCAGGAGAGGAGGTTGGGATTTCTTACTGATGAAAACTTGAAACTGGAAAAAGAAGAATAAAGGGATTATTACTTTACATTATCGGTGTCCCATATATCTTTTACAAAAAGCCCAAAAGTAAGGAGATTCAAGGAGGAGAGAGGGGCCGCGGGGGCTCAGCGGCGGGATGCTAGGAAGCGCTCATGAGAACGATCAAGACCAATGGCAGCAGAGTGGAGGCAGCCCTGGCCAGCGGTGAGTGGAGCGACCTGCCTGCCAGAAGCAGGGTCAAGGGTCGCTTGGGTACCTGGGGGGCGAGTACTGCTCTCCTTGTACCGCTGTATGTTGAAAAAATGTATATTAATTATTTGGAAATTTGTATATGGATGACTTCCATTTTACATTATGAAGATAATCTTACACATCTATTACAAAACCTAGAGATAGATGTGAAGCATTGGGGTGGATTGCCCCTTTCCATGATGGGGAAGGAGGCATTATTTAAAATGCTGGCACTCCCCCAATTTGCATATATATTACAAAACAGCCTCTACAGGATTCCAAAAACATTGATTCCAAGCTGTAGGTACAATTCTATGGAACCTGTTATGGCAGGGAAGTACCCCCAGAATAGCGCTTCCAACATTACAGTGGTTCCCATCTGAAGGAGGGATAGTCCTTCTTAATGTAAGATGATACTACAAAGTCGCACACTTATCTATTATTAATAATTGGGTTTACACAGCACTGACTCACTCAACGTTATGAAGGGATAAGGAGATGATGGGAAAGAAAGGGTACCTACATGTGCTCAATGGGTTAAAATTAAAAAAGGAGGCTCCACCTGCTACAAGGTTGTCTGTGGAGCTGTTGCATGAGATCCACAGAGTGATGGGATAGAAGGAAGACTTACCCCGGGGACCCCACTGTGGGTGGGTACAAGATTGAAAGAAGTCACTAGACTTGAGGGGTTCCAATGGGACCTTGTAACAATCAATACTTTGGTGGTCGTCTTGGACTCCAATAGTATGGCACCATTCTCACATTTTCAAACAGAATATAAAATGTCCTCCTCCCAGCTAGATCTCTACAGCTGCAACATGCTCTGAAGGCACTGATTACAGTGGGGGTAGAAAATATGAAGCCCTTTCCACTGGAGTGTAGGTTACTAGATGGGCCCCTACAAAGAAAAACATATCTCAATCACATATCAGAGCCACTTGAGGAACACTCGGAAAGATCTAGTAACACTGAGAAACAGATAGCAGACTCATATTGTAGTTATGGAAGACGAAGAATAGGCAGAAGTATTACAATTTCCACAATAGGTAGTGATTAAACCCTGCTATAGGTTAATACAACTCAAAATTGTATATTGTGTTTTCTACACCAGAACACACCTCAAAACCACAGGGAAGATTTCAGATGACTCCTGTCTTCAACAAAGCAGACAATCAGAAACCTTCCTACATACCAGTTGGGACTTCCCGGTACCGAGGGAGTTCTGGGAGAAAGTACACCATAGGCAAGAGGAGGTTACTGGAGTGGATATAGAGATGACCGCCATACTGGCATTATTGTTGGTCTGGAATGACCCAGGGATAAGAGACTGTGAAAGCAAAATGGATATGAGCTACATACAAAAAAAAGCAATATACAAAGGATGAGGGTGCCCCAAAAAAATTGAAAAGGTTGGGAAAGGATGGACATGCGACAAATGAATATTCTGTTGCTGGCAACCTAGTAGGTTAAGTATGGGAGGTATGTGGTGGTAAAGACAAGGATGGTTTGTTTATTGTATGGTGTAAGGTTTGAAAACTCAATCAAAAATACTTCACAAAACAAGTTTGACTCTTTCCTATCAAAAAAGGTTTTTTGGACAGTTTTTACTGCAGGTTCAAAAGCTCCAGGAGTTAGCAGGAGTCAGCTACACAGGTTGGCCAGAAGCCATGTTTTCTTTGCCAGCCCAGTGGATGGCACAACAGATGTTCTAGTAGACAGGTGGCATTTACCTTTCCATGCCATTGGTGTATTCCCACAAAAGTATACAAAAAGGTGATAGATGGAGTGCTTGAATGAATCTCAGCCATTGTTCATTACTCAGACCATATCCCAGTCCATCCTTATTTTGCACACACCATAACACTTCAGCTTGAATCCAGCCGTGTGCAGACCAGTCTTGATTCTGCTCCAATGAGAACTGTCCTACCCGAACTGCCAGGCCAGGTCCTCCCGGAACTGAAGAACAAGCAACCCAGGACTGGTTACTCCCTAGTTAGGGCTAATCATCCAGGTATAGCTTTGGTCCGGTGACACAGTATGCACAGGACCCACTTCTGGGCATACTTGCCCTATTTAGGGCGAAACACTTAGGTATGCAAAAAGTGATGAATTAAATGCTTAAATTAATCTCAGCCACTGGTAATTACTAGGGCTGCACCCTAGTCCATAATTATTTTGCACACAATGACACTACAGTTTGGACTTAGCCAGTGGTTAATTTATGCCTGTTGTTTTCGGTGCGGAGCACCAGCACTTATTTTGAGGGCTGGCACTTCTTTTTCTGCCGTAAGCATTTACTGTGAGCAAAAGACACATATGGGAAAAGCGGAGGAAGAGGACAATAAGAAAGCGTCACAAAGGGAAAAAGCAGAAAGCTGCAAGAGTGAACTGAAGGGGCAGGGAGTGGCAGTAAATGGATTAAAGAGGCCTGAGTTGGCTTCAGGATTAGGCTGCCTCAGTATTCCGTGTTCACACATTGAATTGCTGCAGCCGCATGTTTAAGAGGAGGGCTTTAGGCACCGGCACCTTTTTATTTACAAATTAAGCACTGGACTTAGCCATGTACCAATCAGTTTTGACCCTGCTGCAACCGGAGCAGTCCAGCTCGAACTGCAAGGCCCTTACTGAACCTGAACACAATCAATCCAGGGCCGTTTTCACCCTAGTCAGGGCTCATCTCCCAGGTATAGTTTGGTTCCAAGTTAAGCAATGAGCACAGAATGCACATCTGGGTGTACTTGTTCCACTTAGGACGACACAGGTATACAAAATAATGATAGACTGGGATGTGGCCCTGAGTAATTTCCAGTGGCTGAGAATAATTCGAACGTTCCATCCATCTCTTTTTTGTTTACTTAATTATTGTATTTTCTGCACTTTATATCATGAACTAACTAGAAAGTTAAATATGCCAATTAGAACCTAGCCAATTTTATAATGATTTAGAGGTCAGAACACTTGCATTGGTGACTAGATATCAGTGCCCCAGTGTGCAGAGTTAAAAAAACAACACCATCCATCCACAAAAAAAAGGGGTGATCAGGCCAAAAGAAGCTCTTTCTCATACTGCACACTGTTTCAAGTTTAGTTCTGTTATGATCAGGATTACCCATTTCGCCTGCTAAAATCATAGAGTTCTCTGCGAGCTAGACAACTTGATAGCCTTTTCATGGGCTTTCCCGCTCATTCCAAACCCTCAAGAATAAAAGAACACATGTTCTACGCTATAGACTTTAGCAGGTTGATTCACGGTATATACGCCCCGTTACCATTTCCTCATTCTACTATTCAAATTCAACTATAGTTTTACCATTTTACCACAATGGCTGTACTCTTCATCACAAACCCAACATTGCTCAATTCTTTAATATGTCCCTTGTCTTCCTCAAGATTTCCTCTGGTAGTCTTCTAGCGAATTGTCTTGCACTTAAGAGCTCCCTCCTTCTGAGCACCGGCCGTAGTCATCAAGCGCCAACATCCTGAAGCCTAGCCATTCCCTAAGTTCCGGAATCCCCCTTGGCTGATATCTATTGCACAGATCATATCAAGGACATTCCTTGCATTTCGATGCACAGTATGGAAGTGCTATTATCATCTTTTGATTGAACACTCACTATCACTCTCCCACATATTGCTTTCTTGTTACAATGCACCCCTAGGTTCTTTATTGCCATGGTATTTAATATCTGCACAATATTTCCCATACGTGCACAAAACCCACATGGAATACTTGTGAAAACTTATACTGACTCAGACATGAAATGGATACGACATTGGCCTGTAGGGAATTTATTATTCTGGCTTTGGAAGGCACTGGTCTACAACCCCGGATTAAGGAGTTCTTGAGCGGTGACTATTTCGTAATGCATCAAATGTACACGTTCACTGGCTGCCAGTGCTGCTTCTTGCTAAACTATCGCTAACCGTATTTCTAGCCATCAAAGCAAGAAGCTCCTGTGTGTCATTGAAAATTGGCACCTACTTGGATTCATTTCCCATAGAGTAGTTTATGTCATTCTCCGAATGAAGCTGGTGTAAACAACAGGCAGATTTGAATGTTTTTTTCAGTTGTGGGGACAATGCTATTTTTGATAACATAAGTAGTTGACAAAATTTTTTAGTATATCATGTTATGAAACGGATGCAAACGACTCTCCACATGGGGAAGCAGCCTGAAGCATGACCCCATAACAACGAAGTCGTGGAAAACGAAAGCGGAACAACGCTTTCGTTAGCCACGACTTCCTTGTTCGGGGCCTTAACGACGCATGTGCTTAACAACGCACATGCGTGGTAAAGGCACAGAAGGCAGTTGGCTGAGGAGGAGGACGCGATCAAGGAGGAAGTAAGTGGGGCTGGGACTGGGGCTGTTTTAGGGTTGGTGTGGGGGGTCGGGGTATTTTTAGTTTTAGGGGGTAGGGGTCAGGGTGGTTTAGGGGTGGGGGAGGGGGGTTGGGCATTTTTAGGTTTATGGGCAGGGTAGGGGGTCCGGGTATTTTTAGTTTTTGGGGGTGGGGGTCGGGGTGGTTTAGGTGGTTTTAGGATTTAGGGGCGGGGTGGGGCGTTCACGGTAATTTTAGGGGTGGGGGTTGGGGTGGTTGTAGGTTTTAGGGGCAGGGTGGGGGTTGGGGTAATTGTAGAGACGGGGTGGAAGGTGGGGGTGGTTTTAGGGGCAGGCTGTGGGGGGTCGTGGTAAGTTTTAGGGATGGGGGGCCAAGGGGGTTGCATGCTGGAACCACGCATGCCGTTCACTAATGCCTTTACCAGGAATGCCTTTACAACAAAAAATCGTTGTTAAGGCATCCGTGGTAAAGGCATTAGTGGTAACAATGCGGTTGTTGTTCTGACCGCGTTGTTTAGGCATGCGTGGTTCCAGCAAGCGTTGTTGCGACATACATTCCTCCACATGGGTTCATTGAGATGGTTTTTGCAAATTAACAAGACATTGTTGGTTCTCGTATTGCTTGCTGAAGGCGATTTTCATAGTGACATAATGACTGACATAGCACACAGATTTGCTGGAAATGCACGCACCATCTGACACCTCAACATGAGCTGTTAAAATAGCATCTTCAGCTTTTGGATGAAATTATTTGAGTTGTTTTGGGGAGAAATGTATGTGCAGATTTTGCTAAAGAATCGCAAGGGTCATGGAAAAATATGATAGTGTCATGAAACCACCATCTAGCTTCATGTCTGACAGGCCATACTATGAAAGAGGCAATTTTTGAAGTCATGTAGAACCATGGACTGAAATATTAGATGAGGACACTTGTCCCATCGGCATAGCACGATTTTTTACCCACTGGAGATAACACAATTGAGTTCTTTTGATAATTAAATCAGGGGGCATATTTTCCTATGGTTCACACAATGCAGGGCAGCAAGAAAAGTTACTGTGCTGCCTTGCATGAAACAAAGGCCCATATTTATACTTTTTTAGCGCTGCGTTTGCGCTGCTTTTTGACGCAAAAGCAGTGCATATTACAAAATACAAATGTATTTTGTAAGTTTGTGCCGCTTTTGCGTCAAAAAGCGGCACAAATGCGGCGCCCAAAAAATTTAAATGGGCCTATATTTTGCAATCTTGCGCCACTTTTGCATCAATAAATGATGCAAAGGCAGTGCTAAAAAAGTATAAATATGGCCCAAAATAAGGTGAATTTTGGTTCTCTTTCTGCCCTGACTCACTTGAGGCTGTATAGCACCAATGCAGGCCATGGTGCACAGGGGTCTGAGTTAGGAGCAGGAAGGACTAGCTTTTTACACTATCAAGCCCAAAAGGCATTTTCCTCTTTCTATGTGATACGGAGAATGCATGAAAGAGGAAATAACGAGAAGAAAAAAACGATTGTTCTCCTTGTTAGTCTCTCTCTGGTAGATCTACCGCTTTGGCACAATTCTAGCTTTGCAAACCATAATAATACTAATACTACTACTAATAATACCAATAATAATACGAATTACTATTAAGAGTATTATTATTATTATTATTATTATTGTGTTGTTATTATTATTATATGAATTGACACCAAAGCGTCCAACTACCTCTTAGTAAACGAGAAAAGAGGACACAGTCCGTTCTCTTTGAACCAACTGTAAATGAATATTCCTTCAATACTCCCACTTTTATTTACATTTCAGATGTTTTGTGGCCAGTTCACAAAGGCTATACAGGAGTAGTACCTTACATATTCTAAAATGCCGTTGAGAATAGGCCCCTATGTTTTTCCTATGGAAGCACATGAGGCTGAGGGCCCGAATGCAGGGTATTCGAATCTACAAGGATATGTAACTTATTCTGCCACGCACTTCCGGAGTATCAATGCATTTTATGTATGCTCGGGACAGAGGGCAAATCAAAGTATCGTTTAAGTTCGCGAAGAGATATGTGTACTTTGACTATATTTGGAACATGGAACGTTTTCTTTGTATTTGGGATACAGACGTAAGATGATTAATATTGCATAAGCTGCACCTCCATCACAGGAAGAACAACGATGATTAGACCGATGATACAAATCCTGCGCTTTGTTCAAGATTATGCTCATGGGTGCTCCACCTGTCGGTGCACTGCGCTTTCTGTGGAGGTTTGCACCTGGATCTTGCTTAATGGGCAGAAACTCTGGGATCTATGGTGCAAAGCTATTTTTCTCTTTTCTAATGTTCTCATGTAAATTATTTAGACGGCAGCTGTTTCACAAAATCTTTTGCCTTAGATACAGTTAGAAATAACATTTTTGTAGATCCTTCAAGGCCACTCAACAATGTAGTAGTGAACATGAGAACAGCAATGGGCCTCGTCTCCCTCCCTTCACGCTTGAATATTTACTAAGGAAGGGATTTGAATACACAACACGTGCATGCAAAGTAAGGCGGCAGAAAACTTATTTGCATAATTTAGGCTAAGTTTGCAATTGAGAAGCCAACTTTGGGACTTAGGCAAATGAGCGGGTTTATAAAACGCAACCAGCTGAAGTTTTTTCAAGAGTTCTGTGACATATTGGTGCGCAGTGACAAAGCATAGGTGCCATGGGCCCTAATGGCAACAAGCAATATAGGGCCCTCTTTTTCTATTTTGGTAGTAAAAATCTGTATTTTGGGAAAGGTGCTCCGGCAGCACTGCTACCCCATTGATAGCTACGTCCCTTGTTCTGCATGGGTAGCCTTCCAATAAAATCAAAGAAATAGCACCAATGTGGCTCTTAATTTAAGCAGAATTTGAAAAAAAACTTTGGGGGCGTATTTGTTAAAAGTGCATGCAACACAGAGCAGCAACCAAAGTTGTTGGGGTGTGTTGCTCGAAGAGGAGAAAGCTGAAAAAAACATATCTACTAAGATATGGTGCCCTTCAGCTCTCTCCCTGCACTGGTGCACTTGAGGCTGCCTAGTACCATTGTGCAAGGATGCCTGTGCTATGGGCAAAATCAGTATTGCACAAGAAGGAGTAGCTTTCTGTACAAATAAATTCCTTAGAGGTATCGTCATCTTTATATGTTTGCTGCAGAAAATAGGATACATGGAAAGAGGAAGTAATGAAAAGAAATAAAGATATTTGTCCTTATTAAGCCTCTGTTCAGTAGGCAAGCCATTTTGACACAAACCAAGTATTGCAAGTCTGTGTAATTCTAGGTTTACAACAAAATACATAGGAGGGTGCATGGAAACACTCATTCTCCAACCATGTAATGCTTACTTGATGGAAAGTAATGCAAGGCAGCATTACGTGCTGTGTTGTGTTACTTTGTATTTACTAAATCACAGAAACCATAAAATTGACTTTGCATGGCTTAGTTACTGCCAAAAGGAGTTTGTATTGGAGCTGCGCCACAGAAGTAATAAAACACGAAAGCACAATCATAGTAAACCTGGGCCCTAGAGTCTCTAGAAATTATTCATCACATAAATTAGCATTAAAGCAGAATTTTGGCAGTATTTAAGATAAGAATTACCACACTTGTTTGCACTGGATGCTAATGAGCACGTTTGTGAAGTTTGTGATGGTGAGTCATTTGATTACTTTCATCTGAACACTATTCTGTCATTTTCACTACCCAGTGTTAGAGGTATAGATATACATATTGGTGGTCATTCCAACCCTGGCGGTCGGTGTTAAAGCAGCAGTAAAACCGCAAACAGGCCGGTGAAAAAAAAATGGAATCACGACCGTGGTGGAAACCGCCAACAAAGACAGCCACTTTAACACTCTGACCGCCACGGCGGTACAAACAAACAGTGCGGCGGTCACCGCCAACAGACATGCATAGGACAATGTACCGCCCACAGTATCACAAGCTACCAATCCGCCACCTTTTCCGGGGCGGATTCCCCGCAAACAAAAACACGTAGGAAACAGGACTTCGAAGGGAAAACGCTCACCTCTACACACCCCACGAGGAATCAGGACGCCATGGAACCCGAGCTCCAGATCCTGCCAGCCCTTATCTCCTTGCTCCTCTACCAGGAGCACGAACGCCGACGGCGAAGACCACGGTGAGTACTGCACCTATGACACAGGGGAGGGGGAGGGAAAAAACAGGGACACTCACACGCAATACGCAACACCCCCACCCCCACCCTCACCCACGACAACACACACACTAATACATATTGATACATTACAGAAACACCTCCCAATGCCCCCGGAAGAATGCAAAGACAAAAGGAAATGAGTGCAACCATTGTAATATATTAAAATCCAGGACGCAAAAATATATATATACACTATAAACAAAATATACACCAAGAATAGTAGTCCAGGTAGTGCTGTATGAAGTCCGTGGAACACTGGGCACACACGGTATGGGCGAGGCCCACACTCAATCCCCGAACATGACGGAGAGAACACTGCAGGGGCATCAGATAGCAATAAAACAGGCACCACAGGGGGGAGGGAAAGGGGGGGCACCTCAGCCGGTTGAGTGCACGACGCCAAATCCACGAGGGGGCTATATGCCCACTGTTCCATCCTTGGGAGTGCAAAGGCACAGTCTCTCAAGTCTCTACAGTGGGTGGTTTGCCCACTGTTCAATCCTGGGGAGTGCAAAGCCACAGTCTCTCAAGTCTCTATAGTGGGTGGGTTGCCCACTGTTCCATCCTGGGGAGTGCAAAGCCACAGTCTCTCAAGTCTCTACAGTGGGTGGGTTGCCCACTGCTTTATCCTGGGGAGTGGAAAGCCACGGTCTCTCAAGTCTCTACAGTGGGTGGTTTACCCACTGTTCCATCCTGGGGAGTGCAAAGCCACAGTCTCTCAAGTGGATGCCTTTCTCCACTGGTTCTGGAGGGGGCTTGGTGCCCAGAGTGCTTCATCCTGCCAAGGACAGAGGTAGTGGATGTGAATCTCCACTGGTTCTGGAGGGGGTTTTGTGCCCAGAGTGCTTCATCCTGCCAAGGACAGAGGTAGTGGATGTGATACTCCACTGGTTCTGGAGGGGGCTTTGTGCCCAGAGTGATTCATTCTGCCAAGGACTGAGGGAGTGGATAGGAATATCGACTGGTTCCGGAGGGGGCTTTGTGCCCAGGGTGCTTCATCCTGCCAAGGACTGAGGTATTGGATGGGAATATCCACTGGTTCTGGAGGGGGCTTTGTGCCCAGAGTGCTTCATCCTGCCAAGGACAGAGGTAGTGGATGTGATACTCCACTGGTTTTGGATGGGGCTTTGTGCCCAGAGTGCTTCATCCTGCCAAGGACTGAGGTAGTGGATGGGAATATCCACTGGTTCTGGAGGGGGCTTTGTGCCCAGAGTGCTTCATCCTGCCAAGGACTGAGGTAGTGGGTGGGAATATCCACTGGCTCTGGAGGGGGCTTTGTGCCCAGAGTGCTTCATCCTGCCAAGGACAGAGGTAGTGGATGTGATCCTCCACTGGTTCTGGAGGGGGGTTTGTGCCCAAAGTGTTTCATCCTGCCAAGGACAGAGGTAGTGGATGTGATACTCCACTGGTTCTGGAGGGGGCTTTGTTCCCAGAGTGCTTCATCCTGCCAAGGACAGAGGTAGTGGATGTGATACTCCACTGGTTCTGGAGGGGGCTTTGTGCCCAGAGTGCTTCATCCTGCTCATGACGCACTCAGTAGCGTCAGTGCCCTTGGCACTCATGGGCCAGCTGTACTAGAGGCGGTGGTGCCCTGTTCAGCGGTGCTTGTGGCGGTGGTGCCCTGTTCAGAGGTGCTTGTTGCGGCGGAGTCCTTTGCAGTGACTCAGCTGCTGGCGGTCCTTCATGGCCCAGCCGGGCTGGTGCTGGCGGTCCTGTCTGGCCTAGCGAGGCTGGTGCTGGCGATCCTGTCTGGCCCAGCGGGGCTGGTGCTGGCGGTCCTGTCTGGCCCAGCGGGGCTTGTGCTGGCAGTCCTTCATGGCCCAGCGGGCTGGCAGTCCTGTCTGGCCCAGCGGGGCAGGTGCTGGTGGTCCTGTCTGGACCAGCGGGGCTGGTGCTGGCGGAAGCCTCCTGGGCAGCTGTGCTGGTGGCGTTGGCCTCCTGGGTAGCAGGGCTGGTGGCTGTCGCCTCCTGGGCAGCAGGGCTGGTGCTGGCGGTGGCCTCCTGGGCAGCGGGGATGATGGCGGTCGCCTCCTGGGGAGCAGGGCTGGTGCTGGCGGTGGCCTCCTGGGCAGCGGGGATGATGGCGGTCACCTTCTGGGCAGCAGGGCTGGTGCTGGTGGTGGCCTCCTGGACAGCGGGGATGATGGCAGTCGGCTCCTGGGCAGCAGGGCTAGTGGCAGTGGCCTCCTGGGCAGCAGGGCTGGTGGGACCTGGAGAGTCGGGCCCTAGGAGACGGATGGGGTGGGGGAGGTGTGGGAAAGAGGTCAAGGTTGGACAGGAAAAGTTTTTTGGGAACACTGGGACGGGTAGCTCGAGTGGGTTTGGGAGTGGAGGAAGAGGTTGTGGTTGTAGGAGGTGTTCGTTTGGTGACTTTGGATGAAGGTGCATGCGCTGGAGGCTGTTGTGAGGTGGATGGCTGTTGGGAGGGTGTGTGCCTGCGTTTGTGTATCTTGGGAGGGGGCGTCACAGACACACTGGGAGAGGACACAGGGGACATGTGAATGGCAGTGAGGGTGGTGACTGCACGTGAGCAGGGTGTGGTGGTGGGAGTGCTGGTGATGGAAGCAATGGCTGTAGATTAGTGCATGCAGGTGTGAGTGTAGACGAGACAGGGAGGGAGGAGGGAGACGAGTAGGAGGGGGACACAGTTGAGGCAGTGGATCTTGGTGTGTCTGCATGTGTGTGATGCTTGTGTGAGTGCCTGTGGGATGTGTGGTGCTTATGTTTTCCTGAGCTTCCCTTGTGTGGTGAGGTGTGTGCAGGCTGGTGTGATTGTGTGCTTGGGATAGGCAGAGGCACAGGGGATTGGGTCTGGGTGGAGAGAGTTGGAGGGGGGAGGCTAGACACAGGGACACTGACTGCCATCAGTGCTGAGGCGAGAGTCTGAAAAGCTTGCTGAAGGGCCGCCTGACTTGAATGAATGCCCTCCAGGAATGTATTTGTTTGTTGCAACTGCCTTTCTACACCCTGGATGCCATTCAAAATGGTAGACTGCCCAACAGTGAGGGACCTGAGGATGTCAATGGCCTCCTCACTGAGGGCAGTAGGGGTGACAGGGGCAGGGGCTGAGGTGCCTGGGGCGAAGGTGATGCCCACCCTCCTGGGTGAGCCGGCACGGGGCAAAGGCTGAGGGGCTGCCGGGAGGGCTGTGCTGGTAGGGGGGTGGCGGCTGTACCTGTAGATGCAGGGGACACAGATGTTGCCGCCACCACAAGGGAGCTCCCATCAGAGGACTAGTCTGTGTCACTGGTGTCAGCTCCTGTCCCTGCCGTGGAGCTCCCCTCGCCCTCCGTCCCACTGGACGGGGTTTGGGAGTGGAGGAAGAGGTTGTGGTTGTAGGAGGTGTTTGTTTACTGCCTTAGGGTGAAGGTGAATGGCCTGGAGGCTGTCGTGAAGTGATGGCTGTTGGGTGGGTGTGTGCCTGCATTTGTGTATCTTGGGAGGTGGTGTCACAGACACACTGGGAGAGGACACAGGGGACGTGGGAATGGTAGTGGGGGTGGTGACTGCACGTGAGCGGGGTGTGGTGGTGGGTGTGCTGGTGATGGCAGTAGTGGCTGTAGATGTAGTGGATGCAGGTGTGAGTGTAGACGAGACTGGGAGGGAGGAGGGAGACGAGGAGGAGGGGGACACAGTGGAGGCAGTGGATATTGGTGTGCCTGCATGTGTCTGATATTTGCGTGAGTGCCTGTGGGATGTGTGGTGCTTATGTTTGCCAGAGCTTCCCTTGTCTGTTGATGTGTGTGCATGCTGGTCTGTAGGTGTGCTTGTGATAGGCTGGGGTACAGGGGATTGGGTCTTGGTGGAGGAAGTTGGAGGGAGGTGGCTAGAGACAGCGACAATTGCTGCCATCAGTGCTGAGGCCAGAGTCTGAAAAGCTTGCTGAAGGGCCGTCTGACTAGAATGAATGCCCTCTAGGAATGCATTTGTTTGTTGCAACTGCCTTTCTACACCCTGGATGACATTCAAAATGGTAGACTGCCCAACAGTGAGGGACCGGAGGAGGTCAATGGCCTCCTCACTGAGGGCAGCAGGGGTGACTGGGGCAGGGGCTGAGGTGCCTGGGACGAAGGTGATGCCCACCCTCCCGGGTGAGTGGGCACGGGGCAAAGGCTGAGGGGCTGCTGGGAGGGCGGTGTTGGTAGGTGGCTGTACCTGTAGATGGGGGGGCACAGATGTTGCTGCCACCACAAGGGAGCTCCCATCAGAGGTCAAGTCCGTGTCGTTGGTCTCAGCTCCTTTCCCCGCCGTGGAGCTCCCCTCGCCCTCCGTCCCACTGGTGAAGTCAGAGTCCGTAGTGTGGCCCTCCACGGCCAGGTGGGATGCAGCCCCCTCGTGCTCCGGTGCCACTGCTCCTCCGCCTGATGATGCTAATGCACACAAGAACAGGGAGACCACAAAAAGGGGGGGGACGACAGAAGAAAGACATGTTGAGTGCATGCATTACCGCTACCGTTGGCGAACACGACAGACACAGAAGCCCCCTGCGCTACACTGCAGACTTGCCCTCCACTGTTCAATCCCTGGGACATGGCCTACAAGGCTATGGACGACATCTGCACACATGGATGACACAGGAGCCTGACTAGGTGTACTTTGCACTGTACACAGGTGGGTTTGGGGTGCCACAGGGTCTGCCAGAACAAGGGGACCTAACTACCACACTTGCCCTGGCCTAGGGAAACCCACAGCCCACCTCCCCCACCCAGACTCCTCCACTGCGCGCAAAATCAGCAGAATGAGAGTGTACTCACCCCCTATTGGCTGCTGTGATGCCCTCAAGCGCCCATCCAACTCCGGGTACGCCACCGCCAGGATCCGGGACATCAGGGGGGTCATGGTGAGACGGGCACCCCTCCCACGTTTGGAGGCCATCCCCAGCTGGGCCTCCGCCGTCTTCTTGCTCCAGCGGCGAATGTCCTCCCATCTCTTACAGCAGTGGGTGCTCCATCTGTGGTAGACCCCAAGGGTCCGGATGTCTTTGGCAATGGCACGCCAAATATCTTTTTTCTGGTGGGCACTGACCTACATGAATTGTACAGGGGAAAAGAAAAGTTATTCCCAAATGCACCATCTCAGTCATTGGCCCCCATCCCTACCCTTGCCATGATACACATGCACTCACCGTCGTTTCATGCATGCCTCAATCTCCCCCCCCATCTTTCATCCACCCCACTCCACACAGGCATAGCCCATACAGCATGCTCCCAGTGTATTTACCTGTTTGTCTGGAGGACCGTAGAGTAGCGTGTACTGGGGGAGGACCCCATCCACGAGTTTCTCGAACTCCTCCGCAGTGAAGGCAAGGGCCCTTTCCCCAGACGCATGAGCTATTGTCTCTTCCAGACCGAGGTCACAGCAGCTCTTGCAGTTTAGGTCCTCTCCTGTCGAAGATCAGGTATCGAGTGATTGAACAGATAGAAAATGGCGGTCACGTCCGTGGCGGTGCATACCGTCACCACCGGCGTACATCGCCATTGGCTCCTGGGACCCATAGGGTCCAATGTTAACCAATGCAGCATTCCGCCGCGGTCTTCGACCGCCTACCGCGACAGTGTACAACGCCAGCGCAGTTACCTCCCATCCCCCTGTCCCACTTTACAGGTCAGGCAGCCGCCATTTCAGGGGCCCACATGGCTTAATTTTTAACTGCGTCACACATACCTAGGCCTTGCCTCAACACTCATACAGGCCAAATATCGGATTATGATTTGTGTTCTGTGTAAGCTGTGGGTACGTATCTCAGGTGTACAGACCGCTGGTGGACCTGTCGACAATGGAGGAAAGACATGTGATCATCACCTACAGGCTTGGTTCAGGTGCCTCCATATGACAGGTGGATCCCTATTCTATTCACCAAAGAAGGTGTGCTAGATCATCGTGGCCTGCTGTATGCTTCACAACTTAGCTTTGCGACGACAGGTGCCTTTTCTGCAAGAGGATGGTCCAGATGGCGGTGTTGTTGCATCTGTGGAGCCTGTGGACAGTGAAGATGAGGAAGCAGAAGAAGAGGACATCGACAACAGGAACTCGGTGATCCTGCAATATTTCCAGTGAGACACAGGTAAGAATACAAACCTGCCTACTACATGTACTTTAACACTACAACCTCTCTACTGTCTTTCGTTTTCACCCAGTGTATGGTCACTGAGTTTTCACTTTCCCTTACGATTTCACAGATGTGGGTCCCACTGTGTGACATCTGCTTTGTTTCCTCATGGGCTAGAGCTGTGTGACATAGGTATGTTGACATTACATATGAAAGTGCATTTTGACACTGTAATTGCTAATACACTATTTCGAAATCACAGACTGACTCCAGATTGTTTTGGAGGGGGTTGTAACATGGTGAGGGGTGATGGTGGAGGAATGTCCATGGCAGAGTCCAGTCTAATAGTCTCACAGGTGCATTGCCCAAATGGGCATAGGAAGTGGAGCTGGGGCAGTTTGAGGATGGACAGGGTGACAAAGTGGGACAGACAGATGACATTCAGCGTGGTCTCAGTTCTTTGCGGGGGGTCTTGGCATTGTTCTCTGTCTTTGTCCTGGATCTCAGGGACCGCTTGCGGGGTGGTTCTCCCTCTGCAGGGGGAGGGGTGCTGGTGTGGTGGTGCTGTGGTGGTGCCTCCTGTCCACTAGTGCCGGCAGAGGTGGTGGGCAGTTCATGGTCCAGGATAGTGTCAGGGGCCCCTTGTTGTGCCACAGTGTCCCTCCTGGTGTTGAGGACTTCCTTCATTGCCCCTACGATGGTGCCCAGGGTGGAACTGATGGCTCTGAGTTCCTCCCTGAAGCCCAAATACTGTTCCTCCTGCAGGCGCTGGGTCTCCTGAAACTTGGCCAGTACCGTTGCCATCTTCTCCTGGGAGTGGTGGTAGGCTACCATGATGTTGGAGAGGGCCTCGTGGAGAGTGGGTTCCCTTGGCCTGTCCTCCCCCTGTCACACAGCAGCCCTCCCAGTTCCCCTGTGTTCCTGGGCCTCCGTCCCCTAGACCGTGTGCCCACTAACACTGCCCCCAGGTCCCTGGTGTTGTTGGGGTGGTGGGTTAGCCTGGGTTCCCTGTAGTGGTGGACACACTGCTGATTGACGTGTCCTGGGGACAGAGGTATGGGCCCGCTGGGTGGGTGCTGTGCTGGTGTTTCCAGAGGGGGGAAGCTCTGTAGTGGCCTGTGACTGTGTGAGGGGAACCAACTATCCCGAGGTCCCCGATGGGCCGGGCTGGTCATCTAGATCCAGTTGGACAGAGCTGCTGTCATCACTGTGGGCTTCTTCTGTTGGTGGTGTGGACCTGTGTGGACCCTCCTGTCCAGTGACGTTGGGTAGGGGTCCTGCAGGGGTATAAAAGGATGTTTATTACATCTGTGTGTGCCAAGGTGTGCAATAGGTGGGTGACCATGTACCCCAGTGCTTGCATTCCTGTGTGGGACCTTGTGTGATTGTGGTTTAGGGGTGTGTATTGGTATGTGCAGTGGCCATGCTTTGGTGATGGGTGTCCATGCTTTGTTGTTGCATGCAGGGCTTGGTGTTGGGATGGGTGGCTTGTGATGTTGGGACATTTGTGAGGAGTTGGAGTGATGGGGTGAGGGTGGGGGTATGTGATGGCATGCAGGTAGGGTGTGGGATG
The DNA here is from genome assembly GCF_031143425.1 of Pleurodeles waltl. Taxonomy (NCBI): domain Eukaryota; kingdom Metazoa; phylum Chordata; class Amphibia; order Caudata; family Salamandridae; genus Pleurodeles; species Pleurodeles waltl. The sequence goes on along the minus strand of NC_090443.1, from coordinate 580,481,979 downwards.
TAATAGTTAAGATTTGACTTACCATAGTCCATTCCTCCATCTACTCTTGTGAGGCCCTCAGGATGCAGTATAGCCAAGACTTGCTCCACCCATGTTGTTAGTTGTGGGGGAGGAGGTGGGGGTCAGCCGCCAGTCCGCTGAACCGCAAGGTGGTGTCTTGAGTCCACGGAACGCACCTTACCCCGTAGGTCGTTCCACCTCTTCCTGATGTCATCCTGATTTCTTGGGTTCTGTCCCACTGCGTTGACCCTGTCCACTATTCTGCGCCATAGCTCCATCCTCCTAGCTATGGAGGTGTGCTGCACCTGTGATCCGAATAGCTGTGGCTCTACCCGGACGATTTCCTCCACCATGACTCTGAGCTCCTCCTCAGAGAACCTGGGGTGTCTTTGCCATGCCATGGGGTGGTGTAGGTAATGTGTGGGGTGGTGTGTGTAGTGATAAGTGGGGTGATATTTAGTGGTGTGTTGTGTGAGGTGTGTGGAAGTTATGTTGGTGATGGTATTGTGTGCCTGTGGATGCTTGGTAGTTGTTTGTGGTGTCTCTCTCTGGCCTTCTCTCGGTAATTGTGGTCGTAGGGGTTTGTGGGTGATGTGGGTGGGTGTTTTATATTGTAAAGGGTGTGTGGGAGTGGTGTGTGTATGTGTATCAGGTGTGTGTATTTTGAATTGTCCAATGTGGCTGTGTTTTGTAAAAGTGTGTGTATTTTGAGCGCGGCTGTGTGTACCGCCAATGGAATACCGTGGTTGAAAGACCGACGCGTGGATTCGTGTGTTGTGATAGTGTGGCGTATTTCTGTTGGCGTGACGGTGGAGGTTTTGTTTCCGCCAGTTTATCACTGACCTTTGGTGTGGCAGTCTTGTGTGGGTGTCTGAATTTTGGCGGATTCCGAGCTGTGGGTCATAATAGCTGTGTCGGATTTCTGCGGCCGCAGCAGTGTGTTGGTGGTCTTCTGCACGGCGGTAAGCGGCTTTTACCGCCAATTTTGTAATGAGGGCCTTTGTGTTTTTTTAACTTCCTGTTGTCTGTATTTCTGTAACATCTGTGCAGAGAGAGAAAGATCAACATGTGTGAGTAAACAGGGCTATAACATATGTGACTGTCTTTTATCTGAATCATAAGAGCTACAGTGCATGCCTAAGTACTTGAATATGAGTGCCCAGAGAAATTCTGATCCTTGCACAAATGAGAGATTGTTCAAGGATGAGAAGTCTAATTGTTTTGGTGAACGCAGCTTCTCTGTTATTTCCATGATAGTTTTAATTCAAATCAAATCACCAGATTTTTAAAGTGAATGGCTACCCGGCACCAGTCTTCCCAGCATTAGAGTGTTTGGAGAAGAGAAGTGAAGAGAAGAGAGGAAAGCAGGTAAAAGAAGAGGACAGGTTCCAGAACAGTTGGGCTACAAACAGATATAGGACAAAGTACCTGGTGCTTATGCTACGTATGAAGACAGGTTAGGGAAAAAGGTATGTTTTAAGCAATTTCTTAAAACTCAGAATGTTTTTTTCCTGTCTTAAGTGTGTGGGGAGAGAGTTCCAAAGCTTGGGTGCGAGGTAGGTAACAGATCGTCCCCTACACCCAGCTCTGTGAACTCTATGAACAACCAAGAGATCTAAATTGTTCGACCTAAAAGCCCTCTTATGTTGGTATGGAGTGATTGGCTGCTAAAGCATTTTCGGGACTTCTTTCGCTTTAGCTCGATGTCCAAGACAAAGAGGCCCTCATTACAACCCTGGCGGTTGGTGTTAACGTGGCTGGGGAAAAAAAATGGGATTACGACCACGGCGGAAACCGCCAACATAGACAGCCACTTTAACACTCCGACCGCCACGGCGGTACAAACAAACAGCACGGCGGTAACCGCCAACAGACAGGCGGAAGACAATGTACCTCCCACCCTATCACAAGATGCCTATCCGCCACCTTTTATGGGGCGGAACCAACGTGATCAAAAACACGGCGGAAACAGTACACAGAAGGGGAAATCACTCACCTCTCCACACCCCAAAAGGAACCAGGACGCCATGGAGCCAGAACTTCACATCCTGCCGGAGATGGTCTTCCTGCTCCTCTATCAGGAGCTTGAGAGACGGCGGCGATGACCACGGTGAGTACTGCACCTACAACACAGGGGAGGGGGGAGGGAAAAGAGAGTGACACACACACGCAGCATGCAACATCCCCACCCTCACCCACAACACCATACACACAAATACATGCTTCAACATTACATATACACCTCCCCACCCCCCCTTCAATAACGCAAGGACAAAAGGAATTGATTTGAACAAATGTAATAAATAAAAATCCAGTACTTAAAACTCTAAATACAGTATATACCACTGGGCCAAAAATGCATGGGTGAGGCCCACACTCGCTACCTGACTCCAAATGGAGAGAACACTGGAGGGGCATCAGATGAAAAATAAACAGGCACCTCAGGGGGAGGGGAGGGGGACACCTCAGCCTGATGAACGTAGGACGCCACTGCTCCACGAGGGGGCTCCATGCCCACAGTTTGGTCCCGGGGAGTGCAAAGCCACAGTCTCTCAAGTCTGTACAGTGGGTGGTTTGCCCACTGCTTTATCCTGGAGAGTGCAAAGCCACGGGCTCTAAAGAGGATGTCTTTCTCCATTGGTTCTTGAGGGGGCTTTGTGCCCAGAGTGCTACATCCTGCCAAGGACAGAGGTAGTTGATGTCTTTCCTCACTGGTTCTGGAGGGGGCATTGTGCCCAGAGTGCTTCATCCTGCCAAGGACTGAGGTATTGGATGTCTTTCTCCACCGGTTCTGGAGGGGGCTTTGTGCCCAGAGTGCTTCATCCTACCAAGGACAGAGGTAGTGGCTGTATCTCTCCACTGAAAGTGATGCATCATTGAAGCTGCCCAGGCTCCTGGAACTCACCACCAGCCTCGGATGACTGACCAATGGGGATGGCAGCCATGTCTGCGGTGGTGCCACTGGCTCAGGATGTATCTGGGCCGCTGGCGGTGCTTGCGGCGATGTCAGTCGTGGCAGTGCTTGTGGCGGGCTCCTTGGCAGCGGTTCTGGCGGCGGGCTCTGTGGCAGCGGTGCTGGCGGAGAGCTCTGTGGCAGCGGTGCTGGTGGTGGGCTCTGTTGCGGCGGTGTTGGCGGGCTCTGTGGCAGCGGTGCTGGTGGCGGGCTCTGTGGCGGCAGTGCTGGCGGCGGGCGGTGGGCTCTGTGGCGGCGGTGCTGGTGGCGGGCTCAGTGACTGCGGTGCTGGAGGTGGGCTCCATGACAGCGGTGCTGGTGGCAGGCTCAGTGACTGCGGTGCTGGTGGCGGGCTCAATTACAGCAGTGCTGGTGGTGGGCTCTGTGGCAGTGCAGATGGCTGTTCAGGTGGCGGTCTTCTCCGCCGTACAGGTTGGCATCGACGTGGACAGAAGGTGTGACACTGGTCCCTCAGTCGGTGCCACCATGCCCTCTCCTGACCTGCCCTTCAGTTTCTGGCCCTTCCCCACCTTGGATGGTGTCGCTGCTGTCTAGCCACTATCCCCTTTCGGTTTCCCTGAGCCCTTGGTGGCAGGTGTTTTCGGCTTCTCCCTCCGGGATGTGGGCAACTTTTTAAGTTTTGCAGTGGCGGAATGTCCTTGCCCTCGTTCCGAGGCACACTGGCAGCTCTGGTGGTTGGCGTACTCCAATAGCCCGCAGTTGCTGGCACCACTGTGCCTGGTGATGTGGTGGCTGAGATGCGGGGTTGGGACCTGGAAAGCCTGGCCCTAGGGGACGGGCGGGGGGGAGGTGTAGGGAAGAGGTCAATATTAGCCAGGAAAAGTTTTTTTGACACACTGGGACGGGTAGATGGAGGGGGTTTGGGAGTGGAGGAAGAGGAAGTGGTTGTAGGAGGTGTACATCTGCTGAATTTGGGTGAAGGTGCATGGGCTGGAGGCTGTTGTGCGGTGGATGGCTGTTGGTTGGGTGTGTGCCTGCATTTGTGTACTTTGGGAGAAGGGCTCACAGACACACTGGGAAAAGACACAGAGGACATGTGAATGGCAGTGGGGGTGGTGAGTGCACGTGAGCGGATGTGTGGTGATGGGGGTGCTGGTGATGGATGTAGTGACTGAAGATGTAGTGCATGCAGGTGTGAATGGAGACAAGACTGGGAGGGAGGAGGGATACGTGGAGGAGGGGGACACAGTGGAGGCAGTGTATGTTGGTATGTCTGCATGGGTATGATGCTTGAGTGAGTGGGATGTGTGGTGCTAATGTTTGCCTGAGCCACTTTTGTGCGTTGAGGTGTGTGCATGCTGATCTGATGGTGTGCTTGGGATAGGCTGAGGTACAGGGGATTGGGTCTGGGTGGAGGAAGTTGGAGGGGGGAGGCTGGGCACAGGGACAATGGCTGCCATCAGTGCTGAGGCCAGAGCCTGAAATGCTCTCTGTTGGGCTGCCTGGACAGAACGATTGCCCTCCAGGTATGCATTTGTTTGTTGCAAATGCCTCTCAACACCCTGGATGGCATTCAGAATGGTAGACAGCCCAACAGTGAGGGATCTCAGGAAGTCAATAGCCTCTTCACTGAGGGCAGCAGGGCTGACTGGGGCAGGGCCTGAGGTACCTGGGGTGAAGGAGATGCCCACCCTCCTGTGTGAGCAGGCACAGGACACACGCTGAGGGGCTGCTGGGAGGGCGGTGCTGGTAGGGGGGGTGGCGGCTGTACCTGTGGATGCGGGGGGCACAGAGGGGCCCGCCACCGCAAGGGAGCTCCCATCATCAGAGGAGCCGCTGTTGCTGCTGTTACCTCCTGTCCCCGCCGTGGAGCTCCCCTCGCCCTCCGTCCCACTGGTGGCTTTAGACTCCATTGTCTCGCCCTCCAAGGCCAAGTGGGATGCAGCTCCCTCCTGCTCCGGTGCCACTGCTCCTCCGCCAGATGATGCTATTTCACACAAGAACAAGGAGACCACAAAAACGGGGGGGAAGGACAGAAGAAAGACATGTTCAGTGCATGCAATACGACTACCATTGGCGGACACTACAGACACACCAGACGTCAGCTCTACGCCATGCACTAACAGTTCCTAGATTATTCACAAGGCCATGGGGTACAAGGCCTATGCCCGATTGCTGCACACATGGAAGTCACAGGAGCCTGACTAGGTGTAGATGGCTCTTACCACTGGTGGTGCTGGGGTGCCACATAGCCTGCCTCACAAGAGACCTTGCCTACAAACTTCGCCCTGGCCTAGGGGAACCCACTGCCCACCTCCCCCAACCAGACACCTCGTAATGCGCGCAGAGTCAGCTGAATGTGTCTGTACTCACCCCCTTGTGGCTGCTGTGATGCCCTCAAGTGCCCATCCAACTCCGGAGATGCCACCACCAGGATCCGGAACATCAGGGGGGTCATGGGGGCCCATGTTGGGAGGCCATCCCCAGTTGGGCCTCTGCACAGCAAATGTCCTCCCATCTTTTCTGGCAGTGGATGCTCCGTCTGTGGTGGACCCCCAGAGTTCGGACTTCCTTGGTAATGGCACGCCAAATATCCTTCTTCTGGTGGGCGTTGACCTAGAGGAATAGTACAGGGGAAAAGGTCAATCTTTTACCATCCAGACCGTCATAGTCATTGGCCCACGTTCCCACCCTTGCCCTGACGCACATACACTCACCGTCCGCACATGCAGGCCTCAGTCCCCCCCCATGTATCTTCCATCCACACCACTCCAAACAGCCATTGACTATGCAGCATGCTCACAGTGTACTCACCTGTTTGTCTGGAGGACCGTAGAGTAGCGTGTACTGGGGGAGGACCCCATCCACTAACTTCTCCAACTCCTCCGAAGTGAAGGCAAGGGCCCTTTCCCCAGACACATGAGCCTTCGTCGCTTCCAGACTGAGGTCACAGCAGCACTTGCAGTGTAGGTCCTCTCCTGTTGAAGGTCAGGTATCAAGTGAGTGAACAGAGAGAAAATGGTGGTCACGTCTGCGGCGGTGCGTACCGTCACCTCCGGCGTACATCGTCATTGGTTCCTGCGACCTATAGGGTCCTATGTTAACCAATGCAGGATTGCGCCCCAGTCTTCGACCGCCTAACCGCGACGGTGTAGAACGCCAGCGCAGTCACCTCATATACCCTTGTCCCACTTTACAGGTCAGGCAGCTGCCATTTTAGGGGGCCACATGGTGAGAATAATAACTGCGTCACACCTATGTAGGCCTTGCATACACACAGTACCAGGCACATTGCGGATTAATAAATGTGTGCTAATGACAATTTGTGATACCTTAGTGTTGGCTGACTCTCTGCTTGCTGGGCACGTCCGCTGGGGCAGGTGATGAGATGGCGGCATCTTCCGGTGTACAGATCGCTGGTGGACCTGTCGACAATGGAAGAGAGACACATAATAGTCACCTACAGACTTGATCGTGCAACAATCCATGAACTGTGTGCCCAGTTGGAGCCAGACCTGATGTCAGCTATCTGCTATCCCACAGGGATCCCCCCTCTAGTGCCCTGGGACATATCCCCAACCCCAACAACATAGGTGCCATTGATGGGTCACGTGTGGCCTTAGTAACCCCCTGCAGGAGTGAACAGGTGTACAGAAACAGGAAGAGCTACCATTCAATGAATGTGCAGATGGTGTGTTTGGCCGACCAGTACATCTCCCATGTGAATGCCAAGTTTCCTGGCTCAGTGCATGACGCTTATATTATGAGGAATAGCAGCATCCCTTATGTGATGGGGCAACTCCAGAGGCACTGTGTGTGGCTAATAGGTGAGGACAAGGATCCTATACCCTGTGAATAGTTTCTGGGTCTGGGGTTGTCCCTATGGGTTAGTGTGTGTCTAACAGTTGTCCCTCGGCATTTGAAGGTGACTCTGGGTACCCCAACCTGTCATGGCTACTGATCCCGGTGAGAAATCCCAGGGCAAGGGGAGAGGAACGCTACAATGAGGCACATGGGCAAACTAGGAGGATTATAGAAAGAACCTTCGGCCTCCTGAAGGCCAGGTTCCGGTGCCTCCATATGACAGGTGGTTCTCTCTACTACTCACCAAAGAAGGTGTGCCAGATCATCGTGGCCTGCTGTATGCTGCACAACCTGCCTTTGCGACGACAGGTGCCTTTTCTGCAGGAGGATGGTCCAGCTCGAGGTCTTGTGGCAGCTGTGGAGTCTGTGGACAGTGAAGAAGAGGAGGCAGAAGAAGAAGACATCAACAACAGAAACAACGTTATCCAGCAATACTTCCAGTGAAACACAGGTAAGAAAATATCACTGCCTCACACATCTCCTTCTATTGTTTGAACTATCATAAGTCTGTCACTTTCACCCAGTGTATGGACCCTGACTTGTCACTTTGCCTTTCCATTTTACAGATGTGGGTCCCATTGTGTGACCTCTGCTATATTTCCTCATGAGCTGTGTTACATCGGTATGGTGACAATAAAATTGACATTGGTATATTCCATAGTTATTGTAAATACACATTTGTGAAAACACAGACTGACTCCAGATTGTTTTTGTGATTGATGTGTGTTTATTTTTGTGCAAATAAGTGGAGGGGGTTGTAAAATGGTCAGGGGTGATGGTGGAGGAATGTCCATGGCAGAGTCCATTCTATATGTTTCACAGGTGCATTGTCTAAAGGGGCATAGGAAGCGGAGCTAGGGCAGTGTAAGGATGGACAGGGTGACAAAGTGGGACAGAAGGATGACATTCAGGGGGGTCTCATTTCCTGGCGGGGTTCTTGGAAATGTTCTCTGTCTTGTTCCTGGATCTCAGGGACCGTTTGTGGGTTGGCTCTCCATCTGCAGGGGGTGGGGTGCTGGTGTCGTGGTCCTGTGGCGGTGCCTCCTGTCCACTAGCGCCGACGGAGGTGGTGGGCTGTTCATCATCCAGGCTAATGTCAGGGGCTCCTTGTTGTGCCACAGGGTCCCTCCTTGTGTTGACAAGGTCCTGCAGCACCCCTACAATGGTGACCAAGGTGGTGTTGATGGACTTGAGTTCCTCCCTCATCCACAGATAGTGTTCCTCCTGCAGCTGCTGGGTCTCCTGAAAGTTGGAACAAAGAGGGGGACCAGGAGATTAATGGTCCAGTGTACAGTCTCCAGTGTCCTGAAAGTTGGCCAGTACCGTTGCCATCGTCTCCTGGGAATGATGGTACGCTCCCATGATGTTGGAGAGGGCCTCGTGGAGAGTGGGTTCCCTGGGCCTGTCCTCCCCCTGTCATACAGCAGTCCTCCCAGTTCCCCTGTTTTCCTGTGCCTCTGTACCCTGAACCGTGTGCCCACTGCCCCAGGTCCCTGATTTTCTTGGGGTGGTGGGTTTGCCTGGGTTCCCTGTAGTGGTGGATGTGAGAAGGTAGCCTCTTTCTAGCCTTGTTACCCCCACTTTTGGCCTGTTTGTGAGTGTATGTCAGGGTGTTTGTCACTGTTTTCACTGTCTCACTGGGATCCTGATAGCCAGGCCTCAGTGCTCATAGTGAAAACACCATGTTTTCAGTATGGTTGTTATGTGTCACTGGGATCCTGCTAGTCAGGACCCCAGTGCTCATAGGTTTGTGGCCTATATGTATGTGTCACTGGGACCCTGTCACACAGGGCCCCAGTGCTCATAGGTGTGCATGTATATGTTCCCTGTGTGGTGCCTAACTGTCTCACTGAGGCTCTGCTAACCAGAACCTCAGTGGTTATGCTCTCTCATTACTTTTAAATTGTCACTAACAGGCTAGTGACCATTTTTACCAATTTACATTGGCTTACTGGAACACCCTTATAATTCCCTAGTATATGGTACTGAGGTACCCAGGGTATTGGGGTTCCAGGAGATCCCTATGGGCTGCAGCATTTCTTTTGCCACCCATAGGGAGCTCTGACAATTCTTACACAGGCCTGCCACTGCAGCCTGAGTGAAATAACGTCCACGTTATTTCACAGCCATTTTACACTGCACTTAAGTAACTTATAAGTCACCTATATGTCTAACCTTTACCTGGTAAAGGTTAGGTGCAAAGTTACTTAGTGTGAGGGCACCCTGGCACTAGCCAAGGTGCCCCCACATTGTTCAGAGCCAATTCACTGAACTTTGTGAGTGCGGGGACACCATTACACGCGTGCACTACATATAGGTCACTACCTATATGTAGCTTCACCATGGTAACTCCGAATATGGCCATGTAACATGTCTATGATCATGGAATTGCCCCCTCTATGCCATCCTGGCATTGTTGGTACAATTCCAGGATCCCAGTGGTCTGTAGCACAGACCCTGGTACTGCCAGACTGCCCTTCCTGGGGTTTCTCTGCAGCTGCTGCTGCTGCCAACCCCTCAGACAGGCAGCTGCCCTCCTGGGGTCCAGCCAGGCCTGGCCCAGGATGGCAGAACAAAGAACTTCCTCTGAGAGAGGGTGTGACACCCTCTCCCTTTGGAAAATGGTGTGAAGGCAGGGGAGGAGTAGCCTCCCCCAGCCTCTGGAAATGCTTTGTTGGGCACAGATGTGCCCAATTCTGCATAAGCCAGTCTACACCGGTTCAGGGACCCCTTAGCCCCTGCTCTGGCGCGAAACTGGACAAAGGAAAGGGGAGTGACCACTCCCCTGACCTGCACCTCCCCTGGGAGGTGTCCAGAGCTCCTCCAGTGTGCTCCAGACCTCTGCCATCTTGGAAACAGAGGTGCTGCTGGCACACTGGACTGCTCTGAGTGGCCAGTGCCACCAGGTGACGTCAGAGACTCCTGCTGATAGGCTTCTTCAGGTGTTAGTAGCCTTTCCTCTCTCCTAGGTAGCCAAACCCTCTTTTCTGGCTATTTAGGGTCTCTGTCTCTGGGGAAACTTCAGATAATGAATGCATGAGCTCAGCCGAGTTCCTCTGCATCTCCCTCTTCACCTTCTGATAAGGAATCGACCGCTGACCGCGCTGGAAGCCTGCAAACCTGCAACATAGTAGCAAAGACGACTACTGCAACTCTGTAACGCTGATCCTGCCGCCTTCTCGACTGTTTTCCTGCTTGTGCATGCTGTGGGGGTAGTCTGCCTCCTCTCTGCACCAGAAGCTCCGAAGAAATCTCCCGTGGGTCGACGGAATCTTCCCCCTGCAACCGCAGGCACCAAAAAGCTGCATCTCCGGTCCCTTGGGTCTCCTCTCAGCACGACGAGCGAGGTCCCTCGAATCCAGCGACACCGTCCAAGTGACTCCCACAGTCCAGTGACTCTTCAGCCCAAGTTTGGTGGAGGTAAGTCCTTGCCTCACCTCGCTGGGCTGCATTGCTGGGAACCGCGACTTTGCAAGCTTCTCCGGCCCCTCTGCACTTCCGGCGGAAATCCTGTGTGCACAGCCAAGCCTGGGTCCACGGCACTCTAACCTGCATTGCACGACTTTCTAAGTTGGTCTCCGGCGACGTGGGACTCCTTTGTGCAACTTCGGCGAGCACCGTTTCACGCATCCTCGTAGTGCCTGTTTCTGGCACTTCTCCGGGTGCTACCTGCTTCAGTGAGGGCTCTTTGTCTTGCTCGACGTCCCCTCTCTCTGCAGGTCCAATTTGCGACCTTCTGGTCCCTCCTGGGCCCCAGCAGCGTCCAAAAACGCCAAACGCACGATTTGCGTGTAGCAAGGCTTGTTGGCGTCCATCCGGCGGGAAAACACTTCTGCACGACTCTCCAAGGCGTGGGGGATCCATCCTCCAAAGGGGAAGTCTCTAGCCCTTGTCGTTCCTGCAGTATTCACAGTTCTTCAGCCTAGAAAGAGCTTCTTTGCACCAACCGCTGGCATTTCTTGGGCATCTGCCCATCTCCGAGCTGCTTGTGACTTTTGGACTTGGTCCCCTTGTTCCACAGGTACCTTCAGACAGGAATCCATCGTTGTTGCATTGCTGATTTGTGTTTTCCTTGCATTTTCCCTCTAACACGACTATTTTGTCCTTAGGGGAACTTTGGTGCACTTGGCACTCACTTTTCAGGGTCTTGGGGAGGGTTATTTTTCTAACTCTCACTATTTTCTAATAGTCCCAGCGACCCTCTACAAGGTCACATAGGTTTGGGGTCCATTCGTGGTTCACATTCCACTTTTGGAGTATATGGTTTGTGTTGCCCCTATCCCTATGTTTCCCCATTGCATCCTATTGTAATTATACATTGTTTGCACTGTTTTCTAAGACTATACTGCATATTTTTGCTATTGTGTATATATATCTTGTGTATATTTCCTATCCTCTCACTGAGGGTACACTCTAAGATACTTTGGCATATTGTCATAAAAATAAAGTACCTTTATTTTTAGTATAACTGTGTATTGTGTTTTCTTATGATATTGTGCATATGACACTAAGTGGTACTGTAGTAGCTTCACACGTCTCCTAGTTCAGCCTGAGCTGCTTTGCTAAGCTACCATTATCTATCAGCCTAAGCTGCTAGACACCCTATACACTAATAAGGGATAACTGGGCCTGGTGCAAGGTGCAAGTACCCCTTGGTACTCACTACAAGCCAGTCCAGCCTCCTACATTGGTTGTGCAGTGGTGGGATAAGTGCTTGAGACTACTTACCACTCTTGTCATTGTACTTTTCATAAGAGAAAAATATACAAAACAAGGTCAGTGTATATACACATAGACAAAAAGTTTTGCATTTCCTCTTTTCACTCTTTTCTAAGTGCTGAAAAGTACTTCTAAACTTTCAAAAAGTTCTTAAAAGTTTAAAAAGTTTTTTCTGTCTTTCCAAAAAGTTCTGAAAACTTTTTTTCTTTGTCTATCACTTTAACTCTCTCTAAAAAATGTCTGGCACAGGCCAAAAAGTTGAACTGTCCAAACTTGCATATGATCACCTTAGCTGGAAAGGAGCAAGGAGTCTCTGCATAGAGAGAGGTTTGAGTGTAGGGAAGAATCCTTCCTTAGAACTGTTAATTAATATGCTTAGAGTACAGGATAAGGCCATAAGTGCCCAATCTGTAGAAAAAGTAGCTAATGGTTCTCAATCTGATCCAGGGACTCCCCCAGGAAAAGGTTCAGGAAAGAAACTTCTCAGCCTGCCCATTACTAGACAGTCTAGCATAGTTGGTACAGAGGTTGAATCACATCATACTGATGATGTGCTCTCACATTATACTGGTAGCCAAGCTGTTAGGGTGCCCTCTGTAAGGGACAGGTCTCCTTCTGTTCATTCCCATCATACCTCTGTATCTAGAAATGTCCCACCCACCCTGATGACAGATTGTTAGAAAGGGAGCTCAATAGATTGAGAGTGGAACAAACCAGACTGAAGCTCAAGAAGCAACAGCTGGATTTGGATAGACAGTCTTTAGAATTAGAGAAGGAAAGACAGAAGTTGGGTTTAGATACCCATGGTGGCAGCAGCAGTATTCCCCATAGTCATCCTGCAAAAGAGCATGATTCCAGGAATCTGCACAAGATAGTTCCCCCTTATAAGGAGGGGGATGACATTAACAAGTGGTTTGCTGCACTTGAGAGGGCCTGTGTTGTACAGGATGTCCCTCAAAGGCAGTGGGCTGCTATCCTATGGCTATCATTTAGTGGAAAAGGTAGGGATAGGCTCCTTACTGTGAAAGAAAATGATGCCAATAATTTTACAGTTCTTAAGAATGCACTCCTGGATGGTTATGGCTTAACCACTGAACAGTACAGGATAAAGTTCAGAGAGACCAAAAAGGAGTCTTCACAAGACTGGGTTGATTTCATTGACCATTCAGTGAAGGCCTTGGAGGGGTGGTTACATGGCAGTAAAGTTACTGATTATGAAAGCCTGTATAACACAATCCTGAGAGAGCATATACTTAATAATTGTGTGTCTGATTTGTTGCACCAGTACCTGGTAGACTCTGATCTGACCTCTCCCCAAGAATTGGGAAAGAAGGCAGACAAATGGGTCAGAACAAGGGTGAACAGAAAAGTTCATACAGGGGGTGACAAAGATGGCAATAAGAAGAAAGATGGTGAAAAATCTCAAGATAAGCATGGGGATAAGGGTAAAACCAAAGATCCCACTTCAAATCTTAAACACTCTTCAGAGGGTGGGGATAAAACAAATTCTTCCTCTTCTTCCCAACCTGCACACATTAAAAAGCCTTGGTGCTTTGTGTGTAAAAACAGAGGCCATAGGCCAGGGGATAAGTCCTGTCCAGGTAAACCCCCTGAGCCTACCACCACTAATACATCAAGCTCTAGTGCCCCTAGCAGTAGTGGTACTAGTGGTGGGACTGCTGGCAACAGTCAAGCAAAGGGTGTAGTTGGGTTCACTTATGGGTCCATAGTGGAAACTGATGTCATCAGTCCCAAGACAGTTTCTGTCACACCTAGTGGCATTGGCCTTGCCACACTGGCTGCTTGTCCCCTTACAATGGATAAGTACAGGCAGACAGTTTCAATAAATGGTGTTGAGGCCTTGGCCTACAGGGACACAGGTGCCAGTTTCACTTTGGTGACTGAAAACCTAGTGCCTCCTGAACAACACATCATTGGACAACAGTATAAGATTATTGATGTCCATAACTCCACTAAGTTTCTTCCCTTAGCTATAATTCAGTTTAGTTGGGGTGGAGTTACTGGCCCTAAGCAGGTGGTGGTATCACCTAGCTTACCTGTAGACTGTCTCTTAGGTAATGACCTAGAGGCCTCAGGTTGGGCTGATGTAGAGTTTTATGCCCATGCAGCCATGCTGGGCATCCCTGAGGAATTGTTCCCTCTCATTTCAAGTGAAATGAAAAAGCAAAGGAGAGAAGGCCTGAAAACTCAGGATCCCTCTCCATCAACAGGTAAAAAGGGTATCACAGTATCCCCTAACCACCCTACCATTCAGGATACTATTCCTGTGGTGGGAGAAACCTCTCCTGGGGTGGCACCTGTTCCAAGGGAATCATCAGCTGGCAAAGCTGGACTCCCTGAGGTGGAAGTACCTCTCTGTGGGATAACTAACATTGGTGAGAAAAAGAGCACCATTTTAGTTAACATGGAGCATCCCTCCAACCCTCCCAGAGAAACTTTAGTGCAGAAACTCTGCACTGCCTCACAACACTTAGGACAGCATCCCTGCCCTAGTGTGGAGCTGATAGGACAGCATCCCTGCCCTGCTCCAACCCAAGAGAAACAGCATCCCTGTTCTCTCTTCCAGCCATATGGACAAAGTTTTTGCCCAGCTATGGCTTTTCTGAGACAGCATCCCTGTCTGGCATTTCCATCACTACAAATAGGTTCAGTGGACAATTCCCACTGCTCTAAACTAAAACTTACTGATAGAAACTCTGAAAATACATCTTCACATTGTTGCTTAGCTAAAAAACTTCAAACAGGGTGGTTTACATCCCCACAGGGAAGTAACCATATAGTGGATGATAAAGGGAGTAACCAGTCTATTGCAGAGCTACTCTCTACTTATCACCACTTAGACAATAAAGTCTCAACTGGCCAAGGTTAGCCTTATTGTCCTTCGTTTGGGGGGGGGTTGTGTGAGAAGGTAGCCTCTTTCTAGCCTTGTTACCCCCACTTTTGGCCTGTTTGTGAGTGTATGTCAGGGTGTTTGTCACTGTTTTCACTGTCTCACTGGGATCCTGATAGCCAGGCCTCAGTGCTCATAGTGAAAACACCATGTTTTCAGTATGGTTGTTATGTGTCACTGGGATCCTGCTAGTCAGGACCCCAGTGCTCATAGGTTTGTGGCCTATATGTATGTGTCACTGGGACCCTGTCACACAGGGCCCCAGTGCTCATAGGTGTGCATGTATATGTTCCCTGTGTGGTGCCTAACTGTCTCACTGAGGCTCTGCTAACCAGAACCTCAGTGGTTATGCTCTCTCATTACTTTTAAATTGTCACTAACAGGCTAGTGACCATTTTTACCAATTTACATTGGCTTACTGGAACACCCTTATAATTCCCTAGTATATGGTACTGAGGTACCCAGGGTATTGGGGTTCCAGGAGATCCCTATGGGCTGCAGCATTTCTTTTGCCACCCATAGGGAGCTCTGACAATTCTTACACAGGCCTGCCACTGCAGCCTGAGTGAAATAACGTCCACGTTATTTCACAGCCATTTTACACTGCACTTAAGTAACTTATAAGTCACCTATATGTCTAACCTTTACCTGGTAAAGGTTAGGTGCAAAGTTACTTAGTGTGAGGGCACCCTGGCACTAGCCAAGGTGCCCCCACATTGTTCAGAGCCAATTCACTGAACTTTGTGAGTGCGGGGACACCATTACACGCGTGCACTACATATAGGTCACTACCTATATGTAGCTTCACCATGGTAACTCCGAATATGGCCATGTAACATGTCTATGATCATGGAATTGCCCCCTCTATGCCATCCTGGCATTGTTGGTACAATTCCAGGATCCCAGTGGTCTGTAGCACAGACCCTGGTACTGCCAGACTGCCCTTCCTGGGGTTTCTCTGCAGCTGCTGCTGCTGCCAACCCCTCAGACAGGCAGCTGCCCTCCTGGGGTCCAGCCAGGCCTGGCCCAGGATGGCAGAACAAAGAACTTCCTCTGAGAGAGGGTGTGACACCCTCTCCCTTTGGAAAATGGTGTGAAGGCAGGGGAGGAGTAGCCTCCCCCAGCCTCTGGAAATGCTTTGTTGGGCACAGATGTGCCCAATTCTGCATAAGCCAGTCTACACCGGTTCAGGGACCCCTTAGCCCCTGCTCTGGCGCGAAACTGGACAAAGGAAAGGGGAGTGACCACTCCCCTGACCTGCACCTCCCCTGGGAGGTGTCCAGAGCTCCTCCAGTGTGCTCCAGACCTCTGCCATCTTGGAAACAGAGGTGCTGCTGGCACACTGGACTGCTCTGAGTGGCCAGTGCCACCAGGTGACGTCAGAGACTCCTGCTGATAGGCTTCTTCAGGTGTTAGTAGCCTTTCCTCTCTCCTAGGTAGCCAAACCCTCTTTTCTGGCTATTTAGGGTCTCTGTCTCTGGGGAAACTTCAGATAATGAATGCATGAGCTCAGCCGAGTTCCTCTGCATCTCCCTCTTCACCTTCTGATAAGGAATCGACCGCTGACCGCGCTGGAAGCCT
This sequence comes from Pleurodeles waltl, assembly GCF_031143425.1. NCBI lineage: Eukaryota > Metazoa > Chordata > Amphibia > Caudata > Salamandridae > Pleurodeles > Pleurodeles waltl. Next base: position 580,465,990 of record NC_090443.1, on the reverse strand, counting down.
GCAAACCTGCAACATAGTAGCAAAGACGACTACTGCAACTCTGTAACGCTGATCCTGCCGCCTTCTCGACTGTTTTCCTGCTTGTGCATGCTGTGGGGGTAGTCTGCCTCCTCTCTGCACCAGAAGCTCCGAAGAAATCTCCCGTGGGTCGACGGAATCTTCCCCCTGCAACCGCAGGCACCAAAAAGCTGCATCTCCGGTCCCTTGGGTCTCCTCTCAGCACGACGAGCGAGGTCCCTCGAATCCAGCGACACCGTCCAAGTGACTCCCACAGTCCAGTGACTCTTCAGCCCAAGTTTGGTGGAGGTAAGTCCTTGCCTCACCTCGCTGGGCTGCATTGCTGGGAACCGCGACTTTGCAAGCTTCTCCGGCCCCTCTGCACTTCCGGCGGAAATCCTGTGTGCACAGCCAAGCCTGGGTCCACGGCACTCTAACCTGCATTGCACGACTTTCTAAGTTGGTCTCCGGCGACGTGGGACTCCTTTGTGCAACTTCGGCGAGCACCGTTTCACGCATCCTCGTAGTGCCTGTTTCTGGCACTTCTCCGGGTGCTACCTGCTTCAGTGAGGGCTCTTTGTCTTGCTCGACGTCCCCTCTCTCTGCAGGTCCAATTTGCGACCTTCTGGTCCCTCCTGGGCCCCAGCAGCGTCCAAAAACGCCAAACGCACGATTTGCGTGTAGCAAGGCTTGTTGGCGTCCATCCGGCGGGAAAACACTTCTGCACGACTCTCCAAGGCGTGGGGGATCCATCCTCCAAAGGGGAAGTCTCTAGCCCTTGTCGTTCCTGCAGTATTCACAGTTCTTCAGCCTAGAAAGAGCTTCTTTGCACCAACCGCTGGCATTTCTTGGGCATCTGCCCATCTCCGAGCTGCTTGTGACTTTTGGACTTGGTCCCCTTGTTCCACAGGTACCTTCAGACAGGAATCCATCGTTGTTGCATTGCTGATTTGTGTTTTCCTTGCATTTTCCCTCTAACACGACTATTTTGTCCTTAGGGGAACTTTGGTGCACTTGGCACTCACTTTTCAGGGTCTTGGGGAGGGTTATTTTTCTAACTCTCACTATTTTCTAATAGTCCCAGCGACCCTCTACAAGGTCACATAGGTTTGGGGTCCATTCGTGGTTCACATTCCACTTTTGGAGTATATGGTTTGTGTTGCCCCTATCCCTATGTTTCCCCATTGCATCCTATTGTAATTATACATTGTTTGCACTGTTTTCTAAGACTATACTGCATATTTTTGCTATTGTGTATATATATCTTGTGTATATTTCCTATCCTCTCACTGAGGGTACACTCTAAGATACTTTGGCATATTGTCATAAAAATAAAGTACCTTTATTTTTAGTATAACTGTGTATTGTGTTTTCTTATGATATTGTGCATATGACACTAAGTGGTACTGTAGTAGCTTCACACGTCTCCTAGTTCAGCCTGAGCTGCTTTGCTAAGCTACCATTATCTATCAGCCTAAGCTGCTAGACACCCTATACACTAATAAGGGATAACTGGGCCTGGTGCAAGGTGCAAGTACCCCTTGGTACTCACTACAAGCCAGTCCAGCCTCCTACAGTGGACACACTTTCTTTTGCCACCCATAGGGAGCTCTGACAATTCTTACACAGGCCTGCCACTGCAGCCTGAGTGAAATAACGTCCACGTTATTTCACAGCCATTTACCACTGCACTTAAGTAACTTATTAGTCACCAATATGTCGGGTGAAGGTTGGGTGCTAAGTTACTTAGTGTGTGGGCACCCTGGCACTAGCCAAGGTGCCCCCACATCGTTCAGGGCAAATTCCCCAGACTTTGTGAGTGCAGGGACACCATTACACGCGTGCACTATACATAGGTCACTACCTGTGTATAGCGTCACAATGGAAACTCCGAACATGGCCATATAACATGTCTAAGATCATGGAATTGTCTCCCCAATGCCATTCTGGCATTGGGGAGACAATTCCATGATCCCCGGACTCTCTAGCACAGACCCGGGTACTGCCAAGCTACCTTTCCTGGGGTTTCACTGCAGCTGCTGCCAACCCCTCAGACAGGTTTCTGCCCTCCTGGGGTCCAGCCAGGCCTGGCCCAGAAAGTCAGAACAAAGGACTTCCTCAGAGAGAGGGTGTTACACCCTCTCCCTTTGGAAAAAGGTGTCAGGGCTGTGGAGGAGTAGCCTCCCCCAGCCTCTGGAAATGCTTTGATGGGCACAGATGGTGCCCATCTCTGTATAAGCCAGTCTACACCGGTTTAGGGATCCCCCAGCCCTGCTCTGGTGCGAAACTGGACAAAGGAAAGAGGAGTGACCACTCCCCTGACCTGCACCTCCCAGGGGAGGTACCCAGAGCTCCTCCAGCGTGCCCCAGACCTCTGCCATCTTGGATTCAGAGGTGTGCTAGCACACTGGACTGCTCTGAGTGGCCAGGGCCAGCAGGTGACATCAGAGACTCTTTCTGATAGGCTCTTACTTGTGTTACTAGCCTATCCTCCTTCCTAGGTAGCCAAACCTCTTTTTCTGGCTATTTAGGGTCTCTGCTTTGGGGAATTCTTCAGATACCGAATGCAAGAGCTCACCAGAGTTCCTCTGCATCTCTCTCTTCACCTTCTGCCAAAGGATCGACTTCTGACTGCTCAGGACGCCTGCATAACCGCAACAAAGTAGCAAAGACGACTACTGCTACCTTGTATCGCTGATCCTGCCTGTTTCCTGGTGGTGCATGCTCTGGGGGTAGCCTGCCTCCTTTCTGCACCAGGAGCTCTGAAGAAATCTCCCGTGGGACAACGGAATCCTCCCTCTGTAACCGCAGGCAACAAAAGACTGCATCACCGGTCCTCTGGGTCCCCTCTCAGCACGACGAGCGTGGTCCCTGGAACTCAGCAACTCTGTCCAAGTGACTCCCACATTCCAGTGACTCTTCAGTCCAAGTTTGGTGGGGGTAAGTCCTTGCCTCCCCACGCTAGACTGCATTGCTGAGTACCACGTGATTTGCAGCTGCTCCGGCTCCTGTGCACTCTTCCAGGATTTCCTTTGTGCACAGCCAAGCCTGGGTCCCCGACACTCTAACCTGCAGCGCACAACCTTCTGAGTTGTCCTCCGGTGTCGTGGGACTCCCTTTTGTGACTTTGTGTGGACTCCAGTTCACTGCTCTTCTAAGTGCCTGTTCTAGTACTTCTGCGGGTGCTACCTGCTTCTGTGAGGGCTCCCTGACTTGTTGGGTGCCCCCTCTGTCTCATCCAAGTGGCGACATCCTGGTCCCTCCTGGATCACAGCAGCATCCAAATACCTTAACCATGACCCTTGCAGCTAGCAAGGCTTGTTTGTAGGCTTTCTGCATGGGAACACCTCTGCAAGCTTCTTCACGACGTGGGACATCCATCCTCCAAAGGGGAAGTTCCTAGTCCTCTTCGTTCTTGCAGAATCCACAGCTTCTACCATCCGGTGGCAGATTCTTTGCACCCTCAGCTGGCATTTCTTGGGCATCTGCCCTCTCTCGACATTGTCGCAACTCTTGGACTTGGTCCCCTTGTTCCACAGGTACTCAGGTCTGGAAATCCACTTTGGTTGCATTGCTGGTGTTGGTCTTCCTTGCAGAATTCCCCTATCACGACTTCTGTGCTCTCTGGGGAATATAGGTGCACTTTACACCTACTTTTCAGGGTCTTGGGGTGGGCTATTTTTCTAACCCTCACTGTTTTCTTACAGTCCCAGTGACCCTCTACAAGCTCACATAGGTTTAGGGTCCATTTGTGGTTCGCATTCCACTTTTGGAGTATATGGTTTGTGTTGCCCCTATACCTATGTGCTCGTATTGCAATCTACTGTAACTTTACATTGCTTGCATTACTTCCTTTTGCTATTACTGCATATTTTTGGTATTGTGTACATACATCTTGTGTATATTTGGCATCCTCATACTGAGGGTACTCACTGAGATACTTTTGGCATATTGTCATAAAAATAAAGTACCTTTATTTTTAGTATATCTGTGTATTGTGTTTTCTTATGATATTGTGCATATGACACCAGTGGTATAGTAGGAGCTTTGCATGTCTCCTAGTTCAGCCTAAGCTGCTCTGCTATAGCTACCTTCTATCAGCCTAATCTGCGAGAAACACCTCTTCTACACTAATAAGGGATAACTGGACCTTGTACAGAGTGTAAGTACCCCTTGGTACCCACTACAAGCCAGGCCAGCCTCCTACATTGGTTGTGCAGCGGTGGGATAAGTACTTGCAACTACTTACCACTTTGTCATTGTGTACTTTTCATAAGAGAATAATATACAAAACAAGTTCAGTGTATGTACACCTAACCAAAAGGTTTTGCTTTTCTTCTCTTACACTATCTGCTAAGTGCTGAAAAGTACTCTTAAAACTTTCAAAAAGTTTCAAAAAAGTTGAAAAAGTTTTTTTTCCTGTTCTCTAAAAAGTCCTAAAACTTTTTCTCTCTTTTATCTGTCCCTAAACCTTTTTCTATCATGTCTGATGTAGGAACTCCTCTTAATTTGGTCAGTACAGCTTATGACCACATTAACTTTAAGGGCCTAAAGAGTCTCTGCATTGATAGAGGGTTAGTGGTAGGAAAGAACCCCTCTAGAGAATTATTGTCTAACATGCTTTTTGAAAATGATAAGGCCTTAGCTGGCAGTTCAATTGAGAAGTTTGGAGATAGCTCACACTCTGACTCAGGGGAACCCCCAGTAAAAGTGTTAGAGGGCGCCCTTCCTAATCTGCCCCTTAGCAGACCACCTAGTAATGCTGGTAGTAATAGAAGCTCCCATCACAGTAGGGATGTTTTTGTTCCTGCAGGCCAGGTTGCTAGGGTGCCAACTGTTAGGGACAGGCCTCCCTCTGTTCATTCACATCATTCTTCTGTGTCAAAACATTCCCAACCCACCCACCCTGATGACAGGATGTTAGAAAGGGAACTCAATAAGTTGAGAGTGGAAGAGTCCAGACTGAAGCTTAAACAGCAACAGCTGGCTCTAGACAGGGAATCCCTAGACTTAGAAAAAGAGAGACAGAGGTTGGGGTTTGGACCCCATGGTTGCAGCAGCAGTATTCCAGATAGCAATCCTGTGAGAGAACATGATTCTAGGAATCTGCATAAGATAGTTCCCCCTTACAAGGAGGGGGATGACATTAACAAGTGGTTTGCTGCACTTGAGAGGGCCTGTATAGTACAGGGGGTTCCTCAAAGGCAGTGGGCTGCTATCCTATGGCTATCTTTCAGTGGAAAAGGTAGGGATAGGCTCCTTACTGTGAAGGAAAGTGGTGCCAATAATTTTACAGTTTTGAAGAATGCACTCTTGGATGGATTTGGCTTAACCACTGAACAATACAGGATTAAGTTCAGAGAAACCAGAAAGAGTCCTCACAAGACTGGGTAGACTTTGTTGACTATTCAGTGAAGGCCTTGGAGGGGTGGTTGCATGGCAGTAAAGTTTCTGACTATGAAAGCCTGGACAATCTAATCCTGAGAGAGCATATTCTGAATAACTGTGTGTCTGATTTGTTACACCAATATCTAGTGGACTCAAATCTGACCTCTCCCCAAGAATTGGGAAAGAAGGCAGACAAATGGGTCAGAACAAGAGTGAACAGAAAAGTTCATACAGGGGATGACACGGATGGCAAGAAGAAGGATGGTAAGTCTTCAGATAAGGGTGGGGACAAATCAAAAAATGAGTCTTCATCAGGCCCACAAAAACACTCTGGTGGGGGTGGTGGGTCCAAATCCTCTTCTAATCAAGTAAAGAAACCATGGTGCTATTTATGTAAAGTAAAAGGCCATTTGACAACTGATGCCAGTTGTCGAAAGAAAAGCACCAAGCCTCCCACTACCACAAACCCTACTGCAACCTCTAGTGCCCCTAGTAATAGCAGTGGTGGTGGGAGCAAACCTACTAATAGCCAATCCAAGGGAGTAGCTGGGCTCACTTTTGGTAATTTAGTTGGGGTTGGTCTTGTTAGGGAGACCACAGAGGCTGTGTTAGTCTCTGAAGGTGCCATTGATTTGGCCACCTTGGTTGCTTGTCCCCTTAATATGGATAAGTACAAGCAACTTCCCCTAATAAATGGTGTTGAGGTTCAGGCCTACAGGGACACAAGTGCCAGTGTTACCATGGTAATAGAGAAGCTGGTACACCCTGAACAACACCTACTTGGTCACCAGTACCAAGTGACAGACGCTCATAACAACACTCTTAGCCACCCCATGGCTGTTGTGAATCTCAACTGGGGGGTGGGGGGTTACTGGTCCAAAGAAAGTTGTGGTTGCTTCAGATTTACCTGTAGACTGTCTACTAGGAAATGATTTAGATACATCAGCTTGGGCAGAAGTGAAGTTGGAGGCTCATGCAGCAATGCTGGGCATTCCTGGGCATATTTTTGCTTTGACAAGGGCTCAGGCCAAAAAGCAAAAAGGACAGGGTAACTTGGATCCTGGAACAATGGACCAAGCGCTCCCTAAAGCTAGGGTTAGTAAGGGTAAATCCCTACCCACTATCCCTCCCTCTACAGATGATTCAACTTCTGAGGAAGAAGAATTTCCCCCTTGTGCAGAACCTTCACCAGAGGAACTGGCAGCAGACACTGCTGAGCTTTTGGGTGGAGGGGGGCCTACCAGGGAAGAGCTGAGTGTGGCACAGCAAACCTGTCCCACATGAGAGGGTCTCAGACAGCAAGCTGTCAAACAGCAAAATGGGGATGTCAGTGACTCACATAGAGTTTACTGGGAGGACAACCTCTTGTACATAGAGGCAAGGGACCCAAAACCTGGAGCAGCCAGGAGATTGGTCATTCCCCTGCAGTACAGAGAGTTCCTCCTAACTCTGGCACACGACATTCCCTTGGCTGGACATTTGGGTCAGATTAAAACATGGGAAAGGCTTGTCCCCCTGTTTCACTGGCCTAGGATGTCAGAGGACACACAAGACTTTTGTAAGTCCTGTGTGACCTGCCAAGCCAGTGACAAGACTGGTGGCACTCCAAAGGCACCCCTTATTCCACTGCCTGTGGTTGGGGTTCCCTTTGAAAGGGTAGGGGTTGACATAGTTGGCCCCCTTGACCCTCCTACTGCTTCAGGCAATAGGTTTATCTTGGTGGTAGTGGACCATGCCACAAGATATCCTGCAGCAATTCCTCTAAGGACCACTACAGCTCCTGCAGTGGCAAAAGCCCTCCTGGGAATCTTTTCCAGGGTGGGTTTCCCAAAAGAGATGGTATCAGACAGGGGTAGCAACTTTATGTCTGCATACTTGAAGGCATGTGGAAGGAATGTGGTGTAACATACACATTCACCACACCTTATCATCCACAAACAAATGGACTGGTAGAGAGGTTTAATAAAACTCTCAAAGGAATGATAATGGGACTCCCTGAAAAACTCAGGAGGAGATGGGATGTCCTGTTACCTTGCCTCCTTTTTGCTTACAGGGAGGTATCTCAGAAAGGAGTGGGCTTCAGCCCTTTTTTAACTCCTTTTTGGACACCCTGTAAGAGGTCCTCTAACACTTGTAAAGGAGGGTTGGGAACAACCTTTAAAAGCTCCCAAGCAAGACTTAGTGGACTATGTATTCGGCCTAAGATCCAGAATGGCTGAGTACATGAAAAAGGCCAGTAGAAACCTTCAGGCCAGCCAAGAGCTCCAAAAGCAATGGCATGACCAGAAGGCTGTTCTGATTCAGTACCAACCAGGACAGAATGTGTGGGTATTGGAGCCTGTGGCCCCAAGAGCACTCAAAGACAAATGGAGTGGACCCCACATCATTGTTGAAAAGAAGGGAGAGGTCACCTATTTGGTTGACCTGGGCACTGCCAGGAGTCCCCTTAGGGTGCTCCATGTCAATCGCCTAAAACCCTACTATGACAGGGCTGATCTCACCCTGCTCATGGCAACATATGAAGGACAGGAAGAAGAGAGTGACCCTCTCCCTGATCTCTTCTCTTCCACAGAACAAGATGCTCTGGTGGAAGGTGTAGTTTTGGCAGACTGTCCTACTGCTGAGCAGAAAGACAACTGCATAAATCTCCTGGGTCAGTTTTCTGAACTCTTTTCTACTGTGCCAGGCACCACTTCTTGGTGTGAGCACACTATAGATACTGGAGACAGCATGCCTGTTAAATGTAAGATCTATAGGCAGCCTGACCAGGTCAGGGACTGCATAAAACAAGAGGTTCAGTAAATGCTTGAACTGGGAGTGGTTGAACATTCTGAAAGCCCATGGGCCTCTCCTGTGGTGCTTGTACCAAAGCCTCACTCAAAATATGGGAAAAGAGAAATTAGGTTTTGTGTAGATTACAGAGGTCTCAACCAGGTAACAAAAACTGATGCTCACCCTATACCCAGGGCAGATGAGCTCATAGATACACTGGCATCTGCCAAGTATCGAAGCACCTTTGATTTGACTGCAGGGTATTGGCAGATCAAGTTATCAGAGGATGCTAAAGCAAAAACAGCATTTTTGACTATTGGAGGGCACTATCAATTCACAGTAATGCCCTTTGGGTTGAAAAATGCACCTGCCACTTTCCAGAGGTTGGTGAATACAGTCCTGCAAGGGTTGGATGCTTTTAGTGCAGCATATCTAGATGATATAGCTGTCTTTAGCTCCACGGGATGATCACCTGGTCCACCAATGGAAAGTTTTGGAGGCCCTGCAGAAGGCAGGCCTCACTATCAAGGCTTCAAAGTGCCAGATAGGGCAGGGGAAAGTGGTTTATCTGGGACACCTGGTAGGTGGAGAACAGATTGCACCTCTTCAGGGGAAAATCCAAACTATCATAGATTGGGTTCCCCCTACAACTCAGACCCAGGTGAGAGCCTTCTTAGGCCTCACTGGGTATTACAGGAGGTTCATTAAGAACTATGGCTCCATTGCAGTCCCACTTAATGACCTCACCTCCAAGAAAATGCCTAAAAAGGTATTGTGGACAGCCAGCTGTCAGAAAGCTTTTGAGGAGCTGAAACAGGCCATGTGCACTGCACCTGTCCTAAAAAGCCCATGTTACTCCAAGAAATTCATTGTTCAAACTGATGCATCTGAATGAGGGGTAGGGGTAGTCTTATCACAACTCAATTCTGAGGGCCAGGATCAACCTGTTGCTTTTATCAGCAGTAGGTTGACCCCTAGAGAAAAGCGTTGGTCTGCCATAGAGAGGGAGGCCTTTGCTGTGGTCTGGGCACTGAAGAAGTTGAGGCCATACCTGTTTGGCACTCACTTCATTGTTGAGACAGACCACAAACCTCTACTTTGGCTAAAACAAATGAAAGGTGAAAACCCTAAATTGTTGAGGTGGTCCATATCTCTACAGGGAATGGATTATACAGTGGAACATAGACCTGGGAGTACCCACTCCAATGCAGATGGACTCTCCAGATATTTCCACTTAGACAATGAAGACTCATCAGGTCATGGCTAGTCTTATTGTCTTTCGTTTGGGGGGGGGGGTTGTGTAGGAAAGTACCATCTTGCCTGGCATGTTACCCCCATATTTCACTGTATGTATGTTGTCTTAGTGTATGTGTCACTGGGACCCTGCCAGCCAAGGCCCCAGTGCTCATAAGTGGGGCCCTGTATGTGTTCCCTGTGTGATGACTAACTGTCTCACTGAGGCTCTGCTAACCAGAACCTCAGTGGTTATGCTCTCTCTGCTTCCCAAATTGTCACTAACAGGCTAGTGACCAATTTCACCAATTCACATTGGCATACTGGAACACCCTTATAAATCCCTAGTATATGGTACTGAGGTACCCAGGGTATTGGGGTTCCAGGAGATCCCTATGGGCTGCAGCATTTCTTTTGCCACCCATAGGGAGCTCTGACAATTCTTACACAGGCCTGCCACTGCAGCCTGAGTGAAATAACGTCCACGTTATTTCACAGCCATTTACCACTGCACTTAAGTAACTTATAAGTCACCTATATGTCTAACCTTCACCTGGTGAAGCTTGGGTGCTAAGTTACTTAGTGTGTGGGCACCCTGGCACTAGCCAAGGTGCCCCCACATCGTTCAGGGCAAATTCCCCGGACTTTGTGAGTGCGGGGGCACCATTACACGCGTGCACTATACATAGGTCACTACCTGTATAGCGTCACAATGGTAACTCCGAACATGGCCATGTAACATGTCTAAGATCATGGAATTGTCACTGCAATGCCATTCTGGCATTGGGGAGACAATTCCATGATCCCCCGAGTCTCTAGCACAGACCCGGGTACTGCCAAACTACCTTTCCCGGGGTTTCACTGCAGCTGCTGCTGCTGCCAACCCCTCAGACAGGTTTCTGCCCTCCTGGGGTCCAGCCAGGCCTGGCCCAGGAAGGCAGAACAAAGGACTTCCTCAGAGAGAGGGTGTTACATCCTCTCCCTTTGGAAAAAGGTGTCAGGGCTGGGGAGGAGTAACCTCCCCCAGCCTCTGGAAATGCTTTGGTGGGCACAGATGGTGCCCATCTCTGCATAAGCCAGTCTACACCGGTTCAGTGATCCCCCAGCCCTGCTCTGGCGTGAAACTGGACAAAGGAAAGGAGAGTGACCACTCCCCTGACCTGCACCTCCCAGGGGAGGTGCCCAGAGCTCCTCCAGCGTGCCCCAGACCTCTGCCATCTTGGATTCAGAGGTGTGCTGGCACACTGGACTGCTCTGAGTGGCCAGGGCCAGCAGGTGACGTCAGAGACTCTTTCTGATAGGCTCTTACCTGTGTTACTAGCCTATCCTCCTTCCTAGGTAGCCAAACCTCTTTTTCTGGCTATTTAGGGTCTCTGCTTTGGGGAATTCTTCAGATACCGAATGCAAGAGCTCACCAGAGTTCCTCTGCATCTCTCGCTTCACCTTCTGCCAAAGGATCGACCGCTGACTGCTCAGGACGCCTGCAAAACCGCAACAAAGTAGCAAAGACGACTACTGCAACCTTGTATCGCTGATCCTGCCGCTTTCTCGTCTGTTTCCTGGTGGGGCATGCTCTGGGGGTGGCCTGCCTCCTTTCTGCACCAGGAGCTCTGAAGAAATCCCCCGTGGGACAACGGAATTCTCCCCCTGCAACCACAGGCAACAAAAGACTGCATCACCGTTCCTCTGGGTCCCCTCTCAGCACGACGAGAGTGGTCCCTGGAACTCAGCAACTCTGTCCAAGTGACTCCCACAGTCCAGTGACTCTTCAGTCCAAGGTTGGTGGAGGTAAGTCCTTGCCTCCCCATGTTAGACTGCATTGCTGGGTACTGTGTGATTTGCAGCTGCTCCGGCTCCTGTGCACTCTTCCAGGATTTCCTTCATGCACAGCCAAGCCTGGGTCCCCGACACTCTAACCTGCAGTGTACAACCTTCTGAGTTGTCCTCCGGCGTCGTGGGTCTCTCTTTTGTGACTTCACACGGACTCCGGTTCACTCCTCTTCTAAGTGCCTGTTCCGGTACTTCTGCGGGTGCTGCCTGCTTCTGTGAGGGCTCCCTGACTTGCTGGGCACCCCCTCTGTCTCCTCATCCAAGTGGCGACATCCTGGTCCCTCCTGGGCCACAGCAGCATCCAAAAACTCTAACCGTGACCCTTGCAGCTAGCAAGGCTTGTTTGTGGTCTTTCTGTGTGGGAACACCTCAGCAAGCTTCTTCACAATGTGGTACATCCATCCTCCAAAGGGGAAGTTCCTAGTCCTCTTCGTTCTTGCAGAATCCACAGCTTCTACCATCCAGTGGCAGCTTCTTTGCACCCTCAGCTGGCATTTCCTGGGCATCTGCCCTCGCTCGACATTGTCGCGACTCTTGGACTTGGTCCCCTTGTTACACAGGTACTCAGGTCCGGAAATCCACTTTGGTTGCATTGCTGGTGTTGGCCTTCCTTGCAGAATTCCCCTATCACGACTTCTGTGCTCTCTGGGGAATATAGGTGCACTTTACACCTACTTTTCAGGGTCTTGGGGTGGGCTATTTTTCTAACCCTCACTGTTTTCTTATAGTCCCAGCAACCCTCTACAAGCTCACATAGGTTTGGGGTCCATTTGTGGTTCGCATTCGACTTTTGGAGTATATAGTTTGTGTTGCCTCTATACCTATGTGCTCCTATTGAAATCTACTCTAACTTTACATTGCTTGCATTACTTCCTTTTGCTATTACTGCATATTTTTGGTATTGTGTACATATATCTTGTGTATATTTGGCATCCTCATACTGAGGGTACTCACTGAGATACTTTTGGCATATTGTCATAAAAATAAAGTACCTTTATTTTTAGTATATCTGTGTATTGTGTTTTCTTATGATATTGTGCATATGACACCAGTGGTATAGTAGGAGCTTTGCATGTCTCCTAGTTCAGCCTAAGCTGCTCTGCTATAGCTACCTTCAATCAGCCTAAGCTGCTAGAAACACCTCTTCTACTCTAATAAGGGATAACTGGACCTGGTACAGAGTGTAAGTACCCCTTGGTACCCACCACAAGCCAGGCCAGCCTCCTACAGGGAGTTTCTGTGGTGGCTTGTGCCAGTGTCAGGGGAACCGACTGTCCTGAGGTCCCAGATGGGCCAGGCTGGTCATCTTGATCCAGTTGTACAGAGCTGCTGTCATCACTGTGGGCCTCTTCTGTGGGGGGAGTGGACATGTCTGGAACCTGCTCTCCGGTGACATTGGGTAGGGGTCCTGCACGGGTAAAAAGGCATGATTATTGCATCTGTGTGTGCCATGGCGTGCAATGGGTGAGTGACCCTGTACTTTAGTGCTTGCATTCATGTCTAAGTCCTTGTGTGATATTTGGTTTGGGGTCTGTGTGGGTATCTGTAGTGGACATGCTCTGGTGATGGGTGTCCCTACATTGGTGTTGCATGCAGGGCTTGGTGTTGGGATGGGTGGTTTGTGATAGTGGGACATATGTGAGGTGTTGGAGTGATGGGGGTGAGGGTGGGGTATGTGAAGGCATGCAGGTAGGGTGGGGAATATAATACTTAAGAGTTGACTTACCAGAGTCCATTCCTCCTGCTACTCCTGCGAGGCCCTCAGGATGCAGTGTTGCCAAGACTTGCTCCTCCCATGTTGTTAGTTGTGGGGGAGGAGGTGTGGGTCCACCGCCAGTCCTCTGTACTGCAACCTGGTGTCTTGAGACCACGGAACGCACCTTCCCCCGTAGGTCGTTCCACCTCTTCCTGATGTCATCCCGTGTTCTTGGATGCTCTCCCACTGCGTTGACCCTGTCGACGATTCTGCGCCATAGCTCCATCTTTCTAGATGTGGAGGTGTGGAGGTGTGCTGCACCTGTGATCCAAATAGTGGTGGCTCTACCCGGACGATGTCCTCCACCATGACCCTGAGCTCCTCCTCTGAGAACCTGGTGTTGTTGTGGTGCCATGATGTGGTGTGGGTGATGTGTGGGGTGGTGTGTGTTGTGATGTGTGAGGGGATGGGTTTGTGTGTGTTGTCTGAGGTACGTGGATGTTGTGTGAGTGATGATGTTGTGTGTCTGTGGATGCTAGTGTTGTTTCTGGTGGTGTCTCTCTCTGGCCTTCTTTCGCAATTTTGGTAGTAGGGGTTTGTGGGTGATGTGGGTGTGTGTTTTATATTGGATTGGGTGTGTGGGAGTGGTGTGTATATGTGTGTCAGTTGTGTGTAGTTTGAATTGTCCAATGTGGTTGTGTTTTGTAAATGTGTGTGTATTCTGAGTGCGGCGGTGTGTACCGCCAATGGAATACCGCGGTTGAAAGACCGCCGCGTGGATTCGTGGGTCGTGATAGTTTGGGCGTATTCCTGTTCGCATGACGGTGGAGGTTTTGTTATCGCCAGTTTATCACTGACCTTTGGTGTGGCGGACTTGTGTGGGTGTCTGGATTTTGGCATATTCCGAGCTGTGGGTCGTAATAGCTGTAGCAGATTTCTGCCGCCACATCGGTGTGTTGGCGGTCTTCAGCACAGCGGTAACCGGGATTTACCACCAATGTTGTAATGAGGGCCCGAGTCTGTAATTGTATTCTGAGACATATTGACAGTCAGTGAAGAGTTTTTAATGCTGTCTGGGCTGACTGCATTTTATGGGGACCTAATAATATTTGGGCTGCCATATTCTGAATAATTTGGAGTTTATTATTGGCTGATTTGAGACTGCCCAGATAAAGCGGGTTTTCATAGTCAACACATGATAGAATCAGCCTTTGGACCACTATTCTATGAGGCTCCCCCGGGAGCAATTTCAAGGTGTTCATCATGGCCCTCATAAGACTGAACTAGCTGCTGACTAACTTTTTAACTTGTGAAGACATGGTGAGGTGACTGTCCAGAGTAATCCCCAAGCTCTTAATTTCCGACTTGGGGAGTTGGCAGGTCCCTTAGCATGGAAGACCAACTAATCTGTTGCCAGAGGAATGGATTATTCCCGCCACCATTACCTAGGTTTTCTCAACGTTAAGTTTTAGACAGCTCGGCCCTATCCATCTGGACATCATTTCTAGGCAGCAATCCAGCCCTATGTAGGTGGAATCAACAGGTCAAATATGTGCTACAAATTTGGTACATGCAAAATTCACTGTGATCAATACCAAATCCACTTGCCTTGTTGGTTTATAAGAGAAGGTATTTATTGGATCCGCCAAATAATTCACTCAAGTTTAACCATATGTATCGGGTTAGCTAAATATCTCACTGTTGACAGAGATCTCTCTGCCGTCTGCATCTCTCTCCCTTTGCAGCTGGTGTAGTAGGATGATTATTTTTGCTGGTAAAACCAAAAGGTTTCTGTGAATATGAAACTATTACAATCTCCATGAAAATGGATTGTATTACACTACTACTGAAAAAAGCATATTTAGGCCAAAGGACACTATAATTGATTTACAGATTTGCAGAGATCACTATAGTGGAAATAATTATGTAGAACTTAGAGCACATGACACTGAATTTTTCACTCCCTTCAATCTGGGTGATCCCAAATATTGGCGGGACAAAGTGTTACACTCATATCAATAAAGATGATTGATGAAACTAAGATCCTAGATCATTCTTAAAGTGCTTCACACACACCTGCCACAGTGAGGGATACATTAATAAGCCTAGATATCATGGTACTTCTTTGTCACTATCCTATGTCCTGTACTTTATATCACTTGGATTAAACCATGTTTGCATGAATCTTTTCAAAGAATCCATGTATTTATCCCTTTAGTGTCTTGTTATGTAATTGTCTTCAGAATACAGTATCTGACCTTAATGCTCAATATGTTTAGTGTGTAATTCACACATCATCAAGAACACTGTTTATCTACTAAAGTTTCTGTTCTCTGATGAAACCTGAATGTCCTTTTGTCTTAAAGAAAGTGTTTCCACAGTGTTAAATGTAGTTTGTTTTTTATGTGTAGTGTGTGAAAACCTCTTTTAGGGTAAATGCATAAAACAATAAGAAAGTAATTCTTTCTCATTGACCTTCTTACATTATCTTGTGTATTAATCACTACAAAAAATCAAATCTAGGTCTTCGATAATGCCATTAGGTATCTTACATGTGCCCTGAAACCAACATCATCATCTCTGAGATGATGTTCTTATTGAAGTGTATGCTGTAGATTCTGTGAGGTACAAAGCCAGTCTACCACAATAAAGACATCTTTTCAGGGGGGCTTAAATCTTATCCTCCCTCAAAAAGGATCTTTGGCAATCGTTAGCTACATATATATATACACATGTATGTATTCACTGAAAAAATCAAAGGTTCATGGGGCATTATAGTTAGGTGAAAAATGCCATTCAAAACATTACATTTTAAATGAAAAACCACTGAAAGTCACAAATATAGTTATCTTAAGTAACTATAATAACTCATGCCCTAAAGAAACTATAATTTGCATTCTTGCAATGCATTCCCAAATTCCTTAGATATTACATCATTTATGACATGTTCTATGACATCATTGATAACATCACCGCTGTTACACCACAGGTCACTGCACGACCCATGGCTCACTTCACTTACTCTCTCACATCCTGCCTTATGCTGCAAGGGGCAATGGAAGGCCTTTCTTCTTCTTCCTTGTTGACTGAGCTGTGTCCATATTCTTGCTCTATGTAGTTTTTTCTTCCCAGAATTCCTGAGAAAGGGTTTTTACTTAACCAATCCATTATAAAGGCTCTATCATGTATCCCTGCCATCATTTCCCAATCCATCATGGCGGACTCATTTTGTCCTCTGTCACCTCCTGTTTAGGGATATATAAGGATCAGAACTGTCTTTCTCCTTTATGCTGCAACACTCCTCACTCTTGCTGGTGTGTCTTCACTCTTGCTGGTGTATCCTCGCTCCTGCTGGTGTATCATCGCTCTTGCTGGTATCTCCTTTCTCCTGATGTTGATTTTTTCTTTTTTCTTCCCTTCTGAACCCTTCTATTCTCCTGGTTCTGCCATTACACTAACCTTATCTACATCTTCTGAGCCTTGTTACAGTCCTGGCCTTCTACTATTAGTCCCAGTCCTCATCAGACTCCCGAGTGTCTCTGATTACTGGCAGAGTTTTTTTGCCTTTTGGGTTTTTCTTCTGGGGGGCTCCTTATGGAGATCACTATCTGCTTATACATTCCATTGTCAGAGGCATTGCGGCTGCCAGAAAGGGTTGCCCCCACCTTTGGCGGACAAGGAAAGTAAAAACCTGGATTTGCAGATTTTCCATAGCTCCAAGGCAGCAAGTAGAAGTCCGTCCACCGAGGAATCTGACAGATTGCAATGCCCAATTTTGAGCTCCAACCATGGAAGCATGATGCCTCACAAGAATTGCCTCAGGCTGGGCCGGTTGATCCTCCACAAACTTTGGTTCAAACAGTTCAACAACAACCTCTAGAATTCCAGCAACTGCAAAATGAAAACTTCGCCCTACGACAAGCAGTTACTGCCAGAGCATAAGAAGTGCCATCCATTTCCTCAGCAACCCTTTGTTTTTCTGGAGATCCAAACAAATTAAAATAATTTCTAGACTCTCTGACAGTATTCTTCACCTTCTGTCTGGGCCAGCTTACTCTGAATAGAGCCAACGTATGGTATCTGATTAACATCCTTATCAGGCACAGCTTTAGCATGGGAAACCCCTTTGGTAGCAAAGATGACCCAAGCCTTTCTGACTATACACCCTTTTTCACAGCCTTTAAATGGATGTTTGAAAGACCTGGATTTAAGACTTCAGTTGAAGGAGCTCTTTATAACATTCAGATGGGTAATCATTATATTCTGTAATAAATCACTCTCTTGCCCCTGGTAACAGCTGAGACCACATGGGTGAAAAAGACTCTGGTTACTCTTTTTCACTGAGGCCTTCATGAGGAAATAAAAAATGAACTGGTATATTCACCCCACCCAGAAACAATAGCAGTGTTAATGGAACAGGTCCTGTCCATTGAACACTGACTCAATGAATGGAGATATGAAAGGTGCAGGGCCTGAGTTTATCAAAACACAGGAATGACTTGTCTCAGTGCTTGAAATATTAACCCTCCAGTTTCTGAGAATCAGTCAAATTCAGGAGAGGAGCCTGTGCAAATCAGGCTAGCTTGTTGTAGGAAAGTACCATCTTGCCTGACATGTTACCCCCATATTTCTCTGTATATATGTTGTTTTAGTCTATGTGTCACTGGGACCCTGCCAGGCAGGGCCCCAGTGCTCATAAGTATGTGCCCTGTATTTGTTCCCTGTGTGATGCCTAACTGTCTCACTGAGGCTCTGCTAACCAGAACCTCAGTGGTTATGCTCTCTCTGCTTTCCAAATTTGTCACTAACAGGCTAGTGACTAAATTTACCAATTCACATTGGCATACTGGTACACCCATATAATTCCTCAGTATATGGTACTGAGGTACCCAGGGTATTGGGGTTCCAGGAGATCTCTATGGGCTGCAGCATTTCTTTTGCCACCCATAGGGAGCTCTGACCATTCTTACACAGGCCTGCTAGTGCAGCCTGAGTGAAATAACGTCCACGTTATTTCGCAGCCATTTACCACTGCACTTAAGTAACTTATAAGTCACCTATATGTCTAACCTTCACCTGGTGAAGGTTGGGTGCAAAGTTACTTAGTGTGAGGACACCCTGGCACTAGCCAAGGTGCCCCCACATTGTTTAGGGCAAATTCCACGGACTTTGTGAGTGCGGGGACACCATTACACGCGTGCACTGTACATAGGTCACTACCTATGTACAGCGTCACAATGGTAATTCCGAACATGGCCATGTAACATGTCTAAAATCATGGAATTGTCACCCAAATGCCATTCTGGCATTGGGGGGTACAATTCCATGACCCCCCGGGTCTCTAGCACAGAACCCGGGTACTGCCAAACTGCCTTTCCGGGGTCACCACTGCAGCTGCTGCTGCTGCCAACCCCTCAGACAGGTTTCTGCCCTCCTGGGGTCCAGGCAGCCCTGGCCCAGGAAGGCAGAACAAAGGACTTCCTCTGATAGAGGGTGGAAATAGGTGTGAAGGCTGGGGAGGAGTAGCCTCCCCCATCCTCTGGAAATGCTTTGATGGGCACAGATGGTGCCCATCTCTGCATAAGCCAGTCTACACCGGTTCAGGGATCCCCCAGCCCTGCTCTGGCGCGAAACTGGACAAAGGAAAGGGGAGTGACCACTCCCCTGACCTGCACCTCCCAGGGGAGGTGCCCAGAGCTCCTCCAGTGTGTCCCAGACCTCTTCCATCTTGGAAACAGAGGTGTTTGTGACACACTGGACTGCTATGAGTGGCCAGTGCCAGCAGGTGACGTCAGAAGCTCCTTCTGATAGGCTCTTACCTCTCTTGGTAGCCAATCCTCCTTTCTAGGTAGCCAAACCTCCTTTTCTGGCTATTTAGGATCTCTGCTTTGGGGATCTCACCAAATAATGAATGCAAGAGCTCACCAGAGTTCCTCTGCATCTCCCTCTTCACCTTCTGCCCAAGGATCGACTGCTGACTGCTCAGGACGCCTGCAAAACCGCAACAAAGTAGCAAGACGACTATTAGCAACCTTGTATCGCTTCATCCTGCCGGCTTTCTCGACTGTTTCCAGGTGGTGCATGCTCTGGGGGTAGCCTGCCTCCTCTCTGCACCAGGAGCTCTGAAGAAATCTCCCGTGGGTCGACAAAATCTTCCCCCTGCAATCGCAGGCAACAAAAGACTGCATTACCAGTCCTCTGGGTCCCTGGAACTCAGAAACTCTGTCCATGTGACTCCCACAGTCCAGTGACTCTTCAGTCCAAGTTTGGTGGAGGTAAGTCCTTGCCTCCACACGCTAGACTGCATTGCTGGGTACAGCGTGATTTGCAGCTGCTCCGGCTCCTGTGCACTCTTCCAGGATTTCCTTCGTGCACAGCCAAGCCTGGGTCCCCGACACTCTAACCTGCAGTGCACAACCTTCTGAGTTGTCCTCCGCCGTCGTGGTACTCCCTTTTGTGACTTCGAGTGGACTCTGGTTCACTTTTCTTCTAAGTGCCTGTTCAGGTACTTTTGCGGGTGCTGCCTGCTTCTATGAGGGCTCCTTACGTTGCTGGGCGCCCCCTCTATCTCCTCCTCCAAGTGTCAATATCCTGGTCCCTCCTGGGCCACAGCAGCACCCAATAACCTCTACCACAACCCTTGCAGCTAGCAAGACTTGTTTGCAGTATTTCTGCATGGGAACACCTCTGCAAGCTTCATCGCGATGTGGGACATCCATCCTCCAAAGGGGAAGTTCCTAGTCCTTTTCTTTCTTGCAGAACTCCAAGCTTCTTCCAACAGGTAGCAGCTTCCTTGCACCCTCAGCTGGCATTCCCTGGCTCCTGCCCACACTTGACTCTGTCGCGACTATTGGACTTGGTCCCCTTGTCTTACAGGTACTCAGGTCCGGAAATCCACTGTTGTTGCATTGCTGGTGTTTGTTCTTCCCGCAGAATCCCCCTATCACGACTTCTGTGCTCTCTGGGGGTAGTAGGTACACTTTACACCTACCTTTCAGGGTCTTGGCGTGGTCTATTTTTCTAACCTCACTGTTTCCTTACAGTCCCAGCGACCCTCTACAAGCTCACATAGGTTTGGGGTCCATTTGTGATTCGCATTCCACTTTTGGAGTACATGGTTTGTGTTGCCCCTATACCTATGTGCTCCTATTGCAATCTACTGTAACTTTACAATGCTTGCATTTCTTCTCTTGATATTACCTGCATAATTTTGGTTTGTGTACATATATCTTGTGTATATAACTCATCCTCATACTGAGGGTACTCCCTGATATACTTTTGGCATATTGTCATAAAAATAAAGTACTTTTATTTTTAGTAATTCTGTGTATTGTGTTTTCTTATGATATTGTGCATATGACACCAGTGGTATAGTAGGAGCTTTACATGTCTCCTAGTTCAGCCTAAGCTGCTTTGCCATAGCTACCTTCTATCAGCCTAAGCTGCTAGAAACACCTCTTCTACACTAATAAGGGATAACCGGTCCTGGCACAAGGTGTAAGTACCTCTGGCACCCACTACAAGCCAGGCCAGCCTCCTACACTTGCAGAGCCTTGTCTGCAGCAAAATGGTAATATAGAAGAAATCAAGGATTATGTATGCATTGCACCTCTTCTGGTTATCTAATCCCCAGTTGATGCACACATACATAGAAAGTTCTGGGAAACACAAAATCCTGTCTTCTGTAAGTAGGGAGAGTCCAGGAAAGTCAGACAACCTTTCCATTTGTTTCTCCAGTGAACTGGTTACTCCCCTGTTCTTCTCACCCATGCTTCTGAAACTTTCTGATTGACAGAATGAAAATGTGTTGGCCCTATTTGACAGTGGGGTAAGCAGGTAGTACCTCAATGACAAATGGACACAAGAAAAGTCCCCAAGAAATCCCCTGAACAGTTCCATACATTAGATGGATACTACTGGTCTCTGGACTGATTAAAGAGTTGACCACTCCTTTAAGGTTGACCTTTGGAAATCATCAAGAGATACTAACGTATGACCTTACCACCTCTCCCAACCACATTATGATCTTAGGACTTCCTTGGCTGATCAGGCACAATCCATACATCAATTGGGAGACTTGAACCATATCCTTATCCTTCCAATTTTGTCATGAATTTTGCTATGTCACCAAAGATCACTTGGCCCTTAAGGTATCTTCCAAGATTGAAAACTGAATGTGGTAACATTAGCTTCATACAGGGAGTTCCAGTTCAATATCAGAGGTATGCAGATGTATTTCAGAAACCAATGGAAGCCTTCCTACCTCTTCACATTGAATTTGAATGCTCTATTCCCCTCAAACCTGGTGCCATGGCTCAGTTTGGAAGAATGTATTAACTTTCTGAATTTGAAAAGGAGACCCTAAGGAAGTATCGCCAAGAAAATCTTCAAAACAAAGTCATCACATGCTCCTTTTCTCCTGCTAGGGCTTCTCTCTTCTTCATACCTACGAAAGCAAAAGATCTACAGCCATGCATTGATTTCAGAGGATTGAATAGAGTAATCATAAGAGAACTTTTACGAAGATTTTCTGGAGTCAGTCAGAGGAGCCCAAATATTCACCATGTTAGACCTTTGGGAAGCCTACTATCGCCTTCGTATCGTAGAAGGAGGTGAGTGGAAGACCGCTTTTAGACTCCCCCTTGGGCATTTCAAATATCGCGTTATGCCTTTTGCGTTAAGCAATGGTCCATCCATTTTTCAGAACTTAAGGTATCATGTATTTGCAGACCTGTTAAACTGGAAAGATGTGGTATATTTAGACAACATTTTAGTTTATTCATCTGATCCCTCCTCCCACCACAATCATGTTTTTCATGTGCTTGATAGACTACACCATAATAAACTGTTCTGCAAGTCTGATAAATGTGAATTTGATCAGCCTGAAGTGAAATATGTGGGATACCATCTAACTAAAACAGGAATTGCCATGGACTCCAGAAAGTGCCTGCCATTCTTGAATGGTCTTCTACTTCCTCTCTTAAGGGGACTCAAAGCTGCCTTGGTTTGGTGAATGTCTAACACCAGTTTATTGTGAATATTGCCTCTCAAACTAGACTAATCTCTCAAACTCTTAAGAAAGAGAACCTAAAACACAGTTTTAAGGGGTAAGAACAAGCTGAAACAGCCTTTCAGAACATGAATAACGATTTTACCTAGTCGTCAATACTACATTATCCTGATACCTCCAAAAGGTCTATAGTTGAGATGGATGCCTCTGATAGAGCAGTTGGGGCAGTCTTACTTCAACAACAAGAGGATGGTGGGCTAGAGGACCTAACTTTTCACCTGTCATGTGTTGTATCCAAATCAAAGATGAACTATTCAGTTCTAGAATGGGAACTCCTGGTCATGGAATTAGACTGTTGCGAGTGGAAACATTTCCTAAGGGGAACCAAAGAACCTTTTGAAATCATGACTGGTCATCAGAATCTACAGTTCCTTCTCACCATGCAATGTTAGCACAGTCACCAAGCACGATGCGCCTGTTTTTTTCAATCAGTACAATTTCATTATAAGCTATATTCCAGGATCCCAGAATGTAATTAGTGATGTTCTTTCCAGGTGATATCCTGAGAGTCCAACTACTTTTCAGCAGAATATCCTGATCCCAGAATGTATAATCGGAACAACTCCGTCTTTTTTTATTAGATAAATAGAGTCTAGGCAGGATACACATCTCTAACAAGAGGAGACTAGAATTCCTTACCAAACCAGGTCCATAAGCAAGACAAATTGCACTATAAGGACAAGACTGTATTCCTTCCAACCAAAGAATTGCAGCTTGAGGCCCTTCAGATGTGCTATCATTCACCCTTAGCTGGTCATCAAGGTGTCAAGTCCACCATAGAGTGAATCATTTGATCTTTCTGCTGCCCATCTGTACATGAAGATACTGAAGTATGTGTCACCTCTTGTCCAATCTGCACTCAAGCTAAGTTGCCTCATGCCCTGCCTTTAGGAGCATTGCATTCCCGACCGGTTCATCTTGCACCTTGGCATACAGTGTGCATTGATTTCATTTCAGCCTTACCCCCTTCTGCAGGTAATCAAGTCATAATGGTGACAAGGGATTGTTTTTCTAAGATGGCACATTTCACCCCTCTAAGAAAGTTGCCTTCCGCTAAAGAATTGGTGAATATTTTTTCGACTTGAGGGGGCAATAGAGAGCTATATCTGAGAAGAAGGGAATCAAAATGGATCATGCGCCTCAGGACGGTATAGGAGGTCCTTAATACAGCCAGGAAATTGAATATTTCTTTGGAGACTAGATATGATGACAACTGACCTAGAGTCAAATATTTTATATGTGATATTGGTTGTTTATGTTCATACTATGGCATTGTATTATTGTTTGTTCCCAATGGCAATGCGCAAACTCAAATTTTTCTATTAGATATACATATATTTTGTCATACTCTGCATATACTCAACTTATATTGGACCCACACAAACTGGAGGCTGATATGGCTATGTCATCTTTACTGGAATGCGTTTATAATCAGTGATCAGATCACAAGCACATTGTCTGAGGTGGGTACTATTTTGGTGATAATCTTGCCCTGTTGTGATGCAGACTGTTATATTACATTGCATCAACTAATGTTACAGTAGTTTTGAACAATTAGAAATTGTTTATTGAATAATACTTGCAATATTTAGAAGTTTGGACCTTCTACATATATGTTAATGTTCATTAAATATGGCAATCACTTTCAGATAAGGAAGAGAATGTAGTCCATTCTTGCTATCCATCTTTAGCTACAGACTGGCAAAATATGGCACCTAATTCAAACGCCGGAGTGTACTCACTTGTGTGTTTGCAGATAAACCCAGTAAGTTCATTATATTAGTCCATAGTCAGGGATCTAACTTTGATCGCGCTGAGGTTGCATGTGGTACCTACAGACTAAGCTCCTTACACATCCCTTATTTTCCTTTTCTTTGGGGCCATACATATGATTTCCTTATCATAGAGTGAAAAACAATTGATGTTAATGACACAATAGAAAACCTGGAAATTCTGATACTTTTGAAACACAATTGCTGAATGTTTTATACTCTTTTGCACTTATTAGTATTTATTTAGATTGGATGATCATCATTGGATACATTTCCTCATAAACATTATGGCCCTAATTACAAGTTTGTTGGGCGGAAAAGGCCTCCCGTCAAACTCCCGTGGTCAGGAGACCACCAGTGCGGTCTCCTTCCTGCCGGCTCCGGGTTTCCTGCTGGGTCAGCAAGCCGAAACACAGTTTGCGCCTGCTGGAACAGCGGGAAATGCACAACAACATTGACGCCCACTCATAATAGAGCCGGCAGCAATGCTGTTGTGCGTCAGGTGCACCAGGAAAGAATACAGTAATTGGCATGATGGGGCTAGTCATTGGAGCCAACACACTTCCCTTGCCAAGTGAAACCGCCATGTAAAGGCCAGCTGAGAGAAGGCTGTCTTGGTAGATTGGGACTGCTGGCACCACCAGGCCGTCGGGCGTCCGAAAACTGGTGGTGCCAGCAGTCTGACCATGGCGGTGATGCCACAGTCATAATGTCGCAGCCGGACCGCCGCTATGGCGACCGTCCAACCGCGACTATGAGAGCCTATGTGTTTTTGAACTAGAAACCTGAATATAGAAGTGAAACTACTCTGGAATGATGGAGATAGCGGTTTATCAGGAGCCATATATTTGGCATGCAAGTACATGATTTGTAATCATGTATATGGGACGCACTTGCACGTTTTTACATAAGGATGACACGCAGCTTCTGGTGATTTCAGTTCCTTTCTGTGTGGAACTGAAATAATTTGTTTTGGAAGCTTTTTTGGTCTCAATCTATCAATAAGTGTGGTAATGAGCATGTTGGATGGCTAAAATACTTGTTTTTGTTGGTAAGATAACACTCTTTCTCGTTGTATATTGATAAGTGCTGTGATGTGTAGTGATCTGGATGTACAATCACATTGCTGTTTCACGATTTTCTCACAAGAGTTTCTTTGTGATTGCAATTTTGCAAGATTTCCGCAAGAAAGATACATGGTGTACAACACAACACACAACCTGTTTGAAATGGTAAAGGTGTTCAGAGATCTCATACATCTGTGATTACAGTAGCAGTTGTTTATGTTATTTTCAGCCCTAATGAAGTAATGGGGATAATCATAAATGATGAAACATGCGTTGGCTGAGAGTTGGCTGGGTCTGTGAGACATCAGAAGAAACAGAACTATCAGAGAAATAAATCATACAAGAAAATAACTTTTCAAAGTCTTCAAAGAATGTGTATTATTTTGGGTGTGTGCCTTGGATCCAAGTATATATATTCACCAATCTTTGGGTTGCAAATTAGGGAAGTGAGGTGGTTGCTCCCCTTTCCGAGAGCACTGCAAGCTTTATCCTAATATATTGGACACTCTGTGCAATCTGTGAGTGCCACTTACCTATTAAAACACCCTTTTTCTTTTGTACTTAACGTAATAAATAGGCAGCTCCAGGCAATTCAACAATACTATATATTTAAAGCACAAGGTCAGGCATATGAATAGCATCATGGATAGAGACAAGATAGCAGAGGAACAGTTCAAAAATCTAGAAAAAGGTAGTAACGTAAACAAGGCAATAAAAAGTGGAAACCATCAACACAAGGAAGATTTAAGAGATAAGTTTATTTGACTAGAAAAACTAAAGAAAAATGAAATGCTCAAATGGTGGGATGGAGCCACATTTCACCAAGATACCAAATTTAATAGAATCCCAAGGGGACTGAGGTCACAGATCTTTCCCAATTATGATGACTTGGATGAAGACTTACTGACCATATGGGAAAAAAAACTTATATCAAGTTCAATGAAACTAATAGATATTCTTATTGAGAATGCTGATAGGAACATTTCCAAATTCCAAATTACAGGCAGAAATTGCAATCTTAGAAAATGAGATAAAAGAATTGAACTTAGTGCAAGCAACCGCAAAGAAGTACAAAACCTTAAATGATATTTTACCTGAACATCAATAAGTTATAAAACAAAGGAAAGGAAAAAAACATGAACAAGATGAGGTAGACTATCATAATGGAAGTATTTTTACCTTGCCTAGAAATTATGATCATCTACTATGGGTAGATAATAAGATACAGGTACAAAGAACTCACGTAGTTCCAATTCAGCATCCCTCAGTGCCACACCTACTAGTGAGGGTGACACTGATGGGGGTGAAGGTACATCAGCTCAGAATTTACCAAAGAAGAGAACTTTTCATCGGGAACATAACAGGAGAAAAAGACTTCAATAAGACTTGAAGAGGAAAGAGAGGAGGCAACTCCATGAGAAAAAAGAAGCATGAAAATAAGATCATGGGACAAAAAGAAGTAGATAGGGTGTTAGATGAGACAGTCACTATAGTAAACTTACCAGACAAAACACTATCAACCCACATGGTATCATTATTAAGCAAAGGAGTGGGATTTTGTCCAGCAAGTGGAGGGGATTTATGTAGATCCAAGATTGATCTATTTAAATTTGTTAAGCACTTAAAATGAAAGAAAGTCTTCTCAATGTATCGAAGACCACGTTGAGTACTGCACCTACGACACAGGGGAGGGAAAAATCAGGGACACACACATGCAACACCCCCACCCCCACCCTCACCCACTACAACACACACACTAATACATATTTATACATGATAGTTACACCCCCTAACCCTCCCGGAAGAATGCAAAGACAAAAGAAAATGAGTGTAACCATTGTAATATATTAAAATCAAGTAGGCAAAAATATATATATACACCATAAACAAAATATACACCAAGCATAGTAGTCCAGGTAGTGCTCCAATTAAGTCCGTGGAACACTGGGCCCACACGGTATGGGCGAGGCCCACACAAGATCCCCGACCATGACGGAGAGAACACTGCAGGGGCATCAGAGAGCAAGAAAACAGGCCCTTCAGGCGGAGGGAAGGGGGGGCACCACAGCCGGTTGAGTGCACGACACCAAATCCACGAGAGGGCCACATGCCTACTGTTACATCCTGGGGAGTGCAAAGCCACAGTCTCACAAGTCTCTACAGTGGGTGGGTTGCCCGCTGTTCCATCCTGGGGAGTGCAAAGCCACGGTCTCTCAAGTCTCTACAGTGGGTGGGTTGCCCACTGTTCAATCCTGGGGAGTGCAAAGCCACAGTCTCTCAAGTCTATACAGTGGGTGGGTTGCCCACTGTTCAATCCTGGGGAGTGCAAAGCCACAGTCTCTCAAGTCTATACAGTGGGTGGGTTGCCCACTGTTCCATCCTGGGGAGTGCAAAGCCACAGTCTCTCAAGTCTATACAGTGGGTGGGTTTCCCAGTGTTCAATCCTGGGGAGTGCAAAGCCACAGTCTCTCAAGTGTATGACAGTCTGCACTGATTCTGGAGGGAGCTCTGTGCCCAGAGTGCTTCATTCTGCTAAGGACAGAGGTAGTGGATGACAATATCCACTGGTTCTGGAGGGGGCTCTGTGCCCAGAGTACTTCATCCTGCTAAGGACAGAGGTAGTGGATGTATCTCTCCACTGGTTCTGGAGGGGGCATGGTGCCCAGTGTGCTTCATCCTGTTCGTGACAGACTTAGTAGTGTCAGTGCCTTTGGCACTCATGGGCCAGCGGTGCTTGAGTCGGCGGGTCCTTTTCAGCGGTGCTTGGAGGGGCGGTATCCTGTTCAGCAGTGCTTGAGGCGGCGGTGCCCTGTTCAGCGGTGCTTGAGGCGGTGGTGCCCTGTTCAGCGGTGCTTGGAGCGGTGGTGCCCTGTTCAGCGGTGCTTGAGGCAGCGGTGCCCTGTTCAGCTGTGCTTGAGGTGGCGGTGCCCTGTTCAGCGGTGCTTGAGGCGGCGGTGCCCTGTTCAGCGGTGCTTGAGGCGGCAGTGCCCTGTTCAGCGGTGCTTGGAGCGGCGGTGCCCTGTTCAGCGGTGCTTGAGGCGGCGGTGCCCTGTTCAGAGGTGCTTGAGGCAGCCATGCCCTGTTCAGTGGTGCTTGAGGCGGCGGTGCCCTGTTCAGTGGTGCTTGACGCAGCGGTGCCCTGTTCAGCGGTGCTTGGAGCGGCGGTGCCCTGTTCAGCGTGCTTGAGGTGGCGGTGCCCTGTTCAGCGGAGTTCGAGGCTGCGGTGCCTTGTTCAGTGGTGCTTGAGGCGGCGGGCTCCTTTGCAGTGACTCAGCTGCTGGCTGTCCTCTCTAGCCCAGCGGGGCTTGTGCTGGCTGTCCTCTCTAGCCCAGCGGGGCTTGTGCTGGCGGTCCTCTCTAGCCCAGCGGGGCTTATGCTGGCGGTCCTCTCTAGCCCAGCGGGGCTTGTGCTGGTGGTCCTCTCTGTTCCAGCGGGGCTTGTGCTGACAGTCCTCTCTGTCCCAGCTGGGTTTGTGCTGGCGGTCCTCTCTGTCCCAGCGGGGCTTGTGCTGGCGGTCCTCTCTAGCCCAGTGGGGCTTCTGCTGGTGGTCCTCTCTAGCCAGGCGGGGCTTGTGCCGGCGGTCCTCTCTGTCCCAGCGGGGCTTGTGCTGGTGGTCCTCTATAGCCCAGCGGGGCTTCTGCTGGCATTCCTCTCTGTCCCAGTGGGGCTTATGCTGGTGGTCCTCTCTAGCCCAGAGGGGATTGTGCTGGCGGTCCTCTCTGTCCCAGCGGGGCTTGTGCTGGCAGCCCTCTCTGTCCCAGCGGGGCTTATGCTGGCGGTCCTCTTTGTCCCAGCGGGGATGATGGCGGTAGCCTCCTGGCCAGGGGGGATGATGGCGGTGACCTCCTGGGCAGCGGGGATGATGGCGGTGGCCTCCTGGGCAGCGAGGATGATGGCAGACTCCTCCACCGTGCTGCTCTTCCCAGACTTTCCTGGTTTCTTGTGGCCCTTCCCCACCTTGGAAGGTGTCGCAGCTGACTCCACACTCCCACCGGGACCCCTGGGAGCGGCTTTGGTGGCTGGAGTCTTCCCCCTCTCCCGCCGGGCACTGGCCAACTTTTGATGCTTCACAGGTGGGGGACTGTCCGTGCTGTGGCGCCGTGCCACACTGGCTGCCCTGGTGGCCGGTGAACTCTAGATTCTGGTGACTACAGGCACCACTGGTCCCGGAGATGTTGTGGCTGAGGTGCTAGTTCGGGACCTAGGAGACAGACGGGGTGGGGGAGGTGTGGGAAATAGGTCAAGGTTGGACAGGAAAAGTTTTTTGGAGAGACTGTGACGGGTAGCTGGAGGGGGTTTGGGAGTGGAGGAAGAGGTTGTGGTTGTAGGAGGTGTTTGTTTACTGCCTTAGGGTGAAGGTGAATGGCCTGGAGGCTGTTGTGAAGTGATGGCTGTTGGGTGGGTGTGTGCCTGCATTTGTGTATCTTGGGAGGTGGTGTCACAGACCCACTGGGAGAGGACACAGGGGACGTGGGAATGGTAGTGGGGGTGGTGACTGCACGTGAGCGGGGTGTGGTGGTGGGTGTGCTGGTGATGGCAGTAGTGGCTGTAGATGTAGTGGATGCAGGTGTGAGTGTAGACGAGACTGGGAGGGAGGAGGGAGACGAGGAGGAGGGGGACACAGTGGAGGCAGTGGATATTGGTGTGCCTGCATGTGTCTGATATTTGCGTGAGTGCCTGTGGGATGTGTGGTGCTTATGTTTGCCAGAGCTTCCCTTGTCTGTTGATGTGTGTGCATGCTGGTCTGTAGGTGTGCTTGTGATAGGCTGGGGTACAGGGGATTGGGTCTTGGTGGAGGAAGTTGGAGGGAGGTGGCTAGAGACAGGGACAATTGCTGCCATCAGTGCTGAGGCCAGAGTCTGAAAAGCTTGCTGAAGGGCCGTCTGACTAGAATGAATGCCCTCTAGGAATGCATTTGTTTGTTGCAACTGCCTTTCTACACCCTGGATGACATTCAAAATGGTAGACTGCCCAACAGTGAGGGACCGGAGGAGGTCAATGGCCTCCTCACTGAGGGCAGCAGGGGTGACTGGGGCAGGGGCTGAGGTGCCTGGGACGAAGGTGATGCCCACCCTCCCGGGTGAGTGGGCACGGGGCAAAGGCTGAGGGGCTGCTGGGAGGGCGGTGTTGGTAGGTGGGGTGGTGGCTGTACCTGTAGATGGGGGGGCACAGATGTTGCTGCCACCACAAGGGAGCTCCCATCAGAGGTCAAGTCCGTGTCGTTGGTCTCAGCTCCTTTCCCCGCCGTGGAGCTCCCCTCGCCCTCCGTCCCACTGGTGAAGTCAGAGTCCGTAGTGTGGCCCTCCATGGCCAGGTGGGATGCAGCCCCCTCGTGCTCCGGTGCCACTGCTCCTCCGCCTGATGATGCTAATGCACACAAGAACAGGGAGACCACAGAAAGGGGGATGACAGAAGAAAGACATTTTGAGTGCATACATTACCGCCACCGTTGGCGGACACGACAGACACAGAAGCCCCCTGCATTACGTCACGCTCTTGGGCTCCACTGTTCAATACCTGGGAAATGGCCTACTAGTCTAAGGACGACATCTGCACACATGGATGGCACAGAGGCATGATTAGGTGTACTTGGCACTCTACAGAAGTGGGGTGCCACATGGCCTGTCTTATGGAGGGACCTTACCTACGAAACTCGCTCTGGCCTAGGGAAACCCACAGCCCACCTCCCCCACCCAGGCACCTCCACGGAGCGCAAAATCAGCAGGATGAGAGTGTACTCACCCCCTTGTGGCTGCTGTGATGCCCTCAAGCGCTCAGCCAACTCTGGGTACGCCACCGCCAGGATCCTGAACATCAAGGGGGTCATGGTTGGACGGGCACCCCTCCCACGTTGGGAGGCCATCCCCAGCTGAGCCTCCACCGTCTTCTTGCTCCAGCGGCGAATTTCCTCCCATCTTTTCCGGCAGTGGGTGCTCCGTCTGTGGTAGACCCCCAGGGTCCGGACGTCCTTGGAGATGGCACGCCAAATATCTTTTTTCTGGTGGGCGCTGACCTACATGAATTGTATAGGGGGGAGAGAAACTTATTACCAACTGCACAGTCAATGGCCCCCATCCCTACCCTTGCCATGTGGCACATGCACTCACCGTCGTTTCATGCATGCCGCAATCTCCCCCCTTACATCCACCCCACTCCACACAGGCATAGCCCATACAGCATGCTCCCAGTGTACTTACCTGTTTGTGTGGAGGACCGTAGAGTAGCGTGTACTGGGGGAGGACCCCGTCCACAAGTTTCTCCAACTCCTCCGATGTGAAGGCAGAGGCCCTTTCCCCAGACACTCGAGCCATTGTCTCTTCCAGACTGAGGTCACAGCAGCACTTGCAGTGTAGGTCCTCTCCTGTCGAAGATCAGGTATCAAGTGATTGAACAGATAGAAAATGGCGGTCACGTCCGCGGCGGTGCGTACCGTCACTGCCGGCGTACATCGTCATTGGCTCCTGGGACCCATAGGGTCCAATGTTAACCAATGCAGCATTGCGCCGCAGTCTTCGACTGCCTACCGTGACAGTGTACAACGCCAGCGGAGTTACCTCACATCCCATTGTCCCACTTTAGAGGTCAGGCAGCTGCCATTTCAGGGGCCCACATGGCTTAATTTTTAACTGCGTCACACATACCTAGGCTTAGACTCAACACACATACAGGACACTTTTTGGATTATGATTCGTGTTCTGTGTAAACTGTGGGTACGTACCTCTGAGTTGGTTGACTCTGTGCTCGCTGTTGTCCTTCATAGGCACCGTCCGCTGGGACATGTGAGGAGATGGTGGCATCCTCCGGTGTACTGACCGTTGGTGGACCTGTGATCTTCACCTACAGGCTTGACCGTGCCACAATCCAGGAACTGTGTACCCAGCTGGAGCCAGACCTGATGTCAGCTATCCGCCATCCCACAGGAATCCCCCCTCAAGTGCAGGTGCTGTCAGTGCTCCATTTCCTTGCAAGTGGGTCATTTCAAACAACTGTGGCCACTGCATCAGGGATGTCCCAGCCTATGTTTTCCAACGTGTTGTCCAGAATGTTGTCTGCCATGCTGAAACACATGCGGAGCTACATCGTCTTCCCTCAGGTGGAGGATTTGCCTACAGTGAAAGGTGATTTGTATGCCCTGGGACATATCCCCAACATCATAAGTGCCATTGATGGGACCCATGTGACTTTGGTCCCCATCCCCCCCGCAGGAGTGAACAGGTGTACAGAAACCCGAAGAGTTACCATTCCATGAATCTACAGATGGCATGTTTGGCCGACCAGTACATCTCCCATGTTAATGCCAAGTTCCCTGGCTCAGTGTAGGACGCATGCATCCTGCGGAATAGCAGCATCCCTTATGTGATGGGTCAGCTCCAGAGGCACCGTGTGTGCCTATTAGGTGAGCACCTGGAAGCAAGACAGTGGGAATGGTTGTCTGGGTCTGTGGATGTCCCTATGAGTTAGTGTGTGTCTAACTGTTGTATCTCGCCATTTGCAGGTGACTCTGGTTACCCCAACCTGTCAAGGCTACTGACCCCAGTGAGGAATCCCAGGACATGGGCAGAGGAACGCTACAATGAGGCCCATGGGCGAACTAGGAGGGTATTCAAACGGACCTTCGGCCTCCTGAAGGCCAGGTTCAGGTGCCTCCATATGACAGGTGGATCCCTATTCTACTCACCAAAGAAAGTGTGCCAGATCATCGTGGCCTGCTGTATGCTTCACAACTTGGCTTTGCGTCTACAGGTGCCTTTTCTGCAGGAGGATGGTCCAGATGGCGGTGTTGTTGCAGCTGTGGAGCCTGTGGACAGTGAAGACGAGGAAGCAGAAGAAGATGACATGGACAACAGGGACTCAGTTATCCAGCAACATTTCCAGAGAAACACAGGTAAGTATACAAACCTGCCTACTACATGTACTTTAACACTACTACCTCTTTCTGCTGTTTGTCGTTTTCACCCAGAGTATAGTCACTGAGTTGCCACTTTCCCTTATGATTTCACAGATGTGGGTCCCACAGTGTGACATCTGCTTTGATTTCACATGGACTACAGCTGTGTGACATAAGTATGTTGACATTACAAATGAAAGAGCTTTTTGACACTGTAATTACTAATACACTATTCAGAAGTCACAGACTGAGGCCAGATTGTTTTGTGCTTTAAGGGTGTTTATTTTAGTTCTCAATATTGGAGGGGGTAGCAAAATGGTGAGAGGTGATGGTGGAGGAATGTCCATGGCAGAGTCCAGTCTATTAGTCTCACAGGTGCATTGCCCAAATGGGTATAGGAAGTGGAGCTGGGGCAGTTTAAGGATGGACAGGGTGACAAAGTGGGACAGAAGGATGACATTCAGGGTGGTCTCATTTCTTGGCAGGGGTCTTGGCATTGTTCTCTGTCTTTGTCCTGGATCTCAGGGACCGTTTGCGAGGTGGTTCTCCCTCTGCAGGGGGTGGGGTGCTGGTGTGGTGGTCCTGCGGCAGTGCCTCCAGTCCAATAGTGCCGGCGGAGGTGGTGGGCAGTTCATCGTCCAGGCTAGTGTCAGGGGGCCCTTGTAGTGCCACAGTGTCCCTCCTGGTATTGAGTACTTCCTTCAGCACCCCTACGATGGTGCCCAGGGTGGATTTGATGGCTCTGAGTTCCTCCCTGAAGCCCAAATACTGTTCCTCCTGCAGGCGCTGGGTCTCCTGAAACTTGGCCAGTACCATTGCCATTGTCTCCTGGGAGTGGTGGTAGGCTACCATGATGTTGGAGAGGGCCTCGTGGAGAGTGGGTTCCCTTGGCCTGTCCTCCCCCTGTCGCACAGCAGCCCTCCCAGTTCCCCTGTGTTCCTGGGCCTCCGTCCCCTGGACCTTGTACCCACTGCCACTGCCCCCAGGTCCCTGTTGTTGTTGGGAAGGTGGTGGGTTATCCTGGGTTCCCTGTAGTGGTTGACACACTGCTGATTGACATGTCCTGGGGACAGAGGTATGGGCCCGCTGGGTGTGTGCTGTGCTGGTGTTTCCAGAGTGGGGAAGCTATGTAGTGGCCTGTTACTGTGTGATGGGAACCGACTGTCCAGAGGTCCCCGATGGGCGGGGCTGGTCATCTAGATCCAGTTGGACAAAGGTGCTGTAATCACTGTGGGCCTCTTCTGTTGGTGGTGTGGACATGTGTGGACCTTCCTGTCCGGTGACGTTGGGTAGTGGTCCTGCAGGGGTCTAAAAGGATGTTTATTACATCTGTGTGTGGCATGGTGTGCAATGGGTGGGTGACCGTGTACCCCAGTGCTTGCATTCCTGTGTGGGACCTTGTGTGATGATGGTTTAGGGGGGTGTATGGGTATGTGCAGTGGCCATGCTTCAGATAGGGGTGTCCATGCTTTGTTGTTGCATGCAGGGCTTGGTGTTAGGATGTGTGGTTTGTGATGTTGGAACATTTGTGAGGATTTAGAGTGATGGGGGTGAGGGTGAGGGTGAGGGTGGGGGTATGTGATGGCATGCAGGCAGGGTGGGGGATGCAAAAGTTAAGATTTGACTTACCAGAGTCCATTCCTCCAGCTACTCCTGCGAGGCCCTCAGGATGCAGAATCGCCAAGACCTGCTCCTCCCATGTTGTTAGTTGTGGGGGAGGAGGTGGGGGTCCGCCGCCAGTCCGTTGAACCTCAAGGTAGTGTCTTGAGACCACGGAACACACCTTCCCCTGTAGGTCGTTCCACCTCTTCCTGATGTCATCCCGATTTCTTGGGTGCTGTCCCACTGCGTTGACCCTGTCCACTATTCCTTGCCATATCTCCATCTTCCTTGCAATGGAGGTGTGCTGCACCTGTGATCCGAATAGCTGTGGCTCTACCCAGACGATTTCCTACACCATGACCCTAAGCTCCTCTTCCGAGAACCTTGGGTGTCTTTGCCGTGACATGGGGTGGTGTGGGTGATATGTGGGATGGTGTGTGTGGTGATAAGTGTGCTGATATGTAGTGGGGTGTTGTGTGAGATGCGTGAAAGGTATGTGGGTGATGATGTGTGCGCCTGTGGATGCTAGTATTGTTGGTGGTGTCTCTCTCGCTTCTTCTTTCTCAATTGTGGTCGTAGGGGTTTGTGGGTGAAGTAGGTGTGTGTTTTATATTGTATTGGGTGTCTGGGAGTGGTGTGTGGTTGTGTATCAGGTGTGTGTATTTCGAATTGTCCAATGTGGCTGTGTTTTCTAAGTGTGTAGGTATTTTGTGCGCAGCGGTGAGTACCGCCAATGGAATACCGCGGTTGAAAGACCGCCACGTGGATACGTGGGTCGTGATAGTGTGGGCGTATTTCTGTTGGCGTGATGGTGGAGGTTTTGTTTTCGCCAGTTTATCACTGACCTTTGGTGTGGCAGACTTGTGTGGGTGTCTGAATATTGGCTGATTCCATGCTGTGTGTCATAATAGCTGTGTCAGAATTCCGCGGCGGTGTGTTGGCGGTCTTCTGCACGGCGGTAAGTGGTTTTTACCGCCAGTCTTGTAATGAACGCCATAGTCTTTTTACTATACAGGATAGACATGACACAATGACACTACTCTCTATCACAGATTATGAGGAGGACTCCTGTCATGACCACACAAACTTGCCAAGTGAAATCAAAGAAGTGCATGAGAAAAGCAAAGAGATATCCTCAGTGGAGACAGCAAAGCCCAAACTGGAAGATTTGCAGAGTAGTCTTGCGCTTATTTCAAAGGAAGAATCAAGAAGAGAAGATCCAAGATGGCCGCTGTGAGTCCTGAAGGTTAGTTACAGTTCTAGTCTTGCAATCGGTTGGTTGCTAGGTTACGAGCTCTCCAGCTTGAAGCCTTGCACTTCAACTGAGGTCTGACAGGAATCAGCTGTGTGGAGAGAGAGCGCGCTTCAGAACAGAAACTCCTGTGAGGTAAAATTACATTTGAAGATTATATTACAGAAAACAGATAAATATTGTCAAGGTTTATTCGAAGAGTTTGATAGTAGACCGTTCCCGTGGAAGTCGGCAAGGCTACAGAGTTAATGTATGAATTAACCTTATGTTTACAAGGTTTTTGTTTAAGCTATTAAAGTCAAAGAAAAAACTAACTTTAAAAGAGCAAGTATCTACAAATATCAAGGTTATAAACAAAGGGCAAGTTTAAAGGACAAACGAACTGTTAACAAATAAGCATTTACAAATTCAATGGTAATAAACCAAAATAGAGTTTAAAAGAGAAACGAACTTAAATAAACAAGCATTTACAACTACAAGTTATCGACAGATGTCGAAGTAAGGAAGGAGAAACTAACTGTAATAAACAAGCATTTACAAATACAAGTTATCAACAAATGTCGAAGTAAAAAAGGAGAAACGAACTTTAATAAACAAGCATTTACAAATACAAGTATTGACAGAAGTCACAATAAGACAGGAGAAATTAAATAACATCAGCTGATTTGAAGAACGCATCATCACCAACTATATATATATAGCAACATAAAACCAATTCCAAACAAAGGTTGAGAAGTTCTTCCAGAATCAGTAATAAGCATTTTTTAAGAAGAGCTATCATTTATAGAGAGAAGCAAGGCTACAGATAACTCAGGGTGAGTGAAGAAATAATAGAATTAAAGAGAATTAAGTGTTGAGAGTAGAAAGTGAAAAACTGATGTTGTATGTCTCTAGTAATTGCGACTGTGACTCTTGCAGGTGCTGTATCCAATCTTAGATGTGAAGAGGCAGACTGAGTACTGGCGTTCATCATCTCTGTGGCAGTCTCTCTACCATCCCATTCCCCTTTCCCCCTCCGGGGTACTCAGCACGAAGGATTAATATTCGTTGTGAGTAGCTCGGGTCGGGACTGAGGAGTTATCTTCTGATGAAATCGAATTGAAGTATCCTGACAGATTGAAGTGCCATCACCCTAAGTTTAGGGAAAAAACAGATTTCCTCCTGAGCAGAATGACAGAAGGAATTGATATAAAAGCATTAGCCACCGTTTTGGAAGGGTTACAGAAACAATTAAATAACACCATAGAAGAAACAGTCCAAATAAAACAGCGAATAAATGAGTTAGCGAACACCGCTAAATCAAATGAATCTGTGTTTTCACAAATCCCTAGCCCTTCACAGTCTGCAGGTATATCCACTCAAGTAATTCATGTGGTTTCCCCTATTATTCCATTGGCTCAACCCGAGCGCTTCGGTGGGGATCCAAATAAGGCGCAGATTTTTCTGACCCAATGCTCATTGCATTTTTTATGTAGACCAGTCATTTTTTCCAAAGACCAGTCCAAAGTGGCATTTATATTGTCTTATCTGACAGGAGATGCGGCCGCATGGTCCATGCAAATAATTTCCAGAAATTATCCTGTTTTATATCATTTCCAAAATTTCAAGGAAGAGTTCTTAAGAATATTTGATCGGCGAACTGCAGCTCAAGCCACTGACAATGAACTACTGGAAATCAGGCAAGGTAATAAAGATCTAGTAGCCTATCTGGCTCATTTCAATAAACTCATTGTAGAGACTGCCTGGCCGGAGTCAAAAAGAGCCACCATATTTTATAGTGGACTGAGAGATGAATTGAAAGATGCCTTAGCACAAGTTCCAAATAGACCCACCGAAATTTCGGAGTTAATTGATCTTGCGTTACAGATTGACCACCGGTTAACTGAACGAAGAGCAGAAAAGAGAAGAGAGTATCGACCATTTCCCCTGAGAATTGATCGTGTAAGAAATGATCATACGAGAGCCGGAGAAGGGATAACGATAGAAGAACCAATGCAAATTGGTTCCATCCGAGGTCCTTTATCTAAGGAAGAAAAAGAGAAAAGAAGAGTGAATCAACTATGTTTATATTGCGGTGCATCTGGGCATTTTGTTAAAAACTGTCCCAAGAAACCCAAAGCTATTCAGTCGGGAAAAGGCCAGCTTCATCAGTAGAGGGAGTTGCCCTGATGAAAGCAGAACCCAAGACAACTCCTTTAGATCAACGAGTGGCGAATACCTTACAAACCTCAGCGCCACATTTGGTACAAACAGTATCAGTTAAGACCCTTGAGAAGGAAATTCAAGGGATCTCAGTTATGATAGACTCTGGAGCTACGGGCAACTTCTGTGATATCAAATATGCTCGTAAAATGGGTATTCGATTTATCAAGAAATCTACTTTGGAAGTAGTAAGAGCTGTGGATGGAACCAATCTTTCTTCAGGACCCATTTCCCATGAGACCGAACCAATTCAGATGCAAGGTTTTGGTGGACATCAGGAGCAGATAATCTTTAATTTGATAGATGCTCCACAATTTCAACTCATTTTGGGTCTGCCCTGGCTTACAGAACATAATCCACAAATTGATTGGAGCAAAAGAACGATCAAGATGAATTCCTCTTACAGCAAAGAGAATTGCTTTCGTGATGGAGTGGAAGTGTCCACCAAGTCCCAAGCGGCCTGTTTATCATCACACTCTTCAATGATCTGTGCACTAAAGACAGCAGAAATCCCAAAAGAATATGAGGATTTAGTTGCCGTTTTTGATGAAAAGGAGGCTGAGAAATTGCCACCACATCGACCCTACGACTGCAAAATTGAACTGGATCCAGGTGCGATATTGCCATGTAGCAGAATATACGCATTGACCGAAGCAGAGAATCAACATTTAAAGGAGTATTTGGATCAATATCTTGCTAATGGTTTTATTCGTCCTTCTGAATCTCCAGTGTCATCCCCACTATTTTTCATACCAAAGAAGGATGGGAGTCTTCGAACTTGCATTGATTATCGACCCCTCAATCAGGTTACCATCAAGAATCGATACCCTCTGCCTTTAGTGTCAGTTTTATTAGATCAAGTAAAGAATGCTAGAATCTACACCAAATTGGACCTGCGAGGAGCATATCATTTGATTCGAGTGGCTTCAGGGGATGAATGGAAAACCGCTTTTCGGACTCGATACGGATTATTTGAATATCAAGTGATGCCTTATGGGTTATGCAATGCTCCCGCTGCCTTCCAGCATTTCGGTAATGATATATTATGAGAATTCCTCGACCGGATTGCCGTGGTTTATATAGATGACATTTTAATCTTTTCCGACAATCTACAGGAGCACATTTCCCATGTTCGATCCATCCTCACAATGTTGCAAGAAAACCATCTCTATGTAAAATTGGAGAAGTGTGCATTTCATGAGGAACGAGTTGAGTTCTTAGGATTCATTTTGTCACCAGAAGGAGTTAGTATGGATCCTGCCAAGATAAAGACAGTGCAACATTGGCCTTCTCCTTGCAATGTCAAAGAGATCCAGAGTTTCTTG
Organism: Pleurodeles waltl; assembly: GCF_031143425.1. Classification (NCBI taxonomy): domain Eukaryota; kingdom Metazoa; phylum Chordata; class Amphibia; order Caudata; family Salamandridae; genus Pleurodeles; species Pleurodeles waltl. The sequence goes on along the minus strand of NC_090443.1, from coordinate 580,426,896 downwards.
GGGTTCGCAAATTTTTATCGAAGATTCATATCCAATTTTTCTCAAACAGTTACACCCATTACTCGATTGTTGAAGAAAGGAGTGAAGTTTGAGTGGACAAAAGAAGCTGAAAATGCTTTTAATTTTTTGAAGAATTCCTTCGTCTCAGCTCCAATCTTGCTCCACCCCAATCCAGATGAGCCATATTATGTGGAGGCAGATGCTTCAGATGTTTCCATAGAAGGTATCCTTTCCCAGCGTCATAAAGATACAGGTCAATTACATCCAGTGGCCTATTTCTCTCGAAAATTAACACCACCAGAGATAAATTATTCAATTGCGGATAAGGAGCTATTGGCAGTCAAAGAAACTTTTCGTGAGTGGAGGCATTACATTTTGGGAGCTAAGCATAAAGTGACCGTTTACACGTACCACCGAAATTTACAGTTTTTAAAATCAGCTCGAACTCTAACAGCTAGACAACTGCGTTGGTCCCTATATTTTGCAGACTTTGATTTTGTTATCACTTTCAGACCAGGAAAAGTAAATGGGAAGGCAGATGCTCTATCTCGAATTGATACCGGTGCAGTTAAAGAGCCTCCAGAAAAAGAATTGATTATTCCAAAAGAGAAGTTCATATCTGCCATATTGTATGAAAATTTAACCAAAGAAATTCAAGAAAACTTAACATTCGAAGGAATGCTGAAGTGGTCCAAAGAAGGCCAAGGAAGAGAAATCAAAAAAGGTTTGCCATACTTTAAAGGTGCACTGTATGTTCTGACTGTGGAGCTGCAAGAAAAAATTCTTCAGGCTTATCATGACGATCAATTGGCTGGACACAAAGGAATTTAAAAGACTCAAAATCTAATACAACGAGAATTTTGGTGGCCAATAATGAAAACTCAGATAAGACAATATGTGTCAACTTGTGACAAATGTCAAAGAGGGAAATCAAATAGAACAGCTTCACAAGGTCTGTTAAGACCTTTGCCCACTGCACCCCATGCCTGGCATACTGTTACTATGGATCTTATAGTGGACGTCCCTAGTAGCCAAGGTTTTAACACTATCCTAGTTTTTGTAGACACTTTCACTAAAATGGCGCATTTCATTCCTTTGAAAGAAATCCCTCGAGCCCCACAGGTTGCACAGTTGTTTACACAACACATAGTACGCGCCCATGGTATCCCAAAAATTCTAGTTTCAGACAGGGGGTCCCAATTTGTTTCTCGCTTTTGGAAGGCCTTTAGTAAAAGATTAGGAATTGATTCTCGTTACTCTACCAGTTACCATCCTGAAACCGATGGGCAAACAGAGAGAGTGAATCAAGAGTTAGAACAGTATTTAAGACTCAATTTATTCGATAAAGAGAAGGAATGGCCCGAGTTGATGTGGGCAGCTGAATTTGCTTACAATAATGCTGTTCATTCCACCACTGGGTTCACCCCCTTTTATCTGAACCATGGTAGACATCCTAATGTAATTTTGGGTAAAGAAGATGATTCAGTGCCTGCAGTAGAAGAGATGGTGAGGGATTTGCAGACCACGTTAGTTAGGGCTAGAAAAAACATCATTCAAGCAAAAGACTCATATAAGACTCAGGCTGATAGAAAAAGAAGAGAGAGGCCCATTTATTTGAAAGGAGACAAAGTTTGGTTATCCACTCGTCATTTACGTCACAAAGGAAATCGCAAATTTTAGCCACGATTTATAGGTCCATTCAAAGTTGACAAGATGATCAATCCAGTGGCAGTTAAATTGCAGTTGCAAGCTCATCTAAAGATACATCCTGTTTTCCATGTCTCCTTGTTAAAGAACAGTCCTCCAAATTTACGTCAAAACTCCCCTCCAATTCCTATCCAGATTAGCTCTGCAGAAGAGTATGAGGTTAATCAAATCTTAGATTCCAAAATCCGTAATGGCCAGCTTTATTATCTAATTGATTGGAAAGGTTATGGTCCAGAGGAACGATCCTGGGAGCCGCACGAGTATGTACATGCTTCAAGATTAGTGAGAAACTTTCATAGAACCTACCCAAGCAAACCTAAATTGGAGAACTGTTCCTTGAGGGGGAGTACTGTCATGACCACACAAACTTGCCAAGTCAAATCAAAGAAGTGCATGAGAAAAGCAAAGAGATATCCTCAGTGGAGACAGCAAAGCCCAAACTGGAAGAAGGTTTGCAGAGTAATCTTATTTCAAAGGAAGAATCAAGAAGAGAAGATCCAAGATGGCCGCTGTGAGTCCTGAAGGTTAGTTACAGTTCTAGTTTTGCAATCGGTTGGTTGCTAGGTTACGAGCTCTCCAGCTGGAAGCCTTGCACTTCAACTGAGGTCTGACAGGAATCAGCTGTGTGGAGAGAGAGCGCGCTTCAGAACAGAAACTCCTGTGAGGTAAAATTACATTTGAAGATTATATTACAGAAAACAGATAAATATTGTCAAGGTTTATTCGAAGAGTTTGATAGTAGACCGTTCCAGTGGAAGTCGGCAAGGCTACAGAGTTAATGTATGAATTAACCTTATGTTTACAAGGTTCTTGTTTAAGATATTAAAGTCAAATAAAAAACGAACTTTAAAAGAGCAAGTATCTACAAATGTCAAGGTTATAAACAAAGGCCAAGTTTAAAGGAGAAACGAACTGTTAACAAATAAGCATTTACAAATTCAATGGTAATAAACCAAAATAGAGTTTAAAAGAGAAACAAACTTAAATAAACAAGCATTTACAACTACAAGTTATCGACAGATGTCGAAGTAAGGAAGGAGAAACTAACTGTAATAAACAAGCATTTACAAATACAAGTTATCAACAAATGTCGAAGAAAGAAAGGAGAAACAAACTTTAATAAACAAGCATTTACAAATACAAGTATTGACAGAAGTCACAATAAGACAGGAGAAATTAAATAACATCAGCTGATTTGAAGAACGCATTATCACCAACTATATATATATATATATATATATATATATATATATATATATATATATATATATAGCAACATAAAACCAATCTCTAACAAAGGTTGAGAAGTTCTTCCAGAATCAGTAATAAGCATTTTTTAAGAAGAGCTATCATTTATAGAGAGAAGCAAGGCTACAGAGAACTCAGGGTGAGTGAAGAAATAATAGAATTAAAGAGAATTAAGTGTTGAGAGTAGAAAGTGAAAAACTGATGTTGTATGTCTCTAGTAATTGTGACTGTGACTCTTGCAGGTGCTGTATCCAATCTTAGATGTGAAGAGGCAGACTGAGTACTGGTGTTCATCATCTCTTTGGCAGTCTCTCTACCATCCCATTCCCCTTTCCCCCTCTGGGGTACTCAGCACAAAGGATTAATATTCGTTGTGAGTAGCTCGGGTCGGGACTGAGGAGTTATCTTCTGCTTCTGAGGAAATCGAATTGAAGTATCCTGACAACTCCACCACAACTACTGGAATTGTATCTGATCTTAATATTCAGTTTAACAATACTGAAGGTGGCAAGAAGAATAAATCCCAATGGACACCAAGTTTGATGACTGGCCACACTATAGAGGTTTTCCACAAACTAATATGCGGGGACCTGAATAAATGTGATCAGAATAAAAGATCACAAATAAGGAGGGGGACAGATAATCTTAGTCTTGGAGAACAAGTGGCTCTTAGGCATTTACAGGAGACAACTAATTAATAATTAGAACGGCAGACAAGGGAGGCAACATCATAATAATGAACCAACAAGATTATGAACAGAAAATCCATTCCTAATTGAACAATACAGAATGGTATGAGAGAGTAACGCTAAATCATATCTTTCGTCTTACCAACAGAATTGATGGATTATTGAAAACACGGTACTGTAGGAGGCTAGCCTGGATTGTAGTGGGTACAAATGGTACTTCAATTCAATTCAATTCAAAGAAGCTTTATTGCGGCTACAAGAGCCAAAAAAGCGCGAGCAGTAATAAGTACTTACACCATATGCCAGGTCCAGTTATCGCATATTAGTAGAGTGTTTTAGTGTTCTAGCAGCTTAAGCTGATAGAGGTAGCTATAGCAGAGCAACCAAGGCTGAACTAGGAGACATGCAAAGCTCATGCAATATCACTTATATCATATAGGTTCTATATCATAAGAAAGACAATACTCATATTTACTAAAGATAAAGGTACTTTATTTTAGTGACAATGTGCCAAAAATATCTCAGAGGATATACTCCCTTAGGAGGTAAGTAACATACACAAAATATACACAACTAATCAAATCAGGTAAGTAAAACAGTCAGAAAGTAGTGCAGACACTGTAAAACACAATAGGATGCAATAGGCCTAGGTGCAACACAAACCATATACTAAGAAAGTGGAATGCAAACCACAAATGCACCCCTAGGCAAGTGTAGTGTGTAGAGGGTTGCTGGGAGTGTAAGAGAACACTAAGGGTGTAAAGGAGACCCCACCCGAAGACCCTGGAAAGTAGGAGTAAAGTACTACTATTTCCCCCAAAACACACTAAAGTCGTCATAAAAGGTTTTGCAAGGACCACAACAGACTGGAAAGCACTGAAGACAGTTTCCTGGACCTGAAGACCTGCAAAGGAAGGGGACCAAGTCCAAGAGTGGCTAAAGTGTCAGGGGGGGCAGGAGCCCACTAAATCCCAGATGAAGGTGCAAAATGGCTGCCTCCGGTTGGAAGAAGCTGCAGGTTTTGCAACAACAAAAGGAGGTAGGAATTACTTCTTCGTGCGGAAGGTGTCCCACGGCGAGCTGGAGGATGCAGAGTTGTTTCCTTGGAAAAATACCACAAACAAGCCTTGCTACCTGCAAGAGTCACAATTAAAGAAAAAGAGTGCTGCCTGGGCCCAGGAAGGACCAGGATGTCTCCACTTGGGAGAGGAGACAGTAGGGGTCCTCAGCAATGTAGAGAGCCCATGGACAGGAAGGAAGCACCCGCAGAAGTCCTTGAACACAGGTTCAAGAAGAGTGAACATGGTGGTCATCTCAACACTGGAAAGAGAGGTCCCACGACACCGAAGCTCAACTCTGGGAGCTGAGCATTGCAGGACGGAGTGCTGGGGACCTAGGCTCAGCTGTGCATGCAAGATTTCTTGGAAATGTGCACCGAAGCCCTTGTAGCTGCAGATCACGTGGTGCACAGGATTACTGTCTGGGGAGGGGAGGCAAGGATTTACCTCCACAAATTCAGACAGTTGGACCACTGGACAGTGTGGGTCACTTGGGTCCACCACCTGTGTTCCAGGGGCCACGATCATCAAGATGAGAGGGGACCCAGAGTACCGGTGAAGCTGAAGTTTGGTGCCTGCTGAAGCAGAGGGAAGATTCTGTCAACCCACTGGAGATTTCTTCATGGCTTCTAGTGCAGAGTGAAGGCAGGCAGACCCCAGAGCATACACCACCAAGAAACAGTCGAGAAAGCCGTCAGGATTAGGCACTATAATGTTGCTGGTAGTCTTCTGGCTACTTTGTTGCAGTTTTGCAGGCGTCCTGGAGCAGTGAGCGGTCGATCCTTGGCAGAAGTTGAAGAGAGAAGTGCAGAGGAACCCTGATGAATTATTGCAATTCGTACTCTGAGGAAAAGCCCAATGGAGAGACCCTAAATAGCCCTCAGAGGAGGATTGGCTACCTAGTCAGGTATGCACCTATTAGGAGGAGTCTCTGATGTCACCTGCTGGCACTGGACACTCAGATGCCTCCAGAGTGCCCCCACACCTCTGGAAGCAAGATAGCAGAGGTCTGAGACACACTGGAGGTGCTCTGGCCACGACCCCTGGGGTGGTGATGGACAGGGGAGTGGTCACTCCCCTTTCCTATGTCCAGTTTTGCACCAGAGCAGGGACTGGGGATTCCCTAAGCCAGTGCAGACTGGTTTATGCAAGGAGGGCACCATCTGTGCCCTTCAAAGCATTTCCAGAGGCTGGGAGAGACTACCCCTCCCCAGCCTTTAACACTATTTCCAAAGAGAGAGGGTGTAACACCCTGCTCTCAGAGGAAATGCATTGTTCTGCCAACCTGGGACTAGGCTGCCCAGACCCCAGGAAGGGAGAAGCCTGTCTGTGGGGTGGGAGCAACTGTAGCTGCAGAAAAAAACCGCAGAGAGCTGGTTTGGCAGTACTGGGGTTCCTTAGTGGAACTCCCAGGATGCATGGAATTGGCTCCCCAGTACCAGATTTGGCATGGGGGACAATTCCATGATCTTAGACATGTGACATGGCCATATTCGGAGTTACCATTGTGAAGCTACATATAGGTATTGACCTATATGTAGTGCACGCATGTAATGGTGTCCCCGCACTCACAAAGTCCGGGGACATGTCTCTGAACTATGTGGGGGCACCTTTCCTAGTGTAAGGGTGCCCTCACACTTAGTAACGTTGCACCTAGCAAGTGAAGATTAGACACATAGGTGACTTATAAGTTACTTAAGTGAAGTGAAAATGGCTGTGAAATAACGTGTGCGTTATTTCACTCAAGCTGCAATGGCAGTCCTGTGTAAAGGTTTGTTTGAGCTCCCCATGGGTGGCAAAAGAAATGCTGCAGCCCATATGGATCTCCTGGAACCCCAATGCCCTGGGTACCTAGGTACCTTATACTAGGGACTTATAATGGGGGTCAAGTATGCCAATTGAAATTGATAAATGTAGTCACTAGCCTATAGTCACAAATTTAAAGGCAGAGAGAGCATGAGCACTGAGGTTCTGATTAGAAGAGCCTCAGTGACACCGTTAGTCACTACACAGGCATACACATTAGGCCACAAACTATGAGCACTGGGGTCCTGGGTAGCAGGATCCCAGTGAGACAGGCAAAAACATACTGACATACATGTAAAATTGTGGGTGACATGCAAAGAAAGATGGAACTTTCCTATACAACCATCCCCCCCCCAAACGAGGGACAATAAGGCTAACCTTGCCCAGATGAGTCTTCACTGTCTAAGTGGAAATCTTTGGAGAGTTTATCTGCATTGGAGTGGGTACTCCCAGGTCTATGATCCACTGTATAGTCCATTCCCTATAGGGAGATGGACCAAATCAACAATTTAGGATTTTCACCTTTCATTTGTTTAAGCCATAATTGAGGTTTGTAGTCTGTTTGAACAATAAAGTGAGTACCAGAGAGGTATGGTCACAAACTTTTCAAGGCCCAGACCATAGCAAAGGCCTTCCACTCTATGGCAGACCAACGGTTTTCCCCAGGGGTCAACCTCCTGCTGATAAAAGCAACAGGTTGAACTTGGCCCTCTGTGTTTAGCTGTAGTAACAAGGGCTTTTGAGGACAGGTGCAGAACACATGGCCTGTTTGAGCTCTTCAAAAGCCTTTTGACAGCTAGCTGTCCATAATGCCTTTTTAGGCATTTTCTTTGATGTAAGGTCATTAAGAGGGGCAGCTATGGTGTCATAATTCTTGATGAACCTCCTGTAGTACCCAGTGAGGCCAAGGAAGACTCTCACTTGGGTCTGAGTTGTAGGGGGAGTCCATTCCATAATAGTTTGGATCTTCCCCTGCAGTGGTGCAATCTGTTCCCCACCTACCAGGTGACCCAGATAAACTACTTTCCCCTGCCCTATCTGGCACTTTGAGGCCTTGATAGTGAGGCCTGCCTTTTGCAGGGCTTCCAAAACTTTCCACGGGTGGACCAGGTGATCATCCCAGGTGGAGCTAAAGACAGCAATATTGTCTAGGTATGCTGCACTAAAGCCTTCCAATCCTAGGAGGACTGTATTCACCAACCTCTGAAAAGTGGTAGGTGCATTTTTCAATCCAAAGGGCATGACTGTGAACTGATAATGCCCTCCAATGGTTGAAAATGCTGTTTTCAGTTTAGCATCTTTTGATAACTTACTCTGCCAATACCCTGCAGTTAAATCAAAAGTGCTTATATACTTGGCAGAAGCCAGTGTATCTCTCAGCTCATCTGCCCTGGGTATAGGGTGAGCATCAGTTTTTGTTACTTGATTGAGACCCCTATAGTCCACACAAAACCGCATTTCCTGCTTTCCTTCTTTACTATGTGGTTTGTGGACCAGCACCACAGGGCTGGCCCAGGGGCTTTCAGAAGGTTCAATCATTCCAAGGTTCAACATTTTCTGTACTTCTTGTTTGATACAGTCTCTGACATGGTCAGACTGTATATACATTTTACTTTTGACAGGTAAACTGTTTCCAGTATCAATTGTGTGCTCATACCAGGTAGTTGTGCCTGGAACAAGTGAGAAAAGGTCAGAGAATTGTCCATGGAGATTTATGCTGTTGTCCTTTTGCTCAGCAGTAAGGCAATCTGCCAGTATAACTCCCTCTACTAAGCCATCAGCTTCAGTGGTGGAGAAGAGGTCAGGGAGAGGGTCACTCTCTTCCTCCTGCCCCTCATCTGTGGCCATAAGCAGGGTTAAATCAGCCCTGTCATAGTAACGTTTAAGGCGATGGACATGAAGCACCCTAAGGGGGCTTCTGGTGGTGCCCAGGTCCACCAAGTAGGTGGCCTCACCTTTCTTCTCCACAATGAGAGGGGGCCCACTCCATTTGTTCTGGAGTGCTCTTGGTGCCACAGGCTCCAATACCCACACCTTCTGTCCTTGTTGGTACTGTGTCCGGACAGCCTTCTGGTCATGCCATTGCTTTTGGAGCTCTTGGCTGGCCTGAAGGTTTTTAGTGGCCTTCATGTACTCAGCCATCCTTGATCTGAGGCCAAACACATAGTCCACAGTGTCTTGTTTGGGAGCTTTTAAAGGTTGTTCCAAACCCTCCTTCACAAGAGCAAGGGGATCTCCTACAGGGTGTCAAAAGAGGAGTTCAAAGGGGCTGTAGCCCACTCCTTTTTGGGGTACCTCCCTATAAGCAAAAAGGAGGCATGGCAACCGGACATCCCATCTCCTCCTGAGTTTTTCAGGGAGTCCCATGATCATGCTTTTGAGAGTTTTGTTAAATCTCTCAACTAATCCATTTGTTTGTGGATGATAAAGAGTGATACACTTGTAGGTAACACCACACTCCTTCCACATTTCTTTGCGTTATGCAGACATGAAATTACTACCTCTGTCTGATACCACTTTCTTAGGGAAAACCACTCTGGAAAAGATTCTCAGGAATGCTTTTGTCACTGCAGGAGCTGTAGTGGTCCTTAAGGGTATAGCTTCAGGATACCTAGTAGCATGGTTCACTACTACTAGGATGAATTTGTTTGTTGAAGCTGTTGGAGGGTCAAGGGGGCCAACAATGTCAACCCCTACCCTCTCAAAGGGCACCCCAACCACTGGAAGTGGAATTAAGGGGGCCTTAGGTGTGCCACCAGTCTTGCCACTGGCTTGGCAGTTCACACAGGAGCAAAATAACTCCTTGGTGTCCTCTGACATATGAGGCCAGTGAAACAACAGAACAAGTCTGTCCCATGTTTTACTTTGGCCCAAATGCCCAGCCAAAGGAATGCCATGAGCCAGTCAGAAGAAACTCCCCTATACTGCAAAGGGATTACCAATCTCCTGGCAGCTCCAGGTTTAGGGTCCCTTGCCTCAGTATAGAGAAGGCTGTCTTCCAAATAGACTTTGTGGGGATCAGTGACATCCCCATTTTGCTGTTTGACAGCTTTCTGTCTGAGACCCTCTAGAGTGGAACAGGTCTGCTGTGCCACACTCAGCTCTTCCCTAGCAGTCCCCCTTGCACCCAAAAGCTCAGCAGTGTCAACTCCTCTGGTGTAGGTTCTGCACAGAGAGAGGATTCCTCTTCCTCAAAAGGGGAATCTTCTGTAGAGGGAGGGATAGTGGGCAAGGATTTATCCTTTATACCCCTAGCTTTTGGGAGCACTTGGTCCAAATCTCCCTGTACTCTTTGCTTCTGGGCCTGAGCCCTTGTGGAGCAACGATATGCCCTGGAATGCCCAGCATTGCTGCATGGCCCTCTAAATCCACTTCAGCCTAAGCTGATGTTTCAAAATCATTTCCTAGTAAGCAGTCTACAGGTAAATCAGTAGCTACCACAACTTTCTTTGGGCCAGTAACAACCCCCCAAGTTAAGATTCACAACAGCCATGGGGTGGCTAAGAGTGTTGTTATGAGCATCAGTCACTTGGTACTGCTGACCAAGTAGGTGTTGTTCAGGGGCAATCAGTTTCTCTATCACCATGGTGACATTGGCTCCTGTGTCCCTGTAGGCCTCAACCTCAACACCAATTATTAGGGGTAGTTGCTTGTACTTACCCATATTAAGGGGACAGGCAACTAGTGTTGCAAAATCAATACCACCATCAGAGACTAAAACAGCCTCTGTGGTCTCCCTAACAAGACAAACCCCTACTACATTACCAATGGTGAGCCCAGCTACACCCTTTGTCTGGCTGTTTGTAGTGTTCTTCCCACCACCACTGCTTTTACTAGGGGCACTAGTGGATGCAGTTGGGGTTGTGGTTGTGGGAGCCTTGGTGTTTTTCTTTGGACAAGTGGGCTCACTTGCCCAATGGCCTTTACTTTTACATAACTAACACCATGTTTTCTTTTGATTGTGAGAAGAGGATTTGGACCCACCTCCCCTAGAGAATTTTTGTGGACATGATGAAGACTCAGAATTATTTTTGTCTTTGTCCCCACCCTTGTCATGAGACTTACCATCCTTCTTCTTTCCATCCTTGTCACCCCCTGTATGAGCTTTTCTGCTCATTCTTGTTCTGACCCATATGTCTGCCTTCTTTCCTATTTCTTGGGGAGAGGTCAGATCTGAGTCTACCAAGTACTGTTGCAACAAGTCTGGCACACAATTATTCAAGATATGCTCTCTCAAAATTAGATTATGTAGGCTTTCATAGTCAGTCACCTTACTGCCATGTAACCATCCCTCCAAGGCCTTCACTGAACAGTCTACAAAGTCTGACCAGTCTTGAAAGGACTCTTTTCTGGTATCTCTGAACGTTATCCTGTATTGTTCAAAGGTTAAGCCAAATCCATCTAAGAGTGCATCCTTCAAACTTTTTAATTGTTGGCATCACTCTCCCTGACAGTAGGGAGTCTGTCCCTACCTTTGCTAGTGAAACATAGCCACAATATAGCAGCCCACTGCCTTTGAGGGACCACTGTACCATACAGACCCTCCCAAATGCAGAAAACCACTTGTTAATGTCATCCCCCTCCTTGTAAGGGGGGACAATCTTGTGCAGGTTTATTGAATCTGTTTCTCTAACAGGATGACTATCAAGATTGCCTCTGTTGCTGCGACCATGGGGAACTAACCCAAACGTCTGTCTTTCTCTCTCTACATCTAGGGATTCCCTTTCTAAGGCCAACTGTTGCTGCTTTAGCCTCAGTCTGGTCTCTTCCAACCTCAGCTTTCTGAGTTCCCTATCTAGGGAGTTATCCTCAGGGTGGGAGGTTTTGGAAGTCTCTGTTACAGAGGTAATGTGAGAATGTGCAGAAGTGGACCTTTCTCTGACTACCTGAACCCTAGTGACCTGGCCTTTAGGAGTGAAAGGTGTCCTACTGCTGTGTGACCCCGTTCCTCTACCAGCTTCACTAGATGCCTGTTAAGTGAAAGGTCTTTGGAAGTACCCTCCCCAGAGTTCTCAGGACCGTCCCTTGAATCTATCTGGGTACCCCCCTCCTCTACTTCCTGATCGATCCTTGGTTTGACCAGTCTGACTCTGGTCACTTTCAAGGAGAAGGTTAAGAAGGAGATCCTTAGTAGGGTTATTACCAATCCCCACACTTCTTTCTATACAGAGACCCCTAAACTTTTAAAGTTTAGATTGTCATAAGTTACCTTCACAACTTTGAGGGTAACCTCTACCACAGACATGGTGAAGAGAAAGAGGTTAGGGGTAGGAGAAAAAAAGTTTTGAGCTTTCAAGACAGAGAGAAAAACGTTTCCAAACTTTTTAGAAAGTTTTTTAGAGTGAAAGTAGGACTGTTAAGTTTACTTGTGTATATTTATAAGTATTAGGTATATGATTTTCTTTTGAAAAGCACCAATGACAAAGTGGTAAAGCAGTTACAAGTACTTATCCCACCACTGCACCACCAATGTAGGAGGCTGGCCTGGCTTGTAGTGGGTACCAATGGTACTTACACCTTATGCCAGGTCCAGTTATTCCCTATTAGTAGAGTGTAGTAGTGTTCTAACAGCTTAGGCTGATAGAGGTAGCTAAAGCAGAGCAGCCAAGGCTGAACTAGGAGACATGCAAAGTTCATGCAATACCACTTATATCATATAGGTACTATATCATAAGAAAGACAATACTCATAGGCCCAAATTTATAGTTTTTTAGCGCCGCATTTGCGCCATTTTTTTACGCAAAAGCGGCGCAAACTTACAAAATACAATTGTATTTTGTAAGTTTGCGCCACTTTCGCATCAAAAAGCGGCGCAGATGCGGCGCTAAAGAGGTATAAATATGGGCCATAGTTACTAAAAATAAAGGTACTTTATTTTAGTGACAATGTGCCAAAAATATCTCAGAGGATATACTCCCTTGGGAGGTAAGTAACATACACAAAATATACACAACTAACCAAATCAGGTAAGTAAAACAGTCAGAAAGTAGTGCAAACACTGTAAAACACAATAGGATGCAATACGCCTAGGGGCAACACAAACCATATACTGAGAAAGTGAAATGCGAACCACAAATGCACCCCTGGGAGTGTAAGAAAACACTAAGGGGCATAGTTATACTCTGTTTGCGCCGAATGTGCGTCAAAATATTTGTCGCACATTCAGGGCATACCGTGCACCATATTTAAACTTTGACGCACAAGCCTGCGAATGCCAAAATCCCTCCGTGTGCGTCATTTTCTGGATGCGGGAAAGCGCCTTGCGTTAATGACATGCAAGGTAGGCGTTCCCGTCCAAAAAATTACACAAACACATGTGTGCCTTATTTATGCTACCGTGCAAAAATGATACACGTCCAGGAGGCGGAGGCGGAAAATGACGCACATCCCAATTTGCATCAAATATTTACGCCTGGGTCAGGGCAGGTGTTAAAATGGGGCAAAACACCTGTATTTAATGAAAACACATAGAAGCAACAGCAGAGCTCCAAAAGGAAGAAATGGAGGTGCTTCTCATCCAGCGTGCACGCAGACGCAGAGCACAGGACCAGCAACAGCAGCTTCCACAACACCAGCATGGACGCCAAAGGCAACGCAGAAGGCAGGAGAGGATATTTCGCACCAGGACAACCCTTCATGGCCTCGGGGAACATGACATCATCCAGAAGTACAGGTTGAACTGGTAAGCCATTCAGCAGCTGCTGCGCAACATTGAGCCACAGTTGGCACCCAGTTTGCAGACAACCCGCACCATTCCACCAGAAACCAAGCTGCTAGCTGTACTACACATGTTGGCAAGTGGCTCCTCTCAAACCACTGGCGCCCTGGCTGCTGGGATCTCACAGCCATCATTCTCCGCCTTCCTGCCAAAGGTACTGGATGCCATCATCTCACTCACACCCCGCCACATCTGCTTCCCCAGCACACAGCAGAAGCAGCAGGAGACAAAACAGGGGTTTTACCTAATTTATCGATTCCCACATGTACTTGTTGACATTGACTGCACACATGTACGCATTGTGCTACCTGCTGCAACTGAACATTTATACCGCAACAGGAAGCACACACACTCCATCAATGTGCAGGACATTGTGGATCACCAGGGATTGACCACCAACATTGTGGCAAAGTATCCTGGGAGTGTCCATGATTCATTCATCTTCCGTCACTGCACCATCAATCAACACTTCCAGGATGGAGGGTATGGAAATGGATTACTTGTTGGTAAGTACAGAAACCTAGGAATTTACACACTGCACAGCAACCCTCTAGGACACAGAACACATACACCCTGACATCGACATGTGGACAGGAACACACTGAGGTTGTGACACTGCTAGGCATGTTTGATATCTTCACCCAATGTGAGACACACCTAGGGACAAATGACCGTTCCAAATAACAACTGATGCCACTCCACAGACACAAGGGGAAAATGTAAAACAACACAATGACAAGCACATGGCCCCAACTGGCAGTACATCTACCAAGATTAAACTCCAATATCACATCAATAACACTCAATCAAACACCCTTCAAATCAATACATACTGTGTAAGGGGTGTGGAATGTTTGTTGCTGCAGGTCACACACCATGACACACATAGCATTATGATGACTACAATAAAGGTAATTTGCAATCCTTGAGGTCGTTCCAATATCTCACATCACTTCTGCTCTCACATTGCCTACTACCAAGAGGCAAGTGCACTGTGCGAAGAACACATCTTGATGGGACAATATGGAAAGTGCACATTCCTACACATACGCATTGTGACAAATTAACACGCACACAACAGATGTACTGCCATACGGACCTTCTGAAACTCAAAATGATAACCTCACAACTAAGTTAGCCAGCTGAAGACCATGTGCAGGAGTCCAGGTACACGTTACAACCTGAGTCAACTTGGCAAGGGCAGAGAAATAGGTCTGCAGTGAACTTGTCACACATGTGAAATTAGTGTGCAGTCAAATGTTAACACGTCAGTTATCACAACGTACGGAGAAGTTTGGCAAATTGTCACCTTACAAAATCTATGGGTCTCACTGATGGTTAAATTAATCTATTGCATATGTCAAAATGTATGGGATGTCCAGGGTATATAGATGCAAACGTGTTACCACCACTGTCTATTTGATTCTGTGTATGGAACTATCATCTCACCCACAGTTAAGACACAGGGACACCTGTATCACAAGTCACAATGCAAGGGAGTACACACTGTACTGCAACTCTCAAAAAATACTGCTGACATCCGGTCATTAGCCAAACTCGTTCAGCTAAGGAAACATCCCAGTGCTGATGGTACATCCTAGAAGCCTAGAAATTGACACAATAACACAAACACCAATGAGTCACAGACAACACAAGAGAACTACTGCCATGCAAGGTGATATTTATGGGGCAAGCTACATCAACATGTTCTCAATCATTTTCTCTTTCAGCTGATCAGGGGTATGGGATCCAGCCATGGATTATGACCCCATTTGCCAACCCAAGCACTGCAGCAGAGCGTGCCTATAATGAGGCACATAGGAGGACACGCACCATAGTTGAGAGGACCTTTGGCATCCTGAAGTCAAGATTCAGGTGCCTCGACATCACTGGAGGCAGCCTCCTATACTCACCAGAAATGGTCTGCAAGATCGTTTTGACCTGTGCCATCCTGCACAACATATGTGTACGAAGGAACATTCCCCTATTTGAACCAGAGCCACAAATGCTTGAAGAGGAGGAAGAGGAGGATGCTGGCCATCAACATGAGGGGGACCAACCAAACACAGCTGCAGGATTGCGTAGGTGCCAACATATTGTCAACAATTTATTTTGACTCAACTCACCATCACCACTGTTTTAACATATGTAGATAAACACATATAATAATAACCATATCATGGTCTGGGTAATCATTTTTGCATAACTCTCTAACTATCAGAATAAGAGTGTAGCCTCATGGAGCATTGCTGATATACCGATCAGAACACAGAAAATTCCAAAGCTATTGTGATGCATATGAATCTACAGTCACATTCACACACACTGTAAATGACATATATCCTGTACATTTCACATTTGAAGGGCATAGCAGAGGACCCCACCTATTTCATACATACATGTTGGCAACATGGTTCATTGCAGCATATGGCGCACAACTATGACACCATTAGTCAATAATGGAACAAAAAACATCATACATGAGGCAGTGGATGTGCTATTGCATTAGTAACAGGAATGTATGACCAGACCCTTGACAGCAGTAACTGTTACATCACCTATCTTTGCAAGGACTATGTGTGACTAGAATTCCTTATAAGCAGCAAATAGGTAGATAGCACAAGTGCCACAGGTATGACAAGCATTGCGCACATGACATCCCATGTACATGTCAGCCCATGTCCTAAGTCCTGACACACCCATGTTCCAGGTCTCACCCCACCCGTCTTCAGAGGTCCCTGGAATGGTAATATGGGTACCCAGATAATCCCTCCTCTACACACTCCCAGACTCACAATGTTAATCCAGTGTGCTTCCCCCTTTAGTATGGTATGCCATAGTCATTGTACTTTTGTCTGCATGGACGTCACGTTAAATAATGCACTGGCTTGTAGTTTATAAGACCTGTTATCACCTGTACAGTGACTCCCAGGTGAACGGTACTGTTGGCCCTTTGAACTTGAATCTCACATGCAGGACTTGGGAGAGACTGATGCTGTACACACCTGTGAGCACCTCCATGGAGACCAGCCATTTGAACATGCACTGCCCTTGCAGATGCTTGGAACAGCATAGAAGCTGCCATTTTATCGATAACACAGTTATGCATTGCTGTGTAACTCAGCTGTGTAACACAGCCCTTGGGTGAATGTGTCACCTTCCAAAACACAGGACAAACACAGTTTTCCATTTCAACTGTCTTGTTCCTCCTCTGACCAGTCTCTTTCTGACCATTGTGTATTTACCTTGTGAAATGTCTGGATCCTGATTGACCCTGCATCCTGTTAGCTTGACTGGCTCCTGTCTGTGCGTTACCCTAAATGTTCCTTGTGGTTACATTTGTATCATAGTTGCTTTCCCAACCCTCACATTCCTCCTGGGGTATTTTGCCAGGTGGGTCTACAATGCATACTCAAATACATTGTATAGCGTAATCTGTTTATTTATCGTACCATTGTTGGGAACTTATCTCCAAATACCCAAATCATGGCCTATCCCTTGTCGCGGTCTCATGTATGCATGAGTGACAAATTGTGACAGTGTACCATGGCCGTATGCAGGGATTGGGTATGGTGCCTCCAGCAGAACCAGCAGCGTCAGATAATGTGCATGAAATGTCCACACATGTTTGGACCCTGACAGTCCACACGCTGATTCACATTGCTCACAACATATTGATGGGGCGTGCGTGGTGAATAGCTGCGAGAATAATCAGCACAGAGGCTATGATGTTTCCAGATGCAGTGGGAATTTTAGAGGCCAACCTGTGTACAAATGTTGTGATGACACCTGCTCGTACAAGGATCCTGAGATATCAACTTACTCAGCACACCAAGGTTGCCCTTTGACAGTCTCATAACACGTAAGCAGTGACAGGGTTGGACCATCCCCATGTGGGTTCTCAAATCCTCATTGGCTGTACTTCTATTGATCTCCGAAGGATACTTAGTAGATACAGGAATAGCCGCCACAGACTCATAACGAGACCTGGACGTAACTTTGAGAACATAGACCCCTAAAAATATACAGCCTTATCATTGGCCCACACACATAAACCAGACACCTCTGTGCATTTGACCCTGGAAATATGTGGCCACGTGCTGCTTGGTCTACTGGTCCTCCACTGCCACATGAGAGTCGTGGCTCAGTTATATGACCTCAACTGTGGCATAACATTACAAATGTAGTTTATCTTTGGGTCTCCGTGTCACAAACACGGTACCCACTTAGTATGCACCTGTGCCTGACTCATGGTAGGTTCACCAACAAGTGCCTAGGAAGTAGTATCCAACATTCCAGGACATGTGATGGCCAAATTTTAGACCATTGACATGAACAACCGTCTGCTATCTATCCAGTGCATTCTTTGTCATTTGTGGTGTTTATGTTGCCCAAAAACTAGAAAGTGCACACAGCAGTTGTTGCTACATGTATGACTAACACATGTCCTCTCTCATTTCCACACTGACTTGCATCTGACAGTTGGACACATTGACTCCACATGCATACAAGCATATTTGCTATAATGCATCTTGTGAGTGTCACACAGTGGGTCAACAACAATAGTAGTAGCCAAATGACACACATTGACCCATAGGCATTGAGTAATTGTACTTATGTGCATCACCTTGCTATCCTCTCCTGACGCCAAACATGCCCAATTTGGGTAATACATATATGTAGCCCACACGTTTGGCCATCAATTGCATCAGTCAAGAGTGAAAATCCTGTACATCAAATAGTGGAACATGGTCCTCAGTAGTATGATGTGTCACATATGCCCATACACCGTCATGCCCAAAGTGGGTGCAATCAGCCTATCTCAGTATTGTCACAACTGTAATGTACCATTAAAATGGTAAAATTACCCAAACCCACTTAATGCCAGACATTTTGCTGCATACGCGTCAAACAATTACGCACATGCGTCTAAAAATGACGCTTATGCTTGAAATATAACGCACAATGGCCTGAAACATCCATTGGCCCTGAGTGGTATTTCCCACACTGTTGCCCCGGAAATTGGTTAAGTTTGAAACAATTTTGAACCATATGGATGTGGGTTAAATCTACTCCTGTGCGTCAATAAAAAAATGACGCGCAGACTGTAAGCGTCATAATATTTTGCAGCATGACAATGAAAACGCACCTCATTTTAGGCAGGAAGTGATGTAATCCTGTTTACAGAATTGGTACAGTGGGTGTACTTTCACTTTGCAGTCTGTGATATTTCCTGACTGTGTGGCTGTGTCTCGAATTGTCTCCGTGCATTAAGTGATTTTGTCTCTAGTGTGGTCTTAAATTGTCTTTTTGTGTATAATAACTGTCTGTGATATCCTGTCTGAATGTTTTTGTGGTCATTTGTGTTGTCAACTTTTGTCTTTGTTGTGTTGGGAGCCTGTTGTGGGTAGTGTTAGTTTGGGTATAGATGGGCTGTGTTTGTAGTTTTTTTGCATTTTTCCTGTCCTACTTTCCCCCTATTCTCCTGTGTTCCCCTTTGTCCCCTCTTTCTTTTTTGTACCATTATGTTAGGTATGCCTCGTCTTGGCAGGATGGGAGAGGAGGAGCTGGGTGGGTTCATTTGGCTGGTGTGCCATTTCCTACCCCTGATGATTGAGGCAGGTGGTCGTGTGATCCAAGTGTATCACACAGAGGCACGGATGCTCCAGTCGCAAAGGTGTTGCATCATCTGCAGAGGATATACAACACACCACAAAATGACCACCAGCTGAAGCACCGCTGGGCTGACCTCGTATCCAGGGAGCAAGATCTGTTGGACCACCTGGGGATTGTGATTGCTGGCCCTGTTGGTGAGTACAAATCAGGTGAATGTGCACGTTTAAATGCTCTGTAGTGACAGTAGCTGATATTTACAAAATCTGGCGACAATGTTGTTGAGCATGGGAAATGCTAATGAAACATACAGGGCCATATTTCTACTTTGTTAGCACCGCAATTGTGACCTGTTTGGAAGCAAGAGCGCCGCAAACGTCCAAAATACATTTGTATTTAGTAAGTTTGTGCCGCCTTTGTGTCAAACAGCAACACAAATCTGGTGCAAAATATGTATAGATATAGGCCACAGTTGCCTGTGAGGTATAGAAATTTCAGACACATTACCGTCATTTGTTGACGCAACAGCTAGACTAACTTTATAAACAAAACAGGAGCCTGAAAATTAGTGCAGGCTTCACGTCAATTGTTGATGGCAATGGGCCACAAACATATGTTATTCGGTGAGTGTGTCAGGAAAACGATCATGGAAATCCCAAAAATAATTGGAATTATTGTGTCCCTCCATTCTTTTCGGATACATGTCTGATCTGGATTTGGACACATATGTAACAAGTTCTAGCTGTGCTCAGCTAACATCTCAGACTGATATTTGGAGTTTATAGTGCCACATTTAAATTAGGGATGGCAGGCAAAAGGTATGAACATGGGTTCATATCTCTATGGTTGGTGCAACTCATCATAGCTGTGCCACATCAAATGAAGAAACTGAGACAAATTGAGGGCTAACAACTGTCCCTGGACCTCTGTATATTGTACCTGTGTGTCTGAAATTGGTCATAGTCACAATGGCTGGTTGACTGGTAATGTAGTCCTCACGGAAAGTGGCTTTGGATGTCTCTCATGGATACACATGATGAGAGGAATACACTCCATGATTTTGTTTGCTCACTAATGAAGGATCATGTTTGCCACCACATGTTAGTTAGGGCCACTGCATGTGTGCAGATATGTGTGTATCACTCAATGGAGTCCCTGGGTCTGCACATGTTTGCAGTGGTATGTAGAATGCAGTATCATCATGTTTGAGAGGCTTTGCTTTCTGATTTAATCTTACAGATAGTATTTGTCTTTGGAATTGTTGTACAGTGCACAGACATTGAACACATTTCTCCCTTCCATGACTTAAAGGTGGACCGGCACCCTACACTATTGGTGAGGTGGCTCAATTTGAGGACCCAGACATCTCCAGTAAATGTTGATATTTCTGTTATTTGTTGTGTTTGCTGGTGATGTGTGATGGACTCTTCTGTGTTGGACACATAACAAGGTGTGATGCACTGGTCAATAATTTGTTTTGTTCCATGAGTGGAATATCATTTTATCACCATCTTTGAGTTGCCCAATCCTTATCGTATTGTCATATTTTGGTATTCTACGTCAGTCCTGTAGGCACGGCAATGTGAATAGGGATGAGTCATGTGGGTAAAACTTGATTCAGAAAAAATAGCAGTGGACCATATTAGTGAATTAGTCAGCCAGTCAGACCCGGATTTTCCCAGAATAGGGATGCCAAAGTCTTACCCGCAGACTTCAGCTTCCCTATTCACTAATGAACATGTTGGACTGTATGTTAAACTTCCTAGCAGCATGTAGTTCCACATGTAATGCTACGAGTATGTGACACTTTAGTACAATGGCCTAGGTGTGCATGCAACTCATGGCCAGAGGTGTTCTTACATCTATCTGTTTGTTGTAAGTCATGGCTTACAGGTAGTAAATGATGTGGACAAAGATAAGTGTTGATGGGATTGTCCAAGGGTTGGCTGTTTCCTATTTGGAGTTCCTCCTTACCTGTGGTGTGTGTGCTGGGCCAAACCCATGTCCAGCTTTCCAAAGCTTCCTGGGTGTCCTTGTTGTTAGAAATTATTATTTTATTGTTCACCCCCCCTAGACACAGGCGTAGGGCTGTCAATAGTGTACCTGGGGCTGATGATAAAAGTTTGGTACACAGACATGTAAATCAGTAAATTACTTGTCTAAACCTAGTATACCCACTCATGATTAGCACATGCTTTCCATACTGGCAAGTCCATTTACAATTCGCAGATCTTGTGGCCCTAGATTGCCATCCAGTACAAAGACATGTGTTTCCCTGGCAGTGGTGGAGGATATGCAGCATGATTTTTAGCTGACAACTGGCAGAACTATGATGCCAAAATCATGCCAGTTGTTACCCATCTTGTAGGGTTTGGATGTTCTATGTGTGATAGGACCTTTGTTGTCTGGCTTGCCATGTACTTCCTCAGGGACAATCAATGATCTGTATGATGATATGGGCTGTTACAAGTACATTAAATGTATTGTCTGATTTACTTCTTGTGCCATTTCACACAATGCAGTACTTATGTTTGATTTTATATTTGTCTTAACAGCTGCAAATATGACTCCCATCCAGGTTCGGGAGTTTCAACGCCGGGCAATGCGATACCGCCACATACTTGATGTAGAGTCTGGGTACCGCAACATGGCCAGAAGATATCGCCATGAACGAGCCTCCGGAGCTTGGAGGGCATTTTCACAAGGGGGCCCTTCTGTGTCTACCACAGCCACCCCCAGCAGCACCACCACTACCACCCAGGTGGCACCAACAGCAGCTGGGACCTTTACGGGACCATTAACTGCAACAGCTCCAGGACCAGTCACAGCACCACCTGCACGGCAGCCTACAGCCATTGCAACAACACGGGCCCATACTTCCTCAGCTGGCACCCAGACCACCCCTGCTGCAGCCATTGACCCTGCTGCTTTTGCTGAGATGCAAAGGAACTTGAACCGTGTCCTACGTAAGATGACCAGACTGCAGCAGGAGGTGGCACAGGTCAACCGGCTGGTGCGTTCCATAAAGAAGACCCTGAGGAGGGCCAACCTGTCGGAATCTAAACGGACATGATTCCCTCCCCTCCCTCCTCTTTCCTGGTTCTCACACTTTGTGGGTTTAGGGGGCTTAGTATTAGGTTAGTTTAGGCTGTTAGTTTAGTTAGTGGTAGTGGGTGGGGGTTTCTGAATATTTCTACTGTTTATTATTATGTGTGTTGGGCAATGTTGGTTTTTTTGTGTTTTTCAAAAAAAAAAATTAAAAAAAACAAACCAAAGAACAAATTACAAAAAAATATATATTTGTTTAGTATAGGATAGTATGTGTTTAGGTTAGTATCTCTTGTCCTCCATGTGTCCCGTCTTATAAGGGGGGTGGGGGTGGATGTTTAGATCGTTTCGTTAAATGTGATAAGTAAGTTTAGCTTAGGTTAGTTAGGGACAGTTGTGGGTAATGAGTAGTTAGAGTAGATTAGGTTAGGTAAGGTGTTTCCCCTAGTTTTAACTTCTGTTTTTACTGTTTAATAAATACCTAGGTAACCCTTTACAGTATGTGTCAAATGCTTGTAGATCAGGGCCTTGGCATGAGTGAACAGTGTATCTTTTGTATTAAAATGTGTGTCCCATGCTGCAACCATTTCCCAACTGAGCTGTTACATTGGCAGCTACCCCAAAGCTACTTAGCTAAGATTCGGCCATTCATTGCAACCACCAATCACTGTTACTACGGATCCCAAAGTGTGGTTATTTCATGATGTATGTTTTCAATGTCACATACTGTGCTTCCAGTTCTAGTATGGGGACACTGTGTTAAGTCTTACTGCAGTCTGATGTCCAAGGAAATCCTTATAAGGTGAGTGGTAGTATGGTCTCTTGTAGTATAGTGTACATAACTCACATAGATCATTTGTTACACTGTTCAGCATGATTACTTATTTGGATGTAAATTCATACACATCCCTTCATGCAGTTTGGTGTGTGTTAGCTTAGATTTGTGGCAAATGTCACATATGTTAGTTTTGCGTTGAAGCAACAATTTGAAGGCACTATTTTCTGGCTTAGACATCCCTTCAGGAATCGTTATTCTGTCCAACACAGCATTATGGTGTATAGTTTCTATTTTCCTCATAAATAACCCTCAGGAAGGGCAGATGATGGTACAATCCAGGCCACTGTGCATAGTTACCAGCCCACATTATTTCAGGGCAGTTGTATTGATAATCTATAATAATTGACATGAGGCAAACTTCACTGATCTACCGCACGGTTGATGTGTCACATTACACAGAGACAAAGTGGTTGTGTAAGTGCTATTTATTTTAACAGTGCTGTAGTGCTATATGTACATTGTCCATGATTGTGAGTCCATTATAGTGACATCTTCCATTGTGATCCCACACAAGTGCAAAAGGACATGTCATTGGACATGCTGGGGTGAAGTGTCAGGCAGTGCAGAGGGACAGGATTTGCCAATGAGGTAGTGAGAGACAATCACAGGGCAGGCTGACAAGATAAACAGTGGGTTGCAGAACAGTGCTTGAGTACAGTTGTTGCAAGACTGGCATGTTACAAAGCACAGGACCTTGGTAAAAGGTGGCCATGTGGCACAGACTAGTGCTACCGAGTACTCTTACATGTGAAGGTGATCTGTTCCAGGTCTTCATCTTCTGATGTGTGTGTAGTCTCCTCTGCCCTTAGTGGTGGTGGTTGTGAAGGGGCAACACACACCTCAGTGTGTGAAGACGTGGAGTCAGACATCCTGGTAGCTGCTAAATGTGGGGGTCTTAAGGGCAGTACTGCAGCAAGGAGGATCTGCTGGTTCTTAAGAATAGCAGCCACATCATGGTGGTAGGCAGCCAGGTCGGCCCTGAGGGGTTCAATGTTGCATTCATGCACGCATTGACAGGATTGCTGTTGTAGGTATTGGGTCAACTGTATTACGGCTGTGATGATTTCCTTCAGCCTTTTTTCTACTTCATGCAAGATAGTTGTTCGCCCTTGCATAGCTGCTGCCTGTTCTTCAGTTGACATAATGCACAAATGCACCCCCTCTAGGCTGGCTGCCATAGTTTGCATCCCCACCCGTACCTCCTTGGCCAGCTCCCGCTATACTCCAACTACAGTTTGCTCAAAGCTGTGCCAGTGTCGTCAGAGTCCTCAGCTGTGTTGGAGCTGGCCGGTCGTACAATTGGGGTTGTGGGTGGGTCCTCTGTGATGGCTGCTAGTTCTGTGCTCCTCCTTGTGACTGAAGGTGGGGTCTGGAGGGTTTCAAGGACCTCTTGGAGGGTCTGCTGGCTGATGTTTGTCAGCTCGTCATCCATGTCATCAGGGTAGTCCTGGACAGGCATATCCGCAGGAGATCCATCATCCTCTGCAATGAAATACGGTACAATTAGTGTGTCTGTGTTGTGGCCTTTGTAATGTGACATGCCTGCCTTGTGATTATTTTCACATTGTGATCTTGGTTCCTGTTCATTGTTCCTGTCTTTCAGATTGGCATTCTCCCAGGCCTATGCCCCACCTGAATGTCACATGTATTGTGATCAGTTTGTGTACTTGTCAGCATCATATCCTCTAGGTGTTGGTTCTGGCCAAATTGTGACTTGCCACCTTCTTGTCCTACACAATCCTCCGTCTACTTCCATTCTCATGGTGAGGCCTTTCACTGGCTGTGGGTGCTCTGCTGGCACTAGCACCACACTTCACAATCTGGACCTGCCCCAGTCTCTGATCTTTCACATCCACCTATATGTAATTGAAATGTAGCATATACTATGTATACCATTGTTATGGCACAATATGGATGTCAGCATTGGTAATATGCACTGCTGATGTTGGGGAATGTGTGGTACATTGGATTGCCCTTATAGTCGTAGCAGTGTCCTATATCCTCCTCTGACTGTGCAGGTGTATTTCAGTGACCAGTCCAGCGTCGGCGCAGTTTTGTGTCAAAAAGTATAAATATGGGCCTAAGGGTGTAAAGAAGACTCCACCCAAAGACCCTGGAAAGTAGGAGTAAAGTACTACTATTTCCCCAAAAACACACTAAAGTCATGATAAAGGATTTTGCAAGGACCACAAGAGACTACAAGGCAGTGAAGATGGATTCCTTGACCTGAAGACCTGAAAAGGAAGGGGACCAAGTCCATGAGTCTCTAAAGTGTCCAGGGGGGGCAGGAGCCCACTAAACTCCGGATGAAGGTGCAAAATGGCTGCCTCCGGTTGGAAGAAGCTGCAGGTTTTGCAACAACAAAAGGAGCTAGGAAGTTCTTCTTCATGCAGAAGATGTCCCACAGCATGCTAGAGGATGCAGAGTTGTTTCCTTGGAACAATACTGCAAACAAGCCTTGCTACCTGCAATAGTCACGGTAGAAGAAACAAGGTGCTGCCCAGGCCCAGGAAGGACCAGGATGTCGCCACTTGGGAGAGGAGACAGAGGGGTCTCTCAGCAATGTAGCGAGCCCACAGACAGGAAGGAAGCACCCACAGAAGTCCTTGAACACGGGTTTCAAGAAAACTGAACAATACAGTCATCTCAACACTGCAAAGAGAGTCCCACGACACCGGAGGTCAACTCAGAGAACTGAGCATCGCAGGACGGAGTGCTGGGGACCTAGGCTCAACTGCATGCAGGATTTCTTGGAAATCTGCACAGAAGCCCTTGGAGCTGCAGATCACGTGGTGTACAGGATTACTGTCTGGGGAAGGGAGGCAAGGACTTACCTCCTCCAAATTCAGACAGTTGGACCACTGGACAGTCTGGGTCACTTGGGTCCACCACCTGTGTTCCAGGGGCCACGCTTGTCAGGATGAGAGGGGACTCAGAGTACAAGTGAAGCTGAAGTTTGGTACCTGCTGAAGCAGGGGGAAGATTCCGTCGACCCATGGGAGAATTCTTTGTGGCTTCTAGTGCAGAGTGAAGGCAGTGCAGGTTGAAGTCAGGCAGCCCCCAGAGCATGCACCACCAGGAAACAGTCAAGAAAGCCGGCAGGATTAGGTGCTACAATGTCACTGGTAGTTTTCTGGCTACTTTTGTTGCAGTTTTGCAGGCGTCCTGGAGCAGCGAGCGGTCGATCCTTGGCAGAAGTCAAAGAGAGAAGTGCAGAGGAACCATGATGAATTCTTGCAAGTCGTAATCTGAGGAAAAGCCCACTTGAGAGACTCTAAATAGCCCTCAGAGGAGGATTGGCTACCTAGTCAGGTATGCACCTATCAGGAGGGGTCCCTGACGTCACCTGCTGGCACTGGCCACTCAGAGGCCTCCAGTGTGCCCCCACTCCTCTGGAAGCAAGATGGCAGAGGTCTGAGACACACTGGAGGAACTCTGGGCACCACCCCTGGGGTGGTGATGGACAGGGGAGTGGTCACTGTCCAGTTTTGTGCCAGAGCAGGAACTGGGGGTTCCCTAAACCGGTGTTGACTGGTTTATGCAAGGAGGGCACCATCTGTGCCCTTCAAAGCATTTCCAGAGGCTTTGTGAGGCTACCCCTCCCCAGCCTTTAACACCTATGTCCAAAGAGTAACACCCTGCTCTCAGAGGAAATGCTTTGTTCTGCCTTCCTGGGACTTGGCTGCCCAGACCCCAGGAGGGCAGAAGCCTGTCTGTGAGTTGACAGCAACTGTATCTGCAGAGAAACCCCCGAGAGCTGGTTTAGCAGTACTGGGGGTCCACAGTGGAGCCCCCAGGATGCATGGAATTGGCTCCCCAATACCAGATTTGGAATGGTGGGACAATTCCATGATCTTAGACATGTTACATGGCCATATTCGGAGTTACCATTGTGAAGCTACATATAGATGTTGATCTATATGTAGTGCACGCCTGTAATGGTGTACCCCGCACTCACAAAGTCCTGAGAAATCGCCCTGAACTATGTGGGGGCACCTTTGCTAGTGCAAGGCTGCCCTCAGGCACCTTACCTTCAGCAAGTGAAGGTTAGACATATAGGTGACTTATAAGTTAATTAAGTGCAGTGAAAATGGCTGTGAAAGAATGTGTGCGTTATTTCACTCAGGCTGCAATGGCTGTCCTGTGTAAAGGTTTGTCTGAGCTCCCTATGGGAGGCAAAAGAAATGCTGCAGCCAATATGGATCTCCTGGAACCCCAATGCCCTGGGTACCTAGGTACCATATACTAGGGACTTTTGAGGGGGGTCCAGTATGCCAATTGAAATTGGTAAATGTAGTCACTAGCCTATAGTGACAAATTTAAAGGCAGAGAGAGCATAAGCACTGAGGCTCTGATTAGCAGATCCTCAGTGACACCGTTAGGCACTACACAGGCATACACATTTAGGCCACAAAGTATGAGCACTGGGGTCCTGACTAGAAGGATTCCAGTGAGACAGGCAAAAACATACTGACATACAAGTAAAATTGGGGGTAACATGTCAAGAAAGATGGTACTTTCCTACACAACCCCCTCCCAAATGAGGGACAATAAGGCTAACCTTGCCCCGATGAGTCTTTATTGTCTAAGTGGAAATCTCTGGAGAGTTTATCTGCAGTGGAGTGGGTACTCCTAGGTCTATGTTCCACTGTATAGTCCATTCCCTGTAGGGAGATGGACCACCTCAACAATTTAGGGTTTTCACCTTTCATTTGTTTAAGCCATAATAGAGGTTTGTGGTCTGTTTCAACAATAAAGTGAGTACCAAAGAGGTATGGTCACAACCTTTTCAAGGCCCAGACCACAGCAAAGGCCTTCCACTCTATGGCAGACCAACACTTTTCTCTAGGGGTCAACCTCCTGCTGATAAAAGCAACAGGTTGATCCTGGCCCTCTGTGTTTAGCTGTGATAGAACTGCCCCTACCCCTAATTCGGAAGCATCAGTTTGTACTGTGAATTCTTTTGGAGTAACAAGGGCTTCTGAGGACAGGTGCAGAGCACATGGCCTGATTGAGCTCAGCAAAAGCCTTTTGACTGCTAGCTGTAATACCTTTTTAGGCATCTTCTTTGATGTGAGGTCATTAAGAGTGGCAGCTATGGTGCTATAATTCTTGATGAACCTCCTGTAGTACCCAGTGAGGCCTAGGAAGACTCTCACTTGGGTCTGAGTTGTAGGGGGAGTCCATTCCATAATGGTTTGGATCTTCCCCTGCAGTGGTGCAATCTGTTCCCTACCCTCCAGGTGGCCAAGATAACCCCTTTCCCCTGCCCTGTCTGGCACTTTGAGGCCTTGATAGTGAGGTCTGCCTTTTGCAAAAACTTTCCACAGGTGGACCATCTGATCATCCCAGGTGGAGCTAAGACAGCAATATTGTCTAGATATGCTGCACTAAATGCTTCCAATCCTAGGAGAACTGTATTCACCAACCTCTGAAAAGTGGCAGGTGCATTTTTCAATCCAAAGGGCATAACTGTGAACTGATAATGCCCTTCAATGGTTGAAAATGCTGTTTTTAGTTTAGCATCTTCTGATAACTTAATCTGCCAATACCCTGCAGTTAATTCAAAAGTGCTATACAGCATTACACCATAAATACTAATCTGCAGACTGGGGAGTCCTGCAAGGAGCAGAGGAGGGCCCTTCCTCACCTCTCTTCTCAGCTGGGCTGGAGGAATTCCTCTCCTTAAGGGCCATATTCTTGCTTTCAGTAGTTTCTTCTTTTCAGAATTCCTGAGGAAGGGTTTTTACATAACTAATCCATAATGGAAGTTATGTCATGTGTTCCTGCCAGCATTGCCCAATCCATCAAGAAAGCCTCACTTCTTCCTCTATGCCACTTCCTATTTTGTGGTATATAAGGAGCAGAACTGCATTTCTCCTTTGCTTTGCAACACTCCTCGCTCCTCCTGGTGTATCTTCACTCCTGTTGCCATATCCATGCTCCTACTGGTGTAACCTCGCTCCTGCTTTTTTATCATCACTCCTGCTGGTGTTTCCTTGCTCCTGCTGTTGATTCTTGCTCCTGTTGATTTCCTTCTGAACCTTTCTATTCCCTTGGTTCTGTCATTCCACTAGCCTTATCTGCACTTTCAGAGCCTTGCTGCAGTCCTGGTGTTCAACCATGAGTACCAGTCTTCATCAGACTCTGAGGAGTGTCTGATCGCTGTCAGAGGTTTTTTCCTTTTCTGGTTTTTCCTCTTGTGGGCTCCTTCTGGAGGGCACTATCTGCTTAGACATTCCATTGTTGGCAGCATCTGGGCTACCAGAAGGGATCCCCCTTACCTTTGGCAGACGAGGACAGTGAAAACCTAGACTCGCAGATTTTCCCATCGCTCCAAGGCTTTCGAATTAAAGTCCATCCACTGAGGAATCTGACACACTGCAACATCTGAAAAGAAGTCATTGATGGCAACACTGTGAAGAACTGGGCGCCAGTTATAGTTTCTTGAGGCGACGAGATATGTTCTATGGCAGGCATTGTCAGGAGAACATGTCACATTTAGAAACAGATGATAGAATATATATTTCAATCCCGTTTCGCTTATCTGTTGGCTACCATGGGACCTGGGCACTGACAGCTGTCTTTCCAGAGTACAGTTGTGGTTATTAGAAAGTAAAAACAATACTTCAAATGGAGCACAGTTTACTGAGCCCCATGAGCACGCCTCGTTGACTATAGAGGACATAACAAACGATCAGAGCAAGAACATTGCAGACGAGGGAAAAGGATGAATTGATTTAAGAAACTGTCATTAATAAGGCGTTGGTCCAATTATTTTTAGCTATGTAGCACACTGTGATGCAAACTATCAGTGTTATCATTATGTCATGTTTTCTACCTTTTTCACTGTTGCACTTGGAGTATTCTGAGTTCTCTGAAGCAACTCCAACATGCGTTTTTATGCTCTCAAACATTGTCACCGTAATCGCAACTGACGGTAATTTATGCATAAAAGCGTAAATATAGCACACGAGTGAATTTGCTTTTGATATTTGGGAAATATTTCCTTTGTTGGAGATATCCCACCCCACGCATTTCCATCCATATTGGGATTTACACTCTGTGTTCCCACCCTTAATAGGTGACTATATTGTTAATTAGACCCCTATAGGTGGCGATCACTCTGTCATCCGATATCCTTTTAGAGGAAAAGGATCAAACCTATAGATAGCCACCAGGTAGACAGCAATCCCTGGGGCTGCAGTGAAATCGGGAGTGCAGCGACTCCACTGAAGACACCGAAACTTTGACAAGTGGGTGGCATGTTTGTTATGACCACACACCATAGTTTTTTTGACTTTAGTAAACAAAATCATAAAGTGGGATTTTTTTCTAGAAATCCAAAATACAGCAGCCCATGTGGGGGGGTATCTCAGTGCTCAGAAACATTGTTTGAAATGCTTGGTCCGACCACCATGCAATGAATGGCGGTAGCAGGCAGGACACTCAAGTGATGTCGCTGTGCTGTAAATAGTATGTCGTGAGCTAAATTATGACCTGGCACTTCTTGGCAGATGAGCAAGCAGGTCAAAGATATCCAATAGCTGCGCCAACTGAGCTTTGCCAGTGGAAATCCTGTGATTCCTCCATCTCTAAATGAGTCTGGGTAATCGCCAGTTTGTAATGGCAAGAACACAGCTGATGTATGGCCGTGCTCTCACTCTGCTAAACTCTAAATGCCCCCCTTCCTCCTACTGTTGATGGGAGTACACTGCTGACTGTATCCAGCTTGGGAATGTTCCTGCCAAAAATCTGCAAAAGTCGCTCATTTTTGTAGATGTTCTGATACTTACGCAGAAGTTCTTTCCTGGGAAGAACCCAAACCACTCCCTTTAGTCACATTTTGATTATTGATATACTTACATCACAATGCTGTAATTTGATGCATAAGTAATATAATTCAAGGTGCAATTTCATCCTTTAATATTAAATGTGAGTTTGCACTCATAAATACATGTATTTGGGCATATAATTTCAATGTATGGTCTCTCCACAGCATTCAGACCCGTGGCTCAGAATTGGCTGGTAAGGCAGTTTCCTTCTTCAGTGTACTTAAAAGTTGTAACTGTACCAAGATTTACAACTCACCGGAGGCTCAGCATGAGCTGAGAAGGAAGAGAAGTGGCTGACATTGTTACATGGCATGAATTGAAAGTCGCACTCGGCACGCTTCTGGACATCCGCGCTGCCTGAACTGCTCTGGTGTTTTCCTGCACACTGCTGCATGGAAAACTGTTGCATGAGGTAGTTGGAGCATTGGCGTCAGGACTATGGCGGACTCACAGAACACTCCAGTAATTGACGGATGTTAAACTTGTGTTTCTTCTGTGACTACAGGATGAATCCCTTGATGGTGGATTGCCAATGGAATGCCAACGGAGGTTTCCAATCCAAAATTCATTGAGGTCAGTCCCTATTATAATCATATAAGGGGCCACTTCCAAACACTGGATGCATTGCAATGCATGTGTTCCCTAATTTGTTAGTGTTTAAAGCCCTTTGCTTCTGTTTGTGATCCCCGATTTTTGTTCTATGTTTTCCATGGTTACTTTTTGAGTTCTTAACCAGGAGTTTACTTGACTCTTTCCTCCTTCCTGATGTCGGGAGGGGCGTGTTGCTTGTTGTAATTCTGTAATTCATTCTTCATATTGGGATAAGAGCTTCAAGATTGCCAATGAGTTTTTTCCCCACTTTTGGGGGTTTTCCTCCTAACTGTGACTCTCTACAGGAAACATTTGGAACCTTTCATTTGTACTACTCTAGGGTTCACCGTGACTATCGTGAGGAGTAGTCCTCTGGCATTCAAGAAGCGTGGATTAGCAATCCTCACAGCATGTAATCAGGTCAATTCAAAGAAATCACAAATGTCCCTAGTTAAAAATAATTTTACCAAACATGTTCTGCAAGTTTGTTTGATTACAGTGCCTCTGAAAATTACATATATATGCTCAATCTATAGCACATAGACTAGTGCATCTTTTAAAATAAGCTGGGAAAGTATGTAAAAATGTTAAAATTTCAGCTGCACACAAAAAACTGAATGTTCCTATTTTCGCTCACATACATGGGTTGTAGTGCACAATAAATTTCCTGCTTTGGGGCTATCTGGTTTTGCCTTCTCTTTTACCATCCTCTAAGTCAGAACTCTCTTTCTACTGGTGATTGGTTGCTTCACCTGAAGAGCATGGTCCTGTTTGAGACCC
Source organism: Pleurodeles waltl (assembly GCF_031143425.1). Taxonomy (NCBI): domain Eukaryota; kingdom Metazoa; phylum Chordata; class Amphibia; order Caudata; family Salamandridae; genus Pleurodeles; species Pleurodeles waltl. Next base: position 580,394,965 of record NC_090443.1, on the reverse strand, counting down.
TACTTTTCCAGGTTCTAGAAGTACTGTCAAGTCTGGAGCAGTTGGCTGCTGTGCTGAAGAGGCCTGTAAAGTAAGATGCTGTTAGAAATTAGGTTTCTGGTTGGCAGGGTAAGGGAGTCACACAGCTAAGATAACCCCTGCTCACCTCCTTGGTAGCTTGGCTCAAGCAGTCAGGCTTATCTCAGAGGAAATGTGGAAAGCGTTTGCACAACACACACCTCATTGACACAAGAATGACCCCACAAAAGAGACTCCACACAAGATTCATAAAAAATGTAAGGTATTTTATGCATAAGTCAGAGACCAAAATGACATAAATCAGTAATTACTTTTCCAATTAGGCAATTGTTAAACCATCATAATTAGTGCAATAAGATAAAGATGTATAGTCTGCACGTCATGAGAAACACCCTCCCTGTGCATACAAAGCAGATCCTGTAATATGCTTGTTATCCTGACAAGGCAAAAACGACATGTACAGGTCATGAAATGCAGCAAGAACACTGAGGGCATAAAATGCAGTAGTTAGAGGCAGAACATAAAGCAATCATCCAAAATACCACCATATACATATTATTACTGACAACCCCACCATCAGGATATGGGACAAAGTGCTCCTGCCCTCCTAGTAGGTATTATACGGGTGAACTCTGTCCACCACATAGGTAGCAGACACCACTGCATGCCTACTAGAGTGAATATAGTAATAAGTCAGAATCAGCAAGATCTGTCCTCTGTTGAGGATTTCTTCACATCCTGCCAGCTGATCTGTGGGAGCCCCCAAAGATATGCATGAACATGGGGGACAGGTGAACACCCACTATTCACATCAGTAGGGAGACCCCACTAGATCCCTACATGTGAAATATTCCAGTGCTGCTGTGGTCTGTCCCACTGGAGGAAGTATGGTAATCAGATTGAGGCTCCTGGCTCTGGAGCCTCACAAGGCACGAAGCTCAGCGCACAGACTCACCCAGACCCGTCCGGGGCTAGTGAGCTTCTGGGGGGAATGCAGCACTCCCACCACACACCCGGACTCAGCCGGGGTGCAGTGTTACTGGGGTGTCTACCCAGAAAGGCTTCCCCGACATGGAGGCTGCTGTACGGTGCTCCGTAGGAGATGCAAGAAGTCTGTCCCAACTTCCGTGTGTGCCCAACATGGAGCAACCTCTCCTTCGAGTGGGGATCATGCCTGGGCAAAGCTCCATCCTTCTTGAAGGACCCTTGCCTCTCTGGACACCAGAGCTCGACACGCAGATTGCTGGCACCAGAGGGGTGAGAAATGGAGAAAGTTCAACACGCTCTTCTCCTGGGCCACAGCCAAAAAAAAGGAAAGTTAAGTGCTCTCTCCCTGACCTTTGTCACCTGAAGTACTCCATACCCTGTGTATGTAGGGAAAGTAGGAAGTGCTATCTGTGTGCTAGCAATAAGGTGAAGGTGCACTCCAGCACAGCTCTCCACATACTGTAAGGGGAACTGATAGCAAAATAGGGAGAGGCACACCACCTAGTCCATGGAGAACAACTGCGGAGGATGAGAGCAGGAAAACAGTGGCAGGCCAGCCCATTAGGATACTGGCAGTGGCAGTCCTCCGTGTAGCCTAGCAGACCACAGCTCAGCACAAGCAAGTCATTCCAATGGCCACTCCTCCTGGCAGCATAACAGGTCCTTCTGGCAATGTGCAGTTTGTAGAGCTAGCAGCATCTGGTTACAAATCCATGCAGTGCCTATAAGCATGGGATATAGACCCTGTACTTATACTCAAAATGTCTTTGTTCTAGGGGGCGCTTCAAGAGGACCTTAGAAGTGCACAACACCCCCTTTCTACTCCAGCCCTGGCTCCAGACATCAGTAGAGGGTAAAAGAGGCCTTTGTGTGAGGGCAGCATACAGCCTCTACAAATGTGAGTGCGGTCCACCTCCCTCTCTCACGGCCCAGGAAGACCATTCAGTATGCAGATGTAATCCTGTTACACCTCCCCACTCCCTGTGTGATGACTGTCTAGAAAGTATGCACAAAAGCCCAGCTGTCAGTCTACCCTAGATTTGGATTGGAGTCTGGCTGCAAAGCACAAGAGTCATGCCCACTTTCTAAAAGTGAAATTTCTACAATAGTGATGAAAAACCCACCTACACCAATAAGCAGGATTTCTCACTATCATTCCAAATATACCAAAAATGCACACACCACTCCTCATAGACCAGATATTACCACTTAAGTACCTTTAAGGGAATTCCCAATGCTAGCCTTATGAGAGGATTTGGCCTTGCAGCAGTGAGAAACCAAATAGGCTGTTTGTCGCTACCATGACATGCCACACAATGAAGACACATGTCCTACCTTTTACCTGTATGGCACCCTGCCCATAGGGCTACCTAGGGCCTACCTTAGGGGTGACCTATATCTAGTAAAAGGGGAGTTTCAGGCTTGGCAAATAACTTCAAATGCCAAATCAATGTGTCAGTAAACTGTGCATGCAGGCCTTGTGGTGGCAGGCCTGAGATAGTTTTGAAAGGCAACTTCTGTGGATGGCAAAAGCTGTGCTGCAGGTCCACTAGTAGCATTTTATTTACAGGCGCAGGGAATAGGGGATACAACTGTTCAAGGGACTTGCAGGTAAATCAAATGTGCCAAACAAGTGTAAGCCAATCATACCAAGCTTAAAGGAGAGAGCACATGCACTTTAGCACTCATCAACAGTGACAAAGAACCCAGAGTCCTAAATCCAACAGAAAGAGAGTAAGAAAAACAGGAGGAGGGAGGAAAAAAGTTTAGGGATTACCCTGCTAAAAAGAATATGTTTAAAAGATGCCATCTCTAACGTGTGCTACGAGGTGGACATAGACCTAGTGCTTCAGATGCTAAAATGTGAGCTGTCTTGTGGAATTCACTGCATGAGACTATGGTGAGCAGTGGGTGCTTGGTTTTCACATCACCAGCACAAGCATGCACATACAGAGACATTGCTCTGAACAACAGAAATCAGGCAGACAATTTGACAGAGTTGTCATTTTCTGTTTTAATTTCGGAGGCATATGCTCTGGCAGCACAGAGTGAGCAGGTCAGCAGCAGAAGGGAGTGGACACCTGCAAAGCTCCTTAAAATGAACTTGTGGGAGAATTCGCAGTTCTGCTGCTTTACACAGGCACAATCCATTCACATGCAGCATATCTAGTGTAATTGTGCCTGATGGTGTGAAAGCAATTTTGGGTATGTTGCTCCATGCCCTTCATAAACCAGCATGGAGAGAAGGCAAAAAGTGTAATTGCTCAGCTCATACCTTGGTTTATAATAGAGCAGTCAACGGGCTCAAGTGTACAGGGAGAAACTCTTAGAGCACATCAGCTCCTGTCACTGAAGACTCTTTTGTTTTCCTTTTTTGCGAGGACCCTTTGTTTTTGAACATGGGCTGAACCCACTCATCCAACAGCTGTAGATGCAAAGGCCTGGGTCAAAGAAACCCCAACTTTTACCAAAAAGAAAAGAGCTTCACCAAGAAGGTGATAGTGGAGAGAAAGAACCCGATCTTCATCTGCAGGTAAAGCCTGAGGTAGACAAGCCAGACAGTTACAGAGATTGAACCTTGTGAGAAACCCAGCTGCGGCCAGATGAGATTAACTTGATGCGTGTAGACAGCAGCTCTCCCCTTTGTTCTTCAGATGCTCTGCTTAGTTTGAAAATTGTTCAAAATAACAGTAGGGTGGTCAGTGGACCGCCGCGGTGGAGTTGGCGGACGCAAAGCCACACATCTGGCGGTGAAGACCGCCATATCACAAGTACAGGGAAGGCACCTGCAGAACACAGCTAAGTTACTGTTCGTACCACCACAGTGGATAGGCCGGGCTCGGCAGGCAGCAGCCATCTTCAGGCCGGAGGTCGGGCAGTATCCCACAATAACATTATGTGGTTGCACACCCCCAGGATTTCTGGGGCGGACCCACCACCACCAAAAGTCTGGCAGAAACAAACAACATTAAGTGAAACATCAACCTTCAGGAACACAGGCTATCCACAGGTGCCATGGCACGTGAATTACAACTCCTCCCAATACTCTACGTGGCCATGCAACTCCTGAACCAGTGACGGCGACCAAGATACCAACCGTACACCAGCCTAGCACACACTGGAGGGAATGATGTTAGTACACACACAACACACACATGACATGGGAAGCCACAACCACACATGCACACACACGTAAACAAGCACCTGTACCAACACACACACACACACACACACACACTCACACACACACACATACACGCTAACACCCACAACCACCACACATACATGTGGAAGGACAGCCAGGACAAGGTAGGCACCATTTGTGGTGCAGCTATATTAGTAACATGAAAAACTATATACACACAGGCCCAAGGGCCAGTCCAATAGTCCACAGTGTCCCAAGCACACTGGGTACAAGGTGACACCCCAACTTGACCCCTGACTGCAAAGTGCAGGACTCCACAGGGCAGGGACACCAATGGGGTATGGAGGCACCTTAGGGGTGATGGGGGCACGGCCTTGGTCATGGAGGGGAGGTCCTTTGGTCTGGACTTGGAGGGGGCTCTTTGGGCTTGCTCTTGGAAGGGGGGGCTTAGCTGGTGGGGTTGGGCTTGGTCTTGGAACTGAATGGAGTGGGATTGGCTTTGGAGGTGGAGGGAGTAGGCATGGGCTTGGGTCTGGCAGGAGGAACAGCGGACATTACTGGGGCAGAAGTGGCAGGTGGTGGAGGGGCATGGCCAGGGGCAGTGGTGGACTGGGAGGTGGAAGGCAGGGGCCTTGGAAGGGTAGCAGGGCACTTGGGGGGACGGGGACTGGGTCAGTGGTGGGAAAAAGGGAAATCTGTTTGAGGAAACGTTTATTGGGGACACAAGGGAGGTCAAGGTAAGGACGTTTGGGAGTGGAGGGAGTATGGTTGTGAGATGTGTAAGTGTAGGTGCGTTGGGTGCAGGTATGTGGGTGGATGAAATGTGTACACTGGGGGACTGTTTGGTGGGTGAGTGCAGGCATTTAGATGTCCTTAGAGGAGGTGGGGAGGACATGTGAGTGTATGTTGGGGTGGTGTCTGCAGGTAGGGTGGATGTGCTGCATGTGGGTATGTTGACAGTCATGGTGTCTGTGCCAGTGGTGTATGGGGTGCATGAATGGGGGTTAGATAATGTGGTGACGTTGGCAGGATCATTGACTGATGTGTTGCTGACTGCAGGTGTGAGTGGTGTACTGACTGTGAAGGGGAGGTGGTGGGGGAGTCGGTGCAGGGTGTGGATGTTGTCATGTCTGCATGTGTCTGTTGTGTGTGTGCATGGCGGTGGTGACATTTGTGGTGCTTATATCTGTCCTTGCATACCATGTCTGTTGATGTTGATGCATATGTGTCAGTAGGTGTGCCTTGGATGGGTGAGGGGAGAGGGATATGGATATGGATATGGGTACAGGTAGATGGAGGGTGGATGGAAGCAGAAGGGACACTGGCTGCCGTCAAGGAGGATGCCAGGACCCTAAATGATCTCTGTATGACAGACAAGGCACAGTGAATGATTTCCAGGAATGCATTGCACTGTTGCATCTGGGATGGCACTCCCTGGATGACATTCTTGGTAGTTGTCTGCCCACAGAGATGGACCTCAGGAGGTCAATAGCCTCCTCATTGAGGGCAGTAGAGCTGACTGGGGCAGGGGCAGGCGTGCCTGTGACAATGGAGATGCCCACCCTCTTGGATGAGTGGGCATGGGCAACTGGGTGGGTAGCTACTTGGAGGGTGGTGCTGGTAACAGGGGTGGTGTCAAGGATGGTGCTGGGATGGTCCCAGATGAGTCCACCACTGCCAGGGAATGTCTATTGAAGGAGGAATCAGAAGATGTAGTGGTCGATCCAGTCTCCCGCATGGCACTCCCCACGCCCTCTGTCCCACTGGTCCCCTCGACTCCGCTGGTGTCAGCCTCCTGAGTCCCATGGGCTGCAGCTTCCTCAATCACCTGTGTCCCTTCCCCTTCGCCAGATGATGCTGATGCACACTAAGACAGAGAAGGGCAGGGAGGGAGGGAGCGAGAGACAGACAGGGAGAAATCAGTCAGCGCCAGCGCAACAGTGACACAGGGTAGAACATCAGCATTTGATGCCATGCCACAATACGCTATGCCCACCCCTGCACATCCTACAACCAGGGAACACCATGGGGGAAACCACAACAATGCACGTGTCAACCGCTGATGCTCTGACCGATGAAGGCATGTACATAAGGAGTGGCATACCTTCCACACAGGTCCAGTACCTGCCCACTACCCATGGCCATTGAGACAGTCATGTAAATGACTGCACAACCAACATAATCCTGCACAGCTAGTTGTCAGGCCTACTTGACTATTGTCAAGTATCACAGTGACCACTTGGTGCACCCACCCCACTACACATGCAGTGCCTGCCAGATGATTGATGTCCCAGGATCCACCTCTGGCACAGTGGTTGGCAAGGACCAATCACAATGGCCTGACACCCCAGGTCCAATCATTCTGTTGCCATGAGATGGAAAGCACATCTAGCCAGTAGGTGGCCGTAACATTGGAGGAGACTGCCCCGCTACCATTGGCGGCATGGCATTACCCACACCTGTGATGCCAATCCTGCCCAGATGGACACTACCCATAATGGACATCATTGTGCCAGACACCCATGCCACAGCTACCCAATAGTGCCCACCCAGAGCCACCATGGCAACACATGTTGCAGGTGAGAGAGAGTACTTAACCCATGTGGCTGCTGTGCTGCCCTCAAGTACCAAACCACTTCAGGGCAGGCCACCACAAAAATGTGGGCCATTAAGGGTATCAGGGTCTGATGGGCAACCCGCCCTTATTGGCAGGATGTCCCCAGCTGGGCCTCCACGGTCTTCCAGGCCAACCATCTTAGGTCCTTCCACAGCTTTCTGCAGTGGGTGCTCCGCTGGGCCTGGACCCCCAGGGTCCGAACTTGCTTGTCGATGGCATGTTAAATCCCCTTCTTCTGATAGGCGCTGACCTGCCTGGGTGACACAGACACAATCATGTAGAGTGGCATCCCTGGAACAGCAGTTGACACCACACATCACACTTCCACACCCACACGTTGTCACCAAAAGTCGCCTAGGCCCCTCACCCAAGTCTATGCTCCAAACACACTGTCACCTACCAAGGTCCCCATCCCCATGCACCCATCTCACTTACAGGACAATGACATTGGGCTCTCCTGCTGCTCTGGTACCCCATACAACTGTCCGAACAGAGGCAGGACCCCGCCCACGAGCTGCTCCAACTCTTCCTGGTTAAAGGCTGGGGCCCTATCTCCTGCAGGACGTGGCATCTTGGCTACCAGAGTCAGAACACAGCAACACATGCAGTGGAGGTTTCAGGGCACGAGGGTCAGGAGTCAAGTGAACATGAGCACATGAAACAGCAGTCACGGCCGCCGCAGACCTAACCGTCATCGCCCGCGGTGATCACCATTGGCTCCTGCCTTCCATAGGCAACAATGTTAACCAATGGTAATTGCACGGCGGTCGTGACCGCCTACCGCCATGACGTGTTATGCCAGCGGGATGATCTCACTTCCACCTGTTCCATGCATGCAGACAGGCGGCTGACATTTTACATGTCCAATGTGTAATGTGTGTGTAAGTTTCTGTGTCATAGGTGACATTTGCTGAACTGTGGTCACATCAACACCGTAGACATAGGTGGTAATTTCAACCTTGGCGGTCTTTTCACAAGACCGCAGAGGGACCGCCGTGCTGAAGACTGCCAGTGCTGCCGGTTTTCCGCTCTGCGAATTATGACTGCTGTCAGCCCTCTGTCCTTTTCCGGACGGAGAGGCGCCAGCAGCCACACTGGCTGTCGGCGGGGAAGTGGAGGTTGCTCCACCTCCACCACCCTGTCAACAGAACACCGCCCACCGAATCACGTTACGTGATTCGGCGTGGCGGTGTTCTTTTGAAGGGGTGCTGGCGGTGGAGCAGCCCCCATGGATCCCGTCCCCTCCCGGAGGATCAACGGACCAGGTACGTTGACTGTCCTTTAGGGGAGGGGGTGGGGGGTGTTATGTGCGTGCATGGGGGTGTGCATGTGAGTATATAGAGGGGGTGTGTGAGTGCATGTATGCATGCGGGGGGTGTTTTGTGTTTGGAAATGTGTGCGTGTCTGTCTGTATGTATGTCTATATGGATGTGTAAGTCTGAATGTGGGTGTGCATGTATGACTTTGTGTGTGGCTGTCGGCATGTTTGTTGGTGTGTGTGCGGGTATGAGTGTTGGTGGTGTCTGTGTGCGTGTCAGGTGTGAGTTTGTATAGTGATGTTGGGGGTGGGGAGGGGGGTCCTGCCACCTTTGGGAGGTGTCGTGAAGGACTCGGCGGTGGGGGTGGGGGGTGGGGGAGACCCCTATCAGTGCCAGGGAAGGAGTTCCCTTTCACTGATAGTGCTTACCGCCATGGATTTCATGGCGGTTCCCAACCCCATGAAATCCATGGCGGTCAGCCGGGTCATACCTCCAGCGGTCTTGTGATGGCCGCCCGGCTGGAGACCCAAGTCTCCAGCCCAGCGGTCATCTTCTCCCTGGCGGTCGGTTCGGAGAATTGGTGGATGACCATGACGGTAACCACGATGGTCATGATTCCATTTTTTTTACTGCCAGCCGGTTGGCGGTAAGACCGCCGCTTTTCCGCCAACCGCCAAGGTTGTAATGAGGGCCATAGTCTATTCTGTACAAAATAATTCCAACTCTCTCCTGTTCCCAGGTGCGATGTAAGGTTGAGGATGAGGAATGCACCGGTGTACAGGCCCCTTTGTCGACCTTGCCACCCTGGAGAAGCGTCACATCATCCAGACCTATCGCCTGAACCATGTGACCATCATGAAACTGGTGGCCCAGTTGGAGCCAGATGTGTTGCATGCCATACACCATCCCAATGCCATCCCTCCCATATGACAGATGTTGTCAGTCCTCCACTACCTTGCCTCAGGCTCCTTCCAGTTCATAGTGGGCTTGACAGCTGGGATGTCACAGCCCATGTTTAGCAATGTCCTGAGGGATGCACTATGTGCCCTGCTGAAACATCTGGGCAGATACATCCTGTTCCCCCAAAGTGCAGAATTACCCATTGTCAAGGCTGCGTTCTACAGTGTGGCACACGTACCTCATGTTTTTGGGGCTGTTAATGGCACTCACATTGCCCTGGTGCCACCCAGAAGTGAACAGGTCTATAGGAACCGCAAAAACTTCCATTCGGTAAATGTGCAGGTGATGTGTCTCTCAGACCAGTACATCTAACAGGTGACGAGCAGGTACCCAGGCTCTGTGCACGATTCCTTCATCCTGCAGAACAGCAGCGTCCCACACATGATGGCACCACTCCAGAGGGACAGGGCCTGGCTCATCTGTATGTATCCCGGCGTATGTGTGCCCCTCAACTCTCTGCACTGTTGTGTCCCTGCCCTATCGCCCTCCTGCTCTTGACATGCCTCTTACCTCAGTGCACACAGGTGACTCTGGCTATCCCAACCTGCCGTGGCTCCTGCCACCCGTGAGGCATCCAGTTTTAGTGGCAGAGGATCATTACAGTGAGGCCCATGGTCACTTGCTGGAGGCCAGGTTCTGGTGTCTGCATGTCTCCGGGGGTGCCCTGTTCCACAAACCACAGAAGGTGCGCCAGATCATGCTGCACAACCTGCCCCTGAGGTGTCACATCCTATAGCTGGATGCAGAGGAGGGGTAGCTGTACCCGTGGCTGAGAAAGGGGACATGGGGAGTGATGAGGCGGAGGATGATGTGGATGTAGCTGACTCCAGGGCAGCGCTGATTCTACATTACTTCGACTGAGATGCAGGTATGTGACAACTGTCTGTTACGTGTCCTCTACAACTGTCTGCCTTGTCCCTGCTACCACCTGTTGCCTGTGGCTACTGATGGTATTGGTTGCAGCTCTGCCTCTGGGTGGGTTGGGGAGTGTCACATGTGCCCATGACTCAGGTATTCGCAGTGTACAGGCCAGGCCTATAGTCAGGCAGCTGTTGTGCTCGTGCACTAGTGCCACCAACGTGTATGAACAATGCACCCAGAGCTGCCAGTTCATGTGCTATGTGTGTGCTACACAGGGTTGTTGCATCAGTGCAACATCTATTCTGGGGGTCAACATTGGGTGGCAGTGTGTATGGGGTCAGGCCTGGCACTGGGTGCTGTGCGGGTGGGATCACTGAATTGGTATGTTTTGTTTTTGTGTGTTGTGCTGGACATATGGTCGTGGACTGGACTGGTAAATCTGCCTTGGATACCTATTTCTACAGTGAATATGTGTTGAGTTGACATCTGTGACTCCTACAGTGATTGTTGTCTCTGTCTTGCTCTACTTTCAGGACATTGTAGTGGTGTACTCTGATCCCTGCCTGGCCTGTTGCCACCCTTTACACATATCTCCAGCCACTGGCTGCTCCATGATTGACCTCCCTGCATTTTGCTCCCCCCTCTGTCACCCTCCCATGCATGTGCTGGGCGATGGGTTGCCAGTTGCACATGTATTGTCAGTTCCATTCGTACTCATGACAATAAAATAAGTAAGCAGTAAATGTGCTCATTTGGTGTTTATTTGGGATTGACAAGTGCAAGGGGTGATGAGTGGGGTCATGGTGGCTGAGATCATCAGAGTGGTGAGGCCAGCTCTGGGTAGTCCAGGTCCAGTGTGCGGGCCATGAGAAAACGGAGATGTGAGAGTGGACAGTAGACAGGGTGTCTCAGTCACACACAAGGGAGAATGTTCAGGAGAGGGTCACTTCCTGGCATTGGCCGTGGTCTGGGCATCATGTCCTGCTGGATGTCTAGTTGGATGTCCTCGCTTGTATGGGGGTTCCTCAGCTACACGGATAGAAGTGCTGGTGTCCTGTGAGTCCTGTGGTGGGGCCTCCTTGCCACTGGCTGCCGCTGACGTGGAGGGCTCTGATGGGATGTGGCCAGTGAAAGGGGCCTGCTGGTGGGTGGTGGACTCATGCATGATGGTGGTAAGGTCCTTGGGCACCCTTCCTATGGAAGACATCGTGGCATTGTGGGCCCGCCGCTGTTGCATGACCTCCTGATGGTATTCCCCCTGTTGCTGCTGGTTCTCCTGCACGGTTGCGAGGATCTGGGCCACTGTGTCCTGGGTCTATTGGTATACAACCAGGACTTGGTTGAGGGACTCCTGAGCAGTCAGTTGGTGTGGCTGCCCGAGTCTTGGACCACGGTTTCCCTCCCACTACCCCTGAACGCCCATACCTGTGCCCCTGGCACAGTGTGCCCCTTCCCAGTAGCAGCCAGGCCTTCATAGTCTGGGGTGTGTGCCCTAGACTCTGGCCCCTGTACTATGAGGCACACCTCTGATTGTGAGGTCCCTGGGGCACAGGTTTGGGGTCCAGGTGCTGGCTGTGGTTTTGTTGCCACATGGGTAGGGGCATCTGGTGTGTTCAGGGTGAGTCTGCTATTGGTGGACTGTCCAGTGGCCCCAGATGTACCATGCAAGTCATCCCCATCCAGACATCCAGTGGGGCCTTCATGCTGGGGAGAGCTGTCTGAGTCTGGAATCCTCTGCAAGGTGTCAGTGGCAGGGGGACCTCTGGATGTAAACGGTAGATATGAGTAGGGTAACTGTAGTTGTTATGTCTCTGTTGTGATGCATGCAGTGGCTCGGCATGCATCCCAATGATGGCAATGACAGCTGCTGCACTGTAGACATTGATTTGGTGTAGGGGCTTTTGGCATGATTCCCATGTGGCATGGGTGTTGTGGATGGTGGTTGGCACTATTGTCATTGCCATGTGTTCGGAGGAAGTCATGGCATCCAGTAGGTGTGGGCTGTGGCATGGTTGTCCATGCAGAAGTTCCACTGTGCAGTATATCTGTGGTGTGTTGCTGTGTGGGTTGTGCTGGATTGTGAGAGCTGTGGTTCTTCACATTGTGGTTGTTATCCGTGCATTAGGAACTTTTAAGTAGGTTTGCTGGGAGTAGGGTAGTGTGGCATGCAGAGGAGGGGGTGGGGTGTTTGTGCCAGGTGCAGTGGGGTGGGTTTTATTGGGTTGAAGAGAGGTGGGCGGTGGGGAGGCATGCTGGGAAGATCTGGTTGCTCGATGCCATAGAACGGATCTTCCCCCTGAGGTTGTTCCACCTTTTCCTAATATCCTGATTTGTGCCTGGGTATGTGCTGATTGCATTGACCCTGTCAATGACCCTCTCCCATGAGCTTTGGCTCTACTCTGATGATCTCACCCACCATGACCCGTAACTCATTCTCAGAGAACTGTGGGTGCTTCTGGTGTGACATATTGTGGGGTGGGTATGTGGTGTGCGTGTCGGGTGCAGTGGGGTGTTTGGTGTGGGTGCTGGTGTGCTGTGGTGTTGATTTGTGTAATGTGTTCTGTGTGATATTTTTGTTGTGTTTGGGGTGTGCTTCTCGTCGAGTGTGTCTCTGGCTGCTAGTAGTTGTCACAAAGGATTGTGGGTGTGTGTGGGGGTGTTATATGGTGCCATGTGCAAGTGTGCGTGGTGTGTGTATGAGTTTCAGGTGTGGGATAATCGAACCGGCCAATGTAGTGTTGGCTACTTTCGGCAGTGCCTTGTTGTTCCACCTCGGTGCGGAATGCCAACGGTTTCATCCGTGCATGTTCTGCTGTGCTGGAGGTTGCCTCTAAATATGATGTTCGGAATGGTCTCAGCGTCGTGGGGCTACCGGTTGCACAGTTACTCTTTCGCCACGGGTTGGCCTGATGGTGTTGGTTTCATGTCTTTTTTTTGGTAGTTTGTGCTTTGTGACTCGTAATGCGGCAGTCGCTATACCGCCACCACTGGTGGTATAGTGCCACCATTTCACACGCCAGTCTTGCCCAAAAACTGCTGAATTCGTAAAGAGGGCCATAGTATGGAAAATCTATGTGCCCTGTGTCTCGCATGAAAACTGAACATGAAAGCACATCCCACATATAAAAGACAAGAGCAATAAAGTCAGGAGACTGGTGTCAGCAAATAATATTTCTAAATCATGTTTTTACAATTCCTATGAGCAATTTTCCAACCAGATAACTTATGTGAAATAATGCAGCCACAAAGGCAAAAACATTGCGAAATGTGCATAAAGCACAAGTCATATTTTTGAGATTTCACCCATATAATAAAACATGTGTTCCAGGCTACACCCAAGCCTTCTACACAGCATGAGAAGGTGTGTCAGTGGCCACCCCATAAGCATACAAGGAGGATTGTCAGTGTCACTTGGAGAGGCAGTGTGAGCAAGAACGCATGTGTATGGGAGGCATGTGTAGGGGCAGTGTGAGGAAGAGTGTGTGAAAGGAATATGTTGAGACCCTGTTATCAGGTGTATCAATGACACTTGAAAAAGGGAGTAAAATGAGACTTGAAGCCTCTATTTCCTTGCAGTTTAAGATGCTTGAGGTGCATGTGATTTCCCAGTTTGAGATGCTATCTCTTCTTTCTTTGAAGCTTTCCTGAAGATGTATGTATTCCCCACAAAAGCACAATCAATGAAAAAGTATATTGTTAAGGGGAGCTATTTATTATTCTGAATGCTATAGCAAATACCAGTTCTCCAATTGTTATTCATTCACCATATTGCATGCCATTATATTAGGTACTAACGTTTTCCACTCAAAATAAAAACAGAAGTGGTGCAGTAGGAGCATTAGACAAAAAACTATAATTTTACTGACATGTGCAAAACAGAAAAGGTTGAATCTGTGCATGTAGAAGGAAAATATATATTTTGTCTTGTGCATGTGATCAAGAAAAATATCTTTAATAAGAATGTGTTTTATTTATCTAGATAATATGGTACATTGATGCGTTACCTTAGAGCAATAAGTAAAATTAAAGAAGGGCCTGATTCTCAAATAATTTGCTTTGAGAAGGTGAAGGATACTAATGTGATACTTTTGGCTTACAACCTCCTTCTGAAGGATTATTTAAAGTAGAACAGCTGTTAATCAGGTCCAAGATTTTCAAAAAATATATCTAAGCAGAATGACTCGATGGGTTTAGCACCTATTGCAGATATGTGTGCACAACTGGCAACACCCAACAACCCAAATCAGTTGTTTATTTTCCAGTAAAACTGAGAGCACTTGCAGATTTGAAAAGGCTAACACAAGGAACTCACTTCACAACAGCTGAAGCCCATCCTTAAGGGTGTAGGGGCCACACACCCAAACTTTTTCCCTGACAAGAAGAATGTCTGTCAGCCGGAGCAAGGTCAGGTCAGGCAGCCAGTAGCTAGACATGTGCTAAATGTGCAGATTTCAGGCTGCCTGAGCTGAACTTTGTTGAGCTAAAGATGTCACAGCTTGCATGACCTCTTCAGCCTGCCAAAGCAGCTCAAAACCCTCTCCTCATGACAAGTGGGAGCGTGCTTGATAGCTTCAAACCCGGACACTTCTGTTTTAAGTCCAAAGTGACCAGTGCTGAGTGTCTTTCACTGACACCTCGTCACAGAGTGAGATAGGGTCAGCAATTCTCAATAACCCTGTTAGACCTGGCATCCTTGGCGTGGTATGCATTAACTTTTTGCCTCTGTTTCCCAAGTTGTTGTTGTATGCTGGACTCTGTTTTTGCTGTTTTTGTTACTCTGGGCACTTTACCACTGCTCTCCAGTGCTAAAGTGCAAGTGCTCCTATGTAAAATGTATGTGTATTTGGCTTTCAATGATTGGCATATTTGATTTACTAGTAAGTCCCTAGTACAGTGCACTAGAGGTGCCCAAGGCCTGTAAATCAAATGCTACTAGGGGCCTGCAGCACTGGTTATGCCACCCACATTAGTAGCCCTATAAACATGTCTCAGACCTGCCACTGCAGTGTCTGTGCAGTTTTTAAACTAGAAATTCGACTTGGCAAGTGTATCCACTTGCCAGGCCTAAACCTTCCCTTTTCTTACATTTAAGACACCCCTAATGAAGGCCCTAGGTTTCCCCATGGGCAGGGTTCAGTGTATGTTTAAGGTAGGACATGTACTTGTGTCTTGACAGTGAAATACTACCAAATTTGGTTTTCACTGTGCAAGGCCTATCTCTCTCATAGGTTAACATTGGGGCTGCCTTTAAAGCAGATAGAAATGTGGAGCTTAGGGTCTCTTAACTCGCAATTTAAAAATACATCCTTTAGTAAAGTTTGTTTTTAGATTGTGGGCTTGAAAATGCCACTTTTAGAAAGTAGGCATTTTCTTGCTTAAACCATTATGTGACTCTGCTTGTTTGTGGATTCCCTGTCTGGGTCAGTTTGACAGTTGTGCCGTTTGCACCTCTCCTCAGACAGTGACACAAAGGGAGCTGGAGGGTAACCTTCATATCCTGATGAGCCATCTGTACTGGGAGGGAGGGAAAGAGTGGTCACTCACACCTGAAAGGGCTGTGTCTGCCCTCACACAATGCAGTCTCTAACCCCCTGTTGTGTTTCTGGGGCCTGACCTGGGCAATGTAGGATCTTACAAACAAGAGAGGCTTTCCCTTGAAGTTTGCCTGCTTCAAAGGCAGAAAGGGGTATAAGTAGTGGACCCAAAACCCCTGGAAATTAAATCACTTCTGGAATCAAGAGGAACCTCTGCCAAGGAGAAAAGCTGAAGAGCTGAAGAGAAGTGCTGTCTGTGACTGAGCTTTGTTGGGCTATCCTGCAGTTGCTGCTTCTGCCTGTGAAAGGGGACAAAGACTGGACTTTGTTGTACAGTCCTGCTTGAGAAGAATATCCAAGGGCTTGAACTGAGCTTGGCTCCTGTTGTTGAAGTCTCAGGGCCATCAAAGACTCCCCCCCAGCACCTGGACTCTCTGCTGAGACTCCTGTCCTGCCAAGTGGTGCCCTATCTAGTCCCTGTGCCCTTGAAGCTGGCAGAAGAGAACTGAAAATCCATGCATAGAACGCTGTGCGGGGAAATTTATGCCACATCTTCCGCAATGCGGCTCATAAACGATGCGCCACCGGCTTTGTGGCTGAAATCGACGCTCCATCTGCTTCACAGCTGGGAGATCGATGCAACGGGGCTAGAGAACCGACGCTGAACACCTGCTTATGGAGGCTGATAATGTCGTAAACCCCACGCAGTGCGGTTTTCTAACATCGTGCAACCAGAGTTTCCACACATCGTCCATGGGCGTCCAAGTCAACCCGACTCTGCTCGGATCTGAGGTGCCCTGTCCAAATCGACGCATTGCTCTCTTGCAAGGGAGAAACACGACACATTGCCGACCCTACAGGAGAAGGAAACGATGCACGGCCTCACTTGCGAGTAAGGACTCAACGCATTGCTACCCTTTTCTGATGCACGCTCGCCAGCGTGGCTTTATATTTTATGCTAACCAGGAACTTTGTGTAACAACAGAATTCTCACTGTTGTCAAAGGATTTAGGCCCTCATTACAACCCTGGCGGTCGGTGTTAAAGCGGCAGTAATACCGCAAACAGCCGGCGGAAAAAAAATGGGATTACGACCGTGGCGGAAACCGCCAACATAGACAGCCACTTTAACACTCCGACCGCCACGGCGGTAGAAACAAACAGCGCGGCAGACACCGCCAACAGACAGGCGGAAGACAAAGTTTTACAAGAGGCCTATCCGCCACCTTTTCCGGGGCTGAACCAATGCTATCAAAAGCACGGCGGAAACAGTACACAGAAGGGAAAACACTCACCTCTTGACACCCAACAAGGAACCATGGCACCATGGAGCCCGAACTTCAGGTGTCACCCATGTTGGTTTACCTCCTCTTCTACCAGGAGTACGAACGGCGGCGGTGGTGACCACAGTGAGTACTGCACCTACAACACGGGGGAGGGGAGGAGGAAAGAGAGTGACACACACACACAACACGCAACACCCCCACCCTCACACTCACCCACAACAACATACACACAAATACATGCAGCAACATTACATATACACCCCTGCCCCCCTGGAAGAAAGCAAGGACGAAAGGAAATGATTGTAACAATTGTAATCATGAAAAATCCATTAGTCAAAACTCCAAATTCAGAATATACAAATATGTACACCAACTACACAAGTCTGGATAGTGTACTAATCATTGTCCGTGGACCACTGGGTCCAAAATGCACGGGCGAAGCACACACATGATACCTGACTCAAAACGGAGAGAACACTGCTGGGGCATCAGATAGAAAATACACAGGCACCTCAGGGGGAGGGGGACCTCAGCCTGATGAACGCACAACGCCACTGCTGCACGAGGGGGCTCCATGCCCATTGCTGTATCCTGGGGAGTGCAAAGCCACAGTCTCTCAAGTCTCTCCAGTGGGTAGGTTGCCCACTGCTTTATCCTGGGTAGTGCAAAGCCACAGTCTCTCAAGCCTCTCCAGTGGGTGGTTTGCCCACTGCTTTATCCTGGGGAGTGCAAAGCCACAGTCTCTCAAGTCTCTCCAGTGGGTGGTTTGCCCACTGCTTTATCCTGGGGAGTGCAAAGCCACAGTCTCTCAAGTCTCTCCAGTGGGTGGTTTGCCCACTGCTTTATCCTGGGGAGTGCAAAGCCACAGTCTCTCAAGTGGATAACAGTCCCCACTGGTTCTGGAGGGGGCCTGGTGTCCAGAGTGCTTCATCCTGCCAAGGACTGAGCTAGTGGTTGTGATACTCCACTGGTTCTGGAGGGGGCATGGTGCCCAGAGTGCTCCACGTGCAGTGTGGCCAGTACAATTCCCTCACCTGGGTGTGCGAGCCATGAGATTGGCGAGGTTCAGGTAGCATAATACGCCATGAAGGCAGCAACATACCCCACACTGCTGCGGCTGCGCCTTCCACCTGCAGGTGCAAACAGTGATGGATGTCATGCCTCATGGAAGCTGCCCAGGGTCCAGGCACTCTCCTCCAGCCTCAGACGACTGACCACTGGGGATGATAGCCATGTCAGCAGTGGTGCCTGTGTCCGTGGACGCCGCGGGCCAGTAGCGGTGCTTGCGGCGGTGTCTGTGGCGGCGGAGCTTGCGGCGGTGTCTGTGACAGCGGTGCTGGCGGCGGTGCATGGGTCAGCACCTGCTGAGGGACACAGCAGGACGTCTCCTGCAGCCTCGGACGGCTGCCCACTGGGGAAGAGGCTGGGGACTGTTGCTGAGGCTTTAGGCGTGCCAGGGGCAGTGCAGGTGGCAGTGCTTGCGGCGCTGTCTGTGGCGACGGTGCTGGCAGTGGTGCATGGGTCAGCACCTGCTGAGGGACACAGCAGGACGTCTCCTGCAGCCTCGGGTGGCTGACCACTGGGGAAGAGGCTGGGGACTGTTGTTGAGGCTTTAGACGTGCCGGGGGCAGTGCAGGTGGCAGAGCACGTGGCGGTGCATGTGGCGGTTGTGGTAGTGGGGCAGCTAGCGGTGTTCGCCGCCGTACACGTTGGCATGGCCGTGGACAGAAAGTGTGACACTGGTCCCTCAGTCGGTGCCACCGTGCCCTCTCCTGACCTGCTCTTCTGCTTTTGGGCCTTACCCAGCTTTTATGGTGCCGCAGTAGTCTTGCCACTATCCCCTTTGGTTTTTGCTGAGCCATTGGTGGCTGGTAGTTTCGGCTTCTCCCTCTGGGATGTGGGCACCTTTTTCACCTTGGCAGGTGGTGGAATGTCCTTGCCCCTGCTACGTGGCACACTGGCAGCCCTGATGGGTCGCGCACTCGATCACCCCGCAGTTGCTGGCAGGACACATCAATCAGCAATGTGTCCACCACTACAGGGAACCCAGGCAACCCCACTAACACAGGACAATCAGGGACCTGGGGGCAGTGGCAGTGGGCACATGGTTCAGGGGATAGAGACACAGGATAACAGGGAAGCTGGGAGGACTGCTGTTCGACAGGGGGAGGACAGGCCCAGGGAACCCACTCTCCACGGGGCACTCTCCAACATCATGGGAGCTTACCATCATTCCCAGGAGACAATGGCAACGGTACTGGCCAAGTTTCAGGAGACCCAGCGGCTGCAGGAGGAACACTACCTTGGGATCAGGGAGGACTTGAAGACCATTAATACCACTCTGGTCACCATTGCAGGGGTGATGGGAGACCTTCTCAACACCAGGAGGGACACAGTGGCACAACAAGGGGCCTCTGACACTAGCCTGGATGATGAACAGCCCTCCACCTCTGCCGATGCTAGTGGACAGGAGGCATCGCCACAGGAACAACAGGACACCAGCACCCCACCCCCTGCTGATGGAGAACCACCACGAAAACGGTCCCTGAGATCCAGGAGCAAGACAGAGAACACTGCCAAGACCCCCACCAGGAAATGAGACCCCCCCTGAATGTCACCCCTCTGTCCCACTATGTCACCCTGTCCATCCTTAAACTGCCATTACTCCACTTCCAATGCCCCTTTGGACAATGCACCTGTGAAACAAATGGACTGGACTCTGCCATGGACATTCCTCCACCATCACCCAAGCCCATTTTACAACCCCCTCCACTTATTAGCACAAGAATAAACACACTTCAATCACAAAACAATCTGGAGTCAGTCTGTGCTTTCACAAATGTGTAATTGCAATAACTATAGAATACAGCAATGTCAATGTACTTGTTCACATACCAATGTAACACATCTGTAGGCCAGCAGTAAACATAGCAGAGGGCACAAAGTGGGACCCAGATCTGTGAAATGGAAAATCAAAGTGACAAGTCAGGGTCCATACATTAAATGAAAATGACACACTTATGCTAGCTCAAACAATAGTATGAGATGTGGTAAGCAGTTCCATCTTCTTACCTGTGTCTCACTGGAAGTATTGCATGATGATGTTGTTTCAGTTGTCGATATCCTCTTCTTCTGCCTCCTCTTCTTCACTGTACACAGGCTCCACAGCTGCCACAAGACCACCATCTGGTCCATCCTCCTTCAGAAAAGGCACCTGCCGTCTCAAAGCCAGGTTGTGCAGCATACAGCAGGCCACGATTATCTGGCACACCTTCTTCGGTGAGTAGTATAGGGAGCCACCTGTCAGATGGAGGCACCGGAATCTGGCCTTCAGGAGGCCGAAGGTGCATTCGATCACCCTCCTAGTTCACCCATGTGTCTCATTGTAGCGTTCTTCTGCCCTTGTCCTGGGATTCCTCACTGGGGTCAGTAGCCATGACAGGTTGGGGTAACCAGAGTCACCTGCAAATATCGAGGGACAACTGTTAGACATACACTAACCCTTAGGGACAGCCCCATACCCAGACACCTATGTCAACTGTATTAGGACCTTGGCCTCACCTATTAGCCACACACGGTGCCTCTGGAGTTGCCTCATCACATAAGGGATACTGCTATTCCTCAAAATGTAAGCATCATGCACAGAGCCAGGATTTTTGGCATTCACATGGGAGATGTACTGGTCTGCCAAGCACACCATCTGCACATTCATCAAATGGTAGATCTTCTGGTTTCTATACACCTGTTTATTCGTGCATGGGGGTACAAATGCCACATGTGTACCATTAATGGCACCAATGATGTTGGGGATATGTCCCAGGGCATAGAAGTCAACTTTCACTGTGGGAAAATCCTCCACCTAAGCGAACACGATGTAGCTGCGCATCTGTTTCAGCAGGGCAGACAACACTCTGGACAACACGTTAGAGAACATTGGCTGGGACATCCCTGATGCCATGGCCACTGTTGTTTGAAAAGACCCATTGGCCAGGAAATGGAGTACAGACAGGACCTGCACTAGAGGGGATATTCCTGTGGGATTGAGGATAGATGGAATCAGGTCTGGCTTCAACTGGGCACACAGTTCCTGGATTGTTGCACGATCAAGTCTGTATGTGACTAAGATGTGTCTCTCTTCTATTGTCGACAGGTCCACCAGGGGTCTGTACACCGGAGGATGCCGCCATCTCATCACCTGCCCCAGCGGACGTGCCCTATGGTGGAGAAAAGTGAGCAGAGTGTCATCCAACACTGAGGTATCACAATGTGTTATTTGCAGAAACGTTATTAATCCGCAATGTGCCTGTATCTGTCTATATTCCCGGCCTAGATAGGTGTGACGCAGTTAACATCCATCCCATGTGGCCTCCTGAAATGGCGGCTGCTTGACCTGTAAGGTAAGACAAGGGGATATGAGGTAACTGCACTGGCGTTGTTCACCGTCGTGGTGGGCGGTCGAAGGCTGCGGCACAATTCTGCATTGGTTAACATTGGGCCCTATGGGTCCCAGGAGTCAATGAAGATGTATGCCGGCGGTGACGGTACGCACCGCCATGGACATGACCGCCATTTTCTGTCTGTTCACTCACTTGTTACCTGACCTTCAACAGGAGAGGACCTACACTGCAAGTGCTGCTGTGACCTGTGTCTGGAAACGACTATGGCTCATGTGTCTGAGGAAAGGGCCCCTGCCTTTACTTCGGAGGAGTTAGAGAAACTAGTGGATGTGGTCCTCCCCCAGTATACGCAACTGTACATTCCTTCAGACAAACAGGTGAGTACAATGTGAGCATGCTGCCTGGGCAATGGCTGTTTTGAGTGGCGTGGAAGGAAGATACATGGGGGTGGTGAGGCCTGCATGTGCAGATGGGGAGTGTATGTGCATCAGGGCATAGGTGGGAACTGGGGGGCAATGAGTATGACTGTCCGGACAGGTGAGTAATTTCCTTTCCCCCTGTACCATTCTTCTAGGTCAGCGCCCACCAGAAGAAGGATATTTGGCGTGCCATCGCCAAGGATGTCCGGACCCTGGGGGTCTACCACAGACGGAGCACCCACTGCTATAAAAGATGGGTGGACCTGCGCCGCTGGAGCAAGAAGACGGTGGAGGCCCAGCTGGGGATGGCCTCCCAATGTGGGAGGAATGCCCGTCGCACCATGACCCCCCTGATGTTCCGGATCCTGGCGGTGGCCTATCCAGAGTTGGATGGGTGCTTGAGGACATCACAGCAGCCACAAGGGGGTAAGTACACTCTCATTCAGCAGACTCAGCACGCATTACGAGGTATCTGGGTGGGGGAGGTGGGCAGTGGGTTCCCCTAGGCCAGAGCAAACTTGGTAGGAAAGGTCCCTTGTGAGGCAGGCCATGTGGCACCCCAAACCCACCAGTGGTAAGAGCCATCTATACCTAGTCAGGCTCCTGTGACTTCCAGGTGTGAAGCAATTGGTCTTAGGCCTCGTCCCCCATGGTCAGCTGAAATTTATAGGAACTGTCAGTGCATGGCGTAGTGCAGAGGGCTGCTCCCTGTGTGTTGTGTCCGCCAACTGTAGTGGTGTTGCATGCACTGAACATGTCTTTCTTCCCCCGCCCTTTTGTGGTCTTCCTGCTCTTGTGTGCAATAGCACCATCAGGCGGAGGAGCATTGGCACCAGAGCAGGAGGGAGCTGCAACCCACTTGGCCCTAGAGGGTGAAGCAACGGAGTCTAAAGCCACCAGTGGGACGGAGGGCGAGGGGAGCTCCACGGCGGGGACAGGAGCAGACAGCAGTGACAGCGACTCCTCCTCTGATGGGAGCTCCCTTGTGGTGGCGGGCACCTCTGTGCCCACCGCATCAGCAGGTACAGCCGCCACCCCCCCACCAGCACCGCCCTCCCAGCAGCCCCTCAGCATGTGTCCCGCGCCGGCTCACCCAGGAGGGTGGGCATCTCCTTCGCCCCAGGCCCTGCCCCAGTCAGCCCTGCTACCCTCAGTGAGGAGGCTATTGACCTCCTGAGATCCCTCACTGTTGGGCAACTACCATTGTGAATGCCATCCAGGGTGTAGAGAGGCATTTGCAACAAACAAATGCATACCTGGAGGGCATTCATTCTGGGCAGGCAGCCCAACAGAGAGCATTTCAGGCTCTGGCCTCAGCACTGATGGCAGCCATTGTCCCTGTGTCCAGCCTCACCCCTCCAACTTCCTCCACCCAGACCCAATCCCCTGTACCTCAACCTATCCCAAGCACACCATCAGGCCAGCATGCACACTCATCAACACACAGGAGTGGACATGGCAAACATAAGCGCCACACATCCCACAGGCACTCACACAAGCACAAGACCCATGCAGACACACCAACATCCACTGCCTCCACTGTGTCCCCCTTTTCCACGTCCTCCTCCTCCCTCCCTGTCTCGTCTCCACTCACACCTGCATGCACTACATCCTCAGCCACTACCTCCATCACCAGCACCCCCACCACCGCACACCACTCACGTGCACTCACAACCCCCACTACTATTCACACATCCCCTGTGTCCTCTCCCAGTGTGTCAGTGAGCCCTCCTCCCAAAGTACACAAACGCAGGCACACACCCACCCAACAGCCATCCACCTCACAACAGCCTCTGGCCCATGCACCTTCACCCAAATTCAGCAAACGTACACCTCCTACAACCACTACCTCTACCTCCACTCCCAAACCCCCTCTATCTTCCCGTCCCAGTGTGTCTAAAAGACTCTTCCTGGCTAACATTGACCTGGGATGGGCCCGCTGGGTGGGTGCTGTGGTGGTGCTTCCTGAGGGGGAGGCTCTGTGGTGGCTTGTGCCAGTGGCAGGGGAACCGACTATCCCGAGGTCCCTGATGGGCCGGGCTGGTCATCTTGATCCAGGCGTGCAGAGCTGCTGTCATCACTGTTGGTCTCTTCTGTTGGGGGACTGGATATGTCTGGCACCTCCTGTCCAGTGACGTTCGTTAGGGGTCCTGTTGGGGTGTCAATGCATATTTATTGTATCTGTGTGTGCCATCTTGTGCAATGGGTGAGTGACCCTCTACTCCAGTGCTTGCATTATTGGCTTGGTCCTTGTGTGATTGGTGATTTTGGGGCATGAGGGAGTGTCTGTACTGGATATGTTTAGGTGATGGGTGCCCATGCATTGGTGTTACATGCAGGGCTTGGTTTTGGGATGTGTGGGTTGTGTTGGTGGGGTATCTGTGGGCTGTTGGGGTGATGGGTGTGAGGGTAAGGGTGGGAGTATGTGATGGCATGCAGGTGGGGTGAGGGGGATAAGGTAGTAAAGATTTGCCTTACCAGAGTCCAGTCCTCCTGCTACTCCTATGAGGCCCTCAGGATGCAGTATTGCCAAGACTTGCTCCTCCCATGTTGTTAGTTGTGGGGGAGGAGGTGGGGGTCCACCGCCAGTCCTCTGTACAGCAATCTGGTGTCTGGAGACCACGGAACGCACCTTCCCCGTAGGTTGTTC
Source organism: Pleurodeles waltl (assembly GCF_031143425.1). Taxonomy (NCBI): domain Eukaryota; kingdom Metazoa; phylum Chordata; class Amphibia; order Caudata; family Salamandridae; genus Pleurodeles; species Pleurodeles waltl. The sequence continues at coordinate 580,370,833 of NC_090443.1, read as the reverse complement.
CACCTCTTTCTGATGTTATCCCTAGTTCTTGGGTGCTGTCCCACTGCTTTGACCCTGTCAACGATTCTGCAATGTATGTGTGCTGCACCTGTGATCCGAATAGCTGTGGCTCTACCCGGACGATTTCCTCCACCATGACCCTGAGCTCCTCAGAGAACCTGGGGTGTCGTTGAGGTGCCATGATGTGGTGTGGGTGATGTGTGAGGTGGTGTCTGTTGTAATGTGTGAGGGGACGTGTTGGTGTTTGTTGTTTGAGGTGGGTGGATGTCATGGTGTTGTGTGTCTGTGGATGCTGGCGTTGTTTTAGGTGGTGTCTCTCTCTGGCCTGCTTTCACATTTCTGGTTGTAAGGGTTTGTGGGTAATGTGGGTGTGTGTTTTATATTGGTTTGAGTGTGTGGGTGTGGTGTGTGTATGTGTATCAGGTGTGTGTATTTCGAATTGTCCAATGTGGTTGTGTTTTGTATATGTGTGTGTATTTTGAGTGCGGCGGTGTGTACCGCCAATGGTTTACCACGGTTGAAAGACCGCCATGTTGATTGATGGGTCGTGATAATGTGGGCGTATTCTTGTTGGCGTGACAGTGTCAGTTTTGTTTTCGCCAGTTTATCACTGACCTTTGGTGTGGTGGACTTGTGTGGGTGTCTGTATTGTGGCGGATTCTAGGCTGTGGGTCGTAATACCTGTAGAGGAATTCCGTGGCCGCAGCGGTATGTTGGCGGTCTTCTGCACGGTGATAAGCAGGATTTACCGCCAGGGTTGTAATGAGGGCCTAAGGGTCTTATTATTTTGAAAACTTTATCTTGACTTGTGTATGTTGGATTTTTGACGTTTTGGTCTTTTTTTGTTTAGAGAAATATTACTTCTTTTTCTAAACCTATGCTGTGTCATTTTGTAGTGGTTCACTGTACTACTGTGTGTGTTAGTACAAAAACTTTATACATTGCTTCTGAAGTTAAGCCTGCATGCTCATGCCAAGCTACCAAGGGGGTGGGTGTAGGTTAACTGAGGGTGATTCTCCTTTACCCTGACTAGAGTGAGGGTCGTTGCTTGGACAGGTGGTGACCTGACTGCCAACCAAAGACCCCATTTCCAACAAACCCCTTCCCACTGTAATGAGGTAGGAACTACTGCTTCCTCTTATTGGCTGAGGTTAGCCAATGAGAGAACCCTTCTAGAATCAGGTCTCCCACCTCTAGAGCTGCAGCATGGTAGTGTAGTTTTTTTTTAATGGATGGTGCATGCATGCATGCGTGTGTGCATGTATGAATATTTAGGAGTGAGTGTTCTGAGCAGGTGTGTGTGGGAATGTGTGTGAATGCATGGGTGAGAGCAAGTGTGTGTGTGTGTGTGTGTGCATGTGTGTGTGTATTGCCCACCCAAACTCCATTCTGCTACTGCTTCAAAAACGTTATGACCTGGGTGGGTGTGACTGTAGGACTTGTCAAAATGTGAATTATTGGCTGGAGATGATGTGATTCATCACCAAGTAGTAATGTCACAGTTTCATACCAGGTCTAGTTTGGTCTCAATAATTTAAACCTGAGCTCAAACCTTTGTTGCTGTAGCACAGAACAGACAGGCTTAACTTAGGGAAATGTGTAAAGCATTTCCAGTACCAAAACTATTGAAAAGTAGAAAACACAACACAAACAAATTCCAAATCAAGTGAAGTAAATCTTAATAAACAAATAAACACCAAAATGACAAAAAAACAAACGGAGGGTCCCATAGATATGATTTTTAAAAGTTTAAGTCAAAACAGTGCCTAAAATCTCAAAGCACCAATCATGGGCATCTAGTCACATAGACCAGGTAACAGTCAAAAGGTAATGATGACTGCGAGCTACTTTTGGTCGGGTACAGGGTTCAGGTTTACCTTCCAGCTTATTATATTTTCTATAGAAAAGTCCTTTTCAACAGGTCATTGGTGAGTCAGACTGCAGACTGGATCCTATGGAGATTTCAGCAAAGCACGGGTCCTCTGTGTGAGCCTCAGCTCTGGCAGAAACGTGGTGTGGTCGGTGTCAATTTGGGAAAGCTTCAGGTGTACGAAGTTTGGAATTTGTACCCTAGAAGGTCTTGTCACTGCTAAGATGCTGTTCCAACTCAGCCTAGTGCAGTCCCTCTTCACAGATTTCACAGGTTTCAGATTTAGTATGGTCCACTAGCTTAAGAGGGGGTCAGTCAGATCATCTTTGGAGTTCATGTCTCTTTTCTGGTTTTAGGTCGGGGCAGGTCAAGCCCTACATTCAAATTTAAAACTTTTTCTTGAAGTCAGAATTCTTTCAACAGGGGAAAGCAGTGGGTTGAATTTGACTGGTGATTCAAGGTCTGTGGATGAGGCTTTGGTGTCGGTCCCTGTCCCCGCTGGTTCTTGATGAAAAGTTTGGAATATGTTTCTAAGTGTCCAGTTTTGCAAGTTTTAGGGTCAGAGAGTACACGCTAACCCCAGCCAAAGGCCCATGACCTTGTGGGCAACATTTTGCGGTTAGGACTCACTCTCCCAGAGGCCACCAGCAGGGTTAAGGGCAGATCCGATTGTAAATGGTCAGCTGGGTTGTTGCAAAATGATGGGTTCAGATCTTGTATGGTCCTCTAGCTTAAGAGGGGGTCAGTCAGATCATCTTTGGAGTTCATGTCTCTTTTCTGGTTTCAGGTCGTGGCAGGTCAAGCCCTTAAGCTTTCTCCCCACAGGTTCAACTGCAGGTGCAATCCTTCTTCCCTCTTCCATGTGCCCAGGTGTGGTCTGAAGAAGTTATTCAGTGGTGCCATATGTATACCTGGCACTAGCTTGTGGGTGAGAAGACCCCTCTGACCAATAGAGAAGAAGTTCTATGGGCAACCCTTTTTCACTTTGACATACTTTCCTGGGGCCTGAGGCCCAAATAACTCCAGAGTGAACTGATCTGACAACTTTGAACATGGCAGAACCTTTCTTCCCATGGGCAGAGCTCTAGGCAACCCCTGAGGTGTTTCTAGGGAAATTAGAAAAAATGGCACTGAGAGCTTTAGCCTGGAAAATAGGCATGAATTTGACTTTGGTGTTAAGGTAACTATAAAAAAGAGTGTTTGAAGTATTTTACTAGCTAGTACCGATCTGAAGTTACCTTTATTACATGTAAAAAAGCAACCCATTGTATTCTATGGAACAGGCAGCCTTGCTACAATGAAAAATGTGTCCTTTTCACTGTAAGGACATGTAAAAGCGTTAAATACAGATGTTTTTGTATTAAATACTGTGCACCCTGCCATAGGTCTGGAAAGGTTTACTTTATTTATAACTCACTACTACTGTGAGGAAGGTTTAGACCTGGCGAAAGGGTGATTTTGATAGGTCAAAATGGTAGTTTTAAAACGTTTCATCTAGGCTACTGTGGCAGGCCTAGAGTCGTGTTTTGCATGGCCACTTTAGTGGCTGCACTGTAAGTGCTGAAATCTACTAGCATCATTGTATGTACTAGCCCATGGCACACAGGGTACCATATACCTGGGACTTATGTGTAAGTTAAATGTTCAGATGAGGGGTTTTAACCAAGTCATCAAGTTTTAAGGGGTCAGATTATAAGCACTTGGGGCCTAGGTAGCAGGATTCCAGTGTACAGGATCCAAATAACAACAGCATCAATCTAGGAAAATAGGGAAGATCATGCAAAAAGAGACATTATCTTACAGGACATTTTTAGAGTTCAGCCAAGCTGACAAGCCATCATATTTCAACGGTACTCACTCCTCCACAAACGTGTGGTTCCTTTCTCTATTTAAAGTCATGGAAAGCACCAGCTTTACACTGGTGTACCCTCCACTGCCATGATCGTGGTGCCACCACACTGACTGTTGTGCTGCCCTACTGAGGGCTGGGCAATCCTCATTTTGCTCTGCATATGTCCACCATATGAGGCATGGCGGAAATAAACATGGAAAATGATAATGGCCCCCATGTGCACAGTGTGTATATTTTGTTCTCTGACACTTCAAGGAAGGGGAACTGTTACAATTTACACTCCAGGTACTAGGAGTGATGGAGAGTAAAGACCTAATGTGGCAGCAAAATAGCCTAATGGTTAGGCCATCTATGAAAGGTATCACAGTAGGAATATTAGCTCCCTCAACGAGTGGTGAAGGTGGCTGTCACTAGGTTTCTAGTTATATGTAGCAACTCTCAGGGAATAATACACCTCAGGTAAAGTGCTTGCTACAGAAACCTATGTGAAATCAGTTGGCCTAAATCTGAAAAATCACAACATATCTTAGAGCAATAATGTGCCTGCTGCTGAGCACTGCATATTCCCTGCAGCTCGCATGTTAAAATCCGATTCTCGTAACTATTTTGGTTTGTTATGCACCTGCTACAGACACCTGCATTTAACCAACAACGTACAGTGTGATTCTTTAGGGAGACGTAGGAAGTGATTAACACATATTAATCGTCAACACCAATTCAGTTGGCATTTCAGGCTCTATAAATCACCACTATCATATTTATACTCAAGCACCTGCATGTTTATGATGCATCACGAATATATTTGCGGAATAGCCATTTTTTCTTTGCCTCTATTAAACACTAAAAGCAGTGTGTCTTTCAGCAAACAACTGTTCCTGTCTCTTATCAATTTTGTAGTATAATCAAGCATGCTTCCATTAAATAGATAATTTGTAATTTTTAGAAATTGGAAAACTAGAACGTTTTGTTTCTTAACATTCTTGCACGGAGTGTGTGTCTTTGTTTCTCCTGATGTGTTGCTAGGTCAAGAAGGAAGGTGGGATTATATATGTAGGGGGTTGTAACATTTGGCACATGCTGAAGGATTACCTTCTTGACAAAAAGGTATTCATGTAGGGTGCAGCTGATCAGGCCTGTTGATTGCTGTGTTACAGCAGAGCTCACTTTTGAGTTTGTGGGCCCTAACTCTACACGTTGGCAAAGAAAAGGCTATTTTCAGCACAAAAGGAGAGTTCAATACATTAGAATCTGCACCGTCCAGCTAGACCACACAGTCCATTACTGGACTGGAGCAGCCTCCGTATCCGTTTTAGTGCCAAAACACAGAGACAAAGATTCTCCCGGAAGCAGCACAGTGACCCGGACAGCACATTGAACTGCCGCCGCCAAGCCATACGAGCCGCGCCGAGCTGCGAGATGCGGAGCCCCCGCGACTGTCTCCTGCCACATCCTGTGTCCTGTTGGGGTGCCGGGGGTTGGCACTGTCGGGAGGCACTGCCGGAAACGCCGTTGGAGCGCTGCAGGCCCGTGTCTGTTCCTCGCTGGTGGTGCCGTGCTGTGGACGGGCGGACAAGGTGCAGAGAGGAGTGGAGGTAGGGAGGGGGCGCTGTGGGGTGCGAGGGGGGTGCTGTGTGAGGCGCTGGGTGGGGAAGAGGTGGTGAGGAGGATAGATCTACGCTGCACGGGTGCTGTCCAGGTGCGGGGCACGGGTGCAGGAGAAGTGCCTGGATTGGTGTTGGGGCCACGGACAGGGCTGGGCTGTCCATCTGGTTGGGCACTGTGGTTTTGAGGAGGCACTAAGGCGGGTGGTGCAGGGTGAATGGAAACAGTGGGTGGGACCGCTCTGCATCCACCACCTGGCCCACCGTCCTGTCACCGGCCTCCGCGCCTCTCCTCTGCCCCTTGTCCCCCGGGTCCTCCGGCTTGGCCTCCCTACCTCTTGACTCTGCCCCCTCCCCTCACCCGTTCCTCTGCCCTGCTTGCCACTACCCTGTGGTGGGGCCCTCCCCTTGCACCTGCTCTGGGACTCTGCCCTGTCACTGACAGTACCCCTCGTGCCCTGGAGTCGTCAGCCCTCAGTATCTGACCTCCTCGATACTTCCTGGTCCTCCTAAATCCCCCTCCCCGGCCAGGCCCCTGGTGGCATCGACAAACAGGCAGGGCCGGACAGAGGGAGGAGGGCTGGTCGGGCCCCTCTGTGTATGGTACTAGGCAAGTGCAGTGACTGCACCCAGTCACCCAAAGAGCGTGCCCCAGCATACACGGATGTGGCCCCCTAGGGTGGGTATGACTTGCGGATGGCTGGTGAGCCCCACGTGCCATTCAGCAACAGCACCACCAGCATCGAGATCTCCATACTCTTCAGCCTTCATCTGACTCTACCTCAGCGGAGTCCAGTGCTCTCACAAGTGACAGCGTAACAGCCAACCGTCAACTTCCCCACATCTCCACTCTCACTTCTATTACCACAACCACCCCACTAGTGGGAAAGTAAGGGCGTTATAGGAGGCAAAAAAGGGAAGCAACTGTTGGGAAGAAATCACATGACCATGCGGTCTGGCAAAACAAGGAAGACACCCCCCAATAAAATTGTTATGGGAAAAAGGAAGAGGGCAACACAAGCTCAGGATTGCGACCATGAGACCCAGATTGTCTCACCCCTGATTGAGATTGAGTCAGACCCACTCCAAGGAGGTCAAGAAGAGCAACCTCATGCTGGGCATATCCTGGAACCAAGATGCAGGCTGGAACAATCCAAAAAACATTGTGTCACCAATTTACAACCGAAAATCTACACCAAGTTCTCATTTTTTAAAAACATTTTTAAAAGCAGACCCGGCCTTGTCTCCAATAGCAATGACACACAGGGGCTACAGTCACCACTAATTCCGTTGTTTTTCACTCATACAGCAGAAACCCTCCTATCAAGAAACAATTCCGCCACAACGGGGGCTTCCTCAAGCCCTATTTTAGCTCAACCTTCCCCAGCTAGCACAGTCTCGACACCTCTGGGGCAATCTGCCATACTTGCCAGGGCATATGTGCACGAGGAGCCCAGACGGACTCCAGCAAAGCCATGGTGGACCTCTCCCCAACAAAGTGCATTCCACCAAATTCACCTAGCGCTACATGGACTGAAAGCGGCACAGCCCAATTTTGAGAACGAGGTGGGACAGCAGTCTACAGATGGTTTGGCCTTTCCTCTGAAGGCCTCTGACAATGACTGCCCGGAAAGTACATCATAAGATGGATCTCCGGGCCCCTCCCCTTCACCTCTCTTAGTAAAAACAATATCAGAGGAGCTCCACACAGGAGCGGATGCAGAAACCCTATCATACCTAAACACACAGGAGTGGAAAGATATGCTTGTTGCATATTCTCAAGACTCCTCTTTTGTCACTAGACTCACCCCAGAGCCTAGCCAGCAATTTCCAGATGACGAGCCAATGAACAACCAGGCGGTTCCACTTCCAAGCCAACCATCTCCCAATGACGGTGCAAGGATCAGTGCAAGCATGAATACTAGCGTCACATCAACACCTGGACAGGACCCTGCCTCAAACCGTCTCAGTCCGCACACGGATGGCACCTGGGCCTTCTTGCTCAACACCATGCAGCTCCAAGTCAAAGCACTCCACTACCAATCGGACAAAATGGACGCTCAGGTAACCCTACTCAACACCTTGGCAGTATTCGTAGTAGGCATTGACGAGAAATTAGGTGACCTCAAATACCTCCTTATGCAACCACATGAAAACTCCACAAACTTTTCTACAAGCTGCCTATGTGGCCCCATAATTGACAAACTAGCCACGCTGCCTTTGATGCTAACCAACCTCTGTGCATCTTTAAAGATGGGAGCCTCCAGCCAGCATCCACACTTGCATACCTCTCCTGGCCCTACCATACACACTCGGAGTCACTCGAGACCACAACCATCGGCCTGGGATCAAAAAGCGATGACAGAGCAAAAGGCCCCTTCCAGGAGACTCCAGTGATTGCAAACTCTTGCAATCCGACTCCAACAGTAACCGCACCGTTACCTTCAAGGGACATACTGTTATCTGGCAGCCCTGGGGACAGCAACGCCACGGTGAAACTCAACGCCAAGCAGAGACGCATTCAACAGAGGAAAGGCCGCAAGAAGCGTATCGTAGGGATCGGAGCAATCCCAGATGCAGCACCTAAACTAACAATACCGGACATCTGGGCCTCGAAAGAAGTTACGTCCCCCAGGTCACCTGCCCTAACAATAATCTCGGCGGTTCCATCCTTGAACTTGGCCACAAAATAGAAGAACACTGCCAAAAGCAACCACCCCTGGTCTGTAGAAGGGACGGACAACACCGGGTAACTCCGCACTGCACCTTCTGGAAGTCACGGTCAATCCACACAAGTAACTTTCCCCACACAAGTAACTTCCCCCATCTCCTCCCTGGTCCAGTCAACGATGACTCCTCCTCAGGCCCTGAGAGCATCCATTAAGCCTCCTGGCCCTACATATCACGCACAAGTGGAAAACTTTACAATCAGCAGGACCAACAGTTGGAACCAGGGAGAAGACCCCGTCACAGGGTCCCTTCGGCATCCTCTGCAGAAATTCAAAACTCCACCAGATTCGGCCACAACCAACTCATTAATTTTTCACCCGCATTATAAATCCAAAGGATCTGGCGACATTCTGAACAGGGGGAACATTCTTCGGCTACTCTCACATATCCCCTCCACAAGCGGCCTCAATTCAACTGATCTTCTAGCAGTTGAATTTCTCCATCCAATTAACACCACCGCTCCCGAACCCACTAAAGCCACATGGAAGACAAGCCTGATTACCCAAACAATCTTAGGAGAAAGTATAACCTTCGTACGCTGGGGTATGAGTATTACCACATACTGGGAGGTTGGCTACCCAACTCTCCTGCTATCACCGGATCCTGCTTTAGAACCAGGGCTCCAGTGCCGGGAAAAACTCTCCGTACTCAGGAGCGCTCGGGGCTGCTCTCCGGTAAACTCAAGTTCATCCATGACTGCTAGAGGGGAATCTTGGCCCCAAAAATCCATCACCTCGGTCAACCTCTCCTCAAACAATGAAGACTTAAGGTGGTTTTCAATAACAATCAACAACTGCAACAGGCAAGGGTGACAAACCTTGGATAAAAAGACGGGCTTTACATCTATAAAGGAGACCCTCGATATGTGCTCATGGAACGTCAATAGCCTCCTCTCCAAAGTACAGGACTCTGATTTTGTCCAATACATCAGCACATTTGACATCATATTAATGCAGGAAACCTGGCTGGAGGAACCATTTCACTTGCAGGGCTATATGTGTTTCATTACCCCAGCAATCAGAATAACGAAGTATGGGCATCTGCAAGGTGATCTTGCACCTTATGTCTCCTTAGCACTATCGGCTAGTCACCCCTTTGCATTCCACCTGCTACTCCATCAATACGGTGTCAATTGCCGCTACAATAAGCGCGTCCGCAGTAGAGATATTTCTTGTAAACACCTACCTTCACCCTAAAACTAAACTCAGTGAAGCCAATAATTTAGGGGCTCTACTCAGAACTTCATAAGCAGCAGCGTCATAGCTGACGCGGCCGACATCATCGTCTCAGGGACTTCAATCTGCACCTGCTAGGATCCTCGACAGATGAAGTTACAACTGCTCTTTCAAGCGCCTGGGATCTCCCCGCACAAGGGGCTAACGTACATGGCCGTCCAACAAAGATCAGCAGGATGCTGATCAATGGCTTAGAACTGTTACAGCTAAGAGCCCTGAATGGCAGATTTACTGAAGACTTGCCTCCGGCAGCATCATATTTTTCAACAATTGCATCCATCACAATTGACTACACATTTGTTTCTCTTCCACTATTCAAGCAAGTAGCCTCTTTCCAGCTAGGCAACAGGTGAGAGAGTGATCACTGCCCACAGGAAGTATCCATCAAACTGGGGATCACCAAAATGGAGAAAACGAACATTGCAAAAATCACCACTTTTACCACAAATTGCAAGGGTGTCAAATGTGGGCAATCAAACATTGACCAACTCATCAAAACAGCAACCGATCTTGCACTCGAACTTGAAACAACTAATGATAGCGAAGTGCAGAAATGGGAACAACTCACAACCAGGCTTAGCGGAATGTTTGGGGTACCGATTACCAACAGGCGACTATCACCTCCTGAATCAGTAACTCACCTGGCGCTAGCCCACAGGGAGCACTGCGAGATGCAGAGAAAAATCAACTCCAGCATAAGGCGACTCCGTGGCAGCCCGGGTAATCCAGAACTTCTGCCAAACCTAAGGCACCAGAAACAGGAACTGAAAAAAACTAAAACGAGCAATCAATAGGAGCCGCAATGAAGACTTGTGGGCCAGGTTACATTCGGATGCAAGGAGTAACATCAGCGTACGCTTCTGGCGCACAATATGCAACCTCACATGCCCATACAATGGTGCTATTACATCGCATTTACCAGAATCTGTCTGGGCCAAACATCTCGGACTGCATTTCAACGGACCAATATCAGTTAGCGTGTGTAGGAAAGTACCATCTTGCCTGGCATGTTACCCCCATATTTCACTGTATATATGTTGTTTTAGTTGTATGTGTCACTGGGACCCTGCCAGCTAGGGCCCCAGTGCTCATAAGTGTGCCCTGTATGTGTTACCTGTGTTATGACTAACTGTCTCACTGAGGCTCTGCTAATCAGAACCTCGGTGGTTATGCTCTCTCACTTCTTTCCAAATTGTCACTAACAGGCTAGTGACCAATTTTACCAATTTACATTGGCATACTGGAATTCCCTAGTATATGGTACTGAGGTACCCAGGGTATTGGCGTTCCAGGAGCTCCCTATGGGCTGCAGCACTTCTTTTGCCACCCATAGGGAGCTCTGACAATTCTTACACAGGCCTGCCACTGCAGCCTGAGTGAAATAACGTCCACGTTATTTCACAGCCATTTTACACTGCACTTAAGTAACTTATAAGTCACCTATATGTCTAACCTTTACCTGGTAAAGGTTGGGTGCTAAGTTACTTAGTGTGTGGGCACCCTGGCACTAGCCAAGGTGCCCCCACATTGTTCAGGGCCAATTCCCCAGACTTTGTGAGTGCGGGGACACCATTACACGTGTGCACTACATATAGGTCACTACCTATGTGTAGCTTCACAATGGTAACTCCGAATATGGCCATGTAACATGTCTAACATCATGGAATTGCCCCACCAATGCCATCCTGGTATTGGGGAGACAATCCCATGATTCCCCAGGTCTCTAGCACAGACCCGGGTACTGCCAAACTGCTTTTTCAGGGGTTTCACTGCAGCTGCTGCTGCTGCCAACCCCTCAGACAGGTTTCTGCCCTGCTGGGGTCCAGCCAGGCTTGGCCCAGGAAGGCAGAACAAAGGACTTCCTCAGAGAGAGGGTGTTACACCCTCTCCCTTTGGGATAAGGTGTTAAGGCAGGGGAGGAGTAGCAGCTTCTTTGCACCTACAGCTGGCATTTCCTGGGCATCTGCCCACTCTCGACTTGATCGTGACTTTTGGACTTCGTCCCCTTGTTCCACAGGTACCCTCGTCTGGAAATCCATCGTTATTGCATTGCTGGTTTTTGGTCTTTCCTACAGAATTCCCCTATCACGACTTCTGTGCTCTTTGGGGAACTTTAGTGCACTTTGCACTCACTTTTCAGGGTCTTGGGGTGGGCTATTTTTCTAACCCTCACTGTATTCTTACAGTCCCAGCGACCCTCTACAAGGTCACATAGGTTTGGGGTCCATTCGTGGTTCGCATTCCACTTTTGGAGTATATGGTTTGTGTTGCCCCTATCCCTATGTGTCCCCATTGCATCCTATTGTAACTATACATTGTTTGCACTGTTTTCTATTGCTATACTGCATATTTTTGTTATTGTGTACATATATCTTGTGTATATTTGCTATCCTCATACTGAGGGTACTCACTGAGATACTTTGGCATATTGTCATAAAAATAAAGTACCTTTATTTTTAGTATATCTGTGTATTGTGTTTTCTTATGATATTGTGCATATGACACTAGTGGTACTGTATGAGCTTCACTTGTCTCCTAGTTCAGCCTAAGCTGCTCTGCTAAGCTACCTTTTCTATCAGCCTAAACTGCTAGACACCCCTCTACACTAATAAGGGATACCTGGGCCTGGTGCAAGGTGTAAGTACCCCTTGGTACTCACTACAAGCCAGTTCAGCCTCCTACAACGGGGACACACAAAGCATGCTCACACCAGGATGTCTTCCTCTACACAGGCCTACACCAAAGACTAAGCATTCGTTACTCACTGATTCTGTCACTATAGATAACCAGCTAGCCAAGGGCCGGAGAGATGGCACCCCTGGACCAAATGGCTTCTCGCCCGCAGTCTTCAAGCACAATAGACCCTTCTGGGAAAAGATTCTTGAACCCCTCTACCTGAAAATAGGTCTGACAGGAACGATCCCGCAGTCTTGGAAGGGGTCCATAATCTCCCCCATCTATAAAACATGGGACAGGTCGCTTCCCGATAACTATCGTCTGATTGCCTTAATTGACAACGACGCAAAGTACTTTGCAAGCCTGTTACTTGATCATCTGCTGGCATGGGCTACCGAAAAGGAAATAATCCCTACGATTCAAACAGGATTCTCCAAACATACCGGCACCATCAAGAACATCACAGCCATTGCCCTCTTAAGTGACAAAGCCAAAACACTGAAACGTCAGCTCCACCTATGCTTTGTTGACTTTAAGGTGGCATTCGACCATGTGGACAGAAACCGGTTGTGGAAGAAGCTTGCAACCGGGGGGCTTCCCCATCCACTTCTACGCCTAATAATAGCTCTCCACACAGACACATGGGTCCAGATAAAACTAGGCACAGGCACTTATCTCTCAAGACGGATCCCGACAACCAAAGGCCTAAAACAGGGCTGCGTTATGGCACCTACACTGTTCAATCTATGTCTAGCAGACTTAGCGGGTGCACTCACCCTTACAAACACGCACCCTCCAAAAATTGGGGACCTCGAGCTACCATGCCTCATGTACGCCAACGATCTCGTACTACTCAGCCACATGGAGGTAGGCCTTCAGAGACTACTCAGCTCTACACAGTTACAAATGCCTTGACAGCAAACATTGGCAAAACACGAACACTGTCAATTAGGTCAAAGCCATCTGTGAGATCCTGGTTTTGGGGTGAAACATGACTGGTCCACAGAGATAAGTACAAATATCTTGGAGTCACTGTTGACAAATCGGGGAACTTCGAGCATCAAAGGAAAAGCCTAATAGGAAAAAGTCTAGCCACAGCACTCTCACTAAAAAGACTAAAATCCCTTCTGAATGGGCCCTCATACACCCCCCTCTTAAAAGTGATAAAGGCCAAGCTCCTCCCCACTATAACATACAGGATTTAAGCTCAAAGAGGCAGGGACTCTGATATCTTAAATCGCGCAGTGAGCAAAGCTTACCGGACGATCTTTAACATCCCCAGATTCACCTCCCATGCCCAACTGAGATTGGAGTTTGGTCTGCTGAACCAATCCCTGGCTCGACCTGTTGCCTACATAAACATTTGGAGCAAAGCCCGCAGTGCCTCCCCGGGAACTCTCAACTATCATTTGTGGCAAGAGCTTGATGACTCTCTTAAGAAGACAGGACTAACGGACTTGTGGAGGACCTCAATCCCACACAATGCCTTTAACCCCTTCTGTGCCCAGGACGTAATGGTTACAGTGCTGCTGTGCCCAGGACGTAACCATTACGTCCTGTGCACAGAGCCCAGAGGGAGCGCTCTCGCTCCCTCTGTGGGGTCCCCCCCAACCCCCCCAAGTCAGGGATGGAAGGGGAAGCCCTTCCCCTCCCACCCCCGACCCCCCCCAACCCCCCCTGTGACGTCAGCGCGCGAGTGCGCGCTGATTAGTCACAGGGTCTCCCCCATCGCGCTGGAAGCAGAGCTTCCAGCGCGATTGAAAAAGAAATGCTTTTGCATTTCTTTTTCAATCCCATGGGGGAGGCCCCGAGAGGCTTCAAAGGGAAGGAAATGTATTTCCTTCCCTTTGAAGTCTCTCACAGGTTTCAAAAGCCGGATTGCTTGCAAATTTATTTTAGGCCATTTCTGCCCCCCCGGGGGACAGATCGGCCTATTATTAGGCCGAACTGCCCCCGGGGGGAGGCAGAACACTCTAGGCGCCAGGGCAATTTTTTTTTTGTGTTTTTTTTTTTTTCTTTTTCTTTTTTTAGAGATGGGGAGCGACCCATCAGGCAAGGGTCGCTCCCCTGGGGGGGCAAATTGTATTTAGACCATTTCTGCCCCCCTGGGGGCAGATTGGCCAATTTTAGGTCAATCTGCCCCCAAGGGGGCAGAAACCACTAGGCACCGGGGATTTGTTTTTTGGCGCCAATGTCACGCAGGGGGAGCGACCCCGTAGGCAAGGGTCGCTCCCGGGGGGGGGGGTGGGGGTTGGGGGGGCAAATTTATTTTAGGCCATTTCTGCCCCCCCCGGGGGACAGATCGGCCTATTATTAGGCCGAACTGCCCCCGGGGGGGGGGGGGCAGAACACTCTAGGCGACAGGGCAATTTTTTTTTTGTGTTTTTTTTTTTTTGTTGTTTCTTTTTTTAGAGATGGGGAGCGACCCATCAGGTAAGGGTCGCTCCCCTGGGGGGGGGCAAATTGTATTTAGACCATTTCTGCCCCCCTGGGGGAAGATTGGCCAATTTTAGGTCAATCTGCCCCCAAGGGGGCAGAAATCACTAGGCACCGGGGATTTGTTTTTTGGCGCCAATGTCACGCAGGGGGAGCGACCCCGTAGGCAAGGGTCGCTCCCGGGGGGGGGGTGGGGGTTGGGGGGGCAAATTTATTTTAGGCCATTTCTGCCCCCCCGGGGGACAGATCGGCCTATTATTAGGCCGAACTGCCCCCGGGGGGGGGGGGGCAGAACACTCTAGGCGCCAGGGCAATTTTTTTTTTTTTTTTTTGTTTCTTTTTTTAGAGATGGGGAGCGACCCATCAGGCAAGGGTCGCTCCCCTGGGGGGGCAAATTGTATTTAGACCATTTCTGCCCCCCTGGGGGCAGATTGGCCAATTTTAGGTCAATCTGCCCCCAAGGGGGCAGAAACCACTAGGCACCGGGGATTTGTTTTTTGGCGCCAATGTCACGCAGGGGGAGCGACCCCGTAGGCTAGGGTCGCTCCCGGGGGGGATGGGGGTTGGGGGGGCAAATTTATTTTAGGCCATTTCTGCCCCCCCGGGGGACAGATCGGCCTATTAGGCCGAACTGCCCCGGGGGGGGGGAGAACACTCTAGGCACCAGGGCAATTTTTTTTTTTTTTTTTTTGTTGTTTCTTTTTTTAGAGATGGGGAGCGACCCATCAGGCAAGGGTCGCTCCCCTGGGGGGGCAAATTGTATTTAGACCATTTCTGCCCCCCTGGGGGCAGATTGGCCAAATTTAGGTCAATCTGCCCCCAAGGGGGCAGAAACCACTAGGCACCGGGGATTTGTTTTTTGGCACCAATGTCACGCAGAGGGAGCGACCCCGTAGGCAAGGGTCGCTCCCGGGGCGGGGGTGGGGGTTGGGGGGGCAAATTTATTTTAGGCCATTTCTGCCCCCCCGGGGGACAGATCGGCCTATTATTAGGCCGAAATGCCCCCGGGGGGGGGGGGCAGAACACTCTAGGCACCAGGGCAATTTTTTTTTTTTTTTTTTTTTTTTTTTGTTGTTTCTTTTTTTAGAGATGGGGAGCGACCCATCAGGCAAGGGTCGCTCCCCTGGGGGGGGGCAAATTGTATTTAGACCATTTCTGCCCCCCTGGGGGCAGATTGGCCAATTTTAGGTCAATCTGCCCCCAAGGGGGCAGAAACCACTAGGCACCGGGTATTTGTTTTTTGGCGCCAATGTCACGCAGGGGGAGCGACCCCGTAGGCAAGGGTCGCTCCGGGGGGGGGGGGTTGGGGGGGCAAATTTATTTTAGGCCATTTCTGCCCCCGGGGGGGGGGGGGGGCAGAAACCTCTAGGCGGCAGGGGATTTTTTTTTTTTTTCTTTGTTTTTTTTTTTTAGAGATGGGGAGCGACCCATCAGGCAAAAGTCGCTCCCCTGGGGGACAAATTGTATTTAGGCCATTTCTGCCCCCCTTGGGGGCAGATTGGCTGAGTTTAGGTCAACCTGCCCCCAAGGGGGCAGAAACCACTAGGCACCGGGGATTTGTTTTTTGGTGCCAATGTCACACAGGGGGAGCGACCCCGTAGGCAAGGGTCGCTCCCGGCGGGGGAGGGTGGGGGTTGGGGGGGCAAATTTATTTTAGGTCATTTCTGCCCCCCCCCCCTGGGGCCGGCTGAGCTACAGGCCAAACACCACAGGTAGGCACCTTGCAAAAAACACCTATGTTTTCTGTGAAAAAATATGTTGTGTCCACGTTGTGTTTTGGGCCATTTCCTTTTGTGGGCGCTAGGCCTACCCACAGAAGTGATGTACCATTTTTATCGAGAGACTTAGGGGAACGCTGGGTGGAAGGAAATTTGTGGCTCCTCTCAGATTCCAGAACTTTCTGTCACCGAAATGAGAGGAAAAAGTGTTTTTTGGGCCAAATTTTGATGTTTGCAAAGGATTCTGGGTAACATAACCTGGTCAGAGCCCCGCAAGTCACCCCATCTTGGATTCCCCTGGGTTTCTAGTTTTCAAAAATGCACTGGTTTGCTAGGTTTCCTCAGGTGTCGGCTGAGCTACAGGCCAAAATCCACAGGTAGGCACTGCTTTTTATAAAAAAATGTGATGTGTCCACGTTTTGTTTTGGGCCCTTTCCTTTCGTGGGCGCTAGTCCTACCCACACAAGTGAGGTATTATTTTTATCGGGAGACTTGGGGGAACGCTGGGTAGAAGGAAATTTGTGGCTCCTCTCAGATTCCAGAACTTTCTGCCACAGAAATGTGAGTAACATGTGTATTTTTAGCCAAATTTTGAGGTTTGCAAAGGATTCTGGGTAACAGAACCTGGTCCGAGCCCCGCAAGTCACCCCTCCTTGGATTCACCTAGGTCTCTAGTTTTCAGAAATGCACAGGTTTGGTAGGTTTCCCTAGGTGCCGGCTGAGCTAGAGGCCAAAATCTACAGGTAGGCACTTCGCAAAAAACACCTCTGTTTTTTTCAAAAATTTAGGATGTGTCCACGTTGCGCTTTGGGGTGTTTCCTGTCGCCGGCGCTAGGCCTACCCACGCAAGTGAGGTATCATTTTTATCGGGAGACTTGGGGGAACGCTGGGTGGAAGGAAATTTGTAGCTCCTCTCAGATTCCCGAACTTTCTGCCACAGAAATGTGAGGGACATGTGTTTTTTTAGCCAAATTTTGAGGTTTGCAAAGGATTCTGGGTAACAGAACCTGGTCCGAGCCCCGCAAGTCACCCCTCCTTGGATTCCCCTAGGTCTCTAGTTTTCAGAAATGCACAGGTTTGGTAGGTTTCCCTAGGTGCCGGCTGAGCTAGAGGCCAAAATCTACAGGTAGGCACTTCGCAAAAAACACCTCTGTTTTTTTCCAAAATTTAGGATGTGTCCACGTTGCGCTTTGGGGTGTTTCCTGTCGCCGGCGCTAGGCCTACCCACGCAAGTGAGGTATCATTTTTATCGGGAGACTTGGGGGAACGCTGGGTGGAAGGAAATTTGTGGCTCCTCTCAGATTCCAGAACTTTCTGCCACAGAAATGTGAGGAACATGTGTTTTTTTAGCCAAATTTTGAGATTTGCAAAGGATTCTGGGTAACAGAACCTGGTCCGAGCCCCGCAAGTCACCCCTCCTTGGATTCCCCTAGGTCTCTAGTTTTCAGAAATGCACAGGTTTGGTAGGTTTCCCTAGGTGGCGGCTGAGCTAGAGGCCAAAATCTACAGGTAGTCACTTTGCTAAAAACAGCTCTGTTTTCTGTGATATGTCCACGTTGTGTTTTGGGGCATATCCTGTCGCGGGCGCTAGGCCTACCCACACAAGTGAGGTATCCTTTTTATCGGGAGACGTGGGGGAACGCTGGGTGGAAGGAAATTTGTGGCTCCTCTCAGATTCCAGAACTTTCTGCCACAGAAATGTGAGGAACATGTGTTTTTTTAGCCAAATTTTGAGGTTTGCAAAGGATTCTGGGTAACAGAACCTGGTCCGAGCCCCGCAAGTCACCCCTCCTTGGATTCCCCTAGGTCTCTAGTTTTCAGAAATGCACAGGTTTGGTAGGTTTCCCTAGGTGGCGGCTGAGCTAGAGGCCAAAATCTACAGGTAGTCACTTTGCTAAAAACAGCTCTGTTTTCTGTGATATGTCCACGTTGTGTTTTGGGGCATATCCTGTCGCGGGCGCTAGGCCTACCCACACAAGTGAGCTATCATTTTTATCGGGAGACGTGGGGGAACGCTGGGTGGAAGGAAATTTGTGGCTCCTCTCAGATTCCAGAACTTTCTGCCACAGAAATGTGAGGAACATGTGTTTTTTTAGCCAAATTTTGAGGTTTGCAAAGGATTCTGGGTAACAGAACCTGGTCCGAGCCACACAAGTCACCCCTCCTTGGATTCCCCTAGGTCTCTAGTTTTCAGAAATTCACAGGTTTGGTAGGTTTCCCTAGGTGGCGGCTGAGCTAGAGGCCAAAATCTACAGGTAGTCACTTTGCTAAAAACAGCTCTGTTTTCTGTGATGTGTCCACGTTGTGTTTTGGGGCATATCCTGTCGCGGGTGCTAGGCCTACCCACACAAGTGAGGTATCATTTTTATCGGGAGACGTGGGGGAACGCTGGGTGGAAGGAAATTTGTGGCTCCTCTCAGATTCCAGAACTTTCTGCCACAGAAATGTGAGGAACATGTGTTTTTTTAGCCAAATTTTGAGGTTTGCAAAGGATTCTGGGTAACAGAACCTGGTCCGAGCCACACAAGTCACCCCTCCTTGGATTGCCCTAGGTCTCTAGTTTTCAGAAATGCACAGGTTTGGTAGGTTTCCCTAGGTGGCGGCTGAGCTAGAGGCCAAAATCTACAGGTAGTCACTTTGCTAAAAACAGCTCTGTTTTCTGTGATGTTTCCACGTTGTGTTTTGGGGCATATCCTGTTGCGGGTGCTAGGCCTACCCACACAAGTGAGGTACCATTTTTATCGGGAGACTTGGGGGAACATAGATTAGCAAAACAAGTACTATTGCCCCTTGTCTTTCTCTACATTTTTTCCTTCCAAATATAGGAGTGTGTGTAAAAAAGACATTTATTTGAGAAATTCCCTGTAATTCACGTGCTACTATGGTCACCCCGGAATTCAGAGATGTGCAAATAACCACTGCTCCTCAACACCTTATCTTGTGCCCTTTTTGGAAATGCAAAGGTTTTCTTGATAGCAATTTTTTACTCCTTATATTTCAGCAAATTAATTGCTGTATACCCAGTATAGAATGAAAACGCACTGCAGGGTGCAGCTCATTTATTGGCTCTGGGTTCCTCGGGTTCTTGATGAACCTACAAACCCTATATATCCCCGCAACCAGAGGAGTCCAGCAGACGTAACGGTATATTGCTTTCGATAATCTGACATTGCAGGGAAAGGTTACAGAGTAAAACGTAGAGAAAAATTGATGGTTTTTTCAACTCAATTTCAATATTTTTCTTTTTCAGCTGTTATTTTCTGTAGGAAACCCTTGTAGGATCTACACAAATGACCCCTTGCTGAATTCAGAATTTTGTCTACTTTTCAGAAATGTTTAGGTTTCTGGGATCCAGCATTGGTTTCATGACCATTCCTGTCACTGACTGGAAGGAGGCTGAAAGCACAAAAAATTGCACAAATGGGGTATGCCCCAGTAAAATGCCAAAATTGTGTTGAAAAATTGGGTTTTCTGATTCAAGTCTGCCTGTTCCTGAAATCTGGGAAGCTGCTGAGTTTAGCACCGCAAACCCTTTGTTGATGCCATTTTCAGGGGAAAAACCACAAGCCTTCTTCTGCAGCCACTTTTTCCAATTTTTTTGAAAAAAACGAAATTTTCATTGTATTTTGGCCAATTTCTTGGCCTCCTTCAGGGGAACACACAAAGTCTGGGTACCTCTAGAATCCCTAGGATGTTGGAAAAAAAGGACGCAAATTTGGCTTGGTTAGCTTATGTGGACAAAAAGTTATGAGGGCCTAAGCGCGAACTGCCCCAAATAGGCAAAAAAAGGCCTGGCACAAGAGGGGGAAAAGGCCTGGCAGCGAAGGGGTTAAGAAAGCAGCTAGGAAATCACTTAGGCTCCAGTCACTACTGGAGGACAAAGCAGCCTTCTCACAGAGGTGTCACGCCTGGATGACCCTGCACACCTACACATCTTCGACACAACAGCCATCCCTAGGCCAGAGCTTCTTGAAACGAACAAAGGACGACTTCTTAAAGTACTGACTTGGTCTCCTACCACTTGCCTTATATGCGGCCCCCTGGTTGAGGGAAGTAACCAACTCTATGTGCCGCCTGTGCGGTGAGAACACTGAAGATCTCCTCACATCCTTTGTTCTTGCAATCATCTCGCACTAGAACAAAAAGCCCTACTGAAGTGCAAATTTAATGAAAAAGGCATACGGACACAGAGACAAGCAGTAGTGGCGTGCTTTGCACCTGGTGACCTACAGTTGAATTGTGCATTGGTAAAGTTTTTACTGCAGGTGTCACAAAAGCAGGAGTTAAACAAGCAACATTGCCCCCCTGTTGATCTAAAGGAGGAGGACAGGCTTAATGCCTGACAATGGACTACAATGGCATTAAGTGCTGCTCTACTCACACTGGAGCAATGCAAAAAGTTTAAATAGCAACACTTAACAATCATTTAAAGCGAGCTCCTATGGAGCCGAACTGAAATGACTGAACAATGATTTTTATTTTTTACCTTTTTATATAGAGCTTATTTATCTGTAGTTTTTGTGTTATGGTTTTAAGTAACTAAACAATAAAATATCTTCCTCTTCTTCCATTACTGGAACAAGAGTGTTATGATTTCCAAGAAGAAGATGCTAGAATCTTCCTAGAGAAAGTGACTCAGGGTGTAGATAACTATAGCTGCTAATTTTCCTTCAGCACAAAGGGAGTTGCCACCCTTCATTCTATTCTTTTCCTAATGATGTGTCTGTCTTGCAGTTAGAAATGTGCATAAAGTTCAGATAAACAGTTAAACTAAGCCAATTGGATTCAGCTCTGCAAATACATATAACGTTATTGTAAATCTGGCCAGGTGACCACTATATTTACCTGACAGCGACGGTGATGTAATAAAATATCCTAATTTAAACGATTCTGGAAATTAAAACAATCACCCATAGACTCTATCAGTCAATCAATTATCCATCCATAAATCTATTCTTCCATCCAACCGTTGCCTCTCTCTCATTCTCTCATCCACTTTACCACACATGCGAACTGAAAATCATTAATTAAGCACGTGCACTTAAATAGCCAGAGGCATTACCTTTTGTAATGGTTGTTTTCTTCTGTATGTAAAGGAGAGAGGAAAGCCATCTAAACATGAAGCCTGTCTGTTGCCACGCCACCATACCTCTTTAAAGAGAACGTACAAATGCAAGTGAAAATGGATATACATTTCAAATAGTGGATTATCTGTTGTCATCCTTGACGCAAATCTGAATAGCAAAGCCACTGCAAAGGTTAATCCCTTCATTACACATGTTTCCGTGCCTATCACAAGTAGTTTATTGAGGCCCTTTTGTTAGTCACATTATGCAGATCCGCTGAATCAAAGGCTAGGAAATTATTTCTGTGATAAATCTAATGGGTTAATTCCTTTTTAAAAACTATTTCCTCCAGTTATGTGCATCTTTTCCTTTCTGAACTTCAACAAAACATTGCCAAATAAAATTTGACGCATTGCCAGGTATGAATTATTTGTGGAGATGCCTCTATGTAATTACAGATCACATGTGCCTCTTAAAAGATCATTAGCATTTTCAAAGATAATTGCCCTTGCAAGTCAAAAGAAAACATTGGAAGCTTTTTTCCGTAAATATGACTTCCCTTTTTCAAGCAGAAAGTTCAGCTTGATTTAGCAAGTATTTTCAAATGTGTCCTTGCATGTCGGAGACAAAACCCTTCTGATCTCGTAAGGAAGGTTTGAACAAGACAAAAGAATTAATTTAGGAATAGAAACCTGAAATCTGGCATAGGCGTCAATACAACAAAGTAAAACACGGCAGTTTGCGTGGCGATAGACACAATCGAAATGTTTGGGACTATAGTGGTCTATCGAATATACGTACAAAAATCTTTGGCGCTTGGGAAGCCTGGAAATCGTAAACAGACTTTGCTACCTCTAAGCCTTTTTTTTTTTTGTTCAAGACTCCTTTTCAGAATCGTATAATGTGAGGTTTGTAATTCATTACGAATGCAAATTGCAGGGACGTAAAAACAGCATCCCTTTCGTATTTGGGAATTGCAATAGA
Organism: Pleurodeles waltl; assembly: GCF_031143425.1. NCBI lineage: Eukaryota > Metazoa > Chordata > Amphibia > Caudata > Salamandridae > Pleurodeles > Pleurodeles waltl. Next base: position 580,348,665 of record NC_090443.1, on the reverse strand, counting down.
ATGTATCAATGATTTGAGCCAGCAATGCTGTTGCAAATCATTGATAAAATACTAACACCTCAAAAGGGGAGGTATACAATTCCCTTTGGCAATCATGTGGGCAGCCTAAAGGGAAGTACACAGTGGTTACTGCCATCTCCCCCTCCAGCCCCTTGAAGTGATTAGCAAAGGGATTTTTTTTTAAGCAATAGTTTCCTGTTCGAAAAGCAAATGTAAAGATGCTGTGCCTTGCAGGCTACAATCTGTGCATTTGAATCCATTTATGGAGGCACAGAATGCAAACTGCATGACCTATATTCACTAGTAGATCGTTTTTGCAGCATCCTCAGAAATACAATGTGTGATGTGACCTATTAGGAGATAGAGTCCATGCAAGTTTGCACACCCATTTACAAACTAGTCAGTGTGCAATATGTATATCCTCGTTTGGGGATAGGTCTTTGTGAATCAGGCCTAAATCTCACCATGAATAAACATGTCTTTGGTTCATGCATTCCTAATAGAATGATGATTTTGGCGTGTGATGGGCTTCCAATCATCAGCTTCTCTATGATGAAACGTATTTAAGCTCTGTTGCTGTCTGTTCAGTCGCAGACAATGCCTTTTAAATTGCTACCTCGTAGTCTGGGCCCGAGCCTAATATAAAGGAGTATAATGTAAGGAGTGGCAATTAAAATATGTTAATGTCAAACTACAAGTGAGCAATAAGGCTATTAGCACTCATTCCCCAAATCACACACAACTGATTATTAAGTCAACTGTGCCCGCCAGGATCATGTCCATGCTTCACACACTCACTGAACTTAGAATGCAGAACAACAGTATTGAGAACCGGTAACTTTGTGGGGGGGAACATGGCGGCCGGTTGAAGCGCTGACCGCGAACTCCCATCGGACGAGAGACGCGACCTGCGACCCCTGACCTGGAAATGACGCGCTGAGAGCCGGAGCAGTGCCGGAGTTGGATCGACGCGAGAGAGGATCACCGCGGCCGTAGAGGGGCCCCCTTGTTGTGACGAGGAAGAGGTTTGGAGGAGAGACGCCGGGGGAGAGACTGGGGGAGAGACTGGGATTGTGTTACAGGCAGGGCTCCTAGACCGGCGCCCGGGTGAGTCGTTCCTCTTGCCGGGAAGAGCTGTTGGTGGCGTTTTTTTTTTTTTGGTGTTGAGGCTGACAGAGCTGTCTGTTTTTTTTTTTGCGCGAGAAACACACACTGATAAATCCAGATTGGTAGGAATACCATAAAACGTTAATTAACCGGAACACTGGATCTTTAAAAATAATCGCATGTTGAATCTGCATAAGATTTTTTTTCCCTTTGTGAGCCCTTTTTTTTTTTTCTTGAGACTTCTTCTGTCACCCACAGAGGTTTGTTGTTAAACACTCTGTTATCATTAACTTTGAGCACTGTCTCTTTGCTTTAAGAGCTATTTCAACGTTGCTTCTACTCCTTGAATTAGACCGAGCTGGGCATTACTGGGCATCATTTGCCTATCGGGCTTGGAGTAGCTATTTGAAGGACTCGGAAGGATCCTAGAAAATCCAGTTTCGGAATACGTTACTACTGGAGTGTACTTGTTTATATTGACCTTCCCGCCCCAGGTCGGGAGATTTAATTAAAAACACGGCGAACAAGGAGGGGGGCGAAATTGCTTCGGCGAGAGGTGGTCAGGGGGTCCCCTGGAATCAAGCTTTAAATTCCAGTATTTGGGCTGAAGCAGTGAGGGGTGTGCGACGAGGGAGATCTTATACCTCTCGCTGTTCTCTTTGTGGGAGTTTACTGGAGACTCCGGGGCTTTCCACTAGGAGTAATCTGAACAGGAATAGGGTGGGAGGAGAACGTGATACCAGCATAGCCTCTCGGTGCATGTCTCCAATCAAACGCCGCCCCAGGGTTGTACGGACAGAGGTTAAAAACCTGGTTGGTGCAAGGACTTGTAAGCCCGGCCCCCTGGGAGTGAGTGATAAGCCCCAGACTTATTCATCAGAGACTGTAGCAGTTACAAATCCTGGATCTAAGACTCACGGCGAAGTCTCTTTAAAGGGGACTGATCAAACTCTGTCATCCGTGGGCCCTCCTATCCCTCTCTTGGGGGAAGGTCAACCTGAACCTCTGGGGAGGAGTGAATCATTGATCACAAGATATTTTCGGACCACTACCTTTCCATCGCAGGATATGGCAAATAGTCAACTAACCTCAGATGATTTAGAAATGTCAAATTTAGCTATGCGTTTGGCTATGCGTTCGCCCCTAAATCCACTAGACAAGGATCTAGATGGACAGGGAGAGGATTCCTCTAAATCATCGGCTTTGTTAGAAGTGGAGAGTAACCCTCTCAGAGGTACAATGTCTTATGGTATGGACGTACAGGCCCTGCTAATCTCTCTTACTAAAGAGATTAGGGAAAAATTTGAGACATCAGAAAATAACCAAACAAGGATTCGGGAAGTATGTGAGGCTTTGGAAAATAAAATCACTTTGTTAACAGATCGGATGGGTAAACTCGAGACTGTGGTGGCGGCCCATGAGGAGCGGGTGGCAGCTCAATCTGAGGATATTTCACAATTAAAACGCGGGGAAAAGTTGTTACAGGACAAACTAGAGACTTTGGAAAATAACATGCGGAGAAATAATATCAGGCTTTTGGGTGTTCCTGAGGGATTGGAAGGTGAAGATATCAAGGGCTATGTGATTGCTTTGATAAAAGAGGTTATCCCAAATACAGCAGTGTTTAACCTGGAAGAGGATATTCAAAGAGTCCATCGCGATCCGTTCAAGAAAAATCCCGGGAGGAAGAATCCCAGGAGGATTCTGATAAACTTCAATACGTACTCTATCAAGGAAAAAATTCTGTCTGAAGCCCTTAAAGTTGGTGTTTTTTCCAAGGGGGATTGGGCCTTCAGGATAAGATCGGACTTGTCTAAAGTAACGTTAGATAGACAGTGGGAATTGGGAAATTTTATGCGCGAGCTTCGTTCTCTTGGGGCTACCGTACAGCTAAGGTTTCCGGCAGCACTCCGGATCATGTGGAAGAACAAAATGTATAACATGAGAGATCCGGGGGAGGTTAGCGCATTTATAGACCAGATTAAGGCGTCACAATAAGATCTAGTGGAAGTATCTCGTCCGATGGGGAGTTCGAATTTAGGATAACAGGATGGTTATCCTAGTAGAATCAGGGAGGGTTCCCCAGGGTAGGGGGGTTGGGTTTGGGTGGGAGTTGGTGTTGGTGTTGGTGGAGGGGGTGGGAGGCACTGGGTGTGGGGGTTTGGGTTGGGTTAGGTGGATTAGGTGGGTTGAAAGGATAAAAATAAGAAAGTCCTCATATGTTGTTTACCTAGGAGGGGGGTGCGCTGTGCTCATGACGTTTTCCTTTTCTCCTGACAGATATGTCTAAGTATGGGAATTTAAGATTGAAATTTCTTTCTTGGAATGTGAATGGTTTAAGGGTGGTAGGCAGGAGGAGGATGATTTTTGAATATTTAAGATTGGCGGAAGAGGAGATTATCATATTGCAAGAAACTCATCTCCAACAAACAGAGTGGGAGACCTGGGTTAAACGGTTGAATTGGGTTTCTCTTAGCGTATGCTCCTCCCAAACTAGTGTGATAAAAGGCGTGGCAGTTCTGATCAAAAAATCCATAAAGCTTAGGATAGGATCGGTGCAAGTTGACCCTAGAGGGAGATGGGTAGTGGTAGAACTGTGCGTATGTGGCTATTGGGTCACGGTGGCAGGCTATTATGGACCTAACCTAGATGATCCCACACCATTTCAAGAGTTATTCAATATTTTACTTCTAGCTAGATATCCAGTGGTACTAGGTGGAGATTTCAACATATTGTTAGACCCTGTATACGATAAGTCAACCCCTCGAGGTACGGATAACTCTCCTAAAATGAGGGCACAGGTGAAACAAGCTATGCAAGATCTAGGATTGGTAGACATATGGCACTGGAGAGGAGGCGAAGGAGACAGATATACATTTTACAATAAAAAATATGGGCATAGATCTAGAATAGATTTTTTTTTAATACACAAAAGTTTATGCCCAGAGGTCAGAAAGGTAGCCCACAATCCAGCTCACCTCTCAGATCATTCAGCTGTAAAATTACACTTGGATATCAGGGTCGTAAATAAGGGTATTAGATGTATAATTAATCGCGCTATACTATTAGACGACTCTATAGTAGAAGCATTAAAAAAAGACACAAGAGATTTCTTTCTTTTGAACCAAGGTACGGCAAGTTTATGGTGTGTTTGGGACGCCTTTAAGGCCTATATTAGAGGGAGGCTTATGAGCCTGGCAATATACAAACATCGTGAAGAAAAAGAGAAATTGGGAGATATGGAATTATCTCTAAAAACCTTGCAAGCTGCAATCCATAAAGCACGAGCAGAAGAGAAGGTCAATTTATTAGAGGACTTGATATGTCAAGTGGCTAATGTTCGGACTAAGCTAGAGGCTTTTTTGGAAAATCGCAGTAAGTTAAAGTGGGAAGCTAGTCGATATGCTCACCATGAATATGGAGAAGGTTGCAGTAAGCTACTAGCATGGAAGGTTAAGTCAGACCTCTCTAAAAGATATATTTCAGCAGTCAAATCGGACTATACGAATCAGATTTGTGTGGAGCAAGAAGAGATTGAGGGGGCATTTGTATCTTTTTTCCAAGACGTATACTCAGAAAGCCTGGTTAATTCAGACGAGTCGATTTGTGATTTTCTAGAAAAACTACACCTTCCAGCTCTAGAAGATTCTGAAAAGACCCTATTAAGTTGTAAAATAAATGAGGCTGAGCTTATTGAAGGCATAAAAGCGTTAAAAAAAGGAAAGGCCGCTGGTCCAGACAACCTACCTAATGAATTGTACAAGGTTTTGGGGGAAGTTATTAGTCCATTTTTATTAGAATTATTTAATTCTATGCTGGTTGAGGGGGCTCAGACGCCTAAATCCTGGAGAGAGGCTATAATTTGTCTAGTTTTAAAGCCAGGTAAGGATCCAATGTCTTGTGCATCTTACAGACCCATCTCCCTGTTGAATGCCGATTACAAACTTTATACAGGGATTTTAGCCAGGAGATTAGGGAGTGCCATAGGCAATCTGATTCATACGGATCAAAAGGGTTTTATGAAAGGGAGGTATCTCCAGGATGTAACACATGAGTTATTCGCTGCAATAGACCTGGCGGAACAAGAAAAGGCTCCTTTGGCGATCCTGACTTTTGATGCAGCAAAGGCCTTCGATCGGGTTAATTGGTCTTTTTTTGAGGTTAGTGCTGGAAAAAGGAGGCTTGGGATTTCCTTTTGTTAGGACAGTCAGGGAATTGTATAGACGCCCCTCAGCGAGAATTCTGGTCAACGGCCAGTTATCAAAAGAATTTAGGATTTGGCGGGGTACGCGACAGGGATGTCCATTGTCTCCCTTGCTTTTTAACTTATATATTGAGCCTCTGGCAATTTCTCTTCGGTTAAGTAAGGAAATTATTCCATTTCAAAGTGGGGACTGGGAAAAAAAAGTAGCATTATATGCGGATGATCTTATGCTATACACCAAGGATGTTAGTTCTACCCTACTTGCGTTCAATACTTTGATGGAGCAATTTGGTAAATTTTCTGGTTACAGCGTAAACACAGAAAAGACAGAAATAATGTGTTGGAATTTGACTTATGCTTCTCCTTTAGTCAAACAAGAGATCAGATATTTGGGTATTCGATTAACAAATGATCTAAATGAGGTACCTAAACTAAATTTTAACATAACATACAGAGAAACCAAAAAATTGCTAAAGACGTGGGCCGCTCTCCCTCTTTCCATAATTGGAAGATCCAACATTTTGAAGATGTGCATTCTCCCAAAATTTACCTTTTTATTCAACACTATTCCATTAGAGTTTAAGAACTGCTGGTTTAAAAAACTACAGGGGGATTTATCCTCGTTTGTATGGGCCTCTAAAGGAGTAAGGATCTCGTGGAAAAAGATGAGTAGAAAAAAAGAGTGGGGGGGCATTGCGTCTCCAGATTTCTTCAAGTATTATCTGGCATTTCAATTAAAAAACATTAGAAACCTATTGAATAAGAAGTCAGAATATGATCCGGCGTGGAAAGCCTTAACGGCACACCTCGAGGAAAGAGCAGATCATTTTCTATATAAATTCGGCCATCCTAAGTACTTCAAGAAGGTACGCTTGAAGACACTCAGACATGCATGCAACATTTGGATGTACTTTCGGAAGGTGCTAGAGATACCCTATTTTTGCAGCTCTGCCCCCATTTGGGATTCACCTGGTACTCCTGAATGCCTTACTGATAAATTATCAATTCCTTTGAGAGTGAGTGGGATTGTAAGATGGGGCCAGATAATGGAAGGACCAGAACTGTTAAGCTGGTCGACACTTTATGAAGGGACTGGAGGGACAGTCTCCAAATTCAAGTATCTTCAGATAGCTAGTTGGGTTAAATCGCAACAAACAGGAGAAATAGGAAGGAATATATGGGAAGGGAAATTAAACCAGAAAATCATTAATAAAGAAGTTGCTCTGTGGTACCATGCTCTGTTGGAAGCAACAAGGGATGGGATATCCCTTCCCTTGTTGAAGTGGGGGGGGATTTTTCCAACTCTAGATGTGAAATCTTTATGGTATAGGTCCTGCTCAGAATTGTGGTTCACGACCAGCCCGGCAGAGTTGAAGAAAAACCATTTGTTCACACTTCATAGGGTTTACTGGACGCCGGCCAGATTAACAGCTATCGGGAAAACTCAGAAAAACTGTCCGAGGTGTGGTGACGATAAGGCAAACGATATACACATGTTTTGGCAATGTTCAAAGTTGTGGGAATATTGGGAGGAGATAGAAAACACTCTAAAGATAATATTTAATGTGAAAGTAAAATTGGATCTTTCTATGGTGGTGTTTGGGGTCAGTGAACAGGGTATGAATTATCAAAAATTGTCAGCACATCAGGAACACTTGTTGTTTGTATTAATACTTTTGGCTAGACGAGAAATTTGTCGTAAATGGGTTGACCCCTTTCCCCCCCGTTCTAAGGATTGGCAAATATCTGTAAATCGAATGTGTATAATGGAACAACGAGGTCCCCTTTCTAGAAGGGATAACTTCTGGATGAATTGGGAAAATGTCTACCAATAGTATATTATTTCCTTTTTTTTTTTGTATATTACTGTTTTGCTGTCTGGTCTCCTCCTCGTGCAACTTAGTCCAATGATTAGTACTCCCCTTACCCAATTCTGGGCGATGCTTTGGTTAAGACTAGGTTTCATAGAAAATAGTATATCCTGGTTGATGGCATACGATTGGGAGAATAATAATACGTAGACCAAACGGGACGACCCAAGGGTTACGTTTCCCCCGTTCGGAACTATTCTTCTTCTACCAAAGCATGGGTGATAATTATGAGGACAAAAAAAAAAAGAAAAAAAAAAAAACAGTATTGAGAACCGAAATTCTAAGCATTCTGATTTAGCCCATCTCAGCATTCCGTACAGGTTGTGAATTAATTTAAGCATTACAGAAGGATCACCTGTGATGTGTCTTTTTTATGCGGAAGTGACATCAACACATCTGTAAAGTGTAATTACATACCACCTTTGCAACTTTTATTTATTACAAGTGATAAGTGGAACATTGTAACACGGTTATGACATCCACCAATATGGACTTTACAATCAGATTGTAGATCACTGAAACGCTCATCCTCTGTTCTTTAGGGTTTTCAATCCATAACACCACCAACATGTGTAGGCACACGCATAAATTCTAACAATCCCATTATCTCCTCAAAGAACAGATGCAAGGTAACACTAGGGCTTAACTGGCAATTACTAAGCCACTCAAAGCCACCTTGAATAGTAAATCCAGAATAACGCTTCTTTGCATTACTTTGCATTGGGAAGGTGTTAGACCAGAAGTCTCTCCCCCAACGTTTACCTAACCCCTCCATCTTTCAGCCCTTGTTTTCACTGGTATTAGGAATCTGTGCACTTTACCACTGCTAACCAGTGTTGAAGTGCTTGTGCTTTCACCCCCAAACATGGTGATATTGGTTCTACCCACTTGGCCTATTTAATTTTATTATAATTCCCTATGAAAGTGGTACTACATGTAGTCAGGACTTGTAAATTAAATGTTACTAGTAGGCCTGCAGCACTTATTGTGCCACCCATGTAAGTAGCCCTTTAGCCCTGCCTCAGGCCTGCCATTGCAAACCCTTTATTTGCTGTTTTACACTGCCATGTCGACTTGGCAAATTAACTCTTTTTCCAAGCCTAAACCTTCCTTTTTTATACATAGAGTGATACCCCTAAGGTAGTCCCTAGATAACACAGAGAGCAGTGTGCAATGTATTTGAAAGGTAGAACATGTACTTTTAAGATTTACATGTCCTGGTAGTGGAAAGACTCGCAAAGTCCTTTTTCAGTACTGCAAGGCCTATCTCTTCAATAGGAGGACATGGGGATTGCCTTATTATATCTTATAAATGCAATTCACAATCTGGAAGAGATAAACTTTTTGAGTTTTGTGTCTCCCTAATGTTGAGACGGGGCCACTCACCTGAAAAGAAGGATGTCTGCAGGGGCGATGGTATGCCCCATGACCTCCTGGAACACCTCTCAGCACTTCCTGGTGGGCACAGAAACCCCAGCATGGGTCCCAAAAGGAAAGGGGGAGTGGAAGAAAAAGAGACAAAACACTGCCACATCTTGCCGGTCCAGCCAGGCACCCTGTTTCTTTGGGGGGTAGTTCGTTGTTGACAGAGTGATAGCAGAGTTAGTGCACTCAACTTCCTTGGAACTAAATCTCTCTTTTTGATATGGGCATGGCAGCAGTAGAAGAACACCACGATGCTCCAGCACTTTTCTTGAATAATAATAACTGTTGGCACAATTACTAACACTGCATTACCAAAAACCGAAATTGAGTACCATAACAATAAGTGCTGTGACACTAGGGCTGGCTTCACAGAGATTTACTGTTGCACACTGCAATTAGAACTGTGGTTGCACTTATCATGCACAAGCAAGACAAACAAGGGCATTCATTATATCACATATAACTTTCCTGCATGCATAGGGTTAAACTAAAAGGAACAAAAACAAACCAAGATATACAAACGTCCACTCTGGGCTTAAACAGTTAGGGTGGCACAGTTCGGTTTGGTTTCACTGTGTGTGTGTGAAAAACCCTTCAAAAGCAAATTCCTCAAACCTGAAACACAGGCATGAATGACACAATTTAAATCCAAGAGTTATGCTATCAGAGAAAGAAAAGTCACGTAAATGCTCTTTTAAAATTGCACTGTCACTTTTTGTAGTACTTGAGCTCAAGCAGCTTTCCTGAAGCACATTTAGGCAAGTAACTACAATAATAATGTAGAATGTTCAGAAATGCATTTGTCTCTTTAAGATAAGCACTCTGCCAAAATACGAGGTCTTAAATACTCTAGCTGTTCTAGGAAAGCACTGCACTCAAAGAACAGACTCCCTGGAGACCAGTCACTTAGCTGCAGTCTTTTCCGGAGTGCTGGAGGAATGCCTGGTGTCAGCTGGTACAGGAACAAAGAAACGAATTGCCTCAAAAGTCCTGAATACGAGGATGACAGCAGGGACTGGGCTGCCAAATCAGATGCTGAGATCAGGAAGCAAAACAAAGCCAAGCAGGGAGGCATGCTTCATTCTGCTATTAATAGACAATCAGGAAAGCAGTTGAGTTTCCACATGTGGATGAGTCACCACACCAAATTAGAAGCAAATGTCTACACCACACCCAATTAGAAGCACATGTCTACACCTGCTCACTTTAGCAAACAAGCATTGGTAAAACAAGCATTGATAAAAACCAATTGTGTAACTGTAGGAAGGTAGCCTCTTTCTAGCCTTGTTACCCCCACTTTTGGCCTGTTTGTGAGTATATGTCAGGGTGTTTTTACTGTCTCACTGGGATCTTGCTAGCCAGGGCCCAGTGTTCATAGGGAAAACCCTACGATGTCAGTATGTTTGATATGTGTCACTGGGATCCTGCTAGCCAGGACCCCAGTGCTCATAAGCTTGTGGCCTATATTTGTTCCCTGTGCCTAACTACATCACTGAGGCTCTGCTAACCAGAACCTCAATGTTTATGCTCTATCTGCTTTTAAAATTGTCACTGCAGGCTAGTGACTAATTTTGCCAATTCTGATTGGCACACTGTGTACGAGGCTGGCCTGGCTTATAGTGGGTAACTTGTGGTACTTACACCGTGTGCGCAGTCCAGTTATCCCTTATTAGTAGAATAGAGGTGTTCTAGCAGCTTAGGCTGATAGAGGTAGCTATAGCAGAGCAGCTTAGGCTGAACTAGGAGACATGCAAAGCTCCTACTAAACCACTTATATCATATAGCACTATATCATAATAAAACACAATACTCAGAGTTACTAAAAATAAAGGAACTTTATTTTAGTGACAATATGCCAGAAGTATCTCAGAGGATATACTCCCTTAGGAGGTAAGTAATATACACAAAATATATGCACACAAAATCAAATTCAGGTAAGTAACAGATAGAAAAGTAGTGCAAACAATGTACAATCACGATACAATGCAATAGGGAGAAATAGGCCTAGGGGCAACACAACCATATACTCCAAAAGTGGAATGCAAACCACGAATGGATCCCAGGCCTAGTGTAGTGTGTAGATTGTCACTGGGAGTGTAAGAAAACACTAAGAGTGTCCAGGATACCCCACCCCAAGACCCTGAAAAGTAGAAGTAAAGTTATCCTACTTCCCCAGAAAGACAGTAAAGTCGAGATAGGGGATTCTGCAAGGACAACAACTGACTGCAAAACACTGAAGACGGATTATTGGACCTGAGGACCTGTAAAGGAAGGGGACCAAGTCCAAGAGTCACGCAAGTGTCCAGAGGGGGGGCAGGATGAAGATGCAAAAGGGCTGCCTCCGGGTGGAAGAAGCCGAAGATTCTGCAACAACCGGAAGGTGCCAGGAACTTCTCCCTTGGTCAGATGTCCCACGGCGTGCTGGAGGATGCAGAGTTGTTTCCACGAAGAAAGACTGCAAACAAGCCTTGCTAGCTGCAAGAGTTGCAGTTAAGGATTTTGGGTGCTGCCAGGGCCCAGGAAGGACCAGGAGGTCACCCCTTGGAGGAGGAGACAGAGGGGGCTCACAGCAACACAGAGAGCCCACGCAGAAGCAGGCAGCACCCGCAGAAGCACCTGAACAGGCACTTAGAAGATCTGAGGACAGCGGTCAACTCAGAGTCACAAAAGAGGGTCCCACGACGTCAGTGTCCAACTCAGCGAGTTGGGCAATGCAGGACAGAGTGCTGGGGACCTGGGCTAGGCTGTGCATGAAGGAAGTCTTGCAAAAGTGCACAGAAGCCAGAACAGCTGTAGTTCACACAGTACACAGGATTACTGTCTGGCGTGGGGAGGCAAGGACTTACCTCCACCAAATTTGGACAGAAAGGCCACTGGACTGTTGAAGACAATCAAACCCAGCTCCTGTGTTCCAGGGACCACGCTCGTCAGGATGAGAGGGGACCCAGAGGACCAGTGATGCAGAAGTTTGGTGCCTGCATTGGCAGGGGGAAGATTCTGTTGACCCACAGGAGATTTCTTCTTGGCTTCCAGTGCAGGGTGAAGGCAGACAGCCCTCAGAGCATGCACCACCAGCAAACAGTCGAGAAAGCCGGCAGGATGAGGCGCTACAATGTTGCTGGTAGTCTTCTTGCTACCTTGTTGTAGTTATGCAGGCATCCTGGAGCAGTCAGTGGTCGATCCTTGGCAGAAGTCGAAGAGGGAAGTGCAGAGGAACTCTGGTGAGCTCTTGCATTCGTTTTCTGGTGAGATGCCCACAGGAGAGACCCTAAATAGCCCACATAGGAGGATTGGCTACTGAGAAAGGTAAGCCCCTACCAGGAGGGGTCTCTGATGTCACCTGCTGGCACTGGCCACTCCTCAGAGCTGTCCATTGTTCCCTCACACCTCTGCATCCAAGATGGCAGAGGTCTGGGACACACTGGAGGAGCTCTGGGCACCTCCCCTGGGAGGTGCTGGTGAGGGGAGCGGTCACTCCCCTTTCCTTTGTCCAGTTTCATGCCAGAGCAGGGCTGGGGGATCCCTGAACTGGTGTAGACTGGCTTATGCAGAGAGGGCACCATCTGTGCCCTTCAAAGCATTTCCAGAAGTCAGAAGAGGCTACTCCTCCCAGGCCCTTCACACCTATTTACAAAGGGAGAGGGTGTAACACCTTCTCTCAGAGGAAATCCTTTGTTCTGCCTTCTTGGGACCAGGCTGCCCAGTCCCCAGGGGGGCAGAAACCTGTCTGAGGGGTTGGCAGCAGCAGTAGCTGCAGTGGAGACCCCAGAAAGTTAGTTTGGCAGTTCCCGGGCTCTGGGCTGGAGACCCGGGGATGCATGGAATTGTCCCCCAATACCAGAATGGTATTGGGGTGACAATTCCATGATCCTAGACATGTTACATTGCCATGTTCGGAGTTACCATTGTGACACTACATATAGGTAGTGACCTATATGTAGTGCACGTGTGTAATGATGTCCCTGCACTCACAAAGACTGGGGAATTTGCCCTGAACGATGTGGGGGCACCTTGGCTAGTGCCAGGGTGCACACACTAAGTAACTTTGCATCTAACCTTCACCAACTGAGGGTTAGACAGGTAGATGACTTATAAGTTACTTATGTGCAGTGTAAAATGGCTGTGAAATAACGTGGATGTTATTTCACTCAGGCTGCAGTGGCAGTCCTGTGTAAGAGTTGTTTGAGCTCCCTATGGGTGGTAAAAGAAATGGTGCAGCCTACAGGGATCTCCTGGAAACCCAATACCCAGGGTACCTTGGCACCATATGCAAGACCATATACTGGGACCCTGGCAGACAAGACTGTACTGAAAGGGGAACTTGTGCATTTCAAAACCACTGTTTGAAATCTCCCCCACTTTAAAAGCATTTTTGGTATATAAACTGTGTTGCTGACCCCACCAACTCGGACACCTCTGAACCTACACCTGAAACCTGTCAAGAAGAGTCTCCTGGGTGCCCAAAGGACTCAACTGGACTGCTTTGCTGAGAATGTCTGCTCCCCTGCTGTTGTGCTGCTGCCCAGCTGGCCTCTGACTTTGTTGAGAAGGACTCTGCCTTCCTCAGAAGTGCTCTCCAAGGTTTTGGATAGAACTTGTCTCCTGTTTTCTGAAGTCTCAGGTCCAAAAAGACTTCGGCCCTCATTACAGCCCTGGTGGTCAGTGTGAAAGCGGCAGTAATACCGGCAACAGGCCGGCGGTAAAAAAATTGAATCACGACCACGGCGGAAACCGTATATCGCCATTGGCTCCTGGAACCCATAGGGCCCAATGATAACCAATGCGAAATTGTGCAGCGGTCATTGACCGCCTACCGCAACATCGAACAATGCCAGCTAGATTACCTCATTTCCACTTTTCCCTCCTCACAGGTCAGGCAGCCGCCATTTCAGGGGGGCACAGTCCATGGCACCTAACTGCGTCACAGCAGACATTGGCACAGCAACTGACTCTCGGATTCTCATACTGGTTCTGTAAATGTAGAAATGCATCATTATTGCAATAGATGTGTGATTATGATCCTCTGCTCACCATTTTCCTCCATAGACTTCAACCACTGAGGATGAATATGAGATTGAGACATACTCCAGTGTACAGACCCTTGGTGGACCTTGCGACAATGGAGGATAGACACATTATACTAACATACAGACTTGATCAGGCAACAATCCAAGAACTGTGTGCCCAATTGGAGCCAGACCTGATGTCAGCTATCCACCAGCCCACAGGTATCCCCCCTCTAGTGCAGGTCCTGTTAGTGCTCCATTTCATGGCAAGTGGTTCCTTCCAAACAACAGTGGCCATGACATCAGGGATGTCTCAGCCAGTGTTCTCCAACGTGTTGAATAGAGTGTTGTTAGCCGTGCTTCTGCTTAAACACATGTGCAGCTACATTGTATTCCACAGGTGGAGGATTTGGCCACAAGGAAAGCTGACTTTTATGCCCTGGGACATATCCCCAACATCAAGGGTTCCATTGATGGTACACATGTAGAATGTGTCCCCCTCTGGAGAAATGAACAAGTGTTCAGGAATAGAAAAAGCTATCACTCTATGAATGTGCAGATGGTGTGTTTGGCGGACCCGTACAACTCCCACGTGAATGCCAAGTATCCTGGCTCTGTGCATGATGCCTTTATCTTGAGGAATAGCAACATCCCATATGTGATGGGCCAACTCCAGAGGCACCAGGTGTGGCTAATAGGTGAGCCCAAGGTCCCCACCCAGTATATGTTGGTGTCTGGGTATGGGGTTGTCCCTAAGGGTTAGTGTTTGTCTATCAGTTGTCCCTCGATGTTTTCAGGTGACTCTGGTGGCAGCGGTGGAGCCTGTGGACAGTGAGGAAGAGGAGGCAGAGGAAGAAGATGTGGACAACAGAAGTGATATCATACAGCAGTACTTCCAGTAACACACAGGTAAGACAATGTAACTTCACTTTACTTTTCAGTTTTCTGGTGGATATTGTACATGGCAGCCTGATTTCCCTATGTCTATGGCCACTTACTGTACCCTTTGGCATCTCTATTTTCAGATCTCTGTGGCCCACTCTGGCTCCTGGTATACCAACGTATATATAACTGTACATATGACTTGCAATGTTTTCAGAATGTTGTACTAATGCATATTTCAATCATTTGACAGACTCCAGATTTGTATTTGTTCCAAAGGTGTTTATTTAAGTGCCAATAAGTAGAGGGGGATGTACAATGGGCTGGGGTGATGGTGGAGGAATGTTCAGTTAGAGTCCTATGGGTCTCCTCTGGGGGGAAACTGGATGTTGTTGGCAACTCCTCTCCGGTGACGTTGAGTAGGGGTTCTGTGGGGATGCAAATGCAGTGTTATTGTATCTGCGTGTGCCATCTTGTGCATGGGTGTGTTTCCCTGTATGGTTGTGATAGCCCTGTCAGCTTTGCCTTGTGTGCATGGTGATTTTGTGGGCTAGGTGATTCTCTCTAATGGGCATGCTGTGGTGATGGGTGTCCATGCAGGTCTGTGATGGGGTTCCATGGATTGTTGTGGCATGCAGGGCTTGATATTGGGATGGGTGGGTTGTGATAGTGGGGTATATGTGAGGTGCTAGAGTGATGGGGTGAGGGTAGGGATAGGAGTTTGTGATGGCATGCAGGTAGGGTGGGGGATATAGTGGTAAAGAATTGACTTACCAGACTCCAGTTCTCCTGCTACTCCTGCAAGGCCCTCAGGGTGCATGATCACCAAGACTTGCTCCTCCCATGTTGTTAGTTTTGGGGGAGGAGGTGGGGGTCCGGCTTCCTGGTGTCTTGCTATCACGGAACACACCTTCCCTCGTAGGTCGTTCCACCTCTTCCTGATGTCATCCCTTGTTCTGGGGTGCTGTCCCATGGCGTTGATCCTGTCCACGATTCTCCGCCATAGCTCCATCTTCCTAGCAATGGACGTCTACTGCACCTGTGATCCGAAGAGCTGTGGCTCTACCCGGATGATTTCCCTGATCATTATCCTTAGCTCCTCCTCTGAAAACATGGTGATGTGTTGTGTGCTGTGCGTGGATGGTGTATCGGTTATAGTGCTCTGTGGCTCAGATTGAGTGGGTGCTTCTGACTTGTCTCCCTCTGTTTGCTATCTTTTTTTCATTGAAAGGGTTGTGGGTAATGTGGGTCTGTGTTTTATAGCGTTGTGGGTGTGGTGGGTTAATGTGTGTCAGGTGTGTATAGTTTGAAAAGTCCAATGTGGTGGAGTTTTGTAAGTGTGTGTGTATTTTGAGCGCGACGGTGTGTACCGCCAATGGTTTACAGTGGTTAAAAGACCGCCGCAGTGATTTGTGAGTCCTGATACTGTGGGCGTATTCCTGTTGGTGTAATGGTGTGGGTTTTGGTACTGCCAACTTATCACCGACCTTTGATCTGGCAGACTTGTGTTGGTGTCTGTATAGTGGCAGATTTCTCTGTGTGGGTCATAATACCTGTAGCGGTATACCGCCTTCGGTCACGGTATCTTGGCGGCCATCAGCACGGCAGTAGGCAGCATTTACCACCAGGGTTGTAATGAGGGCCTTAAGCTCTTCTGGAAACTCCTTGCGTGTTGAAAATTTATGCAATGCCTGCCAAAAACAATGCAAAGCCTGCCTTGTGACTGAGAAATCGCTGCACAGCTGACTTGAACGCCGCGGCCCGACTACCCAAGTGGAAATTCGATGCAGTGCCTGCCTTGCGACAGAAAAATTTGATGGATCTACACAGCGCCTGTACCTTTGTCCAGCACATCAAGGATTTTCATACGTCATCCCTGGGCATCAAAATACCCCCACAATACACTGAGGAACCAAGAATGCATGGCAAAAAACAATGCAAGTCCCTTGCAGCATGGAAAGAAACAACGCATCGTCTGTGCCGTGTCGGAAAATCCAATGCACACCTTCTTTTTCTATGCATTTCCTCCTCTGTGGTCTCCGTTCGTCGTTATTTTTGACGCAGACCAGGTACTGTGTGTACCAAAGAGACAATAAAAATCAACACCAATTTATAAAAATAGATTATATATTTATCTTTAAAATGACACCAAAATGATTAAAATCGGATAAGGGGAAGCAGAGATATAAATGTTTAAAGAACTAATCCCCCTGTGATGACCACTTCCTGGAAAATGTGGCAAAAATCTATCCCAGGGAGCAATATTCCTCAAAAATCCTTCATGACTGAAAGTGATTTTTGGTGGTTGCATCTAGCTGAGCCCACCCACTGGTGGGGCTAAAAACCTCAAACACAACCTTCTCCTGCCCTTTCTTAATCAAATCAGGGGGGCACCTAATTGTCTAGGTTTGCAGGATGTGAGGGGGTGCTGGGTTGCTCCAAATGTCCTTTCCTGCCTTTGATGACCACTTTGGCAGCCCTCCCCTTCCTGCTTCCCCATCTGCTGAGGGAAGATCTCCTCCGACAGGTACATTCCTTTGTGTTGTTTAACCCAGGCTACTTCACACCTCATCAATGCAGCCTGGCCAGGCTGCCAGAGGCTGGCCAATCCGAGCAAAGCACTACAGAGCTGAAGTTGGCAACTCTGTAGGTAAAGTTTAAAACTATTTACCTAAACAAGTTATACTAAATCCAACAATTGTAAGTTGTGGGGTTTAATATAACATTTCATTTGATAACAAACTTAAGGTATCTGACACTTAAGGGGACTTTATAAATTAAAATAAAGTCTCCCCATTCTATCCTATGGAGGCCATTCACTACAATGAGGGGAACATGAATGTGGCTGTTTTACCTCACAGGGGCTTATAAAACTATTTTTATGAGGTCCCTGCTTATAGTTACATGGGATCCAGCACTAGGGGCACATAGGGCACACCTTAGGGCTGACTTATATGAAAAAATAAGGTTGTTTAAGACTTTGGAACTACTTTTAATCCCAATGTCGGATTGCATGTAGCTTTACTTTAAAAGCAGCCAGCAAGGCAGGCCTGTCTTTAAAATCACACTGGGCACCTCAGTATTACACCCATGGGTGTACCACCCATACTGGGGACCCTAAACCTACGTGCCCTACCATATACTAGGGACTTATAGGTAGGTTGACTTAGCCAATTACAATTAGCCTAATTTCCATACTCATCTTATACGGAGCACAGGCCCTCGGACTGGTTAGCAGTATGCAAAGCACCATCAGAGTCAGGAAAACACCAGCAAAAAGTGAAATATGGGGGTAAAATGTTAGGGTGCCTCTGCAATCAGCCCTGTTTTCTCACAAGTAGGACCATCAGTGATTGCAATCATCAGGACAAAACATTGTTTGTTTAACACTGTTTTAAACATTATAATATTGCAGTGTGTAGGGAAGCAAAATATGCTAAAATCAATGGGCAGATTTAAGAGCGCCTTGTGAGATCTAACGACACATTAAGGTCAAATTTTTGACGCTAATGTGGCATTTGATAGCCAAAAATGCAGCACCAGATTTACAAAGTAGCGCAATGCATGTCTTGTGCCACTTTGTAACACTTTGCGCTACATCATGCGTGTGCCATGCATAATGTATGCGAAGTGGGTGTTCCCCCATTATAGGGGCCAAAAAAATTACACAAAGAAATCTCAGAGATGTCTTTGCGTCATTTTTTTCAGAACATTTAACGCCTGCTTGGAGCAGGCATTAAAAGGAGGCACACCATTATTCATAATGGGCCTCTATGGGCTTTGCAGGATTAGCAGCAAAAAAAATTGATCCTGTAAAGCTCTGAACTAGCGTCCACAATTTCAGTGCTAGTTCCCTAACTGCCGCCATGGAGCACCGTGTCTCAGATACAGAGCGCACATGGTGCCGTTACAGGGGTTCCAAGGGGGCAAGAAAAGTGGCGCTGCACGTTTCTTAAATCTGGCTCGAAGTGTCTGAGTGCTCATGGTTAGAAGCATTGGGAGTGAAGATCCTGATGTGCCTCCCTGTTTAGGAGTAAGATTTTCCAGTTCATAAGCAATGGATATTCCATAATCTGGATGTTTTGGGAATACTGCATCAATGGCCTTAAATTGAGGGGGTGTATCATTGCCCAAAGAAGTGGAGACAATAGTCTAATCCACAAGGTAAATTGATTAGTGTGCAGACAGACACAAGGACCTTTTAAAACTTAATGTATTCCGTTAGTGCCCTGGAAATCTGCTTAGAAAGTCAGGGGCAGGTGACCTCAAGTATGGAAGGCATTCCATTCTTCCAGCATCAAGGCCATTATGCTGTTTATGAGCGTATGTTGGCCTCACACTAGGTAGAGGTGAGTGAGTATCAGGAAAGGGAATGTGGGGTGGTCCAACAAAGCTGAATGTAGTGCTGGAGCATAAACATCATCAAGAAAACTGTGCTACTAAAACAAAATGAATTACCATGTGTTTCAAATGTGTAATGCTGAAAACTTGTGTTTTGGAAAAACGTATGCTTTAGAAAACATGAACACTCTGGAGGCAGACACAAATCTAGTACGACATAATAATAAAATAACTGTCTAATTAAATGGTTTGAAAGTTATGAAATGTTTAAGTCTGTAAAATTTAGAATTAATTTTTAAAAGGTCTCATGTTAGAAAGCAGCTGCAATGTTTAAAATGCTATTGTTGTGAAATTATTTTATTAAGCATCCTGTGTTTTGATTTTGCACTGTGGAAAGTTATGTTCCAGTGCTGTAACCTTGTGTCTGGCTTGGTGAAGATAATATGTACTTGTGAATAAAGACTTACTGACTTTAAGAATAGGCCTGTGTGTAATCTGCAACTTTTTCATTTTGCTGGGGAAACTGTTGACAGCATTGAGAAAGGATGAACCAATGGTGACTGCAGAAAATGAAGAAAGGCACAGCTGAGAACGTGGACAAGGGTTAACTGGATCTGACCTAAACCTCCCCATGGACTGACCAATAGAGTTTTAGCTAGTTGCTTTCTAGAAGTCAAATATAACATAATTGGGTGATGTGAGTTCAGTTCCTTTCTGTTCCTGGCTGTGTTCAGATGTGTTTTTATTTTGCCAGTGAAATAATGTACTGAGTTTTAGCTTTCTGCCACTGACAGTTCAGATGCATTAAGGCTAATTATTACTGAACTGTTCCGCATTATGTCACTGTCTAATGAAGGTGACCAGAAGATGCTCCACTGATTAAGAGGTCGCCCCCTGCTGATCCATTTAGGAGAGGTATAACCAAAATGTGCATTTATTTTTCTTACAACATTTATTTTTCTTGCAGATGTTTATGTCCTCTCTTTTAGAAACCCAACCACTATTTTTGATTAGTGCCATAGTCAGATGTTTTCCAAAATAATTTTTGTCTTCTTTCCTTTTTGCATGAAGCCCAAACATGCTTATCAGATTAGATTAATAGCTAAGAATGCCACATTCTAAATGTGACTGTTTTATGTAAATTGATTGTGAACAATTCATCTGTGATAACAAAATGTATTCTGTGTCTATCACTCATTTGCTATTGTTGTATTTCTGCATGGTGTTTCTTGAATGCTTAGTGATAAATATTCTGTCTGGATTAAGATTCTTTCAAAGGATTGGTCAGCCTGTGTTATTCATGTATTTGTATCATTTGGTCTTGCTTTTAGTTCAGATGATCATAGCATTGTTAATCTAAAGGGCAATAACTGTTTGAACTTTACTAAACTGGTGTGGTAATTCGTGGCCACATCGTTCATGGTGCGCATACATTACCGACTCCAATATGAAAAGTGATGTTTATTGATTTTATATTTCTTTTGTTAAACATCTCACTCCTGAGTCCAAAGATCTTTGTCGATTTCTAAGGGTAATTGATTGTTACCATATATGTGTGACCTTATAAATAAATTAGCAAAACAAATATAAGGTTGGACGCTGTCACAAATTTGGTAGCAAGAGAGGATGGTTATGTTTCAATAGTGGGTTAGTTATGTCTTAATAGAGGGTTGGTTACTCAATAGGTGTATTATATGTCATTTAGAAAGAATTGGTTTTACCATTGCTTGTTGAAAATTTAAATTTGGATTAGCCAGTGCTTGTTTGGACAAAAGTTGGTTTTGAAAATGCTTGTTTGAGGATGTCCCCAGTGTTCCTAGTGTGATTTGTGATTGAGATAGGGTTTGCTTTTGCACTGCTTTAGCAAATTGCAGGTATAGTGTGATGTTTGAGAGAAGTAGGTAGTTTGCATACTCCAAAGTAGTTTATTAGGGAGTGTGTATACTCTAAAGGGTGTATGTAGGGAAGTCATCGTACTTCAATTGGGTGTGGTGCTTTGTGCTCCAAAATTGCCCACATGGTTGTTCGTATATGACCCCTCATGGTCTAAGACTCCGGAGTATTGAGTATTGTACAAGTGTATGAGACACTTGGTTGTTGTTGTAACCTGTCTGTTTAGTTGGTCAAATGGGTGTGGTTGACAAATAGTATTCCTAGAGTGTGTTGAAGGGATTGTTAGTTTGGCAGATATTGGTGATTCCTGAGTGCCTGAGGAGGATCCAGTATTAGTCAAGGGTAGGATTTGCTGGTCGAATTTTACTTGCAAATCAGAGAAACGCGAACTTGAACAAGTAGTTGTCAGAGCTAAAAGCCGTCATTGAAAATTCCGTAAGGCTTCTGAAGTGATTGTGTTCTCTACCTGTAGTAGGCAGACAATTTGGTGGGTTGCTTTTTCTTTAGTGCTCACAATATTTTGTTTTAATTTTTGAGGTTATTGAGTTATGGAGGACACGCCGAAAGATATTGTCAGCTGCTGTGCGTGTGAGTGTGATGTCACTGAGGTCTACACTGGGATTGGTCGATTGATGATAGGGAGCTGTGAGCGGATTGGTTGATAACCGTGAAGGACTTTTGGTTGAAAGAGGCAAGTCAAAAGGATTTTGGGATTGACTTACTTCCTGTTTTGAATTTAAATTGTAGTTTTAAGCGTGATCGAAGTAAAAATGAAATTTTTCAAAGTGTTTAAGAGTGCGCTCAAGGGAGATGTTTTTATTCCAGTTAGAATAGGAGAAATTGCCCAACCAGAAGGTACTCCTGCATATATCTTAAATGAATAGAAAGGTACAGCAGCATGTATTTGGTTGAAGCAATTGTGCAAAATTACAGAGAAGGAAGGAAGCTTAACGTTTTATGCCTATGGAACTTCTAATATGAGAATTTTAGAAAATTTGAGGAGAGTGCTGTGTGAATTAAAACCTCCTCCAAGACCAGCACAATTTGAAGCTTTAGCCATTTGGGAGTTAGTGGCCAGACAATAAGAGAAACTAGAATTTAAGAGGAGAAAGAGAAAAGTTGAGAAGACATTTTTAGAGGCAAGATGGGACAGTAAGCAAACATTTTGGAGAACTGAAACTTTACAGGGAATTGGAATGTTTCCTGAAGTTACACAAGAGAAGGAGAACAGTGTCAGACAAAGGCCCTCATTACAACCCTGGTGGTAAATGCATGCCTATCGCCATGCTGACGGCTGCCAACATATCGTTACCACTGTGGTATTCTGCCACGGGTATTATGACCAACACTGAGAAATCCGCCACTATACAGACACACACACAAGTCCGCCACACCAAACGTCAGTGATAAACTGGCAAAATCCAAACCCAAACCGTTACGCTAACAGGAGTATCATGACCCATGAATCACTGCAGCGGTCTTTCAACCGCAGTAAACCATTGGCACTACACACCATCGCGCTCAAAATACACACAACTTTACAAAACACCACCACATTGGACAATTCAAACTACACACACCGAACACACATGCACACACGACATCCACACCAATGTAAAACACACACACACACATTACCCACAACCCCTTGCACGACAAAACAAAATATTGCTAACTGAGAGAGACATAAGGCAGGAGCACCCACTCAATCAGAGGCACTGAACACCCTCACCCATACACCATCCACACACCTCACACCACACACCCCAACACATCACCCCACACACCCTCACAAATATACTCACACCACAACCATGGCACCCCAAAGACACCCCAAGTTTTCAGAGGAGCAGCTAAGGGTCATAGTGGAGGAAATCATCCGGGTAGAGCCACAGCTATTCGGATCACAGGTCAGCAGACGTCCATTGCGAGGAGGATGGAGCTATGGCGGAGAGTTGTGGACAGGGTCAACGCCATGGCACAGCACCCAAGAACAAGGGATGACATCAGGAAGAGGTGGAATGACCCACGAGGGAAGGCGTGTTCCATGGTTGCTAGACACCAGATAGCTGTACAGAGGACTGGCGGTGGACCCCCATCTCCTCCCCCACAACTAACAACATGGGAGGAGCCAGTCTTGGCGATCATGCATCCTGAGGGCCTCGCAGGAGTAGCAGGAGGACTATACTCTGGTAAGTCAACTCTTTACTACTTTATCCCCCATCCTACCTGCATGCCACCACAAACTCCTATCTCTACTCTCACCCCCATCACTCCAACACTTCACATATACCCCACTATTACAACCCACCCACCCAAAACCATGCCCTGCATCTTATACCAATGCATAGACACCCATCACAGACCTGCATTGACACCCATCACCACAGCATGCCCATCACAGAGACTCACCCACTACACAAAATCACCACGAACACAAGGCCAAGCTGACAGGGAAATCACAACCATCCAGGGAAACACACCCATGTACAAGATGGCACACGCAGATACATTAACAATGCATTTGCATCCCCACAGGACCCCTACTCAACGTCACTGGAGAGGAGGTGCCAGCAACATCTGGTCCCACCCCTGAAGAGGCCCACAGTGACGACAGCAGCTCTGCACACCTGGATCAGGATGACCAACCTGGTCCATCAGGGACCTCTGGACAGTCGATTCCCCTGCCACAGTCCCAAACCACCACAAAGCCTCCCCCCTCAGGAAACACCAGCACAGCACCCACCGAGCGGGCCAATCCCTCTGTCTCCAGGACACATCAATCAGCTGTGTGTCCACCACTACAGGGACCCCACTCAACCCCACAAACCCAGGATGGTCAGGGACCTAGGGTCAGTGGCAGTCAGCACACAGTTCAGGGGACAGAGGCACAGGACAACAGGGAAGCTGGGAGGACTGCTGTGCGACAGGGGGAGGACAGGCCCAGGGAACTCACTCTCCACGAGGCACTCTCCAACATACTGGGAGCATACCACCATTCCCAGGAGACCATGGGCCAGATACTGGCCAAGCTGCAGGAGACCCAGCACCTGCAGGAGGGACTGTACCTGGGGATTACGGATGACCTAACAAACATCTACACCACCCTGGTCACCATTGCAGGGGTGTTGGATTACATGGCCAAGACCATGAGGGAGGCAGTGGCACAACAACAGGCCCCTGACACTAGCCAAACCGATGAACAGCCTTTCACCTCCACCAGCGCTAGTGGACAGGAGGCACCACCACAAGAACAACAGGCCACCAGTACCCCACCCCGCTGAAATAGAACCACCCCGCAAACGGCCCCTGCGATTCTGTCAACACCAGAGCAGTACGCGCTCTACTGGTGATAAAAATGCAAAAACCCAGCACTCTCAAAACAACGTAATTTATGCATTGTGCTGATATGTTGTGGTTTAACCTTTTGCATTGCAGAGTTCAATCCTGAAAACGTATTCTTAATATGCTTACAAATACTGTTCCTTTGCAATGTATTGCTGCAGGTTTTCAGAGTGTGTTAGAGTGTGGCCCCTTACCAGGGCCTTCCAGAGACTTTCCCTGTAACATGCCTGGGCGTGGTTCTGGGCTGGGCCAAGACTCTATAAAAGAGAGCCAGCCCAGCTCTCAGTGCTCACTATTCAGAGCTCTTCCTGAGCTCCTGTCTCGGCGGCCTATTTGGATCTTCCAGACTTCTGCCCTTCATTCTTCATTGGTCATCATTGCTCCAGGCGGTAAGACGGTGGTTGGACTGTCCCGACACCGTTATTGAGAATTTTCATATTCTTGGTTTAATTCTTAAATGAGTAACAGATTACTTGCGCGCTACCCTTTCTTGACATTTATATGGTAGTTTACAAATAGGCAAGATGCGCGATTTATTTCATAAAGGTTTGACTTTGTTATTCATTGCGTGCTACCATTTCTTGACATTGGCATGGTGGCTTAAGAATCGGCAAGAAGCGCAATTCGTTTTATGGTGTTTAAACATTGTTGTCCATTGCGCGCTACTATTTGTTGACATTTATATGATGTTTTACGAATTGGCAAGACGCACAACTCGTTTCATGAGGATTTTACTTTGTTGTTCATTGCGCGCTACCATTTCTTGACATTTACAAGACGCACGATTCGATTAATGATGATTTGACTTTGATATTCATGGCATGCTACTATTTCTTGGTATTTTACATGGTGACACTCGAATCGGCAAGACGCACGATTATCTCCTCGAGTTTAATTCATTTTGTTTATTGTATGCCAGTATTCTAAGATATTTCTTATGTAATATTCGAGTTGACAAGTTATGTGATTTGTTTCCTGAATCCATATTGTGTTATTCATGGTGCACAATCCTTTTATGGTATTTACTATATATATCTGCAATATGAGCAATTTGTGTTGAAACATTGTAAGAGTACACAGAAGGCCAGAGTTTCTAGATGCAATATTGTATGGTCCTAGTATACAGTCTCAAAAACAGGATTTATATGACTGGTTTAAAATTTAGTCAGAATGTTTTTTCTGATTCTCATGTAAAGGAAAGTACTTGAATAAGAAAGTTTTCATTTAATTCACCTTGATTCCCCTACAGGTATCTGGCCATCTTGAAACTTAGTCATTTTAAACTTAACTCTTAGATTGTTCATGTTTTGAGTGACTAGGCTTAGAATCATAGTCTAGTATTGATTTCAGGAGATATAATTTTCATATTGTGTGTTCTAACCTTTTTCTTACTACAGGTCTCCTTCCCAGCTGTTCCCTTCCTAATCCCCTCTTCCCCTCTTGAACTCTCTCAGTCTCTGTGATTTATCTATCAGAGTCTTGGAGCTGTTCAGTGGTGTACGTGTTGGGAACTTGCACAGACCCCGAGGATCTGGTGACTCTGACAGATCCAGGCAGAAGCCAGAGAACATTGCCAAGACCCCCGCCAGGAAATAAGACTCTCCCGATTGTCACCCTTCTGTCCTACTCTGTCACCCTGTCCACCTTGAACTGCCATTGCTCCACTTCCCATGCCACCTTGGACAATGCACCTGTGGTACCAAGAGACTGGACTCTAACTGGACCTTCCTCCACCAACACCCCAGCCCATTGCACATCCCCCTCAACTTATGAACACTTAAATAAACACCCTTGGAACAAATACAAATCTGAAGTCTGTCAACTGATTCACAAATGTATGAGTAAAACATAATCAAAGCGTTGCAACTCAAATGTTCAGTGAAATATACTTTTTAATGACTTTTGGATGGGCAGCTGTACACATAGCAAGAACCAGAGTGGGGCACAGGGATCAGAAAATAGAGATGGCAAAGGGTACAGTCAGTGGCCAGAGACAAAGGGTAAGAGGCTGCCTTGTACAATGTCCAACAGATAACTGAAATGTAACTTGAATGTACAATGTCTTACCTGTGTGTCACTGGAAGTATTGCTGAATTATGTTGCTCCTGTTGTCAACATCATCTTCCTCTGCCTCCTCTTCCTCACTGTCCATAGGCTCCACCGTTGCCACAAGACCATCTCCAACCTCATCCTTCTGCAGAAAAGGAACCTGGCGTCTCAAGGCCAGGTTGTGCAACATGCAACATGCAACGATAATTTGGCACACCTTCTTGGGTGAGTAGTACAGGGCTCCACCTGTCAGATGAAGGCACCGGAATCTGGCCTTCAGGAGGCCGAAGGTCCTTTCTATAATCCTCCTTGTACGCCCATGTGCCTCATTGTAACGTTCCTCTGCCCTTGTCCTGGCATTCCTCACTAGGGTCAGTAGCAATGAGAGGTTGGGGTAACCAGAGTCACCTGCAAATATTGAGGGATACCTGTTAGGCACACACTCACCCTTAGGGACAGCTCCATATCCATACACCAATATATACTGGGTGGGGACCTTGGGCTTACCTATTAGCCACACCCGGTGCCTGTAGAGTTGAGCCGTAGACATATGGATTGCTGCTATTCCTCAAGATAAAGGCGTCATGCACAGAGCCAGGGTATTTGGCATTCTCATGGGGGATGTACTGGTACGCCAAATACACCATCTGCACATTCATAGAATGATAGCTTTTCCTATTCCTGAAAACGTGCTCACTTCCGGAGGGGGGGGGGGGGAGACAAGTGCCACATGTGTACCATCAATGGCACCTATGATGTTGGGGATATGTCCCAGGGCATAAAAGTCATCTTTCACTGTGGCCAAATCCTCCACCTGGGGGAACACGATGTAGCTGAGCATTTGTTTCAGCAGGGCTGACAACACTCTGGTCAACACGTTAGAGAACATTGGCTGAGACATCACTGATGCCACAGCCACTGTTGTTTGGAAGGAACCACTTGCCAGGAAATGGAGCACTGAGCGGACTTGCACTAGAGGGGGGATACCAGTGGGATGCCGGATAGCTGACATCAGGTCTGGCTCTAACTGGGCACACACTTCCTGGATTGTGGCACAATCAAGTCTGTAGGTAATGATAATGTCTCTGTCCTCCATTGTTGCAAGGTCCACCAGGGGTCTATACACCGGAGAATGGCGTCATCTCATATACTGCCTCAGCGGTTGAAGCCTATGGAAGAGAACGGTGAGCAGAGGGTCTTATTCCCACATCTATTGCACTAATGCTGATTTATTTACATTACAGAAACAAAATGTGAATCCGAAAATCAGTTGTTGTGCCAATGTCTGCTGTGACGCAGTTAGGTGCCAGGCACTTTGGCACCCTGAAATGGCGGATGCGTGACCTGTGAGGAGGGACAAGTGGAAATGAGGCAATTGCACTGGCGTTGTGCGCCGTCGCAGTAGGCGGTCGATGACCGCCGTACAACTTCGCATTGGTTATCATTGGGCCCTATGGGTTCCAGGAGCCAATAGCAAAGTATGCCGGCGGTGATGGTACGCACCGCCGTGGACGTCACCGCCATTTTCTATCTATCCACTCACTTGCTACCTGGCCATCAACAGGAGAGGACCTACACTGCAAGTGCTGCTGTGACCTGTGTCTGGAAGCGACAATGGCTCATGCGTCTGGAGAAAGGGCTCCGGCCTTCACTGCGGAGGAGTTGGAGAAACTGGTGGATGGGGATTCTTCCCCAGTACACGTTACTCTACGATCCTCCAGACAAACAGGTGAGTACACTGTGAGCATGATGCATGGCCCATGAATGTCTGGAGTGCTGTGTGTGTAAGCTACATGTAGGGGGGGCAGAGGCGTCCCGGCCAGAGTGCAGTATGTAAGGTGGTCAATGTATGTGCATCAGGGGATGGGAGGGATCTGGTGGGCCATGAGTGTGATGGTCCGGATGGGTGACTAGTTCCCTTTTCTGCTGTCTTTTCCCTGCAGTCAGCACCCACCAGAAAAACGGTATTTGGCGTGCCACTGCCAAGGAGGTGCGGACCCTGAGGTCTTTGACACGTGGAGCACCCACTGCCGCAAGAGGTGGGAGGACCTGCACTGCTGGGCAAAGAAGACGGCAGAAGCCCAACTGGGGCTTGCCTCCCAATGAGGAAGTGGTGCCCGTCGCACCCTGACCCCCCCCTGATGTTCCGCATCCTGGCTGTGTCCTATCCGGAGTTGGATTGGTGCTTGAAGGCATCACAGCAGCCACAAGGGAGTAAGTTCTGAATCTGACTCTTGCTGTGCGCACGTTAGGAGTTACCTGGGTGGCAGGTGGGGGCTATGGTTGCCCCTAGGCCAGGGCAAAGATGGCATGGTAGGTCACTTGTTGGGCAGGCTCTGAAGCATACCTACCCCAATAGTGTTAGTGGGAATCTACTACTGGGCAGGGTCCTTTGGATTTCCTGGGTGCAGCTGATGGCGTTAGGCATTGTACCCCATGGGCTGGTGACTATCTTAGTAACTGGTTGGGCATGGCCTAGTGCATAGGGCTGCTCCCTGTGTGTTGTGTATGCCAACAGTAGTGTTGTTGCTGGCATTGATCAAGTGTATCCTCTGTCTCTCCCGCTCCCTTTTTGTTTTGTCACCCTGTCCTTATGTGCATTAGCATCATCTGGCGGAGGAGCAGAGTCACCGGCGACAGAGGGAGCTGCTACCCACATGGGCCTGGAGGCCGAATCCATCGAGGGTGAGGGCACCAGTGGGACAGAGGGCAAGGGGAGCACCACGACGAGGACAGGAGGGGAGACCACAGACAGTGACTCCTCCTCCAATGGAAGCTCCCTGGCGGTGATGGACACCTCTGTGCCCATCCCATCAACAGGTACAGCCACCACCCCGCCCTACGAGCACTTCCCGCCCAGCAGCCCCTTAGCGTGTTTCCCGTGCCTGATCACCCAGGAGGGTGAGCATTTCCTTCACCCCAGGCATCTCAGACCCTGCTCCAGTCAGCCCTGCTGCCCTAAGTGAGGAGGCTATTGACCTCCTGAGATCCCTCACTGTTGGGCAGTCAACCATACTGAATGCCATCCAGGGTGTAGAGAGGCATTTGCAACAAACAAATGCATACCTGCAGGGCATTCACTCTGGCGTGGCAGCCCAACAGAGAACATTTCAGTCTATAGCCTCAGCACTGATGGCAGCCATTGGCCCTGTGTCTAGCCTCCCTCCTCCAACTTCCTCTACCCAGTCCCAATCCCCTCAACACCAGCCTATCCCAAGCACACCTTCAGACCAGCAATCACCCAAATCAACACACAAAGGTGGCTCAGGAAAACACAAGCACCATACTTCATCTCACATGCATTCACACAAGCACCATACTCATGCAGACACACAAATATCCACTACCTCCAATGTGTACCCTTCCTCCTCTTCGTCCACCTCCTGCCCAATAGCATCTCCACTCACACCTGCATGCACTACATCCTCATCCACTACCTCCATTCCCAGGAGGCCCATCACAACACACCCTTCACGAGCAGTCACCACCCCCACAACCATTCACTCGTCCCCTGTGTCCTCTCCCAGTGTGTCTGTGATCCCTCCTCCCAAAGTACACAAACGCAAGCACCCACCCATCCAACTGCCATCCACCTCACAACAGCATCCAGCCCATGCGCCTTCACCCAAACTCAGCAGACAGACACCTCCTACAACTACTCCCTCTTCCTCCACTCCCAAATCCTCTCCTTCTTCCCACCCCAGTGTGTCTAAAAAGGTTTTCCTGGCAAACTTTGACCTGTTCCCTACCCCTCCCCACCGCCCTGTCCTTCCCCTCAGGCCATGGTGTCCAGAACCCAGCCCAGCACCTCAGCCACCAAGTCGCTGTCCAATGTGGAACCTGCAACTCCCAGAGGCTCAAAGGGGGCACCCGTCGGGAGGGACAGTGTACCAGCAACCCCTCCAAAGGTTCACACCATTCCACCACCTGCCAAGGAGAAGAAGGGGCCAGCATGCAGCAAGGGCAAGGAGCATGACGCACCAAGCAAGGCCTCCTCCGAACCTCCAGCTGACAGAGCCAAGGGCACAACAGTATCTGCCAAGGTGAGGAAAGGGAAGAAAATCGAAGGCAAGGCACTTCAGCCGACGGAGGATGCAGGTGAAGCCCTGGTGCCCACCAGCAGAACCGCCAGCCCAGCCACCTACACCACGTGCAGCACCGCCAGCAGCCCTGCTGCAAGCACAGCCACCTGCACCTCCCCCTGCACCGCCCCCTGCACCGCCCCTGCCACCACAGCTGTCAGCAGCAGCATCCCCAATGGGCAGCCATACGAGGCTGCAGGAGAAAGGCTGGAGCCTCTCTCCACCACTGGCGGCACCGGCACATGCACCATGGCCAGAACTGCCAGCAGCCCTGCCGCAAGCACCGCTGCAAGCACTTACACCTACACTGTTGACAGTAGGGCCAGCAGCAGCAGCCCCAGTGGGCGGCCGTCCGAGGCTGCAGGAGACGGGCCGGAGCCTACCGCCACCACTGGCAGCACCCCACCAGCACCAGCTCTACCACTACTTAGCAGGCTTAGCTGCCGCAGGATGGAGTCTAGCTCTGCCTCCATGAACTATCATGCTATCTGTTCCCTGTAAATCTCGTGCCTCAGACACCCAGGTGAGGGAATGTGTACTGGCACACCCCAAGTACTGCATCACTGAGCACCAAGCCCCCTCCAGAACCAGTGGAGATATGCATCCACTCACCCTATCCTTGGCAGGATGAAGCACTCTGGGCACCAAGCCCCCTCCAGAACCAATGGATTAAGGCCTCCACTCACCCTATCCTTGGCAGGATGAAGCACTCTGGGCACCAAGCCCCCTCCAGAACCAGTGGAGAAAGGTATCCACTCACCCAATCCTTGGCAAGATGAAGCACTCTGGGCACATTGCCCCCTCGAGAACCAGTGGAGATATGCATCAACTCACCCTATCCTTGCCAGGATGAAGCACTCTGGGCACAATGCCCCCTCCAGAACCAGTGGATTAAGGCATCCACTCACCCTATCCTTGGCAGGATGAAACACTCTGGGCACCAAGCCCCCTCCAGAACCAGTAGAGATATGCATCCACTCACTCTATCCTTGCAGGATGAAGCACTCTGGGAACAATGCCCCCTCCAGAAACAGTGGAAGAAGCCATCCACTTGAGAGACTGTGGCCTTGCACTCCCCAGGACCAAGCAGTGGTCAAACCACCCACTTGAGGGACTTGAGAGAGTTTGGCTTTGCACTCCCCAGGAACAAGCAGTGGGCAAACCACCCACTTGATGGACTTGAGAGTCTGTTGCTTTGCACTCCCCAGGACCAAGCATTGGACAAACCACCCACTTGAGAGACTGTGGCCTTGCACTCCCCAGGACATCACTGTGGGTATGAAGCCCCCTCGAGGAGCAGTGGCGTCTTCCATATTCCGGCTAAGGTGCCCGCCCCTTCCCCTGAGGTGCCTATGTGTTTTCGACCTGATGCCCCTGCAGTGTTCTCTCCGTATTGAGGCAGGAGTCAAGTGTGGGCTTGGCGCATGATTTTTGGTCCAGTGGCCCACGAACATTTGTGAAGGACAATGTACGGACTTCTGTACATATTGTATATTTGTGTAAATAATGTTTTTCAAAATCTATACTATATCTGCCTATTTCGACAATATCACTGGTTTGACTCAATTCCTTTTGTCCTTGCGTTCTTCCAGGGGGTTACGGGTGTATCTGTAATGTTGTTGGATCTGTTTGTGTGTATGGTTTTGTGGGAGAGGGTGGGGGTGGGGTTGTTGCATGTGTGCGCCACTCTCTTTTTCCTCCACCCCTCCCCTGTGTACTAGGTACAGTACTCCCCGATGGCGTTGCCACCGTCTTTGGTGTTCCTGGTAGATGAGGAGGTGGACCAGCATCGGCAGGGCCTGCAGCTTGGGCTCCATGGTAAGTGTTGAGCGGTGAGTGGTTTCCCTTCCAAACACTTTTTCCGCTGTGCTTTTGATGGTGTTGGTACCGCCCCAGAAAAGCTGGCGGATAGGTGAGTTGTAATGTGGTGGGAGGTACATTGTCTTCCGCCTGTCTGTTGGCGCTGACCACCGCGATGTTTGTTGCTACCGAGGTGGCGGTCGGAGTGTTAAAGTGGCTGTCTGTGTTGATGGTTTCCACCGCACTCCTGATCCCATTTTTTTTACCACTGGCCTGTTGGCGGTGTAACGGCCACTTTAACACCGTCCACCAGGGTTGTAATGACGGCCAAAATGCCAAGAAGAAAAGTCCTTACTCTTCTGAAGAAGATGAGTCGGCTAGAAAATCATTGCCTTATGATGATGACTCAGATGATGATGAATTTATAATGCAGTTAGTGAGAAGTCATCCTCCACCATATGCAGCACAAGAGACAAGTCCAGGTACTAATGTTGGTCCAAGTGCTCCAGTACCAGTTGTAGTAACACAGATTCAAGTACAGGTTGCAACTAGTGTTCCTGCTATCACAGTTACTCAGAAACCTATGACTCCGGTTGAGTTACCTGTAGTCTATCCTACTATTCCTGTTGTAAGTTCTGCACGGAGCATGACTGTACCAGTTGTGCAATCATCACAGATATTGCAGATTTATCAGAAAACAATGATGGTTTAGGTGGAATCTACACCTAATACAATGGCTCCAGTGCAGGTTCAGACTATGTCGAGGTACACACCTGTAACAATGTCATAGTAAAATTCTTCAACGTTGTCAGGTCAGAATTCAGTAGTCATTTATTTGAGGAATCAGAATGTTCAATCATGTCCAGAAGCATTAACAGTATTTGTTACTATTCGTCCTGTTGTACCATTGTTTGCCCAGGGAAAAAATGAGAGCAGTGTACAGAATATCTTTGATTCAAATGCAGAGATGGAGAGATGCAATGTCATTACAGGAGACATATCTCCACTGAATCAGAAATTTGCCAAAACAGGTCCACTGATTGATTGAAGTTATTACAAGACTTCACAGAATATGGGAAAATCAGCTGTGAATTCAACTTTGTTTCTGCTGACTCCAGAGACTCTATGTATTACTCAACAGGGCATACCCTAAGTAAATAATAATGTTTCATTACCAGGTTTGACAGCTCAGCAGTTAATAGACTGGTTAGAAAAAATGAGTAGAGCAAATGCTGAAGGGGGAAATTTATTGAACCTGGCAAGACTTAAATTAGAATTAAATGAAATGATTGTGGGAGCACTTGAGTTAAATAGGATTCACTCATAGT
The DNA here is from genome assembly GCF_031143425.1 of Pleurodeles waltl. Taxonomy (NCBI): domain Eukaryota; kingdom Metazoa; phylum Chordata; class Amphibia; order Caudata; family Salamandridae; genus Pleurodeles; species Pleurodeles waltl. Next base: position 580,315,332 of record NC_090443.1, on the reverse strand, counting down.
GAAAACAAGTTACACTTCATATGTAGAAATGTTATGAACAGAGCAGAATTGGTACATCAAATTGCCAGATCTTGCAGAGAAATATGAAATAGAAATTGAGAAATCAAAGCCACTGAGGAAAAATTTCAGATTAGAATTTGATTCAAAAGATATTGAAAACATGAGGATACTGGGAATGGAAATTCATATTAAGGAATTGATTCAGAATATTCAAACTTGGGGAGCATTAGAAAAATGGGAAGTCAGATGGGTAAAGAAAAGATATCAGAAGAAAAGGGAGTCTGCGAATTCAAATGCTAATGTGCAGCAGACTGATAATACAGTAACGATATTACCAATGAGAAAAGTTCCTGGGTGGAATTATGTATATGTCCCTTGGAGCAGAAGAGATATTTTTTCATTTACCGAGATTGAGAGAGAAACCAGTGGAATGGTACCAGCAGACAGATAGGTTTGTGAAGCTTGCAAAATTCCTGTGGGAGGAGTTGAATACCTTGTTAGAAATAGTGGTTTGAGCTGATTTGGGGTAGAATGCAAAAGGAATGTTGACTGGACAACAAGAGAGCCTCCATGAGATCCCGTTTCAGATGCACCATCTCTTGATATAATGAAGTACTGTTACAAAGTGATTGAATTTTTTAAAACAAGGATTTCCTCTAATCATATTGATTGGCAGAGAATCGATAGGACAGCACAAGAATACATGCATACTATGAGAGATTGCTGTAAGTATTTAAGATGAAACACGTGTTGGCTTGGCTGGAGTGGATTGTGAAGAATCAATAAAGAAGAACTTTTCAAATTCAATTTGGGACATATTGGTGTGTTTTGATCATTACATTGAAGACAGGTGCTTCATGTTATTGTATATTTTTGGGAACACCTTCAATTCCTGCTCACTGAATTTGAGTTTGACCTCCTGTCTCCTTTCTCCTTCACATTCCCACCAGTAGCCATAATCCTGTTTGGTCCAGGCTGGCTCTCAAGGCTGCCTCCCTGGTGCTTGGCTGGGTCTCTCTGCCTGCTCCTGAGGGTGTGGCTTCTGGAAACAACATGGACTGACTCACTTCCTGGTTGTGATGTCATCAGGCCATTCCAGGTTGCCGTTTGCAAATACTGATTCACTATTTTTTGCTATTCGATATTTGGAAGTCGCAAATTGCGATTGCAAATTTTTAGAAATCGCTATTACTGACTCGCAATTTTCATACATCCCATTTTGCCTTTTTAAAATAGCAATTTCTTAAAATTTGCTGTTTAAGAAATGCAAACCGGGAGCTTGATTCATCTGACCCTAAATGTAATTGTAGTTCCTTGAAATCAGTGAAGTGCTTGACTGAGGCAAAGTACCGGAGATGTGTCACACAGCGATGGTTATTCTGACGTGTGGCAATGGAAAGCTGGAGTCTGCTTTGAAAACTGCAGTGATGCGCCAAATCTTTACAGCGATATGTCATTTTGGAATGATGCTATGAACTGATGTATAGATTTTCTTCTTGTAACACCAACAATCTCCTTCAAGGGCCTAAAACTGGATTTGGCACCTCTTGAGAGGACAGGGCTCTCAGCAGAGGAGCCCAGGTGCTGTCAGATGATGTCTTCAAAGTCCCAGAGATGCCTTAAAAGGAGGCAAGGTCAACTGAAGGCCTTAGAGAACCTTGGAAAGCAGGGTGCAGAAAGCAAAGTCCAGTCCTTTCATTCACAGGATAGAAGCAGCAAGGAACAGGCCTGCACACCAAAGCAATAAGCAGAGTGGCAGTCCCTCTTACAGAATCCAGCTCGTCTTCCTGGCAGAACGCCCTTAGTAGGCAAACTTCAAAAAGGAGTCTTTGTAGTGCACAAGATCCTGCCTTTCTCTGTCCTGGCCCCAGACACACCCGAGGCATTGGAAACTGCTTTGTCTGAGGACAGGCACAGTCCTATCTGGGTGCAAGTGTCAGCTCCTCCCACCACTCTAGCTCAGGAAGACCCTTCAGCCTGGTGATGGGCCATCAGAATATGCAGGTCAAACCTCAGCTCCCTTTGTGTGACTATCTAGATTGAATGTACAAAAAGCTCATCTGTCATCCTGACCAAGACGTGTATTCAGCAGACAGGAAGAGGAAAAGAATGCTTAAGCAAGAAAATGCTCACTTTCTAAAACTGGCATTTTCAGACTTACAATTCAAAAAGCAACTTCACCAAAAGATGATTTTTTAAATTGTGAGTTCAGAGACCCCAAACTCCATATCTATACCTGATCCTAATCTGAAATTACACTTAAAAGATTATTCAAGGCAATGCCCAAGTTTCCCGATAGGACAGATAAGCCTTGCTATAGTGAAAATTGAATTTAGCAGTATTTTACTATCTTGACATGTAAAACACAGCAGAATATGTCCAACCTTTTAGAGACACTGGACCCTACCCATGGGGCTGCCTAGAGCCTACTTTAGGAGTGACTTGCATGTAGTCAAAGGGAAGGCTTGGGCCAGGCAAGTGAGTGCACTTGTCAGGTCGAAATGGCAGTTTAAAACTGTACACACAGACACTGCAGTAGAAGGTCTGACACAGGTTTGCAGTGCTACTTATAAGGGGGACACAATCAGTGCTTCATGCCCACTAGTAGCATTTGATTTACAGGCCATGGGCACACATAGTTCATTTTACTAGGGACTTACCTGAAAATCAAATATTCCAATTATTGATAAACCAATCGCCAATACATTTTAGATAGGGAACACTTGTACTTTGGTACTGGTCAGTAGTGGTAAATTGCCCAGAGTCCTAAAGCTAACATTAACAGGTCAGAAATATTAGGAGGGAGAAGGTAAAAAGTTTGGGGAAGCAAGGTCCAACAAAGTGCCTATGTTGTGAGGTAATATTTGATGGCATATGAAGATGTGTACTGTTGTTGAGAACATTTTATAGCTCAGTTCATTTTTGTGTTTTGCATTGCTGCATTAATGTTGGTGTTTTCTTCAGTGTTATGACCATGCGTCCATATAGCCAGTGTGTGCGTGTGTCTGTGTGTCATTGTCCACCATATGTCTTTGTTCTCCATGATTGTGGCCAGGGGTCAATTTGTGTAGGCCCTGTCCATAGACTTGCATGTGTTCTTTGCTCTCCGTGCCTCCTTGTTCGCAGTCATTGTTGGACGATGTGACTAGCGGCCATTTTCTGCATCCAGCCACTGTCCCTTTGCCACAGGCTTGCAACTGTTCTTTGTTTTACATGCCTCCTTGCTCCTTCTTGTTGTTTTATCATGCTGTTGGCAGCCATTATTTTACATCCAGCCAGTGTTTCTTTGCCATAGGCTTGCATCCGTTCTTTCTTTGCAGTGCCTCCTTGCTCCTTGTTGTTGTTTTACCATGTAGCTGCCAGCCATTTTGTGCATCCAGCCAGTGTGTCTTTGCTATAGGCTTGTATGGGTTCTTCTTTGTTCCCCATGCCTCCTTGCTCTTTGTTGTTTGACCATTTGGCTGGTGACCATTTTGTCCAACCAGCCAGTGTCCCTTTGACATAGACTTGCATGTGTTCTTTAGTTGCCATGCCTCCTTGCTTCTTGTTTTACTATGAGGCTGGCAGCCATATGTTGCATCCATTCGGTGTGTTTTTACCATAGGCTTACATACAAACATCGTGAATTATTGATCATTTCTTTATTTTAAGTTTACATTTAAAATGTTTATTTTAATTTTCAACTTTAATTTTTATTTTATACTTTTTTCTATTTTTAATTTAATGTTTATTTCATTTTTTAGATTTTTTTCTTCTATATTTTCTTTTCTTTTTTCTTTCTTTATTTTAACGTTTTTAACTCGCCAATCTCACAATGGCACAGGAAGACTCAGAGTCGGATGGAGACACTACAGCATACAGTGACTGCACCCTAACTCACATTGAATCCACCACCACCTACATCTCAAACGTTGCCTGCGTCAGTGGCCCTAGAAAAGAAGATGATCCAGGCTACTATTACAGACATTTTTAAGCAGGGAAGGCTCTATGACCGCAAACACCCAATGGCATGTTTGTACAATGGGAAGCTGGCACAAATGTTAGCGCTGGACCTTCTCTCTTTTTCTTTTGCAGAAGGAGTGGGGTTCTTAGAGCCTGTGGCCGCTATCTGCCCGAAATGGAAGGGTCCAAGTTGTACTTATTTTGCCTGGGTTGCTGTCCCAGTGCTGCATCACCAGGTGCTGCAATTGGTTGGACAAGCTTTGCAGCAAAGTGTTGTCTACATTATCCACCTGATGACAGATGTGTGGGCCACTTGTCAGGCTACTGATTAGATGTGCATCACTGCACACTGGATATCTTTTGTGGTAGGAAAGCAACAGCTATCTACAGGCCTTGGCCCTGAAAACATTTGTAAGAGCATTGGGCGGCATGCAATAGTAGCCATGTTCGCCATGGAGAAATCACATACAACTGCAAACATCCTGGACAAATTTAATAGCAAGTTGTCTGAATGGCTGCAACCCAGACATTTCTGAATTGGATTTGTTGCCATGGACAATGGTAGTATAATAATCAAGGCCATGCACATGGTGGCAATTTCATGGTCCTGTGTTTGGTGCACTGCAGCAACCTGGTGTGTAAGACTTTCTAAAAAATGAAAACATAATCGGTAACATACTGACCATCTGCAGCTGAATCTGCACTAATTTCAGCCATTCTTTCAAAGCCCAGAAGCAGTTGGGAATTATTCAGCATGGTAACAGAGTACCAGTAAAAGCCCTACCCTAATACAGGAGAAGCCAGCACATTGGAACTCAACCTATTATATGTTGAAACCTCTGTTTGAGGAGTACAGACAGATCAATGACTATGTCATTCTAGGAGGAAGGGATGCAGTTGGGAAAGCTATGACCATGGATGCAGACAAATGGGGCCTAGTCAAATGCCAGATAAAGATGCTGCTCCCTTTTGAGGTTTTCATGTGGGAAGTTAGCAAAGAGGACAGTACAATGGGCCAAACTATCCCCCTATTGCATCTGCTACAGGAGCAGCTAAAGAAGGTGTCTGGAAGGTTCTCACTCAGGAGTGTGAAAGAAAACTCAGAAGTGCATGCCTTGGTTGAGAGCCTAAGCTGTCACTTGACTTGTAGTGCAAGGTTGCAAAATGACATAATCAAGTCCAAAGAGTACATCTGTGCCACCCAACTTCATCCACGCTACAAATAATTCTTCACATTTGTATTCCTTTTTCTGTAGGGGATGTTTCAAAATATAAGAGATGGATTGTTGAGCAAGCTGGAGAACTGGAAGAAGAACAGCTGGAACTTAGAGTCCCACTCCTTAGTTTGGGGTGTCACATTCAACTTCCAGAGGAGGCAGTCCAGTCTCACAGCAGCCAAAACCAGCAACAAGAACACTGGCAACAACAACATCAGAAGAATAAGACCCAACGTCTGCATTGGCTTGGTTTCAAGTGGCAGGTCTTAATTCCAGTACAGAGGTGAAGACAAAAGAGGTTGAGCAAGTGGCAGCACCAATGATACTTCAGAGGATGTTCCAGGAGTGTCTGGCTGACCCAAAAAAGATATATGTTAATCAAAACCCATTGGGGTATTGATATGAGAAGATGTGCAAATGGCCAGAGCTCAGCAGGCTGGCATTAAAGATTCTGGCTTGTCCTGTAGCCATTTTGTCTGCTAAATGTGTGTTCTGTGCAGCTGGCACAGTTGTTACGATGAGAAGGACAAGCCTCTCACCTCAAAATGTGGAGAGATTAACCATGATCAAAATTATCCAGTATCTTATACCACCTGATTACACTGCCATCGAAACACCACAGGTGGAGGAAGAGGATGAGTGGTCAGAATCAAGTGTGTTGCTGACCAACTTCTGTGTGAACCACAAGAGTACGACAGAGAACTCTACTTCCCAAACTGAGCATGCCAGTGCCACCATAGAACTTTTTTATTATTTCTCCTTGACCTTCTTTCTTTGCAAACAAATAGCTAGTGGAACATTATGTTTGTGTCCAATTTATGCTGCCCCACCATTTTGTAGTCACATATATGGCTGTTGGTGAGAGATCCAAGTGCAATGAAGAAACCCCCTTATTCCCTTCAGGACATTAGAGACAATGCGTGCCTCCCTCACATGCTGTTGTCAATCCTTTTTTTTAAATCACCTACCAGGTATGCCCCAGAATATCAATGATTAAAATACTGCGAGTGCCAATGCCAAATTTCAATGTGTTGCTACCATCAAAGATCAAAGAGGAGATAATATTTAGTATCAACCACGGTGTATGGATTAGAAGAGGTAAGTACTACCTATTGCACCAATGAGTGGTGATATATTGAGTGATTGTGAGTGATAATTGATGATATGGCTGACAGTGAGGGATGGATTTCAACAAATTTGTAAACTTGTTTTTGATGATTTGCAGTGTTAGGGGGCTAATGAATAATAATTTTTTCCTGAAAGTGATGTGTCTTTCAAACTTAGTGAAATTTACCTGCAGGGTCCACTCCTTTTTTTGAGTTCCTCAGAGACCAGACCAGTCACTTTAACTTTAGCTGCCAAACACAAATCTACACAAATACTCATATTCTGTTACTGTATTTGCACTTCAACAGCAGTGCTCTATACATGTTTACCTTGCTCGGTTTGGAATTGGGACTAAGTGACTCTTAATCAGGCAAAGAAGGGGGAGGGATAGAAGGACACAGGGTAGGACTACCTCAATAGCCACAACAAGAAATATTTTGACTTCAAAGAGAAACCATGATGATGGTGAAGACTCTGAGGCCTAGTATTCACTCAGCTCTGTGGACTGGAGAGAGTTGCGTTGATTTGGGAAATGCTGGCGAGTATGTGTTTTCTGCATTGCTGGCTTAAACATGAAACTCCTCTTATGTTCTTCTCCTACCCCTGAGCCTTCTTGATTTACTCTGACTCCTCACGAAGGTTACCTTGTTTCCTTTTTTCCTTCTCCTTTGCTCTATAATACAGTTACTGTTTTTCAATATGTAGGTTTTCTCCTAGCCCTCAACTGCACAAACAAAACCGTGTGAAAGCTCAACAATCCATTTTACCTACTGGACAGGTTCAGCCAGTCACCCAAGCGTAATGGACATTCCAAGAAGAATTAGATGCATCGCCCAATTTGGCAAAACAATATTTTATTCTTTTTAACAATCATCATTTTTAGAAATGGGTGGGTTAAGTTAAATCCTCCATAATTTGTATTTTTCAAACCTAGAAGACATAACATTTAGAGGTATACTATCTTGGGTCTCTCTTGGGCGGAAGGACTGTTTGCAATGCATTTAACTGAATTGTTTCATACTTATTTCTTCATAATTTCCTTCCATAACATATTGCTGATGGTGTGTTGATCAGCACCCCAATGAATATTGTTGTGGTTCCTTTTGTGTAGTGTTTGTCTTTGCCACACTTTTACCCAAATCCCCTTCCATTTCCATTAATCAAGCACCTAGCCATCTTCCTCTGGGTTATGTGATTTATTGAGGTGTGACTTAATTTTACACAATAAATGGTCACTCACTTGCTGGGGCGGATGTGGTGAAAGTAACACTAACTCACTGCATGACCTTCTGTTACCTGAGCAATATTCCATACCGTCCTTATCAACATCATCATTAAAGCCTTGTATTGTGTGTTCCATAAACAGTTAATCTTGTCCAACCACTCCTGACTCTGAGTCCACTTCTCTTGATTTGAGGATTTAATTTCCAAAGTTGAGTTTTTAAATACTAGCTCCCAATTGCTAGGAAGAAGTTGATATTGTTTTTGTTATCATATCAGGTCTTCTTTGTTGTGAGTCAAAGACTGTCAGTGTGGTAGCCTGGTCTCAGTCTTCCTAAAGTTATGCTATAGTAAATTACCCACTAACTCTGTTTTCTTTCAATCTAGTTGACAGTAATGGATAATCCTTTAATATTCCAGTTGGAGTTTGCATATGTGGGAGTAGTATCTTGTGTCTACCCTGTTAGTGCACTAGCCTGATACTACTACTACCACCCCTTAAGATGCCACAATGGGAAGAAACCCACAGTAAGAAGACTGAGGTATTAGCCCTTGATTCATCTATTCAGGTAGGAGAAGAACAGTGGATTGAAGTGAACCTGTTATTGATTAACTTCTACTGAAGATGTTGTTTATGTGTATCTAGGTTTTTGTAGACCATGTAGGCAACAGCAATAATCCCCTGGTGGTCAATATGGTTACAGAGGGCAGTAGAGCAAGGTTATAAGTAAATGATATACACTAGTTTAGCAGATTTAAAAAGAAGGCTACACTAAAAGACAGCAGTGCAAATTAAAACACCAAAATAAAGATTTGTGTCATAAATGAAGTAAAATATAAACTATTATCTGTAACAAATAGAAACCTTACCCTTTGCACCCACAATAGGCCCACTCCTCTCACCAAACAAATATCCCTTTCCCCAAAAAGTAAAAAAAAATCCAAAGTGAAACCCAGTACCAACTCCCTCCCCACCCTCTCCACTCACAACAAGTCCCTCACATAAAAAAAAAGTTTAAAAAGGGCTGAGAAGAGGGCATTGTCTATTTGGGCCTCGAGTTGGTTCCAGCTCTGCTCGATCCTGGTGAGCCAGCTCTCCATACGGTACATTCGCTGCATGATGCGCTGAAGTAATACCCTGTCAGAGAGGGAGAGGCCAACAGCAGATGCAGTCAGGGCCTAGGTCAGCTGGCAGCGGTGCAGAGAATGTAATGGCTGGGAGTCTAGAGGCGGTGAGTTAAAGGCAGCTATTTCCACCTCTTCTTTGTCCAGGACTACCAGCTGCCAGTATTCGGACTTTATAGTCTGCAGACTCTACCGCCGCAGATGGGCCACTATCTCCTGCCTGGTGTGTGGTGCTGGTCGACCATCAGGAGTAACTATATCAAGAAAACAAAAATCCAAACAATAAATTGTAAACAATGCTCTGAGCAAACACTTCTTTCAAAGTAAGTAGTGGGTAGCACAGCAGCAGTACATTGCTGGTCTCCTTGGGACATTGGAATTTGTTGTGATTATGCCTAAGAGAGTCATAGGGCCAGTGTTATTTGTTTACCCACACGTGCCTCACATAACAAGCACTGACTGTCTGGTAGAAAAGAATTAAGGCAGAACAACACCAGATTAAAAAAACAGCGATCTGATTTTTTTATTTGAAAGGCTTTTCTAGTTACTAAACGGACACGTTTAGTGGAAAAATAAAAATCAATTACCTCTCATTTATGAGTAAAGCTTTATGCACTATGAAGTGTACAAGGTGTTGTGCCAAATAAATGAAGGCAAGCTAGCCAACGTTTTGCTACTGTCTGCAGCTGGGGCAGCTGTAGTTGACAATTATCTGTCTTTATTTCCAATGGCCCTGCTCTTCTCCAAATGCCTTTCACTTAGTTTCTACCCTGACTCAAAAGAGGCAGATAAATAATAAATAAGATATGTCACACATGCCACGTATAAAATGCAGATATATTATCCTCTCTGCTGTAAGTAGACGGTGGGGAAAAAGATGCACTGCTGGAAAGGAACACGCTCAATAGGTTGTATTTGGCACATTTGTCACAGGGCATCCCTTATGCCAAACTTTAAATAAAATCAGGCACTTACTAGTCCCACTTTGCTCACTGGCCTCACCCATCACCACAACTTATTTAAAAGAAATTCATTCACAAGGCAGTAAGGAATGGAAACTTGACTTACTCCACTGCAAGGTAAGGCAAAGGGATTAGGCTGGTAGGTAGAACTGATCTGTGTTTCATCATTTGCCTAAACTTTGGCTTATTCAGTCACTGTATATACAAAAGTCTAAAGGGAAAATTCTGAGCAGGCATAAAATAAATCTCTTGTGAGAAACCCTTAAATGTATTTTGGAAACACTTCACATGGCATAAAAATGTGGCAGGAATGGATTTTTCTATTTTTTTGATAGGCTGGTGTGCTGCTTTACTCTTCAGAATATCAAAACTATGCACTTCAGGATATTTTAAGGCACAATGTAAAGCAATCACTCTCAAACACCTTCGTAAGTAGAATAATCAAGTTTATTTAAGGGGCAAGTTCTCAGCTAGCAAAACTAAACCACACTAATATATATATATATATATCAGGAGAATAACATGAGAATAATGATAAAGATATAAGCACTCTGTGAATAATTGCAAGAGTAAGTGCATATAATACAAGCACACACCATATACCTCAATGCTCAATAGCATGAAAATGACTGCAAGAATAAGTGCATATTACGCGCGCACACACAATATACTTCAATGCTCAATAGCATGAAAATGACTGCAAGAATAAGTACATACTACGCGCGCACACACAATACACTTAATAAATTGAAAAGCTTCACCGAAAAGAGCGTCTGCATCCCTCCGCCGTACACAAAGCTGGGGAACCCAAATCAGCTAGCACAGGGAGCCTCTGTTCGGGACAATCAGTCCTCCTGGCGTTGCGTCCAACCCAGAAGAGAGTTCCTAAACCAGCCCATCCAGGCCCCCAACTTTTATAGTATTTACTAACGCCCAGGAGTCTTTTCTAGAAAAAGACCCCCTCCTTTACAAATTGTGCAATCGGCGGTACCTTGTTCACCCTTCGAGACGTCTCCTCAGAACGGGCCAAGTTCCCAGGAGAGGACTCCAAGGTGAAGCTTGCATTCCTCCTTGTGTACAGGCGCATCCCCCTGTTGTTCTAACTGATAGCTCGTGGAATGTAAATAGCGCCCTTCGTACCAGGCAGATGGAGCGAAGTTGAGCAGAAAAACACCCCACCCTTCAGCTTGCCGAAGCTTGTGGAAAAACACAGAACAGTGCCTTACGCACCGAACCAGACTCGACAAAATGGAGTCGTGAACCAAAATGGAAGCGAAGGCCAATGAAAGCAGAGGCCAATGGTCCACACTCTGCACCACTGTTTACCTTGCACGTAGTGCTGCCGCATGCACGTAGTGTATGTAGCAATACATTTCCACCCTTGGACCATTTGGCCAACTTACAACTAAGTATATCCTATAAGCTGAAATGGCAATGCTCTTGGGCGACACTGAGATAGAAGGTTAGGCACACACTGAATACAACAACATAATGAAATTAAAATAACTGTTATGATAATGATTACACCAAAGATATAACGCAGTTGGCCTAAATTAGGCAGCCATCCAAAAGCCCAATCCCACCACCCCTTGTCAACATCCTGCTGCACCCCCTTCACCAACTTATGCAGGGCCTCTATGTGGGAGTTGATTGATATGGAGTGGTCGGATAAATTGAAGCAACATAATCCTTCAAAATCACTGCAGCCATGGTTGTGTTTAAGCAGTAAATAATCAATAGCAGCGCGATTCTGCAAAGCAGCTCTTCTAATTCCCTGTACATCTAATAACAGCTCAGCTAAGGCAGCTGATGTATAGTTAATATTCTTGACTACTAAACATGCAAGTTTGTTAATAACTCTGGTATTATATACTGCAAGTCCTGGCACCCCTACGATAGAACCAGCTAAACTAACATATTCTGTTTTGGACAGCAATGAAATTTCAGAATCACAGTCCGTAGGTAATTGAATAGTGTCTCTGGTATAGCGAGGGTGTAGAGCAGTATCCATAGGAAACATGAGAAAGCCTAAGCGTGACCAGGCACAAGGCCCTCCGGTTAGATTGGCTGGAATATAAGTAAAAGAAAGATTACCACAAGAAAAGAGCCAACCTTTAGGCAACTTAACATTTTGAATGTGGCTGGCAGCAGGCACCACATGTTGGCAAAACATCGAATTATTTACATTCAAACAGGTTAGGTCAGTCCGTGAGTGGCACAACGTCCGTTGTGCAGCAGTTAAGTTTTTGTCTCTTTTCTCCAATTTGAGCTGAGCCCATTTACCTATTTTCATAGGATCACAGGTCAATGAATAGCACACATCCCCATTTGAGATGTTAAACGTGAGTATAGATGTCATGTTCCTCCACAACCGCCTGCCCACCTCCGGGCAATGACGGCAGTACTCATAGAGTGACAGATGGGAGCGAACGTCACTCACATCCACCATTCCATCCTGGTTTGTATTGTTAAAGATGTGTAATAATACAGCAGCAGGAGTGGGCACTGCCACTAGACAAGTGGTAATCAAATCTTGAACGCTTTGCATGTTACTCATACAGAAGTGAGATATATTCAGCACTTCCTGCGCTAGATGAATCCAAACATTGTTCGGTTGATGCAGCAGCGTTGGCATCTGCGGCTGACGGTTGAATTTTTGGGCTATGAGCCCCTCCCGCTCCCCGGTGGAGTCTCCCGAACGGGCTCCATACACCACACTCATGGCACAGGCACTCCACAGGATGATCTGAAAAGAACAAAGGACAAAACACGTATTATCATTCTCGCAGATAGCATTTGTCAGCGGGAACATGTTCCCATTTGTCTTGACCAGGTCGCATAACTACCAGGACATTGTCTGGTCCAGTGGCGATGACATCAGCGGGTTGAGGAGGGTTATTTGGGGATTCAATCCACACCTTGGCCCCTGGGTTCTTGTCAGTAGATCCGAACCCTCCTTTGCCTCTCACAGTGAGAAGAGCTGGGGCGCTCCCCTTCTTAACAACCCCTCCATAAACCGGCATAATGACAATTTGGGCAACGCGATCACCAGGTTGCACCACTAGGTCTGTGTCACCACTGTTCAAGAGAATGACTTTCAACTCGCCTTGGTAGTCTGCATCTATCACGCCTCCTAAAACTTGGATGCCCCTCAAGGCAAGCCCAGATCGAGGGGCGATCAGACCGTAATGCTCAGGGGGAATCTGAATTCCCACCCCAGTTTCAATCAGAGTGATGTCTCTAGGTTTCAATCGATGCATGTGTAAAGCATGTAAGTCAAGTCCTGCAGATTCTGGTGTAGCTCGATATGGGGCCAAAGCTCCTGGAGCTGTTTCCCAATACATAATGGTATTGCTCGTTGTAAACGGATTAATCTGTAAAGCAGGTGTCCGCATTCTCATGAGAGGTGTCTCGGCATTTGTTAGGGGTCGGTTGTTCAAAATTTGCAAAGCATCATACAAATTATCCCTCCACCCCTTCAGTGTCCCATCATTCAGTTTACGCAATTGTTCTTTTAGCAACCCATTAATTCTCTCAATCAGTCCCGCTGCTTGTGGGTAGTAAGGTATGTGAAAAATCCACTCAATATTGCGTTGTGCACAACAGTCCTGCACTAGTCTGCCCTTGAAGTGGCTGGCGTTATCACTTTGAATCTGGAGTGGCACCCCATAGTACAGAATCAACAGGTCTAGTGTTTTCAGAGTGCTCTGCTGAGTTGCGCGCTTGCACGGAAAGGCTATGAGATAACCAGAGTAAGTGTCTACCACAGTGCAGGCATACTGACACCCTCTGCTCACTGGCATTGGTCCAATGTAATCAATCTGCCAAATCTGTCCTGGCAATTTACCTCTACCTAGCTGGCCTCTCACCACCTGTGGGACCGGTCTGTGCTGTGCATGCTGACAAATGGGACATTCAATGATCGCTGTTTTAATCAAATCTAGGGGAAGATGCATCCCTCTAATCTCAGCCCACCTGTGAGTAGCCTTTTCTCCAAGATGTCCGCATTTCTGGTGTGCCCATTTAGCCATTCCCACCAAATCAGAACTCTGCGCCTCCACTTCAGCCTCTTGAATCTTGGCTCGATCGTCTGCAAGACAATTGAACCATCGGTCTAATGAATCAGTTGGACAGTGAGCGTCCACATGATAGACAGTCACGGTGCTTTGAGGTAACATTTCCCAGATCTCCTGCCATAACTCCTTCCCCCATACCTCTTTGTTATGGATTTTGTACTGATGTGCATGCCACGTGGGAAGCCAAGTAGCTAACCCATTGGCGGTAGACCAGGAATCTGTATAAATGTGACATTTTCCGGGTAGCTCCTGTTTTAAAGCCTGATACACGGCATAAAGCTCTGCATACTGGCTACTTTTTCCCTGTCCTGTAGTTGTCAAAAGCTTCTTGGTAACAGGATTATAGGACACTGCCTTCCAGTGCCTTTTCGCTCCAACATATTTTGCTGAACCATCTGTGAACCACACATGTTTTTTGTCATCTGCAGACAAGTCTGCGAACGGCTGGCCCCACCCTACTGGGGATTCACACACTGAAGGTACATCATGCAACATTTCGGAATTCTCCACTGGAGCCTGCGCTACCTGCTCATGCAAAACGGCGGTCCCTTTTGGACCCGCTCGTGCCCTGTCCTGGACATACCATTTCCATTTTATAATGCTGGCTTCTTGCGCATGTCCAATTCTATGAGTTTTTGGGGAACTCATCACCCACTGCATGATGGGAATTTCAGGCCTTAAAATCACATTGTGTCCCAGTGTAATTTGCTCAGTATCAACCAGGGCCCAATAGCAGGCCAGCAGCTGCTTCTCAAAGGGAGTATACCGCTCTCCTGCCTCAGGTAACTTCTTTGTCCAAAATCCCAGGGGCACCCTCTTTCTTCCTTGTTTTTGCCATAAACTCCAATTGGCATACTGCCCCTGGACTGTCACATTCAACTCAATGTCTCCCTCTCGAATCGGCCACAAATCCAAAGCATGCTGAATGGCGTCTTTCGCCAATTCAAACGCGCGCTGCTCCTGCTCTCCCCATTCAAACGCATTTTTCTTTCGTGTAACTTTGTACAATGGGGCCAACATCTGAGACAAATGGGGTATATGTTGTCTCCAATACCCGAATAGTCCAATAAAACTCTGGGCTTCCTTCCGATTTCGCGGTACTGCGAATTCCTTAATCTTTTGTTTCACTTTTGGCAACACTTCTCTGTGTCCCTGATTCCACTGAATGCCCAAAAATTTCACGCTCTGAGACGGTCCCTGCACTTTCTCGGGGTTAATCTCCCACCCTTTATTCTGCAAATGTTCCACCACCCTGTCTAGCTGAATTTGCACCTGTTCTTGCGTCTCTCCCTGCATCATCACGTCATCTATATAGTGAGAAATTTGCACTCCAGGAACCACTGGTACTTCATCCAAATGCTCTGCCACCAGCCGGTGGCAGATAGTGGGGCTATGTAAATACCCCATGGGTAATCTACAGAAGGTGTACTGACGCCCCGCCCACTGGAATGCCAGCTGAGGCTGGCTCTCAGTAGCTGTTGGTATCGTAAAGAAGGCATTGGCAATGTCAATGGTTGCATACCAAGTCCCACTGTGTTTCTGTATGTTCTCAATCAAGGTAATGGTGTCTGGGACCGCTGCAGTCAGAGGAGGTGTATGTTTATTCAATTGGCGATAATCAATGCAAATCCTCCAACAGTTATCACTTTTACGAACAGGCCAGAGGGCATTATTCCACGCAGTGGTGATGGGAACTATTACCCCGGCCTCTAGTAAATCATGTATAGTCTGGCTAATCTCCTCATGTCCTCCCGGTATTCTGTACTGTTTCATTTGAATCACCTTAGTAGCTTGGGGAAGTGTTACCGGAGGAGTCTTCAACAGCCCCACCCTTGCGGCGGCTATTGATATAAATCTTTTGGAACCAAATTGATAACATCCATCTTCCAAATGTAGGGTCATCCCTTTCAAAATGTCAATTCCAATAATGTATTCGGGAATGGGCACAATCAGGACAGTGTATTCTCTCTTTGGAAGTGCCCCTATTTTCATGGGAACCACTATCTGCACTGCCGGGGTTTCTTTTCCGCCCAATCCCGTAATGGTGAAGTACTGTCCCCTGAATTTTCTTGGATTGCCATGAATCAAAGTGGCCGCCACTCCGGTGTCAACGAGGGCTCGAACTTTTTGAACATTTCCACGTTTCCAATAAATTTCTACTTTGACATGAGGTCTGTTATCTTTGCGAGCCCATCCCTGCACCGGAGTTTGGCCTGTTTCCTAATCTATTTTCACTCTGCGCACATCAGAGTCTGCCCAAGTCAAATCTGGATACAGTTTGCGGTAATTCTCAGGGAACTCCTCCTCCCTGTCTCTGCTTCGCAACCTCTCTGAGCTTACCAGCTCCCTCTCCCGCTCTCTTCCTCGAGTTTTCCCAGAACCTGTCAGTTCCTGGTCTCTCTCCCTGCTCCGGGTTCCCTCTGCGCTTCGGTGCTCTTCCTCCCAATTTTCATCCTCTGGGGATCTCTCTCTACTGTGGGGTTCTCTCCCTCTCTCTCCCTTTTCACCCTCACGCTCCTCCCCTCCTGCCTTTCTCTGGTTCACCACTTTGTTATCCTTCTTGTTCCCTTTCCTGCTCCCCTCCTTTTTATCCAAACTGCGTTTGCGGTACATTTCCCACATGTCCTTGGTGCTTATCCCATCAATTTCATTCCTGGTCACCCCATCTCGCAGCAAGGCCTGAAACATGTCTCACCTTGTCACCCTGTTGTTATCAGTACGATTCTCAGACCGTGAATTCCTCTCTGGCTTAGCCCATTCTCCTAAATCACTTAACTCACGCACCGCTTCTACCACCTGAGACAATGGGTTACCCGTCTGATTAATTAACAAAGTCATGATGACATGCTTATATGCAGGAGGAGCGGCCCTAATCAGCCGGTTTCGCACAGACACACTTAAAATTCCATTCATCAAATCATGGGCATTACCCATAAAGATAGCTGTTTTCATCCCTTCTTCCTTCAATCTCTGTACTGCATCTCTCAAAGTATACCAAGGTTTATCATTAGGCGGCCAGTCTGACTCTGTCGGATACTTCTGAGCACACCCTTGCGCAGCTAGCTCTAACAAATTGGTCATGGGACCATTCCCTGGATAGGTTCTAAACTCATTTTGAATAACCGGGTCTGTACTTAACATACAAAGCCTCGGGGCGTCGCCGTGATCCAATTGGACCCCCTGGCCCCCCATATCGTGCACCCGCACCAACCACGTAAGCAATGTTTCCCCAGACCTCTGTCGAAATCTGTCTATCACATCACTTAGTTCTTGCTGTGTATAATCCTCCAGGGCATCCAACATCACCCCTCCAGGATTAGCTGGGCTATGCTGTAACTTTCGCCGATATATGGGCTGCGCACGGACAACATTCCTGCGCTCTGTCTTCTCCTGTCTAACATCTTGGCAGTCATCGCCCCCGGACCCATCTGAAAAATCAGATGTATCCCAGATGTTTCCAGCCCAAAATTCAGGGTCAAAGGCTAATCCTGCCTGAGAGATAGCTAAATGCACCTTCTTTTTATTAACTTTCCCTCTTCGTTTCTTGTGTTTATATTTAGCTACGCTAACGGCCGTTCTCTCTGCAACCAGTTGGTACATTTCCAACTTATCACTTAATAATTTATTTTGACAAGCTGGCATGGTAGAGGAATTTCGGGCTTCTACTAACTCCTTCCCCAGCTGCTCGTGGTCTTTTTGTAACTGTAAACATTTTTCATACAACTTTCGGTACGCAGAAAGCAAGATCCAGCCTCGCCTCCCCAACGCACAAATCTCCCTTCCCTTGTCAATTGAAACTTTCTGTAAGCATATAAGAAGATCTTCAGGTTCCACATTCAACATACACGCATTCCAATTTTCACACAAACCAGCACAACGTGACCATTCCTGAGCTAAAAGTTTATACGGGGCAGTTTCCCACCCTGGTATTTCTATGTCTGGATTTGCTACATGAGAACCTGCTTTTGAGCTCGCTTTGATCTTATTAAGCATTTTCCCTTTTTTTTTTTTTTCGAATCCTGCAAACAACTACGCCAATTTGTGCTGCTTTACTCTTCAGAATATCAAAACTATGCACTTCAGGATATTTTAAGGCACAATGTAAAGCAATCACTCTCAAACACCTTCGTAAGTAGAAAAATCAAGTT
This sequence comes from Pleurodeles waltl, assembly GCF_031143425.1. NCBI lineage: Eukaryota > Metazoa > Chordata > Amphibia > Caudata > Salamandridae > Pleurodeles > Pleurodeles waltl. The sequence continues at coordinate 580,297,534 of NC_090443.1, read as the reverse complement.
TATTTAAGGGGCAAGTTCTCAGCTAGCAAAACTAAACCACACTAATATATATATATATATCAGGAGAATAACATGAGAATAATGATAAAGATATAAGCACTCTGTGAATAATTGCAAGAGTAAGTGCATATAATACAAGCACACACCATATACCTCAATGCTCAATAGCATGAAAATGACTGCAAGAATAAGTGCATATTACGCGCGCACACACAATATACTTCAATGCTCAATAGCATGAAAATGACTGCAAGAATAAGTACATACTACGTGCGCACACACAATACACTTAATAAATTGAAAAGCTTCACCGAAAAGAGCGTCTGCATCCCTCCGCCGTACACAAAGCTGGGGAACCCAAATCAGCTAGCACAGGGAGCCTCTGTTCGGGACAATCAGTCCTCCTGGCGTTGCGTCCAACCCAGAAGAGAGTTCCTAAACCAGCCCATCCAGGCCCCCAACTTTTATAGTATTTACTAACGCCCAGGAGTATTTTCTAGAAAAAGACCCCCTCCTTTACAAATTGTGCAATCGGCGGTACCTTGTTCACCCTTCGAGACGTCTCCTCAGAACGGGCCAAGTTCCCAGGAGAGGACTCCAAGGTGAAGCTTGCATTCCTCCTTGTGTACAGGCGCATCCCCCTGTTGTTCTAACTGATAGCTCGTGGAATGTAAATAGCGCCCTTCGTACCAGGCAGATGGAGCGAAGTTGAGCAGAAAAACACCCCACCCTTCAGCTTGCCGAAGCTTGTGGAAAAACACAGAACAGTGCCTTACGCACCGAACCAGACTCGACAAAATGGAGTCGTGAACCAAAATGGAAGCGAAGGCCAATGAAAGCAGAGGCCAATGGTCCACACTCTGCACCAATGTTTACCTTGCACGTAGTGCTGCCGCATGCACGTAGTGTATGTAGCAATACAGCTGGGACAGAAGAAATTACAGAAGAATAACTGAGTGAAGTACTAGGAGATGACTCAGGGGGCAAAGGAAAACACACCTTGTGTGTTCAGTTTGCAATGCATTTAAAACTTTGTAAAATCTGCATTAACTGAAGCAGACGCACATTGCACAGCCAACACTGTAGTCACAAATTGAACCATACTGCACTTCTTCGGTCATGGGTGGCGAAATGCCATGGGCAGGAAGGGGGTTGAAGAATGATGATGGGTGGGATAATATCTGCCTCGCTTAACAAATACAGTCAGTTAATGGGCATATTTCTACTCTGTTTGTGCCAGATTTGCATAAATTCTTTTTACGCAAATCTGGCGCAAACTTAACTCCATATTTATATTTTGACGCTAGACATGTCTAGTGCCAAAATATTGGAGTTCATGTCATTTTTTTGCCTGTGGAAAACTATCTTGTGTCAATGAGATGCAAGGTAGGCATTCCTGGGTAAAAAAAGGACTCAAAGGCCTTATTTGTCCTCCCGTGCAAAAATCACACACAGGAGGAGGGCCTTAAATAATGACGCTAAGCCTCCTTAGCACCATTATTTAATGCCTGGGTCAGGGCAGGCATTGGGGGCCATTGGGCCTTTTTCCATGGTAACAGCCCACAGGTGCCCTTCCCTGCCCCCAGGGACACCCGCACCCACACCTGGAGGACACCTAAGATTGGGGGACCCATCCCAGGTAAGTATTTTTTATTGTTTTTTTAAGTGCTATAGGAGGGCCTAGCTTGGGCCCCCCTACATGGCACTGTGTCCAATGGCCATGCCCAGAGAATATAAGTCCCCTGGGCATGGCCATTGGGCTGGGGGGCATGACTCATGTCTTCCCTAAGACAGAAATCATGTCCATGGGGGTTGTGCATAAAAAAAAAAAAAGACGCTAGTCAGGTTAGAGTCATTTTCTTTACCCTAACCTGGCTAGCGTTGTTCTTTGCCGCACAACCTCCAGTGTACCCTACGCCTCCTCTACCCGGTTAGCGTCATGTATTTTGACGTTAAGCAGGCCTTAGCACCGGCTTGCACCATTCCTTAAATATGTCACCCGGCTGGTGACCTGGAATGGCGCTAGCCGGTGCTATACTTTTTGACACAAACCTGTGCTATAGCATGTTTGCATCAAAAAGTGTAAATATGGGCCTAAATACCCCCCACTTTGAACCATAGCTTTGATAACCATAAAACAAAGTAAGTGAAGTAGGTGAGAAGCATGCCGCTTTTCAGAAGAGCTCCCTTGTTTATTCACCCATGCAATTATTCAATCATCTTTTCATTGTTCCTACTACAGTCATCCATATCCACTATGATTTAAGCTTTACCTTCCCTTATCCAGTCTTTCACCAAAATTCCAAATCCATTTTCCATCCATTCAATAGCCACCATTTCTTTCACTCATCCTTTCACCCATCCATTGATTTAACCAATACGAACAAATGCATCCTTTCACTCACCCACCCATGCCTTCTTTTAACCCTCCATTATTTTCTGTTTCTAGCAAGCCATATTTTGTTGAGTTGCAGATAGAAGAGGCCATAACCCAACCATCACTGTAACTGGTAACATGGGGGGAGAGGTTCATGATCACTACGACCCCTTTGTAGCCATCGACTATAATAGTAATGGCCAATAAGCCAACAAAGTGACTTAGCACCACCCATCCCTGCCAGCGCTTCACTCCTCCAACTGACTCTCCTCCTGCAGCAGCACTTGAGCGGGTGCCACTGATGGTCGATGTGGCTTTAAAAAAAAACACTATACATTTTTTAGACACCAGATACACCTCTCTATTGCTACTGCAATACATCGCTACTTTTCAGTTAGGATTGATCTGCCATCAAAAATATCGCTCTGGGCATTTTGTTGGTTCACAATGTTTTCTTAATGAAGGGGCAGAGCTTTAGCCTATGATGATGATGACTCAGAACCATTGAAGCACAATGACGGTTAGAAGAATAATTGTCAATGAAAGGCAAAAAGAAAGATAATGCAGGGATGACAGGAATTAAACGAACATTGAGTAGGAGAGTTGGAAAAAAAGGAGATTGTATAAAAAATAAACAAGGCAAGATTCAAAGTAGTATAATAGTGGGCAGAGGTAAAAGTTAGGGAAATAATAATAATAAATAATAGGACTTACGGGGATGGGCAGAGCCCTCATAACAGGCAAACAAGGTAACATTGTACTTATTTAAAGAAGATTGCCTATTGTACTATTATTGACTGTCGTTGAGTTAGATAAACTAATCCTAAAATCCATATTCCAAATTTCCTTAACAAAAACTACATTTGGATTAATGCATTGTAATGGATCATTTTTTATTCTGTTTCCATTACTCAACCCCTTTGATTTACCAACTCAGCCTCCCTTTTTTGCAATACATAGATGAATACTAGTACTACTCAGTGTGAAATTGCTTGAGACTGTGCAAGCTACATAGGTAAAAGTTACAGAGAACTCTACCTCTGTGATATCACTAATTCATTATGGTAACAGGAGGACAGAGGAGTCTGCATTGCAATGACTTCTTAAATAATCAGCTAAAGCAAGTGCTGACAAGTATGACTAGCTCAAACTGGATCATATAATAATATTCTTAATGTAAAACTAAACGTAACTTACCTCTGAGTGTGAGCAGCATGCTATTTGGAAAAAAATGTTAGCATTGTAGAACACAAACACAACAAATAATATAATTAATACTTACTGAGCTCTGGAATGTCGAGGACTAGCAGACAGATCAAGTGCTGCTCACGGTTGAGGATATCTGCCCAGCGATGCTTTAGCTGCTGGGTGGGGTGCTTGACCTGACTGGTGTGCCACACACACCTGTGCACCCTCCCCCAATGCAGCGGACACTCCTGCAGGGGGTACCCACTGCCAGGCCTGCTACTGGCTGCCAGCATGGAAGGGAAGTGGGGCTGCACATGCCCAACCAGTGCTGCTACCTCTGCATTACAAAAAGATGGTATGGTGCTGCATAACCTTGTGACACAGCGGCCCACTAGTTAGGCTGCTGATGGCTGCTTAGTGGGGCCTGGTGCAGCGGCTCCTCTGCTCGCCGGCACCACCCTGCTCTACCATGGTGCTGGGTGGGGTAGGGTGAATGAAACGATGAGAAACAGGAGAAGAAAGGAAGGAAGAAATAAGGAAGTGAAGGGAAAAAATAACCACAATACAAAAAGTCATGAAAGTACAAAAAAAAATTTTTTAAACGTAAAATACACAGACACAAAAACACACATTAAATAAATAAAAATGAGGAGTAGATTAATTAGGAGGGCTGAGTGTTGAAAAGATATAGAAGGACTCAAAAGTCAGGTAGAGCACCATGAAAAATCTGAAAAACAAGATAACCACGCCCATGTGAACCTTGGGGTGCTATTCGCACTCGATTTTGAACATGAGAACATACATCACATTGTGTTTGATGTAAAATGACACATGAACAGGTGCAACAGGAAATTTTGTGCACCCATGGAACTCCATGTAGCACGACAGAGTTTTTTACCACTTACTGGAGTTCCACATAGTGGTACTCCGCAAGTTCCTCCCACCCCAATAATAACTTACGAATGAAAGGTCAGAAGACATCAGCCATGGAGAAAATCAAATGTGTTTTGTTCTCAGGTTTATTAAGATCAAAGAACAGATTTCAAATCTAAACTTTTAAAGCAGGTGCTGAAATTAGTAGCCATTTAGAACAGAATAAGAACTCCATATCAGCCTCTTGGAGCTATTGAAAAAGAGCACTTCAACAGAACACTTTTTGGAATGCATGAAATTTAAAAAACAACATAAAATGGCAAGATATGATCAAATGGTGAAGCAATAATGCTTGTTGAGTTAATGTTTTTGCCCACAGTTTATGGCATAAAGAGAATCCTAGGAGATGGTTTGCCATTTGAATTTGTGTGACATCCCTGTTCTTAAAATATGCCAGGATGAAATCAATCTACAAACATTATAAAACCCAGCTCAGAAATCACATACTCCTCTTATGAGAAATGCAATTACTAAATGTGTTTGCAAATTCAGACTGAACAGAAACCCGATTCAGCAAGAAGCAGACAATGGAGACATCTGGAAAAAGAAAAATGTTTGTTGAGAATCAGAAAGGTACTGAGGGCCTGATTTATACTTTTTAGCACTGCATTTGTGTCATTTTTTGATGCAAAAGCGGCACAAACTTACAAAATTCAATCAGATTTTGTAAGTTTGCACCACTTTTGCATCTAATAATTATGCAAATGTGGTGCTAAAAAAGTATAAATTAGGCCCTGAGTTTTTTATATCGCTGATATGTACTTTGATCAATTTTATTTAATCCAAAATCAAAAGTTCTTACACCCCAGTAACTGAAATAAAATCCCCTGAACAGTAACTAGATGTACAAGAAGAGCCTGCATAGGTGGACATCGAAAGAAATATACCTAAACTGGTATTTAAATCATAATAAACTAGTGTGCTTTATGAGACTAGGATACGTGTCACTGAATTAGTTGAGATCTGAAAAATCTTAAGGAAGGACAGACCTATAACTCATCTTAGTTATAGCACCTTTGTGGTTCATTGCAAGATAACATTAAGCCTAAAGGCGACACTGCTATGTGCTAGCACCTTTAAATAGCATAGGAACAGAACTACAAGACCATTTGCTCAATAGCTGTGGTTTATGGAAAGTGATGCATTATTTTCTCTACTTGCACATTCACAGCCCTCAGACCGAAGGACCGGAGATTTTGGGATGGGAAGTGCAGCTCCAATTAATCTTAACCCAGAAAGAAGCCAGCAAGTTCATCATTCCCTTTAGCATTTACATACTTTGATGCATATACATTTGTTACAAGGTCACTAATCTATTTCATACAGTTAAAAATGTGGTTTTAGAATATGTTTTGTGAATTTTCTAAAACATATTCTAGGAACAATACTGTTGCCATGCTACGCAAGGAGCTAGTTCTGCTTTTTTTTTTAATAATGCTGCTAAAACTGAGGTATAATATGTGTTTAAATTATACATTATTTCTGTGTCATCTCTAGGCCAGTGGATTTATTATGCTTTGCAATGAGGAGAAACTCATTTTTTAGCAGAACACAGTAGGTGCATGCATAATTTCAATACACTAAGTCCCTCATTACAACCCTGGTGGTCGGTGTTAAAGCGGCGGTAATACTGCCAACAGGCCGGCGATTAAAAAAAAGGAATCACGACCATGGTGGAAACTGGCAACAGATACAGCCACTTCAGCACTCCAACCGCCACAGCGGTAAAAACAAACACCGCAGCGGTAACCGCCAACAGATAAGCGGAAGACAATGTACTGCCCACTGTATTACAAGGCACCAATCCGCCAGATTTTCCGGGGCGGTACCAACGGCATCAAAAGCACAGCGGAAACAGTACACAGAAGGGAAACCACTCACCTCTCGACAGCCAACGAGGAACCAGGACGCCATAGATCCTGAGTTACAGGTGCTATCAATGTTGATTTACCTCCTCTTCTACCAGGAACATCAAAGACAGCGGCGACGACCACGGTGAGTACTGCACCTAGTACACAGGGGAGGGGGGAGGAAGAAGAGAGTGACACACACACGCAACACGCAACACCCCCACCTCCACCTTCACCCCCAAAACCATACAAACAAATACATGCAGCAACATTACATATACACCCCGTAACCATCTGGAAGAACGCAAGGACAAAATGAAATGAGTTTAACAAGTGTAATCATTGAAAATCCAGATAGGGAAACAGGTCTGTAACAGATCATTATATACAAATATGTACAGCAACTACACAAGTCCAGATAGTGTTCCATTCATTGGCCGTGGACCAGTGGTCCCAAAATGCATGGGCGGAGCCCACACATGATACATGCCTCAAAACGGAGATAATACCGCAGGGGCATCAGGTTGAAAAAAAACAGGCACCTCAGGGGGAAGGGGAGGCACCTCAGCCGGATGATGGGACGACACCACTGCTCCACGAGGGGGCTCCATGCCCACTGTTTGCTCCTGGGGAGTGCAAAGCCACAGTCTCACAAATCTCTCAGGTAGGTGGGTTGCCCACTGTTTGCTCCTGGGGAGTGCAAAGCCACAGTCTCACAAGACTCTCAAGTGGGTGGGTTGCCCACTGATAGGTCCTAGGGAGTGCAAAGCCACAGTTTCACAAGTCTCTCAAGTGGGTGGGTTGCCCACTGTTTGGTCCTGGGGAGTGCAAAGCCACAATCTCTCCAGTGGATATATCTCCCCGGGTTCTGGAGGGGGGTTTGTGCCCAGAGTGCTTCATCCTGCCAAGGACTGGGGTTGTGGATGCTGTTCTCCACTGGTTCTAAAGGGGGCTTAGTGGCCAGAGTACTTCATCCTGCCAAGGACTGGGGTAGTGGATGTATCTCTCCACTGGTTCTGGAGGGGGCTTTGTGCCCAGAGTGTTGCACATGATATGTGGCAGTTCCCAATCCCGCACCTGGGTGTCAGAGCCATGAGATATCCTGGGAACAGGTAACATGATACTCCATGGAGGCAGAGACACATTCCACCCTGCGGCGACATCGCCTGCCAACTGCTGGTACTGCCAGTGCTGGTTGTGGTGCCTCATGTACTCTGTGCAGGGTCCAGGACGTCTCCCACAGCCTCGGACGACTGCCCACTGGGGATGATGTTCATGTCGGCTGTGATGGCACTGTCTGAGCACGTCGCGGGGCAGGTGGCGATGGTTGTGGCGGTGTCAGCGGCAGAGATGCTGGCGGCGGTGAGGAAATTCGATTTTTAATACGATCGTATCGACCCGCCATTTTGTGGCCCGCCGCCATTTTATGTTGCCTTCACTCAGGCAGCACAGCGAACGAAGTCCATTCTGCCTTTTCTGCTTATTCTGCAACATGGTGTTCAAAACACCCTTCTGCCTCTATCTTTACAAGGCTGGTATTAAGGTCTGACCGAGTACACTAATCCCTGTCTGGTTTTCTAATCCTTGTTTCAACTATCTGTAGGCTCACACTATTCTTCGCCGATCTTATCTTATCGTCTGGCCTTCGCTGTCCTTTGCTAGTATTCTCTCATTTCACAACTGTCTTCCAAACGCACACAAACTTATCGCACCACATGCAACTTCGTTGTGGATCGGTTAATGAATTAGTTCAAGGGAGGGGTGACAAACACAGCTGGAGGGGAGGCAACCTTAAGTCACTTGATACTTTGTTCTGTCTTGTTTTCCGACATTTCTATTGGCTCTGTTCTATCTTTACATTATTCTTACTGGCTCCTTTCTATGTGTTCTGGGAGTGTATGTAGTTAATAAATGTTTTTATACGGTATATAAGATTGTGCGCCACAAAGTAAAGTGGCAGTCTCCTGAGAACATACCTTGTGTACTTCTTGGACAACTGTACTAGCTGCAGCTAATAAAATCCGATCTTTTACGCCTGACAGAGTGTCCCGTGTCTCTGTTAGTTGAGGCAGGTGAATCCAAGGAGATTTCAGGCGTACCCTGCGCCGCCAGGCCCATAAGGTTCTGGTTCTTCAACTGGCGCCCAACGTGGGGCGGCTTCAGCGGTACCGGTTCTGCCTGAAGGTCGTGAGGAACCCCGCAAGAAAATTCTGGAGGAATCGCGAGCCACGTCAAGCGACCCCTGTATGTCGAAGTGGTCCGAAGGTCTTTTTCAGCGCGGTTACTCCTTCCTGACGGCTACTGACGACTGCTGCCCTGACTGCCGCCCTGCCTTGGCCCTTTCTTTGATGATGTATGGTAAAGCGAGACGATAGACGGGCCTCTGTTGGTGTAAGAAGACATCCTTAGTTAAGTATTTGGTGGGTCGCGCCCACAAATTTTGGTCTTTGTTTTGTCCTTAGGTCCTTAGATTTGGCCATTGCAGTGGCCAAAGCCGAGGGGTAAGTGCATTTGTGCTGTGTAAACTGAAAGTTTTACCCCCTTGATGTTTGTGAACAGCCAGTAAAAATCGTGAGATGTCTGGTCTGACTAAGTTTGGAAAACTTTGTTGCTTTGGTTGTAATAGGGACTCCCAGCTTGAGGACTCCTGTCCGATTCCTTCGGTTGGAACTCCCACATATGAGCTCTATTCTAAACATGGTGTTGGTCCTATTGCCTTTAATAAGACATGGACCCGATATACAAAGAAAGATGGTGTTTTAAAATGGCCAGAAAATGGTAGTTTCGAAACTGATGTGCTAGATAATTTAGAAGCAACGTTATTTAAAAGAAAAGCCCGGCCGGCAATGTTTGACTCTTTTCGCCTTTGGCGTAAGGAAGCCAAACAGAGAGAAATTAAACAAGCGAAACGAGATAGGAAAACACAGGGAATGACGATTATACAGGCTGCTCAGCAATTCAAAAATGATGAAATAGATAATGCAATGGAAATTTCAGACAGACAGCATCGAATGGCAATAGATAAATGCTATCCGACGTTGCCTATCTCTTCCCTTGATAAAAGAAAAGATTTTGAGGAAGATTCCTTAATGTCCCACTTATTGAAATTGCCTCCGCCCTATGTACAAGGTGCTAATGCACCCCCGATGTTACAGCCTGTTCAGCCGCCAGTTGTGCTTCCGCCTGCTCCAGCTTTTCCACATTTGCCTCCTCAAGTATTGCCTATGCCAGCTTTGCCTTTAACTCCTTTGCCTTCTGCTCCTTTGGCAATTCCTAATGCTCCTTTAGTTAATTCACCTAATACCTTGTCCCCTATCCTTATGTCAAATTCTCCATCTATGCGTAAGCGATTTGCAGATACTGTCTCTGGTCTCTTATCACCTTTCTTTGAAGCTTTAAATGTGTCTCCAGCTTTTTCTCGAAGACAGTCTCGTAGTCAATTCCCAGACTCCGAAGAGCGAGAAAAATTGGACTCACTTGCTTGTAGATGGATCAAGAAGGGTCCCCAAAATAGTACGTCTGATATTATGTCCACCTTTCTGCAATGGAATGCACCTACGCAGAGATATGTTTTTAAAGTTATGTGCGATACTCTCGCTAAAGAATGGGAGGATATGAATTTGGGTTCGGTCCCACAGGATCTGTTAGATGTTCAGGCTGACTTTGACAAAGGACTTATTGTGGGTCCTAAGGTTGAAAACGCTGTCAGAACACTTATTTCTTTCAGATCCCTATTGTTCTCACAGACTTTTCCTGATTCTGATCCTTCAGTTAGGACAGCACTGAAAAACTATCCCATGAGAGAGGTTTCTCCAATATGGAAGGAAGAAGTTGCAGCAGCAGGTGCTAATCCAGCTATTCCTGCGCATTTTCAGCGCATATGGATACATGTCCCCTGGAAAAGGTCTGAAGTTTTAGCACTTAAACAGTCACTACCAGATCCACGCAAAAATCCTGCTGGTTACTATAAAGAGTTGTCGCAAACAGTTGATGCATGTACTATGAATCTAGCAGATATTGACATGTTGATGGGAAATGTAGTTCCACAGACAATATGGGCTAAAATTCGTAGAGAGGATCACGCTCAAGAATTAGGCGGCGATTGGAACGCTATTATTGCCGCAGATAGAGGTCAAGTAGGTGGTGCAAAGCCCGATGCTTTGATCTCAGAACTCCCTGGTAGGATTATTACATTAATGAAAACAATGATGCCTGCTTTGAGAGTTAATTGGGATAAGCTAGCAGCATGTAAACAAAAGAAAGATGAAAGTGTTTCCGATTTCTTTACCCGATTCGAGGAGACATTCATTGATCACAGTGGTCAAGATATGGCTACAGAAGGGGGACAGCGATTATTTGTGGATAAATTCGTATATAACTTGCTTCCTGAACTATCACACAAGCTAAAAGACTCCGAGAGTTCATGGGCAGTTTCTTCTTCCGCCCAGATATTGGCTACTGCACAATATTATGAAAATAGAGACAAAGAAGAAAGGGAAAAACAAGAGAAAAAGACGAAAGAATTAAAAACTAAAGTTCTCTTGCAACAGGCTTATCCTCCTCGTTATGTTCAGCCTCAGTTTCAACAGCCTCCGCAGTTTCAGAGGTTGTATCAAAAGCCTGAACCATTCATTCCAAGACCTTTGCTAGGTCCCAATCAATGTGCTTATTGTAGGGAGGAAGGTCATTTTAAGAACAGTTGTCCGGCATTGTTGCGACGTAATGGAGCAACATCTGCTTCACGAGGTCGTGGTGGTCTTCAGTCAGCAAATAGAGGTAGAGGACGAGGTGTGTTAACCCAAGGGCAGCGTTCTTTTGTTCCTCCAAATTCCGGAAATTACTTTGACCAGCAAAATGTTAGGTCTACACAGTATTACAGTGAGGATCAGTATATTGAAGGAGGGAATGAAAGTCTTCATTTTGAATAGGACAGCCATGGACAAAGTAAGGGGGTTACGTCAATTCCAGTGGATCAGAATGGACCTTATGTTAATGTCACTACAATGGGTGTTTCAGAGCCATTTCTTTTAGATACTGGTGCCATGAGAAGCTCTATCATTCATTCTAAACTCCCTGGCGCACCTTTGTCTGGCTTAACGAATGTATCTGTAGGATTTTCTGGCGCCCCTGTTCGCAATCCAGTTTCTTGCCCTTTGCCTGTTTCAATAGGCCCGTATGATTTAGAAGCTCCGCTTCTTCTGACGAATGGTTGTGGTGAAAATCTGTTGGGTTTAGATCTATTAAAAAGAATGCATGCTACGATATATTGTTCACCTTCTGGTGTATACCTCACTCTAGGACAGAAAATGACTAGTCCAATGTACTTATCAAAAGATCAATTCCCACCTGAATTGCTTTCTCTTCCCGAAACGCTTTGGGCTACGGGTCCGAATGACGTTGGTTGTCTTGAGATCCCACCTTATGTTGTTACTCTTAAGCCCAATGTTGAAATGCCACGTATTCCGCAATACAGAATCTCTACTGAAGGTGAGAAAGCACTTCTGGAAATTGTCCATGATTTGATTCAGAAGGGTGTGGTTGAGGAAACGAGAGGAAATACATGTAACAGTCCTGTTCTTCCGGTTCTTAAACGCACTGATCCTTCTCAGCCTCCTGTTTATCGTTTTGTAATTGATCTTCGGGAGGTAAACAAGATTGTCGTACCGCAGTTTCCTGTAGTCCCAGATATCACTGCTCTGTTGACGATGATACCTTCTACAGCGACTTGGTTTTCAGTTATCGATTTAAAGAATGCTTTCTTTAGTATTCCCATCGCCGAAGAGAGTAGAGATATTTTTGGTTTTTCCCTCGGAGGCCGAAGCTTCCGGTTTAAACGCGCACCTCAAGGTTATTGTGAAAGTCCCTCTGTTTACAGTCAAGCTCTAAAATGTCATCTTGATGCCTTTTCCTTACCGTCCGGTGCCGCTCTCATTCAGTACATGGATGACTTATTAGTTGCCGCTGATTCAGAGGAGATTTGCAAAAACGTGACCGTTGCACTGTTGCGTCATTTGTTTGATCTGAATCACAAGGTTTCTCCTTCTAAATTACAATATGTCTGTCGCGAGGTGACTTATTTGGGTCATCTCTTGTCAAAGGAGGGACGACGATTGACCCCCGAACGAATTCAGGCAATTGCACAAATGTCAGTGCCATCCACACAAAGAGAGGTACGTGCCTTTTTGGGCATTACTTCTTATTGTAGACAGTGGATTCCGAGTTTCTCTTTATTGGCTAAACCGCTGTTGGCGCTAACTTTAAAAGATACGCCTCAGCCTCTTCCGTGGACTGACGAATGTCAGAAGAGTTTTACTGATTTGCGTATTGCTTTGTGTTCTGCTCCTGTATTGGGTACTCCTGATTACAGTAAGCCCTTTACGCTCTATGTCCACGAAAGAGAGGGTTGTGCATTGTCAGTCTTAACGCAGCGTTTTGGAGATCAACAGCGACCATGCGCATATTTCTCAGCTACGTTAGATCCAGTAGCTAAAGCATTGCCTAGTTGTCTTAAGGCGACAGCGGCAGCAGCAATTTCTATTCGACAGTCTGCTGGAGTAGTGCTAGATAATACTCTCATTGTTATGGTGCCACATGCAGTGGATATTTTACTAAATAGGACAAAAACGCAGCATCTTACGAGTGCTCAGTTGTCCGGATATGAGCTGACGCTTTTGGCTAGTCACATACACATCAAACGATGTAATACCCTGAATCCAGCTACTTTGTTGCCTCTTCCAGAAGAGAGAGATGTCTCTGAACAGCATGATTGTTTTCTCCGTACTGAAGAAGAGACTAAGGGTAGAATTGACCTAAAAGACACGCCATTAGTGAATCCAGATGGAACACTATGGGTAGATGGTTCTTGTTTCAAGCTCCCGAATGGAGATACAGTTTCAGCCTACGCTATTACTACTTTGCATACGATTGTGGAGACAGCACGCATTAGACATAATTCAGCTCAGGCAGCTGAATTGATAGCCTTAACTAGAGCGTGTGTGTTATCCAAAGGAAAAAGAGTAAACGTGTACACTGGTAGCCAATACGCTTTTGGTGTAGCGTTTAACTTTGGGCGCTTATGGAAGGAAAGAGGATTCTTTACTTCCCATGGTACTAAGATACAACATGGTCAATTAGTGACTGAACTTCTTGAGTCACTTACAATGCCTACTCAGATAGCGATCGTGAAGTGTAGTGCACACAAAAAGATTGTGGACGATGTTGGTCGAGGAAATGCATTTGCAGATGAGGTAGCGAAAAAGACAGCCAGAGACAACACAAGTCGAATGTATGTTGCAGGTCCCGCAAACTGCGTAAGAGAAAAGGGAATGTGTGAAGATACAGTAGAGAGTGTGAAATCAATTCAAGGAGAGGCTACGGAGAATGAGTTGAGAAAGTGGAAGGAAAGTACAGGAATGTTAGATGAGATGGGATGTTGGGTTGAATTATCAGAACATCAACATTGGCTGTTACCAGATGCTTATGTACTACCTGTAGTTACTATGGCACATGGTCCAGCTCACCTAAGTGCAAAAGGAATATGTAAACTTCTGGCTCCAGTGTGGCAAAATGAGGGGATCCCAAAGTGTGCAAATAATGTGGTAAAACATTGTATTGTTTGCTTGATGTACAATCCGGGAAAGGGAACCCCAACTCCAGCAGGTCATTTTGCTCCTCCAACATATCCATTTGAGGTGTTGCAGATCGATTATATTCACATGGAACGATGCAACAACCTCAAATATGTTCTGGTGGTAGTATGTGCTTTTTCTAGATGGGTAGAAGCCTACCCTCTGAAGGACAATACTGCTTTATCAACTGCCAAAATACTTTTGAAAGAATTCTTCCCTAGGTTTGGTTTGCCGCGCATTGTCTGGAGTGACAATGGGAGCGAATTTGTGGGTCAAGTCATGCAAAAAGTTTGTGCAGGTCTTGGCATAAAACAGAAGTTCCACGCGGCGAATCACCCACAGTCGGCTGGTTTAGTAGAATGCTACAATGGAACCTTGAAGCTTAAAATTGCTAAGGTGCAAGCTAGCACAGGACTTAATTGGCCTGATGCTTTACCATTGGCTCTTCTGTCCACCAGAACAGCAGTACACTCTCGTTTGGGGCTAAGCCCTTACGAAGTGATATTTGGTCGCCCAGCTAATGTATGGGGAGTTCCTCGCCCTAAGAAATACTCAGACTTGCCATACCCGATGTTGATTGACTACTTGCATGACCTTACAACTAAATTGCGTGTTCTTCATCAACAGGTTCAGAGTGCTCTACCAGAGGCTTCCACAGACCCAGGTCATTCCATCCGACCAGGTGACTGGGTCTGCACGAAAAATTTCCAACGACAGAGAAATTTGGAGCCCAGATGGAGAGAGCCACGCCTGGTTCTTTTGACCACAAGAACAGCAGTTAAAGTCGAAGGAAAGAAAAACTGGGTGCATGCCGTGCACTGCAAGAAAGTGCCTTTGCCCTTGCCTTTCGATCAGTGGGTCCGTAGAGGCATCAGTGACTCTGAAAGTGAGAAAGTTCCGCAATTTGTACCATTCAGTGATGCGCGTCTAATTGGAACACTTTCTGAGAAAGAGGACGACGACATCCTTCAAGAAGCAATACCATCGCATCGACGCTTGAACACGACAAATCCAGGAACATTGTTTCAAAACCAGACTGCCTATGGACAGGAACGCTATAATTTGAGACCAAGACCAAAGAACTTGTAACTTTCTCTCCTATGTAGTACTCTATCCCGGTTGCAGGGTCACGGTAGGAGTCTTAGTTACGACCTGAGTAAGTGGCAATAGGCCTGCAGGACCTCACAGTGTCATAGGACGGTAGATAATCGTGACTACAGTGATTGAGGAAGATTGCCGTGAGCATCCACTTAGAAAGATGGAGGCTACATTAGATAAAAGAGAAAGTAAAAATGTAAAGAATAATTGTAAAGAAATATGTAGTCGTTGTAGTATTGCTCTATGAGTCATTATATTGTCGTGTATTCTTTTGGCATCTGTAAACTGGATCATTATTACTCTGCAGCAAAAAGTTGTCTCTTCTCCTACCTCTACATCTTCTTCTACTATCTCTCCACACCTATTTCACACTCTTCCCCAGCATGAACTCATCAGAAGAACTGAATACTTTAACAATTCCTTCGTCCAGTTGTTACATCAACATCAGTTAGTGATCAATACAACTGACTGTTGGGTGTGTGGACTCATACCACATACGGTAGAAAAAGGAATGCCATATTTAGTTCTTCCATTCTCCTATGAAGGTTCCGCTTGGGCTTATTTTGTCATTTTCAATAATGCATATCAAAGTAAAATTAAACAACCTGTCAGTTCACATAGTGTTGGTTCAGATTTCAGTCATAGTTTATTGATAAAGGGAATGGTAGCTATGGCTAAAATCATGGAAAAAAGTGAAGCTTCCATAGATGAAAGAAAAGCATATACCAATTGGAACATAACTAATTACATTTCCAGCCTCAATGATAAGGTTGAGCAAGGAAAATCTCCTCCGATACGGGTCATACCCCAACAAGGAAATTTCTGTCTGCAAATAAATGGTAGAACTCCAAACACCGGACAAAGAGAAAGTTTATGTTCCCATACATATGTTTATTCAGCCCTGAATTCACCGCCGTTAGTACCATCTCAAGGTACATACTTCGTTTGCCACGATAGGGCTTATACATGGTTGCCAGCTGATTTCTCTGGTACTTGTTATATAGCCTTTCTTCTTCCCCCTACATACACCGCTCCTGCGAACCATCATAAAAATAGATATGGCAGAGGGATTGTGGATTCGAAAGACACAGCAGGACAAGAGGGAGGAGATTTCCTCAAAGGATTTCTTCCCTTCTGGGGTCCAATGGCCAACAGCAGAAATATAAGGCAATTGGTTCGTGTCGTAGAAACCACCATAGACATCACTGTAGGAGCTTTAAGTAACATTACAGCTGAACTACAGGCTGATCGTCTTATGACCTTGCAGAACCGTGTTGCCTTAGACTTTGTTCTTGCGGACCATGGTGGAGTATGCAAATTGATCGGATCAAGTTGCTGTATTTTCATACCTAATGACGCTCCGACAGTATACCAAGCTATCTTTAAGTTACACATAATCTCCGAGTCGATTCATCAGGACGAAGGAGATTGGTCCTTTTCAGAGTGGTTTTGGGGATTACTGTCCAAATGGGGTTGGAAGGTATTGACATTCTTTGGAATAATTTTAGCTTTTATATTCTCTTGTTGTCTTTGTATGCACTGCGGTCCTGCCGTCTGTAACCTATGTGCTACTACATGTATTCCCAAACCCAAGTCACAAAGAGCAGAGAATATCAAAATGATGGTACAGCAACAGCTTGATGACCTCATGGCCATAGACATCGACTCAGATTAACATGAGTTTGTGTATCTTGCCTGAGTTCTGGCAAAAGGAGGGTCTGAGGAAATTCGATTTTTAATACGATCGTATCGACCCGCCATTTTGTGGCCCGCCGCCATTTTATGTTGCCTTCACTCAGGCAGCACAGCGAACGAAGTCCATTCTGCCTTTTCTGCTTATTCTGCAACATGGTGTTCAAAACACCCTTCTGCCTCTATCTTTACAAGGCTGGTATTAAGGTCTGACCGAGTACACTAATCCCTGTCTGGTTTTCTAATCCTTGTTTCAACTATCTGTAGGCTCACACTATTCTTCGCCGATCTTATCTTATCGTCTGGCCTTCGCTGTCCTTTGCTAGTATTCTCTCATTTCACAACTGTCTTCCAAACGCACACAAACTTATCGCACCACATGCAACTTCGTTGTGGATCGGTTAATGAATTAGTTCAAGGGAGGGGTGACAAACACAGCTGGAGGGGAGGCAACCTTAAGTCACTTGATACTTTGTTCTGTCTTGTTTTCCGACATTTCTATTGGCTCTGTTCTATCTTTACATTATTCTTACTGGCTCCTTTCTATGTGTTCTGGGAGTGTATGTAGTTAATAAATGTTTTTATACGGTATATAAGATTGTGCGCCACAAAGTAAAGTGGCAGTCTCCTGAGAACATACCTTGTGTACTTCTTGGACAACTGTACTAGCTGCAGCTAATAAAATCCGATCTTTTACGCCTGACAGAGTGTCCCGTGTCTCTGTTAGTTGAGGCAGGTGAATCCAAGGAGATTTCAGGCGTACCCTGCGCCGCCAGGCCCATAAGGTTCTGGTTCTTCAGCGGTGCATGTGTCAGCATCTGTGGAGGGAGACACCAGTACGTCTCCTGCAGCCTTAGATGGCGACCCACTGGGGATGATGCTGGGGACTGTAGCAGAGGCAGCAGACGTGCAGGTGGGCGTGCAAGTGGTGGTGCAGGTGGCGGTGGCGGTGCAGGTGGCGGTGGTTGCGGCGGTGGCCACCGGCGTACAGGTTGCTGTTCTGTTTTGCAGAAGGGGTGTCACCAGTCCCTCACTCGGAGGCTCCGTGCCCTGAGCTGACTTCCCTTTAGCCTTGTGTCCATTCCCCACCTTGGAAGTCGCTGCTGGGACCTTGGCACTGTCCTCTTTTGTCTTGGAGGAGGCCTTGCTGGGTGGTTGGTGCGGCTTTTCCCTACGGCAAGTTGTCCCCTTCTTCACCTTGGTAGGTGGCGGAATAGGGTGATCCTTGGCCTCACTAGGTGGCACACTGGCAGCCCTGATGGGTGTGGCCAGCGATTGACTTGCGGGGACCAAGGTGCTTGAGGATTTCGTGGCTGAAGTGCTAGGCTGGGATCTGGAGATCCTAGCCCTAGGGGAATGATGAGGGGGAGGTGTAGGGAAGAGGTCAATGTTAGCCAGGAAAGGTTTTTTAGACACACTGGGACGGGAAGATGGAGGGGTTGTGGGAGTGGAGGAAAAGGTAGTGGTTGTAGGAGATGTACGTCTGCTGAGTTTGGGTGAGGGTGCATGGGCTGGAGGCTGTTGTGAGGTGGATGACTGTTGAGTGGGTGTGTGCCGCGTTTGTGTACTTTGAGAGGAGGGCTCACAGACACACTGGGAGAGGACACAGGGGACGTGTGAATGGCAGTGGGGGGGTGATTGCACGTCAGTGTGTGGTGATGGGCATGCTGGTGATGGATTTAGTGTCTGAGGATGTAGTGCATGCAGGTGTGAGAGGAGACGAGAATGGGAGGGAGGCGAGGACGTGGAGGAGGGGGACACAGTGGAGGCAGTGGATGTTAGTGTGTCTGCATGGGGATGGTGCTTGTGTGAGTGCCTGTGGGATGTGTGGTGCTTATGTTTGCCATGTTCACTCTTGTGTGTTGATAAGTGTGCATGCTGGTCTGATAGTGTGCTTGGCATAGGCTGAGGTACAGGGGATTAGGTCTGGGTAGTGGAAGTTGGAGGGGGAGGCTGGACACAGGGACAATGGCTGCCATCAGTCCTGAGGCCAGAGCCTGAAATGCTCTCTGTTGGGCTGCCACGCCAGAATGAATGCCCTCCAGGTATGCATTTGTTTGCTGCAAATGCCTCTCGACACCCTGGATGGCATTCAAAATGGTTGATTGCCCAACAGTGAGGGATCTCAGGAGATCAATAGCCTCCTCACTGAGGGAAGCAGGGCTTACTGGGGTGGGGCCTGAGGTTACCTGGGGTGAAGGAGATGCCCACCCTCCTGGGTGAGCGGGCACAGGAAACTCGATGAGGGGCTGCTGGGAGGGCGATGCTGGTAGGGGGATGGCGGCTGTACCTGTTGTTGCGGTGGGCACAGAGGTACCTGCGACTGCAAGGGAGCTCCCATCAGAGGAGGAGTCGCTGTCACTGGTGTCTCCTCCTGTCCCCGTCATAGTGCTCCCCTCGCCCTCCATCCCACCGGATGTCTTCAGACTCTGTACATTCACCCTCGGGGGCCATGTGGGTTGCAGCTCCCTCCTGCTCCGGTGCCACTGCTCCCCGCCAGATGATGCTAATGCACACACGGACAGGGTGACAAAACAAAAAGGGGGGGAAAGACAGAGGAGACACGTGGTCAATGCCTGCAACAACACCGCCGTTGGCGGACACAACACACAGGGAGCAGCCCAATGCACTAGGCCATGCACTAACAGTTCAGGGAAAAATCACATGCCCATGGGGGACTGTGCATAGACCCATTTGATGCACACCTGGAACCCACAGGAGCCTGACAAGGTGTAGAGGGCTACTAGCACCTTTGGGGTTGGACTGGCACTGAGCATGCCTAACAATGGATCTACCCTGGCACATTTGCCTTGCCCTAAGGGAACCCACAGCCCACTTCCCACACCCAGAAACCTCATAAAGCCTGCAGAGTCATCTGCATGAGACTGTACTCACCACCTTCTGGCTGTTGTAATGCCCTCAAGCGCCCATCCAACTCCGGATATGCCACTACCAGGATCCGGTACGTCAGGGGGGTCATGGTGCGACGGGCAGCCCTTCCAAGTTGGGAGGCCATCCCCAGCTGGACTTCCGCCGTCTTCTTGCTCCAGCGACACAGGTCCTCCCATCTTTTGTGGCAGTGGGTGCTCTGTCTTTGGTAGACCCCCAGGGTCCGTACTTCCTTGGTGTGCGCTGACCTAGAGGAAAAGTAAAGTAAGAATGGATTTTACTTCCCCGTCCGGTTATTCTTACTCATTGGCCACAACCTCCCACCCTGGCCCACAAACACATACACTGACCATCCTCATATGATGGCCTCTGCCCACCCCCCACCTGTATCTTACATTGACGCCACTCCATACATTCATGTCCCATCCATCATGCTCACAGTGTACTCACCTGTTTGTCTGGTGGACCGTAGAGTTGCGTGTACTGGGGGAGGACCCCATCCACCAGTTTCTCCAACTCCTCCGCAGTGAAGACAGTGGCCCTTTCCCAAGACACTGTAGCCATTGTCGCTTCCAGACTCAGGTCACAGCAGCACTTGCAGTGTAGGTCCTCTCCTGTTGAAGGTCAGGTATCAAGTGAGTGAACAGATAGAAAATGGTGGTCATGTCCGCGGCGGTGCGTACGTCACTGCGGGCGTACATCATCATTGGCTCCTGGAACCCATCGAGCTCAATGATAACCAATGCTGAATTGCGCCGCAGTCTTCATCCGCCTACCGCGACGCTGCACAACGCCAGTGCAGTTACCTCATTTCCCCTTGTCCCTCCTTACAGGTCAGGCATCCGCCATTTCAGGGGGCCACATGGCCAGGCAACTAACTGTATCACAGCACTTTTGGGCAGGAATACGGACATACAGTGCAAAACACAGATTACATCACATTTGTTCTAAATACCCTTGTGCAGGCTATTTGGTGTATGACCCTCTGCTCACCCTTCTCCTCCATAAGGCACGTCCGCTGGGGCAGATGATGAGAGGGTGTCATCCTCCGGTATACAGACCCCTTGTGGACCTGTCGACAATGGAAGACAGACACATCATTATCACCTACAGACTTGATCGTGCCACAATCCATGAACTGTGTGCCTAATAGGAGCCAGACCTGATGTCACCTATCTGCCATCCCACAGGAATCCCCCCTCTAGTGCAGGTGCTGTCAGTACTCCATTTCCTGGCCAGTGGGTCCTTTCAAACAACAGTGGCCATGGCATCAGGGATGTCACAGCCAATGTTCTCTAATGTGTTGTCCAGAGTGTTGTCTGCCCTGCTGAAATACATGCGCAGCTACATCGTTTTCCCCCAGGTGGAGGACTTGCCCACAGTGAAAGGTGACTTCTATGCCCTGGGACATATCCCCAACATCACTGGGTCAATTGATGGGCCACATGTGGCATTTGTCCCCCCCGCAGGGAGGAACAGGTGTACAGAAACTGCAAAAGCTACCATTCTATCAATGTGCAGATGGTGTGTTTGGCAGACCAGTACATCTCCCATGTGAATGCTAAGTATCCTGGCTCTGTGCATGACGCTTACATTTTGAGGAATAGCAGCATCCCTTATGTGATGGGGCAACTCCAGAGGCACTGTGTGTGGCTAATAGGTGAGTTCAAGGTCCCAACACAGTTTATATAGGTGTCTGGGTATGGTAGAGTCCCTAAGGGTTGGTGTATGTATTACAGTTGTCCCTCGATATTTGCAGGTGACTCTGGTTATCCCAACCTGTCATGGCTACTGACCCCAGTGAGGAATCCCAGGACAAGGGCAGAGGAACGCTACAATGAGACACATGGGCTAACTAGGAGGATAATTGAGTGTATTTTCGGCCTCCTGAAGGGCAGGTTCCGGTGCCCCCATCTGACAGGTGGCTCCCTATGCTACTCACCGAAGAAGGTGTGCCAGATCATCGTTGCATGCTGTATGTTGCGCAACCTGGCTTTGAGATGTTTGCTGCAGGAGGATGGGCCTGATGTTGGTCTTGTGCCAGCAGTGGAACCTGTGGACAGTGAAGAAGAGTAGGCAGAAGAAGAAAATATAGACAAACGAAACAACATCATCATGCAATACTTCCAGTGAGACACAGGTAAGAGACTGGCACTGCTCCTCTCATATCATACTACTGTATGACATTGCATGATTCTGCCTTTTTACCTCTGTGTATGGACCCTGACAGTTCACTTTGGCTTTCCATTTTACAAATCTGTGTACCACTTTCTGCTTTCTGCTAAGTTTACTGCTGCCCAACAACTGTCTAACATTGGTATGTGGAAATGAACATTGACATTGCTATTTTTCAGATAGGTTGCAATTACACATTTGTGAAAGTACAGACTGACCCTAGATTGATTTGTGATTCAGGGGTGTTTATTTCTGTGCTAATAAGTGGAGGGGGCTGTGCAATGGGCTGGGGAGATGGTGGAGGAATGTCCATGGTGGAGTCCAGTCTATTGGCATGACAGGTGCATTGTCCAAGGGGGCGTAGGAAGTGGAGTAATGACAGTTCAAGGTGGACAGGGTAACAGAGTGGGACAGAAGGGTGACAATCAGGAGAGTCTTATTTCCTGGCGGGGGTCTTGGCAATGTTCTCTGTCTTGTTCCTGGATCTCAGGAACCGTTTGCATGGTGGGTCTCCTTCTGCAGGGGGTGGGGCGCGGGTGGCCTGTTGGTCCTGTGGCAGGACCTCCTGTCCACTAGCACCGGCAGAGGTGGAGGGCTGTTCATCGTTCAGGCTGGTGTCAGGGGCCCATTGGTGTGCCACTCTATCCCTCTTGGTGTTGGCCATGTCTGCCAGCACCCCTGCAATGGTGACCAGAGTGTTGTTAATGGACTTCACGTCCTCCCTGATCCCCAGGTAGTGTTCCTCCTGCAGCCGCTGGGTCTCCTGAAACTTGCCCAGTGCCGTGCCCATGGTCTCCTGGGAATGATGGTATGCTACCATGATGTTGGAGAGTGCCTCGTGGAGAGTGGGTTCCCTGGGCCTGTCCTCCCCCTGTTGCAAAGCAGTCCTCCCAGCTTCCCTGTTATCCTGTGCCTCTGTCCCCTGAACCGTGTGCCCGCTGCCACTGACCCCAGGTCCCTGATTGTCTTGGGTTGGTGGGTTTGGCTGGGGTCCCTGTAGTGGTGGACACACTGCAGATTAACGTGTCCTGGGGACAGAGGGATGGGCCAGCTGAGTGGGTGCTGTGCTGGTGTTTCCTTGGGTGGAGGTTCACTGGTTGTTTGTGACAGTGGCAGGGGAACCGACTGTCCAGAGGTCCCTGCTGGGCCGGGCTGGTCATCTTGATCCAGGCCTGCAGAGCTGCTGTCTTCACTGTGGGCGTCTTCTGTGGTGGGACTGGATATGTCTGGTACCTCCTGTCTGGAGACGTTGGGTAGGGGTCCTGTTGGGGGATAAATGCATAGTTATTGTATCTGTGTGTGCCATCTTGTCCAATGTGTGAGTTACCCTCTACTCCTGTGCTTGGCTTATTGCCTTTGGCCTTGTGTGATTGTTAATTTTGGGGCCTGGGTGAGTATCTGTACTGGACATGCTTTGTTGATGGGGTCCATGCATTGGTGTAACATGCAGGGCTTGGTATTGGGATGTGTGGATTGTGATAGTGGGGTATCTGTGGGGTGTTGGGGTGATGGATGTGAGGGTTGGGCTAGGAGTTTGTGATAGCATGCAGGTACGGTGGGGGGGATATAGTAGTAAAGATTTGACTTACCAGAGTCCAGTCCTCCTGCTACTCCTGCGAGGCCCTCAGGAGGCATGATCTCCAAGACTTGCTCCTCCCATGTTGTTAGTTGTTGGGGAGGAGGTGGGGGTCCACCGCCAGTCCTCTGTACAGCTACCTGATGTCGGGATACCTCGGAACGCACCTTTCCACGTAGGTCATTCCACCTCTTCCTGATGTCATCCCATGTTCTTGGATGCTGTCCCACTGCGTTGACCCTGTCGACAATTCTTCACCATAGCGCCATCTTCCTTGCAATAGATGTCTGATGCACCTGTGATCCGTATAGCTGTGGCTCTACCTTGATGATTTCCTCCACCATGACCCTGAGATCCTCCTCAGAAAACCAGGGGTGTCTTTGAGGTGCCATGATGTGGTGTTGGTGATGTGTGAGGTGCTATTTGTTGTGCTGTGTGATGTGTTGTGTTGGCGTGTGTTGTATGAGGTGCGTGGATGTTGTATAAGTGATGGTGTTGTGTGCCTGTGGATGCTGGGGTTGTGTTTGCTATTCTCTTTCTCTCTCTGCTTCTTCCAAGAAAATCGTTGTAAGGGGTTGTGGGTAATGTGGGTGTGTGTTTTGTAGTGTTGTGGGTATATGGGTGTGGTGTGTGTATGTGCATCAGGTGTGTGTATTTTGAATTGTCCAATGTGGTTGTGTATTGTAAATATGTGTGTATTTTGAGCACGGCGGTGTGTACTGCCAACGGATTACTGCAGTTGAATGACCGCCGCGTTGATTCGTGGGTCGTGATAGTGTGGGCGTAGTTCTGTTGGCGTGACGGTGTAGGTTTTGCTATCACCAGGTTATCACTGACCTTTGGTGTGGTGGACTTGTGTGGGTGTCTGTATTGTGGCGGATTACGATATGTGGGTTGTAATACCTGTAGTGGATTTCCGCCGCAGCCATGGTATGTTGACGGCCATCAGCACGGTGGTAAGCGGGATTTACCGCCAGGGTTGTAATGAGGGCCTAAGTGTTGCTAATGATATTGTTGACACTCTGAAAAGTATGGGAGGCCCTGGGTGGTTTAACATAGTTTGTCAGAGGAAGATAAAGTGACAATGAAAGGAAAGTTGACAGTTCACAGTGGTATAGAAAAGTTAAAGGACAGCGCATATCACATACAGATTTAAATATACATTTCTCCATATTCAGAGATTAGCTCTGTGAATGAGTATTCATGGTGTAAGTAACTTGGCACAAGTAATTTTGACTATAGTCCAAAGCTGTAAGTGACTTGTCAAAAAAGATTCTGACTAAACACTAAAGCTCAAAAGATCTATGCAAGTTCAAAGTCACAGGAACATATTTTTATAGCTGATGTCAAGCAGTAGCACTGAATGTGCATCTTAATATCTATAAGAGTGAAACAGAGGTTCTTTGATTTTTTTCTAATGCATTCACAGCAGTGCAGACTTAAAAGTAATTGCTGTTTTGGGATCGGACCATAGTCATAGTCAGTAGCTGAACGACATTAGTAAAATATATAAGTATGTATAACCTACTGGCCTATATCTTTGGCACCATTTGATGAATCTTCACAATGTTTTCCTAAAAAAAGTGCCCACTGATTCTTGTTGCAAATGGAAAGTTTCAGGGTGATCCGTAAATCGGGGGCCTAGAAAAATTAAGGAAAATCCAAATTTCTATATCTCTGGGCGCAAATAAATTGTGAATATTATTATGAATTTTCACGAATACACACATGAATAGAATTTTTGTAATTGGCTGGCCACAACCTGACTGGAAAGCTGCGGCCGCCATTCTATGTTATGGGAGAGGGTCCCCGAAGGCTGAAAATAGAAATGATAAGAGGAATCTGGGATCAGGCTGGAGGTTCTCTGAGCCCAGGGGTGTGATATAGAGGTGTTTTAGGGTCAAATTATGGTTTGAAAATGATTTTTCTTCACCTTGCACAATATTCCCGAATATCAGTGAATAACCTCAAATGTTCAAGAGTATTTGAGAATATTAGAGAATATTTAAGAATATTTGAGAATGTGCAAATACACTAAGGGCCTCACTATGAGTTTGGAGGAGGAGATTACTCCATCACAAATGTGAAGGATATTCTGTCCGCCGTATTACAAGTCAAATAAGATATCATGGAATTTGTAATATGACGGATGGGATATCTGTCATAGTTGTGATTTAATAATCCCCTACGCCAAACTTGTAATTAGGTCCGAATTCATTCACTCATACATGCACTCAGAGACTCATGCTCCCACTCACACACCCACTCACACACTTGTGCACCCACTCAGGCCCACTCATAGACTCACACACCCACTTTCAGATCCAATCAGACACTCACACACCCACTCACAGATCCACTGACAGACACAGGCCCTATGGCCAACCCCTGCTACGCATGTGCAAAAGCTGTTCTCAGTGTGAGATTGGGTGGCTATAAGGGCTTGGCTGCAGAGCTTAGCCACAGGCCCTGCAGGGATGTTATAGTTATGGTTAGGTTCTGAGTTTACTCATACAAAACCATGGAAATTCAGCACTTATAGTTAGAGTTATTTCAAGTAACTATAACTCACGCCCTAGGGTAACTATAACTTGTGCCTTCGCCATGCACAGTGAACTTCTCCATGTTTCATATTATCACTGCAACATTTGCAATAAAATGATAGATATGAAATCAGTACATGGAAAGGGTGCGTTTTACAGTTACCTTAGAGCGTGGATTATAGTTACTTGAAATAACTCTAACTATAACTGCTGAATTTCCAAAATTTGTATGAACCTAGCTGTAACATACCTGTAACCTTTCAACAATAAATATATATATATACATATATATATGTATGTTTATATCTATATATATATATATATATATATGTATATATATATACATATGGGCTGCCCGCCACAGCCCCACGGACTGCCACCTTCCCTGGGTTTAAATCAAATTCATTGCAGGGGGGCTGTCCCGCCACCAGTAGCCCGGGAGATATCACCTCCCTGGGCTTTCATCAAATTCAATCCGGGTGGGCTGCACCTCCCCGGAGCTTTCAATGAATTCAATGTGGGTGGGCTGCTCAGCCCCCCTGCAGCCCTGGGGACTACCACCTCCCCTGGGCTTTCATCAATTGCAATGCGAGGGTGCCCACTCCCAGGACATAGCTGCTTGATGTCAAACAGCTCTCACTTGCAGAAAGTGAAGTTTTCATCTGTTTTCCTGCATGCAAATATGCAGCTCCCTGCTTGTGGGAGCAATGCTTGTTCCTGCAGGATGTGGAGACCTGGCTAGGTCCGTGGGGGCTTTGAGGCTCCCCTGCGGTCCTATCACTATCTCTCTCTTGCTTCCATCCCATAATGGGATGGAAGAGAGAGAGAGATTGTCATTTTGTCATTGCAACTGTCTCTCCAAGCAATGACTGCAAAGAGTAAGACTAGCAACATGTTTAGTACAAATAATCTAGTTATGTTTGGAAGCAGAGAGGAACAGATTAACTTCCGGCCTAACGGTCAAGATCTTGAGCAATTACTCAGTATTATGAAGGTTCAAATCCTAATATCGCTTGGTAGTGTGTTTGTTTATTCACTAGCGTTTTGACTGTTAAACCTCCCTAGTGATGAACATTCCCCTTTCTTTCCTATCACATGTGTGGGTTGAATGTCATAGATATGTTTGGAAAGGCATGGTTAAGGTCACAGACTCTCCCACTGAAAGTTGATGGTTCTACTCCAGTTGTGTCTGTGATCTTTTCCCTTTTTAATTTAATTTAAACTTCAAAAGTTAAAGGTTCATACTGAAAGGTGATTTCACTCATTTTAAATGACAAATACACTTTTCTTTTTAATTTGTCCTAAAATACCTCATTCTACGTATATCATTCATCAGAGCCTAAATTACTCTCTCTCCCTGAATCTCTCAATTAGTCTCTCTCTCTCTCTCTCTATCTCTCTCTCTCTCTCTCTGTCTCTCTCTCTTGCTCTTTCTCTCTTTCTCTCTCTCGCAGGGTTGGGTGGTTAGGGTAAGGTAGTTGGAGACGTTGGAAGTAATTTTAATTCCGAAGTCAAAATTAGGCCTACTTTTATTTTAAAAGCAGCATTCAAGGCTGGCTTTAAAATGACAGCAGACACCACAGCAGTTCACCCTTAAGCGCCTTAACTCCACTGGGGTCCCTAAACCTACATGCCCTCCATATACTATTGATTTACAGGTAAGTTGTCAGAGCCATTTGTAATTATGCCTAATTACTGTATACCTTTTAAGCAGAGCACTAGCCCTAGGCCAGCTTAGCAGAGCCCAGGGGACAGTCAAAGCTAGTAACCACCAGTATTATTAAAAAAGATGGTGGCGATCAGTGCAAAAATTATGACTTTCTGACGGTTTCCATTAAAACAAACACTACATTGACTGGATTATTCATAAAGCACAAATTCTACCCAGCATGTTTTCTTCCAAGTATATTTATTGGTATATGTAGACAGCATAACATTCATTCATTTACCTTTATTCGGCTATAAGCCACACAAGGACATTACCATAAAAAACACATCATAAAAATGATCTTATAAATAGATAATAAATAATAAAACAATTACATAAATATCAATCAAAACTCCTAAAATCAATGTACAAATATAACCATAGGAAGTCATTTAATCCCAATACTATCAATCAGTTTACTAGGATCTTAAGTCTGGCCTAACATGCAAGATTTCCTGCTTGTATCCTTTTTGCACCTATCGCTCTTTAGATGATGTGATTACTGAAAGGAGCAGGATGCATAAACAGTACGTTACTTTACAGCCTCAGGTCCTCCCTATCTCTAATATATGATACTGCTAGCAAGAAGGAGCATATTCCAAAACCTCAAAGGGAATGGCGCTAGACCTTAATAGTCTTACGGCTTCTTTTTAGTTCCTAGTTCCTAGATTTTTAAAGATTGGTTGAAACCATTTCCTCCTGGGCTTCTCATAGGCTTTACAAAACAACAAAACATGTTCAACAGTTTCAATGGTGTTCATATTGCATAACCCACAAATAAAATCATGACTATCCTCATTTTGGGGGCCCCATTTAACAGTAAATGCCTTGGTTCGAAGGATTCCATATCGGAATTTCATGTATAGTAATTTTGCCTGCCTGGGCTGAATAATATATAGCCATTCCTCAAACATAGGTTTTGGGTTAATAACCAGAAATTGAGAAGCCAATCTTCCTAGACCCGTATTTTGGTAGAGATTCATCAAGAGATATTCCCAATTAACTTGCTTGAGGTGGCTCTTTGAATGTATTGTAAGGGTATGGGGTTTGTCCCAAAAAGATTTGAGCCCAACCTTGAGGAACCAGGACATTATGTGACGACGCTGTCTTATCCAGATCCATTAGCTCGATTAGTGCCTTCCTGTAATGGATCAAATCTTGAGTTGACCATAGCGTACACCAATAAAGCATTGGCCTCGAAGCTTCTAAGTGGTCTATTTGCTTAATATTTAGGTCATGAAAGAGAGGGACCAATGGTGTAGATGCCGGCAGTCCTAATATTCCTCCCGCAAAGCAATTTTTCTTGAGATGCTAATTGTGTCAGATTAGCTGTTCCCCATAGCTCGGCACCATATAATGCAGCGGCCTGCGCTTTATGTCCATACACCTCAAACACTGGGGAGACTATCTCTATTCTTGAATTTTTATATTTGTTGCTTATCACTGTAGAGTTGTGAACTAAGAGTGTTTTTGCTTTATTCACGTGTGACGTCCAGGATAGCTTTGCATCCAACAATATCCCTAAATAAAAATGTTAACACTTTCCAATTCTTGCCCATTAATCAGAATATTTCTTTTGAGTGATCTGTGAGGTTTAACAATCAAATATTTTGTTTTGTTTGTATTAATTTCTAGCCCCTTCAGCGTGCAGTATTTGCTGAATTTTTCCAGAAGAGCCTGTAGCCCCATAGGAGTTTGGGGCAATAAGATGGTATCTTCTTCAAAAAGGAGGGCAAGGACAGGATCTCCATTTAATCTTGGTGAATCATGGTCACGCTGTTTAAGATAGTAACCCAGATAGTTGATATAAAGGGAGAAGAGGGTTGGGGCAAGCACACAGTTCTGCCTTACTCCCCACTTAATGGGAATTGGATCTGTTAACTCTCCATTTGGACCCCACCGAACCTTTGCATAGGTATTTTCATGTAATACCTTACATCTAGTTTAAAAGGTTCCCCGGCATACCCTGTTTCCCTAGCGAAAGCCAAAAGATATCTCTCGGAACCAGGTCAAAGGCTGCACGCAAATCCACAAATGCGATGTAGAGATGACCTCTCATCAATTGGGGGCATTTCCACATTAAGCATAGTAGCCTAAAGAACTGGTAAATTGTGCTAGTCCTTGGCCTAAAACCTGCTTGATATTCTGTTAGAATGTTATTCCCATCCATCCATTCAGCTATTCTATTCAATAGCTGTCTGGTGTAGGTTTTTTGCATGACATCAATTAAACTTATTGGCCTATAATTCCCAGGATCCTGTCTGGATCCTTTTTTTATAAACTGGGATGATTTCCACTCCTTTCTATGTTTCAGGGACTGGTTCTCCCTTTGCTATGGCATTATTAATTAGGTTAACATATGGTGCCCAAACATCTACACTATGATTAAGGAGATCCCCAGGGATCTTATCCAAGCCCGGGGCTTTGCCCTTTTTAATTGCATTTTTAGCTACCACTGTTTCTTCCAGGCTAAAATTTATATCTGATGTTTTGTCCCAGATAGGTTGATCCCCAGGCATGGCAAGATGGGGGTTGTATTTTTACAAATCTAGATAGAGATTTGAGAAATGATTAACCCACGTACTAGGATCTATATGATACTTAGTATTAGATGTCTCTTCATGTGTAACTATCTTCCAGAAGGATATTGTGTTTTTGCATTTGGCTGCCACAAAGAGATCAGACCAATTTTGAGCTTCCCAGTTTTTCTCTGCACTAGAGAGAATTTTCCAGTAATAGGCCCTTGTCTGCTGCACTGCTATGGATTTTTTAGCTTTAAGGCTTCTAGCAGCAGTATTTTTCCCTCTCTGCATTCGGTAGTATTTCAGGGATTAGTCGACCTAGGATGTTTCCTGCCTCGTTCAGGCTTTCGTTTAATCTGTTTGGTGAGGTAGGGCCTCAGGGCTGTGCTCAATGATTGATGGATATCTAAGATCGGAATGTCATTGCGACTTTTATGCACATGCGGATCCAATAATTCTGTAAATGTATTGTATATGCTTGCCATGACACCCAGGATGCCCAGTATTACTAGCCATTTTACTGTCCTACGTTATTGCTAACAATAGGGTGATACACCACCTTATCCTTACCCATGGAGGCTAGATGTAGAAGCCGCTCTCTCAGTTCTATAACTAGTGGAAAGTGGTCCTTTCTCTTCTGTTATCTTTTTTAAAAGTTGCTATCCTCTCCCATGTAATTGTACTATGCATAATATAATCCAATTTTGAACCTGTCCTACCTCTTTGAAAAGTTTTCAGATTATCGCCGCTTTGTCCCACTCTGCCATTGCTGGCTCTCAGTCTGTGCTTTAAGGTAAGGTTCATGAGTTGTAAGGCTGCAACCGTACCAGGAACTGACTCTTTGGTAGATAAGAGGGAGATAGCTGTTGCCATATTTCATCCTCCCCCAGTTGCTCAAGCCCGATTATAGGCTTGTAATTGCAATTAAAATCACCCCCTATCAATATTGTTTCTCCTATCGGGACTTTCTTTAGCATGTTATCTAAAATTTCTATTTCATATGATTCCTGATTTGGCCTGCTGGGCCTTATATAGACATTGTATAAGTAGAATAAAATCTTATTTTTGTCACTTAATGACACCGTCAGAATGTCGGCAGAGCCTGTGTTATATTTGTTTATTTCAACATTAAGGGAGATTTTCACCCATATAACCAGTACCCAAATGGCCTCCCTCTTGCTGCTGTGGTGGTGCTAGTGTAATAGGTTTTATAGCCCAATTTATAGGATGGTTCTGTTAACCAAGTCTCCTGGAAGAGACAAAGGTGGAATTGGTCAGTATAGTTGTGCCAAACAGGGTCTATGAGCTTGCTCTTTAGGCCCCTTACATTCCACAAGACCATGGGGACAGAGCCCCTAGCCAAAAGGAGCCTAGTACTTACCATGGGTTTGTTAGGTAAATTACATTTTCCCTAGAGGGACTTAAGTCTCGCCCGACGTAATGCCTGCATGTAGGTGTAATTGCCCTACTGCTATGTGATAGAGTGTACAAACTAAATGTGCATCCTGCCTTTGTTTCTAATGGCCAAAGCTTCGGGCGGCTCTCCGAAGTAGGATTACAAGATTCTCCATGGAGTATTTCTGCCTTCGATACTGGGGGGCTAAGTAGCCCAGTATTATAGTAATTGTCCTTACTTATGCACCCTTGTATTGCATAAGTAGCGCTGGCTTTACTTAAATTTAGTTTAGACTGTTCGATAGGTCACTGAGTAGATGTGAGGGTCCAATTGAAACCCCTTTTTAATGCTTTTCTCTATGTATAGCCTTTCCATCTCCTTTCTCCACGAAAGCCAACAGGGTTCCTACCTCAGACTTTAACTCCCTAACTTCCTGCATTATTCTACCCACCAGATCTCACAGATGCACTAAGTTCCTTGCTTTACATGTAAGGACAATTCTCTGAATCTTGGTCTAATGGGAGTAGTCTCTTAGTGACTGGCTGTGTTACATGGCTAATTTGGCCATGTGTATCCATGGATTTTTCCTCCCAAGCTTTTTTTGCCTGACTGCCACCAAGACTGCATATCTATTAGAACATACTATACCACACCTCTGAGCAAGACCCTCTCTTCCAGTGCTTTCAGTTAGTGTTGGGAAATGTCGTGGGGCCTGTACAGTGTCATCATTACATCTATTTATGCTAGTATCCAGGCTTGGATGTAGCACTTGCTGGTCAGCTTTCCCTTTCTAATCCCTAATTTTCTTCTTTCACGGTTCTAACTTTTTTGCATAATAGGAAGTTATCTTTTTGTCGGAACCTTCCAGAGGGTTTTGTTTAGTGCAGAGAAGAGATTCGACCTCCTATATTATGTCATCAGTTTTGGAGCTCGTACAATTTTCTCCTGCATTTCTTATTTTTTTTTTAGGTTTGTCCTTTCCCCCTGGGATCTCAGGTGCTTTACGTTTCCCCATATCTGTTAATCTAGATGCTTTGTCCACCTCCAACTCAGACAAATGCTATGACCTTGCCTCTCACCAGGGGTTCCTCTAAGCCAGTGGTTCCCAACCTTTTGACTTCTGTGGACCCCCACTTTATCAATACTGGAACCTGGGGACCCCCACTGAATCATTATTGGAATCCAGGGACCCCCCACTGAGTCATTTCTGAAAGCTGGGGACTGAATCTGTTAATATTATTTTATTTTCTCAGCAGTCACGGACCCCCTGAGGAGGCTTCACGGAACCCCACGGGTCCCCAGACCACAAGTTGGGAACCACTGCTCAAAGCCCCTACTACCATAAACTCCTATCTATTGGCACAGACCAAGACAAGCTGGGGAGATTAATCCAAAAATTAAAAAGTAATGGCCCAGCCTCTTTCAGGCTCTGACAGGCACGGACAGGCCCACCCTGTCTTGGTCAGTGCGTCCCGTGATGCTGTATGCCCCCTCGCACTTTATAGTGCTTATTGGATTGTGAGTGGGTGATGCAAAGGATGGCCACCTCCCGGGGCCTCATAGCAGTCTGGGATATGTAGTCCCCTCCGGTCTCAGTCAGCGCATCCCCTTATTTTACTTTTCTTTTGTCTTGCTTATCTGTGGCCACGACTTCCAGTTACAGCCGTGGCTTCCTGGCGCATCCAGCCTGCTGGCTCTGGGCGGTCAGGCAGGATTCCCAGTCTCTCTCCCTTCTCCGCATTGTCTGCTTCTGTTGGTCTTTTGTCCTCCTCACGGCTCACGGCTGTGTGTCTTGCACACCTTCTCTGCAGTGCACGTCTCTTCTGTGGCGTAGAAGGCTACCTCTTTGATGTTCCCTTTCACGTCTTGTCCATCTCCCGATCCCCATACAGCATCTCCCCTTGAGTTCACGTTTGTACTAGTTGACAAGTACCTTCAGCCACTACTCTGCTCCCGACTGTGATAGACAGCATAACAGTAGCCAGTTATAGAACAATACATTCCAAAGAATGAGCATGGTGGATCAGCACGGTGGATCAGCACTAGCAGATGGATATTCAGTAGAGCCCAACACACAGTTTTCAGTTTTCTAGTACCCTCAGTTGACATTTAGATCTGTAGTAAGAACAAGAAAGAATACTCCCCCCAAACAATCACTCCCATCCTGCCCCCACCCAGCTGCTTGTAGCCTCCAATAGCAGTATATCAGACCTATCTAGAGTGCCTTGATTGATCAGGGTAGAACAATAGGGATGGAAATTGTTCCAGTGCATCAGAATCAGGTGCACATTTGCTAATACACAGTGACATTTCAGAAACTGAGCCAAAGAAAGTAGTATGAAAGTAAAGGATGTGTGTGTCAGGGGTAACTTATGGTGGGTGAATATCAACTTTGGTACACGCTTTGAACCCCTCCACTAATATATCCCATTGCTGTACTATGAAGTATTTCTCATTCTTTTCTGTGTAACAGAGTGATTTCAGATTGAAACCAAGAGAGTGAGACTTTAGTGCAGGTTGCAATAGTCATAAGAGTTGAACTCTTTCAGTGCATTGTCACATTGTGCTTTGCTAGAAGGAGAGTGAGACTGACAAATTTAGTGAAGGCTTTCTCAAGTTTAGGGTAAGAACATAAGTCTAACAACACCACTTTGGGGGAATTTGTTAGTTCTTAGAATGTTGTTGCCAAAAGCAACTCAAGAACTCTGAGCAAATATGAGAGCGGCAAATGGCAGGACCAGAACATATGGAACAAGTCAACTTTTGGTGGCTCCCAGTTATAATCTGTTAATTCTGACAGGCATAAGGTAGGCCCCATTCATGATAATAGATTGAATGCATTTAAACCAGGTTTCACTAGACACTCTGTGGGTGTTACTCCAATATCATAGCCCGGTCAGTATCATGCAATGCCCTGACCAGGTCCGTCTCACAAGTAGCCTGGAGAGACGCCCTGGAGTGGTCCCTGTGTTGCAAGAAAGCTCTGGGTTGGACTTGGCCCACTATGAAGGGTCACCCCCGTATTTTTTGCCTTCGCCTTCCTGTTTTCTGAACCTGTTTTTGTTGGCTTTTGGGACTCTGTACACTTTACAATTGCTAACCATTGCTAAAGTGCTTGTGCTCACTCCCTAAAATTGCTTACACCTTATGGACATATTTATTTACTTTTAAGTCCCTAGTAAATTGATACACCAAATACCCAAGGCTGGTATATTAAATACTACTAGTGGCTCTGAAGCACTCACTGTGCCATTCACTGAACTGGCCCCATTAAACATATTTCAGGCCTGCTGTTGCAGTCTGTGTTCAATATTAAACTGTCAATTTGACCTGGGAAAATCAACACCTTACCATGCCTAAAACTCCCTTTTTATTACATATTTGCATCCCCTAAATCAGGCCTTTAACAGGCTCTAGGGCAGGGTGCATTGTATTTAAAAAGTTGGACATGTACTTTTAAGTTTTACATATCCTATAAGTTAAAAATTAACAAATTATTTTTTTAGTCCTGTGAGTACATAGGATGCAATTGAGTTACCTTATTTCATTTATTATGTGATAACATTTGTTAGGGAACAGGTAGAAAATTTAAGTTTGGTGTCTGAGGAATTGTAATTTGAAATATTCTACAACTGTAATGCCGGAATTTAAGTCACAGTTCTGAAAACACCACTTTTCGAAAGTTGGCATTTTCTGGTCCTAAACATTTGATGTCTGCAGCATGTTCTTTGATCACATGACTAGGGGCAGTTGGCCTTGGGCATTCCTCCCAGACAGCATCAGAATAGATGGTCTAGGTGTTAGCAGTATGGGCCATCTCTGACTTGATGGGGGGGGTAGAGTTTTCACGTACTACATTTGTACTTCAAAGGTACTGGCTCAGCTCACACTCAAAGGACGTCACATTTGCCTATCATGCCCCTAGACAGACTGAGACCCGGGCAAAGAGGCAGGAAACTCCAGACACCACTTTAGGGGGTATCTCCAGATGCTTATACCACTTCAAAGTGAGCACCAGATATAAATATTTGACCCTTAGACCCATTCTTTAGATCAGTTTTGGCCATGTGTATGTCTCAGAAGAAGGCCTACTCTGCAACTTGGCTGCACAAAGGATG
Source organism: Pleurodeles waltl (assembly GCF_031143425.1). NCBI lineage: Eukaryota > Metazoa > Chordata > Amphibia > Caudata > Salamandridae > Pleurodeles > Pleurodeles waltl. The sequence continues at coordinate 580,261,841 of NC_090443.1, read as the reverse complement.
TCTCAGCTGCCCTGCTGCCTGAGAAGGAAGGATTGGACCTGAATCTTGAACCCAGGACTACCAGAGTGATTCCAAGGGCTAGTACCTGGACTCCTGATCAGAGCCTCAGGGGCAGAAAAGACTCCAACCATTTTGAACCCTGCACCTGGACTCTGCCTTCTGTGAGTCCTAACCCCCCAAAGTGGTCCCTCTCCAGTTCTGGACCCTTGAAAGTGGGATAAAGATGCTCTGGCTGCCAAGCTGTGTTCTCCACCAGAACCAACGCAGAGTGACAAAACCCGATGCAGCCCCTCACAGCTCCTAATCGTTAAGAAACATAGCACAACACAACTCGATGAAGGACATTGCATTGCTCCTTGGAACCGCCACTGCATGGCCCAACACCCCACATTAGGAACAAAAGGTACAATTCTCTACAGGCCTATCCTGGTCCCTGTATCTGTTCCACACTCCATCTTGTTTGGCTTGAACTTGTGACTTTGTCCCGGTCCAGCACAACCAGATAACCACAATTGGGGCTTTGTGCTTTGAAGCATTATTTTTCATCTAATTCTTTCAAATTGCTTACTTCAGGTCCTACTGATTGGATTTTTTGTGTTTTGTTGTCAAATAATTAATTACAATTTATTCTATTAATTTTTCATGTATGATTTTTCTTGTTTTGTGTTTTTGCTTTATTACTATTTTGTGTGCTATATAAATACTTTACACACTGCCTCTAAGTTAAGCCTGGCTGCTTCAGTACCAAGCTACCACAGGGTTAAGCACAGGTTAACTCAGTGCTTTTAGTGGTTTACCCTGATGGGAACTGTGGTTGTTGCTTGATAAGGGCTCACCCCCTCCACAACCAGTAACTACATTTTCTGCACAGATAAAGAACCCAAATCACTAATCAGTGGTTCAACATTTTAATTTCTTTTTTTAATGCTATTGGAAAAAATTGCAATTAATGATCTGGTGCTTTTCTGTTATCAGTTCAGAATCTACGTTTACATTCTTTATCATGATAATATGGCCAGAAAATAGTAACATGGTGATTCAGCAATTGGTTGCAGTGCAACAACATATATATGAACCTCAGTTCATGATCCTATTAAATAATACAGCACAATTAGAGTTGTTACTCTGCCTCAAATCAAAATAAGTTGCTTACGGCTTTTTGAACTTCATATATCTTCAAATCAGGACAAAATTCTTTTTTTTTTTATTGTTAATTCCAGTGGGGGAATATTTATACTTTTTGATGCAAAACTGCACTAACGCAGATCTGCATAAAAAAGTTTAGTACCGGCTTGCGCCAGCCAGGAACCTTACTTATGGAATGGTGCACCCCAGTGCAAAGGGAGGGCTAGCGTAAAAAACAAATTACATTAGCCGTGTGGGGATGGCGGTATGGGAGAAGGGGATTTTGCACCTAAAAAGAGGCAAAAAAAAAAATGCCCCTAACCAGCCTAGTGTCATTTTCTGACTCAAAAACATCCATACCATATGACTCCTGTCTTAGAAAAGACAGGAATCATGCCCACCACCCCAATGGCCAGCACAGGGGACCAATGTCCCCTGGGCATGGCCATTGCAACCTGTGCATGCAGGGGGCCCCAAGTTAGGCCCCCGATGGCACTTTAATAAAAAAAAAAATACTTACCTCTACTTACCCTACTTACCGCTTGGGCCACCCAGTGCCTCTAATAGTCCCAATAGTGCTATTTTTAGGGGTCAGATCGATCAGAGACCCGAGGACCTCTGATAGCTCTTCTCTGAATGCCATCCAGAAGAGTTTTATCCGAGGATAGACCCAGATCGCATGAAATAAATTCCCCAAGGGATATAGTGCAGGCCAGATGGGTCGTGGGGGACATACGCATACATAGACACTTGTTTTTAATGATTGGAATAGGCCACCATGAGCAGTATGCATGACCAATTAAAACACTGGAACGATAACCCAAAGTGCTAATTAGAAATAGAAAAGAGGGCGGGCAAACAAAAACTCTCACTAGAGCCTAGCTGTTCCTGGGCTGACCAGCAAGCAGCTCGAGCAGACCTTACTACATTGAAAATCAATTATGAATCACTGTTATGTGGAAGCAGCCTCAAATCCTATCGATAGCAGTGTGGCAGATGGGGGTGGACTCAAGAAAAGCCAATATTCGCCTCTCAGGGTGTCCAAAGAAATATGACAAAGTGTGGGGAAAATGGTGGAACTACTACGGATTTTCAATGTAATGGTATTCGCAATGTCAGTATGATTTTCCAAGTCTGAATATTTAATGCTTGCCATTATCGGTGAATGTCATGTGCGCACTGTTTTCAAACAATAAAAATGGTTATAAATAAATGTGTCTATGTAGGAATTCTTCAGGCTGAGACTAGACAGCTCCATTTCAGCATGCTTGAATGAGTTTACAGATTTACAACCATTCAGATTTATTTTCCTAGCATTAAAGGGTTGCCTGGCTCGATGACTGTTGTCTCTCCCATCTTACCAGGGCTTTCAATGGTTTTAAAATTTCACACGCCTATTCTTATTCATGTTTCTTCCCCATTATGACGTAATGGCAGGGGAGTACACAGGTCAACCCAGGAGCAACTGGGCTCAATTAGAGTTTTTATTTATCCAACCCCTTTCATTTTCTAGTAAGCACTTGAGTTTAGTGTTCTAGTGTCTTACTCATGTCTACTGCTCGTGGCAGGCTACATCAATCATAACACCAGACTTCTGTAACATCCATCCCGTTAGTATCTGTCTGTGACTGATACAATGGCCAGCACCAGGACCCCTTATCCTGCTGCTCAGCACATAGCTCCTCTATAAAGTAACTAATCCTCTTAACTTTGAGTACTCAACACCACAGGCAAACCTTGCCTGCCTCATTCCCCTTGCTTCCCACTCAAAGGGCCTTTCTCGTGCGTTTCCTGCCACGTTTGTTCCATGCTGACCCACCCTCTCTTACCTTTGCGATCTATGCCCAACACTTCCACCATTTCTTATTCACTCAAATCATGCCACAACTGTTTTCTTCACAACACATATTCACTCCCTAAGTACGCTTCATATGTGAATCACCTTATTTTGTAACATAAGCCAGTCAATGAAACCTTGCTTTAGGATTCGTGCTCCTGGGGCAGGCTTCAGAACCGAGTTTTTGCGAACGGACCTACTACTATATTAGTTGATTTGTAAAGAGAATGGACTCAGTAAAATCAGTACACAATTTATGGTGACTTTTACCGACTCCATGCTTTGTACATCTGGCCCAAACCTGGGCAAGGATAGCCTACTTGGTTTATCCTACCTCTTTTCCATCATGGTCAACCTGTAATTGCACCTAGGTACTGGACAACTTCGAACTGCTGCTTTCAATGGGACAGTACTTTTTCTAGCCGCGTTTTGCATTACAACTTTAACATTTCATATCTCTGACTCCCTCTATAATGTTTTAATAATATTTATAATGTTTTCGCTATTATTTTAATTCTTTACTTTCAAAATGTTGGCACTTGACATGCACTTCACTATGGATTGTCGTGGACTAATTCCAGAGCTACCACAGACTGAAAAGAGATTCTCTTACAACTGTGTTTTGACCTAACCAGATTGTCTTTCTTACGTATGTAGGTGTCATTCACTCCCAAATTAATATCCATATTTCTGACAATAGCCTTTAATTGATAGCTCTCATCAGTTGCAGATAGCTGATTCCCTTCCAGATTCAAATAAGCAGTGACTATACAGAGTGACAATCTAGATATATGTTTCTCTTCAAATATTTAGAAAACAATCTGAACATTTTATGAATGAAGTGATATAATTGTCCCATATTTCATGTGATCATATAAGCCTGAGCTACACGTTTTTTCTACTAATGGTATACTGTTCAACAAAAGGATCAGAACATGCATGCAAACGTCTGGTGTCAATGAAAGATAGATGCCTTTGCTGATCTTACTCCTTTGATCCCTGCACAATGGGTAGATGAAATGCCAGCCCACTGCTGCATCTGAGGCCTTTGCTTTTGTCCGCCTGGGAAAGGACTCCCCATGCAATATACAGATCACCTCTCACTTAACAGGGATCATTTCAGCAAATGTCCCTCCACCAATCCAATAGGAGCACTTTAGTCAAAACTGTAATGCATACCTGTTGCCATGTTATGGTTTCCAGTAAGGTTTTTTATGCATTTCAGAAACAAAGTAAGGATTTGTTTGTGACAGACAAATAAATCAGTGGTCCTAACACTGAAGAAATGTTCTCCCTATTCATGGGGAAAACTAATCAATTATTTTTCTACCATATTCGACTATGTTTGGCATACAGTCCCAGGAAGCACAATTACGCACAAGATTCCCACCCTAATTAGGGCAGGTCTCATAATGCATTATCTCAGCAGCCCCGTGGTGCATCAGCTACCAGGTCATAAGTTTCAGAAAATGAAACCACAAAAAAGCTGTGCTGTTGAAAACTAAGTGCATTCTCAAATTTAAGAGAGGATGGGGGTAAAGCATGTAATGTCTTTATATCATGGCTTCCTCTCTGCCAAACTCTAAGTTATGAGGTCCATGATTTGAATGATGTAGAAAGCATATTTTGAAGTTGCCAGGAAGATGTCAGGCTCAGAGAGGAGGCTAGACATCATCTCTTACTATCAAGCCAAACTGACACTTGACACCGACTCCTCAGGAACATTGTGGTGCAACAGATATTACCCCTTTTTCCCATTTGCAAAAGTCTCATGCATGTAAAGACAGAAAAAAGCAGGATAGGTTTCAATGTATTTTATTGAAGCAACTACATTCTGTGTAAAAAGGCTTGAGATGCAAATATTAGGAAGATGAAACATGATACGGTAATGATTCTGACCATTAGAGTAAACCATATAAACGGTCCCAGCATCTTGACATGACCATAAGTGTATGAATTCCTACCTACACTTCTAGTATCTAACATGAGAGAAAAGCAGTGTTAGCCCTTCTGCCCATACTATTCCAAGAACCTCCCTGACCCCATACCTTGAAAGCAAGGGTCTGCCTGTGGAATACTGGAATACTGGCAGTCCTCCTGGTTGGCGGGAGAGACATGGCCAAGATCAGCAGAACTGCAAAGAAATGTCACACAGTCTACGATGGCTGGCTGGAAAGTCCACTCTGGTCTCCTTCGGCCTGTGTGGTGTTTTTATCACAAAACGTGTTGTGTTCTGAAAACAGGGCGGTCGTGATAATATCTCTAGGTTTAAAAGGTTGTCTATGTACTCTTGGGCTGGCAATACTAGGTAAACTACCATGTACAGTCTTGAGCAGAGGCACAGGATGAAATGTTGTGCAAAGTAACTGACAACAATGCTTTTGCAGTAATGCAGTTGATTAGAATATATAAACATCCCTGCTAAAAGCAAGTCCTGCTAAAATATAATAAAATGAATAAACAAAATGAAATATGTTTCTGGGTAAAAGGGCAAAGGATGCAGGCCTAAAGCCAAAATAAGTGTGCCCAAGCAAGACGCTACAATGAACCCACGACAATTCCTCACATCAAATTTGCAATTAATTTTTAATCATTATGAATTGATCACGGGACTTCAAAAAGTGTTGATATAACACTTATGCTTCTGTTTTGGAGTGAAAAGTTAGAGGGGTGTGCAATAATCCATAGTGTGTGTCTGTAAAAGTGCCTTTTGTCAAACATTTATTAATTCTATCCACTCCTAATGTTTAACTGCTCTCAGTGGCAAGTGTTGGGGCGGTCAGCTGGGGGTGCTCCTATGCTCATGTCCCGACTCCCGGCAGTTCACAGGCTGATGCACACTGTACAGGCTCAAAGATTCCAATAAAGACGATGCTTTCATGTTGGGAATACTATTACCCAGCATGAGAGAAGAGCTGTATTTGGTCTGAGCAGGCTGATTTGAGCTTTTCTCATGGAGAGGGAGCCTGTGCCTGTTCTCCACCTGGCTGTGCAACACAGCTCAGTTTGGAGAAACCTAAGCGTGCATGCCGGCCGTCCTAAGATGGATGGCCAAAACGACATGCACACTTACAATGTCCACCATTCCTTCTCCCTGCTGCTGTCAGTCAGGATGACCCCGCCCCACCCTAAGACTAAGCTGGCTCTATGAAAAGAAAAACATTTAAAAACTTTATTTATCGTCATTTTATTTTTCACATTTGCTTCTGCTGGCTCTCAGCAATGGGGCAAAGCTGCTCTGCCATAATGGACGAGCCTCCACTGTTAGAGAGTACTCCTCATGTTTGGTTTGCAATAACAACACTTGTAAGGCTGTGTGAATTGGTGGTTAATGTAAATATGGGCAACTGACTAAGGCGTAAGTTAAATCCACCACACTGTATTGTTATATGAAAACATTTACAGACATTAGTGAGTTGCATGGCTAAAGATAACTAAATATCCTCTTGTTTAAACCAACAGGAAAGCATCCTAGAACCATGACTTTCCTATTTAACCTTCATGTCCAGGTTTGTCACTTTTCGCTCATTCCTTTGACACGTCAACACACACAAACTAGGGAATAAGAAGAAGACTAGGATCTTGATGATGATGAATGCCCAGTGTTCAATACGTCTGAATAGAAGTGGCAGACACATTGACCGACATGAGCAAAACTCGTATTTCTTCAAACTATGGACCAGATGAATGTAGCACTGGTCGGTTCACAAAATACTGATTCCTCATGAATAATAATTAGGTAGGCCACAATTTGCGACTTGTTAGAAATCACAGGGATAGTGTCCCACTGAGGTCAACAGACCACCAAGTATGTGATTTCTTTTAAATGAAACATTTTTTTCCAAATACAGACTGTTTTCTTTAAAGAAAATGAAGATTTCTTAAAAAATTTTAACTACTATTTTCAAAGCCTAGGCAGCAATCTATAGGACCATTGGACCACTGCCTTCTCCTAACAAATATGTTTTCATAATTTCCATAGGGGAGGTTTCCCTTGGGGCCTCCTTCCTATTTGCGAATGATATACTAATAAGGGCATCATTACAAGTCTACCTGTCTACTGACCGTCCGACTCGTGGTTGAGGTCGGACGCCTGCCAATGTGGCAGTCCGAGTGTCACATTATGACCACAATGATTGGCGCCGCAGTCAGACTACGAGCACCGCCAGATTTTGACTTCACAATGGCCTGCCAGTGCTGACGGTCCTAATCCTCCAGGACAGCGCCATAATGGGGATGACAACCCCCTTCTCCGCCAGTGATTTCATGGTGGTAACACTGCCATGAAAATGCTGGCAGAGACGGGGTGCATGGGACCCCAGGAGGGCCCCTTCACTGCCCATGTACTTGGCATGGGCAGTGCAGGGCCCCCACTGGGAAGCCCCGTCACAATGTTCACTGTCTGCTTTGCTGGCAGTGAACATTGTGATGGGTGCTGGTTCACCCTACGCACTACAGCATTGCTGCAGGCTCTATTATGAGTCGGAAACAATGCTGTAGGTCGTTTCCTGCTGGGCCAGTGAGTGGAAACTGAGTTTCCACCTGCTGAACCAGCTGGAAACTCGGCACACTGGCAGCAACCTACCCGTCGGAACTTTGGTGGATGGGTTTTTCCATACACCGAAGTCATAATCAGGCCCTATATGTTTGTAACAGGTAAAGTATTCATGTTTTGCAAAATGATTTTTTTTCTTTGCAAATCATTAATACATACCATTCAAATATGGTATTTGATAGGAATGCCCCAACCATATCTCTAATATCAAAGGGTCACAAACCAAAATTGCAATTTGGTAGCGTTTTACCAAATCAGAATGTGTACATAGCAAAAGGACGTTCTGAGATAACAAAAGCCCTGATTTTGTGAATTGGACTGTATCCAACCACAAAAAGCTTTCATACATCTGGTCATTATGAACATGGCGGGAAAGGCCGCCGTGTCAGCGGTGAACAGAATCCCGCCGTTGGCGTTGAATGGAAACCCGCCATATAATGAACGAAAAACCCAACCCTGCCAAAAATTCCCAAACCACCACTCCCCGCCATGACTCTGTCGGCGGGAATCCCGGCCCACCCCACCCCGCCACCGTCAAGCACACCCACATCCCGCCCTCCAAATAATGATGCACAAATCACCTCGGCGGACATTGGAGGCCAGAAGACCATTGGCAGCTGCGACCTCCACGGGCGGCAAGTGGACTCAACAGCAACAAGTGCACACATTGGATAGGCATTTCACCCACACACCTGACACACATCCAGAACCCCATAAAACACCCCCAGACACACCCCACAAACCCTTGCAACGAAACCAGGACAAGAAGACGGAGAGCACCAGAGCCAGACAGCGAACGGCAGCATACAGGAGATGCACATCGACCCACAGAGGAGCACCCGTACCCCATCCCCAGTCCTGACGCCATCCACCACACTCACCATGTCCCCCCCAAAAAGTCCACGGTTCACTGAAAGGGAGCAAAGGACCATGGTGGACGAGATCCTGAAGGTGGAGCCACACATATTCGGGGCCTAGGTGCAGTACACACCCATCGTGTGGAAATTGGAGCTGTGGCAGACCATTGTCAGCAGGGTGAATGCAGTGGGACACCATCCACGCACCAGGGACGACATCCAGAAGAGATAGGAAGACCTGCGGGGGAAGGTCAGGGCCATGGCGTCAAGGCACCACATCGCAGTGCAGAAGACTGGGGGAGGGCCGCCACCAACACCACCCGAATACACCGACTGGGAGGAGAAGGTTCTCGCCACCCTGCACCCAGAGGGACTCACTGGAGGAATGGACACGGGTAAGTCATCTACAATTACCACATATACAACACATCTGCAATGCATGCACCACCCCACCCCACCCACACCCACCTGGACTTACACTTCACCCACCACCCTGCATTACCTACAGCCCACTAACAGGCCCACATCACTCCTGCTGTGCATAGCCACCCACCCCTGCATGTACCCACAATGGAACAACACCCCCCACCACAAAGCAACCCCACCACTGGCGCTAAATGCTATGTCAACCTCACAAAGGCAACCCAGCACAAAGTAGCACAGTCCTGTGCACCTCAAACCTACATGTATATGTAACAGACATGTGTATGTCCCCCAACAGGCACCACCACCCATGCAACCCTAACGAACGGGACAAGGAGTGCCACTGCCCTCCAGGGAGACAGAGCCACCTCACAAGACCTTGGCGAAGGATCTCCGGACACTAATAAGCAGGCAGGCCCCTCACACAGTCCTGGATTCTCACCATGCAGCAGCCCCACCCAGGAAACCACTGTCATCCCTAACACCCAGTCAAGACCAGCAGGCCAGGGAAGGCGTACCCACACCAGTGTACCCAGGGCACAGACTGGTGGAACACAGCTACAGAGGTCACAGTCTCCCACTCCCAACATGAAGGAAGGCGAGGGCCCCAGTACAAGTGGCACGTCCAGACCTGTGCAGGGAACACAGGCACAGGGGGCTAGGGCAAGTTCAAGTGTCCCAGTGGGCCAGGGCGGAGGCCACAGAATGGATGTAGCAGCCCAGGACATTATGGCAGAGGTATTGGGGGCCTACCAACATACCCAAGACAGGTTGGCACAGATAGTGTCCCCCCTGGAGCAAAGTCAGAGGATGCAGCAGCAACAACACCAACAGTCATGGAGCAGTGGCAAGAGCACAATGCCACAATGGCCACTGGAGCACTGCTGCAGTTGGTAAAAAAACAGTCTGACACCCACACCAGACAAGAGGACCCCACAACAGCCCTGGACAACCTGCATTTGATGACCCAAGCAGCAGAAACATCCCAAGAAATACCCTCTCAGGAAACCCAAGGGCCAACCATGCCACCCCAAGAAGCTCCACAGCAGGCACCCAAATGTACACTTAGGCCAAGATATGGCACTGGAAACCCAGCTAAGAACAAGGCCCCCTCCAACAATTGACTCTGCTACTAATGCAAAACAACCACCCCACCCATTAACCAATAACACTTAGCAGAGGGCAATATGAACTACTGTTTGACAAAATTTACCCATCTAAACCATCCAACAAGGCTGCCACCAAGTTGGTTTTGAAGACACCCAACCCTTACGACTCCCATCACTGTATATAGCACAATTCACTAAACTCTACCAATAAAACACATTTCACACCTGTAACACTGTCCCCTGTCTTAAATTGTGAACAAAGTGGAGTATGGATGCAACTGTGCCCAAATGATGGCAAGGAGGGAATGCATACATTTTCTGGCAGTACCATGCAGAAGTGGTCCATGTATCACCTATCATGACCAATCCCCCCTATATGACAGAGCACAATGACAGTATTAGTCACTAACCCCAATGACAGGCTGAAGCCCCACACAGTTATAGGAAGTAGAGTTGTATCAGTTGGTTCCTGGAATGGACATCTTCCCCTTCCTCATCCTCACCAACACTCTCCTCACATCTCTGAGGTAGCTGATCAGGACCTATAGCAAACTCCACCTCCAAGAGGGGGATAGAATGTCTCACTGCCACGTTGTGCAGCATGCAGCAGGCCACCACTATTTTACACACTTTATCAGGCCCATCGGCCACGGAACCCCCAGATACATGTAGACACCGGAATCTAGCCTTCAGGAGACCTATAGTGCACTCTATTAGCCTCCTAGTACGTCCATGGGCCTCATTGTATTTCCTGTCTGCACCCGTCCTGGGATTCCTCACTGGTGTCAGGAGCCAACGCAAGTTTGGATAGCCAGAATCACCTACATAATGGTTCAATACAGACTTGTCATTGTTATGTCCCTTAGTCAGACAGGCTGGTTTTCTGCAATGTGCCAGTTATTGACAGGCAAATCTACCTATGATCAACCCTCTGTCCTCTTGTAGTTGTTCCATCTTCTGTGGCACACCACTGTTCTTCAACACAAATGAATCATGGACTGAACCTGGAAACATTGCATTCATATGTTAAATGTACTGGTCTGCAGTACACACCAATTGGATGTTCATGGAGTGAAAGTTCTTCCTGTTTCTGTACACCTGTTCACTCACTTTTGGGGGGATGATGGGTATGTGTGTGCTATCGATGGCACCTATGACATGGGGAATATTTGCAAAGGCATAGAAGTCAGACTTGATGGCAGGGAGGTCAGTACTTTGGGGAAACTGCACATAGAATTGCAGATGTTGTACAAATTAATTCAGAAATCTTGTCAGTACCTGGCTGAACATTGGCTGTGAGAAACCAGCACCCATGGCCACTGACACTTGAAATGAGTCTGTGGCCAGGAAATAGAGTGCAGAGAGCACCTGCACCTCAGTTGAAATGGCATGCTGATTACGATTTCCCGGAGTTAGTGCAGGATCCAGTAATGCACAAAGGTCCTGAATAGTTGCACGTTTGAGTCTGTAAGTGATTATGATCTGACGCTCCACCATGGTCAACATATACACAAGTGGTCTGTACACCGATGGTGCACTTCATCGCCACAAAGGTCGGTACCTATGAGGGGTTACAAAAAGGAGTGATGAAGACACATACATAGGCACACTTCTCAACATTTCTGCACTGCATTGTTCATTGTAGTGTCTCTACAATAACTGCTACCTGACAGATATACATGTACATCACTAGGAGGGAACAGAGTAATTTATGTGTGCTACTATACGGAATGGATAGAGTCCTAGTTGCTTCATGTGGCTAGTAGGCCCTGCATTGTGAGTAGTAGGAAATTCAAGATGCGTAGGTGATGGCAAAATGTCTGCCCACTGTAGATCTGCCCCTTTGTTGTGGAAGTGACCTCATACTGCTAGCAGTTGATGTCACAGCGTAAGGACCCTGCTTGCACCCTCATTGGCTAACATGGATGCCAGTGGGGAATCCTGGTGTATTATGATCGCCGCTGGCGGTGACAGTGCATACCGCCGCGGAGCGTGTGCGCGTTCATCATCGTTTGATCACTTGACTCCCTGATCTCGTGCGGACAGGAACTCCACTCTGTGTACTGCTGTGGCCTGCCTCTGGCTATGGATGTGCCACATGGTGCAGGTGAAAGGGCCCGGCCTTCACCCAGGAAGAACTGGAGAACCTAGTGGACGGGGTCCTGCCCCTGTACGGCAAACTCTACGGGCAGCCAGAGGTACAGCTGAGTCTGGGTTTGGAGGGCACTGTGTGTGTAATGGATGGTGTGGATTGGACATATGTGTTGGCAGACAGACCCAGCCGTAAAGACAACCGCCTTGCAAGTTGTGGGGTTTGGTAGAAGCCATACTGCCACATTGCCACCTGGCCCGCCGGTGCAGTCACTCCAACGTGGCCGGCAGTGAGGACCTCCAGCCCGGCAGCAGGTCCCAGCCTGCTGGCCAGATTACGAGTTTGCAGACCCCCAGACTTCCATGGCGGTCACCCCGCCACAAAAACCCTGGCAGTAATGCACCTGGCGGCAGGAATCCTTATTCCTCGCACTGGCACACAAATACGCTCACATGACCCCACACCTCAATGCATGCCCACCTGTCCACACACTTAAAAACACCCACACCCCTCAACACACTTACAAACATGCCCCCAACCGTATTCATCCATCCAAACACCCATACCCACCCTCCCTGTAGATCGCATACATCCACTCACTCCCGCCTCCCCCTGCACCCCACACATACACTCACCTGCTTACCCCATTCACTCACACAAATACACCCCCCATCAACTTACACAAACACATGCACATGCACACATGCACCCACAAACACTCCCACCTCCCCATCCACAAACACTTACTCACCCCATACCCACAAATAGTCGCTTACCCCACCCCCATCAACAATCGCTCACACACGCACCCCCATCCACATTCATTCACACCCCCACCCCATCCACATTCATGCACGCCCCTACCCTCGCCACGCAAGCATACATTAACACACTCCCACTCCGCATATGCACACTTGCACACTTCACCCCCACTCACTCATAAACTTGCACACAGACACCCTTACTCACTCGCTCACAAACATGTACTTATACACCCCCATTCACACACATACATGAACACACCACACACATGCACCCAACACTCCCCACTCACTTTTCAGACGATCACCTTACCTTATCCAGCGAGCTGGACATCTGGGAGGGGATGGGTCCTTGGAGTTTTGAAGCACCTCCCCAAGCTGTATTACGGCTCATAATACAGCAGGCGGAGTCTTGCTGCCGCGGCGGTCCTGGTGATGCACCCACCTCTTCAACTCCGTCAGCCTGGATGACAGAGTCGGACTTCCGCCCATAAATAGGCAGAAGTCCTTGCATGACTCCTAATATGGCAGTCAGTCATAATGAGGGCCTAACTTTGGCCGGGGCCTTAGTTAAAGATCATCAAATCTCAAGTTAAAAGCTTATCCAGAAAAGCTTGCTTTAAGGTAAAGTGCACTGTGTTAGGAGGGGATTGTTTTTACATATTGTGAAATGGTTTTGAACATGCACATTTTAGGGGTGTTGCGCTCAGTCCTGCAAACAGAAGGGCTCTGAATTCTTTCCTGAAGAGGCCAAAGTTGTAAGTCTTCCCTGAAAAGAATGTAAAAGGGGCGAATATACTGGAGTGGTTTGTTAATTTCCTCATAGCAGATTAATAATCATGATGGGAGATGTATCAGAGAAGTTTCATGCAAGGGACATTGATGTAATATGAGAGTCATACCCCCAAAAAGATTCAGTGAGCTATTCATGTATTAAGATGATTGAAAATAGATTAGACTGTGAAATATTGTGAATTAGTAATGTGCTTTCTGCCCCTCAGACATGACTTAGTATCCAACCTTTGACTGCATTCAGGAATTTTAGCAATCTTAGTATGAGCCTTGGAGAGTGTAAATGGGTGGGCATGATTGGCAAGGACCATTAGCTCAGGGAAAGGTTTTATTACCACAAAAATATAGAATTTTCATGTATTTATTTTTTTAAAGTACTAAAATATCCAAGTGATAAAGCTCATTATTAGCTATTTAGGTGTGTCCAAACTGTTTATGTACTAACTAATTGCCAGTGGTCAAAAACATTTTTTTCTGACATGATATGAGTATTGTTCATTCCAGGCACATTAATAATAAGAGACCATCCAGAAGTCTATCAGTTGCATCTCCCAGACAGATAAACAAGTGAGTTTGATGAAATACCTACAGACATGTGTCATGAAGATGGCATTGAAAGTTTTTTAAATCCATTGATTAACTTCCAGTTAGAATAAGACCACGATCCCCTAAAAATAGGTGCCATACTTCGTCTACAGGGTCCCTTGTAAACAGCAACAAATCTTGTTTCTAGGTGGGCCTGATTTTTGGTACTGTGTGTGCTTTTTGTTTGTTAACATTTTAGTCTCTAGGCAACATTTTCTTTATTCTTGTCCCACTGAAACAATGCTGAAAGACTTAGGCCCTCATTACGAACATGGTGGTCCGTTCTGCTACGCCAGCGGTAGAAACCGCCAAGAGAGGAGCGGTCTGGACTGCCAATTAATGATTCAAACGAAACACGCGCATCCTGCGAACCACCCACTGCCAGGAGAGGAGTCCCGCTGACGATGGCAGAGTCCGCCCAGAGGCCGTCAGAAAGGCCCAACCGCCCATCAAATAATGAACCACCATTCCGCCGCCAGTTCCGGGGCAGGAACCATAGCCACACAAAGCCAGGTGGAAATTAACCAAATATAAGGAACCACGTACCCGAGTCCCACAGAACGTGCAGCGGCAGCCATGGATAGAGAGCTGCAGATCATGCTGGCCCTGCTCCTTGCCATGTACCTACACGACTGAGACCGCCGACGAAGACGACGATGGTAAGTACTGCAACCTCTGACACAAGGGAGGAAAGGGCACAGTTACATACCCACCCACTCCACCCATCAGGCAGTGCCCCCCCAACCATTCCTAGCAGCACAAGTCATACACCCCACACCAAGAGGTACGTACCTGACCGAAGGCTAATGCAACTTGACTATAGTATATACAAAAGCCCCCCACCCACAAAAAATCAAAACAAACACCAGGGTGTAACTGCGTGCAACCCAAAGACAGGCCACACAGAAACTTTAATAAGAAGCTCACTGTGCCAGACAGTGCAAACAGGGCCAATGGTCAGTCCGTAAAATCCCAATTGTCATAGGCCACAACGGGCCCCACCTGACTCCCACAATTGCTGGGTACTCCACAGAACGGGGCACCATATGGGAATCTAGGCACCTACTGGAAGGGGGGCAGGGGGTGGTGGGGATTTTCGACGGGGTGGGCCTTTGACTTTCTTGTGGAGGGTGGAGGAGGGGTTGGCTTCTCCTTTTAAGTGGGTGGGGGCTGTTTGGCTCGGGTGGAGCTGGATGGCCTAGGCTCTGACCGGGGCTGCCTTCTTCTCTGGGGAAGGGGCATGGGAATGTGAAGGGTGGACCGGGGTGGGCCTTGATGTGGAAGGAGCAGAAAGGACAAGGAGGTGGGCATGTCTGGGGAAAAGACGGGTGGGCAGTGGGTTGGAAGAGGTCAGCACGGGAGAGGAAAAGTTTATTTGGAGCAATGGGTGTGGGCGTGGATGAGGGCGTGGGAGTGGAGGCAGAGGGAGTGGATGTATGGGATGTAGGGGTGCATGTAGTGGGTGCAGGTGACTGCTCAGTATGCTGTTGTGTGGTGGATGTCTGAAGGGTGGGTGTCTTGGTGCATTTGTGTGTCTTGTGAGGTGGGAGGGTGGACACAGTGGGAGAAGACAACAAGCTAGTGTGGATGTGTGTTGAGTGGGTGTCTGCAAGTCTGGTGAGTGTGCTGCATGTGTCAACTACAGTAGAGTTGGTGAGTGCAGGTGTGGTGTATATGGTGCATGCATGCCTGTCTGCTATTGTGGTGAGTGCAGGAAGAGGAGCAGTAACATTGAGTGAAGGTGCAGTGCATGAGGGTGTGGATATAGAGGAGACAGACAGGGAGGCGGAAGAGGTGAGCACACTGGGGGAAGTGGACATCGTTGTGTGTGCAGGTGTCTGTTGGCTGTGCGAATGCTTGTGGTGGGAGGTGTGGTGCTTGTGTTTTGAAGTGTGCTTCTTGTGTGTCGATGTGCCTTTCAGCGGGTCTGATTGTGTGCTTTGGACGGGTGAAGGGAATGGGGTGCTGGAAGGGGTAGAGGAGGTTGGAGGGGGGACGGAATGGCCAGGGAAACTGGCTGCCATCCGAGAGGAGACCAGAGCCTGAAAAGATCTGTGTAGAGCAGACACGGCACCGTGAATGCCATCCAGATAGGCATTGGTCTGCTGCACCTCTGATGCTAGCCCCTGGATGGCATTGACGATGGTTGCCTGCCCTACAGAGATGGTTCTCAGGAGGTCAATAGCCTCCTCTGTGAGGGCAGCAGGGCTGACTGGGGCAGGGGAGGAGGTGCCTGGGGCAAAGGAGACAGCCACCTTCCTGGGTAGGCGGGCACGGGCAACTCGGTGGGGAGCAGAAGGGAGGGCGGTGATAGTATGGGGTGGCAGAAGATCTCATGGTAGTGGTGTGTGCACTACGGTCTGCCACCACCGGGGGACCCCCATCAGGAGGTCTCAGAGTCACTACCTCCTGTGGTAGTAGACTCCCCCGTGGAAGTACCCTCGCCCTCCCACCCTCTGGTCCCCTGGGCGTCTGTTGTCTCTGCCTCAGAGGATCCGTGGGCCGCTGCCTCCCCACTTGCCGGTGCCTCAACTCCCTCGTTAGATGTTGATGCTGTACCAAACTAACACAAGAGAACAGGGATGGGGAGACAAAACAGGAGAGACACTTGTAAATAGCTGAATGCAGACCCAGTAAACACACCCAACAGGCAGCACTGTACACTTTGCCCATGACCATGCCCCTGACTACTGAACAGAATACTGCTCTATACCCATCCCCTGAAATACTTTTGGAGCTGAGGTAGGTGAAACCTGACAAGGACACCCCTACACCTTTTGGGGAATATACAGTAGATGGACACCAGTCAAATTCCCTGCTCTAAGCAGCATGAGCCCTATTGCACACCCTGTCATCCTTCCAGACTTCAGTATGGTGAATGAGTACTCACCCCCTTGTGACAGCATTCAGGTGCCCATCCAGATCTGGATATGTCACTGACAGGATCGGTCGCATGAGGGGGGTCAGTGCTCGACGGGCACCCCTTCACGTTGGGAGGACTTCCCCAGCTGGGCCTCACTGATCTTTTGCGACCAGAGCCGCAGGTCCTCCCACCTCTTTAGACAATGTGTTCTCCGCCGGTTGTAGACCCCCAGGGTCTGCACATCCTTGGCGATGGCATGCCAATGTGCCCTCTTCTGGTGGGCACTGACCTAGAAGGGCGACACAGAAATGGAACACAGAGGTCAGGCACTTGCACAATAGGAACAGCTGGCAAATTGTCCAACATGGGATGGACATTACTCTCAGACATACAAGACAGTCGCACGCAGCAATGCATGCACCATGGCCCATGCAGGCTCAGAGGACAACAGACAGTCACAAGATTCTTTGTATGCTGTGCTTTGACAGTTTTACTGAAATCTGGTGGAAATGTAACCTTTTTGATATGTTTGATAATATGTTAGCAAAAGGTTCCTAGAATTCTTCGTGAAAGGATTTTTAAGCACTTGCATCGGACTCCAGAGGGGCCTTTAGTATCAGTTGTTGCAACGGCAGCTTTTGAATGTTTCAAACACTTGTATCTGACTCAACAGCGACATCTATTAATACCTTGAACCACAGCAATATTTTAAACGGCAAGACTAAGTGGCTTTGCCGTGTCTTTATAAACGGGAAAGATAACAGTTTCTCCACTATCTCATCTAGAATGTAACTCGAGTTTTTGAGAGACATGTACTGGGGTTCAGCTAAAAGAGGCAAGTTAATGCTGAATTCACCCTGAAAGAGTTTCAGTTGATGCTGTGACTAGAGATGTATGTGATGAAAGGAGCAAGGGTTAAGCTTTGAGGGCAGGGGAAGAAGCATAGTATGTTTAATATGGCCATGAAATACCTTTTGCACACACACTTTCTTTCCTTTTTTAAGTCTCAGACCATACTGGCAGACTATCTATGGAACCATATTCAACCAAGAAGTGATGTTCAAAAAGTCAACTCATCTGATCCCCAAAGCTTGTGTAAGCAAAAACCACTATCACATAATTATTTTGCGGCTTACGTATTTATAAAAACAAATGTAAACTAGTGATGTGTGAAATTTGTTTGTATAGAAGTGAAAGTGGAAAATGTGATGCACACTGCCGCTGAGAGGGGAGCTGTTCGGCAGACCCTTTCAAAATTTTTTGTAAACAATTATTGTCCCTATTGTTGGACCTGGCTTTTTGACAGGGTCATCCCCAAACTTTTTGCCTCCTTCCTCCTATTTTTTTTGACCTGTTGTTGTTGGCTTTTGAACTCTGAGCACTTTACCCCTGCTAACCAGTGCTAAAGTGCATATGCTCTCTGTGTAAATTGTACTGTTGATTGGTTTATCCATGACTGGCTATTTGATTTACTTGTAAGACCCTAGTAGAGTGCACTATATGTGCCTAGGGCCTGTAGATTAAATGCTACTAGTGGGCCTGCAGCACTGGTTGTGCCACCCACTTAAGTAGCCCCTTCACCTTGTCCCAGGCCTGCCATTGCAAGGCCTGTGTGTGCAGTTTCACTGCCACTTCGACTTGGCATTTAAAAATACTTGCCAAGCCTAAAACTCCCCTTTTTCTACATATAAGTCACCCCTAATGTGTGCCCTAGGTAACCCCTAGAGCAAGGTGCTGTGTGGGTAAAAGGCAGGACATGTACCTGTGTAGTTTATATGTCCTGGTAGTTTAAAACTACTACATTCATTTTTACACTACTGTGAGGCCTGCTCCCTTCATGGCTAACATTGGGGCTGCCATCATACATTGTTGAAGTGGCAGCTGCAGATCTGAAAGGAGCAGGAAGGTCATATTTAGTATGGCCAGAATGGTAATACAAAATCCTGCTGACTGGTGAAGTCGGATTTAATATTACTATTCTAGAAATGCCACTTTTAGAAAGCGAGCATTTCTTTGCACTTAAATCTTTCTGTGCCTTACAATCCACGTCTGGCTAGGTTTAGTTGACAGCTCCTTGTGCATTCACATAGACACACCCCAAACACAGGGTACTCAGCCTCACTTGCATATATCTGCATTTTGAATGGGTCTTCCTGGGCTGGGAGGGTGGAGGGCCTGCCCGCACACAAAGGACTGCCATACCCCCTACTGGGACCCTGGCAAACAGGATTGAACTGAAAGGGGACCTGGTGCACTTCTTAGACACTCTTTGAAGTCACCCCCACTTCAAAGGCACAATTTAGTATAAAACAGGGCCTCTGCCCTACCTCATCAGACACTTGCTGGAGAAGAAACCTGAACCAGAAACTACATCCTGCCAAGAAGAACTGCCTGGCTGCTCAATAGACTCACCTGTCTGCTTTCTACAAAGGACTGCTGCCTTGCTGTTGGCCTGCTGCCTTGCTGAATTCTTGTCTGGCTGTAAAAGTGCTCTCCCAGGGCTTGGATAGTGCTTGCCTCCTGTTCCCTGAAGTCTCAGCACCAAAAAGACTTCTCTTTTTCATTTGGACTCTCCGTGTGCTGAAAAGTTCGACGCACAGCTTGCTCCGTGGCGAGAAAATTGCTGCACAACGACGCTGCTCGACGCGACGCCCATGGGGCGGCCGGAACATTGACACATGGCCTCGCATGGACAACGCCGACCGACTTCCAGAGGGGAAATCGACGCAACGGCTGCCGTGAGAAAGAAAATCCCACGCACAGCCTCGCGGAACGACGCGCAGCCGGAAAACAAGCCGAAGAATCCACGCACCGACCCTGGGACATCTGGTAATCCCGCGATCCATAGAAGGAGACGGTCCGCGTGCCGGAAAACGACACACGTCTTCCCCGAGTGAAAAATAACGACGCAAGTCTGTGTGTGAAGGGGCTCAACCGACGCACACACCATTTTTCCTCCCGTAGAACGACGCACGTCTCCCCGTGTGAAAAATAACAACGCAAGTCAGTGTGTGAAGGGGCGTAACCGATGCACGCACCATTTTTCCACGCATCACCTCTTCTTCGGCCCTCTGCGGTGATTTTCCACTCCAAACCATGTACTTTGTGCTTGAAAGAGACTTTGTTTGCTTTTTAAAGACTTAAGACACTTCATATCACTTTTTAGTGATATCTTTACAAATTCATATTGCATCTTTGATCGTTTTGACCTGCAAATACCCAGATAAATATTATATATTTTTCTAAACACTGTGTGGTGTATTTTTGTGGTGCTATATTGTGTTATTGTATGATTTATTGCACAAATACTTTATACATTGCCTTCTAAGTTAAGCCTGACTGCTCGTGCCAAGCTACCAGAGGGTGGGTAAAGGATAATTTGGATTGTGTGTGACTTACCCTGACTAGAGTGAGGGTTCTTGCTTGGACAGAGGGTAACCTGACTGCCAGCCAAAAAAAACATTTCTAACATTGATGATCAGTGGTGAGGATAGGACTTGTATTTGTGCAGTGACATACAGTAGCTAAGTATTTCACTACCTACCCACAGTTGAAGGTCAACTTGATTTTTCATCTTTTTGCTTTTGGTTCTCTGATGTCCTCCTGGATATATTATTGATTTTGGACTTTGATTTTTAGTTTTGCCTGTGATACCTTGCCAGATTGGGAGTGGATTCCAGCTTCACAGAAGACTACGATGTGTCAAACCTTGTACCTGTTGAATCCCTCACTAAGGCTGAGCTGAGGGGGCTTTGCAGAAAATGGGGACTTCCCATGTCAAGGAGATCCACTAAGATGGAACTCCTAGATATCTATATAGCCTGGGGAGAAGCACAATGGGCAAAGGAACAGGCAGCATAGAACCAAAGGAATCATAGCCCTAAGAATGATTATGAGGAGGAGGACTACTCAGATGAGGAAAGAGAACCAGTGAGAGATGAATGGCTCCTAGCTCAAGAACGGCGGGTGAAAGAGCTAGATGAGTTTATTGAAAGGGCTGAGGCAGCAAGAGCCTTAGCCCTGGAAAAAGAAAGGATTGCAGCTCAGGAGCTGAGCTGTGAAGAGCTAAAACTGGAAGCCGGAAGGGCTGAGTCCAGTTCCGATGGTGGCAGCAAAAACCATGCATCCAGTACTGCTGAAGAAGGACATAAGCCCAGAGATGTGGTGCCCAACTTGAGGAAGGGAGTTGACACACCCCAGGCGGTTCAAGAGTATGAGGTAGTTCCCGTTATGCACAGGGTCCCTGAGAAGGATGGGGGAACTAACGCAGGGAGTCATATTCCTACTGGGGGGAGGGACACTTTACTGGCTCTAGAAGAGAGTGACAGGGAAAAGGGTTACCCCCTTGTGGACGTCCTAGATATAGAGTGTGGAGACATCCCAGAAGAGTATGGGTTGAGTGTCAGGGACAGTCAAATATTGTCTCACCAGTCTCAGGAGGGGGATGTAGAGTGCTTTTTCAAGGCTGAGTCACTGGATGGTTGGGTGAAGGGTACTGTGGTTAATACATGTGAAGGGCAGAGTGATGTAATTGCTGGAGAGCATATGTCTGGTCCTTATTTTCCAGAGCTACGTCAACACCAGGTGGAGTGTGAGTTCTCTGACCCCAGGGAGCTTACAATGGAGGCAGACTTCTGGGTGAGTACCAGAGAGTCTGAAGAGGCATTTGGGGGTGCTCCTGAATGGAGTGGTCTAGGTGTTTCCCAACCAAGTGAGGTGGGAGAGGATTGTAGTGTCCCAGGTAGGTCCCAGGTCCTAGAGGGTTCCATGAGGGAACGCCAGGAGGGAAGCCTAGCCTGTACTGTAGAGCCACCTGTTCAGGGAGGCCCCACAGTGTCAGAAGAACTTGGGGGGTGACTGTAGCCGGCATCCCACCAGTTCTGGTGTCTGGCAGTACCACTCCTAGTGAGGGGGTGCAGAAGTCCAGACAGAGGGTTGAGAGGGGGTTGCGGACCCCAGTGGAGGTCCTGG
This sequence comes from Pleurodeles waltl, assembly GCF_031143425.1. NCBI lineage: Eukaryota > Metazoa > Chordata > Amphibia > Caudata > Salamandridae > Pleurodeles > Pleurodeles waltl. The sequence goes on along the minus strand of NC_090443.1, from coordinate 580,239,871 downwards.
AGAGTCAGGGGTCAGCTCTGAGAGCAGAGCCCCCCAGGAATGACCCACGTGAAACCGTTTCTGGTTTGGGAGAGATCCAGACTCTGACAGATGGGCAGAGGTCAGGAGACCTGCGCCAACCAGACTCTTGTGTAGCCCTTGGGGACGGTGTGTCCCTTGTGGGGGGTGAGCGTGCCCCCCAGGAAGTCCTGGCGTGCCAGGCAATTGTTCAACCTCAGGGTGGTGACTCTGGGTGGGATGACCCGGTTCATGGGTTAAACTCTGGCCGGGTGGGGGTCAGTGTGTCCCCCAAGAAGTCCTGGCGTGCCAGGTAATTGTTCAACCTCAGGGTGGTGACTCTGGGTTGGATGACCAGGTTCAGGAGTTAATCTCTGGCCTGGTGGGGAGTCAGAGTGCCCCCCAAGAAGTCCTGGTGTGCCAGGCAACTGTTCAACCTCAGGGTGGTGACTCTGGGTTGGATGGCCAGGTTCAGAGGTTAAACTCTGACCTGGTGGGGGGTCAGTGTGCCCCCCAGGAAGTCCTGGCGTGCCAGGCAATTGTTCAACCTCAGGGTGGTGACTCTGGGTTGGATGGCCAGGTTCAGAGGTTAAACTGTGACCTCGTGGGGGGTAGGCGTGTCCCCCAGAAAGTCCTGGTTTGCCAGGCAGTGATCCAGTCTGAGGGTACAGAACCTGGGCTGGAAGAACAGGTTCAGGGTGTCCCTCCGGACCTGGAGGGAGGGGATACTGACAATAGTGCCACTACCATGTTTTCTTCTGAGGAGGCCACTCCTAGTTGGAGGGTGCTGGACCCCAGAAGGGAGGGCAGGGGGAGGGAAGCCTCACCCAGGGCCCTAGTCCAACCTGAAGGTACAGACCCCAGGTTGGAGGGCCAGTTGCAGGTTATCAGCCCTGCACTGGTGGAGGAATGGTACAGGGCGGCTTCTATAAGCACCCTGACCATGTTGGACTCTGGGGGTACCACTCCAGGAGAGAGGGTACAGAGCCCAAGAGGGGAGGACCAGGTTTAGGCTATCATCCCTGACCTGGTGGAAGGGAGAGTGGTTAAAGGGTGCCCAGCACCTGGGGCTACCGCCCCCCCCCCCCACTCTCCACAGCCACAGTGGTTGGAGAGCTTTGAGAGGCCTGGGGCCTGGCTCTCATCCCTGACAGCTGCCAGTAACCACTGTGGCTTGCTGTCCGGGTGGACAGAGTTATCCCTGGGGAGGGGACAAGTGTCACACCCCGGGGGTAGAGTAGGCAACACCACTGTTATGGTCCTGGTGATACTATCCTGCTCCTGGGATACGTCTGTGAGCAAAGTAAGGTTAGGTGCTGCACATATGGTATCCGCAGGTAAGGAGAAAGGTTCCCCATTGGTCGGCTTAGTGGACCGTGAGAGTATGGACAGAGGGATCCAATTGGAGTCAGGAAGGTGAAAAACTGGAGCATGCCCCTGCTGTTGTGGGCCTGGGTCCTTGTTCTGTCGCCTCAAACAGGGAAGTACATCAGGAAAGTGATTGTTCTCCCCTGGCTTTAGGCTGGTGGGGGGTCATCTTGGACCTGGCTTTTTGACAGGGTCATCCCCAAACTTTTTGCCTCCTTCCTCCTATTTTTTCTGACCTGTTGTTGTTGGCTTTTGAACTCTGAGCACTTTACCTCTGCTAACCAGTGCTAAAGTGCAGATGCTCTCTGTGTAAATTGTACTGTTGATTGGTTTATCCATGATTGGCTATTTGATTTACTTGTAAGACCCTAGTAGAGTGCACTATATGTGCCTAGGGCCTGTAGATTAAATGCTACTAGTGGGCCTGCAGCACTGGTTGTGCCACCCACTTAAGTAGCCCCTTCACCTTGTCCCAGGCCTGCCATTGCAAGGCCTGTGTGTGCAGTTTCACTGCCACTTTGACTTGGCATTTAAAAATACTTGACAAGCCTAAAACTCCCCTTTTTCTACCTATAAGTCACCCCTAATGTGTGCCCTAGGTAACCCCTAGAGCAGGGTGCTGTGTGGGTAAAAGGCAGGACATGTACCTGTGTAGTTTATATGTCCTGGTAGTGTAAAACTCCTAAATTCGTTTTTACACTACTGTGAGTCCTGCTCCCTTCATAGGCTAACATTGGGGCTGCCCTCATACATTGTTGAAGTGGTAGCTGCTGATCTGAAAGGAGCAGGAAGGTCATATTTAGTATGGCCAGAATGGTAATACAAAATCCTGCTTACTGGTGAAGTCGGATTTAATATTACTATTCTAGAAATGCTACTTTTAGAAAGTAAGCATTTCTTTGCACTTAAATCTTTCTATGCCTTACAATGCACGTCTGGCTAGGTTTAGTTGACAGCTCCTTGTGCATTCACTCAGACACACCCCAAACACAGGGTACACAGCCTCACTTGCACACATCTACATTTTGAATGGGTATCCCTGGGCTGGGAGGGTGGAGGGCCTGCCCTCACACAAAGGACTGCCACACCCCCTACTTGGACCCTGTCAAACAGGATTGAACTGAAATGGGACCTGGTGCACTTCTTAGCCACTCTTTGAAGTCACCCCCACTTCAAAGGCACAATTTATTATAAAACAGGGCCTCTGCCCTACCTCATCAGACACGTGCTGGAGAAGAAACCTGAACCAGAAACTACATCCTGCCAAGAAGAGCACCTGGCTGCTGAATGGACTCACCTGTCTGCTTTCTACAAAGGACTGCTGCCTTGCTGTTGGCCTGATGCCTTGCTGAACTCTTGTCTGGCTGTAAAAGTGCTCTCCAAGGGCTTGGATAGAGCTTGCCTCCTGTTCCCTGAAGTCTCAGCAGCAAAAATACTTCTCTTTTTCATTTGGACTCTTCGTGCGCCGAAAATTTCGATGCACAGCTTGCTCCGCGGTGAGAAAATCGCCGCACACCAACGCTGCTCGACGCAACGCCTACCGGCCGGCCGGAACTTTGATGCACGGCCTTGCATGGACAACGCCGACCGACTTCCAGAGGGTAAATCGACGCAACGCCTGCCGTGAGAAAGAAAATCCCACGCACAGCCTCGCGGAATGAGGCACAGCCGGAAAACAAGCCGAAGAATCCACGCACAGACCCTGGGACATCTGGTAATACCGCGATCCATATAAGGAGACGGTCCGCGTGCCGGAAAACGACGCATGTCTTCCCCGAGTGAAAAATAACGACGCAAGTCCGTGTGTGAAGCAGCGCAACTGACTGTCAAAGCCCAGCTCACCTGAGTCCTTGTTCAATTCTGATGGAGGTTGAAGACAATCCGACCCCACCCTGAAACTGCTTGTTCCAGCACACTAGTTTTTAAAACAGTGCACTAAGAACAGAAGCTCAAGAGAAGGGGGGAAGTGGATAAAATAAAATAAAGAGACAACAGCGTTCTTGCGTTTCCACTGTTGAAGTGCTGCACAAATCTGCGGCCCTCTCTGACTTCGGTAGAAACTGGTGCCTAATGAAACATAAACAAAGAACGGATAAGTACATCCTATTCCTAACTGGGTTCCTGACTATCCCTTTATTTATTAAAAATGTTCTTCTAAAAGTACCTCTTGGATCCTGGTCTCTAGTTTCCAGGTTTGGAATGTGTTACTGCTCTGGGATGTGCTTTCTATTACTCTAAAGCTTCTAAAACATTAAACAAATACCGTTATCAGAATTATCAATATCAAACATTCATCTTAATATAACTAAAGCCTAAATTGTCAATAGCAGACTCACTTTTCCCATATTTCCAGAATCTTTTATAAAACAAATACTGTACTTTTACGTCAAAATACAGCATGTAATTTGTGCTAGTCCTTGATTTACTGTTTGCCTTGCTGTTAATGGTTTCCACGGTTCGATTCTTAAAAGTTCCATAAAAAAATGTTTGCTTCACAAAATTCCGCAAAGTATTGTTGTAACAAAGAGTTTGAATCACAATGTTCGTGGAAGGTATCTTGTTTCAAATTGTCTATACACGAATCCAGAAATTGTTGTCAAAGTTCTTTCAGGTAATAAAAGTTTTGCACTTACTTGTTGCTGGCAAGAGATACTGATCAGTCTAACCTTGTCTTCTTTCTCTTTTGCAGGTTGCTTATAGGAGAGAGGCTGAGGCAAGGAGGAACCGGAAACCGGAAGAAGGAAGAGCCAGCAGCTGTGCCCATTGAAGCCAATGAAAGTCTGTAGAGAGCAGGAGTGCCAGCGCCGAGGGATCTGTCCTCAGGTAAGCGGGAGGTAGACGAGCACAAGCACTGGGCGAGGCTCGAGGGCTGCCTTTTATAGACAGGGCTGGGTGTGGTCCTCACATGCTGCACATGTTCTTGAAAGGTGTGCAGAGCTGGGTGTGGTTTGAAGAGCTGGGTGTGGTCCTCACATGCTGCACATGTTCTTGAAAGGTGTGCAGAGTTTCAGTTATTATGCAAATGAGTTAAATTAACACATGGCCTAGAGAGGAGTGTTTTGAAGAAGCCTTGGTAAAAGCAAGGCCCAATGTGTAAACAAAACAGTACATTAAACAACATACACAGAAGCCTAGGGGGGGGGGGAAGGTGAGATAACAAGAAAGGCTTTCAATAGTAAGTTTAAAAGGGAGCTATTACAGAACCCACTAGTGCAGTGAGAGGGGACATGCTCTTTGCTGTGCACAAACCCTAACACTGACGCACACACCATTTTTCCACGCGTCTCCTCTTCTGCGGCCCTCTGCGGAGATTTTCCACTCCAAACAAGGTACCTTGTGCTTGAAAGAGACTTTGGTGGTCATTCTGACCTCGGCGGTAAAAGGCGCCTACCGCCGGTCAGAAATCCTCCATAATTCCGCCGCGGTCGCGGTAACCTGCCACGGTCATTCTGACTCGCAGCAGCCAAACCTCCGAAAATCCGACAGCCACAACAGACCGCCAGACCAGCGGTCGGCGGAAACGTGGAGGTGACCAAACCTCCACCGTCACGCCAACAGAAATACGCCCATGCCATTACGACCCACGAATCCACGCTGCGGTCTTTCAAACGCGGTTTTCCATTGGCGGTACACACCGCCGCGGTCAGAATACACACAAACGAACAAAACTCAGCCACATTGGCCGATTTGAATTCCACACACCTGATACACATACACACACCACTCCCACACACACAATACAATATAAAACACACACCCACATCACCCACAAACCCCTACGACCAAAAATTCAGAAAGAAGCACTGAGAGACACATCAGCGATCACAGAATACCATCACACAGAGGCACACTACACCATCACCCACACAATATCCACACACAAAACAACACACACCACCACACTCAACACACTTAACTACACATACTCCACCCCACACATCATACACACCACTCCATGGCACCCCAAAGACACCCCCGCTTCTCAGACGAAGAACTCAGGGTCATGGTGGAGGAAATCGTTCGGGTAGAGCCCCAGCTCTTCGGCACACAGGTCCAATACACCAGCATTGCCCGGAGGACGGAGCTATGGCAGAGTATTGTCGACAGGGTCAACGCTGTGGGACAGCACCCTAGAAATCGGGAAGACATCAGGAAGCGATGGAACGACCTACGGGGGAAGGTGCGTTCCATGGTATCCAGGCACAACATCGCCGTGCAGAAGACTGGCGGAGGACCCCCACCTCAACCCCCACAATTTACAACATGGGAGGAGGAAGTCTTGGACATCCTGCATCCTGACGGCCTCGCAGGAGTCGGCGGAGGAATGGATACTGGTAAGTTGAAGCTTCACTACTGCTTCCCCCCCACCTGCATGCCAAATCATACCCCAACCCTCACCCCCATCCTCGAACCACCCCCCTCACCCCCTCCCCCATCCTCACCCCCACCCTCACCCCCACCACCATCCTCACCCCCACCACCATCCTCACCCCCACCCCCAGCACACCTATTCCCTGCCAATGTCTCACCATCACAACCCACACATCCCAAAACCTAGGCCTGCATGCGTCCACTAAGCATGGACACCCATCACCAAAGCATGCCCAATGCATATACACATCCCCCCCACAAGCCACCCTCACCAAAGCCCCCACACACGAATGCCAGCACTTGGGGACACGGGAACCCACAGATACACCCATAAGCCACACATTGAAACTATAACCATACCTCTATACCCCTGCAGGACCCGACCGTCAACACACCGCCACGGAGGGCCCAGAATTCTCCACACCCCCCACCCAAGAGGCCGTCAGCGATGACAGCAGCTCTGTCGACCTGGACACTGATGACCAGCCCGGACCATCGGGGACCTCTGGACAGTCGGTTCCCCTCACACAGGCACAGGCCACTACAGACCCAAACCCCTGTGGGAACACCAGCACAGCTCCCACCCAGCGGGCCCATGCCTCTGTCTCCAGGGCGCGTCAATCTGCAGTGTGTCTACCACTACAGGGCACCCAGGATAACCCATCACCCCAACAACAACATGGACCTGGGGGCAGTGGTAGTGGGCACACCGGCCAGGGGGCAGAGGCCCAGGGAAACAGGGCAACTCGGAGGGCAGCTGTGCGACAGGGGGGGGGATGGGCCCAGGGAACCCACTCTCCACGAGGCCCTCACCACCATCATGGGAGCATGCAACCGCTCCCAGGAGACGATGGCGACGGTACTGGCCCGGTTCCAGGAGATCCAGGTACTGCAGGAGGAACACTATCGGGGGTACAGGGAGGACATCAGAGCCCTCACCTCCACCCTGGTTACCATGGTAGGGCTGCTGCAGGACCTCATCAACACCAGGACGGACACTCAACAACAACAAAGGGCCCCTGCCACTAGCCTGGACCAAGAACAGCCAACCACCTCCGCCGGCGCTAGTGGACAGGAGGCCCCTGCACAACAGCAGCCCACCAGACCCCCACCTCCTGCAGGAGAAGAACCACCCCGCAAGAGGGCCCTGAGATCTCGCAAGAAGACAGAGTAGGATGTCAAGACCCCCGCCAGCAAAGGATACCACCTGATGTCAGCCCACTGTCCCACATTGTCACCCTGTCCATCCTTGAACTGCCCATGCTCCATCTCTCCACAGGCCTCTGGACAATGCACCTGTGTGACTGTTACTCTGGACTCTGCCATGGACATTCCTTCACCATAGCCCCCACCCACTTGAAACCACCCATCCCATTTTGAGCACTTCAATAAACACCTATTTTGCACAAAACTATCTGGAGACTGGCTGTGATTTCAAAATATTGTAATTGACATGACATTGCAAATATGTCCTTGTACATAGTGAAGTCAACAAACAGCTGCCACAAAGCTGTAGTCCATGAGGAAACGAAGCACAGGACTCGTAGTGGGGACCCCAGATCTGAAATAGGGAGGGAAAAGCCACAACTCAGTCATCATACACTGGGGCAAATAGACAGGCAGCAGAGATGCAGGAGAGTAGTTCACATTTACTAAATTATGTTTGAATTGTTACCTGTGTCCTATTGGAAGTACTGTTCAATTATTCTGTCCCTGTTGTCTGTTTCAGCCCCGTCGTCTTCCTCCTCGTCACTCTCCACAGGTTCCACAGCTGCCACAACACCACCGTCTCGACCATCCTCCTGCAGGAAAGGCACCTGGCGGCGCAAAGCCAGGTTGTGAAGCATGCAGCAGGCCACGATGATGTGACACACCTTCTTAGGTGAGTACATTAGGGATCCCCCTGTCATATGCAGGCACCGAAACCTGGCCTTTAGGAGGCCAAAGGTGCGTTCGATCACCCTCCTAGTACGCCCATGGGCCTCATTGTACCGTTCCTCTGCCCTGGTCCGGGGATTCCTTATTGGGGTCAGTAGCCACGACAGGTTGGGGTACCCAGAGTCCCCCAATAGCCATACACGGTGTCTCTCTAGCTGTTCCATCACGTAAGGGATGCTGCTATTCCTCAGGATGTAGACGTCATGCACTGACCCTGGGAATTTGGCATTTACATGCGAGATGTACTGGTCAGCCAAACACACCACCTGGATGTTCATGGAATGGTAACTTTTTCTGTTCCTGTACACCTGCTCCCTGTCTCTTGGGGGAACCAAAGCCACATGGGTCCCATCAATGGCACCAATGACGTTGGGAATATGTCCAAGGGCGTAGAAATCACCCTTCACTGTAGCCAATTCGCCCACCTCAGGGAAAATGATGTAGCTCCTCACGTATTTCATCAGGGCAGACAACACTCTGGATAACACCTTCGAAAACATGGGCTGAGACATCCCAGAAGCAATTCCCACTGTTGTCTGAAATGACCCACTTGCCAAGAAATGGAGTACTGACAGGACCTGCACCAGAGGGGGAATCCCTGTGGGTTGGCGGATGGGGGACATCAGGTCGGGCTCCAGCTGGGCACACAGTTCATGTATAGTGGCACGGTCAAGCCGGTAGGTCAGGATAATGTGGCGTTCTTCCATTGTCGACAGGTCCACCAGCGGTCGGTACACGCGAGGATTCATCCGTCTCCTCGCCAAACCCAGCGGACGGTGCCTAGGAAGGACAACATGGAGCACAGAGTCAAGCAACCCACAGGTACGTACTCACAGCTTGCACAGTAAACGATTCTCTATGCAGTGAATGGCGTGTCTGAGTGGCTATGCAAGGCCTAGGCCTGTGTGACGCAGTTGAAATTGAGCCATGTGGACCCTCGAAATGGCGGCTGCCTGACCTGTGAAGTGTGACAATGGGATGTGAGGTCAATGCGCTGGCGTGGCACACCGCGGCGGTCGAAGACCGCCGCGCGAAGCCGCATTGGTTAACATTGAAGCCTATGGGTTTCAGGAGCCAATGGCGAAGGGCACCGGCGGTGGCGGTACGCACCGCCGCGGTACGCACCGCCGCGGACGTGACCGCCATTTCCTATCTACTTATCCACTTGCGACTTGAACTTTCACAGGAGAGGACCTATACTGCAAGTGTTGCTGTGACCTCGGTCTGGAAGGGACAATGGCTGCTGCGACTGGGGAAAGGGCCCCTGCCTTCACTGGAGAGGAGTTGGAGAAACTTGTGGATGGGGTCCTCCCCCAGTATGCGCTACTCTACGGTCCTCCAGACCAACAAGTGAGTTTAATTCTATATGGATTTGGGGCCACTGGCTGGCTTGGGGGCCTGGCGGGGGGCCTGGCTTGGGGGGAATGGGGGGAATGTTGGGCCTGGCGGGGGGCCTGGCGGGGATGGGGGGCATGTTGGGCCTGGTGGGGGGCCTGGCGGGGATGGGGGGCATGTTGGGGCTGGCGGGGGGCCTGGCGGGGATGGGGGGCATGTTGGGCCTGGCGGGGGGCCTGGCGGGGATGGGGGGCATGTTGGGCCTGGCGGGGGGCCTGGCGGGGGGCCTGGCGGGGATGGGGGGCATGTTGGGGCTGGCGGGGGGCCTGGCGGGGGGCCTGGCGGGATGGGGGGCATGTTGGGGCTGGAGGGGGGCCTTGCGGGGGGCCTGGCGGGGATGGGGGGCGTTGGGCCACTGGCAACGAAAATGCAGACAAACTTGAACGTGGTATTTCTCCCTCCCTGTACGTGTCACATAGTTCCGCGCCCATGAGAAGATCGGGATTTGGCGTGCCATCGCCAAGGAAGTCCGGACCCTGGGGGTCCACCATCGACGGGGAACCCACTGCCGCAAGAGGTGGGAGGACATCCCCCGCGGGACCAAGAAGACCGGCGAGTCTCTGCTGGGGATGGCCTCCCAACGTAGGCGGGGTGCCTGCCGTCAACTAACCCCCCTGATGTTCCGGATCCTGGCGGTGGCCTACCCTGATTTGGATTGGCGCGTGAGGGCAGCACAGCAGACACAAGGGGGTGAGTACAAGCATTATCTACTCTGTTGTCGCGCAGTGGAGGTGTCTGGGTGGGGGAGGAGGGCTGTGGGTCCCCCTAGGCCAGGGCGATATCTGTAGGCTGGGCACCCCCGTAAGCCCCTGTGTCCCCAGCCACCACCCTCAGTAGTGTGTCAGTACAGCCATCCCTGGGCCGTGTCATCCATGGGTGCAGTTGTCAACTCTAGGCGTGTAGGGCATGTTCCACGGAATGCGTAGCGGACCCCAAGTGCGCAACTTAGTGCAGGGGGCATCTGTGTCTGTCATGTCCGCTAACTGTACCGGTGATCCATGTACTCAAAATCTCTTTATTTCTCTCTCCCGCCCCCTTTTTGTTTGTCTTTCTGTGCTTGTGTGCATCAGCATCATCAGGCGGAGGAGAAGTGGCATCGGGGCAGGAGGGAGCTGCATCTCACATGGCCCAGGAGGGCCATGCCACAGAGTCTGACTGGACCAGTGAGACGGAGGGCGAGGGGAGCTCCACAACGGGGACGACTGGACCCTGCAGCGACACGGACACGTCCTCGGAAGGGAGCTCCCTTGCGGGGGTGGCACCATCCGTGCCCCCCGCCATTACAGGTACAGCCGCCACCCAGCGCACCATCTCCGCCCTCCCAGCAGCCCCTCAGCGTTCGCCCCGTGCCCGCTCTGCCAGGAAGCCGGGCATCTCCTTCGCCCCAGGCACCTCAGGCCCTGCCCCTGTTACCCCTGCTGCCCTCAGTGAGGAGGTCATTGACCTCCTCTGAACACTCATTGTTGGGCAGACTACCCTTTTGAATGCCATCCAGGGGGTGGAGAGGGAGGTTCATCGCAGCAATGCGTACCTGGAGGGCATTAATTCGGGTCAGGCTGCCCATCAGCGATCGTTCCAGGCTCTGGCCTCAGCACTGACGGCAGCCATTGTCCCTGTCTCCTGCCTCCCTCTACTAGCTCCCTCCTCCCAGTCTCCTGTTCCTCTGCCTGTCCCACCCACACCATCAGACCAGCCTGCACACACCTCAACACCCAAGAGCAGCTCATCCAAACACAAGCACCACAGATCACGCAGACATTCACACAAGCAACATTCCGATGCAGACATGCCAACAGTCACTACCACCTCTGTGACCCCCACCTCCTCGTCTCCCTCCTCCCTCCCTGTGACGTCTACACTCACACCTTCATTCACCTCACCATCAGCCAGTGTTTCCATCACCAGCATACCCTCCACTCCAGTCCGCACACGTGCAGTCACCACCCCCACTGCCATTTACACGTCCCCTGTGTCCTCTCCCACTGTGTCTGTCACCCCCTCTTCCACACCACACAAACGCAGAAACCCACCCACCCAACAGCCATCCACCTCACGACAGCCTCCCGCTCCTGCACCTGCACCCAAAGACAGCAAACTTGTCTCGCCTACAACCACATCCTCTCCCTCCACTCCCATACCCACTGTACCTACCACTCTCCATTGTCCCAAGAAAATCTATCTCTCTACTGCTACCTTCTTTCCTGACCCTGAGCCCCCCCTCCTTCTCGTCGGGGTAAAAAGAGCACCTCAGCCACCACCAGCCCTGCAGCCCCCTTGACAAGGGTGCAGGGGTATTGGAGCCCACCAGCCCGCAGGTCTGGATCTTCGACCAGCAGCAAGGGGACAGCCAGCCCACCGACTGGGAAGAGGAGCAGAAGGCGGAAGGGCCGCCGCCGGAGTCCGGATTCGATATCCCCCCAGGACACTAGCCAGCCACCGTCAACAGCCACAGCTCCAAAGGGAGGAAAGGGCCACAGACTCCCGACTAAGGAGGGCAAGGGCAGCAAGGCGGAGAAGTCAGGCAGCAGGCCTGCTGCCCATGGAGGACCCGTCACAGCTGCCCAGGAGGAGCCCGCAACCCCCATAGCCGCTGCCCCGGGAGGAACCGGCACAGCTGCCCCGGGAGAGCCCACCACCCCCATAGCCGCTGCCCAGGGAGAACCCAGCCCAGCTGGCCAGGAGGGCCCCACCACTCACAGCCCAGGTGGGCATTGAAGGAGCACCATCCCCGCTGCCCAGGAGGGCACCACCAGGCAATGAGCAGTTGAACTGGGCCCCGCCGTCTCCAGCTCCGCTCTGCTGGGGACCGCCGTCTCAAGAACCGCTGAACTGGGCCCTTCAAGGCAAGAACCGCTGAACTGGGCCCCGCCGTCTCCAGCTCCGCTCCGCTGGGGACCGCCGTCTCAAGAACCGCTGAACTGGGCCCTTCAAGGCAAGAACCGCTGAACTGGGCCCCGCCGTCTCCAGCTCTGCTCCGCTGACCCTTTGGCAGACGTGGCAGGGCAGGATCTGTCTCGGACAGGGCTGCAGGATGTCCTCTGGCCAACATGCCTCCTCCAGTGGCAGTGGAGTCTGTTATGGACTGTTTGGACAGTGGCTTTGCTCTCCCCAGGATGGCCCAGTGGGCAGGGCACCCACTGTATGGACTGTTTGGACTGTGGCTTTGCTCTCCCCAGGATGGCCCAGTGGGCAGGCCACCCACTGTATGGACTGTTTGGACTGTGGCTTTGCTCTCCCCAGGATGGCCCAGTGGGCAGGGCACCCACTGTATGGACTGTTTGGACTGTGGCTTTGCTCTCCCCAGGATGGCCCAGTGGGCAGGCCACCCACTGTATGGACTGTTTGGACTGTGGCTTTGCTCTCCCCAGGATGGCCCAGTGGGCAGGCCACCCACTGTATGGACTGTTTGGACTGTGGCTTTGCTCTCCCCAGGATGGCCCAGTGGGCAGGCCACCCACTGTATGGACTGTTTGGACTGTGGCTTTGCTCTCCCCAGGATGGCCCAGTGGGCAGGCCACCCACTGTGTGGACTGTTTGGACTGTGGCTTTGCTCTCCCCAGGATGGCCAATGGTCATGGAGTCCCCTCGTGGATCTGGCGTCGTGTACTCAAGTGGCTGAGGTGCCCCCCCTTCCCTTCCCCCTGAGGTGCCTGTCCTTTTTTCTTTCTGATGCCCCTGCAGTGTTCTCTCCGTGGAGTTCTTGTCGTGGGACTGGGCCTTGCCCCTTTGCTCAGGACCCCTGTGGTCCACGGACAGTGGTTGGACTACATTTAGTAGCTGTATATATTTTGTACATAGTTTATTTATTTATTTGGATTACTGCTGTCCATTTTTCAATATATCTGCCCGTTTGAGATCTCTTCTTTTGGTCTTTGCATTATTTCGGAAGGGGGGGGGTTTGTGGGTTGTGACAGTGATCTGTGGGAGTGCATTGATGTGTGTGTTGTAGTGGGTGTGGGTGGGTGGGTGTGTGCCGGTAATCTTTTCCCTCCCCTGTGTCGTAGGTGCAGTACTCACCGATGTCTTCCGCGCCGCCGGGCGTGCTCCTGGTACAGGAGCAGGTATAGGAGTGCGGGGATGACCTGCAACTCGGGTTCCATACTGCCGGAATCTCGCGTGGAGTATGTGGAGGTGAGCGTTTTCCCGTTCGTAGTCTGTTTCCGCCGTGTTTTTATCGGCGGTTCTCCCGCCCCGGAAAAGGTGGCGGATTGGTGGGTTGTGATAGGGTGGGCGGTACATTGTCTGCCGCCTGGCTGTTGGCGGGGACCGCCGCGCTGTTTGTTTGTTCCGCCGTGGCGGGCGGAGTGTTAATGCGGCGGGCTGTGTTGGCGGTTCCCGCCAGGGTCAGAATTGCATATTTAGGACCGCCGGCCTGTTGGCGGGTTGGCCGCCGCTTTATCACCGACCGCCAGGGTCAGAATGAGGGCCTTGGTTTGCTTTTTAAAGACTTAAGACACTTCATATCACTTTTTAGTGATATCTTTACAAATTCATATTGCATCTTTGATCGTTTTGACCTGCAAATACCCAGATAAATATTATATATTTTTCTAAACACTGTGTGGTGTATTTTTGTGGTGCTATACTGGGTTATTGTATGATTTATTGCACAAATACTTTGCACATTGCCTTCTAAGTTAAGCCTGACTGCTCGTGCCAAGCTACCAGAGGGTGGGCACAGGATCATTTGGATTGTGTGTGACTTACCATGACTAGAGTGAGGGTTCTTGCTTGGACAGAGGGTAACCTGACTGCCAGCCAAAAAAAACATTTCTAACATTGGTGATCAGCGGTGAGGATAGGACTTGTATTTGTGCAGTGACATACAGTAGCTAAGTATTTCACTACCTACCCACAGTTGAAGGTCAACTTGATTTTTCATCTTTTTGCCTTTGGTTCTCTGATGTCCTCCTGGATATATTATTGATTTTGGACTTTGATTTTTAGTTTTGCCTGTGATACCTTGCCAGATTGGGAATGGATTCCAGCTTCACAGAAGACTACGATGTGTCAACCCTTGTACCTGTTGAATCCCTCACTAAGACTGAGCTGAGGGGGCTTTGCAGAAAATGGGGACTTCCAATGTCAAGGAGATCCACTAAGATGGAACTGCTAGATATCTATGTAGCCTGGGGAGAAGCACAATGGGCAGAGGAACAGGCAGCAGAGAACCAAAGGAATCATAGCCCTAAGAATGATTATGAGGAGGAGGACTACTCAGATGAGGAAAGAGAACCAGTGAGAGATGAATGGCTCCTAGCTCAAGAACGGCGGGTGAAAGAACTAGATGTGTTTATTGAAAGGGCTGAGGAAGCAAGAGCCTTAGCCCTGGAAAAAGAAAGGATTGCAGCTCAGGAGCTGAGCTGTGAAGAGCTGAAACTAGAAGCCGGAAGGGCTGAGTCCAGTTCAGATGGTGGCAGCAAAAATCTTGCATCCAGTACTGCTGAAGAAGGGCATAAGCCCAGAGATGTGGTGCCCAACTTGAGGAAGGGAGTTGACACACCCCAGGTGGTTCAAGAGTATGAGGTAGTTCCCGTTATGCACAGGGTCCCTGAGAAGGATTGGGGAACTGGCACAGGGAGTCATATTCCTACTGGGGGAGGGACACTTTACTGGCTCTAGAAGAGAGTGACAGGGAAAAGGGTTCCCCCCCTGGTGGACGTCCTAGATATAGAGTGTGGAGACATCCCAGAAGAGTATGGGTTGAGTGTCAGGGACAGTCAGATACTGCCTCACCAGTCTCAGGAGGGGGATGTAGAGTGCTTTTTCAAGGCTGAGTCACTGGATGGTTGGGTGAAGGGTACTGTGGTTAATACATGTGAAGGGCAGAGTGATGTAATTGCTGGAGAGCATATGACTGGTCCTTATTTTCCAGAGCTACGCCAACACCAGGTGGAGTGTGAGTTCTCTAACCCCAGGGAGCTTACAATGAAGGCAGACTTCTGGGTGAGTACCAGAGAGTCTGAAGAGGCATTTGGGGGTGCTCCTGAAGGGAGTGGTCTAGGTGTTTCCCAACCAAGTGAGGTGGGAGAGGATTGTAGTGTCCCAGGTAGGTCCCAGGTCCTAGAGGGTTCCATGAGGGAACGCCAGGAGGGAAGCCTAGCCTGTACCGTAGGGCCACCTGTTCAGGGAGGCCCCACAGTGTCAGAAGAACTTGGGGGGTGACTGTAGCCAGCATCCCACCAGTTCTGGTGTCTGGCAGTACCACTCCTAGTGAGGCGGTGCAGAAGTCCAGACAGAGGGTTGAGAGGGGGTTGCGGACCCCAGTGGAGGTCCTGGAGAGTCAGGGGTCAGCTCTGAGTGCAGAGCTCCCCAGGAATGACCCAGGTGAAACCGTTTCTGGTTTGGGGGAGATCCAGACTCTGCCAGATGGGCAGAGGTCAGGAGACCTGTGCCAACCAGACTCTTGTGTAGCCCTTGGGGACGGTGTGTCCCTTGTGGGGGGTGAGTGTGCCCCCAGGAAGTCCTGGCGTGCCAGGCAATTGTTCAACATCAGGGTGGTGACTCTGGGTTGGATGACCCAGTTCAGGGGTTAAACTCTGGCCAGGTGGAGGGTCAGTGTGTCCCCCAAGAAGGCCTGGCGAGCCAGGCAATTGTTCAACCTCAGGGTGGTGACTCTGGGTTGGATGACCAGGTTCAGGAGTTAATCTCTGGCCTGGTGGGGGGTCAGGGTGCCCCCCAAGAAGTCCTGGTGTGCCAGGCAACTGTTCAACCTCAGGGTGGTGACTCTGGGTTGGATGGCCAGGTTCAGAGGTTAAACTCTGACCTGGTGGGGGGTCAGTGTGCCCCCCAGGAAGTCCTGGCGTGCCAGGCAATTGTTCAACCTCAGGGTGGTGACTCTGGGTTGGATGGCCAGGTTCAGAGGTTAAACTCTGACCTCGTGGGGGGGGTAGGCGTGCCCCCCAGAAAGCCCTGGTTTGCCAGGCAGTGATCCAGTCTGAGGGTACAGACCCTGGGCTGGAAGACCAGGTGCAGGGTGTCCCCCCGGACCTGGAGTGAGGGGCTACTGACAATAGTGCCCCTACCATGTTTTCTTCTGAGGAGGCCACTCCTAGTTGGAGGGTGCTGGACCCCAGAAGGGAGGGCAGGGGGAGGGAAGCCTCACCCCGGGCCCTAGTCAACCTGAAGGTACAGACCCCAGGTTGGAGGGCCAGTTGCAGGTTAACAGCCCTGCACTGGTGGGGGAATGGTACAGGGCGGCTTCTATAAGCACCCTGACCATGTTGGACTCTGGGGGTACCGCTCCAGGAGGGAGGGTATAGAGCCCCAGAGGGGAAGACCAGGTTCAGGCTGTCATCCCTGACCTGGTGGAAGGGAGAGTGGTTAAAGGGTGCCCAGCACCTGGAGCTACCGCCCCCCCACTCTCCACAGCCACAGTGGTTGGAGAGCTTTGAGAGGCCTGGGGCCTGGCTCTCATCCCTGGCAGCTGCCAGTAACCACTGTGGCTTGCTGTTCGGGTGGACAGAGTTATCCCTGAGGAGGGGACAAGTGTCACACCCCGGGGGTAGAGTGGGCAACACCACTGTGTTGGTCCTGGTGGTACTATCCTGCTCCTGGGATACATCTGTGAGCAAAGTAAGGTTAGGTGCTGCACAGATGGTATCCGCAGGTAAGGAGAAAGGTTCCCCATTGGTCGGCTTAGTGGGCCCTGAGAGTATGGACAAGGGGATCCAATTGGAGTCAGGAAGGCTAAGAACTGGAGCATGCCCCTGCTGTTGTGGGCCTGGGTCCTTGTTCTGTCGCCTCAAACAGGGAAGTACCAGGATAGTGATTGTTCTCCCCTGGCTTTAGGCTGGTGGGGGGTCATGTTGGATCTGGCTTTTTGACAGGGTCATCCCCAAACTTTTTGCCTCCTTCCTCCTATTTTTTCCGACCTGTTGTTGTTGGCTTTTGAACTCTGATCACTTTACCACTGCTAACCAGTGCTAAAGCGCATATGCTCTCTGTGTAAATTGTACTGTTGATTGGTTTATCCATGATTGGCTATTTGATTTACTTGTAAGACCCTAGTAGAGTGCACTATATGTGCCTAGGGCCTGTAGATTAAATGCTACTAGTGGGCCTGCAGCACTGGTTGTGCCACCCACTTAAGTAGCCCCTTCACCTTGTCCCAGGCCTGCCATTGCAAGGCCTGTATGTGCAGTTTCACTGCCTTTTCGACTTGGCATTTAAAAATACTTGCCAAGCCTAAAACTCCCCTTTTTCTACATATAAGTCACCACTAATGTGTGCCCTAGGTAACCCCTAGAGCAGGGTGCTGTGTGGGTGAAACGCAAGACATGTACCTGTGTAGTTTATATGTCCTGGTAGTGTAAAACTCCTAAATTTGCTTTTACACTACTGTGAGGCCTGCTCCCTTCATAGGCTAACATTGGGGCTGCCCTCATACATTGTTGAAATGGCAGCTGCTGATCTGAAAGGAGCAGGAAGGTCATATTTAGTATGGCCAGAATTGTAATACAAA
This sequence comes from Pleurodeles waltl, assembly GCF_031143425.1. NCBI lineage: Eukaryota > Metazoa > Chordata > Amphibia > Caudata > Salamandridae > Pleurodeles > Pleurodeles waltl. The sequence goes on along the minus strand of NC_090443.1, from coordinate 580,222,338 downwards.
ATCCTGCTGACTGGTGAAGTCAGATCTAATATTACTATTCTGGAAATGCCACTTTTAGAAAGTGAGCATTTCTTTGCAATTAAATCTTTCTGTGCCTTACAATCCACGTCTGGCTAGGTTTAGTTGACAGCTCCTTGTGCATTCACTCAGACACACCCCAAACACAGGGTACTCAGCCTCACTTGCATACATCTGCATTTTGAATGGGTCTTCCTGGGCTGGGAGGGTGGAGGGCCTGCCCTCACACAAAGGACTGCCACACCCCCTACTGGGACCCTGGCAGACAGGATTGAACTGAAAGGGGGCCTGGTGCACTTCTTAGCCACTCTTTGATGTCACTCCCACTTCAAAGGCACAATTTAGTATAAAACAGGGCCTCTGCCCTACCTCATCAGACACTTGCTGGAGAAGAAACCTGAACCAGAAACTACATCCTGCCAAGAAGAACTGCCTGGCTGCTCAAAAGACTCACCTGTCTGCTTTCTACAAAGGACTGCTGCCTTGCTGTTGGCCTGCTGCCTTGCTGAACTCTTGTCTGGCTTTAAAAGTGATCTCCAAGTGTTTGGATAGAGCTTGCCTCCTGTTCCCTGAAGTCTCAGGACCAAAAAGACTTCTCTTTTTCATTTGGACTCTTCGTGCGGCGAAACTTTTGACGCACAGCTTGCTTCCTGCGAGAAAATCGCCGCACACCGACGCTGCTCGACGCGACGCCTACGGGGCAGCCGGATCTTTGACGCACGGCCTCGCATGGACAACGCCGCCCGACTTCCAGAGGGGAAATCGACGCAACACCTGCTGTGAGAAAGAAAATCCCACGCACAGCCTCACGGAATGACGCACAGCCGGAAAACAAGCGGAAGAATCCACGCACAGACCATGGGACATCTGGTAATCCCGCGATCCATAGAAGGAGATGGTCCGCGTGCCGGAAAATTACGCACGTCTTCCCTGAGTAAAAAATAATGACGCAAGTCCGTGTATGAAGGGGCGCAACCGACGCACACACCATTTTTCCTCCCGTAGAATGATGCACATCTCCCCGCATGAAAAATAATGACGCAAGTCAGTGTGTGAAGGGGCGTAACCGATGCACACACCATTTTTCCATGCATCTCCTCTATTGCGGCCTTCTTCGGAGATTTTCCACTCCAAACCAGGTACTTTGTGCATGAAAGAGACTTTGTTTGCTTTTTAAAGACTTAAGACACTTCATATCACTTTTTAGTGATATCATTACAAATTCATATTGCATCTTTGATCATTTTGACCTGCAAATACCCAGATAAATATTATATATTTTTCTTAACACTGTGTGGTGTATTTTTGTGGTGCTATGTTGTGTTATTGTATGATTTATTACATAAATACATTACACATTGCCTTCTAAGCTAAGCCTGACTGCTCGTGCCAAGCTACCAGAGGGTGGGCACAGGATCATTTGGATTGTGTGTGACTTACCTTGACTAGAGTGAGGGTTCTTTCTTGGACAGAGGGTAACCTGACTGCCAAACAAAACCCCATTTCTAACACCTATCATATAAGTTTATTACAGAAACACATCTGTTTGGTACAGAAACAAAGTGATTCATAATATAAGTTAATCATTTTACTATCCTATCTCCAAAATCACTCTTCACAAATCAGGTGAAAAGCAAAGTTCTGCCTCAGTCACACTTCACTGTTTCAAATTAGAATCACCCTTTTCACACAGCCCAAGTAACACAGTAAATTGTATCTCGAAGATAAATAGTTCTTCTGAGTTCTTTAATATGATAACATATCTGGGCAATTTACACATGGAAAAAGAATGAACAAGCAGACTAGAAGGAGCCTTGTCTCCGCAAAGACTTTAATATGGATTACTTTTCGTTTACCATGAATTTTCACCGAAGTTGGTGCGAAATAACTGACCACGTCATTATTTTTTCAGATTTCATACTGTTTATACGCTTACATTTAAGGAGGTGCGGTCCTCCAATCAGGGATCCACAGTCATTTGTGAGAATGGCAAGACTTAACCCTATTACCACTGCTGTTTATGCTTAGAAATACATGGAATTCTATTTATTAAGAGATTTGAAAATCGCACACAATAAAAAGTATATAAAATACAAGGGATACAATATGATAGTAAAAACAACAATATGAACAACAAACACAATAAAAAAGAAAACAAATATTAACAGAAACAATAACAATATTACCAAGATTAACAATGACAAAGTCTTATGTATTATGTATTAGTATTGTCAATAATGGCAAAATAATATTATTATTAGTAGTAGTAATAAAAGTAGTTATTATTGTTGGGCCAAAAATTCCCTCGCATGATGATGGGAAGGCTCCCAGCTGTAATAATGTCTGGATCGCTAATGCTCATTTTTGCTGTCATGAGCAAACTTGAATCATGCATGTGCACCAAGACATAGGCCTATCTAATGGATTGCAGTCTTATTGGACCAGGAGGGGCACCATCATAGTAGTGAATGATTACTAACTTCAGCAGGAGTTAAGCAGCATGAGCTCGGTGGTTTCTTTCTTTCTTTCTTTCTTTCTTTCTTTGCTACTTTCTTTTTTCTTCATATGCTTGCACAACAAAGAAAACCATAATCTTGAGCTGGTACTCTGCATACTCCATCATTTTTAAGTGCTTGAAGATAGCAGACAGGTGCAAAGCTTTACTTTTTCTTTTCTTTTTTCTTGGAGGACATGCCTCCCCATCTTTAGAAAACCACTGCATTGTTTTTTAAAGGGCAAGTGGGATTTTTTTATACCAAGACTCTTCCCTGCAACGCTCTACAAAGGTCAGATTCACATAGTGCTTGCTCAAGTGTGGCTGATGGGAGGTTACTAACCCTAGTGGACATTTAACCTTCAGTGTAGTTTACCATAACCACTGTGAATTGCACTGGTGGACATTTGCACCAGGTACTAGAACTGTGCCTCCTCTTTCACATCTGCCTGACCTCTGCTCCTTCTTAGTGGGTTGTGTACATGTGTGTGAGCAGTGTGCTTGTGTGAGTGCGAGATAGCTACCATGTTCTAAGTTGCATTGTAAGGGCTGTGCCTGTATGAATGCAGGTTTGGCATTGCCTTTTGTAAATGCTGGGCAAGTGGTTTGCAGTTTGAAAGTTGTGCCTCCCTGAGTGCAAAGTGAGGCATATGCCTGTGTGAGTGAAGCATGAGGGGTGTGGCTATGTGAGGGTGGCAGTGTGGGATTGAGGTCCCTGCATGTTATGTCTTTGTGTGCATGCACTTTACAAGGGCCAAACCTATTGGCTTTGGTAATCCTTTTTATGGTTGTGGCTTCCACTTGCAGAAATGTAGAGCAGGAAACGGAAATAGAATAGTGTGTATGGTAGTATGGAATGGGTTTTGATATTACAGATGCAGAATGTGTTAAAGGAGGTTGAGGAGTGTCGAGGGTAGCACATAAATTGAGGTGTCGCCCTAGTGAGGGGACCCAGTTACTTTGCTTGCCATAGGGCCCATTGCCACCTACCTAGACCGCTGCTGCTGAGTGTAATTTGAGTTTACCCACTGTGTCTTCCTTCTCCCCATCTTCTGAAAAGCTTTGGGCTGCTTAACTAGTGCTACAACTGAGAATTAAGTGTGCTCAAGTGCTACTTGGCCCTCTTGCTCAGGAACCATAGTTCACTGTTAGAAATGGGGTCTTTGGTTGGCAGTCACGTTACCCCTGTCCAAGCAAGGACCCTCACCCTAGTGAGGGTAAAGGAGAATCACCCTCAGTTAACCCCCACTCACCCCCTTGGTAGCTTGGCATGAGCAGGCTGGCTTAAATTCAGAAGCAATGTGTAAAGTATTTGTACCAACACACACAGTAATACAGTGAACTACTACAAAATTACACCATACATGTTTAGAAAAATATGTCATATTTATCTAAGCAAAACAAGACCAAAGCAACAAAAATCCAACATACACAAGTCAAGATATGAATTTTCAAAAGAATAAGAGTCTTAATCCTTAGAAAACAGTGAGAATGCTGTTGTTACACAGAGTACCTGGTTATTATAAAAAATAAAGTTGGAAAAGTCAGCGATGCGTCGATACCTTACTTGCATGTGAGGCCATGCGTCATTTCCTTCTGCAGCAGAGTCGGGTTGACTTGGACGTCCAGGAACGATGTGTGGAAAATCAGGTCGCATGGTATCAGAAAACTGCGCTCCGTGGGGTTTGCATCGTTATCAGCCTCCATGTTGTGTGTCGTTTCTCCAGCTATGATGCGTCTATCTCCCAGCCATGATGCAGGTGGAGCGTCGATTCAGACGCGAAGCCGGTGGTGCATCGTGGAGGGCGCATTGTGAATTTCCCCACACAGCCTTCTGTGCATAGTTTTTCAGTTGTCTGCCAGCTTTACCTTCCAAGGGCCCAGGGACTGAATAGGGCACCACTTAGCAGGGCTGGATTCTCAGTAGAGAGTCCAGGTGTTGGCAAGGGAAGTCTTTGATGGTCCTGAGACTTCAACAACAGGAGGCAAGCTCAGTTCAAGCCCTTGGAGATTCTTCTCAAGCAGGAATGCTCAACAAAGTCCTGTTGTTGTCCCCTTTCACAGGCCAGGCAGAGGCAGCAACTTCAGGATAGCCCAACAAAGGGGCAGCATTTCTCCTCAGCTCTTCAGCTCTTCTCCGTGGCAGAGGATACTCTTGAATCCAGAAGTGATCTGATTTTCAGGGGTTTGGGGTCCACTACTTATACTCCTTTCTGCATTTGAAGTAGGCAAGCTTCAATGAAAAGTCTTACTTGTTTGTAACATTCTGCCTTACCCAGGCCAGGCCCCAGGCACACACCAGTGGATTGGAGACTGCATTTTGGGAGAGCAGGCGAAGCCCTTTCAGGTGTGAGTGACCATTCCTCCCCTCCCTCCCAGCACAGATGGATCATCAGGATATTTAGGCTACACCCCAGCTCCTTTTGTGTCACTGTCTAGAGGATGTCCATTTATGGGAAAGAATGAGAATTTGTAAATTCAGATAATTAATTTGTTTAAATGTTCTTTCTGTACCAATCACATTTTTTGTTTGTAGTAAAGGTGGACACGGGGGGTAAAAATAGAGACATCCACTCTTTTCTGCTTGTTAATATGTTAATTACATTGCCTTAAAACACTTTGGTGCAACATGATTATCTTGAATGTACTTTTCAGAGCAAATCTTGTTTTGCACTGAAAGGTTGCCTGAATGTAACACAAAGCAGCACAAAGAACTGATTTGCAGTATTTTGCATCAGGGGTCATTTGATGGGTGATACATGGATGTTCTGGTGCAACTACCTTTGGGTTTTTACCCAAAGGTACATCTCCTAACAATGGAAGTGAGGACTTTGTGCCAAAAATTATGTCTTTTTTAGAGTGACATTGGATTGGAGGAACACTTTTATTTCTCCAAACATTTTCTGACTCTACATGTGTAATGCTCTTATTATTTCTCCAAACTTTTCTGACTCTACATGTGTAATGCTCTGTACAGCACACATCCAAAGTAGATAAAGATATACATTTTGTCTAGGCATAGTATTTTGTTCTGGGAAGGTACTCTTCCAGTAAAAATCTATACTAGACATCACACACACACACTCTTGCACGATGGCACAAGTATATGTACATGGTGCAAGGCAGCCTAATTGTACGCCATGGCTAGGTCGAGAGCATAGCAGTGCCATAACCTAATAGATACAGCACTTTCCTGCTTTTTCCGTTTAACACATCGCAGCTGTGTTGTATGGCATCCTTGTAAATCTGCCCATTTCAGGTTTATGATGAGATTTCTGCTTATCATTTCCTCCTACAATCTTTCCATATTTGGCTTCTATGTCCTCAACCTTCTGCCTTCTTCACTTTTCCTTTTATCTTTCTTTGCTCATCTACTCTACCACCTCTTACCTCTTTTCTTCTCTCATCTACTTCACCCTATTTAGCTTCTGATTACTCCAAAACAATACTTATTTTACCTGCTACATCCTAGGCCCTAAATACTGTCCTCTCATTTTTTTCACTTTCTCTGTCCTTTTAATTTTCTTACTACCTCCCTTTACATTTCATTTTTAACCCTCTTCCCACTTGCCTACTCCCTTCCTGTTCTCCTCCTCCTTTCCCCTTTTCTTTCCCTTTTTCTACTTCCAACTATTTACTGTTTATAAGATCGCTTATTCTGTTACCTAATTTGTCCTTCTTTGTCTTTTATCCATTTACAATCTTAGTGCCACATGTACATGCATTAGGAATTCTGATTTCCTAAGTGCGATTCCATGCAAATGTCTAGTTCGCATTTAGGAAATGCTTGATACTTGTGCTTTGGAAATCGCAAATAGGAATTCCCTATTTGTGATTTCCTATTTAGAGAATCGCAATTTGCGATTCTCTAAATGGGGTCGCAATTTTAAGGAATCTCTATTTTTGTGATTCCATAAAATTGCACAGAAAATACCTTTCAGCCATCTTGAAAGGCATTTTTGCATTCGCAAACGGCTGAATTTTGCGATTCACACCGTTTGCGAATGCAAAATTGCTTGATACATCTGGCCCTAAATCAGGTAAATAACTGCAAAATCACACTTTGTGTGTTCACTTGACAATAGTAAGAAATCCCCTTCTTCTGGTTTCTATTCTCACTAGTGACAGTAATTAGCACCTTGGTAAGGTGAGAAGTCTATCTTCTAACGATCAATCAATCGAGTGCCCGATGCTGGCAGGGACGCTAGAGGAAAGTAATTACTGGCCACTTAACTTGGGAAGGGGAAGACGGGAGTGGATAGGAATAAGTGCCCTACAAAGGGTATAAATTGAGAGCTATCTTTTGACAAAGTCCTGTCCAGAATGGGATTATTGGGTAAAGCCTTTTCAATCAGGTATTCCTCTTTGATATTTCTTCTCTGAAGTATCTTGAACAAATCGAGATTCCTAGCTATAGCACAAAGCAGGGGCAAAGAGGTCTGCCTCACCTTGGATCTCTGAATGGAGTCTGCAGAAAAAAATTAAGGAAGGTGAAAGCGTTTGACTCTGTTTCTGTTCACACTGTTAATGTGATACAGAAAGGTGTGGTCCCAGCAAGTTTTCATCTTAGTAAGTTTAATAATTGAAAACCTCACACATGTCTTGTCGAGTTGAGTCTGAAGAATTTTAATTTAAAACCCTCTTTAATGGCAAATTCGGATTTTAAATAACAATTCTGAAGATACCACTTTTAAAAAGTTGACTGTTCATTTTCCCAACCATTTGGTGCCTACAGCCTGTATCACAGGTCACATGACTAAGGGCCTGATTTAGAGTTTGGTGTACGGGTTACTCCGTCACAAACATGACGGATAGCCTGTCCATCATTTTACGATGTTCATAGGACATAATGGACTCATACTATGGAGGATGGGATATCCGTCACTTTTGTGACATAGCAACCCCATCTGCAAAACTCTAAATCAGGCTCTAAATGTAGCTGGTAGTTGGTCTTTGTGTATTACTTCCAGACTGTGAGATAAAGGGGGAATAGGTATTGGCAGTATGGGCCCTCTCTGCCCTGATAAGGTGATAGAGCTATAACTTCCCATACTTGCACATCACACATACTCTGCCTCAGCACTCTCATAAATGATTTCACGTTAGTCTTTAGTGCCCCTGGGAAATCTGGGGCCAGGGCAGGGAGAAAGGAAATTCCAAACACCTATGTGGTAGAAACGCTTCTGTAAACTTCTCCTAGTTCAAAGCTGGATTCCAAGCATAAATGTTGAACCCTCACACTCTATTCTTAAGTACACATCTGGACCTGTGAACAACTCAGATGAAGGTCTGATGTGTTGCTCTGCTGCAGTAAGGACTACTACTCTGCTACCCTGTTGCTCTCTTGCCCTGCTGCCTGACTGAGAAGGACTTGCTCAGCATCTTGAACCTAAGACCACCAAAGTGACTTTGAGTGGTATTTGGCTGGCCTCCTGATCAGAGTCTCAGGTACAGAAATGGCTCTGACCACCATGAGTACTGCACGTGGATCTGCCTGCTGTGAGTCCTGTTCCCCAAGTGGTGTCTCCCAAGTAGTGTACCTTTGGAAGCTGTTCTGAAGGTCCTAGCCTAGCAGTGGTCTCTTTAGAAGAACAGATGCAGCGCTACACATCTCCATTCAGCTCTGCATCGGAACCTCCACAGTTCGACGCATCCCGACACAGGACCCTGCAGCCCTTTGGAACCATCACTCCTTGATGCAGGACTGTGCATCACAGCCCTGCTAATCCTTGGAACTACCGCTGCATGATGCATCCTCAATGTAGTCCTTGCCTCGCAGCCACGCAGCTTCCAGAATCACAGTTGGGTGATGTATCCTTAACAAAGGGTCTCACATTTTAGCCCACAGCCCATCAAAACAGCCACTGTACAGTGCATTCTCCATGTGGGATCTAGCGCCGTAACCAGGATTTAAGGTACTTTCTTTACTTGATCTAACTTAGTCCCTGTATCCCATCTGCTCTCCATAGTGATCATCCTGAACTTGTGACTTTGTTTCAGTCTGGAGTGACAAGATAACCACAGTTGGCACTTTATGCTTTTAAGCACTGTTTTTGCTCAAATATTTAAAACTGCATATCTCAGTTTTACTAATTGGATTTTTGTTATTTGGCCTCAAATAATTTAAGAACTTTTACTCTATTTTTCTAAATTGATGTGGGTTATTATTTGTGTTGCGTTTCCGCAAGAATTACTGTTTGGAGTCCTGCATAAATGCTTTATAGGTTGCCTCTAGTTTGTGCCTGACACTTTTGTGCCAAGCTACCAGAGTGTGAAGCACATGTTAATTTGGGGTTTGCTTGTGACTTCACTCTGACAGGAATTGTGGTTGCTGAATGAGTAGGGTTTCACCTCGCTTAAACCAAAAACCTAATTTCCTACACAGGCACATTCATTATTATGCATGTGTGTCAGTCTACACTGGAAAATAAACTGAAGTATGGCTATCAAGCACATTTGCTGAACATTTAGGTCTGGCTCCATATTATAAATAAGGCACACACTCCCTTAAAACAGGTGAACCCTATTATGATGAATGTGCTAACCTGAGGGTAGACACAAACTCCTGCGGCATTCAAACCTCCAGAGGGCTGCTCTCGAGGAGCACAGTGCCAGTGTGTACCTTTTTGTGATGCAATTTCTGTCCCCTTCTTAGGGGCATGTTTGCCAGAGTGTCGGGTCCATAATACAGCATTGTCACAGAAGAAAATTGATTTCATCACTTGCATGGGGCACACACTCATGCAAATGAGGGAACTTCCTGTGATTCTCTGATGATAGCTGTAGGATATTGGGTTGTTGGTTGATTGGGGAATGAGCCCTGGACAAGCAGCATCCACAAGCCTTGTCAGGATAAGAAACAATGAAACCCCAAAATAACCTGTGCTCACCCCCCTGGTAGCTTGGCACAGAGCAGTCAGGCTTAACTTGAATGCTTTGTGCAAAGTATTTGTGCAACACTTCAGACACTAGTACAGTGAAAGCACCCCACACAAGAAGCCCACAAAAGAGTTAGAAATTTAAATAGTTTTAGTAAATAAAACAAGACAAAAATACAATCTGTAGATCCGGAAATACTGAATTTTGAGGCTTCAACTAAAATAGCACCAAAAAGCATAAAGTGGTATGGTGGATATCTAGTCCCACCGGACTGGGACTAAGTAACAAGTTCAGGTAGACCGCGATGGAGTGTAGAGCAGCTTTAAGGACACAGTTAGGCCCTCTGAACAAGGTACCTCAAATGCTAATTGCAGAGCATTGAGTGGATGTCTTCTGAAGATTCATTACAGAGCTGAGGTGACACATCAGTTTGGAGATGTGACGAGGCTGAGGTGTGAGGTCCTGTTGTATCAATTTCAAGGATCCCATCAACAGGGATTATGATGCGAAGGTCAGTCCCGGGGATGCTTTGCAGAGTCCAGGTGATGCATTGATTCTAGAGAGCATTGCAGCTGCAATTCCGAGGTTCTGCATCATTGCTCAGGCTGTTGTTGATGAGAGAGTTGAGGACCAGTTCTGGAGAAGCATCACACAGTGGTGGTTCTGAAGGCAATGAGTCAGTCTCAAGATGCAGGATGCGGCAGTGATACAAGTCACTTGCAGTAGTGGTGATGTATCAGTTCTGCTTGGGGATGCACCACTCAGCTGAAGAGATGCATTGGTTCTGCTCAGGAAGGTTTTGCTCAGCAGAGAGGATGCATTGGTGTTACTAGAAAGCAACTTAGACCCACTTCCAAGGGTCCAGGACTGGTGTGGCACCACTTTGCAGGGTAGACTCACATGTGGCAGAGTCTAAGTGCAAAAACAGAGTTGGTGGAAGTCCCTTATGTCCCTGAGACTTCAGATTAGGAGGCCAGCCATCTAGCCCTTATAGTCACTTTGGGTCTGGATTCAAAAGAGATGCAGGTCCAGTCCTTCTCATCCAGGCAAGAAGCTAGCAGGCAGTGGGTCAGCACAGCAAAGCAGGAGTCCAGCATAGTGAAGTGGAGCAGAGTGACAGTCCTTCAGCAACACAGCAGTTCTTCTTCCTGGCAAAGTATCCAGAGGTGTACTGAGTGGTGGTGTCTACAGGTTCAGTATTTATACCTTGGCACCCTGGTTTTGAATGGAGGGAAAAACATCCAGACAATAGCTTTGAAGTGAAGAGAATTCTCTGACTCTCCTGCCTTGGCTCCAAAACTGGCTGAAAGTGACAATACAGGTTTGTTAAACCCTTTGTGTGTGGACAGGACACAGCCAATTCAGGTGTAAGTGAGGCTGTGTCCAGCTCCGCCCTCCCATCCTGTCCTAGGTGGCCCATTAATTCACACCTAAGGTCCCACTGTGGTGCTGTCTAGAAGGAATACACAAAGCCTAACTGCCACCTCCACCCAGTCATGTGACCAGAGACTGGCTGCATGCACCAAATGGTTAAGGCAAGAAAATGCTAAATCTCTGAAAGTGCCATTTCCAAAATTTCAATTTCCAAAATGACTTCATCATAAGTTAGGATTTTAAATTGTGATTAGAGAGACACCAGACTCAAAGGACTTATCGCTTCACATTTAAAAATCGGATTTATAGAATATAAGAAGGCAACTCCAAAGTTATACTATGGTTGAGATAGGCCTTGAAGTAGTGAAAAACAAATGTAAGAGTTTTTCACTACCACAACATATATGAATTAAAAGCAAATACCCTACTTTACAACATACATCGTACTCTGCCCGCTGGGTTGTCCTGGGCCTACCCTAAGGGTGACTTACATGTATTAAAAAAAGATTGTCTGGACCTGGCAAAGGATTTATTTTGCAAGGTTGAAATTGTAGATTATAACTGCAGACACTGGGCCTGCAATAGCCTTAAGTGGGTGGCACAATCAGTGCTGCAACCGTATGAGTATAATTTAATGTACAGTACCTGGGCACATGTAGTGCACTTTACTAGGGGTAAATAAGTATGTTAAATATGCCAACTGGGGATAAGCCAATATTATCATCTTTAGAGGAGAGAGCACAACTGGAGGAGGGATGAAAAAGTAGGGAGGAAGACAGCCCTAAGGCTCACAGGTCTAACAATAGCACTGTCGCTATATGTGCACTAGTGCTATCAATATTATAGAAGGGGCTGCATTAGCATTTGTGGTCTCTTTTGTGATAGCAAAGTGCCTCAGAGGCACACAAAGCAGGCACACATACCCATCGCACAACAGTGCCTCCTAATGTTAACCAAGACCTTTACATTTTAGTCAAGTTTGATTTTAAATGTACTTCGTTATGTGGACTTTTACTCACTCCTCTTCATACATTAGTCTGTTATTGTGTCATTCATATTTTCTGCCACCTACCACAGCCCACAGCATGGGCCAATGGGTCAGCCCACTTCAAACAATGGCTAACTTCTCTGTGAGTGACAGCATTGTGGCCTTTTACAAGGATCCCTTCTACACCCCCAGTTTTAAGTGCCAGGTACTGTTTGTCCTGCTCCCACCTGCTGGGAGCAACATTTGGGCCTCATTAGGACATTGGCAGACCCATCACAGGACCACCAATGTGCAGGGAGGATTCTGCTGTCATGCCGACAGGGTCCCCCCATTGTATTACAATGTTCCCACTGAGATGACCGGCGGGAACATTGTATTACAAAATTGTTACTGGGCTGACCAGCAGGAACATTGCTACTTTATTGATCTTGGCTTAAGGGAGCTGAGGCCAATACTGTATCACACCAACACCCTCGGATTATGCACTGTCTGCAGGGTACTAGCGAGGGGGGGCCCTACTCTGCCCACGGCGTGGTTGTGGGCAGTGCAGGGCCCCCCCATCACTCCCAGCACTGGATTTCCACCAGCCTTTCCATGGTGGTGAGTCCGCCATGGAAAGTCTGGTGCAAAGTGAAGGTGTGATCAGCACGGGGGCACTGAGTTCAGTGCTGCCATTGCTGACTGCAAATCCAACCACCATCAGTCTTTGGAAACAATGTTCCTGGTGGGGACGGCTGTCTTGAATTGGTCAGACCAACAGGGTGGTAATGTGGTGGTCAGACCGCCTGGAGTGAAGTGATCCGACTGCCACTGCGAGGACGGCACTTGCAATGATGCCCTTAGAGTTTGCTGTCATTGGTGGGAGCTTTGAAATTCCTCCCGCCAAGTAAAAGTAAACACAGGTTTCCCTGCCCTCATTAGTGCGGGCAGGGGAACCACTATGTTATGGGGTGGGCACCCTGGGAGATGGGGTCCTCTAGGGCCATTGTGGCTTCGGGAGAGATGTTGTTCGCCCCCCCCTCCCATTTGTTGGAATGGCTGAGCCCAGGGAGTGGTGGTCCCCAGAGCCGAAATTGTAGCTGCGATCACCAGTAGGTAGTTATAGTTAGGACCTAGTTTCTATCGGAAAAACATTTTTTATTTTGCTAACCAATTGGCAAGTATTCATTAAATTTTCATACCTAGTTTGCCACCCACTTCAGCTTCTATCTGGAAAGTTTCAGGATGATTAATCAAGTGGGGGCTGGGAAATAGGGGGGTTTCCAAAAATGTTTTCCCCATGCAGTATCCCAGAGGGATTTAACACATGACTACAGACTGACCCCTGGACAGAAACACTCCATATTTCGCAGAAAGCTAGATCTTGGTTCAGATTGTTTTTTTATTGGAACTTGGTGTAAATCGGTTCAATAGTTTTGGAGTTATAAAAGAAAAGAGATTTATGAGATTTATGTATGTCTAGAGACGTGGATCCACTGAGGTGGATCCGCAGAGAAATGAGCCAACAACAATGATGTGACGGGCTGGCTGCAAACTAAAAGGAAAATTACAGCTGCCATTTTCTATATTGGCACTCAGCTCCAGGAGGGGGAATGAAAGGGGTCTACGTAGGGGTACTTTGAGCACATGGGACTGATAAAGGGGTCTGTGAGGCAGGGAAACCCTCATGTCCATGGATGGGACATATTATCTGAGCCAGCCACACGGGATGGGATCCCTGGGACCATTAATGATTCTTCAGGGCAATTAGAAACTCAGGGTGGGGGCACATGGCCTCCTCCACCTTTTCAATAACTTCAGCCTTAGGGGTGGGTATATTTATACCTTTAATGACAACTTATTCAAGCAGAACCAAGGGATTGCAATGGGCACCAGCTTCGACCCCAGCTATGCAAATTTTATCATGGGCTGTTGAGAGGAGCAGGTGTCCACCATTCCAGATTCACAGATCACATGGACAGGATGCTAATGTGGGTGAAGTTCATTGATGATCTTTTTTTGATCTGGTAAGGGAGTGAGATGGACGCAGTGAAGTTTGAGGACTGGTTGACCAATAACAATCTGAATCTAGAATTTTCCTACAATGTGAATAAGAGTACACTGTTTTCTAGGATGTTAAGACCTTCATAGCACACAACAAAATCACATCCAGTCTACATGGAAAGCCCACTGCAGACAAAAGTTTACTGCACCCTTTGAGTAGTCATCCAAGGAATTTGAAGTGAAGCATAATTTATGGTAAATGAGTTCCTGCCAAAAGGAATTGCAGTGATGAATCTGAAGTTGAGTAAGAAACCATGATGCTACTTTTTGCCCAGCTGGGATATGCCAGGTTGGTTCTGGAGAAATGAATACAGAGATTAATCACACTCTCCAGGAATGAGATTTTGGTTGACCCCACGCATAATATCAGTAACATTATAGCAGACAACTCCACCAGGAAAATCACTACATTTAATAGTCAATCAAGGGCATTATGTGAAGTTTTAGCTAAGACCAAGAGCTTGCTGAAGTGAGATTTGATCATTGGCAAGGAAGTAGGTGATAAATCCAGAATAACATACCATAGCAGAAAATCTATGAGGGGTCTATTCGTTAAAAATGAGATGACAAAAAAAAGTGATATTGTGGCAACAGATTCCAAATTTACAGCTTTTATATGTGAGGCAAGTGTAAAGCCTGTCAGTATTCCATAAAATTATAAAGATTGTGAGCTTACAGATACCACGAAACACAGATCTATGTCACAATTCATGACATGTAGTGCTAACTTTCACATTTACATATTTTAGTGTCTGTGTAACCTGCAGTATGTTGGAAACAGTAGACATCCAGTGCACAGAAGAATCTTGAAACAAATGAGAGCCATCACTAACACAGACAGACATTATCCTGTAGAACGTCACTTTGTAACACAAAACAGTAGTGATTAGAGACAATTGAAATTCTTTGGTATTGAACATGTAAGAGTGGATGCCAGGGGAGGTGATAGAGTAGCCAGACTGGGAAAAAGGGAATCCTAGTTAGAATTAGGTCTTATTACCAGAATTCCTAACAGCTTGAACTCTGATGAGGAGTTGCATGTTCACTTAGACTAAACGTGTGATATGGGTTAATGAACTGCAACATGATATACATATCTATTCTGTATCTTTTGCATTTTGATACCCCTTTTTAATTATGTTTTGCTTTTATTCACAGGGGGAGAGGAAGGGACTCCCACCTAGCTTTGATGGTATTATAGAGGATACCTCAACTGGGGCATCCTACCCTACTCTTCTGCGATATCATGGATGATGACACTGGATGATACTGTTTCCTTTTACTTTTTTGTTTGTTGGCGGGAGTTAGTTATTTAAGGTTTGAGAGACAGGGCAGGTAATACATGTTGATCAAGAGCAGTCTTCAGGATCACATTTTTGTATCATATTTTGTGATTTGGGAATATTTATTTGTTATTTGGGAATGCTATTCGTGATTGCAATGATGTGTTATAGCTTGGATATGTATATTTTGTTCACTGACTAGTTTTGTGTATGTTACACATTTGCAGCCTTGGGCAGTATTGCTAGACTCTGAGGTTAGTTGGTAGGCTCCTTTATTCGGGACAATCATACAATTTGCTTTGGATATCAGAGTATGCAACTGTGAACTGATTTGTTAAACTGTAACCTTCCACGCCTCATGTAATTTGATTTTACATTGAGGAATGCTTTGTTTTCATTTGCCCGCTTGGGTGGTATCCGTTAGCTTTTGCTTTTGGAGTATCTCTTCAATGCAAGTCGTAGGGTCATGCTGTTGCAGTACATTCCATATTTAACTCAGACTTTGTACCATTTTTGACTCAGACTTTATGCTATAGTTACAGTGTATGTATGTATCATGCATGTATTTATTATTTAATATTAACAAACTCTAAGGCATTGTAGTTCGCAGACTATTGAGCATGATGGTTGAGCTTATTTGTGTAATCTTATACATAATTCACTAATTTCAAAATGGCTGCACCATTCCCTTCTGCCAGTCTTGTTTCTATGTTTATGTCTGGACACACATATGCATTTAAAAGTTGGGTATTGATTGCACCCTTCATGCGAGAGAAAGACCAGCAGGCTGAAACACATTTCAAGGGCTTGGGAGCACTGAAATAAATACTTTTGATGGACACTTCCTCATCCTGAGTCCATGTGTTCGTCTTTACACAGAGGAACTTTGATATATATATATTTGTAATTCACTGAAAAACCAAAGGTAAATCACATAAATCACATGACTTTAATAAGTGAACTACAGCAATTAAGTTGCTAAATGTCTTAGCGCTAAGCTTAAAGGGAACTCAATATTCAATCATAACAGTTAAATATGAGTGGTTTTACATTGTAGCCATTAAATTAGCCATGGATTGTATACTTTAGTTACACTTCATTTTAATTATGCCCCTTCCTCATGATCACATTAATATGTGATAAAATAACACATTTGGTAAAGAATAATGAAAGTGTATCTATTGACATCAAAATGTGATTGCCCAAAACAAAGTTATTTAAAAAAAGATTCTGCAAAGTTTACTCACTGTGCCACTGGATTCAAGCTAGCCTGGCTGATGAAGGGTGATACCCTAAAACCGGTCCTAGGATGCTTGTTTCCAGTCCAGGGAGGACCTGGCCTGGCAGTTCAGGTTGACTGTTCCTTTGGGGAACAGGGTCAAGACTGATTTGCATACGGCTGGGTCCAAACTGGGGTGGCATGGTGAGCAAAAGAACAATGGAATAAACCCAGATCTGTGACTGGGGGTGAGTGTTTGAAAAGTTTCAACACTCCATCCATCATCTTTTTCTGTTGCTTCCATCAGTGAGAAACCTACATATCCCTTTTATTTATGGGTGTTCATGGTATGGCTCTACACCCCCTTCTTGGTCCACATGTTTGAACCTTTTTTCATAGGCCCATAGGGTCCAGGGCTTTCTCCAGAACTACAAAAGTGTCTCACAACTGATAAAAATGTTATCAAAACCACTCTGTCCACTTGTCTATTTTAGTCAGGACAAACTCAATGCAGTGTGCATCATGCACACAAAGGATCTTCTCCCCCTTTAATGCACCAGTTTGTCTGTGATTATACCTTGGGATCACTGTATAAAATATGAAAGATAGGAGGGCATGCCCCTGTGTCACACAGTCACCAAAGGTGCCATGTCACCTTTAATTAACTATTAGCACCTTTCATCTGCCCAAAATTATTAGCCACTGTTTTTATTGAATGTTTTATTATGTGATAATATAATTTACTTTTCATTTCTGCTCTTCTTAATTGATCATTTACTTATAAATTCAACTTTTGTCTCTAATTTTTATTTATGCCCTAGTTTTCTTTAGTTTCTTATTCCCTTTCTCTCAAATTTCTTTACTGTCTTTGCTGTATCACAATTTCACGAATTTATGGACTATTTTGTATTTTATTATGGATTTTCAATACACAATAAAGTACTGTAACTTGCTGTTTTTGTATTTCTAAATGTTTTGGACCCATTGGCTTACAATATGTTTTTGGTTTTGATATATTAAATAATAATAATGTTAAACCTAAAAAAGATCAACATCTCTCTACAGTGTTGTCATGCAGTAGCTCCTTATTACAATCTCCAAAATATCTATATCTTGAATAACCTTAAAATGAAAGTTATATCAATCAATCAAACAAGATTTATAAAGCACAGCTAATCACCCAATAGGGTATCTAGGCACTTGCAGGTGCTTAAGGCTCATTCAATCAGCTAGGTCTTGAGGGCCCTTCGGAATTCCAGAAGCAAGGTGATTGTCTGGAGTTGTGTGGGGAGGTTATTCTAGGACTTTGCTGCATTGTGGGAGTAGGAGCATCCTCCATTTCTACTTCAGAAGATGAGGGGCATGTGGGCACGTGATAAGGAGGCAAAGCGTAGTCTTCTCCATAGTTAGTGGAAGTTCAGGCGGTGGTTAATGTAGGTGGGTCCTTGTTTGTGTTGAGCCTTGCGTGCATGGGTCATCAGCTTGAATTCACATCTCCTCTGTACGGGGAGCCATGTGGAGTTGCCTGAGATGGGGCATGGTGTGGGTACATCTGAGAAGGTCGAGGATGAGTCTAGCTGCAGTGTTCTATATGATTTTAAGTCTCTGTTGGAGTTGTGCAGTGATTCCTACATAGAGAGCATTACTATAGTCCTGTCAGCTGGTGATGAGGGTCTGTGTCACCTTGGGTATCATGTGCAGAGGTAGACACTTGAATATCTTACATAGCATGCACAGAGTGAGAAAGCAGGTGAACAAAAATATGTTGATCTGTGATTTCATGATGAGCTTGTTGTCAGTGATAATCCTGAGGTTCCTGGCATGGTGGGAGGGAGTGGGTGCTGGTCCTAGGTCTGATGGCCACCAGGAGATTTTCCATGTGTTGCTGTTGTGGCTGAGCATCAGTACTTCTGTCTTGTCCATGTTCAGCTGAAGGCAGTTGTACTTCATCCAGTTAGCAAGGCTTGTCATGCATCTGTGAAAGCTGGTCCTGGTGGTGGTAGGCTGTCTGTGAGTGAGAAGATGAGTTGGGTACTGTCTGGGTAGAAATTAGGGTAGAAAACGCGGATTGCTATTATGCGGACGTTACGAGGATACAGGTTAGTTTTGAAGGCGTTACGGCTAGCTTGCCTTGGGGATGCCCCATTGATTTTCATTACTCATTGGCCACATAGTTATGTGGGACATTCCTGTTTTATACTATCATGGACAAGACATATTCTTTTGGATATGGTTTTCTGACTTTATTATTCCTTTGATATTGATTCAGGTTTGAATATTCTCTCTCATATCATGACTTTATTTAATATTGGCGATACATTTTCTTATGTGACTTTCTATTTGTGGCCTGACATTGTTATGGCCAAGCACTCTGAACAACATATAGAGGTTAGTTTCATTTGTGACTTGATGTATCTATATGGAGTTAAATTGTACTTTGTAGGGAACCAGGTTTCATGTTATCGTGACGGTTTAGATATTTTGCTTAGATTGGATTATGGTTCCTTTGATAAGAAGGATATGATAAATAAAGGCCATAACATGGCCTGTATCAGCTACTAATATGTGCATACATGTTCTTTTCATTTATTTGTAGGACCAACTATAAGCTGATGAACTAAAATTATATTATCAAAAAAATGAAAATCAGTTGCGTTTTTTTTGTACAATGAACAAGCTTAGTGCGGAAAATACCAAGGTTAGTGGGGTACCAGATTTTGAATATAGGTAACACATATGGTCTACATTTTGACAGTTGATGATTGGATCTCTTCCCCTGTTTCTCTGTCATTTAGAGATTTGAATATCATTTGGAGATACAAGTGGTAAATGGAGAGATTAAGGTACTTTCCCTTCAAAACTCTTTTTAGGGGTTACATAGGTCTCTCTTTTATACTTAAAAATAGTGACTCACCTTCACATTCATATCAAATTTCATCCCTATCACTCATACTTACTATATAATTTTATTAATCTCAAAGACTAATTTGGGATGTAGGTTCTCCATGGCACTTTTTCTATTTCCAACACACTTTTGGCGCAGGTTGACTAACTGTGATCCTTTCTTTAGTCTTTGGTGTTGTTTTTCAGATTTTGTATTTTTAAATTATTAATGTAATATTTTTGAATTATGATTTATCAGCCTTGAAGAAGTCCAATGTGTGGACGAAACACTTGTCGGCTGATGTTACATGTGGATTCGACAAAATATCATCCGGTCCTTTGACTCATAGTTTATTTCTGTGTTAGATTATGGACTTTTATTGTATCTATTTACATTATGTCTTTTATGTTGATTGGTTGTCTACTGTAGGGGTTTAGTGTTGTATGTTATTTATTATTGTCACCAATTTTTGAAATAAATATTTTCATTATATAAAATTATGAGAACCTACATTGCTTGAGGTTAATAATATATGAATGTATATGGATTGTGGACAGTCTATCACAATTTACTAATTATATAGTCATATTTGACTTTTTTGACTTTTTGATTATCATTACTTTAAATAAAAAGAAAGAAAAAAATTGTGCTCCGCTAGTACATTTTGTTTGGTTCTATTATTACGGTCTTTTCTTTGAAAAACCGGAAAGCACATCAGGGCAAAGATGTGCATTAGTGTATGAGCACTACCTAACAGCATTTATACTTGGGTAAATTAGGAAATGTGCATTGATACTGTTGCTTAGTGTTGCGAAAATTAGGTTGTGACTGTGGGATCTGAGGATGTTGGCCAGCAAGGTCATATATGCATTGAAAAGTATGAGGCTGAGGGATGAGCCCTGAGGGACACCGCAGGCGATTTCCTTGGGTTCAGAGGTGAAAGATGGGAGGTGGATCCTCGGGTTTCTTCCAGAGAGGAAGGAAGTGATCCATCTGAGAGCAGTCCCTTTGATGCCGATGAGTTTGAGTCTTTTGACCAGCGTGTCATCAGATATGGTGTTAAAGGCTGCTGAGAAGTGGACAAGGATCAGAGCTGTTGTTGTTCCACAGTCAGGGAGTGTTCAGATGTTGTTGGTAGATGCGATCAGGGTGGTCATGGTGCTGAGATTGCTGCGGAAGCGGTTTGCGAGGCATCAAGTAGCTGGTTTTGCTCCAGATGTGTCATGAGTTGCTTGTTGATGATAATTTCCTGCGACTTCATTGTGAAACAGTTTAGAAACCAAACGTAAAATCAAACTCCGAAAGTGTAGAATTTAGGATGCAATAAATCAGGTTGCAGGTTTATATGCAACCAGAAAACTGCTTGAAATTCAAGTTTAGATAGCTCTAGTTTAAAATCATTAGTGAGCCACCAATAGTATCCCTCATCCAAAAGTGACAAGTGCAAAGTACAAATTGTAAAGGGTCCTATTCACAAACTGCATTTTGTAGTACATTTAGTAGTGATACAATATTACTACTAAAGGATTGTAAAATGGCAGTCACAATCCTGCAAGTATAAATCTGCACCTCCACCTATCCTCTCTTTTTAAAATGTACCCTCACACTGGTATGTTTACTGCTTAGTAACATATGTGGGAGGGTCCAGGTGGACATAGTTGGAAAATGGCGCATACTTTGTAGATGAACTCCCTATGAGAAAGTCTGGAGGCAAGGAAAACGGTTACTACAGTTGAAAAAAATGATAAACTTTTTTTTATGTTCCATGATATTGTAAATTGACTTTATATACGTATTTTGAATGTACAGCAATATTCTGCAGCACTCTGCAGCACACATATTAAGATGAAAAAGCCTCCAAAGATATGTTTGGTGCAGGAATGTATCCCTTCATCTACAAAAACTATCCTAAGCGTACAGAGACACCCTTTGACTATGGCACCTGCATTGACACTAGGCAGCCCAAAGTGTGCCAGAGCATAACTGTGCAATGTCTTTGAATATATGGAGTAGTTCTGGTCTCTCCATGTGACAGAAGCAGGTCAACAACTTTGCTTTCAGCACCAAATTGTGGCAGTTTTTTGTAAATATGTCTCTACATTTTCATTGTTTGATTGATACAAAAATGCAGCTTGCAGTTGTGGGAAGCGGGGTTCTAGTTGTAGTACCACACACACACACGTTTTGCCAGGAACATGATGTGGTTTTAAACGGTAAGTGCCCTGACCCCTGCTAAACAGATTCTCAGGACCAGATCTCTTTCCCCAAGTCTTTGCACTTCAGCCACCCTTGTAAGTCCCTAGTAAATGATACCCCCTGTTACCTAGGGCATGGTGCTGAAGAGAGACCCCCAAAGCTGCAGCACTAATTTTGCCACTCTGAGAGGCCCCACACCAGCCTCATGTGCATGAAAAGGTGTACCCCAAAATTACAAACTCAACAATGCACTCACACGGAGTGCCATGCCCACTAACACTGCATGGAGCATAGGTAAGTCATCCCTCTGGCAGGCCTTGCAGCCCCAAGGCAGGGTGCACTACAATGCGTGTGGGGGCATATATACATGAGTAACTATGCACCTACTGGGTCTTTGCAAAACCCTTAAGACATAGTAAGTGCACAGGGAATCCATAGCAAATGCATGTGCTGGAAACTGGCCATTACGAATTCCCCAGCAACATGATGGCCTCTCTAAACCCTGGGTTGTTTGATATAACAAACAATTTAAAATGATAAACCCACACTGGTGCAAGTGTGGGATTTTACATAGAATGTATCCAGAGGGCACATTAGAGGTGCCCCCTGAAAAACCTAGCAGCCCTGGTTTGGTTGTTGGCTGGTCCCAAACAGCCTGCCACCAACAGATACGAGTCTAGACTCTTTGGATAACACCCTTTGCTCACAGGAGCCAGAACACAAAGCCTTTCCTAGGTGGAGGTGTTACACATCATCTCCCCCAGGCAGGCACTCTGCACCAGCTGTCAGCTTCAAAGGCTTTACTGCTTTTGAAACCTGATTTCTGCCTCTGCTGCAACCAGCAGATGGACGTCCAATTGTATTTCCCCCACTTTGGGTGGGAAAACTAACCAGGCTATGAGGAGTGTCCATCCCCAGCCTGCACCACCCCTCAGGTGTGCCAGTTGAGGTGACCACTCCATTTCATTTTCCTCCATCTTGCATGGCAGGAAAATTGCCTATCGGGGTTAGGGCTGTGACCCCTTCCCACAGCAAATGGTCACTTGGTGGGTGCAGCAACCCAAAGGTAGGTGGTCAATTACACTACCAGGTACTCCTCCTAAAGCCCCCTAAATACATTATTTAGTGGGCATCCCCAGACCAAAGGTTCAGATTCTATGGACACAAGACCAGTGACAAAGAAGACCCACAACACAAAAACAGAAGCCCTGCTTCAAGAAGAAAAATATGCCAAACACTGCCTGCTGCACTCAGGTCTCAACAATCACTGCTGAGGGGATGACTGGACAACTGAAGGACTCTAGGAAACTGGAGAGGACCTCCAGCCTTTGGAAAATTACCAAGAACCTCCCGTTGAGTGAAAGAATCACTCCCTGCACATCACAGGCAAGAAACCAGTGAAGTCCAGTTCACTGACAAGATGCCAACCAACGAACTGGACAAAGCAGCCTGACCAAAATCAAAACAGTAGACCCAAAGGTCAAAACCTACCAGAGTGCCAAGTCTGGTGGCACTGTGACTTTCAGGGCCCGAGGCGTGCTAATACCTATAGTGCGTAATTACGCACAGAAACAGGAAAGTTTCTAAACTTTGAATAATCAAAACTTAAAAAGTGCTTAACCGATTTTGATGATCTTGGTCTTAAAAATTATAGAAAAATTGGAAGCACTTTTGTAAATTGGTCCCAAGTTATTCTTTTGGGTGTGTGTCCAAATGTATTGACACTGTGTGTACAATTAATGCTTAGCACATCTCCAAGCTAAGCCTAACTGCTCGCCCACACTACCACAAAAAGAGAACATTAGGCTGTCTGCTTTTTATCTCTGGATACCAAGGTGAGGTTGCTTCAGCTCTCTGCACTGTGCACATCATTTTTAGACACTATATAAAGCCAACCTCCTACATCAATGTTTTGTATGAATGTGGATGAAAATTAAACCTACACTATTGCCAGCTCTGGATTTCGTAACCATTTTGGAATCTATTTGCTGTACCCTTAATCAAAATACTAGCATACTACATTATTTAAATGAATAAATGCAAACAAACAATAATAATTTTTCTGTTAGAAAAGCGATACATTTCAGAGCCTGATTTTGGATATATTTTACCCTGAATTCTTAACATGTACAGGAGGTTGCATATGAAAAATGCGCTTGAATACTCCATTCAAAACACATGTTTTCAGACTGGTGTGAAATAGAGTCTGAATTGATGGGTTTCATTTAACTTATCTGTTAGGGAGCGGCCATGATGCTTTTGTGTTGCCATAATCTCTGAACCTCTGGACAAACAAGTGCATTTGTTTATCTTTATCACCCTCCGCGCTAAAGAACTGTGCTTTATTAAATCGATCAATCAACTGCGTGCAGTTTAATAGCCAAAGTGGAACATATAGGTAAAAAATGAGAACGGTTCTAACCCCCCAAAGCCCCAAAAGCATTAAGACTTTCTGCTAAAATATGCCTCAATATCTCTAGAAAACAAAAGAAAATCTGATCCAAACATTACAACTCCGATTTGAATTAGTGATCGAGTAGGTCTTCCTTCGCTGACAGAAAGAACAATAAAGCATGCTTTGCTGCATCTGATAGATGGATGTTTTTCTTTATTCTCACAAAGGTAGCTGTTTCTAAGACGATAAAGAAGAGACTCTTCGGAAAGGCATGATGTTTTTCTTTGGTTTAATTTTCAAATCCAATGCTGCCTCTTAATAATTTTCAAATGCGTAGCAAAGCGCAGGACTGTTGTGGGATTCTAGCTCATACTGAGTTTGGGTGTCTTATT
This sequence comes from Pleurodeles waltl, assembly GCF_031143425.1. Lineage (NCBI taxonomy): Eukaryota > Metazoa > Chordata > Amphibia > Caudata > Salamandridae > Pleurodeles > Pleurodeles waltl. Next base: position 580,198,173 of record NC_090443.1, on the reverse strand, counting down.
TGAAGGTAAAATAAACTTTAATGGATGAAGTGTCGCGAGAGTCCTTGCAATGGCGATTTGCGCACGCAGTGCTGTAATCCCCTCAGCAGTCACTGCGGCTAATCCCATGAAGTATTAGAGCTCTATTCAGTAGAAGAAACGGCGCAGTAGGCGGCTGGCCACAGTCGCGCGCTCCATTTGCCACCCGTTGCTCCCTATTGTTGTAGCAGCGCGTGTTCTAAAATTAAAGGTTGGTACTCCACTCCATCTCCGTAGCTGCAAGGAAGCCCACATGCAGCCTCCATCGTCCATATTGCTCGGTATAATGATACGGTATTACCAAAGAAATTAAGGGATTTCGTGGAACATGCTGAGGAACTCCACTGATTTCCCTGCATTAGGTGAATTCTCAATCGCTGATTGACGGGTGAGCCTAGTCTTTGAACCTGAAGAGAGAAAATTGAGCCGTGTCTGGATTGTATTGCTTTCCGTTCACGCAAATAAAAAAATAAAAACGTGTTGCTGAGAGAAGTGGGTGTAGTTATCTGCCTCAGTGGAACTTTCACACCATTCACCATACTCCACTGCTGGCGTGGTTCAATTCACTGGGTGGTTGGTGTGTCTGCACTGACAATTTCAGAGTGAATCCACTGACCCTAATCGTGGGTCCTACTTCATGGAATGTGTATTGCCCAGTATTTTAGAACACTTTGCTCTTCTCTGTTTCTCTTTTCTTATCAACAGCCCTAAGCATATCATCTGAACTAACAAATACAGCAACAGGAAAACATTCAGGCCTGTAAAAGATGACAACATCACTGACAGCAGACATTCAAACACAGCTTCCACCAAATTATGCTAAAATTCAGATTTACAAATGAATTAAAATAGCGAATGTATAGATTCTGATAATTGAGGTTTATTTTATAATAGGAGAAACAGTAGAGTACGCTAATTGAGGTGGCCCTGCAGTCGAAGTGCAATATTCAGCAGCTGCTATTCAGGGATCGCATGTGTGTAATTTCAACACTACTTCTTCTGCCTTTGACAGTGGGATAATGGACAGCTGTTACAACAGGCATGTTCGGCAACTTTTGTGTAGCTCAATTTTACTTTTTTTTAATGATTTAAAAAAATGCAACCATTTGCCACCCCATTCACACACACTTGGGCCCATATGTATACTTCTATTGCGCCGCATTTGCGCCATTTTTTGACGCAAAAGCGGCGCAAATTTACAAAATACAATTGTATTTTGTAAAATTGCGCCGCTTTTGAGTCAACAAGCACCGCAAATGCGGTGCTAAAAAAGTATAAATATGGGTCTTGGTTTTCAATTTTCAATTGCCGAAATGAAGAAGCCACGTTCTTGTATCAAAAGTCTAATCCCTTATTGTTATGAGTGAGATTCTGATGTAAATTCACTGAGAATATACATCTGACTAAGTGTCCGAAAGAGAGTTGCTGTAGACCATTTTCGAAGAGTAATAAAACGATTTTCTAATATTTTATGAACACTGGAATTAGAAGTATTGACTCCAAGAGAGAATGGCCGCACGTTTATGATTATCATGGACTGATTTAGATGATGGAGAGCGTACTTTGTGACAAACCCTTGGTCCGTCCGCCTGATTTGCAGGCAGGCAAACCTTCAGTATCTCGAAGAAAGAGTATAATCTGGCTCAGGGCCGCCTTTATCACTAGTGGTGCTCAGTACGGCTATCTCTTTAGGCACCCCCTCCCTATGACCTTCTCTTTGTATTCTCTCGCTACCTCTCCACAAAAGTGCTCCTCTTCTCTCCATACTGCACTTCTTTATGGCAAGTCAAACCTGCCACTACAGAAAACTGATCTCTCCTTCCAACAGGAACATTAATCACAAGAATTATCTTGACATTTTTATTGCTCCGTGAAAGCTGGACCTACAAGGAACTCTGCATCAGGTGATTTTAAATCATGTTGTTGCTAAACACAACACCCACACTGAGGTCCACGCCCCTCTTCACGTCAGCGCCCAGTGCAACCGCACCAGCCGCACACCGTGAAGCCAGCCCTGCTCTGGCTTTGTTACTGAGATAATTCTCTGACAGAGTACAAATTGCAGAGTTTTTTAGCAATTTGACAGCCCTCCTAATTTAGAGCAGTTAGTCAGATGTCCTGTTTTCACTGTTCTTCACTCCCAGGTAGAAAAGGACTATCAAAACATTTAAACACACCCTATATCATATGTGACAACTCCCCTGGTGTGATGGTCATTTGTGTTTGATTTTTGAAAAACATACTTTTTTGGGAATTTGTTTAAAAAAAAATAAAAACATGCCAAAATTGTCAAGAACATTGTGGTGGTTCTTGCCAGTGACAAGAGACATCCACAGGGCTGGCAGACATCTCTGAACTTGCAGGATGATATCCTAGGTTGGAACAAATGAATTTCAGATTTACATGTCTGTGTACTACACCTGGAACCTCACACCTAGGTACACATTTTTCATAAATCTAAGCCTGTGCCTCAAGGGGGGATGGACAAGCAACACATACTTTCAAACATCAAGGACAGCCAGGAAGCTTTGGACAGCTGTCCATGGGTTTAGTCAGTCCACCACAGGTAAGGAGGGTGTCCAACTGGGGTAGACACAAACATTGTACAATCCCATCCACATTTATGTTCCTAATTGCGGACAATTGTCAACATCATTTGATACCACCAATACCTGTCCTACAACAAAAACGTAGATGCAACCACCCATCTGGGCATGAGCTGCATGCACACCTTTGACATTGTACTCAGGTGCCACATAAACATAGCACGTGTGGAGCTAGGAAGTCAAACATACAGTCTAACATGTTCATTAGTGAATAGGGAGGCTAAAGTCTGTGGGTAATACTTTGGCTTCCCTCCTCTGTGTGAATCCAGCTATGACTTGTTAACTAATTCATGAAAATGTCTCTCTCAAAATATTTAATTGCAAGAAATGTAACAACAAATGTCACCCTATTCACATGGCCATGCCTACAGGGCTGCACTACAATCCCAAAATATGACTCTACGCCACTGATTGTCCAACTCAAATATGGAAAAACAAGTCAAACTCCAGTCAAGTCACATATCAGATCATGTGCCAGCACATCATACCTTGCTATGTGTCCAACACACAGGAGTCAATCACACAACAGCTGCAAACACAACACAGAACTGAAATATCAGCACTTACTGGGTATGCCTGGGTCTGCAAATCGAGACACTTCTCTGATTGTGTAGGAGTCAGGTCCACCTGTAAAGCATGGATGGGTGAAATGTGCTCAAAGCCTGTGCACTGTACAACATTTTGAAGAAAAAAATACTGTGTGTGACATTATATATGAAAGTCCAGCCCCTCAGGCATGATGACACTCCAACATACATACCACTGCAAAGATGTATAGACCCTGTCACTCCAGTGAGTGATACACACACATGCATTGGCCCTACCTATCATGTGGTGACAAACAAGATTCATCAATTGGTTGCAAATTCATTTATATGGTGTACTCCATTTCTTCATTTGTTGTTATCAGAGACATGCAAAGCTACATTCCTGTTGCACTGCAATACCAGTCACTCAGGATTTGTGGCTTGTGCATCAAGGGACAATCAGTTACTATGTGATGCTCATGTGGGTTGAGTTTATCTCAGGAATTTTTATGCTTTCTATGGTCCCTTACATGTGGGCCTGTGTTGGGTGTAGGTTACATATGCTACATTTACAGTGAGGCCTGAGCCACATATGCCCCCATGACACCATAATGGCAGGGATCATGTGCGTTACTTGATGGCAATCTGACACTAAACATGGATTGGCTATTTATCTAAATTAATACAACAAAGAAATATATCCTGACAGTGTATTGTACTGGAATTCGCAGTTAGCCACATTCATCATCTTACATTAGCCAAGTTGGGAGATCAGCGGGTTTACAGCAAACTGACACTGTCCCATTATTGAAACAGGGTTTAGCAAATGTCCTCCTGTGGCAATCATGATGATGTAGGTTTGAATTTGTGTGCACGTAGGGAATGGCAGCAGTCACAGGAATACTGGTCTTCTGATCTCAGCATACACCCATGTCTGTGATAGCCATACTGGAAACAAGATCAGCAGGGGTGTACCAACCGTAAAGTAGCAAAGTATTTGGGGACTTTATATGTATGATGGAATTGGTCAAGGGTCCCTTGCACAACATCATGCAATTCATACATTGTGACCATGCATTCACCAACTTCAGGTATCCTATGATGACCCAATAACTTTTGAGAATTGCATGCCTGTAAAGTGACACAGATTGCAAATGCATCAGCTCTGTTCCAGCTATTGTGCCCAAGGCAATTTAAAACACACAGGAAAAATGAACAGAGGGCCAGGGATATTTTGTATTCCTCAATTTGAAGCATTAGCTTCATGTTTTACGCTACATATATGGAAAGTAGCACCAAACATTTAGATATGAACCTGTGTGCATTACTTTGGCATCCATCTCTAAGTTAATTGCGGCACAAACCAAGTCAAACTATCAGCCTAAGATATTACCAGAGGTTAGGAAGAACTTTATACATATGGCCTGGAATACAGTTCAGACATGTATTCTAAATAATTAGGGACCACAATAATTATTTACTTTAGCTTGTGAAATACATCTCTTTCCTGGTACACTCAGAGACCATGGATAAAACCTGTGTTTGAGCCACATTTCATTCATCTATTGACGTGAAAGCAGCACTAATTTACAAGAGCAAGTTGTGTTTTGTAAGTTTTTGCAGTGGTTGCGTCAACAAATGACGGTAATGTGTAGAAAGTATTGTATAACTCAGGGCCACTGCATGTTTAACTTGCATTCCACATGTCCAAAAACATTGCATTCAGCTTATCAACAAACCTGCTACTGTTACTACAGAGCATTTAAATGTGCACATTACTCTGAATTGTACTCACCAACAGGGCCACCAATCACAACACACAGGTGGTCCAGTAGGTCTTGCTCTCTGGCAACAAGATCAGCCCAGCGATGCTTTAGTTGGTGGTTGTTGCGCGGTGTGTTGAAAATTCTCCGCAGATGATACAGCACCTTGGACCACCTGAGCCTCCTCGCCTCTGTGTGATACCCCTGTATCACCCTGCCACCTGCCTCAATCATCAGAGGGAGGAAGTGGCACACTAGCAAAATTAATGCCCCCAACTCCTCCTCACCCATTCTCCCCAGACATGGCCTACCCAACATGACCAAAATAATAGTAATAGGAAAGGGCACAAAGGAAAATACAGGGAAAGGAGGGAGGAAAATTAAAGTTAAGTAAACCACAAACAGCCAACTATCCCCAAACTAACAATACCCACTACACACTCCCAACAGTACAAAGACAAAATTAGACACCAAATATGACCAAAACACACTTACAATGAACAACTCAGACAATTACAAATAAAACAGATGACAAATAGGATGGCACACCGGAGACAAAAGCACCATTTGGACAGACCCAACTCTCAGCACAGCCACACAGTCTAGAAAAATCACAGACTGCAAAGTGAAAGTGAAAGTGAAAGTACACCCACTGTACCATTTCTGTAAACAGGATATCCTATTACATCACTTCCTGTCTCAAATGTGGTGCGTCCAAATTTTATGACGCTTACGCGCTGCGCGTCAAATTTATTTGATGCAAATGCTTAAAAATCCCCCTCATTCATAGTTCCAAATAATTTTCATTGGTAACCAATTTCATGTGGTACAGTGTAGGAATTACCGCTCAGGCCAATGGATGTATAATGACTCTGAGCGTCATTTGTCAACGCATATGCAGCGAATTTTGACGCATATGCGTTTTTTAAAAATGTTTTTGGGTCAAAGTTTATGTCTTTTACTGTGTTTGTGTAATTTCTCTTATTTTTAACGTACATGAAAGCTGTAACTGTACAGAGATAGGCTGTTTGCACCTGCATTGTGTGTTCCAGTGTTTGAGCACATGTGGCAGACCACACTACTGCAGACCATAATACTCATGTTGTTGTACCGGATGAGCACTTTTCACTGACACAATAGATACCCAAACTTTTTGAATTTTTTTTTGTATTACCCAGTTTGAGCAGGTTGTGCATCAATAGAGGATAGCAAGGCTACGCAACTTAATACATTGACTCATTGCCTGTGTGTTAATGTCTGTGAACTGGATATTTCAATTGTTGTTGGGCCTCTGTGTGAACGCCACAAGACGTGCTTTCATTAATGTGCTTGTATGCATGTGTGGTAAATGTGGATAACCATCAGATGCTATTCAGTGTAGGAATGAGTCAGGATATGTGTTTGTCATACAGGTAACATCTAATGCTGTGTGAACTGCACTGACTTTTGGGACAATACATCTCCTATGACAAACTATGCACAGGATAGATAGAGGACGGTTGATAATGGCAATGAGTAAGTCATCACATGTGCAGAATTGTTGGATACCACATCCTGGTCACTTGTTTGTATACTACCCATGAGTCAGTCATTTGAAAATGCTATGTAGGTACAGTTTATGTGACACAGAGTTGCAAAAAGAATCCAAAAATGTAATGTCACTCCACAGTTTGAGTCATATATATGGCCTTTGTTTCTTGTGTGGCAGTGGAGGACCAGCAGACCAAGCTGCATGTGGTCACATATTTTCAGTGGTTAATTGCACAAAGGTGTCCAGTTCAAGTGTGTGGCCATGTGTACCCTGTGTCATTATTGTCCTCCATGTTGTCACTGTTACATGCATGTCTAATCATGAGACTGTGGAGCTATTCCCTGCATTAACAGAGTATCCTTCAAAGCAGAATTGACTGATAGCCAAAGAGGAATTGACAACACACATGGGGATAGTCCAGCTATGGCATTGCAGAAGTTTTATGAGGCTGACACCAGGGCAACCTTGGTGTGCTCACAAACGTAATGGATCAGTAAATAGAACCCAGCAGCTTTCATCTCAACATTTGTACACAGGGTGGTGCTTAAAATTCCCACTGCAACAGGGAACATCAGTGCCTCTGTGCTGATTAATCTCGCAGGTAGTCACCATGTAACCACCATCATTAAGTTGCAGCCAATGTGTATGTGTGTGTGGACCGTGAGGGCACAAACATGTTTTGTCCTTTCATGCACATTAGCAAACATTGTTTGCGGTGCAGGAGGCACCATACCCAATCCATGCATACAGCCGTAGTACACTGTCAGTGTTTGTCACTCATGCATACATGAAACACAGACAAGGAATAGGGCTGGGATTAGGCTATTTGAATGCATGTCCCAGACCTTGATACCATATGTAAACTGATTAAACTATGCAATATATTTGTGGATTCATCGTAGAACTAACAGACACAATACCCCAGGAGGAAAGTGAGGGCGTGGAAAGTAACTATGAGACAAATGTAGCCACAGGGAACCTCTATGGTAACACAAAAACAGGAAACAATGAGGCTCACAGGGTGCACACTCTGTCAGGAACTAACATGAACAAGGCAAATGCACAGTGAGCAGACTCAGACTGGGAAAAGCATGAACAACACTGTGGAAAATGAAAACTGGATTTGTGCTGTGGGCTGCAACGTTACACAATAACCCAAGGGCTGTGTTACACAAGTGGTTTATAGGGCAATGCACAACAAGGATTTACATAAAATGGCAGCTTCTAAGCAGTTCCAGGCAGCAGCAATGGCAATGCAGGTTCAAATGGCTGGTCTGCATGGAAATGCTCACAGGTGTGTGCAGCTTCAGTCTCTCACAAGTCCTGTAGGTGTGAATCCAGTTCAAAGGACCAACAGTACCTTTCACATGGGAAGCAATTGACAGGTGATTACAGGTCCTACCGACTACCAGGCAGTGCATTTTTAGACCTGAAGTCCACGCAGACAGATGAACTAGGACTATGACATGCCATACTAAAGAGGGAAGCACAGTGGAGTCAGAATGTGAGTCTGGGTGTGTGTAGATGAAGGATTATTAGGTTACAAATAGTCCAGTTACAGGGCCACCTGGAGAAGGGTGGGGAGAGACTGAATACATGCCTGTGGCAGAACTTATAACCTGAGATGGCATGCACTGGGCATGTCTTGTGAGCAATGCTTGTCATACTTGGGGCACTCGTGCTATCCATTTGCAGCATACATGGACTTCTTGTCACACATGCTCCTTGCAGAGATAGCTGATGTCACACTTACTGCTGTCAAGGGTGTGGTCATACATTCCTGTTACCAATGCAATTGCCCATCCACTGCCTCATGTATGAAGCAGGTTTTTTACTTGTGATATTGCCCTTCAAATGGGAAATGAACATGATATATGTCATTTACACTGTGTGTGAAGTTGGGTGCACATTCATACCCAACAAATGTGATGTGGCTTTTTCAGTATCCTAATATGTATTACTGTACTGCTGCATGAGGCTAAACTCGGAATCTGATTCCTATGGATCATGTGATGCATAAATAATTATAAGGGTACAAATAGTCCAGTTACAGGCCCACCTAGAGAAGGGTGGGGAGAGACTGAATACATGCCTGTGGCAGAACTTATAACCTGGGATGGTATGCTCAGGGCATATCTTGTGAGCAATGCTTGTCATACTTGGAGCCCTCGTGCTATCCATTTGGAGCGTACATGAACTTCTTGTCACACATGCTCCTTGCAGAGATAGCTGATGTCACACTTACTGCTGTCAAGGGTGTGGTCATACATTCCTGTTACCAATGCAATTGCCCATCCACTGCCTCATGTATGAAGCAGGTTTTTTACTTGTGATTGATGGTGTCTTAGTTGTGTACCATATGCTGCGATGAACCATGTTGTCAACATGGATGTGTGCCATAGCTGTGCTACTCTGATATTGCCCTTCAAATGGGAAATGAGCACGATATATGTAATTTACACTGTGTGTGAAGTTGGGTGTACATTCATACCCAACAAATGTGATGTGGCTTTTTCAGTATCCTAATCTGTATTACTGCACTGCTCCATGAGGCTAAACTCAGATTGTGATTCCTAGGGATAATTTGATGCATAAATAATTACCCAGATCATGATTTAGTGATTAAATGAGGTGTTTAATGACATATGATAAGAAAGTGGTGAGGGTGACCATAGTTAAAATAAGTTTTGTACAATGTGTTGTCTCCAACGCAATCCTGCTGCAGTGTTTGGCATTTGTGGGTCTGGTTCTTAGAGGGGAATGTTCTTCCTTACACATATGGAGCGCAGGATGGCACAGGTCAAAATTATCTTGCAGTCCATTTCCAGTGAATATAAGAGGCTGCCTCCGGTGATGTCGAGGCACCTGAATCTTGACTTCAGGATGCCAAAAGTCCTCTCTACTATGGTGCGTGTCCTCCGATGTGCCTCATTATAATCACGCTCTGAAGCTGTGCTTGGGTTGGCAAATGGGGTCATGATCCATGGCTGGATCCCATACCCCTGATCAGCAGAAAGAGAAAATGAGTGTCAAAATGTTGATGTTGCTTGCACCATGATTATCACTTTGCCTGGCAGTTGTTATCTTGTGTCGTCTGTGACTCATCTGTGTTTGTGTTATTGTGTGGAATCCTAGGCTTCTATGATGTACTATCAGCATTGGGTTGTTTAATTATCTAAACCGGTGTTTGGCTGATTGACCTGATATCAGCGGTATTTTTGTACACTTGCAGTACAATGTGTATCTCCCATGCATTATGTCATGTAACAGAAGTGTCCAAGTGTCTTCACTGGAGTGACATGATATTTCCACACACAGAATCGATTCCACAATGGAGGTAACGCGGTTGCACTATATGGCCTGAAAATCCAATCCAATTCAACATATGTAATAGCATGTGAAAAACAACAGCAAGGCCCTTTGATTTGGCTAGGTGACAATGTACAACACATCTCCAGAAGTTGGCAGCACTGAAGTGTTGACAGTTGACAATGCACAAATTTCCCATGTGTGACAAGTTCTATGCAAGCCTATTTTTGTGCCAACACTGAGTTGACTCATGTGCAGACGTGTACCTACACTACTGAACCTGCTCCTGGTAAGCTGGCTAACTTGGTTGTGGGGGTGAAGGTTTAATTGTCAGAAGGTCCATATGCCTGTACATCTGTTGTGTATATGTGTAATTGTCTCAATCCGTATGTGTAGCAATGTGCACTTTGCAATAATGTCACATCAGTATGTTTTCTTAGCATAGTCCACTTCCTTATTGGTAGCGGGCAATGTCACCCCAGGAATGATGTGAGATGTTGGTACTGCCTCAATGATTCCATGTTCCCTTCATTATAGTCAACATCATCATGCTATGTGTCTCATGGTGTTTGACCTGCAGCGAAACACATTACACACCCCTTACACAGTACGTATTGCTTGTAAAGGTGTGTGATTGAGTGTTATTGATGTGATGTTGGAAGGTTCATCTTCCAAGTTGTACTGCCAGTTAAGGCCATCTCATTGTCACTGTGTGGTTTTAAATTGGTCCCTTGTGGCTCTGGAGTGGCATCTGTTGTTATTTGCATCTGTCATTTGTCCATAGGTGTGAATCCCATTGGGTCAGGATATCAAACATGACTAGCAGTGTCACAACCTCAGTGTCTTCCTGGCCACGTGCCAATGTAGTGGTGTATGTGTTGTATGTCCCACTGGGTTGCTGTGCTGTGTGTATATAAGTAGGTTTCTGTACTTACCAACAAGTAGGCCATTTCCATATTGTCCATCCTCGAAGTGGTGATTGATGGTGCAGTGGTGGAAGATGAATGAATAATATACACTCCCAGGATACTTGGCCACAATGTTTGTGATCAATCCCCGGTGATCCACAACGGCCTACACATTGATGGAGTGTGTGTGCTTCCTGTTGCGGTATAGATGCTCGGTTGCAGTAGGTGGCACAATCCGTACATGTGTGCAGTCAATGGCACCAAGCACGTGTGGGAAGCCATTGATTTGGTAGAAGCCCCGTTTGGTCTGCTGCTGCTTCAGCTGTGTGTTGGGGAAGCTGATATGGCGGGGTGTGAGGGAGATGATGACATCCAGTACCGTGGGTATGAAGGCAGAGAATGATGGCTGTGAGATCCCGGGAACCAGAGCACCAGTGGTTTGAAAAGAGACACTTGCCAACATGTGGAGAACAGCTAGCAGGTTGGTCTCTGGTGGAATGATGTGGGATGTCTGCAAGATGGGTGCCAACTGTGGCTCAATGTGGAGCAGCAGCTGCTGTATGGCTTGCCAGTTTAGTCTGTACTTCTGGATGATGTCATGTTCCCTGAGGCCCAGAAGGGTTGTCCTGGTCCGGAATATCCTCTCCTGCCTTCTGCGTTGCCTTTGGGGTCCCTGTTGGTGTTGTGGAAGCTGCTGGTGTTTGTCCTGTGCTCTGCGTCTTCGTGTATGCTGGATGAATAGCACCTCCATGTCCTCCTTTTTGAGCTCTGATGTTGCTTCTGTGTCTTAAGTACTGGTGTGTTTGCCCCATTTTAATGCCTGCTCTGACCCAGGCGTTATTTTTTTGACGCAAATCGGGCTGTGCGCCATTTTCCGACTCCACCTCCCAGACGTGTGTAATTTTTTCGCGGTTGGATAAATATGGCGCACAGGTGTTTAAGTCATTTTTTGTATGGGAATGCCTACCTTGCATGTCATTAACACAAGGCAGTTTCACCCATCCAGAAAAGATGTACACGGCGGAATTGTGGCATTCACGGGGTTGGGCATCAAGGTATAAATATGGTGTTAGGTTTTTGCCAAATTTCAGTCAAAATGTTGGACGCAAATTCAGAGCAAACAGAGTATAAATATGCCCCATGGAGTCCGTCAGTCATTGAGTGTGATTTGAGAAGAAAACACAAGTTAAAAACTCGAAAGGGCACCCTTCTAACTGACCCCAATGAGAATAACGCCTGAGTGCATATCTTGCGTAAACCCCAATTCACGAAAACTCCAGGTCTAATGAAAGTGACATTGTGCATTATTTGACTGCTTCTGAGGACAGTGTTGAGCCCTTGTCCCACCCTTGGTTCCTCAATAGTCTCATATTTGCTGCTGATTATTTATCTTGATGGTAAGGAGTAGAAACTACATAAAGTAACCAGGCTTTTTAAAGCTCTATTTTCTTTTTCTTACACCCCATTTATTAGTTCAATGTTTTAGCTCAAGGGCCAAGACTTACAAGGACATAACACAGTATCGTCTCAGGCATATTAGCATTCCTATTCCATATTAACGTTCACCATAAATTGTATTTGTATGGTACAAATGTAGTTAGAATTGTGATAATTTTATTGACTGGTATAGAAAATGAGATAGATACATGAAAGAGCATCCTTAAATAGATCTTTTGCCTCCAAATAGAAGTTCACATTCTGTGGGCAATAGTACTGAAAAGTAATATAAAAGGATACCTATTGATCCTAGACTTCAACTATTGTGAAAGTAGGTGAATGATGTACGAAATGGTAACCATGACCATCATCCGTTGTAATGAACAGTGAGCTGTACATTATTGATAAAAATGGTTTATTGTCTAATTCTGCTTCAAAATAAGTTGTGAATTTGCATACAATGTTTAGTCCAGAGTATTAAGTAGACATAAAAACCTTCAGTGGCAACAGTCTGTCCTGATCTTAAACTGAAATGGGTACACTAACTAAATAGTAAATACCGTATTTAGGTACTTTGTCTACAGAACAGGAACAGGCGCTTCATAGGAACTGTCGGTGGATTTGTTTTGTAGGACTTCATCATGTTATGCAGAAGATGAAAGCCTAAGATATGTAGGTACTCTCCATGTAAGTGTCTCCTCCAGGATACAGGTTTGCTAAAAGGATATTCCCTCAAAGTTGGGCATTTGAATCTCAATGAGAAGCATAACTCTGTTTTCACCAACTATAACAGAAGCATATAGGTGAAATAATACATATGTGACCTACAAAGATGTCTTGTAGTATGTTGTTTCACAATTAACAAAACTAATTTGATTAGACATGTGAACTATAAGACTTTTTCATAACAATATTTAACTCAGACATATCAAACTCATCGTCCCTCTTTCAGGAAACAGGGGAACATGTAAAAATATACATAAGGCCTCATTATGAGTTCTGTGGACATTTTTGCCCGTCTGCCGAACTTTCGACGGGGAGGTTGCTGCCATAGTGGCTACCTCCCGCCAAGCCCAGTAAGAGTTTCCTGCTAGGTCAGTGGGAGGAATCCTGAGTTTTCGCCCGCTGGCCTAGTGGGAAACACCCTACAGCATTGTCACTGGCTCGTAATCGATCCGGCGGCACTGATGTAGGATGCAGGGTGCACCAGCACTCTTGCAATGTTCACTGTCTGTATAGAAGACAGTGAACATTGTGAAGGTGCTGGCCATGGGAACCCCTGAACTGCCCATGCCAAGTGCCTGGGCAGTGCAGGGCCCCCCTTACGGCCCCCTGCACCCGTTGTCCTCCAGCCTTTTCATGGCAGTGCTACCGCCATGAAATCGCTGACAGAGAACAAAGTCGTAATCCACCGGGCAGTGCTGCTTGTAGCGCTGCTCTGACAGATTAGGACCCCTGCAACCACAAGATCGCCAGGAACTCTGATCCTTGCAGTGCTGGTGGTCCCACCAATGGCCAACCGCCACAGTTAAAATATGGTGGTCAGACCGACGCATTAGTGACGGTCCGACCGCCATCTATGTACCTTCCGGTCATGAGACCGCCAGATTTGTAATAACCCCCATAATCTGCAAATAATTACTTTGTTTGCAACTAAAGTTAATCTATGTTCCTAGTAATGAACGGGGTGAAGCAATAATAAATAGCTTACGTTTGATGCCCCAGACAAATTAATGGAAGTAAACTCTCCTTGTACCCACCTTCTTTTGGTGATACACTTGAAGGAAATAGGAGGTGCATGCATTTACAAGAGCAGCACCAGCCTATCATTTGATTTCCCAGTGTTCTACTGCAGCGTACCTCAGTATTGCAATACACAGCTAGAACACTAAAATGTTGTCTTTATGACAAAATTGTGGCCTATCTGAATTGTATCTTGATAGAATCAAAGCTGTAAAACGTAAAGCATTTCCTTTAGAAATGAACAAACTGATGGGGTTGATTTTGTTATAGAAAATATGTCTAGTGCGCTAGAAAAATAACATGAAAATACATTTTATTTGAGTTCTCATATATCTAACTCATCCATGTCAGTAAATCAAACTGAAATGCAAAGAGAAAGCTAGACTTCCAACACCAAAAGCAGTCTCTCAGGTAAATCCCTAGTGTTCAACTGCAGCTTCACCACAGAGCTCTAATGAGCAACTAGAGCGCTACCATTCTGTATGTATGACAAAGGTGTGCATCCTGAACTCCATCTTGATAGGATCAAAGTTGTAAAACTGAAATGTGGTACTTAATAATGAAAGGCTGCACATCTGAAATTCAGCCCATTGCCTTTCCTGCGGGGAAAGAATAGACACATCACCTCCCCTGCAAGTAAGGAAGTGACGCATTACCTGTCCTGTGGGGAAAGTATCAACAAATCACCTCCCCTGCACAGTAAGGAACCAATGCATCACTTTGTTTTCGGCTCCTCGCCTTCCTCTGGCCTGCATCATCTTTGTTTTTGAAGCATCCCAGGTATTTTATATTCATAATATATGACCACTGATTCCTTTTGATAAAGACTCATTTAACCCCTTCGCTGCCAGGCCTTTTCCCCCTCCTGTGCCAGGCCTTTTTTTGCCTATTTGGGGCAGTTCGCGCTTAGGCCCTCATAACTTTTTGTCCACATAAGCTAACCAAGCCAAATTTGCGTCCTTTTTTTCCAACATCCTAGGGATTCTAGAGGTACCCAGACTTTGTGGGTTCCCCTGAAGGAGGCCAAGAAATTGGCCAAAATACAGTGAAAATTTCGTTTTTTTCAAAAAAATTGGAAAAAGTGGCTGCAGAAGAAGGCTTGTGGTTTTTCCCCTGAAAATGGCATCAACAAAGGGTTTGCGGTGCTAAACTCAGCAGCTTCCCAGCTTTCAGGAACAGGCAGACTTGAATCAGAAAACCCAATTTTTCAACACAATTTTGGCATTTTACTGGGGCATACCCCATTTGTGCAATTTTTTGTGCTTTCAGCCTCCTTCCAGTCAGTGACAGGAATGGTCATGAAACCAATGCTGGATCCCAGAAACCTAAACATTTCTGAAAAGTAGACAAAATTCTGAATTCAGCAACGGGTCATTTGTGTAGATCCTACAAGGGTTTCCTACAGAAAATAACAGCTGAAAAAGAAAAATATTGAAATTGAGGTGAAAAAACCATCAATTTTTCTCTACGTTTTACTCTGTAACTTTTCCCTGCAATGTCAGATTATCGAAAGCAATATACCGTTACGTCTGCTGGACTCCTCTGGTTGCGGGGATATATAGGGTTTGTAGGTTCATCAAGAACCCGAGGAACCCAGAGCCAATAAATGAGCTGCACCCTGCAGTGCGTTTTCATTCTATACCGGGTATCAGCAATTCATTTGCTGAAATATAAGGAGTAAAAAATTGCTATCAAGAAAACCTTTGCATTTCCAAAAAGGGCACAAGATAAGGTGTTGAGGAGCAGTGTTTATTTGCACATCTCTGAATTCCGGGGTGACCATAGTAGCACGTGAATTACAGGGAATTTCTCAAATAGATGTCTTTTTTACACACACTCCTATATTTGGAAGGAAAAAATGTAGAGAAAGACAAGGGGCAATAGTACTTGTTTTGCTAATCTATGTTCCCCCAAGTCTCCCGATAAAAATGGTACCTCACTTGTGTGGGTAGGCCTAGCACCCGCGACAGGATATGCCCCAAAACACAACGTGGACACATCACAGAAAACAGAGCTGTTTTTAGCAAAGTGACTACCTGTAGATTTTGGCCTCTAGCTCAGCCGCCACCTAGGGAAACCTACCAAACCTGTGCATTTCTGAAAACTAGAGACATAGGGGAATCCAAGGGGGGGTGACTTGTGTGGCTCGGACCAGGTTCTGTTACCCAGAATCCTTTGCAAACCTCAAAATTTGGCTAAAAAAACACATGTTCCTCACATTTCTGTGGCAGAAAGTTCTGGAATCTGAGAGGAGCCACAAATTTCCTTCCACCCAGCGTTCCCCCATGTCTCCCGATAAAAATGATACCTCACTTGTGTGGGTAGGCCTAGCACCCGCGACAGGATATGCCCCAAAACACAACGTGGACACATCACAGAAAACAGAGCTGTTTTTAGCAAAGTGACTACCTGGAGATTTTGGCCTCTAGCTCAGCCGCCACCTAGGGAAACCTACCAAACCTGTACATTTCTGAAAACTAGAGACCTAGGGGAATCCAAGGAGGGGTGACTTGCGGGGCTCTGACCAGGTTATGTTACCCAGAATCCTTTGCAAACATCAAAATTTGGCCCAAAAAACACTTTTTCCTCTCATTTCGGTGACAGAAAGTTCTGGAATCTGAGAGGAGCCACAAATTTCCTTCCACCCAGCGTTCCCCTAAGTCTCTCGATAAAAATGGTACATCACTTCTGTGGGTAGGCCTAGCGCCCACAAAAGGAAATGGCCCAAAACACAACGTGGACACAACATATTTTTTCACAGAAAACAGAGGTGTTTTTTGCAAGGGTGCCTACCTGTGGTGTTTGGCCTGTAGCTCAGCCGGCCCCGGGGGGGGGGGGGGCAGAAAGGCCCTAAAATAAATTTGCCCCCCCAACCCCCACCCTCCCCCGTCGCTCCCCCTGCGTGACATTGGCACCAAAAAACAAATCCCCGGTGCCTAGTGGTTTCTGCCCCCTTGGGGGCAGGTTGACCTAAACTCAGCCAATCTGCCCCCAAGGGGGGCAGAAATGGCCTAAATACAATTTGTCCCCCAGGGGAGCGACTTTTGCCTGATGGGTCGCTCCCCATCTCTAAAAAAAAAAAAACAAAGAAAAAAAAAGAAAAATTCCCCTGGCGCCTAAAGGTTTCTGCCCCCCGGGGGCAGATCGGCCTAATAATAGGCCGATCTGCCCCCCGGGGGGGCAGAAATGGCCTAAAATAAATTTGCCCCCCCAACACCCACCCCCCCCGGGAGCGACCCTTGCCTACGGGGTCGCTCCCCCTGCGTGACATTGGCGCCAAAAAACAAATCCCCGGTGCCTAGTGGTTTCTGCCCCCTTGGGGGCAGATTGACCTAAAATTGGCCAATCTGCCCCCAGGGGGGCAGAAATGGTCTAAATACAATTTGCCCCCCCAGGGGAGCGACCCTTGCCTGATGGGTCGCTCCCCATCTCTAAAAAAGAAACAACAAAAAAAAAAATACACAAAAAAAAAAATTGCCCTGGCGCCTAGAGTGTTCTGCCCCACCCCCCCGGGGGCAGTTCGGCCTAATAATAGGCCGATCTGTCCCCCGGGGGGGCAGAAATGGCCTAAAATAAATTTGCCCCCCCAACCCCCACCCCCCCCGGGAGCGACCCTTGCCTACGGGGTCGCTCCCCCTGCGTGACATTGGCGCCAAAAAACAAATCCCCGGTGCCTAGTGGTTTCTGCCCCCCTTGGGGGCAGATTGACCTAAAATTGGCCAATCTGCCCCCAGGGGGGCAGAAATGGTCTAAATACAATTTGCCCCCCCAGGGGAGCGACCCTTGCCTGATGGGTCGCTCCCCATCTCTAAAAAAAGAAACAACAAAAAAAAAAAAACACAAAAAAAAAATTGCCCTTGTGCCTAGAGTGTTCTGCCCCCCCCCCCACCCTCGGGGGCAGTTCGGCCTAATAATAGGCCGATCTGTCCCCCGGGGGGGCAGAAATGGCCTAAAATAAATTTGCCCCCCCAACCCCCACCCCCCCCCCGGGAGCGACCCTTGCCTACGGGGTCGCTCCCCCTGCGTGACATTGGCGGCAAAAAACAAATCCCCCGGTGCCTAGTGGTTTCTGCCCCCTTGGGGGCAGATTGACCTAAAATTGGCCAATCTGCCCCCAGGGGGGCAGAAATGGTCTAAATACAATTTGCCCCCCCCCAGGGGAGCGACCCTTGCCTGATGGGTCGCTCCCCATCTCTAAAAAAAGAAACAACAAAAAAAAAAAACACAAAAAAAAAATTGCCCTGGCGCCTAGAGTGTTCTGCCCCCCCCCCGGGGGCAGTTCGGCCTAATAATAGGCCGATCTGTCCCCCGGGGGGGGCAGAAATGGCCTAAAATAAATTTGCCCCCCCAACCCCCACCCCCCCCCCCGGGAGCGACCCTTGCCTACGGGGTCGCTCCCCCTGCGTGACATTGGCGCCAAAAAACAAATCCCCGGTGCCTAGTGATTTCTGCCCCTTGGGGGCAGATTGACCTAAAATTGGCCAATCTGCCCCCAGGGGGGCAGAAATGGTCTAAATACAATTTGCCCCCCCAGGGGAGCGACCCTTGCCTGATGGGTCGCTCCCCATCTCTAAAAAAAGAAACAACAAAAAAAAAAAACACAAAAAAAAAATTGCCCTGGCACTTAGAGTGTTCTGCCCCCCCCCCGGGGCAGTTCGGCCTAATAATAGGCCGATCTGTCCCCCGGGGGGGCAGAAATGATCTAAAATAAATTTGACCCCCCAACCCCCATCCCCCCCCCCCGGGAGCGACCCTTGCCTACGGGGTCGCTCCCCCTGCGTGACATTGGCGCCAAAAAACAAATCCCCGGTGCCTAATGGTTTCTGCCCCCTTGGGGGCAGATTGACCTAAAATTGGCCAATCTGCCCCCAGGGGGGCAGAAATGGTCTAAATACAATTTGCCCCCCCAGGGGAGCGACCCTTGCCTGATGGGTCGCTCCCCATCTCTAAAAAAGAAACAACAAAAAAAAAATACACAAAAAAAAAATTGCCCTGGCGCCTAGAGTGTTCTGCCCCACCCCCCCGGGGGCAGTTCGGCCTAATAATAGGCCGATCTGTCCCCCGGGGGGGCAGAAATGGCCTAAAATAAATTTGCCCCCCCAACCCCCACCCCCCCCCGGGAGCGACCCTTGCCTACGGGGTCGCTCCCCCTGCGTGACATTGGCGCCAAAAAACAAATCCCCGGTGCCTAGTGGTTTCTGCCCCCCTTGGGGGCAGATTGACCTAAAATCGGCCAATCTGCCCCCAGGGGGGAAGAAATGGTCTAAATACAATTTGCCCCCCAGGGGAGCGACCCTTGCCTGATGGGTCGCTCCCCATCTCTAAAAAAAAAAAAAAAAGAACAAAAAAAAAAAAACACACAAAAAAAATTTGCCCTGGCAGAAAAGGCCTTCCCAAAATATTGCCCCCCCTGGGAGCGACCCTTGCCAAAGGGGTCGCTTTGTTGCGTGACATTCGCGCTCAAAAACAAACTCCCTGGTGTCTAATGGTTTCTGCCCCCCTTGGGGGCAGATTGGCCTTATCAAAATAGGCCAATCTGCCCCCAAGGGGGGCAGAAATGGCCTAAATATATATTGCCCCGTAGGGGAGCGACCCTTGCCTAAGGGATCGCTCCCCACCTAAAAAAAAAGAATTCATCACAAAAAAAAAAAAAAAAAAAAAAAGGTCCCTGGTGCCTAGAGGTTTCTGCCCCCCCTGGGGGCAGATCGGCCTAATAATAGGCCAATCTGCCCCCAGGGGGGGCAGAAAAGGCCTTCCTAAAAAAATGCCCCCCTGGGAGCGACCCTTGCCCTTTTGCCAATTTCAAGAAAAAAAAAAAATCCCTGGTGTCTAGTGGGGTTTCAAAAGCCGGATTGCAAGCAATCCGGCTTTTGAAACCTGTGAGAGACTTCAAAGGGAAGGAAATACATTTCCTTCCCTTTGAAGCCTCTTGGGGCCTCCCCCATGGGATTGAAAAAGAAATGCAAAAGCATTTCTTTTTCAATCGCGCTGGAAGCTCTGCTTCCAGCGCGATGGGGGAGACCCTGTGACTAATCAGCGCGCGCTCGCGCGCTGACGTCACAGGGGGGGTTGGGGGGGTCGGGGGTGGGAGGGGAAGGGCTTCCCCTTCCATCCCTGACTTGGGGGGGTGGAGGGGAACCCCACAGAGGGAGCGAGAGCGCTCCCTCTGGGCTCTGTGCACAGGACGTAATGGTTACGTCCTGGGCACAGCAGCACTGTGCCTCAGGACGTAACCATTACGTCCTGGGCACAGAAGGGGTTAAACCTTTAAAAAGTTATATATTTACTTTTATATGTTGGATTTTTGTTGTTTTTGTTGTTTTAGTCTTGTTTTTCTCAGATTAATATTGGCTATTTTCTAAACTGGCGTGGAGTCCTTTTGTGTTTTATTCACTGTGCTACTGTGTGTGTTGGTACAAATACTTTACACATCACCTCTGAACTAAGCCTGACGGCTTGTGCCAAGCTACCAAGGGGGTGAGCACCTGTTATCTGAGAGCTGTATCTCCCGTACCCTGACAAGAGTGAGGGTCCCCACCTGGACAGGGTGTAAACTAGAGACCCCATTTGTACCACAGCCCAACTGTCACCCTGACCCAGAAGTTTCTTCCACAGCCAGGCAGCGGCACAGAATGGATAAGCAAGAAAATGCCCACTTTCTAAAAGTTTATATATAATACACAGAATACCCTAGCTGTAACTATTCAAAAACTTTATATTCACAGCCAACGAAATGACTAACAATTCAAAAACCAACTTCACCAAAAGATGTGTTCTTAAATTGTGAATTCAGAGACCCCAAACTAGACATCTCTATCTATTCCGAAGGCCCCAATCCTTGTGTTACTCTATTGAGAGATAGGCCTTGCAATAGTGGAAACCGAATTTAGCAGTATTTCACTATCATGACATGTAAAGCACACCAGTACATGTCCTACCTGTTAAATGTACTGCACCCTGCCCATGGGGCTGCCTTGGGCCTGCCTTAGGGGTGACTTACATGTAGTAAAAGGGAAGGTTTAGGCTTGGCAAGTGGGCGCATTTGCCAGGTTGAAATGGCAGTTTAAAACTGCACACAAAGACACTGCAATGCCAGCACTGAGACATGTTTAAATGGCTATTCCTTTGGGTGGCACAATCAGTGCTGCAGACCCACAAGTAACATTTGATTTACAGGTCCTGGGCACAAATGGTGCACTATACTAGGGACTTACTAGTAAATCAAATATGCCATTCATGGCTAAACTAATCACTAGTACCATTTAGACAGAGAGTACTTGCACACACTTTAGCATTGGTCAGCAGTTGTAATGTACTCAGAGTTCTACAGCCAGTAAAAAAACATCATCAAGCACAGGATCTAAACAGGCAGTCAGAAGCCAAAACAACAGGGGAAATCCTGTAGAAAGAGACATTTCTAACACTATGCAAGTCCAGAAACAAATGCTGTGTGTTGGAAAATGGGTTATTGGTAAGGGCAGGTAAGTACCTACACTTAGCAATAGGCCACTAACATCCACTTAGGTCCAGTTAGGTCTCAGTAAACTAGACCCAGCTCAACCCTTGGTAGCTTTGCAACGAGCGACAAGGCTTAACTTAGGAGACAGTGTAAAGCATTAAAATATCACAAAACAGTACTTAAATAAAACACAGGAAACAGTTTAAAAATCTAAAATCAATTTATAAAAATAGACTATATTTTTATCTTTAAAATGACACAAAAACAAATAAAATCGGATAAGGGGAACCGGAGATATGAATTTTTAAAGAATTATTGTTTTCTAGTGCATAGAAACAAAAAGCGCCAATCTGGTCATCTGGTCGAATCTCGACCAGGGCAAAGTCAAAGTTTAAGGCTGACCGCGATGGAGCCCGGCTCGGCTACAGCCCGCGGGAGGCCTCGGTCAAAAGTTTACCTCAGGACTCAGTCGTTTTTCCATAGATTTTCTCCATCGGGACAAACCTGCCAGTCCAATCCGACCTCCTGGAACTCTTCCTCGGATACGCGTTGCGGGAGCCCTCGGTGGAGATTTTTACCTTCGGACTTAGTCGTTTTTTTGTGGTGAAAATCCTTTGACCGGGGCAAACCTGGATCTTGATCCGACGTCCATGGAGCCCTCCTCGGATCTGCTGGCTGGGAGGTCCCGGTCAAGTTCCTACGTTCGGACTTAGTCTCTTTTTTGGAGATTTTCTTCACTGGGACGAACCTGCAATTCAGGCCGGGTCGCGGTTGAGGCAAGCCGGCTATAGTTGATGCGGCGGGTCGGTCCCTCTATGGAGATTTTTTCCAAAAGGTCTCCAAAGTTCTCCGAACTTCTGGATCTTCATCCAGATGTTCTTTTAAGGTTCTTTTGGGGTTCACAGCTCACCCCAAGGTTCCAGAAGCTCTGAGATGCTCCTTGGGGGTGTGGACTACAACTCCCATAATGCACGTTGCGCAAACTCCTTTTTGGCCACAGGGCAGTGGTCAGCTGGTAGGTTTCTTCAGTAGTTGGTGCAGGGGACTCTGGTTAGCAATTTTTCACCTGTAGCAAACAGGGAGTCCCTCCTTGAACCAGTTGAAGCTAGGCAAAGTCCTTCTTGTGGTGAAGCCCTAATGTGCAGCTGATGCAGTCCTTCAGAGTGCAGGGTCCAGGTGCAGGCCAGGCGTCCAGCAGGGCAGTCCTTCTTCTCCTGTAGTTCTTCCTTTTTGGAATCTGATGGGAATCTGAGGTGTGGGTGCAGGTCTACCAGTTTTATCCCTGCTCCTGGCTGAAAAACAGGGGGGTCCTGGTTCTCCAATCAGCTGCAGGGTCCTTCCACCTGTGATGACCACTTCCGGGGAAGTGTGGCAAAAATCAATCCCAGGGATCAACATTCCTCAAAAATCCATCATGGCTGAAAGTGATTTTTGGAGGTTACATCTGGCTGAGCCCACCCACTGGTGTGGCTAAAAATCCTAAACACACCCCTCTCCTGCCCTCTCCTAATCTAATCAAGGGGCACCTAATTGTCTGGGTTTGCAGGAGTTGAGGGTGTTGCTGAGTTGCTCCAAATGTCCTTCTCTGCCTTTGAAGACCAGTGTGGCAGCCCTCCCCCTTCCTGCTTCAACATCTGCTGAGGGGAGATATCCTCCCACAGGCACATCTCTTTGTGTGGAGCCAGGCCCCTTCACACCTCATCAAGGCAGCCTGGCCAGGCTGCCAGAGGCGGGCCAATCAGAGCACAGCAGCAAAAACACTGCAGGGCTGAAGTTGCCAACTTTTCAGGTAAAGTTTAAAACTCTTTACCTGAACAAGTTATATTAAATCCAACAACTGGAAGTTGTGGGATGTATTACAACAATTAATTTGATACCAAACGTCTGGTATTTGTTACTTAAGGGGACTTTTAAAATTAAAATAAAGTCTCCCCATTTTAGCCTGTGGAGGCCATTCTCTACAATGAGGGAACATCAAATTTGGCTGTTTTACCTCACCAGGGATTATAAAACTATTTTTATAAGGTCCCTGCTTATAGTTACATGGCACCCAGCCCTAGGGGCACATACGCACACCTTAAGAGTGACTTATATGTAAAAGTAAGGTAGTTTAAGACTTTGGAACTACTTTTAATTCCAAAATCGAATTTGCATGTAACTTTAATTTAAAAGCAGCCAGCAAGGCAGGCCTGCCTTTACAATGACACTGGGCACCTCAGCAGTGCACCTATGGGGGCACTACCTATGCTGGGCTCCCTAAACCTCCATGCCCTGCCATATACTAGGGACCTATAGGTAGGTTAATTTTGCCAATTATAATTAGCCTAGTTTGCATATCCACTTTACACAGAGCACTGGCCCTGGGACTGGTAAGCAGTACCCAGGGCACAGCCAAGAGTCAGTAACCACCAGTACCTGTCCAAAATGTTTGGGGGTGACCAGGGCAAAAAGGAGGACTTTCCTACACTGTGGATGCAGCAGCAACCATCTGTTGCAGTAGTGTTTTGTCAGAAAGGGGCCACAAGGTGGGAGTACGGGAAATGGAGGCCCGAAAAGGACTGCAGGAAAAGGGCCACCATGCCAATTGAGATAGAAGTGATACCCCAATAGCTGAGGAAGTACCCAGACAGGTACACTGTAGCATTTTGGTAGGGGCTACAGTGAAGATTTGTGGATTTATTTATATGGGCCATGGGTCTGTAGGTGAGTTGAAAACTTGAAATTTATGAGAGGCTTTAAGGAAGTACTGGCCAAGTTGAGGAAAGAAATTAAAACTAGCATTTTCCAAGCCTGTTGCTAGACCTGGCATTGCTACATTTGAGGGTAATACAGCTGGAACAGTGCTAAAAAAGAGTCTACTGGAGAATGCAAAACTAATACATCACTTGTCCTGGCAAGAGGGAGAGTTGGTGAATGGTTAAATCACCAGAGCAGACTGCACAATTAAGTATGAAGGGATGGATGCACAAGTGACCCTGGTGTGGACTAGTGGAAGATAGGTAGAAATTGGAAGAACTAACCTTCCTCTTGTGGAGATTCAGTTTGGAGGGAATTACTATGTTCACAAGGCAATACCTCCCTGGTTGTGGCTGCATATCCAGAATTTCAATGCTTCAGCAGTTTTATAGATGGGTGGTATGGGCAGTGTCTTTCTCTGAGCAGGTCATCCATTACTTGGACTATTTCCTTTTTGGATGCAGGATGGGAGGCCACTGGGATTGCGCCAGACTGATGGCAGTCATGCAGCAGGTGGCCAGCCAGTTGGAGGTATCACTGGATATGGACAAATCAGAGGGTCCAATTTTGAAATGTACCTTTCTAGGGATTGAGTTAGTGTCAATGCTGTTGGCCACCTGAGAAGAAGTTCATGACTCTGTGTTGGCTGCTGTTGGAGATAGTGGCAGAAAGAAACAGAGAACATTGCTGGATTCAGCAAGTTTTGGACCTCCCGAACACCCCCTTCAGGGCTGTGGTCCCAGTGAGAGCTTTATGTAGGTACATGATTCTTTCAATGAAATATGTACCCACGCTGCACCACATATTACAGATCACTTGAGGGGTGAGGCAGGACCTGAAAATCTGTATAAGGTTTACGGAGGACTACAATGATGTGTCAATGTTAATGGCCCCTGAACAATACGAGTGGGATGTCAAAATATTTTGTGATGCCTCAGTGTCAGGAGGATGTTTTTTGTTCTGGAATGGTAAATGGACAACAGAGAGATGACTAATGGAAAAGTTGAAAAAAGAGGCACAGTAGAGGGTCACAGGAATTTATTCTGGTATTGCTGGCAGTTGAACTGGGGTGAAGATTGGAAGAATAGACGAATGCGTTTTGCTCAACAATCAAGTAGTGGTGAGTGTGATCAACAAGTTGTCCATGTCTGACTGATAGGTGTTGAGAAGAAATTGTTCAGAGGTGCTTGCAGTTGAATGTTATTTTTTGGGTGTAAGGTATACCTTGATTCGAAAATGAGATTGCAGATTCTTTAGCTCGATTGCAGAGCAATATCGGATAGGGGAACTCTGCTGTGGATGCTGAAGAAGATAGTGTTGGAGAAACTGTGAGCTTGGGAGGTGTCAGAATAACAGTTAGTGGAAGGAGCCAATGCAGCAAGTTTCAAGGACTGCACATAGACAGCCACAGGAGAATTTCTTTTATGGGTATTTTCAGATTATTAGCTTTTTTTCTGAGTTTCTGAAGTGATGGGAACAAATAAGTATGAGGGAATGGAAATGGTGGATGTGAAATAAATAAAGGGTGGCTGGAGCAGCTCAGTGACAAAGAACAAGACAGATAAGAAAGGGAAAGGAATGTGAATGAGGCTAAAGAAGTCAGGGAACAAAATAATGTCCCTGGTGAGGGCCTGAGAGGCTTACTTGGAGGTGAGTGGGGAAAGACCTGGGGAAGCTGCTTTGTCATGACTGAGGAATAAAGATGACAGACAGGCAGGTGCTGAGTGTACTTAGTAAATACCTGAGGGGAGGTGGGTGGCCACAAAAATAAGTTTTAACCATGGAGGCCTCACCAACAACCTTTGGACAATTGACAACAGCTGCACTAATTCAACGTCCTGCTTCCCCAGTTACCTTTGCAAACTCTTAGTGCTCATCAATCCCCTCTGAGGCAGTGGTCTTCGCTTTTACTCAGCTAGCCTCTCAAGAAGAAGTGAGTGCATCAGCATCACAGGAGGTCCATCAGGCTGTGATTCCACCGAAGCATGAGCTCTCTCCAATTATTATTTCAAGTGACCACTCCTTCGATGGCAGAGAGTAGGTGACTTCTTTAGCTGCTTCCCCATCAGCTTCTTGTTGGCAGGATGGGCAGGTCACGGGCAGTCAAGACCGTCTGCCGGATTTCTGTATCGCTCCTTTAACTTGTCCCCTAGCAGCACAATGGACTCGTAGTCCAACTGGCAGCATTCGTCCTATGCTACCCACAAGGTCATCCATTAGGGCCGCTGACACCAGCTCTCAAATTGAGTTCAACAAGGGAGAGCTCATTGATCAATCGCTATTAGACCTTTCCTGCCTTCAACTTGAAATTACAGGTGGTGCTGAAGTGGAATCTAATTCTGTGGTCAACTCTAAGATTGCTGTAAGTGGCTCTGCTTGGCCAAAGCTTCTGCAAACCCTTTAATCCACTGTGCTGGCCTTAAACTATCACTCTGATAAGCTAGATGTGTAAGTTGATTTGTTGAATACATTGGCCACATATGTAGCTGGGATTGATCATAAAATAGAAAATTTAAATTAGTTAATTACCAGAGCGCAAACAAGCTCCAACGTATTTCAAGCAACCTACTGTTGTTCCCCAAATATTTAAAGTCTATCATCTCTGCCTTGCTTTTTGAGTTCTGTCTTAACTGAACTTAAGAGGCTCTCTGCAGCACCTGTGCCTCTGGCAATCTCGCTGAAACTGGGGTTCCATCCTGATACGGAAAACATTTAAACTAAAAACATTGGACGACTATTTATTTTCCAGCAAAGAGTGTAACAATCACTAATTCAACACGGCCTGCTGTTAATGGAGTCTCAGAGCAAGTTACTTTGGCCAATCGTGTTTATAGGAACTCTCATGTGTCTGGAGCCAATCCTATGGAGCTAGTTATCCCACTTTATTCCTGTACTGTGCCACAAACTGCTTCACTAAATACATTGCCACCAACAGCTGATTGTGGAGTTCAGCACCCATTGAGCAAGAAGGGAAAAAAAGGCTCAGAAAACAATGGAAAAAAAGGTAGAGCCTAGCTCCCCTGGGGCCCCAAATAATGTTCAACCTCTCGTCTGACTCAATGTGCAGCAGTTGCAGGAGGTGTCCAATGACATTCCACAGACTAATTCCTTGATGGCCATATAGGGCGGCTCTTTACCAGCTAGTAAGGCTATGCATAGTCCTTTGGTTAGTACTATTCTGCAGGAAATTCAATTACCCCCAAGGAACCTTTGATCTCTGCTGAGGAAGGCAAAACTGGCAGTTTGGCTGATCCCACTGTCAAAAGCAGTGGAGTGTGGAGGGCCCGTCAGTATTGCAATAACCTTGTCAAACCCCAAAGCAGTCCACAAAATTACTGATGGTGAGGTCACAGGCTCATGTCCCTCTTTTTCCTTCAAGTTGCCTTCTGATAGTCATGGGAGCCAGTCTCTCATCCTGCTATCATGTCATCATGCCTTTTATTGACACCCTGGGCTTGGGGAGAGGGGTCCCTCTGGGCCCGTTCAATACAGTGGAACAGTCACATCTTAGGCCCTCTTTGTGCCTCCTAAAGGCGTCATTGGAGTGTGCAACAACAAAACGTGTGTTTATACCAGAATACAGCTCAAGGGGCACCCATAATATTTTGAATAAAGGGAACATCTTATGACTCTTCAAGGCTGTTGGACTTTTTTCCTTATGCATGGTCATCCCCAGTCTTTTTGCCTCCTGCCCCCTATTTTTTCTGACCTTTCGCTGTTGGCTCTAGGACTCTGAGCACTTTATCACTGCTGACCAGTGCTAAAGTGCAGGTGCTCTCCCATCTAAAGTTGGTATGATTGACTTATACCTAATTGGCATATTTCATTTACCTTTAAGTCCATTGTACAGTGGTATCTCTATACCCAGGACCTGTAAATTAAATACTACTAGTGGGCCTGCAGTGCTGCTTGCACCACCCCCTGAAGTAGACTTTCAAACCTATTTCAGGCCTGCTAGCGCAGGGCCTGTGTGTGCAGTTTTCTGCCACAGGGACCTGGCATCTAAATTTACTTGACAGGCCCAGAACTCCCCTTTTACTACATGTAAGTCATCCCTAAGGTAGGCCCTAGCTAGCCCTATGGGCAGGGTGCCATGTATGTAGAAGGCAGGACATGTGCCAGGTAGCGTGGCCTGTCCTGGTAGTGACAAACAGCCTATCTGGGTGTCTCACTGCTGTGAGTGCTGCTTTCTCATAGGATTGCATTAGAAATGCCTTGCCTTATGTTTAAGAGGTATTGTCTGATTTATGAGGGGTAGCGTAGGCATGTTTGGTATGGTGGTGATGGTGATAATAAATGCTGCTCACTGGTGTAAGTGTATGTTTTATTACTATTACAGAAATGACACTTCTAGAAAGTGTGCATTTCCCTGTGCTTATGACTCTGGTGTTTTACAGGTTGACTCCAATCCACATCTGGGCAGAGTGAGAGTTGGGGCTTTGTGCATACTTTTCAGACAGCCTGTACACAGGGAGGGTGGAGGTGTCACAGAGGTGCATCTGCACACTGAATAGTCTTCCTGGGCTGAGAAAAGGGAGAGGCGGGGAATACCTACATTTGTAAAGGCTGTGCCCTGGCCTCACACAATAGGGTCATTTACCCCCAACTGATGTTTGGAGGCTGTGCTGAAGGAGAGAGGGGGCATTCCCAGTACTAGTTGTAACTGGTTGGAACCTCTTCTCCCCTTTCATCGTAAAACACTGTAAGGACTGAGTATAAGTACAGTGGAACTTTCCCCACAAATTGGAGACTCTTGGACTCATTGGGGAACTGGACACAGAAAAGCTGGAAGGGCTCACTAGAGACTGCTATGGACTGCTGCTGCTGTGCTGACCTGTGACCTGCTTGGTCACTGTAAAGGACTTGTCACTTGCTGCATCCTCGTTGTGCTGGCCTGTTGCTGGGCCCCTCCACCTGTGGGCCTTTTTCCCTGAACTCTGCTCCCCAGGGGCAGGGTGCCGTGGCCCCTGACCCCTGTAACCTTGTGAAGCACGAGGAGTGCTTCATCCTGTGACAAAAACGAGTGCTTCTTAAAGCACTGCACCCTTCATTCCTTAAAGCGCTTTGAGCATTCTCCTTTATGCCCAAAGACACCGCCGCGACCCAGGCTCCTCCAAAAGAATAAAACGCTTTGTGAAGCACTTTGGTGATCGTGAGGAAACAACCGCTGCAGCCCGGGCGGGCTGTTTATTGTGAGCATGAGGACGCGCAGCTCTTTGTGCCCCGGGGGCACCAAAAAGCTAAAGATTGAAGACTTTGGAGCAAGTGCGCTCCTAGCGGTGCCCCCGGGGAAACGATCACTCCGAGGAGTGACCCCAGGGCACCAGAAGGCCCTTATTTTGGCTCAGGTGAAATATGTAACAGGCAGGACAGGAGGAAGCCCCTCGCTGCCCTGCCAAGCCCAGTAGGGCTCTCTGTCGCATCGCGGACTGGGCGGAAGCCTCGCCGGAGGCTCCCCTTCACCGCCGGTCCCTTGCTTGGCACCTTGTGGGCTAGTGCTGATCCTCGCCCCACCTCGTTGGATGGCCAGTGAAGGCCC
Organism: Pleurodeles waltl; assembly: GCF_031143425.1. Taxonomy (NCBI): domain Eukaryota; kingdom Metazoa; phylum Chordata; class Amphibia; order Caudata; family Salamandridae; genus Pleurodeles; species Pleurodeles waltl. The sequence goes on along the minus strand of NC_090443.1, from coordinate 580,168,597 downwards.
GGGGGCCCTGCAATGATTGCGGGCCCCAGGATAGGCCCACCCTTGAAACGGAGGAGGTGCATGGTGCCCCCCTCCTCCTGGCACTCTTCTCTGACTGTAGCCTCCCTTGTGAGGACCGTGATCGCGGGCCCCAGGATGGGCCCACCTTGAAAATGGAGGGGTGCGTGGCGCCCACCTCCTTTACCAAAAGTATTTGCCGACCTTGTTCCCCCCTTGTGAGGGCTGGTGGAGTCCAGTCGGGGGCCCCAGCGATCGCAGGCCCCCAGAGCGGCCCGTCAGGAGTACAGAGGGGGTGCGTGCTGGCCCCCTCTACCCCAGAGTTTTAAGGAGGCCGCCACGTTGTCAGAGGAGCGCCAGGGGCCCCTTCTCTGTTCCTTGGCACTGGAGGTGCCTCATCAGAAAAACACCACTACAAGACAATATATATGGCCTAGGTTCTTTTTAGAGACTTTAGTGATTTATATGTTGCCTACCTGTAATGTGATGGTTTATATGTGTATGCAAATGTTCCTTTTATGGGCATAACATGCAAACATGTTATGACTTGCCATACATTTTATAATGTTCCTAATATGGGCCTTTATGATATTCATATGACAAGTGCTTTAGTGTAATAACGTGTTCCCTGACTACTGCTTATGTTACATAATCCTGAGTAACCTGTGTGTTATATGTGACTACCGCTAGTTTGCAGAGTAACTAATGTGTAATGTTCTGACAAATGCTAAGGTAGCAGGATACTACTGATATGTAATTTTGATCTAATAATTGCGTTGTATACAAAACAGTATATTTTCATATAACTTGGTGTTGTGTTTCCTTTGAGGTGGGATAGTACGACACGTGTGTTGTGTGTGTGTTGCGCAAACGCTTTACACATTGCCTCCTGGTTAGGCCTGACTGCTTGTGCCAAGCTACCAAGGGGGTAAGCAGGGGTCATCTTGGACATGTAACTGCCTTGCCCTGACTCGAGTGGGTGTGTTCTGCCTGGCTTAGGTGCATACCGTAGCAACCAGAAACCCTATTTCTAACAAAGGCCATCTCGGAACTGAGTAACATTGGATCTAGTGACATTGCCTCTATTGAATTTCTTGCCCCAAGGGGGTCTCAAGCTGTAGAATCCACCTTAGTCTCATTGTTCTCTGCATCTATAGCTCAGTCCATTCTTGCCAAGAAAGATATATTTCACTCTTGGGGTATTATAATTATTCCTCATTAGGAGTCGGGCTACCCTGTGCTGTTATCTGAATCCCAAAGTTCAATGGTTCCTATAGCATCAAAGCCATTTTCACTTCTGAAAGGTGCTCAGGGCAGTACCACTTCCATCAACGGCACTAGTAGTACAGGTGCCAGGCTGCCAGCGGGGAATCAATTGGGATTGGTTGCCCTCTGCTCTTTTGCATGGGCGATCCCAATGACCCCTGTGGGTGGGGGGCTTAGTGCCAATGTTTGAACACTTATCCTTATGCTCTTGGAACATCAATGGGTTTGTGCATACGTTTGATTCAGTTGATTTAATATCTTTTTTAAACAGTTATGATATTATCACCCTTCCGGAACCATGGGCTGAGATAAGTTGTCCGCTGTTGGGTATTTAGAAATATGGAAACCTGCCCATAAAAAGAGTAAGGATGCCTGTGCTAAAGGTGGGTTGGCCACTTATATCACTGTAAAACTAAAAGGGTGTATTTCACCACTGGCTTGGGATGAAAATGTGATTCAGGGGATTGTGATTCGGAACTGGAGCTTGCAGTAAACTCTCATAGTGATTAATGTCTATATCGCTCATGGAACAAAGTGAAAAAGGGGGAGGCTGTCCTGACTAAAGCAGATTTTGAGTGATCTAGCTGGGGAATATCCGCATGCTGATTACCTTATAACTGGGGATTTCAATACAAATTTGTTTTAGGACACTGCAGAGGCTCTTGAAGGCCCTGATCTTTGTAATCACCAGTTAGTTCCTGAACTACTGAGGCACCAGGGTTGCCCACACTGTCCGTTGGGAGAGTACGTAGTAATGCATTTAAATAGTACGTGCTTCAAAGTTTTCAATGGCTGTTTGTACAATGATGCTCCTTCTTGTTGGATGAGATTGGACGGATGATCCTATTCTTGTTTGGACTATACCATTTGTAACATGAAATTATAACTATAAAATCTAGTTTTCATTTCCTTGATGTCCTGGGGGCTGTGGGTGGCGGCGTTTGTTCTGAGTCACTAAAATGTATAAAATTGAACCCTTCTATTAGTGGTACAGTAATGGGTGAATGTGTTAATTTCCTTGATTCTAAAGGATGTGGTTGTACGTCCCCAATTAAGTTATGGCATACATTTTCTTATGGTCAAGGTTTCATCAACCTACGTAGCTGCACCTCATTTCTGCCCTTTGCTATTTCTAGGGAAACTTTGAGTTTAAATAAAACACGTAACAGATTAGCAAAGGCAATTAGAAAGAGCCCTGATTCTGAGATATAAGGACCTGAGGAAAGACTATAGGAAGGCTATCTATGATGACCATCAGAGCCATTGTCATAAGTGTTTGGCTAAACTCATAAGTGCGAGTAAGGATCCAAATTCAATAAAAGTTTGGTCTGTCATTAACAATTTAAGAAATAATCAAAGGGGTCTTGGTACTGTTAATGTCTCAGAAGAGGTTTGGATGACCTACTTGATTAGACATTTCTCTGCAAGCAAGCATGATGGGAAATTGTTGAGTGAGGGGACTTACTGCCCCACAGCTGTTCCAGTCAAGCCTTGTTCTCAGTCCACAGTGTTCGTGTTTCCCCCTCTTGAAGAGAAGACCCTTTCACAACCTCATCTCCTTCATATAATTTCTAGGGCAAAGCGAGATGGAGCCCCAAGTCCCAACGGTCTTCCACAGATGCTTTTCAAACAGAACTCATCCTTTTGGGTAGCTCATCTTGCGCATCTGGTTGAGTAATGTTTTTTGACTTCATGAATTCCTGAGTCCTGGCGTGGTGCCATACTTCACCCTCTCCATAAAAGCAGTTCAAGGTCAGATCCAGCTAAGTTTAGGATGATAGCCTTACCTGATAATGAGGCCAAGTTTTATACCAGTCTTCTGTTGCAAGATCTTCTTGCTTGGGCTGAATCGAAGGGATTAATTCCCATTGAGCAAACAGGGTTCTCTGCTGCTTCCGGTACATCTACAAACTTATTAGCCCTTTCAATTTTGATGGACAGGGCGATTCTATCCAGTTCTATGTTGGTTTGCTGTTTTGTTGATTTTAAGGCAGCATTTGATCGGATTCCTAGGAGTGCCCTGTGGGCTAAATTACAAAACTGAGGAATTCCATCAGTGTTTTTGGGTGCCATTATGGAACTACACACAGGTATTTGGGTCCGTATTAAATTAGGTGATGGTTGTTCCCTTTCTAGGAAAATCTCCGCTGGCTGTGGTGTGAAACAGAGTTGTGTGCTTGCGCTCCTGCTTTTAAATCTGTTTATTGCAGATTTGTCGTCAGCTCTCAATGCTATTAATTCTCAGCCCCGCAAAATTGTTGATCTTATGCTCTGCCACTTTCTATATGCTGATGATCTGGCAATGTTCAGTTATACCAAGATTGACCTTCAATGACTGCTTAACCAACTTGCATCTTATACACTTGTGAATCAATTAGGAGTTAACCTACTCAAAACCAAAGTGGTCTCCTTTGGGAGAAAAAAGCATTCGGGAATTAGTTGGTACTACAAGAGTAGTAAACTCATTTCAGACCAGTCTTATAAATATCTAGGGATGCATTTCAACTCTAGGAGTGGTTTTGTTAAGCTGTGCTATGGTTAGGAAATTTTGCTGGGCAAAGGCTCCTGTTTAATAAATATTCTGATTAATAAGACCTACACGAGTTTTCCACGTACCACATCTTGCTTCTCCCGCACAGGTGCGGTTGGAATTTGGGCTTTTGGATCAGCAGGCAGTAGGGGCTGGTGCCTTCTTGAAGCTTTGTCATAAGTTATGCCGGGCCAAGGAAGGTAGCTTGGAGGCAGGTCTGTGGCTGGTAATTAGTGCATCTGGCAATTGAGAGCTCAGGACCACTAGGCAAGTAACCCCCCATTCTCTTTTCAAACTAGGTGTTAAAAAGATTATACAGTTATACTCGTACCACTCGGATCATACGCTCCTTGCCAAATGCAAGCATGCCTGGTTGGTAATTAATTCATTTAAGTCAGGTACTCCAGCTGGCTATCTTTCTTGCACACACAGGTTTCGTCTGAAAGAGCCATTTATGGGCAATTGGGGTTTTCTGAAACGTCTACCCACATGGAGGTTACATCCAGAGGAGGGAGTGATGTGCAGGGGTTGTGGCTGTAGGGAAAAAACAATTGAACATGTGGTGTGTTTGTGTCCAGCCCTGCTAAAGGAGTTTAGATCTTTGCTTCGGACTACATGGTGGATCCGCTCCTGTCGGCAGGCTATTATTATGTCTTTGGATCCTATGAACTCAATTATCAGTATTTAAGTATGTATCTAATGTCTGATTCATTGGCTTGTATGTGCAGTTGGGGCTCTTTTTATTTATTTATTTATTTATTTTTGCAAATGTTTTATTGATTGTTTCTTTTTTGTTTTAATTGTTTGGAATTTTATTCTGTACAATAAACTATTCATCATCCTCTTCTATGATGATAGCAGTGACAGAAGCCTTCGGACTAGGTTGGGAAGAAGGGAAGTTGAAGAAGTTGGAAATATGAAATTTGTTAATGATGTGAAGTTATATAAAGCTGGAAGGTGGAAGCTGAGGACCCAGGTTCATTTTTGCATCTTTCCCTCAGGATTGGCCTTAGCGGAAGAGAGGAGAAGGGAGATTTTAATATGCGGGCATTCCAGTGTGAAGTGGGTGATGGTGTGAGAGCAGAGATTTTACTGATGAAATTTATGATTAATAATGTATTGATCTTGGTGAACTAATGTGTGATTTTTCTAATGAATGCTAACAAAATGGGTGACTTTTGTAAATGGCCACCGTAATCCATTTTGTTTTCTATTTAGGTTAACCTTAGCTAATAATGCAGTTGTTTTTCATTGCTCAATGCTTGTTCGAAAAGAGTGTGTTTGAGACATGTAAACAGCTACGCCTAGTGGAATTTTGTGTTATGTCTTACAAGGTCAGATTTATTAGGTCATCGCCAGAGTTTGACTGTCCTATCATTTAGAAAACGTAACTAACATGTGGTTTCTTTCTCAAGGATAGAAGTAGATGCACCATTGTTAGATGTTTCTTCCTGAACCGAAGATTTTGATGAGATGGAACAATGGAGCCACAGATGAGACGGAACAGAAGAAGAAATTGTTATAAATTGTGTTTATCTAATGACTTTGTCAATGAAGCCATGGAAAATTCACACTTAGGCCCTCATTACAACCCTGATGGACGGCGGTAAAATGGAGAAATGTACTGCCAACAGGCTGGCGGTACATTTCCGCATATTACGACATTCCAAACCGCCAATGTACCACTCCATCCACCACAGCGGTAACAGCTGCCGGGCTGGAGACTTCAGTCCCCAGCCAGTCGGCCATCACTAACCCACCCGCAGGATTATGACCCCGCCTACCACCATGGTTTTCGTGACTTCTTTACCACCACGAAAACCATGGCGGTAGGCGGGGTCATAATCCCTTCTCTGTCACTGATAGGGGTCTTCCCCAACCCCTCCCCTGTCCCCTCCTCAGGTTTCCCCCAATATCCCCTACAACTCCAGACCCCCCCAACATACACGCACCTTCAAGCACCATCGAGCACACACATGTACACACTCATACCCACATTCATCCACGCATGCATGTATCCATTCACACACACATCCACACAACTTAAATACATACATGCACACACACAATCGCACAACACAACATCCATACACTCACACATCCATACATCCACACTCGCATCCATGCACATACAAACATACACACACACCCACACACACAAACACCCCCTTCCCCTGTCGGAGCACCCGACTTACCTTATTTCAGGGGGTCCTCTGGCAGGAGACGGGACGGGCGCTGCTGCCAACAGTGTCAGCCAGCAGAACACCGCCAGGGCATATTGTGTCATGACACGGTCTGCAGAGGTCTACTGGCATGGTGCTGCTGCTGGCAGCAGCGTCACCTTACTGCCATCCGCCGGCATGGCCACAGCTGGAATTCTGCCATCCTTCTGGTGGAATTTCAGCTACGGTCATAATTTGTCGGATGGGTGGTATACGCAGCGACGAAATTTGTCATAATTTGTGAACGAATTTTCTTGAAATTTTTTACTACTTTTTTTAAAACTGTTTTACAGATTTGAGAAAATGAGTTGCTAGTTGCCTTAAGTGACTTTCCCCAGTCCTTGGAGATGCTCTAGGTTGAAGGATATGTTCTTAGCGGTGTTTGATTGAATTGAGTGAGATGAGATTATTTTGTGCTTGCACAGACTGAGCTAATTTGCAGATGACCGAGGAGTTTCTGAGTTTAGAAGGAGTGAGTATACTCCAATAGAGTTTATAGGGAGTGGGCGTACTTCAATAGGAATGAGAGTAGGGAAGCAGTGTTATTCATTAGAGTGTGGTGCTTAGTGCAGAACAATTGTCCACGTGGTTGTTGATAAGACAGACCTAATGAAAGAGATCTCATACTCCAGAGTATATTGACAAGTGTAGTGAGACACTTGGTACAAGTGCAGAGAGACACTTGGTATGTGTTGTAATTTGTCTATTTAGTAGACCGATCCGGCGTGGTTGGTAAATCGAGTTTGTCAGATAATTTGTGAGGTTGAAATTATAACTGGGATTTGGTCAGTACTAAGTTCACTAGGACAATAATCCAATTGACCACTTGAGAAGTGAAATTTTCAGGTCGAATTTTGCTTACGAACGTGGGGAACTGTAAAAAATTGTAACTGTAGATGTGAAAAGCTGAAGGCAAAATTTGGAAGGTTCCTGAAGCGATTGTATTACGCTACCTTTAATAAATAGACAAATTAGTTTTCAGTTATTTTTGGTTTAAGGCTTTGCTTGCAAACTAATATTGCATTGGCTTGGTGTGTTAGTTGTGTGAAAGTCAAGCTGAAAGACTTTGTCAGCATCTCAGCAGTCATGCTGAGAGGGAGAGTGTGTATTAGCGTGACGTAAGTTGTGCCGCACTGGGATAGGTTGGTTAGTGAGAAGGGTCGCGCACTGATTCGTCCATCAGTCCGACACTAGTGTAGTGTGATTGGAAGATGAGAGCATCGAAGAGGATTGTGGGATTGTAGTCACTCTTTCTGATTGGTTATTTTTGAACAGATTTTGTTGTTTTGTTTTGTTTGGAATACATTTTAAAAATCACTTCTTGATTAAATTGTTTTTTAATGGATTTTGTAGAAAATTAAGTTTTTCAGAGCTTTAAGAAGTGCCTTTAGAGGTGATGAGTATATTCTGGCAAAAGGGGGGAAATTTTTACACCAGAAAATATTCTGGCATATGTTGTGATTGAGGAGAAGGGTAATGGAGTGTGCCCCTGGTTGAAACATTGAGTTAAGATCACAAAGAAAGAAGGTTGTCTGGCTTTTCTAGAAAAATGTACTTTTAATTTGAGGATTTGGGAGACTCTGAGGCAGAAATGTACAGTTTAAAACTTCCCCCGAAGCCAGCTCAGCATGTAAGTTTAGCAATTTGAGAGCTAGTGGCTAAATAGCAACAAGGTTTGAAATTCAAGAGGAGAATGAGGAGAGTAGAAAAGACACTAGCAGAAGCTAGATGGGATGAGGAGCAGAAAGAGTGGAGACTAGCTACCCTACAGGGATTTAGGTTATTTCCTGCAGGAACAAAAGATGATGAGGACGCGTCAAAGGCTGAAAAGAGAAAGAAAAAGAGTTCTTTAGTAAATAAAGAATAAAAATTAAAAGATCTGAATAGAGTTATGTTTAATGATGATGATGAACTGGATGAGGATGAATTAGTTTCTGAGATTTTGCTAAATCACCCACCACCATATGCAGCTCAAGGAGGTCAGGGAATGAATGAGAGTAGAACTAGTGAGAGTGGAACCAGTGAAAGTGGGATTGTATTATGACTCCTACTGTACCATCCACATCAGGGGTATCACAGAATATCCTGAACAGCAAATTAGTTCAGATGCAGAGTAGTTTTAATGATTCATTGAAAAATAGACAGAAGTTAGAGAAACATTCCTGAGACTTATCCAGAAGTTCTGATTGTAAGGGCGACTACTAATTTAGTGTTGTCTCCAAGTCAACAAGGGATGAGTTTAATTCAAAAAGATCCTGTTCAAATGCAGATTCCTCAAATGCAGAGCATGAGAACAATGCAGACAAAGAATACTGGATCTCTTGCTAGTCCAGATGCAATTTCAGTACCTATTACAATGGGTCCACTTATGCTACTATGTGTTCAGAGTAATAATAGTGGAGTGAGTTCTTTATTCCAGTTTCAGAAAGCAGTTTTGGAAAAACCAACCCCTAAGCAAGAACAGAACCAGAATGAGACTAGGTCTTTAATAGATTTGTCTCCTGTTGGAATTCTGGGATCAGATCCTGTAGTAATAAGGAGAGAGATTATTGTCTCCACAGCAATGTATGAGTACAGTACAACAGCAAGGCTCGAGTGCACTGTCAAATGAGATTTCTTTAAAAGGTCTATCAACACAGGAAATAACTAAATAGCTAGAAGACCTAAGTAGTTCAAAGACTTTAGAGAGGCAGAATAGGGAGGAAGACTCAATAAACAGAGTAAGATTGTCGATGGAAGGAAATAAGCTTCTTGAAGGGACGATGGGTATGAACAGACTTGAGTCATATACTGAAGGGCAATTGAGATACTTGTGTAAGATCATTACAAGATCATTACAAAAGGAGCAGGAAAGGTACACCAGCAGTTACAAGAAAGAGCAGATGAGTATGACATTGATCTTACAAAATTGAAAAGCTTGAAGAGAAGTTATAGATTAAATCTTGAAGAAGAAGATTTTCACACATGAGGTCTGCAGGGATGAAAACACATTTTAGGAAATTACTTGAAAGAGTACAGGTTTGGGGAACCGTAGACAAATGGGAAGGCAGATGGGTCAAGAAAAGAGAAAGGCTAAAGAAAGGAGATGTGGCACAGTCAGGAGAACCGGTGAAGATGTTACTTATGAGAGAAACACCAGGAGGGAATTTTGTTCATGTACCCTGGAGTAGGAGTGACATCTTAAATTTTACGAATGATTATCCGAGGTTTAGAGAGAAGCTAGTAGAATGGTATCAGCAGACAGATAGGTTTGTGAAGCTTGCAAAATGTCTGTGGGAAGACCTGAATACACTCTTTGATATTGTTGTTCCAGCAGATTTATGGATTGAGTGCAAAAGGAGTGTGGATTGGCCAACAAGTGAGCTGCAGAGAGATTTGAAAACAGGTGCACCATCTCCAGAAGTAATGAAATATTATAATAGAGTTATTGAGGTTCTAAAAACAAAAGTTTCACAGAAAACAAATTGATTGGCAACACATAGATAGAACAGCACAGAAAGTAAAAGAATCAATTCATGCATAAAACGAAAGGTTGTTGAAGGCATTTAAACATTTCAGTGGCACAGAGACAATCGAGAAACAGGGCATGCATCATTTTGTGTTCAGCTTTGTTGAAGGATTGAGACCAGAGATTAATCAGATGATTAAGAATCATTTGATCTGTTGGCAGGCCAAACCAATTGATGAGTGTTGCAGTATGCAAAATACTGTAGTGACAAGATTGAAATGAAGCAGAAAAAGTTGAAGGAGAAAGCAATGGTGAAGCAGATCAAGGCTGCACAGACAGGAATGCAGGGGAATTTTCAGCAGCAGTCTCAAGGAAATGGCATGTTTCAGAATCAAGGCAGAGCTAGAGGTCGAGGTGGAATGATGCTTCCAGTTGAAATGTGGATTTGAATTTGGTGGTGATGCAGGATCAGCAGCAAAAAAGAAGAATGTTACCTTGTTATAATTGCGGGGCAATTGGACATTGGAAAAGATAGTGTCCATTGTTAAATCAAGGTGGTGTTGAGCAACAGACAAATCTTATCAGAGCATGAAAGGACCTAGAGTGAGAGGTCAAAGTCAGATTTTCCAGAATAATGTAAATACTATGCAGGGTTTTCAACCTTTGCAGCCGATGCAGCAGATGCAAAATATACAACCACAGGTACAACAAGTACTAATCCCACAGGTAGAGCTATTGCAGCCACAAGTGCAGATGCAGATGGTGCCTGCACAGCTAAATTCACATGCAGAGACAAATTATAATGACACAGGGTCCTATGTATCATCAACAGGTGATGCTTTCGCAGATGGTCACAAACCATAAATCAAACAAAAGTGAAAAAAAAGTTGATTAATTTCCTTAACATAGTGAGGTTGAAAAAAACAATGAATGGCCGTTGGATAGTTCACATGAGGAGGAGTATGTGATGGCATCATCATTAGAAGTGGATCAGAAAGGTCCTTATTTAAAGGGTGAAGTACATGGTCATGACATTTTTTTCCTGGTTGATACAGGAGCTACACGCTCAACAGTAAGATCTGTAGAAGTTCCAGATTTACCTTTATCAGAGAGGACAGTTCAGATCGTAGGAGTTGCGAACAAGCATTTGACTAATGTTCTTACAGAACCAGTTATTGTTAAAATTGGTAATTTTGAAGGTTTGCACAGATTTGTTGTTTGCGATTCCAGTCCAGTGTCAATTCTGGGAAGAGATCTGTTGTGTAAAATACATTTTTCAATTACCTGTTCAATTCAGGGAATTGAGATTGAGACAAGCAGTGATGACAAACTATGAGGAGGAAGATTCAGAGTTTACTGCTGACAATGAACAAGTTACCTCTGATCAATTTCGATGAACAAGAAAATGAGGAGAATAATTCGGTTGCTTCATTAATTGCTCAAAGGAATAAGACCTTTGATAGAGAACAAGGAGTTCTGAAAGAAGTTATGAGTAGTCCGTGTAATTCACCAATGATGGGTTTGAGAAAACCAAGTAGGGAAATTCGTCTTGTCCAGGATTTGAGAAAAATAAATTACATTGTGGTTAATTGTTGCCCAGTTGTGCCAAATCCAGCTGTGATTATGTTCCAGATTCCATGTGATGCTAAATGGTTTACTGTGATAGATTTATTGCAAGCATTTTTCTCAGTGTCTCTTCCTGAGAACAAAAGAAGGATACAAGGAGGAAACAATTGCATTGTTGAATTTTCTGGGTGACAATGGTCATAAGGTGTCTCCTATAAAATTGCAGTATTGTCAAAAGGAGGTGAAATACTTGGGTCATTTGATTGAGAAAGGCTCCTGGAGAATATCAAAGGATAGAGTAACGACAATTGTGCAAATGAAAATACCAAGGACCGTATTTATACTTTTTGACGCTAAACTGCGCTAACGCAGTTTAGCGTCAAAAAATTTTGCGCCGGCTAACGCCATTCTGAAGCGCCATGCGGGTGCCGTATTTATTGAATGGCGTAAGCCGGCGCAAGCAGACCGGCGCTGCCTGGTGTGCGTGGAAAAAACCCACTTAAACCAGGCAGCGCCGGCGTCGGGAAAAATGGCGTTAGGGCGTCTTAAAAACGGTGCAAGTCAGGTTGACGCAAAAAATCGCCTCCACCCGATTTGCGCCATTTTTAACGACGCCCAGACGCCATTTACATGACTCCTGTCTTAGTAAAGACAGGAGTCATGCCCCCTTGCCCAATGGCCATGCCCAGGGGACTTATGTCCCCTGGGCATGGTCCTTGGGCATTGAGGCATGTAGGGGGGCACAAATCAGGCCCCCCTATGCCCAAAAAAAAATATAAAAAAAAATATATATATACTTACCTGGACTTACCTGAATGTCCCTGGGGTGGGTCCCTCCATCCTTGGGTGTCCTCCTGGGGTGGGCAAGGGTGGCAGGGGGGGTCCCTGGGGGCATGGGAGGGCAGCTGTGGGCTCATTTTGAGCCCACAGGTCCCTTAACGCCAGCCCTGACCCAGGCGTTAAAAAGAGGCGCAAATGCGGGGGTTTTTGCCCCGCCCACTCCCGGGCGTGATTTTTGCCCGGGAGTATAAATACGACGCATTTGCGGCGCAGTCATTTTTTTGGACGGGAACGCCTACCTTGCATCTCATTAACGCAAGGAAGGCGTTCACGCAAAAAAATGACGCTCTTTACTCATACTTTGGCGCTAGACGCGTCTAACGCCAAAGTATAAATATGGCGTTAGTTTTGTGCCGAATTTGCGTCGAAAAAAAAGACGCAAATTTGGCGCAAACGGAGTATAAATATGCCCCCAAGTACTCAGAAAGAAATTAGAATGTTTCTGGGAATGGTAGGATATTGTCGTCAATAGATTCAGAATCTTTCAGCTATTTCGATACCTTTGCAAAAGCTGACACATAAGGATGTTTTCAATCCTATAATGATGGATGAAGACTGTATGTAAGCATTTACTGAGTCGAAAGAGAGTTTGTGCCAAGCTCCAGCTTTAGGTATACCTGATTACACAAAAAGTTTTCTGTTGTTTTGTCATGAACGAGATGGATGTTCTTTATCTGTTTTGACAGAGACACATGGTGGTGTCAATCAACATATTTTTCATCTACTTTGGATCCAGTCGCAGCAGCCTTACTGGGATTTTTGTGAGCAGTTGCAGCAGTACAGCAGAGTATAACCCAGAGCAAGAATATTGTGATGGGCTATCCTCTGACAGTAATGATACCTCATTCAATAGAGATTCTGTTGACATGGTCAAAAATGCAGTATTTGACCAATGGAAGACTGACACGTTATGAAACAGTGATTCTGGGAGGACCCAATGTAACAATTAAGAGATGTACAGTGCCTAACCCAGCAACTTTATTACCAGTTGAAAGAATTGATTCAGATAAAATAGATGATACTGAACATAATTGTTTGGAGGTTACAGGATTATGCACAAAACCAAGGGCACATATTAAAGACACCTGCCTCGAAGACAATGATCGTATTATTTTTGTTGATGGTTCCTTCTTGAGAGATAACGTGAGTACACTGAGAGCAGGATATGCGGTATGTACAGTTACTTGCATACTAGAAACTTCATTGCTCTGTGCAGTGTTTTTTGCTCAGATAGCAGAATTGGTTTACTAGAGCATGCCAAATTTCAGACCAGATGAAAGTAACAAATTAAACAGAGAGCCAATATGGATTTGGCATTGTGCATGATTTTGGACAGATTTGGTCACAGAGAGGTTTTCTAACTTTGTCTGGCTCACCTGTAAGAAATGGTGAGAGAATGCATGAATTGTTACAAGCTGTTCAGAAACCTGAGAGAATTGCTGTGATTAAATGCAGAATCAAAGTGGACAGGATTATGTGACTTTGGGAAATGCTTATGTTGATCAGGTTGCAAAATTCTGTGCCTTAAATGGTATCTCATTCAAGGGAAAGTGGGAATTGATGCCTGAAAATGAGGAAGTGTATACGAATTTTAAGATGCAAATTGTTGAGACTTTGGAAGAGTTGAACACTTTACAAAATAATGTTCCAGAAGAAGAGCACAGAGATTGGGTGAAACAAAATTGTATGCAAAGGGAAAATTACATTTGGGTGACAGTGGAAGGAAAGGTAGTTCTGCCAAACAGTTTGCTGGCTCAGATGGCCAGATAGTATCATGGTCAAGCACACATAGGGAAAAAAAATGCAATGATTAGGAGTTTTAAACAGTTTTGGTTCAATCCAAAATTTAGACAATCTGCCGAGGTAGCTTGCCACAGATGCATTGTCTGCCAGCAGATGAATGTTGGTAAAGGAACAGTGGTCAACATGGGACACATAGGCGTGGCGGGAGGTCCATTCAGCAGGATGCAACTGGATTTTATTGAGATGCCTGCGTGTGCTGGTTTGACATATGTGTTGGTGATTGTGTGCATTTTTAGTCACTGGATTGAGGCATACCCTACAAGGAGAAATGATAGACTTACAGTAGCTAAGTTGCTTCTCAGAGAGTTGATTCCATGTTTCAGTTTCCTGGTCTCTTTACAATCAGATAGAGGAAGTCACTTCAACAATGAGGTGATAAAGGTATTATTTTCAGCTTTAAACATTCAACAGAAGGTACATAGTAGTTACCACCCAGAAGCTTCAGGACTTGTAGAGCAGATGAATGGAACTCTAAAGTCCCGACTGGCAAAGGTGTGTGCATCAATGAACTTGAAATGACCAGATGCTTTGCCTTTGGTTCTACTGTCAATGAGAAATACTCCTGACAAGAAGACTGGCTTGTCTCCTCATGAGATCCTGATGGGGAGAGTAATGAGATTGCCAGCATTACCTGCAAATGCACTTTTAAATATTACAGATGACATAGGGGGTCATTATGACCCTGGCGGAAGGCGGAGACACGGCGGTAAGACTGCCAACAGGCTGGCGGTCTTTTTTTTGTATTATGACCATGGCGGTTACCGCCATGGTCAACCACCGGTTCTCCATTCCGCCCGCCAGGGTGGAGACGACTGCCGGGCTGGAGACCTGGGTCACCAGCCCAGCGGCCGTCACTATACCGCTAGCAGTATTTTGACCCGGCTTACCGCCGTGAATTTCCTGTGGTTGGAACCGCCATGAAATCCATGGCGGTAAGCACTATCTGGCACTGATAGGGGTCTCCACCACCCCCCACCCCCACACCGACTCCCTCCTCTACACCCCCCACCACCCCTGCCAACCCCCAAAGGTGGCAGGGCCCCCCTCCCCACCCCGACCCCCAACATCACAGAACTCTCACACACACGACACGCACGCAGGCACCACCAACACACACACGCACACACACCGACATACATGCCAACATCCACACACACAGTCAGACACGCACACCCACATACAAACATACACGCACACATCCATACAGACATACCCGCAGACATACACGCACTAATTCCCAAAACATGCAACACCCCCGCAAGCATACACGCACTCACACACCCCCTCTACATACACAGACTCACACCACCATGCACCCACACAACACACAACACCCCCCCACACCCCTCCCCTAATGGACGATTGACTTACCTGTTCCGTCGATCCTCCAGGAGGGGACGGGAGCCATGGGGGCTGCTCTGCCGACACCACACCGCCAACAGAACACCGCCACGCCGAATCACAGGACGTGATTCGGTGGGCGGTGTTCTGTTGGCGTGGCAGTGAAGGTGGAGCAACCTCCACTTCCCCGCCGCCAGCCAGTATGGCTGTTGGCGGCTCTCCATCGGAAAAAGGACAGAGAGCAGCCAACAGTCATAATACGCCAAGCGGCAAACCGCCACTGCTGGCGGTCTTCCGCACAGCGGTTGTAATGACCACCATAGTGTTAGATTATTGCAAAGGCAGATTCCAACTTCGGTGGAAGAAGGAACTACTTATCATAGTCTACCTGTAACTTATGCTGTAAATTGCAGTCTTTTACTAACACGTTTCTATAACCAAGAGTATATCCAATATTTATTTTCCAATTATGATGTTGTGTTTTCGTTTGTGCCTGTCATTGGTTATTTGGATAAAATAGCCAAGGATAATAACATATTCATTATGAGGGATTTCTTTGAGCCTACATTAACCTTTGGTACTGCTTTTGCACATAGGAATAATTTAACCTGATTACTAACACCTGTAGAAACGATTTTTTTGATAACACAGAAGATAGGAGAAGAGAAACTTAAGGCTAAGATAAAGAAGGAAATAATTAGACGTTGACCTGGGATTGAATATGCTTATACTGACATTACTAAACAAGGAAAATTAACACTGGATGCTGAGCATGAGGGAAAGCTTTGTATATATAGGCCACAGAGTAGTAATGATATAGTGTTTGTGGGCATGAGTGAATGTAGACATGTGTGTATGTTTTAGTGTAAGTGGGATGAATGGACAGGACCCACCAGTGCCTGGTGTTTACTATTTTTGTGGAAGAAATGCTTACTACCGTCTTCCTAGAGGATGGTATGGCACACGTTATTTGGGAATAGTCTTTCCAAAAATGTACCAACTAGAAGACTTGAAAAAATTTCCTAAATTGACAAGAATTCAGACGAGACACAAGCGAGAATCAATTTCTACATTGTTGGAGACATTTTTGGAGATATAATTCCCTCAGTGGGAGTAGTTCTGAATTCAATCAAGATACAGAACTTGTCTACAATAGTGGATAACATGTTGATGAGTTACTCTGGGGCTATCGTACTCCTAGCTATGGGTCTTCAGAACCGCCTTGCGTTAGACATTCTTTTGTCAAAAGAGGGCGGAGTTTGCAAATTACTTAGTTTGAGTCATTGTTGTACGTATATACCAGATAAAGAAGTTAGAGGTTTGATTAATATTTTAACAAATAACAAAGAAAATTTGAAAGTACTAACTGAAACTACTATCTGGGAGAAAGCTGGGAAGGGAATTGCAACTGTGGGAAATTGGTTTGGCAACTTGGGAAAAGGAATTATATTAAAAATAGTCAAATGGTTTTCAATAATTGTGGTTTGTTTAATTGGAATTTGGGGATCATATACATTATTTAGATGAATGAAAAGGAAAAGGTTTGAAAAGAATCAGAAGACATTTGATGTTCAAATGAATATAAGTTGTATGGGAAAAATACAAGGAAAAAGAAAATTAATGGGAAGGTGAAAGAAAGGAGATTTGGAAAGAAAATAAATACATTTATTTGGGATTTGTGTGTTGACATGATTATTCATCAGAGGAGGGACGTTGAGAGCATAGATTTTACTGATGAAATGTATGATTAATAATGTATTGATCTCGAAGAACTAATGTGTGATTTTTCTAATGAATGCTAACAAAACGAGTGACTTTTGTATTTTTGCCACCATGATCCATTTTGTTTTCTATTTAGGCTTACTTTAGCTAATAATGCAGTTGTTTTTCGTTGTTCAATGCTTACTCGAAAAGAGTGTGTTTAATAGTTTATAGATGTGTAAACAGCTACCCCAGTGGAATTTTGTGTTATGTATTACAAGGTCAGAATTATTAGGTCATTGCCAGAGTTTGACTGTCCTATTGTTTAGAAAATGTCACTAACGTGTGGTTTCTTCCTCGAGGATGGAAGTAGATGCAACATTGTTAGAAGTTTAATCCTGAACCTGAGATTTTGACGAGATGGAACAATGGAGCCACAGACGAGACAGAAGAGAAGAAGGAATTGTTATAAATTGTGTTTAGCTAATGACTTTGTCAATGAAGCCATGGGAAATTCAAACTTAGTGTACTATGAATGTGGAAGTCTTTTTGTGCTTCTGCTAATATATTTTTTGCAACTACCGAAGGCGTCTTGGTTTTTTCCTTCAAATGGGATAAGGAAATATTAGATGTAATTTAATGGGACTCCCGATCCCGTGCCAAGACCGCTACATAGAGCCTCGATATTTCGGGAACATTCTGTGTTGAATTTATTTAGTTGTTTATGTTATGTTGCCGAAGGAGGTGCAGAGAGGCAGAAAGAGTGTTGGTAATATTTAGGTATGGGGATGGGGTTTAGGAAGTTACTGATTGTTAACATTTTAGATAGATTAGAATGTACGGTTGTCCTGAAGGATAATTCAGCCGAGCTCTGTTCGCTGCCAAAAAAAGCACCCTTTTCTACAAGCAATAAGGGTAATAAGTGCTCTTTCCTCCCAATGCAGAATGTTAGCATGGCTCATAGACAGGCATATTTGCATCTATATTTGCTTTCTGACACTCCGTTATCCTTGTAACCTCTTAATTCAAGATTCACCAGTTTAGAACCAGGAGTCGCAAGGGTCGCAGTTGCGACTTCTGGCCATCCCTAAATTACATCCATGACTAGGGCCAAGTTGCAATAGGGTATCTATCAATTACCAAACTCTTACCCTAACAAAAGGCTTTGCCAAAGCTAGTTTCTTTACATGACTGAGATAAAATTGTGATGTAAATCAGGTCTACTCTGTTGGCCATTATCCGTCTGCTATTGATAGTTTGGTTTCTAGAAACCGATTTTCTGCATATTTTCAATTCTGTATGCTTCTTAATTTTACCCAAACTGCGTTATGCCTGCCTGTGCTTATTCACGCAGATTTGTCTAATTCTCCCCTGAATAAGCAGCAGTGGTCATTATGCTTTTTGTTTTCATAGAAGCATGATAAAGGGACAGGGTATGCTGGACAACGAGAAGAAATGAAAACACAAATATGTAACTATTTTATATTCAATTGCTATTTTATTTATTGGCCCCTTAAGACCATGCACAAAATTGCTTTTCAGCAGCATTGAGGATGCTTCATATTCAATTGCATGCATCCTCCTTCACTGAAGATAGAGACCTCTGATTTACTGGAGCAGCGCCCATAAAAATACGCAACGTATAAAGGGGCATATTTTTTAAAAAGTGGCTCAGTGCGGTGCTGCACCAAAGTTGGCAGCGCTGCGCTGCGTCACTTTATAAATGCAGGGACACACCGTACTTAAGGAAATACAGTGCACCCCTGTGTTTCCCGCTGCGCTGGTGCTAAATTTAGCTGCCAGCGCCAACGCAGGCATACTTGCGAAATTGTGCAAGGATGTCTGTGTTGGGTGGTGTGATTGTTTATTTGCGGGAAGGTGTCCCTTCCCGCACTTAAACAATCACTAATGGCGCTTTGGCACTTCTGTGTGTGCTGCATATTGCAGCACACAGAAAAGTGCCAAAGTGTCATTTTCAAATGATTGTTTATGTGCAGAAATGGACACCTTCCCACACATAAACAATCAGTTCTGGCATTTTGTTTTTCTATGCGTGCGGCAGAATGTAGCACACACAGAAAAAGCAAAAAACGAGGAGGAATAAAAGTATTCCTCCTCGTTGTGCCCTGCTAACGCCACCCCTGGGGATGGCATTAGATTTTCACGCTGCCTCAGGTTTACGAGATTTCATAAATGTGAGGCAGCATAAAAATGCAACGGGTTTTGCTGTGGCATGCTCACAACAACACCCATTGCACGTCCCTTCCACACACAGTGCTGTGTGAGAAGGGGCCTTATTTACAAGGTGGCATTAAGCCACAAAAAGTGTCGCCACCTAGTAAATACGGCGCTGTGCTTAGAGCCACATGAGCGTCACTTGGCACTAGGGGCCTATAAATGCGGCCCAAATTGTATAACAAGCGTGCGGGGAAAAAAATATAACCTAAATTCAGTCTATTGGTTTCAGCCTTCTATAGGAAGAATTCTCAAGAGCAATTTACTGAATCTGGTCTGCAGCAAATTCAATTATTTGAAATCATTTATATGGCCTGAACACTTAGTTCTCAAAATCCACAATAAAAACCATTTCGTCTTCTATTCAAGAACCTGTTACTGTGAGAAATCGAAAGACTTTTTGCTAAGAACGCAACAGCCTGTGAAAACATAAGAAGCGTCGTTTTCCATTTAGTAGCGGGATCCTATTTGCTTTGCATGGCAAGTAGTGAGAATTCGAAATGCATGGCACCGCGGAAACTTTTGATGGCCCCTAATGATATCTGCTCTGCCAGAAAGGACACGGTTTGAGCCTTAGTGTTTTTTTCCTCAACTCATTTACATAATGAGCTGTATGATGTACTGTATGTATATTCACCTTCTTAATTGGTGACACACAGTAAATCAATTCGAAGGAAGACTTGAATACCGAGCATGCACATGAAAGGCTCAAACGAGCAGGCACTGTTGACTACTTTGGGGGCGGTACTCCAGTCTCTGCCTCTGATCAGTCAAATGTTGACAGCTGACTTCAGGTTAAAAGTTGAACGTTTGTCCTACTGTGTTATTACGACATGTTCTGCAGTAGCAGTAGAACATATCTAGTTGCCAACGTGCTGAATGCTTCATCTAGATTGGGATGTGAACAAGGATTACATCAACGTCATAAACGCGGACAATACAAACTGTACTGTGTGGTTTTGGTCAGCAGAAGCTCTAACCGCATTCATTATTGCAGTTGTGCATGGCGGACATATAAGAGCATTTCGTAATCAAGACGACGTGAGAAGGAAAGTGAAAATGAATACAGCATCTCTGACTTGAAAAGATATGAGAGAAACCCTTAAGAAATGTTACTGATTGATGCTTCCAAAAAAACCACACCTGCAGTCCCTGCAGATATCACCAGGAAATGATGGAACATGTTTCCAAAATTGTTCACTAAATCAATGAGGAAATTGTTATTTAATGGGTTTTCACACAGTCCACATGGTAAGTAGCCCCATGACACGTGCCAGCAGTGTCACGAGCGATATCTCCACCCAGACTAGGATTTAAATTTAGCATTGCTTTGTGTTTTTGGAAATCTTCATTTCCACATAAGGAGCATGGGTATGGAAGATGAAACGTCCATGAGCGGTCAAATGTAATTTTATAACAATTAATCATTGTGTGATGTCTGTATTTTACTGGGGGATGTTATTTTTTTAGGTACATTTTTCTGTCTGATTATTTTCATTAGAGGTTGCCTTTATACTTTGTTTAAAAAAACTTTATTTTAATAAAATAACAATGAATTGTTTATTTCACATTTACAATCAGGCAATAATACATGACAATTGAGGCACAGGTGAGGTAACTCAGAAACATGTAGAATCTCTAAATACCTGGCCAGCAGGCAGTGAACTGATACAACACAAATCGTAGAAACACAGGCGTTTCCATCATGGGCATATATGTTCGTTACACAGTTGCCAGAGGGTGTCAATATGTGTCATACTTTCATAATGTGGCACTTGGCACCCGAACTAGAAATCATTTCTTATTAGCAACACAATCTTAGGTTTACTACCACTGCTGCCACCCTCAATCGACCAAAAGGCCCTCTAGGCTATATAATAGGACTCCTCCTACTGTGTTGTCCGTCCCTTCATGTATATCATCTTGTTCGAAACGGGGTCTCCAGTTGGCAGAGGTATACACCAGTGTCCAAGAAGGAACCACAATCCTAGTCAGGGTAAGTCACACACAATCCAAAGTATCCTGTGCCCACCCTCTGGTAGCTTGGCACTGAGCAGTCAGGCTTAACTTTGAAGGTAATGTGTAAAGTATTTGTGCAATAGATCATACAGTGAAGACACCACAAAAAAGACACCACACAGGTTCAGAAAAATAGAGAATATTTATCTTAATAAGATACTGTTGAAACAATGAAAATCCACTGTACAAAAGCAAAGTTATGAATTTTAAAGGATGAAATCCAACTAAAGGCCTATAAAACACAATAAGTCCCACTGGAGCTATCATGGCATCTTTGACGGAGTCGTTCCCAACAATCCGACACCACTGGTGCTGGTCACAGAGTCACAAGGACCCCCAGGAATAGAGTCTTTGGAAAACAAAGAACAAGGATGTAGCACGGACTCCGAAAGAGGCATCAGTGGAGTTGGTGCATTATCAGTCACTTACAGCGTTCAAGGAGAGAGGCGTCAGTTCGGTGCTGCGAGGCAGGTGGAGGTGCGGCGTCGGCTCTGTATGGATGTAGGGGGATATGATGCGTCGGCGTCCTTGATGTGTTGATTCTTCGTGACCCAGCAGGGTCGCTGATTTCGGTCCATCAAAATGTGATATGTCAACTTTGCAGTCTCACAATGACCCTGAGTGACATCAGCGTACTCCCGGCAATGTCAGACTTGCATTGCAGGCTGAAGTCGGTGCATGCAGCAAGGTCCACAGAGACGGAGCAGGCAGTGGCATCGCTGGCGTTGCTGAAGTCATTCCAAAGTCACTGAAGTTGGTGTACTATCAAAAAGCTAGCAGTGGAGGTCTTTGTAGTCCCTGAGACCCCAGAACAGGAGGCAAGTTCAATTCAAGCCCTTGGAGAGCACTTTGGGGGGAAGGCAGGGTCCTTCCAGCACAGTCAGAGGCCAGCATAGCAGCAGGGCCACAGCAGGGCAGCAGTCCTTGGCAGCAAATCGGTCCAGAGAGACCTTTGGGAAGCAAAGCAGATCTTCTGACCAAGTTCAGGTGCAGGTCGAGAAGTGTCTGAGTTGGTGGGGTCTGAGATCCAGTTTATATACCCAAAATGCCTTTGAAGTGAGGGAGACTTCAAAGAGTGGTTTTAAAGTTGTTAACACTGAATTTGTATTAATGAATATTCATGAATTCTGAGTGTTGAATCTGCATAGAAAATAAGTTAACCGGTTCTGTGCCTTGGACGAGATGATCTCGTCCAAGGCTACAGTTCCCCTGTGCCTTGGACGAGATCATATCGTCCTAGGCGCAGGGGAACTTGGGGGCGCGCTAGCGCGCCCCCCGTGCACCCCCTTCCCCCCCCGGCGGGGATGGAAGGGGAAGACCTTCCCCTTCCACCCCCTCCCCCCCCACGGCAATCCGATGACGTCAGCGCGCGCACAGCGCGCTGATGTCATCTAGTGTTGCCGGCGCGCTGGAAGCCATTTGCTTCCAGCGCGTCTTCGGAGTAGGACCTCTAAGGTGAGTCCTCTCCGTTTTTGGGGGGTGGGGGGGTTGAGAAAACAGACACGGTGGGAAAGGAAAGGGTTTTTCCTTTCCCCCTGTGTCTGTTTTCTCAAGATTCCTGCTCCACGATCGCGGGCAGGGCCCGCGATCGTGGAGCAGGAATCTCTACTAGCCACCAGGGATTTTCTTTTTGGCTAAATTTGGGGGCGACCCCTTGGGCAAGGGTCGCCCCCCCGGGGGCAATTTTTATTTGTATTTCGCCCCCCCCTGGGGGCAGATCCGCCGATTTTTCGGCGGATCTGCCCCCAGGGGGGGGCGAAAACCACTAGACACCAGGGATATCTTTTTTTATGTGTGTTTTTGGGGGCGACCCCTTGGGCAAGGGTCGCCCCCCCCGGGGGCAATTTTTATTTGTATTTCGCCCCCCCCGGGGGCAGATCCGCCGTTTTTTCGGCGGATCTGCCCCCAGGGGGGGGGTGAAAACCACTAGACACCAGGGATATCTTTGTTTATGTGTGTTTTTGGGGGCGACCCCTTGGGCAAGGGGCAATTTTTATTTGTATTTTGCCCCCCCCTGGGGGCAGATCAGCCGATTTTTGGGCTGATCTGCCCCCGGGGGGGTGGCGAAAACCACTAGACACCAGGGATTTTGTTTTTATTGTTTATTTTGGGGGCAACTCCTTGGGCAAGGTTTTTTTTTCTGTTTCGCCCCCCCCCCCCCGATGGCAGACCAGCCATTTTTTGGACGATCTGGCCCGGGGGGGGGGTGGAAGCACACTAGGTGCCAGGGATTGTGTTTGGTGTGTGTTTGGGGGCACCCCTTGGGCAACGGTCGCCCCCCTAAGGTGGGGAAAATTTGTATTGCCCATCTCTGCCCGTAATTTTGTAGGGCCATCTGCCCCCAAGGAGGGCAGAGACCACCAATACGGCAGGGATTTTTTTGTTTTGTGTTGTGCTGGGGGTGCCCCCTTTGGGAAGGGTCGCCCCCTGAAAGGGGGCACAGACGTGTTGCCCATTTCTGCCCCCCTTTGGGTCAGATTGGCCAATGTTTTTACGCCCATCTACCCCCGAGGGGGGCAGGATCCACTTAGGTACCAGGGACAACTTCTAAGTTCTTGGTGGTGGGGTGTTTGTCAACTGGCAAAGTATTTGTATTTGTGATTATAACAATTTATTTCTTCTTTTTCTTCTAGTTCAACGCTTTTGCTTCCTTTGCTGTGGATCTTTGCGGTTTTGGCAGTAGTTGTCCTGTGGTTTGCATAGTTGCATGTTTTAGGTAAGTGAACGCAATTTACTCCAAAGGAGTATTGTTGACATGTTTGTAGGTGGTGTACTAAATGCAGTATTGTGTGTTTGACATTGTCCTTAGATTTGAGCACAGTGGTGTTTGTGTTGTCATATGTCTAAATTGCTTTTTTCTTTTTTCTTTTTAGTGGGATATCATTGGTGATTGCTGTCTGTGCAGAGTAGTTGCTTGGTGAGTAGCTATTTCAGGTAACTGTGTGGTATAGTTTTTTGTAGTACATAACTCTTTGTGATAAAGCTACACTTTGTTTTTTACTTATTTTAGTGCTAGTTGTTGTTGGCAATCCATTTGTTGTTAGGATCATGGCTAGCCGCAAAGTGACCGCTCAGCAGGTTGTTCGCATGCTCTTTGAGTCGTCTTCAGACCATGATTACGACACTGACTCTGCATCTGAGGCAGAGGAGGAAGCAGGAGATTCTGGAAGTGAGTTTTCTGTCCGAGAGTATTCTTCTGATGAGGAAGCTACTCTCAGTGCAGATGAAGGGCCTGTGTTAGAGGAGGACATTGATGTGCCAAGAGTGCAGCAGCCTGGGGCTGCAGGGTTTCCCATTGGAAGACCTGACACCTGGATTGCCCCAAACATGGAGCAGCCACAGTTACCTGCATTTACTGGTCTCCCAGGGTGTAGAGTTAATACGGAAAACTTTCTGCCTGTCCATTTCTTTCACTTGTTTATGGACGATGTATTTTTGGAAGAGATTGTGGAGCAGACAAATGTGTATGCAGAGCAATATTTGCGGGACAACGCTGCCAGACTTAAGCCTCAGTCTAGAGCTACTCATTGGGTTCCCACATATCTGGAAGAGATGAAAAGGTTTTTAGGTTTGTCTTTTTTGATGGGGTTGATCAGGAAGCCGTCACTGGCTTCTTATTGGTCTACTAGTCCCTTGATGGCAACTGCTATATTTCCTGCAACTATGACACGTAATCGGTATTTGCTTCTTCTTCGTATGCTCCATTTTGTAGACAATGCTTTAGCCTTGCCACGAGATCACCCTGATTGTGACCGCCTTTTTAAGATTAGGCCTGTCCTTGATCATTTTGTGGATCGGTTTTCAGAGGTCTATGTCCCAGGCAAAGAGATAAGTGTGGACGAGTCTTTGGTCCTTTTCAAGGGGCGTTTAGTTTTTAAGCAGTACATTCCTAGTAAGAGGGCACGGTATGGGATTAAATTGTATCTGCTGTCAGAAAGCAGTACAGGATATATGTATAATTTCCGGGTCTACACTGGTAGGGATTCCAGTATTGACCCTCCTGGTTGTCCGGCCACTTTTGGAGTTAGCGAAAACATTGTGTGGGAACTTGCTAGACGGCTGTTTAACAAAGGTCACCATTTGTACGTAGATAATTTCTACACTGGAGTGCAGTTGTTCAAGGAGTTGTTTAGGGTGGACACTGTTGCTTGTGGCACAATCCGTTCTAACCGGAAAGGCTATCCAAGGGAGCTTGTCTGTAAAAAACTTGAGAGGGGACAGTGCAGTGCCTTGCAGAATAATGAGCTGCTAGCTCTGAAATTTTCAGACAGGAGGGATGTGTACATGCTATCGACCATCCATGATGAGAGTACTTCCCCTGTGGCTGTTTGGGGTCAGGTTGCGGAAGTGCGCAAACCTGCGTGCATTTTGGACTACAATAGGCACATGGGTGGTGTTGATAGAGTAGATCAGAGGTTAGAACCTTACACTGCTCTTCGTAAGTCATATGTGTGGTATAAAAAGTTGGCCCTACATTTATTTCATTTAGCAACTTTTAATGCCTTTATTGTATACAAGGATTGTTCACCCGAGTCAAGGATGACATTTGTTAAATTTCAGGAGTCGGTGATAGAAAGCCTTATTGTGGTGAAACCGGCAAGAGTTCCTAGAGTAGAAGTGGTGGAGGATGTGGCTAGATTGAAAGGTCGGCACTTTCCAGATCACATTCCTCCCACTCCCAAAAAAGACATGCCCACAAAGAAATGTAGAGTATGTGCCCGGAGATCAATCCGGAGGGAGAGCCGGATGTACTGCCCGAATGCCCTTCAAAGCCTGGGCTGTGTGTGCCCAGCTGTTTTAGAAGTTACCACACAAGGAAAAACTTTTGGGAAATACCGTGAGCGTAAGCTGTCTGTTTTATATTTTCATATGTTTCACGGTTGGCATCTGTTGTGTATTTAGTTAGAGCTTTTGTGTTTGTAGATTTGTGCTTATTTTATAATTAGTAGTTTCTTTGTTGTTTATAAATAAAAAAAAGTGATTGCGGTGTCCGTGGGGTGGCGCTTGGCTGGCGGTGTGCGTGGGGTGGCGCTTTGCTGGCGGTGTGCGTGGGGTGGCGTATGGCTGGCGATGTGCTTGGGGTGGCGCTTGGCTGGCGGTGTGCGTGGGGTGGCGCTTGGCTGGCGGTGTGCGTGGGGTGGCGCTTGGCTGGCGGTGTGCGTGGGGTGGCGCTTGGCTGGCGGTGTGTGTGGGGTGGCGCTTGGCTGGCGGTGTGCGTGGGGTGGTGCTGGGCTGGCGGTGCCAGCCAAACGGCAGTCCACACTCCCATCAGCTGGTGTGATTCTTGTATCAGGCATGTGGGCGTATGTAAGTGATGGGCCCTTGAGTGGCGCGGTCTGTCGATGTGAGTGTTGTAATGTGCTGGGCCCGTGGCTGGCGGTGTGAATGGTCTTGTGCGTGTCATGTATGAAAGGTGTGTGAATGGACTGAAAGCGGTTGGTGCCTTGTCGCGGCTTTACAGCTCACGAGCTGTGAGTCATTGGTTCACTTTTTTGCCTTTCACTAATTAGCAGTGCATTTCATTTTTGTGAAATCTCTTGTTAATAAAATTTGATCCACTGAACCATCACTCACCCTCGTGCCAAATCCAACCAGTATGTGTTGTAAAAAATGACAAAACCTGCTCCGCTGTAATCAGGCGTCGCAGCACACCTGTGACACGCTAGGTGCCTCGGGTGGGACCCCGATGATGAAGCATGCCACCAACTTGGTTGGTGGGTGAGGGGTCTTCTTCACATAACCTAAGTGTGTTTCTTTTCACAATTTTAGTGTTTGGCACATCACGGATGTATGTGCACACATCAAAGTGATATATATTCCAAAAATACCTGTATTTGGGGGGGAGGGCCCACCTATGTTTTTGGTCCTGGGTGCGGCCTTCATGTAGGGAAACCTACAAAACCCAGAAACTTTTTAAAACTAGGCACCCCAAGGAGTCCAGGGAGGTGTGGCTTGCGTGGCTCCCCTAACATTTTCTTACCTAGACTCCTCTGTAAACCTCACAATTTGCATAAAAAAGCATATTTTCCTGATTTTTCTTAGTAGGATCACCGCTCCAGCACAAAATTCCTACTCACCCAGTTTTCCCCTCAGTCTCCCAAGTAAAATGACACCTCACTTATGTGGGTCCCCAAAGCAGAGTCCGTCTCAAGATGTATAAAAGAATATGCCCTTATAAACTTGCTGTACTATCCCTTCTATCCCTTCAGGTTTTGGGCCTTATTCTGTTGCAGGCACCTGGCCCACCCACACAAGTGAGGTATCTTTTTTATCAGGAGACTTGGGGGAATGCTGGGTGGAAGGAAATTTGTGGCTCCTCTCAGATTCCAGAACTTTCTGCCACAGAAATGTGAGGAACATGTGTTTTTTTAGCCAAATTTTGAGGTTTGCAAAGGATTCTGGGTAACAGAACCTGGTCCGAGTCCCGCAAGTCACCCCATCTTGGATTCCCCTAGGTCTCTAGTTTTCAGAAATGCACAGGTTTGGTAGGTTTCCCTAGGTGCCGGCTGAGCTAGAGGCCAAAATCTACAGGTAGGCACTTCGCAAAAAACACCTCTGTTTTCTTCAAACATTTTGGATGTGTCCACGTTGCGCTTTGGGGTGTTTCCTGTCGCGGGCGCTAGGCCTACCCACGCAAGTGAGGTATCATTTTTATCGGGAGACTTGGGGGAACGCTGGGTGGAAGGAAATTTGTGGCTACTCTCAGATTCCAGAACTTTCTGCCACAGAAATGTGAGGAACATGTGTTTTTTTAGCCAGATTTTGAGGTTTGCAAAGGATTCTGGGTAACAGAACCTGGTCCGAGCCCCACAAGTCACCCCATCTTGGATTCCCCTAGGTCTCTAGTTTTCAGAAATGCACAGGTTTGGTATGTTTCCCTCGGTGCCGGCTGAGCTAGAGGCCAAAATCTACAGGTAGGCACTTCGCAAAAAACACCTCTGTTTTCTTCCAAAATTTTGGATGTGTCCACGTTGCGCTTTGGGGTGTTTCCTGTCGCGGGCGCTAGGCCTAACCACGCAAGTGAGGTATCATTTTTATCGGGAGACTTGGGGGAACGCTGGGTGGAAGGAAATTTGTGGCTCCTCTCAGATGCCAGAACTTTCTGCCACAGAAATTTGAGGAACATGTGTTTTTTTAGCCAAATTTTGAGGTTTGCAAAGGATTCTGGGTAACAGAACCTGGTCCGAGCCCCGCAAGTCACCCCTCCTTGGATTCCCCTAGGTCTCTAATTTTCAGAAATGCACAGGTTTGGTAGGTTTCCCTAGGTGCCGGCTGAGCTAGAGACCAAAATCTACAGGTAGGCACTTCGCAAAAAACACCTCTGTTTTCTTCCAAAATTTTGGATGTGTCCACTTTGCGCTTTGGGGTGTTTCCTGTCGCGGGCGCTAGGCCTACCCACGCAAGTGAGGTATCATTTTTATCGGGAGACTTGGGGGAACGCTGGGTGGAAGGAAATTTGTGGCTCCTCTCAGATTCCAGAACTTTCTGCCACAGAAATGTGAGGAACATGTGTTTTTTTAGCCAAATTCTGAGGTTTGCAAAGGATTCTGGGTAACAGAACCTGGTCCGAGCCCCGCAAGTCACCCCATCTTGGATTTCCCTAGGTCTCTAGTTTTCAGAAATGCACAGGTTTGGTAGGTTTCCCTAGGTGCCGGCTGAGCTAGAGGCCAAAATCTACAGGTAGGCACTTCGCAAAAAACACCTCTGTTTTCTTTCAAAATTTTGGATGTGTCCACGTTGCGCTTTGGGGTGTTTCCTGTCGCGGGCGCTAGGCCTACCCACGCAAGTGAGGTATCATTTTTATCGGGAGACTTGGGGGAACGCTGGGTGGAAGGAAATTTGTGGCTCCTCTCAGATTCCAGAACTTTCTGCGACAGAAATGTGAGGAACATGTGTTTTTTTAGCCAGATTTTGAGGTTTGCAAAGGATTCTGGGTAACAGAACCTGGTCCGAGCCCCACAAGTCACCCCATCTTGGATTCCCCTAGGTCTCTAGTTTTCACAAATGCACAGGTTTGGTATGTTTCCCTAGGTGCCGGCTGAGCTAGAGGCCAAAATCTACAGGTAGGCACTTCGCAAAAAACACCTCTGTTTTCTTCCAAAATTTTGGATGTGTCCACGTTGCGCTTTGGGGTGTTTCCTGTCGCGGGCGCTAGGCCTAACCACGCAAGTGAGGTATCATTTTTATCGGGAGACTTGGGGGAACGCTGGGTGGAAGGAAATTTGTGGCTCCTCTCAGATGCCAGAACTTTCTGCCACAGAAATTTGAGGAACATGTGTTTTTTTAGCCAAATTTTGAGGTTTGCAAAGGATTCTGGGTAACAGAACCTGGTCCGAGCCCCGCAAGTCACCCCTCCTTGGATTCCCCTAGGTCTCTAATTTTCAGAAATGCACAGGTTTGGTAGGTTTCCCTAGGTGCCGGCTGAGCTAGAGACCAAAATCTACAGGTAGGCACTTCGCAAAAAACACCTCTGTTTTCTTCCAAAATTTTGGATGTGTCCACTTTGCGCTTTGGGGTGTTTCCTGTCGCGGGCGCTAGGCCTACCCACGCAAGTGAGGTATCATTTTTATCGGGAGACTTGGGGGAACGCTGGGTGGAAGGAAATTTGTGGCTCCTCTCAGATTCCAGAACTTTCTGCCACAGAAATGTGAGGAACATGTGTTTTTTTAGCCAAATTCTGAGGTTTGCAAAGGATTCTGGGTAACAGAACCTGGTCCGAGCCCCGCAAGTCACCCCATCTTGGATTCCCCTAGGTCTCTAGTTTTCAGAAATGCACAGGTTTGGTAGGTTTCCCTAGGTGCCGGCTGAGCTAGAGGCCAAAATCTACAGGTAGGCACTTCGCAAAAAACACCTCTGTTTTCTTTCAAAATTTTGGATGTGTCCACGTAGCGCTTTGGGGTGTTTCCTGTCGCGGGCGCTAGGCCTAACCACGCAAGTGAGGTATCATTTTTATCGGGAGACTTGGGGGAACGCTGGGTGGAAGGAAATTTGTGGCTCCTCTCAGATGCCAGAACTTTCTGCCACAGAAATGTGAGGAGCATGTGTTTTTTTAGCCAAATTTTGAGGTTTGCAAAGGATTCTGGGTAACAGAACCTGGTCCGAGCCCCGCAAGTCACCCCTCCTTGGATTCCCCTAGGTCTCTAGTTTTCAGAAATGCACAGGTTTGGTAGGTTTCCCTAGGTGCCGGCTGAGCTACAGGCCAAAATCTACAGGTAGGCACTTCGCAAAAAACACCTCTGTTTTCTTCCAAAATTTTGGATGTGTCCACGTTGCCCTTTGGGGTGTTTCCTGTCGCGGGCGCTAGGCCTACCCACGCAAGTGAGGTATCATTTTTATCGGGAGACTTGGGGGAACGCTGGGTGGAAGAAAATTTGTGGCTCCTCTCAGATTCCAGAACTTTCTGCCACAGAAATGTGAGGAACATGTGTTTTTTTAGCCAAATTTTGAGGTTTGCAAAGGATTCTGGGTAACAGAACCTGGTCCGAGCCCCGCAAGTTACCCCATCTTGGATTCCCCTAGGTCTCTAGTTTTCAGAAATGCACAGGTTTGGTAGGTTTCCCTAGGTGCCGGCTGAGCTAGAGGCCAAAATCTACAGGTAGGCACTTCGCAAAAAACACCTCTGTTTTCTTCCAAAATTTTGGATGTGTCCACGTTGCGCTTTGGGGTGTTTCCTGTCGCGGGCGCTAGGCCTACCCACGCAAGTGAGGTATCATTTTTATCGGGAGACTTGGGGGAACGCTGGGTGGAAGGAAATTTGTGGCTCCTCTCAGATTCCAGAACTTTCTGCCACAGAAATGTGAGGAACATGTGTTTTTTTAGCCAAGTTTTGAGGTTTGCAAAGGATTCTGGGTAACAGAACCTGGTCCGAGCCCCGCAAGTCACCCCATCTTGGATTCCCCTAGGTCTCTAGTTTTCAGAAATGCACAGGTTTGGTAGGTTTCCCTAGGTGCCGGCTGAGCTACAGGCCAAAATCTACAGGTAGGCACTTCGCAAAAAACACCTCTGTTTTCTTCCAAAATTTTGGATGTGTCCACGTTGCGCTTTGGGGTGTTTCCTGTCGCGGGTGCTAGGCCTACCCACGCAAGTGAGGTATCATTTTTATCGGGAGACTTGGGGGAACGCTGGGTGGAAGGAAATTTGTGGCTCCTCTCAGATTCCAGAACTTTCTGCCACAGAAATGTGAGGAACATGTGTTTTTTTAGCCAGATTTTGAGGTTTGCAAAGGATTCTGGGTAACAGAACCTGGTCCGAGCCCCACAAGTCACCCCATCTTGGATTCCCCAAGGTCTCTAGTTTTCAGAAATGCACAGGTTTGGTATGTTTCCCTAGGTGCCGGCTGAGCTAGAGGCCAAAATCTACAGGTAGGCACTTCGCAAAAAACACCTCTGTTTTCTTCCAAAATTTTGGATGTGTCCACGTTGCGCTTTGGGGTGTTTCCTGTCGCGGGCGCTAGGCCTAACCACGCAAGTGAGGTATCATTTTTATCGGGAGACTTGGGGGAACGCTGGGTGGAAGGAAATTTGTGGCTCCTCTCAGATGCCAGAACTTTCTGCCACAGAAATGTGAGGAACATGTGTTTTTTTAGCCAAATTTTGAGGTTTGCAAAGGATTCTGGGTAACAGAACCTGGTCCGAGCCCCGCAAGTCACCCCATCTTGGATTCCCCTAGGTCTCTTATTTTCAGAAATGCACAGGTTTGGTAGGTTTCCCTAGGTGCCGGCTGAGCTAGAGGCCAAAATCTACAGGTAGGCACTTCGCAAAAAACACCTCTGTTTTCTTCCAAAATTTTGGATGTGTCCACTTTGCGCTTTGGGGTGTTTCCTGTCGCGGACGCTAGGCCTACCCACGCAAGTGAGGTATCATTTTTATCGGGAGACTTGGGGGAACGCTGGGTGGAAGGAAATTTGTGGCTCCTCTCAGATTCCAGAACTTTCTGCCACAGAAATGTGAGGAACATGTGTTTTTTTAGCCAAATTCTGAGGTTTGCAAAGGATTCTGGGTAACAGAACCTGGTCCGAGCCCCGCAAGTCACCCCATCTTGGATTCCCCTAGGTCTCTAGTTTTCAGAAATGCACAGGTTTGGTAGGTTTCCCTAGGTGCCGGCTGAGCTAGAGGCCAAAATCTACAGGTAGGCACTTCGCAAAAAACACCTCTGTTTTCTTCCAAAATTTTGGATGTGTCCACGTTGCGCTTTGGGGTGTTTCCGGTCGCGGGCGCTAGGCCTACCCACGCAAGTGAGGTATCATTTATATCGGGAGACTTGGGGGAACGCTGGGTGGAAGAAAATTTGTGGCTCCTCTCAGATTCCAGAACTTTCTGCCACAGAAATGTGAGGAACATGTGTTTTTTTAGCCAAATTTTGAGGTTTGCAAAGGATTCTGGGTAACAGAACCTGGTCCGAGCCCCGCAAGTCACCCCATCTTGGATTCCCCTAGGTCTCTAGTTTTCAGAAATGCACAGGTTTGGTAGGTTTCCCTAGGTGCCGGCTGAGCTAGAGGCCAAAATCTACAGGTAGGCACTTCGCAAAAAACACCTCTGTTTTCTTTCAAAATTTTGGATGTGTCCACGTAGCGCTTTGGGGTGTTTCCTGTCGCGGGCGCTAGGCCTAACCACGCAAGTGAGGTATCATTTTTATCGGGAGACTTGGGGGAACGCTGGGTGGAAGGAAATTTGTGGCTCCTCTCAGATGCCAGAACTTTCTGCCACAGAAATGTGAGGAACATGTGTTTTTTTAGCCACATTTTGAGGTTTGCAAAGGATTCTGGGTAACAGAACCTGGTCCGAGCCCCGCAAGTCACCCCTCCTTGGATTCCCCTAGGTCTCTAATTTTCAGAAATGCACAGGTTTGGTAGGTTTCCCTAGGTGCCGGCTGAGCTAGAGGCCAAAATCTACAGGTAGGCACTTCGCAAAAAACACCTCTGTTTTCTTCCAAAATTTTGTATGTGTTTTCACTTTGCGCTTTGGGGTGTTTCCTGTCGCGGGCGCTAGGCCTACCCACGCAAGTGAGGTATCATTTTTATCGGGAGACTTGGGGGAACGCTGGGTGGAAGGAAATTTGTGGCTCCTCTCAGAATCCAGAACTTTCTGCCACAGAAATGTGAGGAACATGTGTTTTTTTAGCCAGATTTTGAGGTTTGCAAAGGATTCTGGGTAACAGAACCTGGTCCGAGCCCCGCAAGTCACCCCATCTTGGATTCCCCTACGTCTCTAGTTTTCAGAAATGCACAGGTTTGGTAGGTTTCCCTAGGTGCCGGCTGAGCTAGAGGCCAAAATCTACAGGTAGGCACTTCGCAAAAAACACCTCT
The DNA here is from genome assembly GCF_031143425.1 of Pleurodeles waltl. Taxonomy (NCBI): domain Eukaryota; kingdom Metazoa; phylum Chordata; class Amphibia; order Caudata; family Salamandridae; genus Pleurodeles; species Pleurodeles waltl. Next base: position 580,135,325 of record NC_090443.1, on the reverse strand, counting down.
GTTTTCTTCCAAAATTTTGGATGTGTCCACGTTGCGCTTTGGGGTGTTTCCGGTCGCGGGCGCTAGCCCTACCCACGCAAGTGAGGTATGATTTTTATCGGGAGACTTGGGGGAACGCTGGGTGGAAGAAAATTTGTGGCTCCTCTCAGATTCCAGAACTTTCTGCCACAGAAATGTGAGGAACATGTGTTTTTTTAGCCAAATTTTGAGGTTTGCAAAGGATTCTGGGTAACAGAACCTGGTCCGAGCCCCGCAAGTCACCCCATCTTGGATTCCCCTAGGTCTCTAGTTTTCAGAAATGCACAGGTTTGGTAGGTTTCCCTAGGTGCCGGCTGAGCTAGAGGCCAAAATCTACAGGTAGGCACTTCGCAAAAAACACCTCTGTTTTCTTTCAAAATTTTGGATGTGTCCACGTAGCGCTTTGGGGTGTTTCCTGTCGCGGGCGCTAGGCCTAACCACGCAAGTGAGGTATCATTTTTATCGGGAGACTTGGGGGAACGCTGGGTGGAAGGAAATTTGTGGCTCCTCTCAGATGCCAGAACTTTCTGCCACAGAAATGTGAGGAGCATGTGTTTTTTTAGCCAAATTTTGAGGTTTGCAAAGGATTCTGGGTAACAGAACCTGGTCCGAGCCCCGCAAATCACCCCTCCTTGGATTCCCCTAGGTCTCTAGTTTTCAGAAATGCACAGGTTTGGTAGGTTTCCCTAGGTGCCGGCTGAGCTACAGGCCAAAATCTACAGGTAGGCACTTCGCAAAAAACACCTCTGTTTTCTTCCTAAATTTTGGATGTGTCCACGTTGCGCTTTGGGGTGTTTCCTGTCGCGGGCGCTAGGCCTACCCATGCAAGTGAGGTATCATTTTTATCGGGAGACTTGGGGGAACGCTGGGTGGAAGGAAATTTGTGGCTCCTCTCAGATTCCAGAACTTTCTGCCACAGAAATGTGAGGAACATGTGTTTTTTTAGCCAGATTTTGAGGTTTGCAAAGGATTCTGGGTAACAGAACCTGGTCCGAGCCCCACAAGTCACCCCATCTTGGATTCCCCTAGGTCTCTAGTTTTCAGAAATGCACAGGTTTGGTATGTTTCCCTAGGTGCCGGCTGAGCTAGAGGCCAAAATCTACAGGTAGGCACTTCGCAAAAAACACCTCTGTTTTCTTCCAAAATTTTGGATGTGTCCACGTTGCGCTTTGGGGTGTTTCCTGTCACGGGCGCTAGGCCTAACCACGCAAGTGAGGTATCATTTTTATCGGGAGACTTGGGGGAACGCTGGGTGGAAGGAAATTTGTGGCTCCTCTCAGATGCCAGAACTTTCTGCCACAGAAATGTGAGGAACATGTGTTTTTTTAGCCAAATTTTGAGGTTTGCAAAGGATTCTGGGTAACAGAACCTGGTCCGAGCCCCGCAAGTCACTCCTCCTTGGATTCCCCTAGGTCTCTAATTTTCAGAAATGCACAGGTTTGGTAGGTTTCCCTAGGTGCCGGCTGAGCTAGAGACCAAAATCTACAGGTAGGCACTTCGCAAAAAACACCTCTGTTTTCTTCCAAAATTTTGGATGTGTCCACTTTGCGCTTTGGGGTGTTTCCTGTCGCGGGCGCTAGGCCTACCCACGCAAGTGAGGTATCATTTTTATCGGGAGACTTGGGGGAACGCTGGGTGGAAGGAAATTTGTGGCTCCTCTCAGATTCCAGAACTTTCTGCCACAGAAATGTGAGGAACATGTGTTTTTTTAGCCAGATTTTGAGGTTTGCAAAGGATTCTGGGTAACAGAACCTGGTCCGAGCCCCACAAGTCACCCCATCTTGGATTCCCCTAGGTCTCTAGTTTTCAGAAATGCACAGGTTTGGTATGTTTCCCTAGGTGCCGGCTGAGCTAGAGGCCAAAATCTACAGGTAGGCACTTCGCAAAAAACACCTCTGTTTTCTTCCAAAATTTTGGATGTGTCCACTTTGCGCTTTGGGGTGTTTCCTGTCGCGGGCGCTAGGCCTACCCACGCAAGTGAGGTATCATTTTTATCGGGAGACTTGGGGGAACGCTGGGTGGAAGGAAATTTGTGGCTCCTCTCAGATTCCAGAACTTTCTGCCACAGAAATGTGAGGAACATGTGGTTTTTTAGCCAAATTCTGAGGTTTGCAAAGGATTCTGGGTAACAGAACCTGGTCCGAGCCCCGCAAGTCACCTCATCTTGGATTCCCCTAGGTCTCTAGTTTTCAGAAATGCAAAGGTTTGGTAGGTTTCCCTAGGTGCCGGCTGAGCTAGAGGCCAAAATCTACAGGTAGGCACTTCGCAAAAAACACCTCTGTTTTCTTTCAAAATTTTGGATGTGTCCACGTAGCGCTTTGGGGTGTTTCCTGTCGCGGGCGCTAGGCCTAACCACGCAAGTGAGGTATCATTTTTATTTGGAGACTTGGGGGAACGCTGGGTGGAAGGAAATTTGTCGCTCCTCTCAGATGCCAGAACTTTCTGCCACAGAAATGTGAGGAGCATGTGTTTTTTTAGCCAAATTTTGAGGTTTGCAAAGGATTCTGGGTAACAGAACCTGGTCCGAGCCCCGCAAGTCACCCCTCCTTGGATTCCCCTAGGTCTATAGTTTTCAGAAATGCACAGGTTTGGTAGGTTTCCCTAGGTGCTGGCTGAGCTACAGGCCAAAATCTACAGGTAGGCACTTCGCAAAAAACACCTCTGTTTTCTTCCAAAATTTTGGATGTGTCCACGTTGCGCTTTAGGGTGTTTCCTGTCGCGGGCGCTAGGCCTACCCACGCAAGTGAGGTATCATTTTTATCGGGAGACTTGGGGGAACGCTGGGTGGAAGAAAATTTGTGGCTCCTCTCAGATTCCAGAACTTTCTGCCACAGAAATGTGAGGAACATGTGTTTTTTTAGCCAAATTTTGAGGTTTGCAAAGGATTCTGGGTAACAGAACCTGGTCCGAGCCCCGCAAGTCACCCCATCTTGGATTCCCCTAGGTCTCTAGTTTTCAGAAATGCACAGGTTTGGTAGGTTTCCCTAGGTGCCGGCTGAGCTAGAGGCCAAAATCTACAGGTAGGCACTTCGCAAAAAACACCTCTGTTTTCTTCCAAAATTTTGGATGTGTCCACGTTGCGCTTTGGGGTGTTTCCTGTCGCGGGCGCTAGGCCTACCCACGCAAGTGAGGTATCATTTTTATCGGGAGACTTGGGGGAACGCTGGGTGGAAGAAAATTTGTGGCTCCTCTCAGATTCCAGAACTTTCTGCCACAGAAATGTGAGGAACATGTGTTTTTTTAGCCAAGTTTTGAGGTTTGCAAAGGATTCTGGGTAACAGAACCCGGTCCGAGCCCCGCAAGTCACCCCATCTTGGATTCCCCTAGGTCTCTAGTTTTCAGAAATGCACAGGTTTGGTAGGTTTCCCTAGGTGCCGGCTGAGCTAGAGGCCAAAATCTACAGGTAGGCACTTCACAAAAAACACCTCTGTTTTCTTCCAAAATTTTGGATGTGTCCACGTTGCGCTTTGGGGTGTTTCCTGTCGCGGGTGCTAGGCCTACCCACGCAAGTGAGGTATCATTTTTATCGGGAGACTTGGGGGAACGCTGGGTGGAAGGAAATTTGTGGCTCCTCTCAGATTCCAGAACTTTCTGCCACAGAAATGTGAGGAACATGTGTTTTTTTAGCCACATTTTGAGGTTTGCAAAGGATTCTGGGTAACAGAACCTGGTCCGAGCCCCGCACGTCACCGCTCCTTGGATTCCCCTAGGTCTCTAATTTTCAGAAATGCACAGGTTTGGTAGGTTTCCCTAGGTGCCGGCTGAGCTTCAGGCCAAAATCTACAGGTAGGCACTTCGCAAAAAACACCTCTGTTTTCTTCCAAAATTTTGGATGTGTCCACTTTGCGCTTTGGGGTGTTTCCTGTCGCGGGCGCTAGGCCTACCCACGCAAGTGAGGTATCATTTTTATCGGGAGACTTGGGGGAACGCTGGGTGGAAGGAAATTTGTGGCTCCTCTCAGATTCCAGAACTTTCTGCCACAGAAATGTGAGGAACATGTGTTTTTTTAGCCAAATTCTGAGGTTTGCAAAGGATTCTGGATAACAGAACCTGGTCCGAGCCCCGCAAGTCACCCCATCTTGGATTCCCCTAGGTCTCTAGTTTTCAGAAATGCACAGGTTTGGTAGGTTTCCCTAGGTGCCGGCTGAGCTAGAGGCCAAAATCTACAGGTAGGCACTTCGCAAAAAACACCTCTGTTTTCTTCCAAAATTTTGGATGTGTCCACGTTGCGCTTTGGGGTGTTTCCGGTCGCGGGCGCTAGGCCTACCCACGCAAGTGAGGTATCATTTTTATCGGGAGACTTGGGGGAACGCTGGGTGGAAGAAAATTTGTGGCTCCTCTCAGATTCCAGAACTTTCTGCCACAGAAATGTGAGGAACATGTGTTTTTTTAGCCAAATTTTGAGGTTTGCAAAGGATTCTGGGTAACAGAACCTGGTCCGAGCCCCGCAAGTCACCCCATCTTGGATTCCCCTAGGTCTCTAGTTTTCAGAAATGCACAGGTTTGGTAGGTTTCCCTAGGTGCCGGCTGAGCTAGAGGCCAAAATCTACAGGTAGGCACTTCGCAAAAAACACCTCTGTTTTCTTTCAAAATTTTGGATGTGTCCACGTAGCGCTTTGGGGTGTTTCCTGTCGCGGGCGCTAGGCCTAACCACGCAAGTGAGGTATCATTTTTATCGGGAGACTTGGGGGAACTCTGGGTGGAAGGAAATTTGTGGCTCCTCTCAGATGCCAGAACTTTCTGCCACAGAAATGTGAGGAACATGTGTTTTTTTAGCCACATTTTGAGGTTTGCAAAGGATTCTGGGTAACAGAACCTGGTCCGAGCCCCGCAAGTCACCCCTCCTTGGATTCCCCTAGGTCTCTAATTTTCAGAAATGCACAGGTTTGGTAGGTTTCCCTAGGTGCCGGCTGAGCTAGAGGCCAAAATCTACAGGTAGGCACTTCGCAAAAAACACCTCTGTTTTCTTCCAAAATTTTGGATGTGTCCACTTTGCGCTTTGGGGTGTTTCCTGTCGCGGGCGCTAGGCCTACCCACGCAAGTGAGGTATCATTTTTATCGGGAGACTTGGGGGAACGCTGGGTGGAAGGAAATTTGTGGCTCCTCTCAGATTCCAGAACTTTCTGCCACAGAAATGTGAGGAACATGTGTTTTTTTAGCCAAATTCTGAGGTTTGCAAAGGATTCTGGGTAACAGAACCTGGTCCGAGCCCCGCAAGTCACCCCATCTTGGATTCCCCTATGTCTCTAGTTTTCAGAAATGCACAGGTTTGGTAGGTTTCCCTAGGTGCCGGCTGAGCTAGAGGCCAAAATCTACAGGTAGGCACTTCGCAAAAAACACCTCTGTTTTCTTCCAAAATTTTGGATGTGTCCACGTTGCGCTTTGGGGTGTTTCCGGTCGCGGGCGCTAGGCCTACCCACGCAAGTGAGGTATCATTTTTATCGGGAGACTTGGGGGAACGCTGGGTGGAAGGAAATTTGTGGCTCCTCTCAGATTCCAGAACTTTCTGCCACAGAAATGTGAGGAACATGTGTTTTTTTAGCCAAATTTTGAGGTTTGCAAAGGATTCTGGGTAACAGAACCTGGTCCGAGCCCCGCAAGTCACCCCATCTTGGATTCCCCTAGGTCTCTAGTTTTCAGAAATGCACAGGTTTGGTAGGTTTCCCTAGGTGCCGGCTGAGCTAGAGGCCAAAATCTACAGGTAGGCACTTCGCAAAAAACACCTCTGTTTTCTTTCAAAATTTTGGATGTGTCCACGTAGCGCTTTGGGGTGTTTCCTGTCGCGGGCGCTAGGCCTAACCACGCAAGTGAGGTATCATTTTTATCGGGAGACTTGGGGGAACGCTGGGTGGAAGGAAATTTGTGGCTCCTCTCAGATGCCTGAACTTTCTGCCACAGAAATGTGAGGAGCATGTGTTTTTTTAGCCAAATTTTGAGGTTTGCAAAGGATTCTGGGTAACAGAACCTGGTCCGAGCCCCGCAAGTCACCCCTCCTTGGATTCCCCTAGGTCTCTAGTTTTCAGAAATGCACAGGTTTGGTAGGTTTCCCTAGGTGCCGGCTGAGCTACAGGCCAAAATCTACAGGTAGGCACTTCGCAAAAAACACCTCTGTTTTCTTCCTAAATTTTGGATGTGTCCACGTTGGGCTTTGGGGTGTTTCCTGTCGCGGGCGCTAGGCCTACCCATGCAAGTGAGGTATCATTTTTATCGGGAGACTTGGGGGAACGCTGGGTGGAAGGAAATTTGTGGCTCCTCTCAGATTCCAGAACTTTCTGCCACAGAAATGTGAGGAACATGTGTTTTTTTAGCCAGATTTTGAGGTTTGCAAAGGATTCTGGGTAACAGAACCTGGTCCGAGCCCCACAAGTCACCCCATCTTGGATTCCCCTAGGTCTCTAGTTTTCAGAAATGCACAGGTTTGGTATGTTTCCCTAGGTGCCGGCTGAGCTAGAGGCCAAAATCTACAGGTAGGCACTTCGCAAAAAACACCTCTGTTTTCTTCCAAAATTTTGGATGTGTCCACGTTGCGCTTTGGGGTGTTTCCTGTCACGGGCGCTAGGCCTAACCACGCAAGTGAGGTATCATTTTTATCGGGAGACTTGGGGGAACGCTGGGTGGAAGGAAATTTGTGGCTCCTCTCAGATGCCAGAACTTTCTGCCACAGAAATGTGAGGAACATGTGTTTTTTTAGCCAAATTTTGAGGTTTGCAAAGGATTCTGGGTAACAGAACCTGGTCCGAGCCCCGCAAGTCACTCCTCCTTGGATTCCCCTAGGTCTCTAATTTTCAGAAATGCACAGGTTTGGAAGGTTTCCCTAGGTGCCGGCTGAGCTAGAGACCAAAATCTACAGGTAGGCACTTCGCAAAAAACACCTCTGTTTTCTTCCAAAATTTTGGATGTGTCCACTTTGCGCTTTGGGGTGTTTCCTGTCGCGGGCGCTAGGCCTACCCACGCAAGTGAGGTATCATTTTTATCGGGAGACTTGGGGGAACGCTGGGTGGAAGGAAATTTGTGGCTCCTCTCAGATTCCAGAACTTTCTGCCACAGAAATGTGAGGAACATGTGTTTTTTTAGCCAAATTCTGAGGTTTGCAAAGGATTCTGGGTAACAGAACCTGGTCCGAGCCCCGCAAGTCACCCCATCTTGGATTCCCCTAGGTCTCTAGTTTTCAGAAATGCACAGGTTTGGTAGGTTTCCCTAGGTGCCGGCTGAGCTAGAGGCCAAAATCTACAGGTAGGCACTTTGCAAAAAACACCTCTGTTTTCTTTCAAAATTTTGGATGTGTCCACGTAGCGCTTTGGGGTGTTTCCTGTCGCGGGCGCTAGGCCTAACCACGCAAGTGAGGTATCATTTTTATCGGGAGACTTGGGGGAACGCTGGGTGGAAGGAAATTTGTGGCTCCTCTCTGATGCCAGAACTTTCTGCCACAGAAATGTGAGGAGCATGTGTTTTTTTAGCCAAATTTTGAGGTTTGCAAAGGATTCTGGGTAACAGAACCTGGTCCGAGCCCCGCAAGTCACCCCTCCTTGGATTCCCCTAGGTCTCTAGTTTTCAGAAATGCACAGGTTTGGTAGGTTTCCCTAGGTGCCGGCTGAGCTACAGGCCAAAATCTACAGGAAGGCACTTCGCAAAAAACACCTCTGTTTTCTTCCAAAATTTTGGATGTGTCCACGTTGCGCTTTGGGGTGTTTCCTGTCGCGGGCGCTAGGCCTACCCACGCAAGTGAGGTATCATTTTTATCGGGAGACTTGGGGGAACGCTGGGTGGAAGAAAATTTGTGGCTCCTCTCAGATTCCAGAACTTTCTGCCACAGAAATGTGAGGAACATGTGTTTTTTTAGCCAAATTTTGAGGTTTGCAAAGGATTCTGGGTAACAGAACCTGGTCTGAGCCCCGCAAGTCATCCCATCTTGGATTCCCCTAGGTCTCTAGTTTTCAGAAATGCACATGTTTGGTAGGTTTCCCTAGGTGCCGGCTGAGCTAGAGGCCAAAATCTACAGGTAGGCACTTCGCAAAAAACACCTCTGTTTTCTTCCAAAATTTTGGATGTGTCCACGCTGCGCTTTGGGGTGTTTCTTGTCGCGGGCGCTAGGCCTACCCACGCAAGTGAGGTATCATTTTTATCGGGAGACTTGGGGGAACACTGGGTGGAAGGAAATTTGTGGCTCCTCTCAGATTCCAGAACTTTCTGCCACAGAAATGTGAGGAACATGTGTTTTTTTAGCCAAGTTTTGAGGTTTGCAAAGGATTCTGGGTAACAGAACCTGGTCCGAGCCCCGCAAGTCACCCCTCCTTGGATTCCCCTAGGTCTCTAATTTTCAGAAATGCACAGGTTTGGTAGGTTTCCCTAGGTGCCGGCTGAGCTAGAGGCCAAAATCTACAGGTAGGCACTTCGCAAAAAACACCTCTGTTTTCTTCCAAAATTTTGGATGTGTCCACTTTGCGCTTTGGGGTGTTTTCTGTCGCGGGCGCTAGGCCTACCCACGCAAGTGAGGTATCATTTTTATCGGGAGACTTGGGGGAACGCTGGGTGGAAGGAAATTTGTGGCTCCTCTCAGATTCCAGAACTTTCTGCCACAGAAATGTGAGGAACATGTGTTTTTTTTAGCCAAATTCTGAGGTTTGCAAAGGATTCTGGGTAACAGAACCTGGTCCGAGCCCCGCAAGTCACCCCATCTTGGATTCCCCTAGTTCTCTAGTTTTCAGAAATGCACAGGTTTGGTAGGTTTCCCTAGGTGCCGGCTGAGCTAGAGGCCAAAATCTACAGGTAGGCACTTCGCAAAAAACACCTCTGTTTTCTTCCAAAATTTTGGATGTGTCCACGTTGCGCTTTGGGGTGTTTCCTGTCGCGGGCGCTAGGCCTACCCACGCAAGTGAGGTATCATTTTTATCGGGAGACTTGGGGGAACGCTGGGTGGAAGAAAATTTGTGGCTCCTCTCAGATTCCAGAACTTTCTGCCACAGAAATGTGAGGAACATGTGTTTTTTTAGCCAAGTTTTGAGGTTTGCAAAGGATTCTGGGTAACAGAACCCGGTCCGAGCCCCGCAAGTCACCCCATCTTGGATTCCCCTAGGTCTCTAGTTTTCAGAAATGCACAGGTTTGGTAGGTTTCCCTAGGTGCCGGCTGAGCTAGAGGCCAAAATCTACAGGTAGGCACTTCACAAAAAACACCTCTGTTTTCTTCCAAAATTTTGGATGTGTCCACGTTGCGCTTTGGGGTGTTTCCTGTCGCGGGTGCTAGGCCTACCCACGCAAGTGAGGTATCATTTTTATCGGGAGACTTGGGGGAACGCTGGGTGGAAGGAAATTTGTGGCTCCTCTCAGATTCCAGAACTTTCTGCCACAGAAATGTGAGGAACATGTGTTTTTTTAGCCAAATTCTGAGGTTTGCAAAGGATTCTGGGTAACAGAACCTGGTCCGAGCCCCGCAAGTCACCCCATCTTGGATTCCCCTAGGTCTCTAGTTTTCAGAAATGCACAGGTTTGGTAGGTTTCCCTAGGTGCCGGCTGAGCTAGAGGCCAAAATCTACAGGTAGGCACTTTGCAAAAAACACCTCTGTTTTCTTTCAAAATTTTGGATGTGTCCACGTAGCGCTTTGGGGTGTTTCCTGTCGCGGGCGCTAGGCCTAACCACGCAAGTGAGGTATCATTTTTATCGGGAGACTTGGGGGAACGCTGGGTGGAAGGAAATTTGTGGCTCCTCTCTGATGCCAGAACTTTCTGCCACAGAAATGTGAGGAGCATGTGTTTTTTTAGCCAAATTTTGAGGTTTGCAAAGGATTCTGGGTAACAGAACCTGGTCCGAGCCCCGCAAGTCACCCCTCCTTGGATTCCCCTAGGTCTCTAGTTTTCAGAAATGCACAGGTTTGGTAGGTTTCCCTAGGTGCCGGCTGAGCTACAGGCCAAAATCTACAGGAAGGCACTTCGCAAAAAACACCTCTGTTTTCTTCCAAAATTTTGGATGTGTCCACGTTGCGCTTTGGGGTGTTTCCTGTCGCGGGCGCTAGGCCTACCCACGCAAGTGAGGTATCATTTTTATCGGGAGACTTGGGGGAACGCTGGGTGGAAGAAAATTTGTGGCTCCTCTCAGATTCCAGAACTTTCTGCCACAGAAATGTGAGGAACATGTGTTTTTTTAGCCAAATTTTGAGGTTTGCAAAGGATTCTGGGTAACAGAACCTGGTCTGAGCCCCGCAAGTCATCCCATCTTGGATTCCCCTAGGTCTCTAGTTTTCAGAAATGCACATGTTTGGTAGGTTTCCCTAGGTGCCGGCTGAGCTAGAGGCCAAAATCTACAGGTAGGCACTTCGCAAAAAACACCTCTGTTTTCTTCCAAAATTTTGGATGTGTCCACGCTGCGCTTTGGGGTGTTTCTTGTCGCGGGCGCTAGGCCTACCCACGCAAGTGAGGTATCATTTTTATCGGGAGACTTGGGGGAACACTGGGTGGAAGGAAATTTGTGGCTCCTCTCAGATTCCAGAACTTTCTGCCACAGAAATGTGAGGAACATGTGTTTTTTTAGCCAAGTTTTGAGGTTTGCAAAGGATTCTGGGTAACAGAACCTGGTCCGAGCCCCGCAAGTCACCCCTCCTTGGATTCCCCTAGGTCTCTAATTTTCAGAAATGCACAGGTTTGGTAGGTTTCCCTAGGTGCCGGCTGAGCTAGAGGCCAAAATCTACAGGTAGGCACTTCGCAAAAAACACCTCTGTTTTCTTCCAAAATTTTGGATGTGTCCACTTTGCGCTTTGGGGTGTTTTCTGTCGCGGGCGCTAGGCCTACCCACGCAAGTGAGGTATCATTTTTATCGGGAGACTTGGGGGAACGCTGGGTGGAAGGAAATTTGTGGCTCCTCTCAGATTCCAGAACTTTCTGCCACAGAAATGTGAGGAACATGTGTTTTTTTAGCCAAATTCTGAGGTTTGCAAAGGATTCTGGGTAACAGAACCTGGTCCGAGCCCCGCAAGTCACCCCATCTTGGATTCCCCTAGGTCTCTAGTTTTCAGAAATGCACAGGTTTGGTAGGTTTCCCTAGGTGCCGGCTGAGCTAGAGGCCAAAATCTACAGGTAGGCACTTCGCAAAAAACACCTCTGTTTTCTTCCAAAATTTTGGATGTGTCCACGTTGCGCTTTGGGGTGTTTCCGGTCGCGGGCGCTAGGCCTACCCACGCAAGTGAGGTATCATTTTTATCGGGAGACTTGGGGGAACGCTGGGTGGAAGAACATTTGTGGCTCCTCTCAGATTCCAGAACTTTCTGCCACAGAAATGTGAGGAACATGTGTTTTTTTAGCCAAATTGTGAGGTTTGCAAAGGATTCTGGGTAACAGAACCTGGTCCGAGCCCCGCAAGTCACCCCATCTTGGATTCCCCTAGGTCTCTAGTTTTCAGAAATGCACAGGTTTGGTAGGTTTCCCTAGGTGCCGGCTGAGCTAGAGGCCAAAATCTACAGGTAGGCACTTCGCAAAAAACACCTCTGTTTTCTTTCAAAATTTTGGATGTGTCCACGTAGCGCTTTGGGGTGTTTCCTGTCGCGGGCGCTAGGCCTAACCACGCAAGTGAGGTATCATTTTTATCGGGAGACTTGGGGGAAGGCTGGGTGGAAGGAAATTTGTGGCTCCTCTCAGATGCCAGAACTTTCTGCCACAGAAATGTGAGGAGCATGTGTTTTTTTAGCCAAATTTTGAGGTTTGCAAAGGATTCTGGGTAACAGAATCTGGTCCGAGCCCCGCAAGTCACCCCTCCTTGGATTCCCCTAGGTCTCTAGTTTTCAGAAATGCACAGGTTTGGTAGGTTTCCCTAGGTGCCGGCTGAGCTACAGGCCAAAATCTACAGGTAGGCACTTCGCAAAAAACACCTCTGTTTTCTTCCTAAATTTTGGATGTGTCCACGTTGCGCTTTGGGGTGTTTCCTGTCGCGGGCGCTAGGCCTACCCATGCAAGTGAGGTATCATTTTTATCGGGATACTTGGGGGAACGCTGGGTGGAAGGAAATTTGTGGCTCCTCTCAGATTCCAGAACTTTCTGCCACAGAAATGTGAGGAACATGTGTTTTTTTAGCCAGATTTTGAGGTTTGCAAAGGATTCTGGGTAACAGAACCTGGTCCGAGCCCCACAAGTCACCCCATCTTGGATTCCCCTAGGTCTCTAGTTTTCAGAAATGCACAGGTTTGGTATGTTTCCCTAGGTGCCGGCTGAGCTAGAGGCCAAAATCTACAGGTAGGCACTTCGCAAAAAACACCTCTGTTTTCTTTCAAAATTTTGGATGTGTCCACGTAGCGCTTTGGGGTGTTTCCTGTCGCGGGCGCTAGGCCTAACCACGCAAGTGAGGTATCATTTTTATCGGGAGACTTGGGGGAACGCTGGGTGGAAGGAAATTTGTGGCTCCTCTCAGATGCCAGAACTTTCTGCCACAGAAATGTGAGGAGCATGTGTTTTTTTAGCCAAATTTTGAGGTTTGCAAAGGATTCTGGGTAACAGAACCTGGTCCGAGCCCCGCAAGTCACCCCTCCTTGGATTCCCCTAGGTCTCTAGTTTTCAGAAATGCACAGGTTTGGTAGGTTTCCCTAGGTGCCGGCTGAGCTACAGGCCAAAATCTACAGGTAGGCACTTCGCAAAAAACACCTCTGTTTTCTTCCTAAATTTTGGATGTGTCCACGTTGCGCTTTGGGGTGTTTCCTGTCGCGGGCGCTAGGCCTACTCATGCAAGTGAGGTATCATTTTTATCGGGAGACTTGGGGGAACGCTGGGTGGAAGGAAATTTGTGGCTCCTCTCAGATTCCAGAACTTTCTGCCACAGAAATGTGAGGAACATGTGTTTTTTTAGCCAGATTTTGAGGTTTGCAAAGGATTCTGGGTAACAGAACCTGGTCCGAGCCCCACAAGTCACCCCATCTTGGATTCCCCTAGGTCTCTAGTTTTCAGAAATGCACAGGTTTGGTATGTTTCCCTAGGTGCCGGCTGAGCTAGAGGCCAAAATCTACAGGTAGGCACTTCGCAAAAAACACCTCTGTTTTCTTCCAAAATTTTGGATGTGTCCACGTTGCGCTTTGGGGTGTTTCCTGTCACGGGCGCTAGGCCTAACCACGCAAGTGAGGTATCATTTTTATCGGGAGACTTGGGGGAACGCTGGGTGGAAGGAAATTTGTGGCTCCTCTCAGATGCCAGAACTTTCTGCCACAGAAATGTGAGGAACATGTGTTTTTTTAGCCAAATTTTGAGGTTTGCAAAGGATTCTGGGTAACAGAACCTGGTCCGAGCCCCGCAAGTCACTCCTCCTTGGATTCCCCTAGGTCTCTAATTTTCAGAAATGCACAGGTTTGGTAGGTTTCCCTAGGTGCCGGCTGAGCTAGAGACCAAAATCTACAGGTAGGCACTTCGCAAAAAACACCTCTGTTTTCTTCCAAAATTTTGGATGTGTCCACTTTGCGCTTTGGGGTGTTTCCTGTCGCGGGCGCTAGGCCTACCCACGCAAGTGAGGTATCATTTTTATCGGGAGACTTGGGGGAACGCTGGGTGGAAGGAAATTTGTGGCTCCTCTCAGATTCCAGAACTTTCTGCCACAGAAATGTGAGGAACATGTGTTTTTTTAGCCAAATTCTGAGGTTTGCAAAGGATTCTGGGTAACAGAACCTGGTCCGAGCCCCGCAAGTCACCCCATCTTGGATTCCCCTAGGTCTCTAGTTTTCAGAAATGCACAGGTTTGGTAGGTTTCCCTAGGTGCCGGCTGAGCTAGAGGCCAAAATCTACAGGTAGGCACTTCGCAAAAAACACCTCTGTTTTCTTTCAAAATTTTGGATGTGTCCACGTAGCGCTTTGGGGTGTTTCCTGTCGCGGGCGCTAGGCCTAACCACGCAAGTGAGGTATCATTTTTATCGGGAGACTTGGGGGAACGCTGGGTGGAAGGAAATTTGTGGCTCCTCTCAGATGCCAGAACTTTCTGCCACAGAAATGTGAGGAGCATGTGTTTTTTTAGCCAAATTTTGAGGTTTGCAAAGGATTCTGGGTAACAGAACCTGGTCCGAGCCCCGCAAGTCACCCCTCCTTGGATTCCCCTAGGTCTCTAGTTTTCAGAAATGCATAGGTTTGGTAGGTTTCCCTAGGTGCCGGCTGAGCTACAGGCCAAAATCTACAGGAAGGCACTTCGCAAAAAACACCTCTGTTTTCTTCCAAAATTTTGGATGTGTCCACGTTGCGCTTTGGGGTGTTTCCTGTCGCGGGCGCTAGGCCTACCCACGCAAGTGAGGTATCATTTTTATCGGGAGACTTGGGGGAACGCTGGGTGGAAGAAAATTTGTGGCTCCTCTCAGATTCCAGAACTTTCTGCCACAGAAATGTGAGGAACATGTGTTTTTTTAGCCAAATTTTGAGGTTTGCAAAGGATTCTGGGTAACAGAACCTGGTCCGAGCCCCGCAAGTCATCCCATCTTGGATTCCCCTAGGTCTCTAGTTTTCAGAAATGCACAGGTTTGGTAGGTTTCCCTAGGTGCCGGCTGAGCTAGAGGCCAAAATCTACAGGTAGGCACTTCGCAAAAAACAACTCTGTTTTCTTCCAAAATTTTGGATGTGTCCACGCTGCGCTTTGGGGTGTTTCTTGTCGCGGGCGCTAGGCCTACCCACGCAAGTGAGGTATCATTTTTATCGGGAGACTTGGGGGAACACTGGGTGGAAGGAAATTTGTGGCTCCTCTCAGATTCCAGAACTTTCTGCCACAGAAATGTGAGGAACATGTGTTTTTTTAGCCAAGTTTTGAGGTTTGCAAAGGATTCTGGGTAACAGAACCTGGTCCGAGCCCCGCAAGTCACCCCTCCTTGGATTCCCCTAGGTCTCTAATTTTCAGAAATGCACAGGTTTGGTAGGTTTCCCTAGGTGCCGGCTGAGCTAGAGGCCAAAATCTACAGGTAGGCACTTCGCAAAAAACACCTCTGTTTTCTTCCAAAATTTTGGATGTGTCCACTTTGCGCTTTGGGGTGTTTTCTGTCGCGGGCGCTAGGCCTACCCACGCAAGTGAGGTATCATTTTTATCGGGAGACTTGGGGGAACGCTGGGTGGAAGGAAATTTGTGGCTCCTCTCAGATTCCAGAACTTTCTGCCACAGAAATGTGAGGAACATGTGTTTTTTTAGCCAAATTCTGAGGTTTGCAAAGGATTCTGGGTAACAGAACCTGGTCCGAGCCCCGCAAGTCACCCCATCTTGGATTCCCCTAGGTCTCTAGTTTTCAGAAATGCACAGGTTTGGTAGGTTTCCCTAGGTGCCGGCTGAGCTAGAGGCCAAAATCTACAGGTAGGCACTTCGCAAAAAACACCTCTGTTTTCTTCCAAAATTTTGGATGTGTCCACGTTGCGCTTTGGGGTGTTTCCGGTCGCGGGCACTAGGCCTACCCACGCAAGTGAGGTATCATTTTTATCGGGAGACTTGGGGGAACGCTGGGTGGAAGAACATTTGTGGCTCCTCTCAGATTCCAGAACTTTCTGCCACAGAAATGTGAGGAACATGTGTTTTTTTAGCCAAATTGTGAGGTTTGCAAAGGATTCTGGGTAACAGAACCTGGTCCGAGCCCCGCAAGTCACCCCATCTTGGATTCCCCTAGGTCTCTAGTTTTCAGAAATGCACAGGTTTGGTAGGTTTCCCTAGGTGCCGGCTGAGCTAGAGGCCAAAATCTACAGGTAGGCACTTCGCAAAAAACACCTCTGTTTTCTTTCAAAATTTTGGATGTGTCCACGTAGCGCTTTGGGGTGTTTCCTGTCGCGGGCGCTAGGCCTAACCACGCAAGTGAGGTATCATTTTTATCGGGAGACTTGGGGGAAGGCTGGGTGGAAGGAAATTTGTGGCTCCTCTCAGATGCCAGAACTTTCTGCCACAGAAATGTGAGGAGCATGTGTTTTTTTAGCCAAATTTTGAGGTTTGCAAAGGATTCTGGGTAACAGAACCTGGTCCGAGCCCCGCAAGTCACCCCTCCTTGGATTCCCCTAGGTCTCTAGTTTTCAGAAATGCACAGGTTTGGTAGGTTTCCCTAGGTGCCGGCTGAGCTACAGGCCAAAATCTACAGGTAGGCACTTCGCAAAAAACACCTCTGTTTTCTTCCTAAATTTTGGATGTGTCCACGTTGCGCTTTGGGGTGTTTCCTGTCGCGGGCGCTAGGCCTACCCATGCAAGTGAGGTATCATTTTTATCGGGAGACTTGGGGGAACGCTGGGTGGAAGGAAATTTGTGGCTCCTCTCAGATTCCAGAACTTTCTGCCACAGAAATGTGAGGAACATGTGTTTTTTTAGCCAGATTTTGAGGTTTGCAAAGGATTCTGGGTAACAGAACCTGGTCCGAGCCCCACAAGTCACCCCATCTTGGATTCCCCTAGGTCTCTAGTTTTCAGAAATGCACAGGTTTGGTATGTTTCCCTAGGTGCCGGCTGAGCTAGAGGCCAAAATCTACAGGTAGGCACTTCGCAAAAAACACCTCTGTTTTCTTCCAAAATTTTGGATGTGTCCACGTTGCGCTTTGGGGTGTTTCCTGTCGCGGGCGCTAGGCCTAACCACGCAAGTGAGGTATCATTTTTATCGGGAGACTTGGGGGAACGCTGGGTGGAAGGAAATTTGTGGCTCCTCTCAGATGCCAGAACTTTCTGCCACAGAAATGTGAGGAACATGTGTTTTTTTAGCCAAATTTTGAGGTTTGCAAAGGATTCTGGGTAACAGAACCTGGTCCGAGCCCCGCAAGTCACTCCTCCTTGGATTCCCCTAGGTCTCTAATTTTCAGAAATGCACAGGTTTGGTAGGTTTCCCTAGGTGCCGGCTGAGCTAGAGACCAAAATCTACAGGTAGGCACTTCGCAAAAAACACCTCTGTTTTCTTCCAAAATTTTGGATGTGTCCACTTTGCGCTTTGGGGTGTTTCCTGTCGCGGGCGCTAGGCCTACCCACGCAAGTGAGGTATCATTTTTATCGGGAGACTTGGGGGAACGCTGGGTGGAAGGAAATTTGTGGCTCCTCTCAGATTCCAGAACTTTCTGCCACAGAAATGTGAGGAACATGTGTTTTTTTAGCCAAATTCTGAGGTTTGCAAAGGATTCTGGGTAACAGAACCTGGTCCGAGCCCCGCAAGTCACCCCATCTTGGATTCCCCTAGGTCTCTAGTTTTCAGAAATGCACAGGTTTGGTAGGTTTCCCTAGGTGCCGGCTGAGCTAGAGGCCAAAATCTACAGGTAGGCACTTCGCAAAAAACACCTCTGTTTTCTTCCAAAATTTTGGATGTGTCCACGTTGCGCTTTGGGGTGTTTCTTGTCGCGGGCGCCAGGCCTACCCACGCAAGTGAGGTATCATTTTTATCGGGAGACTTGGGGGAACACTGGGTGGAAGGAAATTTGTGGCTCCTCTCAGATTCCAGAACTTTCTGCCACAGAAATGTGAGGAACATGTGTTTTTTTAGCCAAGTTTTGAGGTTTGCAAAGGATTCTGGGTAACAGAACCTGGTCCGAGCCCCGCAAGTCACCCCATCTTGGATTCCCCTAGGTCTCTAGTTTTCAGAAATGCACAGGTTTGGTAGGTTTCCCTAGGTGCCGGCTGAGCTAGAGGCCAAAATCTACAGGTAGGCACTTCGCAAAAAACACATCTGTTTTCTTCCAAAATTTTGGATGTGTCCACGTTGCGCTTTGGGGTGTTTCCTGTCGCGGGTGCTAGGCCTACCCACGCAAGTGAGGTATCATTTTTATCGGGAGACTTGGGGGAACGCTGGGTGGAAGGAAATTTGTGGCTCCTCTCAGATTCCAGAACTTTCTGCCACAGAAATGTGAGGAACATGTGTTTTTTTAGCCAGATTTTGAGGTTTGCAGAGGATTCTGGGTAACAGAACCTGGTCCGAGCCCCACAAGTCACCCCATCTTGGATTCCCCTAGGTCTCTAGTTTTCAGAAATGCACAGGTTTGGTATGTTTCCCTAGGTGCCGGCTGAGCTAGAGGCCAAAATCTACAGGTAGGCACTTCGCAAAAAACACCTCTGTTTTCTTCCAAAATTTTGGATGTGTCCACGTTGCGCTTTGGGGTGTTTCCTGTCGCGGGCGCTAGGCCTAACCACGCAAGTGAGGTATCATTTTTATCGGGAGACTTGGGGGAACGCTGGGTGGAAGGAAATTTGTGGCTCCTCTCAGATGCCAGAACTTTCTGCCACAGAAATGTGAAGAACATGTGTTTTTTTAGCCACATTTTGAGGTTTGCAAAGGATTCTGGGTAACAGAACCTGGTCCGAGCCCCGCAAGTCACCCCTCCTTGGATTCCCCTAGGTCTCTAATTTTCAGAAATGCACAGGTTTGGTAGGTTTCCCTAGGTGCCGGCTGAGCTAGAGGCCAAAATCTACAGGTAGGCACTTCGCAAAAAACACCTCTGTTTTCTTCCAAAATTTTGGATGTGTCCACGTTGCGCTTTGGGGTGTTTCCGGTCGCGGGCGCTAGGCCTACCCACGCAAGTGAGGTATAATTTTTATCGGGAGACTTGGGGGATCGCTGGGTGGAAGAAAATTTGTGGCTCCTCTCAGATTCCAGAACTTTCTGCCACAGAAATGTGAGGAACATGTGTTTTTTTTAGCCAAATTTTGAGGTTTGCAAAGGATTCTGGGTAACAGAACCTGGTCCGAGCCCCGCAAGTCACCCCATCTTGGATTCCCCTAGGTCTCTAGTTTTCAGAAATGCACAGGTTTGGTAGGTTTCCCTAGGTGCCGGCTGAGCTAGAGGCCAAAATCTACAGGTAGGCACTTCGCAAAAAACACCTCTGTTTTCCTCCAAAATTTTGGATGTGTCCACGTTGCGCTTTGGGGTGTTTCCTGTCGCGGGCGCTAGGCCTACCCACGCAAGTGAGGTATCATTTTTATCAGGAGACTTGGGGGAACGCTGGGTGGAAGGAAATTTGTGGCTCCTCTCAGATTCCAGAACTTTCTGCCACAGAAATATGAGGAACATGTGTTTTTTTTAGCCAAGTTTTGAGGTTTGCAAAGGATTCTGGGTAACAGAACCTGGTCCGAGCCCCGCAAGTCACCCCATCTTGGATTCCCCTAGGTCTCTAGTTTTCAGAAATGCACAGGTTTGGTAGGTTTCCCTAGGTGCCGGCTGAGCTAGAGGCCAAAATCTACAGGTAGGCACTTCGCAAAAAACACCTCTGTTTTCTTCCAAAATTTTGGATGTGTCCACGTTGCGCTTTGGGGTGTTTCCTGTCGCGGGCGCTAGGCCTACCCACGCAAGTGAGGTATCATTTTTATCGGGAGACTTGGGGGAACGCTGGGTGGAAGGAAATTTGTGGCTCCTCTCAGATTCCAGAACTTTCTGCCACAGAAATGTGAGGAACATGTGTTTTTTTAGCCAGATTTTGAGGTTTGCAAAGGATTCTGGGTAACAGAACCTGGTCCGAGCCCCACAAGTCACCCCATCTTGGATTCCCCTAGGTCTCTAGTTTTCAGAAATGCACAGGTTTGGTATGTTTCCCTAGGTGCCGGCTGAGCTAGAGGCCAAAATCTACAGGTAGGCACTTCGCAAAAAAAACCTGTTTTCTTCCAAAATTTTGGATGTGTCCACGTTGCGCTTTGGGGTGTATCCTGTCGCGGGCGCTAGGCCTAACCACGCAAGTGAGGTATCATTTTTATCGGGAGACTTGGGGGAACGCTGGGTGGATGGAAATTTGTGGCTCCTCTCAGATGCCAGAACTTTCTGCCACAGAAATGTGAGGAACATGTGTTTTTTTAGCCAAATTTTGAGGTTTGCAAAGGATTCTGGGTAACAGAACCTGGTATGAGCCCCGCAAGTCACCCTACTTGGATTCCCCTAGGTCTCTAATTTTCAGAAATGCACAGGTTTGGTAGGTTTCCCTAGGTGCCGGCTGAGCTAGAGGCCAAAATCTACAGGTAGGCACTTCGCAAAAAACACCTCTGTTTTCTTCCAAAATTTTGGATGTGTCCACTTTGTGCTTTGGGGTGTTTCCTGTCGCGGGCGCTAGGCCTACCCACGCAAGTGAGGTATCATTTTTATCGGGAGACTTGGGGGAACGCTGGGTGGAAGGAAATTTGTGGCTCCTCTCAGATGCCAGAACTTTCTGCCACAGAAATGTGAGGAGCATGTGTTTTTTTAGCCAAATTTTGAGGTTTGCAAAGGATTCTGGGTAACAGAACCTGGTCCGAGCCCCACAAGTCACCCCTCCTTGGATTCCCCTAGGTCTCTAGTTTTCAGAAATGCACAGGTTTGGTATGTTTCCCTGGGTGCCGGCTGAGCTAGAGGCCAAAATCTACAGGTAGGCACTTCGCAAAAAACACCTCTGTTTTCTTCCAAAATTTTGGATGTGTCCACGTTGCACTTTGGGGTGTTTCCTGTCGCGGGCGCTAGGCCTACCCACGCAAGTGAGGTATCATTTTTATCGGGAGACTTGGGGGAATGCTGGGTGGAAGGAAATTTGTGGCTCCTCTCAGATTCCAGAACTTTCTGCCACAGAAATGTGA
Source organism: Pleurodeles waltl (assembly GCF_031143425.1). NCBI lineage: Eukaryota > Metazoa > Chordata > Amphibia > Caudata > Salamandridae > Pleurodeles > Pleurodeles waltl. Next base: position 580,114,847 of record NC_090443.1, on the reverse strand, counting down.
GGAACATGTGTTTTTTTAGCCAAATTTTGAGGTTTGCAAAGGATTCTGGGTAACAGAACCTGGTCCGAGCCCCGCAAGTCACCCCTCCTTGGATTCCCCTAGGTCTCTAGTTTTCAGAAATGCACAGGTTTGGTAGGTTTCCCTAGGTGCCGGCTGAGCTAGAGGCCAAAATCTACAGGTAGGCACTTCGCAAAAAACACCTCTGTTTTCTTCCAAAATTTTGGATGTGTCCACGTTGCGCTTTGGGGTGTTTCCTGTCACGGGCGCTAGGCCTACCCATGCAAGTGAGGTATCATTTTTATCGGGAGACTTGGGGGAACGCTGGGTGGAAGTAAATTTGTGGCTCCTCTCAGATTCCAGAACTTTCTGCCACAGAAATATGAGGAACATGTGTTTTTTTTAGCCAAGTTTTGAGGTTTGCAAAGGATTCTGGGTAACAGAACCTGGTCCGAGCCCCGCAAGTCACCCCATCTTGGATTCCCCTAGGTCTCTAGTTTTCAGAAATGCACAGGTTTGGTAGGTTTCCCTAGGTGCCGGCTGAGCTAGAGGCCAAAATCTACAGGTAGGCACTTCGCAAAAAACACCTCTGTTTTCTTCCAAAATTTTGGATGTGTCCACGTTGCGCTTTGGGGTGTTTCCTGTCGCGGGCGCTAGGCCTACCCACGCAAGTGAGGTATCATTTTTATCGGGAGACTTGGGGGAACGCTGGGTGGAAGGAAATTTGTGGCTCCTCTCAGATTCCAGAACTTTCTGCCACAGAAATGTGAGGAACATGGTATTTTTTAGCCAAATTCTGAGGTTTGCAAAGGATTCTGGGTAACAGAACCTGGTCCGAGCCCCGCAAGTCACCCCATCTTGAATTCCCCTAGGTCTCTAGTTTTCAGAAATGCACAGGTTTTGTAGGTTTCCCTAGGTGCCGGCTGAGCTAGAGGCCAAAATCTACAGGTAGGCACTTCGCAAAAAACACCTCTGTTTTCTTCAAAAATTTTGATTGTGTCCACGTAGCGCTTTGGGGTGTTTCCTGTCGCGGGCGCTAGGCCTAACCACGCAAGTGAGGTATCATTTTTATCGGGAGACTTGGAGGAACGCTGGGTGGAAGGAAATTTGTGGCTCCTCTCAGATGCCAGAACTTTCTGCCACAGAAATGTGAGGAGCATGTGTTTTTTTAGCCAAATTTTGAGGTTTGCAAAGGATTCTGGGTAACAGAACCTGGTCCGAGCCCCACAAGTCACCCCTCCTTGGATTCCCCTAGGTCTCTAGTTTTCAGAAATGCACAGGTTTGGTATGTTTCCCTGGGTGCCGGCTGAGCTAGAGGCCAAAATCTACAGGTAGGCACTTCGCAAAAAACACCTCTGTTTTCTTCCAAAATTTTGGATGTGTCCACGTTGCGCTTTTGGGTGTTTCCTGTCGCGGGCGCTAGGCCTACCCACGCAAGTGAGGTATCATTTTTATCGGGAGACTTGGGGGAATGCTGGGTGGAAGGAAATTTGTGGCTCCTCTCAGATTCCAGAACTTTCTGCCACAGAAATGTGAGGAACATGTGTTTTTTTAGCCAAATTTTGAGGTTTGCAAAGGATTCTGGGTAACAGAACCTGGTCCGAGCCCCGCAAGTCACCCCATCTTGGATTCCCCTAGGTCTCTAGTTTTCAGAAATGCACAGGTTTGGTATGTTTCCCTAGGTGCCGGCTGAGCTAGAGGCCAAAATCTACAGGTAGGCACTTCGCAAAAAACACCTCTGTTTTCTTCCAAAATTTTGGATGTGTCCACGTTGCGCTTTGGGGTGTTTCCTGTCACGGGCGCTAGGCCTACCCATGCAAGTGAGGTATCATTTTTATCGGGAGACTTGGGGGAACGCTGGGTGGAAGGAAATTTAAGGCTCCTCTCAGATTCCAGAACTTTCTGCCACAGAAATATGAGGAACATGTGTTTTTTTTAGCCAAGTTTTGAGGTTTGCAAAGGATTCTGGGTAACAGAACCTGGTCCGAGCCCTGCAAGTCACCCCATCTTGGATTCCCCTAGGTCTCTAGTTTTCAGAAATGCACAGGTTTGGTAGGTTTCCCTAGGTGCCGGCTGAGCTAGAGGCCAAAATCTACAGGTAGGCACTTCGCAAAAAACACCTCTGTTTTCTTCCAAAATTTTGGATGTGTCCACGTTGCGCTTTGGGGTGTTTCCTGTCGCGGGCGCTAGGCCTACCCACGCAAGTGAGGTATCATTTTTATCGGGAGACTTGGGGGAACGCTGGGTGGAAGGAAATTTGTGGCTCCTCTCAGATTCCAGAACTTTCTGCCACAGAAATGTGAGGAACATGTGTTTTTTTAGCCAGATTTTGAGGTTTGCAAAGGATTCTGGGTAACAGAACCTGGTCCGAGCCCCACAAGTCACCCCATCTTGGATTCCCCTAGGTCTCTAGTTTTCAGAAATGCACAGGTTTGGTATGTTTCCCTAGGTGCCGGCTGAGCTAGAGGCCAAAATCTACAGGTAGGCACTTCGCAAAAAACACCTCTGTTTTCTTCCAAAATTTTGGATGTGTCCACGTTGCGCTTTGGGGTGTATCCTGTCGCGGGCGCTAGGCCTAACCACGCAAGTGAGGTATCATTTTTATCGGGAGACTTGGGGCAACGCTGGGTGGAAGGAAATTTGTGGCTCCTCTCAGATGCCAGAACTTTCTGCCACAGAAATGTGAGGAACATGTGTTTTTTTAGCCAAATTTTGAGGTTTGCAAAGGATTCTGGGTAACAGAACCTGGTCCGAGCCCCGCAAGTCACCCCTCCTTGGATTCCCCTAGGTCTCTAATTTTCAGAAATGCACAGGTTTGGTAGGTTTCCCTAGGTGCCGGCTGAGCTAGAGGCCAAAATCTACAGGTAGGCACTTCGCAAAAAACACCTCTGTTTTCTTCCAAAATTTTGGATGTGTCCACTTTGTGCTTTGGGGTGTTTCCTGTCGCGGGCGCTAGGCCTACCCACGCAAGTGAGGTATCATTTTTATCGGGAGACTTGGGGGAACGCTGGGTGGAAGGAAATTTGTGGCTCCTCTCAGATTCCAGAACTTTCTGCCACAGAAATGTGAGGAACATGTGTTTTTTTAGCCAAATTCTGAGGTTTGCAAAGGATTCTGGGTAACAGAACCTGGTCCGAGCCCCGCAAGTCACCCCATCTTGAATTCCCCTAGGTCTCTAGTTTTCAGAAATGCACAGGTTTGGTAGGTTTCCCTAGGTGCCGGCTGAGCTAGAGGCCAAAATCTACAGGTAGGCACTTCGCAAAAAACACCTCTGTTTTCTTCAAAAATTTTGGATGAGTCCACGTAGCGCTTTGGGGTGTTTCCTGTCGCGGGCGCTAGGCCTAACCACGCAAGTGAGGTATCATTTTTATCGGGAGACTTGGAGGAACGCTGGGTGGAAGGAAATTTGTGGCTCCTCTCAGATGCCAGAACTTTCTGCCACAGAAATGTGAGGAGCATGTGTTTTTTTAGCCAAATTTTGAGGTTTGCAAAGGATTCTGGGTAACAGAACCTGGTCCGAGCCCCACAAGTCACCCCTCCTTGGATTCCCCTAGGTTTCTAGTTTTCAGAAATGCACAGGTTTGGTATGTTTCCCTGGGTGCCGGCTGAGCTAGAGGCCAAAATCTACAGGTAGGCACTTCGCAAAAAACACCTCTGTTTTCTTCCAAAATTTTGGATGTGTCCACGTTGCGCTTTGGGGTGTTTCCTGTCGCGGGCGCTAGGCCTACCCACGCAAGTGAGGTATCATTTTTATCGGGAGACTTGGGGGAATGCTGGGTGGAAGGAAATTTGTGGCTCCTCTCAGATTCCAGAACTTTCTGCCACAGAAATGTGAGGAACATGTGTTTTTTTAGCCAAATTTTGAGGTTTGCAAAGGATTCTGGGTAACAGAACCTGGTCCGAGCCCCGCAAGTCACCCCATCTTGGATTCCCCTAGGTCTCTAGTTTTCAGAAATGCACAGGTTTGGTAGGTTTCCCTAGGTGCCGGCTGAGCTAGAGGCCAAAATCTACAGGTAGGCACTTTGCAAAAAACACCTCTGTTTTCTTCCAAAATTTTGGATGTGTCCACGTTGCGCTTTGGGGTGTTTCCTGTCACGGGCGCTAGGCCTACCCATGCAAGTGAGGTATCATTTTTATCGGGAGACTTGGGGGAACGCTGGGTGGAAGGAAATTTGTGGCTCCTCTCAGATTCCAGAACTTTCTGCCACAGAAATGTGAGGAACATGTGTTTTTTATTAGCCAAATTTTGAGGTTTGCAAAGGATTCTGGGTAACAGAACCTGGTCCGAGCCCCGCAGTCACCCCATCTTGGATTCCCCTAGGTCTCTAGTTTTCAGAAATGCACAGGTTCGGTAGGTTTCCCTAGGTGCCGGCTGAGCTAGAGGCCAAAATCTACAGGTAGGCACTTCGCAAAAAACACCTCTGTTTTCTTCAAAAATTTTGATTGTGTCCACGTAGCGCTTTGGGGTGTTTCCTGTCGCGGGCGCTAGGCCTAACCACGCAAGTGAGGTATCATTTTTATCGGGAGACTTGGAGGAACGCTGGGTGGAAGGAAATTTGTGGCTCCTCTCAGATGCCAGAACTTTCTGCCACAGAAATGTGAGGAGCATGTGTTTTTTTAGCCAAATTTTGAGGTTTGCAAAGGATTCTGGGTAACAGAACCTGGTCCGAGCCCCACAAGTCACCCCCCCTTGGATTCCCCTAGGTCTCTAGTTTTCAGAAATGCACAGGTTTGGTATGTTTCCCTGGGTGCCGGCTGAGCTAGAGGCCAAAATCTACAGGTAGGCACTTCGCAAAAAACACCTCTGTTTTCTTCCAAAATTTTGGATGTGTCCACGTTGCGCTTTTGGGTGTTTCCTGTCGCGGGCGCTAGGCCTACCCACGCAAGTGAGGTATCATTTTTATCGGGAGACTTGGGGGAATGCTGGGTGGAAGGAAATTTGTGGCTCCTCTCAGATTCCAGAACTTTCTGCCACAGAAATGTGAGGAACATGTGTTTTTTTAGCCAAATTTTGAGGTTTGCAAAGGATTCTGGGTAACAGAACCTGGTCCGAGCCCCGCAAGTCACCCCATCTTGGATTCCCTTAGGTCTCTAGTTTTCAGAAATGCACAGGTTTGGTATGTTTCCCTAGGTGCCGGCTGAGCTAGAGGCCAAAATCTACAGGTAGGCACTTCGCAAAAAACACCTCTGTTTTCTTCCAAAATTTTGGATGTGTCCACGTTGCGCTTTGGGGTGTTTCCGGTCGGGGGCGCTAGGCCTACCCACGCAAGTGAGGTATCATTTTTATCGGGAGACTTGGGGGAACGCTGGGTGGAAGAAAATTTGTGGCTCCTCTCAGATTCCAGAACTTTCTGCCACAGAAATGTGAGGAACATGTGTTTTTTTAGCCAAATTTTGAGGTTTGCAAAGGATTCTGGGTAACAGAACCTGGTCCGAGCCCCGCAAGTCACCCCTCCTTGGATTCCCCTAGGTCTCTAGTTTTCAGAAATGCACAGGTTTGGTAGGTTTCCCTAGGTGCCGGCTGAGCTACAGGCCAAAATCTACAGGTAGGCACTTCGCAAAAAACACCTCTGTTTTCTTCCTAAATTTTGGATGTGTCCACGTTGCGCTTTGGGGTGTTTCCTGTCGCGGGCGCTAGGCCTACCCACGCAAGTGAGGTATCATTTTTATCGGGAGACTTGGGGGAACGCTGGGTGGAAGGAAATTTGTGGCTCCTCTCAGATTCCAGAACTTTCTGCCACAGAAATGTGAGGAACATGTGTTTTTTTAGCCAGATTTTGAGGTTTGCAAAGGATTCTGGGTAACAGAACCTGGTCCGAGCCCCACAAGTCACCCCATCTTGGATTCCCCTAGGTCTCTAGTTTTCAGAAATGCACAGGTTTGGTATGTTTCCCTAGGTGCCGGCTGAGCTAGAGGCCAAAATCTACAGGTAGGCACTTCGCAAAAAACACCTCTGTTTTCTTCCAAAATTTTGGATGTGTCCACGTTGCGCTTTGGGGTGTATCCTGTCGCGGGCGCTAGGCCTAACCACGCAAGTGAGGTATCATTTTTATCGGGAGACTTGGGGGAACGCTGGGTGGAAGGAAATTTGTGGCTCCTCTCAGATTCCAGAACTTTCTGCCATTGAAATGTGAGGAACATGTGTTTTTTTAGCCAAATTCTGAGGTTTGCAAAGGATTCTGGGTAACAGAACCTGGTCCGAGCCCCGCAAGTCACCCCATCTTGGATTCCCCTAGGTCTCTAGTTTTCAGAAATGCACAGGTTTGGTAGGTTACCCTAGGTGCCGGCTGAGCTAGAGGCCAAAATCTACAGGTAGGCACTTCGCAAAAAACACCTCTGTTTTCTTCAAAAATTTTGGATGTGTCCACGTAGCGCTTTGGGGTGTTTCCTGTCGCGGGCGCTAGGCCTAACCACGCAAGTGAGGTATCATTTTTATCGGGAGACTTGGAGGAACGCTGGGTGGAAGGAAATTTGTGGCTCCTCTCAGATGCCAGAACTTTCTGCCACAGAAATGTGAGGAGCATGTGTTTTTTTAGCCAAATTTTGAGGTTTGCAAAGGATTCTGGGTAACAGAACCTGGTCCGAGCCCCACAAGTCACCCCTCCTTGGATTCCCCTAGGTCTCTAGTTTTCAGAAATGCACAGGTTTGGTATGTTTCCCTAGGTGCCGGCTGAGCTAGAGGCCAAAAACTACAGGTAGGCACTTCGCAAAAAACACCTCTGTTTTCTTCCAAAATTTTGGATGTGTCCACGTTGCGCTTTGGGGTGTTTCCTGTCGCGGGCGCTAGGCCTACCCACGCAAGTGAGGTATCATTTTTATCGGGAGACTTGGGGGAATGCTGGGTGGAAGGACATTTGTGGCTCCTCTCAGATTCCAGAACTTTCTGCCACAGAAATGTGTGGAACATGTGTTTTTTTAGCCAAATTTTGAGGTTTGCAAAGGATTCTGGGTAACAGAACCTGGTCCGAGCCCCGCAAGTCACCCCATCTTGGATTCCCCTAGGTCTCTAGTTTTCAGAAATGCACAGGTTTGGTAGGTTTCCCTAGGTGCCGGCTGAGCTAGAGGCCAAAATCTACAGGTAGGCACTTCGCAAAAAACACCTCTGTTTTCTTCCAAAATTTTGGATGTGTCCACGTTGCGCTTTGGGTTGTTTCCTGTCGCGGGCGCTAGGCCTACCCATGCAAGTGAGGTATCATTTTTATCGGGAGACTTGGGGGAATGCTGGGTGGAAGGAAATTTGTGGCTCCTCTCAGATTCCAGAACTTTCTGCCACAGAAATGTGAGGAACATGTGTTTTTTATTAGCCAAATTTTGAGGTTTGCAAAGGATTCTGGGTAACAGAACCTGGTCCGAGCCCCGCAAGTCACCCCATCTTGGATTCCCCTAGGTCTCTAGTTTTCAGAAATGCACAGGTTTGGTAGGTTTCCCTAGGTGCCGGCTGAGCTAGAGGCCAAAATCTACAGGTAGGCACTTCTCAAAAAACACCTCTGTTTTCTTCCAAAATTTTGGATGTGTCCACGTTGCGCTTTGGGGTGTTTCCTGTCGCGGGCGCTAGGCCTACCCACGCAAGTGAGGTATCATTTTTATCGGGAGACTTGGTGGAACGCTGGGTGGAAGGAAATTTGTGGCTCCTCTCAGATTCCAGAACTTTCTGCAACAGAAATGTGAGGAACATGTGTTTTTTTAGCCAGATTTTGAGGTTTGCAAAGGATTCTGGGTAACAGAACCTGGTCCGAGCCCCACAAGTCACCCCATCTTGGATTCCCCTAGGTCTCTAGTTTTCAGAAATGCACAGGTTTGGTATGTTTCCCTAGGTGCCGGCTGAGCTAGAGGCCAAAATCTACAGGTAGGCACTTCGCAAAAAACACCTCTGTTTTCTTCCAAAATTTTTGATGTGTCCACTTTGCGCTTTGGGGTGTTTCCTGTCGCGGGCGCTAGGCCTACCCATGCAAGTGAGGTATCATTTTTATCGGGAGACTTGGGGGAACGCTGGGTGGAAGGAAATTTGTGGCTCCTCTCAGATTCCAGAACTTTCTGCCACAGAAATGTGAGGAACATGTGTTTTTTATTAGCCAAATTTTGAGGTTTGGAAAGGATTCTGGGTAACAGAACCTGGTCCGAGCCCCGCAAGTCACCCCATCTTGGATTCCCCTAGGTCTCTACTTTTCAGAAATGCACAGGTTTGGTAGGTTTCCCTAGGTGCCGGCTGAGCTAGAGGCCAAAATCTACAGGTAGGCACTTCGCAAAAAATACCTCTGTTTTCTTCCAAAATTTTGGATGTGTCCACGTTGCGCTTTGGGGTGTTTCCTGTCGCGGGCGCTAGGCCTACCCACGCAAGTGAGGTATCATTTTTATCGGGAGACTTGGGGGAACGCTGGGTGGAAGGAAATTTGTGGCTCCTCTCAGATTCCAGAACTTTCTGCAACAGAAATGTGAGGAACATGTGTTTTTTTAGCCAGATTTTGAGGTTTGCAAAGGATTCTGGGTAACAGAACCTGGTCCGAGCCCCACAAGTCACCCCATCTTGGATTCCCCTAGGTCTCTAGTTTTCAGAAATGCACAGGTTTGGTATGTTTCCCTAGGTGCCGGCTGAGCTAGAGGCCAAAATCTACAGGTAGGCACTTCGCAAAAAACACCTCTGTTTTCTTCCAAAATTTTGGATGTGTCCACGTTGCGCTTTGGGGTGTTTCCTGTCGCGGGCGCTAGGCCTACCCATGCAAGTGAGGTATCATTTTTATCGGGAGACTTGGGGGAACGCTGGGTGGAAGGAAATTTGTGGCTCCTCTCAGATTCCAGAACTTTCTGCCACAGAAATGTGAGGAACATGTGTTTTTTATTAGCCAAATTTTGAGGTTTGCAAAGGATTCTGGGTAACAGAACCTGGTCCGAGCCCCGCAAGTCACCCGATCTTGGATTCCCCTAGGTCTCTAGTTTTCAGAAATGCACAGGTTTGGTAGGTTTCCCTAGGTGCCGGCTGAGCTAGAGGCCAAAATCTACAGGTAGGCACTTCGCAAAAAACACCTCTGTTTTCTTCCAAAATTTTGGATGTGTCCACGTTGCGCTTTGGGGTGTTTCCTGTCGCGGGCGCTAGGCCTACCCACGCAAGTGAGGTATCATTTTTATCGGGAGACTTGGGGGAACGCTGGGTGGAAGGAAATTTGTGGCTCCTCTCAGATTCCAGAACTTTCTGCAACAGAAATGTGAGGAACATGTGTTTTTTTAGCCAGATTTTGAGGTTTGCAAAGGATTCTGGGTAACAGAACCTGGTCCGAGCCCCACAAGTCACCCCATCTTGGATTCCCCTAGGTCTCTAGTTTTCAGAAATGCACAGGTTTGGTATGTTTCCCTAGGTGCCGGCTGAGCTAGAGGCCAAAATCTACAGGTAGGCACTTCGCAAAAAACACCTCTGTTTTCTTCCAAAATTTTGGATGTGTCCACGTTGCGCTTTGGGGTGTTTCAAAATTTTGGATGTGTCCACGTTGCGCTTTGGGGTGTTTCCTGTCGCGGGCGCTAGGCCTAACCACGCAAGTGAGGTATCATTTTTATCGGGAGACTTGGGGGAACGCTGGGTGGAAGGAAATTTGTGGCTCCTCTCAGATGCCAGAACTTTCTGCCACAGAAATGTGAGGAACATGTGTTTTTTTAGCCACATTTTGAGGTTTGCAAAGGATTCTGGGTAACGGAACCTGGTCCGAGCCCCGCAAGTCACCCCTCCTTGGATTCCCCTAGGTCTCTAATTTTCAGAAATGCACAGGTTTGGTAGGTTTCCCTAGGTGCCGGCTGAGCTAGAGGCCAAAATCTACAGGTAGGCACTTCGCAAAAAACACCTCGGTTTTCTTCCAAAATTTTGGATGTGTCCACTTTGCGCTTTGGGGTGTTTCCTGTCGCGGGCGCTAGGCCTACCCACGCAAGTGAGGTATCATTTTTATCGGGAGACTTGGGGAAACGCTGGGTGGAAGGAAATTTGTGGCTCCTCTCAGATTCCAGAACTTTCTGCCACAGAAATGTGAGGAACATGTGTTTTTTTAGCCAAATTCTGAGGTTTGCAAAGGATTCTGGGTAACAGAACCTGGTCCGAGCCCCGCAAGTCACCCCATCTTGGATTCCCCTAGGTCTCTAGTTTTCAGAAATGCACAGGTTTGGTAGGTTTCCCTAGGTGCCGGCTGAGCTAGAGGCCAAAATCTACAGGTAGACACTTCGCAAAAAACACCTCTGTTTTCTTCCAAAATTTTGGATGTGTCCACGTTGCGCTTTGGGGTGTTTCCGGCCGGGGGCGCTAGGCCTACCCACGCAAGTGAGGTATCATTTTTATCGGGAGACTTGGGGGAACGCTGGGTGGAAGAAAATTTGTGGCTCCTCTCAGATTCCAGAACTTTCTGCCACAGAAATGTGAGGAACATGTGTTTTTTTAGCCAAATTTTGAGGTTTGCAAAGGATTCTGGGTAACAGAACCTGGTCCGAGCCCCGCAAGTCACCCCATCTTGGATTCCCCAAGGTCTCTAGTTTTCAGAAATGCACAGGTTTGGTAGGTTTCCCTAGGTGCCGGCTGAGCTAGAGGCCAAAATCTACAGGTTGGCACTTCGCAAAAAACACCTCTGTTTTCTTTCAAAATTTTGGATGTGTCCACGTAGCGCTTTGGGGTGTTTCCTGTCGCGGGCGCTAGGCCTAACCACGCAAGTGAGGTATCATTTTTATCGGGAGACTTGGGGGAACGCTGGGTGGAAGGAAATTTGTGGCTCCTCTCAGATGCCAGAACTTTCTGCCACAGAAATGTGAGGAACATGTGTTTTTTTAGCCACATTTTGAGGTTTGCAAAGGATTCTGGGTAACGGAAACTGGTCCGAGCCCCGCAAGTCACCCCTCCTTGGATTCCCCTAGGTCTCTAATTTTCAGAAATGCACAGGTTTGGTAGGTTTCCCTAGGTGCCGGCTGAGCTAGAGGCCAAAATCTACAGGTAGGCACTTCGCAAAAAACACCTCTGTTTTCTTCCAAAATTTTGGATGTGTCCACGTTGCGCTTTGGGTTGTTTCCTGTCGCGGGCGCTAGGCCTACCCATGCAAGTGAGGTATCATTTTTATCGGGAGACTTGGGGGAATGCTGGGTGGAAGGAAATTTGTGGCTCCTCTCAGATTCCAGAACTTTCTGCCACAGAAATGTGAGGAACATGTGTTTTTTATTGGCCAAATTTTGAGGTTTGCAAAGGATTCTGGGTAACAGAACCTGGTCCGAGCCCCGCAAGTCACCCCATCTTGGATTCCCCTAGGTCTCTAGTTTTCAGAAATGCACAGGTTTGGTAGGTTTCCCTAGGTGCCGGCTGAGCTAGAGGCCAAAATCTACAGGTAGGCACTTCGCAAAAAACACCTCTGTTTTCTTCCAAAATTTTGGATGTGTCCACGTTGCGCTTTGGGGTGTTTCCTGTCGCGGGCGCTAGGCCTACCCACGCAAGTGAGGTATCATTTTTATCGGGAGACTTGGGGGAACGCTGGGTGGAAGGAAATTTGTGGCTCCTCTCAGATTCCAGAACTTTCTGCAACAGAAATGTGAGGAACATGTGTTTTTTTAGCCAGATTTTGAGGTTTGCAAAGGATTCTGGGTAACAGAACCTGGTCCGAGCCCCACAAGTCACCCCATCTTGGATTCCCCTAGGTCTCTAGTTTTCAGAAATGCACAGGTTTGGTATGTTTCCCTAGGTGCCGGCTGAGCTAGAGGCCAAAATCTACAGGTAGGCACTTCGCAAAAAACACCTCTGTTTTCTTCCAAAATTTTGGATGTGTCCACGTTGCGCTTTGGGGTGTTTCCTGTCGCGGGCGCTAGGCCTACCCATGCAAGTGAGGTATCATTTTTATCGGGAGACTTGGGGGAACGCTGGGTGGAAGGAAATTTGTGGCTCCTCTCAGATTCCAGAACTTTCTGCCACAGAAATGTGAGGAACATGTGTTTTTTATTAGCCAAATTTTGAGGTTTGCAAAGGATTCTGGGTAACAGAACCTAGTCCGAGCCCCGCAAGTCACCCCATCTTGGATTCCCCTAGGTCTCTACTTTTCAGAAATGCACAGGTTTGGTAGGTTTCCCTAGGTGCCGGCTGAGCTAGAGGCCAAAATCTACAGGTAGGCACTTCGCAAAAAATACCTCTGTTTTCTTCCAAAATTTTGGATGTGTCCACGTTGCGCTTTGGGGTGTTTCCTGTCGCGGGCGCTAGGCCTACCCACGCAAGTGAGGTATCATTTTTATCGGGAGACTTGGGGGAACGCTGGGTGGAAGGAAATTTGTGGCTCCTCTCAGATTCCAGAACTTTCTGCAACAGAAATGTGAGGAACATGTGTTTTTTTAGCCAGATTTTGAGGTTTGCAAAGGATTCTGGGTAACAGAACCTGGTCCGAGCCCCACAAGTCACCCCATCTTGGATTCCCCTAGGTCTCTAGTTTTCAGAAATGCACAGGTTTGGTATGTTTCCCTAGGTGCCGGCTGAGCTAGAGGCCAAAATCTACAGGTAGGCACTTCGCAAAAAACACCTCTGTTTTCTTCCAAAATTTTGGATGTGTCCACGTTGCGCTTTGGGGTGTTTCCTGTCGCGGGCGCTAGGCCTACCCATGCAAGTGAGGTATCATTTTTATCGGGAGACTTGGGGGAACGCTGGGTGGAAGGAAATTTGTGGCTCCTCTCAGATTCCAGAACTTTCTGCCACAGAAATGTGAGGAACATGTGTTTTTTATTAGCCAAATTTTGAGGTTTGCAAAGGATTCTGGGTAACAGAACCTGGTCCGAGCCCCGCAAGTCACCCGATCTTGGATTCCCCTAGGTCTCTAGTTTTCAGAAATGCACAGGTTTGGTAGGTTTCCCTAGGTGCCGGCTGAGCTAGAGGCCAAAATCTGCAGGTAGGCACTTCGCAAAAAACACCTCTGTTTTCTTCCAAAATTTTGGATGTGTCCACGTTGCGCTTTGGGGTGTTTCCTGTCGCGGGCGCTAGGCCTACCCACGCAAGTGAGGTATCATTTTTATCGTGAGACTTGGGGGAACGCTGGGTGGAAGGAAATTTGTGGCTCCTCTCAGATTCCAGAACTTTCTGCAACAGAAATGTGAGGAACATGTGTTTTTTTAGCCAGATTTTGAGGTTTGCAAAGGATTCTGGGTAACAGAACCTGGTCCGAGCCCCACAAGTCACCCCATCTTGGATTCCCCTAGGTCTCTAGTTTTCAGAAATGCACAGGTTTGGTATGTTTCCCTAGGTGCCGGCTGAGCTAGAGGCCAAAATCTACAGGTAGGCACTTCGCAAAAAACACCTCTGTTTTCTTCCAAAATTTTGGATGTGTCCACGTTGCGCTTTGGGGTGTTTCAAAATTTTGGATGTGTCCACGTTGCGCTTTGGGGTGTTTCCTGTCGCGGGCGCTAGGCCTAACCACGCAAGTGAGGTATCATTTTTATCGGGAGACTTGGGGGAACGCTGGGTGGAAGGAAATTTGTGGCTCCTCTCAGATGCCAGAACTTTCTGCCACAGAAATGTGAGGAACATGTGTTTTTTTAGCCACATTTTGAGGTTTGCAAAGGATTCTGGGTAACGGAACCTGGTCCGAGCCCCGCAAGTCACCCCTCCTTGGATTCCCCTAGGTCTCTAATTTTCAGAAATGCACAGGTTTGGTAGGTTTCCCTAGGTGCCGGCTGAGCTAGAGGCCAAAATCTACAGGTAGGCACTTCGCAAAAAACACCTCGGTTTTCTTCCAAAATTTTGGATGTGTCCACGTTGCGCTTTGGGGTGTTTCCGGTCGGGGGCGCTAGGCCTACCCACGCAAGTGAGGTATCATTTTTATCGGGAGACTTGGGGGAACGCTGGGTGGAAGAAAATTTGTGGCTCCTCTCAGATTCCAGAACTTTCTGCCACAGAAATGTGAGGAACATGTGTTTTTTTAGCCAAATTTTGAGGTTTGCAAAGGATTCTGGGTAACAGAACCTGGTCCGAGCCCCGCAAGTCACCCCATCTTGGATTCCCCTAGGTCTCTAGTTTTCAGAAATGCACAGGTTTGGTAGGTTTCCCTAGGTGCCGGCTGAGCTAGAGGCCAAAATCTACAGGTAGGCACTTCGCAAAAAACACCTCTGTTTTCTTTCAAAATTTTGGATGTGTCCACGTAGCGCTTTGGGGTGTTTCCTGTCGCGGGCGCTAGGCCTAACCACGCAAGTGAGGTATCATTTTTATCGGGAGACTTGGGGGAACGCTGGGTGGAAGGAAATTTGTGGCTCCTCTCAGATGCCAGAACTTTCTGCCACAGAAATGTGAGGAACATGTGTTTTTTTAGCCACATTTTGAGGTTTGCAAAGGATTCTGGGTAACGGAACCTGGTCCGAGCCCCGCAAGTCACCCCTCCTTGGATTCCCCTAGGTCTCTAATTTTCAGAAATGCACAGGTTTGGTAGGTTTCCCTAGGTGCCGGCTGAGCTAGAGGCCAAAATCTACAGGTAGGCACTTCGCAAAAAACACCTCTGTTTTCTTCCAAAATTTTGGATGTGTCCACTTTGCGCTTTGGGGTGTTTCCTGTCGCGGGCGCTAGGCCTACCCATGCAAGTGAGGTATCATTTTTATCGGGAGACTTGGGGAAACGCTGGGTGGAAGGAAATTTGTGGCTCCTCTCAGATTCCAGAACTTTCTGCCACAGAAATGTGAGGAAAATGTGTTTTTTTAGCCAAATTCTGAGGTTTGCAAAGCATTCTGGGTAACAGAACCTGGTCCGAGCCCCGCAAGTCACCCCATCTTGGATTCCCCTAGGTCTCTAGTTTTCAGAAATGCACAGGTTTGGTAGGTTTCCCTAGGTGCCGGCTGAGCTAGAGGCCAAAATCTACAGGTAGGCACTTCGCAAAAAACACCTCTGTTTTCTTCCAAAATTTTGGATGTGTCCACGTTGCGCTTTGGGGTGTTTCCGGTCGGGGGCGCTAGGCCTACCCACGCAAGTGAGGTATCATTTTTATCGGGAGACTTGGGGGAACGCTGGGTGGAAGAAAATTTGTGGCTCCTCTCAGATTCCAGAACTTTCTGCCACAGAAATGTGAGGAACATGTGTTTTTTTAGCCAAATTTTGAGGTTTGCAAAGGATTCTGGGTAACAGAACCTGGTCCGAGCCCCGCAAGTCACCCCATCTTGGATTCCCCTAGGTCTCTAGTTTTCAGAAATGCACAGGTTTGGTAGGTTTCCCTAGGTGCCGGCTGAGCTAGAGGCCAAAATCTACAGGTAGGCAGTTCGCAAAAAACACCTCTGTTTTCTTCCAAAATTTTGGATGTGTCCACGTTGCGCTTTGGGGTGTTTCCTGTCGCGGGCGCTAGGCCTACCCACGCAAGTGAGGTATCATTTTTATCGGGAGACTTGGGGGAACGCTGGGTGGAAGGAAATTTGTGGCTCCTCTCAGATTCCAGAACTTTCTGCAACAGAAATGTGAGGAACATGTGTTTTTTTAGCCAGATTTTGAGGTTTGCAAAGGATTCTGGGTAACAGAACCTGGTCCGAGCCCCACAAGTCACCCCATCTTGGATTCCCCTAGGTCTCTAGTTTTCAGAAATGCACAGGTTTGGTATGTTTCCCTAGGTGCCGGCTGAGCTAGAGGCCAAAATCTACAGGTAGGCACTTCGCAAAAAACACCTCTGTTTTCTTCCAAAATTTTGGATGTGTCCACGTTGCGCTTTGGGGTGTTTCAAAATTTTGGATGTGTCCACGTTGCGCTTTGGGGTGTTTCCTGTCGCGGGCGCTAGGCCTAACCACGCAAGTGAGGTATCATTTTTATCGGGAGACTTGGGGGAACGCTGGGTGGAAGGAAATTTGTGGCTCCTCTCAGATGCCAGAACTTTCTGCCACAGAAATGTGAGGAACATGTGTTTTTTTAGCCACATTTTGAGGTTTGCAAAGGATTCTGGGTAACGGAACCTGGTCCGAACCCCGCAAGTCACCCCTCCTTGGATTCCCCTAGGTCTCTAATTTTCAGAAATGCACAGGTTTGGTAGGTTTCCCTAGGTGCCGGCTGAGCTAGAGGCCAAAATCTACAGGTAGGCACTTCGCAAAAAACACCTCGGTTTTCTTCCAAAATTTTGGATGTGTCCACTTTGCGCTTTGGGGTGTTTCCTGTCGCGGGCGCTATGCCTACCCACGCAAGTGAGGTATCATTTTTATCGGGAGACTTAGGGAAACGCTGGGTGGAAGGAAATTTGTGGCTCCTCTCAGATTCCAGAACTTTCTGCCACAGAAATGTGAGGAACATGTGTTTTTTTAGCCAAATTCTGAGGTTTGCAAAGGATTCTGGGTAACAGAACCTGGTCCGAGCCCCGCAAGTCACCCCATCTTGGATTCCCCTAGGTCTCTAGTTTTCAGAAATGCACAGGTTTGGTAGGTTTCCCTAGGTGCCGGCTGAGCTAGAGGCCAAAATCTACAGGTAGACACTTCGCAAAAAACACCTCTGTTTTCTTCCAAAATTTTGGATGTGTCCACGTTGCGCTTTGGGGTGTTTCCGGTCGGGGGCGCTAGGCCTACCCACGCAAGTGAGGTATCATTTTTATCGGGAGACTTGGGGGAACGCTGGGTGGAAGAAAATTTGTGGCTCCTCTCAGATTCCAGAACTTTCTGCCACAGAAATGTGAGGAACATGTGTTTTTTTAGCCAAATTTTGAGGTTTGCAAAGGATTCTGGGTAACAGAACCTGGTCCGAGCCCCGCAAGTCACCCCATCTTGGATTCCCCTAGGTCTCTAGTTTTCAGAAATGCACAGGTTTGGTAGGTTTCCCTAGGTGCCGGCTGAGCTAGAGGCCAAAATCTACAGGTAGGCACTTCGCAAAAAACACCTCTGTTTTCTTTCAAAATTTTGGATGTGTCCACGTAGCGCTTTGGGGTGTTTCCTGTCGCGGGCGCTAGGCCTAACCACGCAAGTGAGGTATCATTTTTATCGGGAGACTTGGGGGAACGCTGGGTGGAAGGAAATTTGTGGCTCCTCTCAGATGCCAGAACTTTCTGCCACAGAAATGTGAGGAACATGTGTTTTTTTAGCCACATTTTGAGGTTTGCAAAGGATTCTGGGTAACGGAACCTGGTCCGAGCCCCGCAAGTCACCCCTCCTTGGATTCCCCTAGGTCTCTAATTTTCAGAAATGCACAGGTTTGGTAGGTTTCCCTAGGTGCCGGCTGAGCTAGAGGCCAAAATCTACAGGTAGGCACTTCGCAAAAAACACCTCTGTTTTCTTCCAAAATTTTGGATGTGTCCACGTTGCGCTTTGGGTTGTTTCCTGTCGCGGGCGCTAGGCCTACCCATGCAAGTGAGGTATCATTTTTATCGGGAGACTTGGGGGAATGCTGGGTGGAAGGAAATTTGTGGCTCCTCTCAGATTCCAGAACTTTCTGCCACAGAAATGTGAGGAACATGTGTTTTTTATTAGCCAAATTTTGAGGTTTGCAAAGGATTCTGGGTAACAGAACCTGGTCCGAGCCCCGCAAGTCACCCCATCTTGGATTCCCCTAGGTCTCTAGTTTTCAGAAATGCACAGGTTTGGTAGGTTTCCCTAGGTGCCGGCTGAGCTAGAGGCCAAAATCTACAGGTAGGCACTTCGCAAAAAACACCTCTGTTTTCTTCCAAAATTTTGGATGTGTCCACGTTGCGCTTTGGGGTGTTTCCTGTCGCGGGCGCTAGGCCTACCCACGCAAGTTAGGTATCATTTTTATCGGGAGACTTGGGGGAACGCTGGGTGGAAGGAAATTTGTGGCTCCTCTCAGATTCCACAACTTTCTGCCACAGAAATGTGAGGAACATGTGTTTTTTTAGCCAGATTTTGAGGTTTGCAAAGGATTCTGGGTAACAGAACCTGGTCCGAGCCCCACAAGTCACCCCATCTTGGATTCCCCTAGGTCTCTAGTTTTCAGAAATGCACAGGTTTGGTATGTTTCCCTAGGTGCCGGCTGAGCTAGAGGCCAAAATCTACAGGTAGGCACTTCGCAAAAAACACCTCTGTTTTCTTCCAAAATTTTGGATGTGTCCACGTTGCGCTTTGGGGTGTTTCCTGTCGCGGGCGCTAGGCCTACCCATGCAAGTGAGGTATCATTTTTATCGGGAGACTTGGGGGAACGCTGGGTGGAAGGAAATTTGTGGCTCCTCTCAGATTCCAGAACTTTCTGCCACAGAAATGTGAGGAACATGTGTTTTTTATTAGCCAAATTTTGAGGTTTGCAAAGGATTCTGGGTAACAGAACCTGGTCCGAGCCCCGCAAGTCACCCCATCTTGGATTCCCCTAGGTCTCTACTTTTCAGAAATGCACAGGTTTGGTAGGTTTCCCTAGGTGCCGGCTGAGCTAGAGGCCAAAATCTACAGGTAGGCACTTCGCAAAAAATACCTCTGTTTTCTTCCAAAATTTTGGATGTGTCCACGTTGCGCTTTGGGGTGTTTCCTGTCGTGGGCGCTAGGCCTACCCACGCAAGTGAGGTATCATTTTTATCGGGAGACTTGGGGGAACGCTGGGTGGAAGGAAATTTGTGGCTCCTCTCAGATTCCAGAACTTTCTGCAACAGAAATGTGAGGAACATGTGTTTTTTTAGCCAGATTTTGAGGTTTGCAAAGGATTCTGGGTAACAGAACCTGGTCCGAGCCCCACAAGTCACCCCATCTTGGATTCCCCTAGGTCTCTAGTTTTCAGAAATGCACAGGTTTGGTATGTTTCCCTAGGTGCCGGCTGAGCTAGAGGCCAAAATCTACAGGTAGGCACTTCGCAAAAAACACCTCTGTTTTCTTCCAAAATTTTGGATGTGTCCACGTTGCGCTTTGGGGTGTTTCCTGTCGCGGGCGCTAGGCCTACCCATGCAAGTGAGGTATCATTTTTATCGGGAGACTTGGGGGAACGCTGGGTGGAAGGAAATTTGTGGCTCCTCTCAGATTCCAGAACTTTCTGCCACAGAAATGTGAGGAACATGTGTTTTTTATTAGCCAAATTTTGAGGTTTGCAAAGGATTCTGGGTAACAGAACCTGGTCCGAGCCCCGCAAGTCACCCGATCTTGGATTCCCCTAGGTCTCTAGTTTTCAGAAATGCACAGGTTTGGTAGGTTTCCCTAGGTGCCGGCTGAGCTAGAGGCCAAAATCTACAGGTAGGCACTTCGCAAAAAACACCTCTGTTTTCTTCCAAAATTTTGGATGTGTCCACGTTGCGCTTTGGGGTGTTTCCTGTCGCGGGCGCTAGGCCTACCCACGCATGTGAGGTATCATTTTTATCGGGAGACTTGGGGGAACGCTGGGTGGAAGGAAATTTGTGGCTCCTCTCAGATTCCAGAACTTTCTGCAACAGAAATGTGAGGAACATGTGTTTTTTTAGCCAGATTTTGAGGTTTGCAAAGGATTCTGGGTAACAGAACCTGGTCCGAGCCCCACAAGTCACCCCATCTTGGATTCCCCTAGGTCTCTAGTTTTCAGAAATGCACAGGTTTGGTATGTTTCCCTAGGTGCCGGCTGAGCTAGAGGCCAAAATCTACAGGTAGGCACTTCGCAAAAAACACCTCTGTTTTCTTCCAAAATTTTGGATGTGTCCACGTTGCGCTTTGGGGTGTTTCAAAATTTTGGATGTGTCCACGTTGCGCTTTGGGGTGTTTCCTGTCACGGGCGCTAGGCCTAACCACGCAAGTGAGGTATCATTTTTATCGGGAGACTTGGGGGAACGCTGGGTGGAAGGAAATTTGTGGCTCCTCTCAGATGCCAGAACTTTCTGCCACAGAAATGTGAGGAACATGTGTTTTTTTAGCCACATTTTGAGGTTTGCAAAGGATTCTGGGTAACGGAACCTGGTCCGAGCCCCGCAAGTCACCCCTCCTTGGATTCCCCTAGGTCTCTAATTTTCAGAAATGCACAGGTTTGGTAGGTTTCCCTAGGTGCCGGCTGAGCTAGAGGCCAAAATCTACAGGTAGGCACTTCGCAAAAAACACCTCGGTTTTCTTCCAAAATTTTGGATGTGTCCACTTTGCGCTTTGGGGTGTTTCCTGTCGCGGGCGCTAGGCCTACCCACGCAAGTGAGGTATCATTTTTATCGGGAGACTTGGGGAAACGCTGGGTGGAAGGAAATTTGTGGCTCCTCTCAGATTCCAGAACTTTCTGCCACAGAAATGTGAGGAACATGTGTTTTTTTAGCCAGATTTTGAGGTTTGCAAAGGATTCTGGGTAACAGAACCTGGTCCGAGCCCCACAAGTCACCCCATCTTGGATTCCCCTAGGTCTCTAGTTTTCAGAAATGCACAGGTTTGGTATGTTTCCCTAGGTGCCGGCTGAGCTAGAGGCCAAAATCTACAGGTAGGCACTTCGCAAAAAACACCTCTGTTTTCTTCCAAAATTTTGGATGTGTCCACGTTGCGCTTTGGGGTGTTTCCTGTCGCAGGCGCTAGGCCTACCCATGCAAGTGAGGTATCATTTTTATCGGGAGACTTGGGGGAACGCTGGGTGGAAGGAAATTTGTGGCTCCTCTCAGATTCCAGAACTTTCTGCCACAGAAATGTGAGGAACATGTGTTTTTTATTAGCCAAATTTTGAGGTTTGCAAAGGATTCTGGGTAACAGAACCTGGTCCGAGCCCCGCAAGTCACCCGATCTTGGATTCCCCTAGGTCTCTAGTTTTCAGAAATGCACAGGTTTGGTAGGTTTCCCTAGGTGCCGGCTGAGCTAGAGGCCAAAATCTACAGGTAGGCACTTCGCAAAAAACACCTCTGTTTTCTTCCAAAATTTTGGATGTGTCCACGTTGCGCTTTGGGGTGTTTCCTGTCGCGGGCGCTAGGCCTACCCACGCATGTGAGGTATCATTTTTATCGGGAGACTTGGGGGAACGCTGGGTGGAAGGAAATTTGTGGCTCCTCTCAGATTCCAGAACTTTCTGCAACAGAAATGTGAGGAACATGTGTTTTTTTAGCCAGATTTTGAGGTTTGCAAAGGATTCTGGGTAACAGAACCTGGTCCGAGCCCCACAAGTCACCCCATCTTGGATTCCCCTAGGTCTCTAGTTTTCAGAAATGCACAGGTTTGGTATGTTTCCCTAGGTGCCGGCTGAGCTAGAGGCCAAAATCTACAGGTAGGCACTTCGCAAAAAACACCTCTGTTTTCTTCCAAAATTTTGGATGTGTCCACGTTGCGCTTTGGGGTGTTTCAAAATTTTGGATGTGTCCACGTTGCGCTTTGGGGTGTTTCCTGTCACGGGCGCTAGGCCTAACCACGCAAGTGAGGTATCATTTTTATCGGGAGACTTGGGGGAACGCTGGGTGGAAGGAAATTTGTGGCTCCTCTCAGATGCCAGAACTTTCTGCCACAGAAATGTGAGGAACATGTGTTTTTTTAGCCACATTTTGAGGTTTGCAAAGGATTCTGGGTAACGGAACCTGGTCCGAGCCCCGCAAGTCACCCCTCCTTGGATTCCCCTAGGTCTCTAATTTTCAGAAATGCACAGGTTTGGTAGGTTTCCCTAGGTGCCGGCTGAGCTAGAGGCCAAAATCTACAGGTAGGCACTTCGCAAAAAACACCTCGGTTTTCTTCCAAAATTTTGGATGTGTCCACTTTGCGCTTTGGGGTGTTTCCTGTCGCGGGCGCTAGGCCTACCCACGCAAGTGAGGTATCATTTTTATCGGGAGACTTGGGGAAACGCTGGGTGGAAGGAAATTTGTGGCTCCTCTCAGATTCCAGAACTTTCTGCCACAGAAATGTGAGGAACATGTGTTTTTTTAGCCAGATTTTGAGGTTTGCAAAGGATTCTGGGTAACAGAACCTGGTCCGAGCCCCACAAGTCACCCCATCTTGGATTCCCCTAGGTCTCTAGTTTTCAGAAATGCACAGGTTTGGTAGGTTTCCCTAGGTGCCGGCTGAGCTAGAGGCCAAAATCTACAGGTAGGCACTTCGCAAAAAACACCTCTGTTTTCTTCCAAAATTTTGGATGTGTCCACGTTGCGCTTTGGGGTGTTTCCTGTCGCGGGCGCTAGGCCTACCCACGCAAGTGAGGTATCATTTTTATCGGGAGACTTGGGGAAACGCTGGGTGGAAGGAAATTTGTGGCTCCTCTCAGATTCCAGAACTTTCTGCCACAGAAATGTGAGGAACATGTGTTTTTTTAGCCAAATTTTGAGGTTTGCAAAGGATTCTGGGTAACAGAACCTGGTCCGAGCCCCGCAAGTCACCCGATCTTGGATTCCCCTAGGTCTCTAGTTTTCAGAAATGCACAGGTTTGGTAGGTTTCCCTAGGTGCCGGCTGAGCTAGAGGCCAAAATCTACAGGTAGGCACTTCGCAAAAAACACCTCTGTTTTCTTCCAAAATTTTGGATGTGTCCACGTAGCGCTTTGGGGTGTTTCCTGTCGCGGGCGCTAGGCCTAACCACGCAAGTGAGGTATCATTTTTATCGGGAGACTTGGGGGAACGCTGGGTGGAAGGAAATTTGTGGCTCCTCTCAGATGCCAGAACTTTCTGCCACAGAAATGTGAGGAACATGTGTTTTTTTAGCCACATTTTGAGGTTTGCAAAGGATTCTGGGTAACGGAACCTGGTCCGAGCCCCGCAAGTCACCCCATCTTGGATTCCCCTAGGTCTCTAGTTTTCAGAAATGCACAGGTTTGGTAGGTTTCCCTAGGTGCCGGCTGAGCTAGAGGCCAAAATCTACAGGTAGGCACTTCGCAAAAAACACCTCTGTTTTCTTCCAAAATTTTGGATGTGTCCACTTTGCGCTTTGGGGTGTTTCCTGTCGCGGGCGCTAGGCCTACCCATGCAAGTGAGGTATCATTTTTATCGGGAGACTTGGGGAAACGCTGGGTGGAAGGAAATTTGTGGCTCCTCTCAGATTCCAGAACTTTATGCCACAGAAATGTGAGGAACATGTGTTTTTTTAGCCAAATTCTGAGGTTTGCAAAGGATTCTGGGTAACAGAACCTGGTCCGAGCCCCGCAAGTCACCCCATCTTGGATTCCCCTAGGTCTCTAGTTTTCAGAAATGCACAGGTTTGGTAGGTTTCCCTAGGTGCCGGCTGAGCTAGAGGCCAAAATCTACAGGTAGGCACTTCGCAAAAAACACCTCTGTTTTCTTCCAAAATTTTGGATGTGTCCACGTTGCGCTTTGGGGTGTTTCCGGTCGGGGGCGCTAGGCCTACCCACGCAAGTGAGGTATCATTTTTATCGGGAGACTTGGGGGAACGCTGGGTGGAAGAAAATTTGTGGCTCCTCTCAGATTCCAGAACTTTCTGCCACAGAAATGTGAGGAACATGTGTTTTTTTAGCCAAATTTTGAGGTTTGCAAAGGATTCTGGGTAACAGAACCTGGTCCGAGCCCCGCAAGTCACCCCATCTTGGATTCCCCTAGGTCTCTAGTTTTCAGAAATGCACAGGTTTGGTAGGTTTCCCTAGGTGCCGGCTGAGCTAGAGGCCAAAATCTACAGGTAGGCACTTCGCAAAAAACACCTCTGTTTTCTTTCAAAATTTTGGATGTGTCCACGTAGCGCTTTGGGGTGTTTCCTGTCGCGGGCGCTAGGCCTAACCACGCTAGTGAGGTATCATTTTTATCGGGAGACTTGGGGGAACGCTGGGTGGAAGGAAATTTGTGGCTCCTCTCAGATGCCAGAACTTTCTGCCACAGAAATGTGAGGAACATGTGTTTTTTTAGCCACATTTTGAGGTTTGCAAAGGATTCTGGGTAACGGAACCTGGTCCGAGCCCCGCAAGTCACCCCTCCTTGGATTCCCCTAGGTCTCTAATTTTCAGAAATGCACAGGTTTGGTAGGTTTCCCTAGGTGCCGACTGAGCTAGAGGCCAAAATCTACAGGTAGGCACTTCGCAAATAACACCTCTGTTTTCTTCCAAAATTTTGGATGTGTCCACTTTGCGCTTTGGGGTGTTTCCTGTCGCGGGCGCTAGGCCTACCCACGCAAGTGAGGTATCATTTTTATCGGGAGACTTGGGGAAACGCTGGGTGGAAGGAAATTTGTGGCTCCTCTCAGATGCCAGAACTTTCTGCCACAGAAATGTGAGGAACATGTGTTTTTTTAGCCAAATTCTGAGGTTTGCAAAGGATTCTGGGTAACAGAACCTGGTCCGAGCCCCGCAAGTCACCCCATCTTGGATTCCCCTAGGTCTCTAGTTTTCAGAAATGCACAGGTTTGGTAGGTTTCCCTAGGTGCCGGCTGAGCTAGAGGCCAAAATCTACAGGTAGGCACTTCGCAAAAAACACCTCTGTTTTCTTCCAAAATTTTGGATGTGTCCACGTTGCGCTTTGGGGTGTTTCCGGTCGGGGGCGCTAGGCCTACCCACGCAAGTGAGGTATCATTTTTATCGGGAGACTTGGGGGAACGCTGGGTTGGAAGAAAATTTGTGGCTCCTCTCAGATTCCAGAACTTTCTGCCACAGAAATGTGAGGAACATGTGTTTTTTTAGCCAAATTTTGAGGTTTGCAAAGGATTCTGGGTAACAGAACCTGGTCCGAGCCCCGCAAGTCACCCCATCTTGGATTCCCCTAGGTCTCTAGTTTTCAGAAATGCACAGGTTTGGTAGGTTTCCCTAGGTGCCGGCTGAGCTAGAGGCCAAAATCTACAGGTAGGCACTTCGCAAAAAACACCTCTGTTTTCTTTCAAAATTTTGGATGTGTCCATGTAGCGCTTTGGGGTGTTTCCTGTCGCGGGCGCTAGGCCTAACCACGCAAGTGAGGTATCATTTTTATCGGGAGACTTGGGGGAACGCTGGGTGGAAGGAAATTTGTGGCTCCTCTCAGATGCCAGAACTTTCTGCCACAGAAATGTGAGGAACATGTGTTTTTTTAGCCACATTTTGAGGTTTGCAAAGGAGTCTGGGTAACGGAACCTGGTCCGAGCCCCGCAAGTCACCCCTCCTTGGATTCCCCTAGGTCTCTAATTTTCAGAAATGCACAGGTTTGGTAGGTTTCCCTAGGTGCCGGCTGAGCTAGAGGCCAAAATCTACAGGTAGGCACTTCGCAAAAAACACCTCTGTTTTCTTCCAAAATTTTGGATGTGTCCACTTTGCGCTTTGGGGTGTTTCCTGTCGCGGGCGCTAGGCCTACCCATGCAAGTGAGGTATCATTTTTATCGGGAGACTTGGGGAAACGCTGGGTGGAAGGAAATTTGTGGCTCCTCTCAGATTCCAGAACTTTCTGCCACAGAAATGTGAGGAACATGTGTTTTTTTAGCCAAATAATGAGGTTTGCAAAGGATTCTGGGTAACAGAACCTGGTCCGAGCCCCGCAAGTCACCCCATCTTGGATTCCCCTAGGTCTCTAGTTTTCAGAAATGCACAGGTTTGGTAGGTTTCCCTAGGTGCCGGCTGAGCTAGAGGCCAAAATCTACAGGTAGGCACTTCGCAAAAAACACCTCTGTTTTCTTCCAAAATTTTGGATGTGTCCACGTTGCGCTTTGGGGTGTTTCCGGTCGGGGGCGCTAGGCCTACCCACGCAAGTGAGGTATCATTTTTATCGGGAGACTTGGGGGAACGCTGGGTGGAAGAAAATTTGTGGCTCCTCTCAGATTCCAGAACTTTCTGCCACAGAAATGTGAGGAACATGTGTTTTTTTAGCCAAATTTTGAGGTTTGCAAAGGATTCTGGGTAACAGAACCTGGTCCGAGCCCCGCAAGTCACCCCATCTTGGATTCCCCTAGGTCTCTAGTTTTCAGAAATGCACAGGTTTGGTAGGTTTCCCTAGGTGCCGGCTGAGCTAGAGGCCAAAATCTACAGGTAGGCACTTCGCAAAAAACACCTCTGTTTTCTTTCAAAATTTTGGATGTGTCCACGTAGCGCTTTGGGGTGTTTCCTGTCGCGGGCGCTAGGCCTAACCACGCAAGTGAGGTATCATTTTTATCGGGAGACTTGGGGGAACGCTGGGTGGAAGGAAATTTGTGGCTCCTCTCAGATGCCAGAACTTTCTGCCACAGAAATGTGAGGAACATGTGTTTTTTTAGCCACATTTTGAGGTTTGCAAAGGATTCTGGGTAACGGAACCTGGTCCGAGCCCCGCAAGTCACCCCTCCTTGGATTCCCCTAGGTCTCTAATTTTCAGAAATGCACAGGTTTGGTAGGTTTCCCTAGGTGCCGGCTGAGCTAGAGGCCAAAATCTACAGGTAGGCACTTCGCAAAAAACACCTCTGTTTTCTTCCAAAATTTTGGATGTGTCCACTTTGCGCTTTGGGGTGTTTCCTGTCGCGGGCGCTAGGCCTACCCACGCAAGTGAGGTATCATTTTTATCGGGAGACTTGGGGAAACGCTGGGTGGAAGGAAATTTGTGGCTCCTCTCAGATTCCAGAACTTTCTGCCACAGAAATGTGAGGAACATGTGTTTTTTTAGCCAAATTCTGAGGTTTGCAAAGGATTCTGGGTAACAGGACCTGGTCCGAGCCCCGCAAGTCACCCCATCTTGGATTCCCCTAGGTCTCTAGTTTTCAGAAATGCACAGGTTTGGTAGGTTTCCCTAGGTGCCGGCTGAGCTAGAGGCCAAAATCTACAGGTAGGCACTTCGCAAAAAACACCTCTGTTTTCTTCCAAAATTTTGGATGTGTCCACGTTGCGCTTTGGGGTGTTTCCGGTCGGGGGCGCTAGGCCTACCCACGCAAGTGAGGTATCATTTTTATCGGGAGACTTGGGGGAACGCTGGGTGGAAGAAAATTTGTGGCTCCTCTCAGATTCCAGAACTTTCTGCCACAGAAATGTGAGGAACATGTGTTTTTTTAGCCAAATCTTGAGGTTTGCAAAGGATTCTGGGTAACAGAACCTGGTCCGAGCCCCGCAAGTCACCCCATCTTGGATTCCCCTAGGTCTCTAGTTTTCAGAAATGCACAGGTTTGGTAGGTTTCCCTAGGTGCCGGCTGAGCTAGAGGCCAAAATCTACAGGTAGGCACTTCGCAAAAAACACCTCTGTTTTCTTTCAAAATTTTGGATGTGTCCACGTAGCGCTTTGGGGTGTTTCCTGTCGCGGGCGCTAGGCCTAACCACGCAAGTGAGGTATCATTTT
Source organism: Pleurodeles waltl (assembly GCF_031143425.1). Taxonomy (NCBI): domain Eukaryota; kingdom Metazoa; phylum Chordata; class Amphibia; order Caudata; family Salamandridae; genus Pleurodeles; species Pleurodeles waltl. Next base: position 580,087,897 of record NC_090443.1, on the reverse strand, counting down.
TATCGGGAGACTTGGGGGAACGCTGGGTGGAAGGAAATTTGTGGCTCCTCTCAGATGCCAGAACTTTCTGCCACAGAAATGTGAGGAGCATGTGTTTTTTTAGCCAAATTTTGAGGTTTGCAAAGGATTCTGGGTAACAGAACCTGGTCCGAGCCCCGCAAGTCACCCCTCCTTGGATTCCCCTAGGTCTCTAGTTTTCAGAAATGCACAGGTTTGGTAGGTTTCCCTAGGTGTCGGCTGAGCTACAGGCCAAAATCTACAGGTAGGCACTTCGCAAAAAACACCTCTGTTTTCTTCCTAAATTTTGGATGTGTCCACGTTGCGCTTTGGGGTGTTTCCTGTCGCGGGCGCTAGGCCTACCCACGCAAGTGAGGTATCATTTTTATCGGGAGACTTGGGGAAACGCTGGGTGGAAGGAAATTTGTGGCTCCTCTCAGATTCCAGAACTTTCTGCCACAGAAATGTGAGGAACATGTGTTTTTTTAGCCAAATTCTGAGGTTTGCAAAGGATTCTGGGTAACAGGACCTGGTCCGAGCCCCGCAAGTCACCCCATCTTGGATTCCCCTAGGTCTCTAGTTTTCAGAAATGCACAGGTTTGGTAGGTTTCCCTAGGTGCCGGCTGAGCTAGAGGCCAAAATCTACAGGTAGGCACTTCGCAAAAAACACCTCTGTTTTCTTCCAAAATTTTGGATGTGTCCACGTTGCGCTTTGGGGTGTTTCCGGTCGGGGGCGCTAGGCCTACCCACGCAAGTGAGGTATCATTTTTATCGGGAGACTTGGGGGAACGCTGGGTGGAAGAAAATTTGTGGCTCCTCTCAGATTCCAGAACTTTCTGCCACAGAAATGTGAGGAACATGTGTTTTTTTAGCCAAATTTTGAGGTTTGCAAAGGATTCTGGGTAACAGAACCTGGTCCGAGCCCCGCAAGTCACCCCATCTTGGATTCCCCTAGGTCTCTAGTTTTCAGAAATGCACAGGTTTGGTAGGTTTCCCTAGGTGCCGGCTGAGCTAGAGGCCAAAATCTACAGGTAGGCACTTCGCAAAAAACACCTCTGTTTTCTTTCAAAATTTTGGATGTGTCCACGTAGCGCTTTGGGGTGTTTCCTGTCGCGGGCGCTAGGCCTAACCACGCAAGTGAGGTATCATTTTTATCGGGAGACTTGGGGGAACGCTGGGTGGAAGGAAATTTGTGGCTCCTCTCATATGCCAGAACTTTCTGCCACAGAAATGTGAGGAACATGTGTTTTTTTAGCCACATTTTGAGGTTTGCAAAGGATTCTGGGTAACGGAACCTGGTCCGAGCCCCGCAAGTCACCCCTCCTTGGATTCCCCTAGGTCTCTAATTTTCAGAAATGCACAGGTTTGGTAGGTTTCCCTAGGTGCCGGCTGAGCTAGAGGCCAAAATCTACAGGTAGGCACTTCGCAAAAAACACCTCTGTTTTCTTCCAAAATTTTGGATGTGTCCACTTTGCGCTTTGGGGTGTTTCCTGTCGCGGGCGCTAGGCCTACCCACGCAAGTGAGGTATCATTTTTATCGGGAGACTTGAGGAAACGCTGGGTGGAAGGAAATTTGTGGCTCCTCTCAGATTCCAGAACTTTCTGCCACAGAAATGTGAGGAACATGTGTTTTTTTAGCCAAATTCTGAGGTTTGCAAAGGATTCTGGGTAACAGGACCTGGTCCGAGCCCCGCAAGTCACCCCATCTTGGATTCCCCTAGGTCTCTAGTTTTCAGAAATGCACAGGTTTGGTAGGTTTCCCTAGGTGCCGGCTGAGCTAGAGGCCAAAATCTACAGGTAGGCACTTCGCAAAAAACACCTCTGTTTTCTTCCAAAATTTTGGATGTGTCCACGTTGCGCTTTGGGGTGTTTCCGGTCGGGGGCGCTAGGCCTACCCACGCAAGTGAGGTATCATTTTTATCGGGAGACTTGGGGGAACGCTGGGTGGAAGAAAATTTGTGGCTCCTCTCAGATTCCAGAACTTTCTGCCACAGAAATGTGAGGAACATGTGTTTTTTTAGCCAAATTTTGAGGTTTGCAAAGGATTCTGGGTAACAGAACCTGGTCCGAGCCCCGCAAGTCACCCCATCTTGGATTCCCCTAGGTCTCTAGTTTTCAGAAATGCACAGGTTTGGTAGGTTTCCCTATGTGCCGGCTGAGCTAGAGGCCAAAATCTACAGGTAGGCACTTCGCAAAAAACACCTCTGTTTTCTTTCAAAATTTTGGATGTGTCCACGTAGCGCTTTGGGGTGTTTCCTGTCGCGGGCGCTAGGCCTAACCACGCAAGTGAGGTATCATTTTTATCGGGAGACTTGGGGGAACGCTGGGTGGAAGGAAATTTGTGGCTCCTCTCAGATGCCAGAACTTTCTGCCTCAGAAATGTGAGGAGCATGTGTTTTTTTAGCCAAATTTTGAGGTTTGCAAAGGATTCTGGGTAACAGAACCTGGTCCGAGCCCCGCAAGTCACCCCTCCTTGGATTCCCCTAGGTCTCTAGTTTTCAGAAATGCACAGGTTTGGTAGGTTTCCCTAGGTGTCGGCTGAGCTACAGGCCAAAATCTACAGGTAGGCACTTCGCAAAAAACACCTCTGTTTTCTTCCTAAATTTTGGATGTGTCCACGTTGCGCTTTGGGGTGTTTCCTGTCGCGGGCGCTAGGCCTACCCACGCAAGTGAGGTATCATTTTTATCGGGAGACTTGGGGAAACGCTGGGTGGAAGGAAATTTGTGGCTCCTCTCAGATTCCAGAACTTTCTGCCACAGAAATGTGAGGAAAATGTGTTTTTTTAGCCAAATTCTGAGGTTTGCAAAGGATTCTGGGTAACAGGACCTGGTCCGAGCCCCGCAAGTCACCCCATCTTGGATTCCCCTAGGTCTCTAGTTTTCAGAAATGCACAGGTTTGGTAGGTTTCCCTAGGTGCCGGCTGAGCTAGAGGCCAAAATCTACAGGTAGGCACTTCGCAAAAAACACCTCTGTTTTCTTCCAAAATTTTGGATGTGTCCACGTTGCGCTTTGGGGTGTTTCCGGTCGGGGGCGCTAGGCCTACCCACGCAAGTGAGGTATCATTTTTATCGGGAGACTTGGGGGAACGCTGGGTGGAAGAAAATTTGTGGCTCCTCTCAGATTCCAGAACTTTCTGCCACAGAAATGTGAGGAACATGTGTTTTTTTAGCCAAATTTTGAGGTTTGCAAAGGATTCTGGGTAACAGAACCTGGTCCGAGCCCCGCAAGTCACCCCATCTTGGATTCCCCTAGGTCTCTAGTTTTCAGAAATGCACAGGTTTGGTAGGTTTCCCTAGGTGCCGGCTGAGCTAGAGGCCAAAATCTACAGGTAGGCACTTCGCAAAAAACACCTCTGTTTTCTTTCAAAATTTTGGATGTGTCCACGTAGCGCTTTGGGGTGTTTCCTGTCGCGGGCGCTAGGCCTAACCACGCAAGTGAGGTATCATTTTTATCGGGAGACTTGGGGGAACGCTGGGTGGAAGGAAATTTGTGGCTCCTCTCAGATGCCAGAACTTTCTGCCACAGAAATGTGAGGAGCATGTGTTTTTTTAGCCAAATTTTGAGGTTTGCAAAGGATTCTGGGTAACAGAACCTGGTCCGAGCCCCGCAAGTCACCCCTCCTTGGATTCCCCTAGGTCTCTAGTTTTCAGAAATGCACAGGTTTGGTAGGTTTCCCTAGGTGTCGGCTGAGCTACAGGCCAAAATCTACTGGTAGGCACTTCGCAAAAAAACCCTCTGTTTTCTTCCTAAATTTTGGATGTGTCCACGTTGCGCTTTGGGGTGTTTCCTGTCGCGGGCGCTAGGCCTACCCACGCAAGTGAGGTATCATTTTTATCGGGAGACTTGGGGAAACGCTGGGTGGAAGGAAATTTGTGGCTCCTCTCAGATTCCAGAACTTTCTGCCACAGAAATGTGAGGAACATGTGTTTTTTTAGCCAAATTCTGAGGTTTGCAAAGGATTCTGGGTAACAGGACCTGGTCCGAGCCCCGCAAGTCACCCCATCTTGGATTCCCCTAGGTCTCAAGTTTTCAGAAATGCACAGGTTTGGTATGTTTCCCTAGGTGCCGGCTGAGCTAGAGGCCAAAATCTACAGGTAGGCACTTCGCAAAAAACACCTCTGTTTTCTTCCAAAATTTTGGATGTGTCCACGTTGCGCTTTGGGGTGTTTCCTGTCGCGGGCGCTAGGCCTAACCACGCAAGTGAGGTATCATTTTTATCGGGAGACTTGGGGGAACGCTGGGTGGAAGGAAATTTGTGGCTCCTCTCAGATGCCAGAACTTTCTGCCACAGAAATGTGAGGAACATGTGTTTTTTTAGCCAAATTTTGAGGTTTGCAAAGGATTCTGGGTAACAGAACCTGGTCCGAGCCCCGCAAGTCACCCCTCCTTGGATTCCCCTAGGTCTCTAATTTTCAGAAATGCACAGGTTTGGTAGGTTTCCCTAGGTGCCGGCTGAGCTAGAGACCAAAATCTACAGGTAGGCACTTCGCAAAAAACACCTCTGTTTTCTTCCAAAATTTTGGATGTGTCCACTTTGCGCTTTGGGGTGTTTCCTGTCGCGGGCGCTAGGCCTACCCACGCAAGTGAGGTATCATTTTTATCGGGAGACTTGGGGGAACGCTGGGTGGAAGGAGATTTGTGGCTCCTCTCAGATTCCAGAACTTTCTGCCACAGAAATGTGAGGAACATGTGTTTTTTTAGCCAAATTCTGAGGTTTGCAAAGGATTCTGGGTAACAGAACCTGGTCCGAGCCCCGCAAGTCACCCCATCTTGGATTCCCCTAGGTCTCTAGTTTTCAGAAATGCACAGGTTTGGTAGGTTTCCCTAGGTGCCGGCTGAGCTAGAGGCCAAAATCTACAGGTAGGCACTTCGCAAAAAACACCTCTGTTTTCTTTCAAAATTTTGGATGTGTCCACGTAGCGCTTTGGGGTGTTTCCTGTTGCGGGCGCTAGGCCTAACCACGCAAGTGAGGTATCATTTTTATCGGGAGACTTGGGGGAACGCTGGGTGGAAGGAAATTTGTGGCTCCTCTCAGATGCCAGAACTTTCTGCCACAGAAATGTGAGGAGCATGTGTTTTTTTAGCCAAATTTTGAGGTTTGCAAAGGATTCTGGGTAACAGAACCTGGTCCGAGCCCCGCAAGTCACCCCTCCTTGGATTCCCCTAGGTCTCTAGTTTTCAGAAATGCACAGGTTTGGTAGGTTTCCCTAGGTGCCGGCTGAGCTACAGGCCAAAATCTACAGGTAGGCACTTCGCAAAAAACACCTCTGTTTTCTTCCAAAATTTTGGATGTGTCCACGTTGCGCTTTGGGGTGTTTCCTGTCGCGGGCGCTAGGCCTACCCACGCAAGTGAGGTATCATTTTTATCGGGAGACTTGGGGGAACGCTGGGTGGAAGGAAATTTGTGGCTCCTCTCAGATTCCAGAACTTTCTGCCACAGAAATGTGAGGAACATGTGTTTTTTTTAGCCAAGTTTTGAGGTTTGCAAAGGATTCTGGGTAACAGAACCTGGTCCGAGCCCCGCAAGTCACCCCATCTTGGATTCCCCTAGGTCTCTAGTTTTCAGAAATGCACAGGTTTGGTAGGTTTCCCTAGGTGCCGGCTGAGCTAGAGGCCAAAATCTACAGGTAGGCACTTCGCAAAAAACACCTCTGTTTTCTTCCAAAATTTTGGATGTGTCCACGTTGCGCTTTGGGGTGTTTCCTGTCGCGGGTGCTAGGCCTACCCACGCAAGTGAGGTATCATTTTTATCGGGAGACTTGGGGGAACGCTGGGTGGAAGGAAATTTGTGGCTCCTCTCAGATTCCAGAACTTTCTGCCACAGAAATGTGAGGAACATGTGTTTTTTTAGCCAGATTTTGAGGTTTGCAAAGGATTCTGGGTAACAGAACCTGGTCCGAGCCCCACAAGTCACCCCATCTTGGATTCCCCTAGGTCTCTAGTTTTCAGAAATGCACAGGTTTGGTATGTTTCCCTAGGTGCCGGCTGAGCTAGAGGCCAAAATCTACAGGTAGGCACTTCGCAAAAAACACCTCTGTTTTCTTCCAAAATTTTGGATGTGTCCACGTTGCGCTTTGGGGTGTTTCCTGTCGCGGGCGCTAGGCCTAACCACGCAAGTGAGGTATCATTTTTATCGGGAGACTTGGGGGAACGCTGGGTGGAAGGAAATTTGTGGCTCCTCTCAGATGCCAGAACTTTCTGCCACAGAAATGTGAGGAACATGTGTTTTTTTAGCCACATTTTGAGGTTTGCAAAGGATTCTGGGTAACAGAACCTGGTCCGAGCCCCGCAAGTCACCCCTCCTTGGATTCCCCTAGGTCTCTAATTTTCAGAAATGCACAGGTTTGGTAGGTTTCCCTAGGTGCCGGCTGAGCTAAAGGCCAAAATCTACAGGTAGGAACTTCGCAAAAAACACCTCTGTTTTCTTCAAAAATTTTGGATGTGTCCACTTTGCGCTTTGGGGTGTTTCCTGTCGCGGGCGCTAGGCCTACCCATGCAAGTGAGGTATCATTTTTATCGGGAGACTTGGGGGAACGCTGGGTGGAAGGAAATTTGTGGCTCCTCTCAGATTCCAGAACTTTCTGCCACAGAAATGTGAGGAACATGTGTTTTTTTAGCCAAATTCTGAGGTTTGCAAAGGATTCTGGGTAACAGAACCTGGTCCGAGCCCCGCAAGTCATCCCATCTTGGATTCCCCTAGGTCTCTAGTTTTCAGAAATGTACAGATTTGGTAGGTTTCCCTAGGTGCCGGCTGAGCTAGAGGCCAAAATCTACAGGTAGTCACTTCGCAAAAAACACCTCTGTTTTCTTCCAAAATTTTGGATGTGTCCACGTTGCGCTTTGGGGTGTTTCCGGTCGCGGGCGCTAGGCCTACCCACGCAAGTGAGGTATCATTTTTATCGGGAGACTTGGGGGAACGCTGGGTGGAAGACAATTTGTGGCTCCTCTCAGATTCCAGAACTTTCTGCCACAGAAATGTGAGGCACATGTGTTTTTTTAGCCAAATTTTGAGGTTTGCAAAGGATTCTGGGTAACAGAACCTGGTCCGAGCCCCGCAAGTCACCCCATCTTGGATTCCCCTAGGTCTCTAGTTTTCAGAAATGCACAGGTTTGGTAGGTTTCCCTAGGTGCCGGCTGAGCTAGAGGCCAAAATCTACAGGTAGGCACTTCGCAAAAAACACCTCTGTTTTCCTCCAAAATTTTGGATGTGTCCACGTTGCGCTTTGGGGTGTTTCCTGTCGCGGGCGCTAGGCCTACCCACGCAAGTGAGGTATCATTTTTATCAGGAGACATGGGGGAACGCTGGGTGGAAGGAAATTTGTGGCTCCTCTCAGATTCCAGAACTTTCTGCCACAGAAATATGAGGAACATGTGTTTTTTTTAGCCAAGTTTTGAGGTTTGCAAAGGATTCTGGGTAACAGAACCTGGTCCGAGCCCCGCAAGTCACCCCATCTTGGATTCCCCTAGGTCTCTAGTTTTCAGAAATGCACAGGTTTGGTAGGTTTCCCTAGGTGCCGGCTGAGCTAGAGGCCAAAATCTACAGGTAGGCACTTCGCAAAAAACACCTCTGTTTTCTTCCAAAATTTTGGATGTGTCCACGTTGCGCTTTGGGGTGTTTCCTGTCGCGGGCGCTAGGCCTACCCACGCAAGTGAGGTATCATTTTTATCGGGAGACTTGGGGGATCGCTGGGTGGAAGGAAATTTGTGGCTCCTCTCAGATGCCAGAACTTTCTGCCACAGAAATGTGAGGAACATGTGTTTTTTTAGCCAAATTTTGAGGTTTGCAAAGGATTCTGGGTAACAGAACCTGGTCCGAGCCCCGCAAGTCACCCCTCCTTGGATTTCCCTAGGTCTCTAATTTTCAGAAATGCACAGGTTTGGTAGGTTTCCCTAGGTGCCGGCTGAGCTAGAGGCCAAAATCTACAGGTAGGCACTTCGCAAAAAACACCTCTGTTTTCTTCCAAAATTTTGGATGTGTCCACTTTGCGCTTTGGGGTGTTTCCTGTCGCGGGCGCTAGGCCTACCCACGCAAGTGAGGTATCATTTTTATCGGGAGACTTGGGGGAACGCTGGGTGGAAGGAAATTTGTGGCTCCTCTCAGATTCCAGAACTTTCTGCCACAGAAATGTGAGGAGCATGTGTTTTTTTAGCCAAATTCTGAGGTTTGCAAAGGATTCTGGGTAACAGAACCTGGTCCGAGCCCCGCAAGTCACCCCTCCTTGGATTCCCCTAGGTCTCTAGTTTTCAGAAATGCACAGGTTTGGTAGGTTTCCCTAGGTGCCGGCTGAGCTACAGGCCAAAATCTACAGGTAGGCACTTCGCAAAAAACACCTCTGTTTTCTTCAAAAATTTTGTATGTGTCCACGTAGCGCTTTGGGTTGTTTCCTGTCGCGGGCGCTAGGCCTAACCACGCAAGTGAGGTATCATTTTTATCGGGAGACTTGGAGGAACGCTGGGTGGAAGGAAATTTGTGGCTCCTCTCAGATGCCAGAACTTTATGCCACAGAAATGTGAGGAGCATGTGTTTTTTTAGCCAAATTTTGAGGTTTGCAAAGGATTCTGGGTAACAGAACCTGGTCCGAGCCCCACAAGTCACCCCTCCTTGGATTCCCCTAGGTCTCTAGTTTTCAGAAATGCACAGGTTTGGTATGTTTCCCTAGGTGCCGGCTGAGCTAGAGGCCAAAATCTACAGGTAGGCACTTCGCAAAAAACACCTCTGTTTTCTTCCAAAATTTTGGATGTGTCCACGTTGCGCTTTGGGGTGTTTCCTGTCGCGGGCGCTAGGCCTACCCACGCAAGTGAGGTATCATTTTTATCGGGAGACTTGGGGGAATGCTGGGTGGAAAGAAATTTGTGGCTCCTCTCAGATTCCAGAACTTTCTGCCACAGAAATGTGAGGAACATGTGTTTTTTTAGCCAAATTTTGAGGTTTGCAAAGGATTCTGGGTAACAGAACCTGGTCCGAGCCCCGCAAGTCACCCCATCTTGGATTCCCCTAGGTCTCTAGTTTTCAGAAATGCACAGGTTTGGTAGGTTTCCCTAGGTGCCGGCTGAGCTAGAGGCCAAAATCTACAGGTAGGCACTTCGCAAAAAATACCTCTGTTTTCTTCCAAAATTTTGGATGTGTCCACGTTGCGCTTTGGGGTGTTTCCTGTCGCGGGCGCTAGGCCTACCCACGCAAGTGAGGTATCATTTTTATCGGGAGACTTGGGGGAACGCTGGGTGGAAGGAAATTTGTGGCTCCTCTCAGATTCCAGAACTTTCTGCAACAGAAATGAGAGGAACATGTGTTTTTTTAGCCAGATTTTGAGGTTTGCAAAGGATTCTGGGTAACAGAACCTGGTCCGAGCCCCACAAGTCACCCCATCTTGGATTCCCCTAGGTCTCTAGTTTTCAGAAATGCACAGGTTTGGTATGTTTCCCTAGGTGCCGGCTGAGCTAGAGGCCAAAATCTACAGGTAGGCACTTCGCAAAAAACACCTCTGTTTTCTTCCAAAATTTTGGATGTGTCCACGTTGCGCTTTGGGGTGTTTCCTGTCGCGGGCGCTAGGCCTAACCACGCAAGTGAGGTATCATTTTTATCGGGAGACTTGGGGGAACGCTGGGTGGAAGGAAATTTGTGGCTCCTCACAGATGCCAGAACTTTCTGCCACAGAAATGTGAGGAACATGTGTTTTTTTAGCCACATTTTGAGGTTTGCAAAGGATTCTGGGTAACGGAACCTGGTCCGAGCCCCGCAAGTCACCCCTCCTTGGATTCCCCTAGGTCTCTAATTTTCAGAAATGCACAGGTTTGGTAGGTTTCCCTAGGTGCCGGCTGAGCTAGAGGCCAAAATCTACAGGTAGGCACTTCGCAAAAAACACCTCTGTTTTCTTCCAAAATTTTGGATGTGTCCACTTTGCGCTTTGGGGTGTTGCCTGTCGCGGGCGCTAGGCCTACCCACGCAAGTGAGGTATCATTTTTATCGGGAGACTTGGGGAAACGCTGGGTGGAAGGAAATTTGTGGCTCCTCTCAGATTCCAGAACTTTCTGCCACAGAAATGTGAGGAACATGTGTTTTTTTAGCCAAATTCTGAGGTTTGCAAAGGATTCTGGGTAACAGAACCTGGTCCGAGCCCCGCAAGTCACCCCATCTTGGATTCCCCTAGGTCTCTAGTTTTCAGAAATGCACAGGTTTGATAGGTTTCCCTAGGTGCCGGCTGAGCTAGAGGCCAAAATCTACAGGTAGGCACTTCGCAAAAAACACCTCTGTTTTCTTCCAAAATTTTGGATGTGTCCACGTTGCGCTTTGGCGTGTTTCCTGTCGCGGGCGCTAGGCCTACCCACGCAAGTGAGGTATCATTTTTATCGGGAGACTTGGGGGAACGCTGGGTGGAAGGAAATTTGTGGCTCCTCTCAGATTCCAGAACTTTCTGCAACAGAAATGTGAGGAACATGTGTTTTTTTAGCCAGATTTTGAGGTTTGCAAAGGATTCTGGGTAACAGAACCTGGTCCGAGCCCCACAAGTCACCCCATCTTGGATTCCCCTAGGTCTCTAGTTTTCAGAAATGCACAGGTTTGGTATGTTTCCCTAGGTGCCGGCTGAGCTAGAGGCCAAAATCTACAGGTAGGCACTTCGCAAAAAACACCTCTGTTTTCTTCCAAAATTTTGGATGTGTCCACGTTGCGCTTTGGGGTGTTTCCTGTCGCGGGCGCTAGGCCTAACCACGCAAGTGAGGTATCATTTTTATCGGGAGACTTGGGGGAACGCTGGGTGGAAGGAAATTTGTGGCTCCTCTCAGCTGCCAGAACTTTCTGCCACAGAAATGTGAGGAACATGTGTTTTTTTAGCCACATTTTGAGGTTTGCAAAGGATTCTGGGTAACGGAACCTGGTCCGAGCCCAGCAAGTCACCCCTCCTTGGATTCCCCTAGGTCTCTAATTTTCAGAAATGCACAGGTTTGGTAGGTTTCCCTAGGTGCCGGCTGAGCTAGAGGCCAAAATCTACAGGTAGGCACTTCGCAAAAAACACCTCTGTTTTCTTCCAAAATTTTGGATGTGTCCACTTTGCGCTTTGGGGTGTTTCCTGTCGCGGGCGCTAGGCCTACCCACGCAAGTGAGGTATCATTTTTATCGGGAGACTTGGGGAAACGCTGGGTGGAAGGAAATTTGTGGCTCCTCTCAGATTCCAGAACTTTCTGCCACAGAAATGTGAGGAACATGTGTTTTTTTAGCCAAATTCTGAGGTTTGCAAAGGATTCTGGGTAACAGAACCTGGTCCGAGCCCCGCAAGTCACCCCATCTTGGATTCCCCTAGGTCTCTAGTTTTCAGAAATGCACAGGTTTGGTAGGTTTCCCTAGGTGCCGGTTGAGCTAGAGGCCAAAATCTACAGGTAGGCACTTCGCAAAAAACACCTCTGTTTTCTTCCAAAATTTTGGATGTGTCCACGTTGCGCTTTGGGGTGTTTCCGGTCGGGGGCGCTAGGCCTACCCACGCAAGTGAGGTATCATTTTTATCGGGAGACTTTAGGGAACGCTGGGTGGAAGAAAATTTGTGGCTCCTCTCAGATTCCAGAACTTTCTGCCACAGAAATGTGAGGAACATGTGTTTTTTTAGCCAAATTTTGAGGTTTGCAAAGGATTCTGGGTAACAGAACCTGGTCCGAGCCCCGCAAGTCACCCCATCTTGGATTCCCCTAGGTCTCTAGTTTTCAGAAATGCACAGGTTTGGTAGGTTTCCCTAGGTGCCGGCTGAGCTAGAGGCCAAAATCTACAGGTAGGCACTTCACAAAAAACACCTCTGTTTTCTTTCAAAATTTTGGATGTGTCCACGTAGCGCTTTGGGGTGTTTCCTGTCGCGGGCGCTAGGCCTAACCACGCAAGTGAGGTATCATTTTTATCGGGAGACTTGGGGGAACGCTGGGTGGAAGGAAATTTGTGGCTCCTCTCAGATGCCAGAACTTTCTGCCACAGAAATGTGAGGAGCATGTGTTTTTTTAGCCAAATTTTGAGGTTTGCAAAGGATTCTGGGTAACAGAACCTGGTCCGAGCCCCGCAAGTCACCCCTCCTTGGATTTCCCTAGGTCTCTAATTTTCAGAAATGCACAGGTTTGGTAGGTTTCCCTAGGTGCCGGCTGAGCTAGAGGCCAAAATCTACAGGTAGGCACTTCGCAAAAAACACCTCTGTTTTCTTCCAAAATTTTGGATGTGTCCACTTTGCGCTTTGGGGTGTTTCCTGTCGCGGGCGCTAGGCCTACCCACGCAAGTGAGGTATCATTTTTATCGGGAGACTTGGGGGAACGCTGGGTGGAAGGAAATTTGTGGCTCCTCTCAGATTCCAGAACTTTCTGCCACAGAAATGTGAGGAGCATGTGTTTTTTTAGCCAAATTCTGAGGTTTGCAAAGGATTCTGGGTAATAGAACCTGGTCCGAGCCCCGCAAGTCACCCCTCCTTGGATTCCCCTAGGTCTCTAGTTTTCAGAAATGCACAGGTTTGGTAGGTTTCCCTAGGTGCCGGCTGAGCTACAGGCCAAAATCTACAGGTAGGCACTTCGCAAAAAACACCTCTGTTTTCTTCAAAAATTTTGTATGTGTCCACGTAGCGCTTTGGGTTGTTTCCTGTCGCGGGCGCTAGGCCTAACCACGCAAGTGAGGTATCATTTTTATCGGGAGACTTGGAGGAACGCTGGGTGGAAGGAAATTTGTGGCTCCTCTCAGATGCCAGAACTTTCTGCCACAGAAATGTGAGGAGCATGTGTTTTTTTAGCCAAATTTTGAGGTTTGCAAAGGATTCTGGGTAACAGAACCTGGTCCGAGCCCCACAAGTCACCCCTCCTTGGATTCCCCTAGGTCTCTAGTTTTCAGAAATGCAGAGGTTTGGTATGTTTCCCTAGGTGCCGGCTGAGCTAGAGGCCAAAATCTACAGGTAGGCACTTCGCAAAAAACACCTCTGTTTTCTTCCAAAATTTTGGATGTGTCCACGTTGCGCTTTGGGGTGTTTCCTGTCGCGGGCGCTAGGCCTACCCACGCAAGTGAGGTATCATTTTTATCGGGAGACTTGGGGGAATGCTGGGTGGAAGGAAATTTGTGGCTCCTCTCAGATTCCAGAACTTTCTGCCACAGAAATGTGAGGAAAATGTGTTTTTTTAGCCAAATTCTGAGGTTTGCAAAGGATTCTGGGTAACAGGACCTGGTCCGAGCCCCGCAAGTCACCCCATCTTGGATTCCCCTAGGTCTCTAGTTTTCAGAAATGCACAGGTTTGGTAGGTTTCCCTAGGTGCCGGCTGAGCTAGAGGCCAAAATCTACAGGTAGGCACTTTGCAAAAAACACCTCTGTTTTCTTCCAAAATTTTGGATGTGTCCACGTTGCGCTTTGGGGTGTTTCCGGTCGGGGGCGCTAGGCCTACCCACGCAAGTGAGGTATCATTTTTATCGGGAGACTTGGGGGAACGCTGGGTGGAAGAAAATTTGTGGCTCCTCTCAGATTCCAGAACTTTCTGCCACAGAAATGTGAGGAACATGTGTTTTTTTAGCCAAATTTTGAGGTTTGCAAAGGATTCTGGGTAACAGAACCTGGTCCGAGCCCCGCAAGTCACCCCATCTTGGATTCCCCTAGGTCTCTAGTTTTCAGAAATGCACAGGTTTGGTAGGTTTCCCTAGGTGCCGGCTGAGCTAGAGGCCAAAATCTACAGGTAGGCACTTCGCAAAAAACACCTCTGTTTTCTTTCAAAATTTTGGATGTGTCCACGTAGCGCTTTGGGGTGTTTCCTGTCGCGGGCGCTAGGCCTAACCACGCAAGTGAGGTATCATTTTTATCGGGAGACTTGGGGGAACGCTGGGTGGAAGGAAATTTGTGGCTCCTCTCAGATGCCAGAACTTTCTGCCACAGAAATGTGAGGAGCATGTGTTTTTTTAGCCAAATTTTGAGGTTTGCAAAGGATTCTGGGTAACAGAACCTGGTCCGAGCCCCGCAAGTCACCCCTCCTTGGATTCCCCTAGGTCTCTAGTTTTCAGAAATGCACAGGTTTGGTAGGTTTCCCTAGGTGTCGGCTGAGCTACAGGCCAAAATCTACTGGTAGGCACTTCGCAAAAAAACCCTCTGTTTTCTTCCTAAATTTTGGATGTGTCCACGTTGCGCTTTGGGGTGTTTCCTGTCGCGGGCGCTAGGCCTACCCACGCAAGTGAGGTATCATTTTTATCGGGAGACTTGGGGAAACGCTGGGTGGAAGGAAATTTGTGGCTCCTCTCAGATTCCAGAACTTTCTGCCACAGAAATGTGAGGAACATGTGTTTTTTTAGCCAAATTCTGAGGTTTGCAAAGGATTCTGGGTAACAGGACCTGGTCCGAGCCCCGCAAGTCACCCCATCTTGGATTCCCCTAGGTCTCAAGTTTTCAGAAATGCACAGGTTTGGTAGGTTTCCCTAGGTGCCGGCTGAGCTAGAGACCAAAATCTACAGGTAGGCACTTCGCAAAAAACACCTCTGTTTTCTTCCAAAATTTTGGATGTGTCCACTTTGCGCTTTGGGGTGTTTCCTGTCGCGGGCGCTAGGCCTACCCACGCAAGTGAGGTATCATTTTTATCGGGAGACTTGGGGGAACGCTGGGTGGAAGGAGATTTGTGGCTCCTCTCAGATTCCAGAACTTTCTGCCACAGAAATGTGAGGAACATGTGTTTTTTTAGCCAAATTCTGAGGTTTGCAAAGGATTCTGGGTAACAGAACCTGGTCCGAGCCCCGCAAGTCACCCCATCTTGGATTCCCCTAGGTCTCTAGTTTTCAGAAATGCACAGGTTTGGTAGGTTTCCCTAGGTGCCGGCTGAGCTAGAGGCCAAAATCTACAGGTAGGCACTTCGCAAAAAACACCTCTGTTTTCTTTCAAAATTTTGGATGTGTCCACGTAGCGCTTTGGGGTGTTTCCTGTTGCGGGCGCTAGGCCTAACCACGCAAGTGAGGTATCATTTTTATCGGGAGACTTGGGGGAACGCTGGGTGGAAGGAAATTTGTGGCTCCTCTCAGATGCCAGAACTTTCTGCCACAGAAATGTGAGGAGCATGTGTTTTTTTAGCCAAATTTTGAGGTTTGCAAAGGATTCTGGGTAACAGAACCTGGTCCGAGCCCCGCAAGTCACCCCTCCTTGGATTCCCCTAGGTCTCTAGTTTTCAGAAATGCACAGGTTTGGTAGGTTTCCCTAGGTGCCGGCTGAGCTACAGGCCAAAATCTACAGGTAGGCACTTCGCAAAAAACACCTCTGTTTTCTTCCAAAATTTTGGATGTGTCCACGTTGCGCTTTGGGGTGTTTCCTGTCGCGGGCGCTAGGCCTACCCACGCAAGTGAGGTATCATTTTTATCGGGAGACTTGGGGGAACGCTGGGTGGAAGGAAATTTGTGGCTCCTCTCAGATTCCAGAACTTTCTGCCACAGAAATGTGAGGAACATGTGTTTTTTTAGCCAAGTTTTGAGGTTTGCAAAGGATTCTGGGTAACAGAACCTGGTCCGAGCCCCGCAAGTCACCCCATCTTGGATTCCCCTAGGTCTCTAGTTTTCAGAAATGCACAGGTTTGGTAGGTTTCCCTAGGTGCCGGCTGAGCTAGAGGCCAAAATCTACAGGTAGGCACTTCGCAAAAAACACCTCTGTTTTCTTCCAAAATTTTGGATGTGTCCACGTTGCGCTTTGGGGTGTTTCCTGTCGCGGGTGCTAGGCCTACCCACGCAAGTGAGGTATCATTTTTATCGGGAGACTTGGGGGAACGCTGGGTGGAAGGAAATTTGTGGCTCCTCTCAGATTCCAGAACTTTCTGCCACAGAAATGTGAGGAACATGTGTTTTTTTAGCCAGATTTTGAGGTTTGCAAAGGATTCTGGGTAACAGAACCTGGTCCGAGCCCCACAAGTCACCCCATCTTGGATTCCCCTAGGTCTCTAGTTTTCAGAAATGCACAGGTTTGGTATGTTTCCCTAGGTGCCGGCTGAGCTAGAGGCCAAAATCTACAGGTAGGCACTTCGCAAAAAACACCTCTGTTTTCTTCCAAAATTTTGGATGTGTCCACGTTGCGCTTTGGGGTGTTTCCTGTCGCGGGCGCTAGGCCTAACCACGCAAGTGAGGTATCATTTTTATCGGGAGACTTGGGGGAACGCTGGGTGGAAGGAAATTTGTGGCTCCTCTCAGATGCCAGAACTTTCTGCCACAGAAATGTGAGGAACATGTGTTTTTTTAGCCACATTTTGAGGTTTGCAAAGGATTCTGGGTAACAGAACCTGGTCCGAGCCCCGCAAGTCACCCCTCCTTGGATTCCCCTAGGTCTCTAATTTTCAGAAATGCACAGGTTTGGTAGGTTTCCCTAGGTGCCGGCTGAGCTAAAGGCCAAAATCTACAGGTAGGAACTTCGCAAAAAACACCTCTGTTTTCTTCAAAAATTTTGGATGTGTCCACTTTGCGCTTTGGGGTGTTTCCTGTCGCGGGCGCTAGGCCTACCCATGCAAGTGAGGTATCATTTTTATCGGGAGACTTGGGGGAACGCTGGGTGGAAGGAAATTTGTGGCTCCTCTCAGATTCCAGAACTTTCTGCCACAGAAATGTGAGGAACATGTGTTTTTTTAGCCAAATTCTGAGGTTTGCAAAGGATTCTGGGTAACAGAACCTGGTCCGAGCCCCGCAAGTCATCCCATCTTGGATTCCCCTAGGTCTCTAGTTTTCAGAAATGTACAGATTTGGTAGGTTTCCCTAGGTGCCGGCTGAGCTAGAGGCCAAAATCTACAGGTAGTCACTTCGCAAAAAACACCTCTGTTTTCTTCCAAAATTTTGGATGTGTCCACGTTGCGCTTTGGGGTGTTTCCGGTCGCGGGCGCTAGGCCTACCCACGCAAGTGAGGTATCATTTTTATCGGGAGACTTGGGGGAACGCTGGGTGGAAGACAATTTGTGGCTCCTCTCAGATTCCAGAACTTTCTGCCACAGAAATGTGAGGCACATGTGTTTTTTTAGCCAAATTTTGAGGTTTGCAAAGGATTCTGGGTAACAGAACCTGGTCCGAGCCCCGCAAGTCACGCCATCTTGGATTCCCCTAGGTCTCTAGTTTTCAGAAATGCACAGGTTTGGTAGGTTTCCCTAGGTGCCGGCTGAGCTAGAGGCCAAAATCTACAGGTAGGCACTTCGCAAAAAACACCTCTGTTTTCCTCCAAAATTTTGGATGTGTCCACGTTGCGCTTTGGGGTGTTTCCTGTCGCGGGCGCTAGGCCTACCCACGCAAGTGAGGTATCATTTTTATCAGGAGACATGGGGGAACGCTGGGTGGAAGGAAATTTGTGGCTCCTCTCAGATTCCAGAACTTTCTGCCACAGAAATATGAGGAACATGTGTTTTTTTTAGCCAAGTTTTGAGGTTTGCAAAGGATTCTGGGTAACAGAACCTGGTCCGAGCCCCGCAAGTCACCCCATCTTGGATTCCCCTAGGTCTCTAGTTTTCAGAAATGCACAGGTTTGGTAGGTTTCCCTAGGTGCCGGCTGAGCTAGAGGCCAAAATCTACAGGTAGGCACTTCGCAAAAAACACCTCTGTTTTCTTCCAAAATTTTGGATGTGTCCACGTTGCGCTTTGGGGTGTTTCCTGTCGCGGGCGCTAGGCCTACCCACGCAAGTGAGGTATCATTTTTATCGGGAGACTTGGGGGATCGCTGGGTGGAAGGAAATTTGTGGCTCCTCTCAGATGCCAGAACTTTCTGCCACAGAAATGTGAGGAACATGTGTTTTTTTAGCCAAATTTTGAGGTTTGCAAAGGATTCTGGGTAACAGAACCTGGTCCGAGCCCCGCAAGTCACCCCTCCTTGGATTTCCCTAGGTCTCTAATTTTCAGAAATGCACAGGTTTGGTAGGTTTCCCTAGGTGCCGGCTGAGCTAGAGGCCAAAATCTACAGGTAGGCACTTCGCAAAAAACACCTCTGTTTTCTTCCAAAATTTTGGATGTGTCCACTTTGCGCTTTGGGGTGTTTCCTGTCGCGGGCGCTAGGCCTACCCACGCAAGTGAGGTATCATTTTTATCGGGAGACTTGGGGGAACGCTGGGTGGAAGGAAATTTGTGGCTCCTCTCAGATTCCAGAACTTTCTGCCACAGAAATGTGAGGAGCATGTGTTTTTTTAGCCAAATTCTGAGGTTTGCAAAGGATTCTGGGTAACAGAACCTGGTCCGAGCCCCGCAAGTCACCCCTCCTTGGATTCCCCTAGGTCTCTAGTTTTCAGAAATGCACAGGTTTGGTAGGTTTCCCTAGGTGCCGGCTGAGCTACAGGCCAAAATCTACAGGTAGGCACTTCGCAAAAAACACCTCTGTTTTCTTCAAAAATTTTGTATGTGTCCACGTAGCGCTTTGGGTTGTTTCCTGTCGCGGGCGCTAGGCCTAACCACGCAAGTGAGGTATCATTTTTATCGGGAGACTTGGAGGAACGCTGGGTGGAAGGAAATTTGTGGCTCCTCTCAGATGCCAGAACTTTATGCCACAGAAATGTGAGGAGCATGTGTTTTTTTAGCCAAATTTTGAGGTTTGCAAAGGATTCTGGGTAACAGAACCTGGTCCGAGCCCCACAAGTCACCCCTCCTTGGATTCCCCTAGGTCTCTAGTTTTCAGAAATGCACAGGTTTGGTATGTTTCCCTAGGTGCCGGCTGAGCTAGAGGCCAAAATCTACAGGTAGGCACTTCGCAAAAAACACCTCTGTTTTCTTCCAAAATTTTGGATGTGTCCACGTTGCGCTTTGGGGTGTTTCCTGTCGCGGGCGCTAGGCCTACCCACGCAAGTGAGGTATCATTTTTATCGGGAGACTTGGGGGAATGCTGGGTGGAAAGAAATTTGTGGCTCCTCTCAGATTCCAGAACTTTCTGCCACAGAAATGTGAGGAACATGTGTTTTTTTAGCCAAATTTTGAGGTTTGCAAAGGATTCTGGGTAACAGAACCTGGTCCGAGCCCCGCAAGTCACCCCATCTTGGATTCCCCTAGGTCTCTAGTTTTCAGAAATGCACAGGTTTGGTAGGTTTCCCTAGGTGCCGGCTGAGCTAGAGGCCAAAATCTACAGGTAGGCACTTCGCAAAAAATACCTCTGTTTTCTTCCAAAATTTTGGATGTGTCCACGTTGCGCTTTGGGGTGTTTCCTGTCGCGGGCGCTAGGCCTACCCACGCAAGTGAGGTATCATTTTTATCGGGAGACTTGGGGGAACGCTGGGTGGAAGGAAATTTGTGGCTCCTCTCAGATTCCAGAACTTTCTGCAACAGAAATGAGAGGAACATGTGTTTTTTTAGCCAGATTTTGAGGTTTGCAAAGGATTCTGGGTAACAGAACCTGGTCCGAGCCCCACAAGTCACCCCATCTTGGATTCCCCTAGGTCTCTAGTTTTCAGAAATGCACAGGTTTGGTATGTTTCCCTAGGTGCCGGCTGAGCTAGAGGCCAAAATCTACAGGTAGGCACTTCGCAAAAAACACCTCTGTTTTCTTCCAAAATTTTGGATGTGTCCACGTTGCGCTTTGGGGTGTTTCCTGTCGCGGGCGCTAGGCCTAACCACGCAAGTGAGGTATCATTTTTATCGGGAGACTTGGGGGAACGCTGGGTGGAAGGAAATTTGTGGCTCCTCACAGATGCCAGAACTTTCTGCCACAGAAATGTGAGGAACATGTGTTTTTTTAGCCACATTTTGAGGTTTGCAAAGGATTCTGGGTAACGGAACCTGGTCCGAGCCCCGCAAGTCACCCCTCCTTGGATTCCCCTAGGTCTCTAATTTTCAGAAATGCACAGGTTTGGTAGGTTTCCCTAGGTGCCGGCTGAGCTAGAGGCCAAAATCTACAGGTAGGCACTTCGCAAAAAACACCTCTGTTTTCTTCCAAAATTTTGGATGTGTCCACTTTGCGCTTTGGGGTGTTGCCTGTCGCGGGCGCTAGGCCTACCCACGCAAGTGAGGTATCATTTTTATCGGGAGACTTGGGGAAACGCTGGGTGGAAGGAAATTTGTGGCTCCTCTCAGATTCCAGAACTTTCTGCCACAGAAATGTGAGGAACATGTGTTTTTTTAGCCAAATTCTGAGGTTTGCAAAGGATTCTGGGTAACAGAACCTGGTCCGAGCCCCGCAAGTCACCCCATCTTGGATTCCCCTAGGTCTCTAGTTTTCAGAAATGCACAGGTTTGGTAGGTTTCCCTAGGTGCCGGCTGAGCTAGAGGCCAAAATCTACAGGTAGGCACTTCGCAAAAAACACCTCTGTTTTCTTCCAAAATTTTGGATGTGTCCACGTTGCGCTTTGGCGTGTTTCCTGTCGCGGGCGCTAGGCCTACCCACGCAAGTGAGGTATCATTTTTATCGGGAGACTTGGGGGAACGCTGGGTGGAAGGAAATTTGTGGCTCCTCTCAGATTCCAGAACTTTCTGCAACAGAAATGTGAGGAACATGTGTTTTTTTAGCCAGATTTTGAGGTTTGCAAAGGATTCTGGGTAACAGAACCTGGTCCGAGCCCCACAAGTCACCCCATCTTGGATTCCCCTAGGTCTCTAGTTTTCAGAAATGCACAGGTTTGGTATGTTTCCCTAGGTGCCGGCTGAGCTAGAGGCCAAAATCTACAGGTAGGCACTTCGCAAAAAACACCTCTGTTTTCTTCCAAAATTTTGGATGTGTCCACGTTGCGCTTTGGGGTGTTTCCTGTCGCGGGCGCTAGGCCTAACCACGCAAGTGAGGTATCATTTTTATCGGGAGACTTGGGGGAACGCTGGGTGGAAGGAAATTTGTGGCTCCTCTCAGATGCCAGAACTTTCTGCCACAGAAATGTGAGGAACATGTGTTTTTTTAGCCACATTTTGAGGTTTGCAAAGGATTCTGGGTAACGGAACCTGGTCCGAGCCCAGCAAGTCACCCCTCCTTGGATTCCCCTAGGTCTCTAATTTTCAGAAATGCACAGGTTTGGTAGGTTTCCCTAGGTGCCGGCTGAGCTAGAGGCCAAAATCTACAGGTAGGCACTTCGCAAAAAACACCTCTGTTTTCTTCCAAAATTTTGGATGTGTCCACTTTGCGCTTTGGGGTGTTTCCTGTCGCGGGCGCTAGGCCTACCCACGCAAGTGAGGTATCATTTTTATCGGGAGACTTGGGGAAACGCTGGGTGGAAGGAAATTTGTGGCTCCTCTCAGATTCCAGAACTTTCTGCCACAGAAATGTGAGGAACATGTGTTTTTTTAGCCAAATTCTGAGGTTTGCAAAGGATTCTGGGTAACAGAACCTGGTCCGAGCCCCGCAAGTCACCCCATCTTGGATTCCCCTAGGTCTCTAGTTTTCAGAAATGCACAGGTTTGGTAGGTTTCCCTAGGTGCCGGTTGAGCTAGAGGCCAAAATCTACAGGTAGGCACTTCGCAAAAAACACCTCTGTTTTCTTCCAAAATTTTGGATGTGTCCACGTTGCGCTTTGGGGTGTTTCCGGTCGGGGGCGCTAGGCCTACCCACGCAAGTGAGGTATCATTTTTATCGGGAGACTTTAGGGAACGCTGGGTGGAAGAAAATTTGTGGCTCCTCTCAGATTCCAGAACTTTCTGCCACAGAAATGTGAGGAACATGTGTTTTTTTAGCCAAATTTTGAGGTTTGCAAAGGATTCTGGGTAACAGAACCTGGTCCGAGCCCCGCAAGTCACCCCATCTTGGATTCCCCTAGGTCTCTAGTTTTCAGAAATGCACAGGTTTGGTAGGTTTCCCTAGGTGCCGGCTGAGCTAGAGGCCAAAATCTACAGGTAGGCACTTCACAAAAAACACCTCTGTTTTCTTTCAAAATTTTGGATGTGTCCACGTAGCGCTTTGGGGTGTTTCCTGTCGCGGGCGCTAGGCCTAACCACGCAAGTGAGGTATCATTTTTATCGGGAGACTTGGGGGAACGCTGGGTGGAAGGAAATTTGTGGCTCCTCTCAGATGCCAGAACTTTCTGCCACAGAAATGTGAGGAGCATGTGTTTTTTTAGCCAAATTTTGAGGTTTGCAAAGGATTCTGGGTAACAGAACCTGGTCCGAGCCCCGCAAGTCACCCCTCCTTGGATTTCCCTAGGTCTCTAATTTTCAGAAATGCACAGGTTTGGTAGGTTTCCCTAGGTGCCGGCTGAGCTAGAGGCCAAAATCTACAGGTAGGCACTTCGCAAAAAACACCTCTGTTTTCTTCCAAAATTTTGGATGTGTCCACTTTGCGCTTTGGGGTGTTTCCTGTCGCGGGCGCTAGGCCTACCCACGCAAGTGAGGTATCATTTTTATCGGGAGACTTGGGGGAACGCTGGGTGGAAGGAAATTTGTGGCTCCTCTCAGATTCCAGAACTTTCTGCCACAGAAATGTGAGGAGCATGTGTTTTTTTAGCCAAATTCTGAGGTTTGCAAAGGATTCTGGGTAATAGAACCTGGTCCGAGCCCCGCAAGTCACCCCTCCTTGGATTCCCCTAGGTCTCTAGTTTTCAGAAATGCACAGGTTTGGTAGGTTTCCCTAGGTGCCGGCTGAGCTACAGGCCAAAATCTACAGGTAGGCACTTCGCAAAAAACACCTCTGTTTTCTTCAAAAATTTTGTATGTGTCCACGTAGCGCTTTGGGTTGTTTCCTGTCGCGGGCGCTAGGCCTAACCACGCAAGTGAGGTATCATTTTTATCGGGAGACTTGGAGGAACGCTGGGTGGAAGGAAATTTGTGGCTCCTCTCAGATGCCAGAACTTTCTGCCACAGAAATGTGAGGAGCATGTGTTTTTTTAGCCAAATTTTGAGGTTTGCAAAGGATTCTGGGTAACAGAACCTGGTCCGAGCCCCGCAAGTCACCCCATCTTGGATTCCCCTAGGTCTCTAGTTTTCAGAAATGCACAGGTTTGGTAGGTTTCCCTAGGTGCCGGCTGAGCTAGAGGCCAAAATCTACAGGTAGGCACTTCGCAAAAAATACCTCTGTTTTCTTCCAAAATTTTGGATGTGTCCACGTTGCGCTTTGGGGTGTTTCCTGTCGCGGGCGCTAGGCCTACCCACGCAAGTGAGGTATCATTTTTATCGGGAGACTTGGGGGAACGCTGGGTGGAAGGAAATTTGTGGCTCCTCTCAGATTCCAGAACTTTCTGCAACAGAAATGTGAGGAACATGTGTTTTTTTAGCCAGATTTTGAGGTTTGCAAAGGATTCTGGGTAACAGAACCTGGTCCGAGCCCCACAAGTCACCCCATCTTGGATTCGCCTAGGTCTCTAGTTTTCAGAAATGCACAGGTTTGGTATGTTTCCCTAGGTGCCGGCTGAGCTAGAGGCCAAAATCTACAGGTAGGCACTTCGCAAAAAACACCTCTGTTTTCTTCCAAAATTTTTGATGTGTCCACGTTGCGCTTTGGGGTGTTTCCTGTCGCGGGCGCTAAGCCTACCCATGCAAGTGAGGTATCATTTTTATCGGGAGACTTGGGGGAACGCTGGGTGGAAGGAAATTTGTGGCTCCTCTCAGATTCCAGAACTTTCTGCCACAGAAATGTGAGGAACATGTGTTTTTTATTAGCCAAATTTTGAGGTTTGCAAAGGATTCTGGGTAACAGAACCTGGTCCGAGCCCCGCAAGTCACCCGATCTTGGATTCCCCTAGGTCTCTAGTTTTCAGAAATGCACAGGTTTGGTAGGTTTCCCTAGGTGCCGGCTGAGCTAGAGGCCAAAATCTACAGGTAGGCACTTCGCAAAAAACACCTCTGTTTTCTTCCAAAATTTTGGATGTGTCCACGTTGCGCTTTGGGGTGTTTCCTGTCGCGGGCGCTAGGCCTACCCACGCAAGTGAGGTATCATTTTTATCGGGAGACTTGGGGGAACGCTGGGTGGAAGGAAATTTGTGGCTCCTCTCAGATTCCAGAACTTTCTGCAACAGAAATGTGAGGAACATGTGTTTTTTTAGCCAGATTTTGAGGTTTGCAAAGGATTCTGGGTAACAGAACCTGGTCTGAGCCCCACAAGTCACGCCATCTTGGATTCCCCTAGGTCTCTAGGTTTCTGAAATGCACAGGTTCGGTATGTTTCCCTAGGTGCCGGCTGAGCTAGAGGCCAAAATCTACAGGTAGGCACTTCGCAAAAAACACCTCTGTTTTATTCCAAAATTTTGGATGTGTCCACGTTGCGCTTTGGGGTGTTTCCTGTCGCGGGCGCTAGGCCTAACCACGCAAGTGAGGTATCATTTTTATCGGGAGACTTGGGGGAACGCTCGGTGGAAGGAAATTTGTGGCTCCTCTCAGATGCCAGAACTTTCTGCCACAGAAATGTGAGGAACATGTGTTTTTTTAGCCACATTTTGAGGTTTGCAAAGGATTCTGGGTAACGGAACCTGGTCCGAGCCCCGCAAGTCACCCCTCCTTGGATTCCCCTAGGTCTCTAATTTTCAGAAATGCACAGGTTTGGTAGGTTTCCCTAGGTGCCGGCTGAGCTAGAGGCCAAAATCTACAGGTAGGCACTTCGCAAAAAACACCTCTGTTTTCTTCCAAAATTTTGGATGTGTCCACTTTGCGCTTTGGGGTGTTTCCTGTCGCGGGCGCTAGGCCTAACCACGCAAGTGAGGTATCATTTTTATCGGGAGACTTGGGGAAACGCTGGGTGGAAGGAAATTTGTGTCTCCTCTCAGATTCCAGAACTTTCTGCCACAGAAATGTGAGGAACATGTGTTTTTTTAGCCAAATTCTGAGGTTTGCAAAGGATTCTGGGTAACAGAACCTGGTCCGAGCCCCGCAAGTCACCCCATCTTGGATTCCCCTAGGTCTCTAGTTTTCAGAAATGCACAGGTTTGGTAGGTTTCCCTAGGTGCCGGCTGAGCTAGAGGCCAAAATCTACAGGTAGGCACTTCGCAAAAAACACCTCTGTTTTCTTCCAAAATTTTGGATGTGTCCACGTTGCGCTTTGGCGTGTTTCCTGTCGCGGGCGCTAGGCCTACCCACGCAAGTGAGGTATCATTTTTATCGGGAGACTTGGGGGAACGCTGGGTGGAAGGAAATTTGTGGCTCCTCTCAGATTCCAGAACTTTCTGCCACAGAAATGTGAGGAACATGTGTTTTTTTAGCCAAATTTTGAGGTTTGCAAAGGATTCTGGGTAACAGAACCTGGTCCGAGCCCCGCAAGTCACCCCATCTTAGATTCCCCTAGGTCTCTAGTTTTCAGAAATGCACAGGTTTGGTAGGTTTCCCTAGGTGCCGGCTGAGCTAGAGGCCAAAATCTACAGGTAGGCACTTCGCAAAAAACACCTCTGTTTTCTTCCAAAATTTTGGATGTGTCCACGTTGCGCTTTGGGGTGTTTCCGGTCGGGGGCGCTAGGCCTACCCACGCAAGTGAGGTATCATTTTTATCGGGAGACTTGGGGGAACGCTGGGTGGAAGAAAATTTGTGGCTCCTCTCAGATTCCAGAACTTTCTGCCACAGAAATGTGAGGAACATGTGTTTTTTTAGCCAAATTTTGAGGTTTGCAAAGGATTCTGGGTAACAGAACCTGGTCCGAGCCCCGCAAGTCACCCCATCTTGGATTCCCCTAGGTCTCTAGTTTTCAGAAATGCACAGGTTTGGTAGGTTTCCCTAGGTGCCGGCTGAGCTAGAGGCCAAAATCTACAGGTAGGCACTTCACAAAAAACACCTCTGTTTTCTTTCAAAATTTTGGATGTGTCCACGTAGCGCTTTGGGGTGTTTCCTGTCGCGGGCGCTAGGCCTAACCACGCAAGTGAGGTATCATTTTTATCGGGAGACTTGGGGGAACGCTGGGTGGAAGGAAATTTGTGGCTCCTCTCAGATGCCAGAACTTTCTGCCACAGAAATGTGAGGAGCATGTGTTTTTTTAGCCAAATTTTGAGGTTTGCAAAGGATTCTGGGTAACAGAACCTGGTCCGAGCCCCGCAAGTCACCCCTCCTTGGATTTCCCTAGGTCTCTAATTTTCAGAAATGCACAGGTTTGGTAGGTTTCCCTAGGTGCCGGCTGAGCTAGAGGCCAAAATCTACAGGTAGGCACTTCGCAAAAAACACCTCTGTTTTCTTCCAAAATTTTGGATGTGTCCACTTTGCGCTTTGGGGTGTTTCCTGTCGCGGGCGCTAGGCCTACCCACGCAAGTGAGGTATCATTTTTATCGGGAGACTTGGGGGAACGCTGGGTGGAAGGAAATTTGTGGCTCCTCTCAGATTCCAGAACTTTCTGCCATAGAAATGTGAGGAGCATGTGTTTTTTTAGCCAAATTCTGAGGTTTGCAAAGGATTCTGGGTAACAGAACCTGGTCCGAGCCCCGCAAGTCACCCCTCCTTGGATTCCCCTAGGTCTCTAGTTTTCAGAAATGCACAGGTTTGGTAGGTTTCCCTAGGTGCCGGCTGAGCTACAGGCCAAAATCTACAGGTAGGCACTTCGCAAAAAACACCTCTGTTTTCTTCAAAAATTTTGTATGTGTCCACGTAGCGCTTTGGGTTGTTTCCTGTCGCGGGCGCTAGGCCTAACCACGCAAGTGAGGTATCATTTTTATCGGGAGACTTGGAGGAACGCTGGGTGGAAGGAAATTTGTGGCTCCTCTCAGATGCCAGAACTTTCTGCCACAGAAATGTGAGGAGCATGTGTTTTTTTAGCCAAATTTTGAGGTTTGCAAAGGATTCTGGGTAACAGAACCTGGTCCGAGCCCCACAAGTCACCCCTCCTTGGATTCCCCTAGGTCTCTAGTTTTCAGAAATGCAGAGGTTTGGTATGTTTCCCTAGGTGCCGGCTGAGCTAGAG
This sequence comes from Pleurodeles waltl, assembly GCF_031143425.1. Taxonomy (NCBI): domain Eukaryota; kingdom Metazoa; phylum Chordata; class Amphibia; order Caudata; family Salamandridae; genus Pleurodeles; species Pleurodeles waltl. The sequence goes on along the minus strand of NC_090443.1, from coordinate 580,061,217 downwards.
GCCAAAATCTACAGGTAGGCACTTCGCAAAAAACACCTCTGTTTTCTTCCAAAATTTTGGATGTGTCCACGTTGCGCTTTGGGGTGTTTCCTGTCGCGGGCGCTAGGCCTACCCACGCAAGTGAGGTATCATTTTTATCGGGAGACTTGGGGGAATGCTGGGTGGAAGGAAATTTGTGGCTCCTCTCAGATTCCAGAACTTTCTGCCACAGAAATGTGAGGAACATGTGTTTTTTTAGCCAAATTTTGAGGTTTGCAAAGGATTCTGGGTAACAGAACCTGGTCCGAGCCCCGCAAGTCACCCCATCTTGGATTCCCCTAGGTCTCTAGTTTTCAGAAATGCACAGGTTTGGTAGGTTTCCCTAGGTGCCGGCTGAGCTAGAGGCCAAAATCTACAGGTAGGCACTTCGCAAAAAATACCTCTGTTTTCTTCCAAAATTTTGGATGTGTCCACGTTGCGCTTTGGGGTGTTTCCTGTCGCGGGCGCTAGGCCTACCCACGCAAGTGAGGTATCATTTTTATCGGGAGACTTGGGGGAACGCTGGGTGGAAGGAAATTTGTGGCTCCTCTCAGATTCCAGAACTTTCTGCAACAGAAATGTGAGGAACATGTGTTTTTTTAGCCAGATTTTGAGGTTTGCAAAGGATTCTGGGTAACAGAACCTGGTCCGAGCCCCACAAGTCACCCCATCTTGGATTCCCCTAGGTCTCTAGTTTTCAGAAATGCACAGGTTTGGTATGTTTCCCTAGGTGCCGGCTGAGCTAGAGGCCAAAATCTACAGGTAGGCACTTCGCAAAAAACACCTCTGTTTTCTTCCAAAATTTTGGATGTGTCCACGTTGCGCTTTGGGGTGTTTCCTGTCGCGGGCGCTAGGCCTACCCATGCAAGTGAGGTATCATTTTTATCGGGAGACTTTGGGGAACGCTGGGTGGAAGGAAATTTGTGGCTCCTCTCAGATTCCAGAACTTTCTGCCACAGAAATGTGAGGAACATGTGTTTTTTATTAGCCAAATTTTGAGGTTTGCAAAGGATTCTGGGTAACAGAACCTTGTCCGAGCCCCGCAAGTCACCCGATCTTGGATTCCCCTAGGTCTCTAGTTTTCAGAAATGCACAGGTTTGGTAGGTTTCCCTAGGTGCCGGCTGAGCTAGAGGCCAAAATCTACAGGTAGGCACTTCGCAAAAAACACCTCTGTTTTCTTCCAAAATTTTGGATGTGTCCACGTTGCGCTTTGGGGTGTTTCCTGTCGCGGGCGCTAGGCCTACCCACGCAAGTGAGGTATCATTTTTATCGGGAGACTTGGGGGAACGCTGGGTGGAAGGAAATTTGTGGCTCCTCTCAGATTCCAGAACTTTCTGCAACAGAAATGTGAGGAACATGTGTTTTTTTAGCCAGATTTTGAGGTTTGCAAAGGATTCTGGGTAACAGAACCTGGTCCGAGCCCCACAAGTCACGCCATCTTGGATTCCCCTAGGTCTCTAGTTTTCAGAAATGCACAGGTTTGGTATGTTTCCCTAGGTGCCGGCTGAGCTAGAGGCCAAAATCTACAGGTAGGCACTTCGCAAAAAACACCTCTGTTTTCTTCCAAAATTTTGGATGTGTCCACGTTGCGCTTTGGGGTGTTTCCTGTCGCGGGCGCTAGGCCTACCCACGCAAGTGAGGTATCATTTTTATCGGGAGACTTGGGGGAATGCTGGGTGGAAGGAAATTTGTGGCTCCTCTCAGATTCCAGAACTTTCTGCCACAGAAATGTGAGGAACATGTGTTTTTTTAGCCAAATTTTGAGGTTTGCAAAGGATTCTGGGTAACAGAACCTGGTCCGAGCCCCGCAAGTCACCCCATCTTGGATTCCCCTAGGTCTCTAGTTTTCAGAAATGCACAGGTTTGGTAGGTTTCCCTAGGTGCCGGCTGAGCTAGAGGCCAAAATCTACAGGTAGGCACTTCGCAAAAAATACCTCTGTTTTCTTCCAAAATTTTGGATGTGTCCACGTTGCGCTTTGGGGTGTTTCCTGTCGCGGGCGCTAGGCCTACCCACGCAAGTGAGGTATCATTTTTATCGGGAGACTTGGGGGAACGCTGGGTGGAAGGAAATTTGTGGCTCCTCTCAGATTCCAGAACTTTCTGCAACAGAAATGTGAGGAACATGTGTTTTTTTAGCCAGATTTTGAGGTTTGCAAAGGATTCTGGGTAACAGAACCTGGTCCGAGCCCCACAAGTCACCCCATCTTGGATTCGCCTAGGTCTCTAGTTTTCAGAAATGCACAGGTTTGGTATGTTTCCCTAGGTGCCGGCTGAGCTAGAGGCCAAAATCTACAGGTAGGCACTTCGCAAAAAACACCTCTGTTTTCTTCCAAAATTTTTGATGTGTCCACGTTGCGCTTTGGGGTGTTTCCTGTCGCGGGCGCTAAGCCTACCCATGCAAGTGAGGTATCATTTTTATCGGGAGACTTGGGGGAACGCTGGGTGGAAGGAAATTTGTAGCTCCTCTCAGATTCCAGAACTTTCTGCCACAGAAATGTGAGGAACATGTGTTTTTTATTAGCCAAATTTTGAGGTTTGCAAAGGATTCTGGGTAACAGAACCTGGTCCGAGCCCCGCAAGTCACCCGATCTTGGATTCCCCTAGGTCTCTAGTTTTCAGAAATGCACAGGTTTGGTAGGTTTCCCTAGGTGCCGGCTGAGCTAGAGGCCAAAATCTACAGGTAGGCACTTCGCAAAAAACACCTCTGTTTTCTTCCAAAATTTTGGATGTGTCCACGTTGCGCTTTGGGGTGTTTCCTGTCGCGGGCGCTAGGCCTACCCACGCAAGTGAGGTATCATTTTTATCGGGAGACTTGGGGGAACGCTGGGTGGAAGGAAATTTGTGGCTCCTCTCAGATTCCAGAACTTTCTGCAACAGAAATGTGAGGAACATGTGTTTTTTTAGCCAGATTTTGAGGTTTGCAAAGGATTCTGGGTAACAGAACCTGGTCTGAGCCCCACAAGTCACGCCATCTTGGATTCCCCTAGGTCTCTAGGTTTCTGAAATGCACAGGTTCGGTATGTTTCCCTAGGTGCCGGCTGAGCTAGAGGCCAAAATCTACAGGTAGGCACTTCGCAAAAAACACCTCTGTTTTATTCCAAAATTTTGGATGTGTCCACGTTGCGCTTTGGGGTGTTTCCTGTCGCGGGCGCTAGGCCTAACCACGCAAGTGAGGTATCATTTTTATCGGGAGACTTGGGGGAACGCTCGGTGGAAGGAAATTTGTGGCTCCTCTCAGATGCCAGAACTTTCTGCCACAGAAATGTGAGGAACATGTGTTTTTTTAGCCACATTTTGAGGTTTGCAAAGGATTCTGGGTAACGGAACCTGGTCCGAGCCCCGCAAGTCACCCCTCCTTGGATTCCCCTAGGTCTCTAATTTTCAGAAATGCACAGGTTTGGTAGGTTTCCCTAGGTGCCGGCTGAGCTAGAGGCCAAAATCTACAGGTAGGCACTTCGCAAAAAACACCTCTGTTTTCTTCCAAAATTTTGGATGTGTCCACTTTGCGCTTTGGGGTGTTTCCTGTCGCGGGCGCTAGGCCTAACCACGCAAGTGAGGTATCATTTTTATCGGGAGACTTGGGGAAACGCTGGGTGGAAGGAAATTTGTGTCTCCTCTCAGATTCCAGAACTTTCTGCCACAGAAATGTGAGGAACATGTGTTTTTTTAGCCAAATTCTGAGGTTTGCAAAGGATTCTGGGTAACAGAACCTGGTCCGAGCCCCGCAAGTCACCCCATCTTGGATTCCCCTAGGTCTCTAGTTTTCAGAAATGCACAGGTTTGGTAGGTTTCCCTAGGTGCCGGCTGAGCTAGAGGCCAAAATCTACAGGTAGGCACTTCGCAAAAAACACCTCTGTTTTCTTCCAAAATTTTGGATGTGTCCACGTTGCGCTTTGGCGTGTTTCCTGTCGCGGGCGCTAGGCCTACCCACGCAAGTGAGGTATCATTTTTATCGGGAGACTTGGGGGAACGCTGGGTGGAAGGAAATTTGTGGCTCCTCTCAGATTCCAGAACTTTCTGCCACAGAAATGTGAGGAACATGTGTTTTTTTAGCCAAATTTTGAGGTTTGCAAAGGATTCTGGGTAACAGAACCTGGTCCGAGCCCCGCAAGTCACCCCATCTTGGATTCCCCTAGGTCTCTAGTTTTCAGAAATGCACAGGTTTGGTAGGTTTCCCTAGGTGCCGGCTGAGCTAGAGGCCAAAATCTACAGGTAGGCACTTCGCAAAAAACACCTCTGTTTTCTTCCAAAATTTTGGATGTGTCCACGTTGCACTTTGGGGTGTTTCCGGTCGGGGGCGCTAGGCCTACCCACGCAAGTGAGGTATCATTTTTATCGGGAGACTTGGGGGAACGCTGGGTGGAAGAAAATTTGTGGCTCCTCTCAGATTCCAGAACTTTCTGCCACAGAAATGTGAGGAACATGTGTTTTTTTAGCCAAATTTTGAGGTTTGCAAAGGATTCTGGGTAACAGAACCTGGTCCGAGCCCCGCAAGTCACCCCATCTTGGATTCCCCTAGGTCTCTAGTTTTCAGAAATGCACAGGTTTGGTAGGTTTCCCTAGGTGCCGGCTGAGCTAGAGGCCAAAATCTACAGGTAGGCACTTCACAAAAAACACCTCTGTTTTCTTTCAAAATTTTGGATGTGTCCACGTAGCGCTTTGGGGTGTTTCCTGTCGCGGGCGCTAGGCCTAACCACGCAAGTGAGGTATCATTTTTATCGGGAGACTTGGGGGAACGCTGGGTGGAAGGAAATTTGTGGCTCCTCTCAGATGCCAGAACTTTCTGCCACAGAAATGTGAGGAGCATGTGTTTTTTTAGCCAAATTTTGAGGTTTGCAAAGGATTCTGGGTAACAGAACCTGGTCCGAGCCCCGCAAGTCACCCCTCCTTGGATTTCCCTAGGTCTCTAATTTTCAGAAATGCACAGGTTTGGTAGGTTTCCCTAGGTGCCGGCTGAGCTAGAGGCCAAAATCTACAGGTAGGCACTTCGCAAAAAACACCTCTGTTTTCTTCCAAAATTTTGGATGTGTCCACTTTGCGCTTTGGGGTGTTTCCTGTCGCGGGCGCTAGGCCTACCCACGCAAGTGAGGTATCATTTTTATCGGGAGACTTGGGGGAACGCTGGGTGGAAGGAAATTTGTGGCTCCTCTCAGATTCCAGAACTTTCTGCCATAGAAATGTGAGGAGCATGTGTTTTTTTTGCCAAATTCTGAGGTTTGCAAAGGATTCTGGGTAACAGAACCTGGTCCGAGCCCCGCAAGTCACCCCTCCTTGGATTCCCCTAGGTCTCTAGTTTTCAGAAATGCACAGGTTTGGTAGGTTTCCCTAGGTGCCGGCTGAGCTACAGGCCAAAATCTACAGGTAGGCACTTCGCAAAAAACACCTCTGTTTTCTTCAAAAATTTTGTATGTGTCCACGTAGCGCTTTGGGTTGTTTCCTGTCGCGGGCGCTAGGCCTAACCACGCAAGTGAGGTATCATTTTTATCGGGAGACTTGGAGGAACGCTGGGTGGAAGGAAATTTGTGGCTCCTCTCAGATGCCAGAACTTTCTGCCACAGAAATGTGAGGAGCATGTGTTTTTTTAGCCAAATTTTGAGGTTTGCAAAGGATTCTGGGTAACAGAACCTGGTCCGAGCCCCACAAGTCACCCCTCCTTGGATTCCCCTAGGTCTCTAGTTTTCAGAAATGCAGAGGTTTGGTATGTTTCCCTAGGTGCCGGCTGAGCTAGAGGCCAAAATCTACAGGTAGGCACTTCGCAAAAAACACCTCTGTTTTCTTCCAAAATTTTGGATGTGTCCACGTTGCGCTTTGGGGTGTTTCCTGTCGCGGGCGCTAGGCCTACCCACGCAAGTGAGGTATCATTTTTATCGGGAGACTTGGGGGAACGCTGGGTGGAAGGAAATTTGTGGCTCCTCTCAGATTCCAGAACTTTCTGCAACAGAAATGTGAGGAACATGTGTTTTTTTAGCCAGATTTTGAGGTTTGCAAAGGATTCTGGGTAACAGAACCTGGTCCGAGCCCCACAAGTCACCCCATCTTGGATTCCCCTAGGTCTCTAGTTTTCAGAAATGCACAGGTTTGGTATGTTTCCCTAGGTGCCGGCTGAGCTAGAGGCCAAAATCTACAGGTAGGCACTTCGCAAAAAACACCTCTGTTTTCTTCCAAAATTTTGGATGTGTCCACGTTGCGCTTTGGGGTGTTTCCTGTCGCGGGCGCTAGGCCTACCCATGCAAGTGAGGTATCATTTTTATCGGGAGACTTTGGGGAACGCTGGGTGGAAGGAAATTTGTGGCTCCTCTCAGATTCCAGAACTTTCTGCCACAGAAATGTGAGGAACATGTGTTTTTTATTAGCCAAATTTTGAGGTTTGCAAAGGATTCTGGGTAACAGAACCTGGTCCGAGCCCCGCAAGTCACCCGATCTTGGATTCCCCTAGGTCTCTAGTTTTCAGAAATGCACAGGTTTGGTAGGTTTCCCTAGGTGCCGGCTGAGCTAGAGGCCAAAATCTACAGGTAGGCACTTCGCAAAAAACACCTCTGTTTTCTTCCAAAATTTTGGATGTGTCCACGTTGCGCTTTGGGGTGTTTCCTGTCGCGGGCGCTAGGCCTACCCACGCAAGTGAGGTATCATTTTTATCGGGAGACTTGGGGGAACGCTGGGTGGAAGGAAATTTGTGGCTCCTCTCAGATTCCAGAACTTTCTGCAACAGAAATGTGAGGAACATGTGTTTTTTTAGCCAGATTTTGAGGTTTGCAAAGGATTCTGGGTAACAGAACCTGGTCCGAGCCCCACAAGTCACGCCATCTTGGATTCCCCTAGGTCTCTAGTTTTCAGAAATGCACAGGTTTGGTATGTTTCCCTAGGTGCCGGCTGAGCTAGAGGCCAAAATCTACAGGTAGGCACTTCGCAAAAAACACCTCTGTTTTATTCCAAAATTTTGGATGTGTCCACGTTGCGCTTTGGGGTGTTTCTTGTCGCGGGCGCTAGGCCTAACCATGCAAGTGAGGTATCATTTTTATCGGGAGACTTGGGGGAACGCTGGGTGGAAGGAAATTTGTGGCTCCTCTCAGATGCCAGAACTTTCTGCCACAGAAATGTGAGGAACATGTGTTTTTTTAGCCACATTTTGAGGTTTGCAAAGGATTCTGGGTAACGGAACCTGGTCCGAGCCCCGCAAGTCACCCCTCCTTGGATTCCCCTAGGTCTCTAATTTTCAGAAATGCACAGGTTTGGTAGGTTTCCCTAGGTGCCGGCTGAGCTAGAGGCCAAAATCTACAGGTAGGCACTTCGCAAAAAACACCTCTGTTTTCTTCCAAAATTTTGGATGTGTCCACTTTGCGCTTTGGGGTGTTTCCTGTCGCGGGCGCTAGGCCTACCCACACAAGTGAGGTATCATTTTTATCGGGAGACTTGGGGAAACGCTGGGTGGAAGGAAATTTGTGTCTCCTCTCAGATTCCAGAACTTTCTGCCACAGAAATGTGAGGAACATGTGTTTTTTTAGCCAAATTCTGAGGTTTGCAAAGGATTCTGGGTAACAGAACCTGGTCCGAGCCCCGCAAGTCACCCCATCTTGGATTCCCCTAGGTCTCTAGTTTTCAGAAATGCACAGGTTTGGTAGGTTTCCCTAGGTGCCGGCTGAGCTAGAGGCCAAAATCTACAGGTAGGCACTTCGCAAAAAACACCTCTGTTTTCTTCCAAAATTTTGGATGTGTCCACGTTGCGCTTTGGCGTGTTTCCTGTCGCGGGCGCTAGGCCTACCCACGCAAGTGAGGTATCATTTTTATCGGGAGACTTGGGGGAACGCTGGGTGGAAGGAAATTTGTGGCTCCTCTCAGATTCCAGAACTTTCTGCCACAGAAATGTGAGGAACATGTGTTTTTTTAGCCAAATTCTGAGGTTTGCAAAGGATTCTGGGTAACAGAACCTGGTCCGAGCCCCGCAAGTCACCCCATCTTGGATTCCCCTAGGTCTCTAGTTTTCAGAAATGCACAGGTTTGGTAGGTTTCCCTAGGTGCCGGCTGAGCTAGAGGCCAAAATCTACAGGTAGGCACTTCGCAAAAAACACCTCTGTTTTCTTCCAAAATTTTGGATGTGTCCACGTTGCGCTTTGGGGTGTTTCCTGTCGCGGGCGCTAGGCCTACCCACGCAAGTGAGGTATCATTTTTATCGGGAGACTTGGGGGAATGCTGGGTGGAAGGAAATTTGTGGCTCCTCTCAGATTCCAGAACTTTCTGCCACAGAAATGTAAGGAACATGGGTTTTTTTAGCCAGATTTTGAGGTTTGCAAAGGATTCTGGGTAACAGAACCTGGTCCGAGCCCCAGAAGGCACCCCATCTTAGATTCCCCTAGGTCTCTAGTTTTCAGAAATGCACAGGTTTGGTATGTTTCCCTAGGTGCCGGCTGAGCTAGAGGCCAAAATCTACAGGTAGGCACTTCGCAAAAAACACCTCTGTTTTCTTCCAAAATTTTGGATGTGTCCACGTTGCGCTTTGGGGTGTTTCCTGTCGCGGGCGCTAGGCCTAACCACGCAAGTGAGGTATCATTTTTATCGGGAGACTTGGGGGAACGCTGGGTGGAAGGAAATTTGTGGCTCCTCTCAGATGCCAGAACTTTCTGCCACAGAAATGTGAGGAACATGTGTTTTTTTAGCCAAATTTTGAGGTTTGCAAAGGATTCTGGGTAACAGAACCTGGTCCGAGCCCCGCAAGTCACCCCTCCTTGGATTCCCCTAGGTCTCTAATTTTCAGAAATACACAGGTTTGGTAGGTTTCCCTAGGTGCCGGCTGAGCTAGAGGCCAAAATCTACAGGTAGGCTCTTCGCAAAAAACACCTCTGTTTTCTTCCAAAATTTTGGATGTGTCCACTTTGCGCTTTGGGGTGTTTCCTGTCGCGGGCGCTAGGCCTACCCACGCAAGTGAGTATCATTTTTATCGGGAGACTTGGGGGAACACTGGGTGGAAGGAAATTTATGGCTCCTCTCAGATTCCAGAACTTTCTGCCACAGAAATGTGAGGAACATGTGTTTTTTTAGCCAAATTCTGAGGTTTGCAAAGGATTCTGGGTAACAGAACCAGGTCCGAGCCCCGCAAGTCACCCCATCTTGGATTCCCCTAGGTCTCTAGTTTTCAGAAATGCACAGGTTTGGTAGGTTTCCCTAGGTGCCGGCTGAGCTAGAGGCCAAAATCTACAGGTAGGCACTTCGCAAAAAACACCTCTGTTTTCTTCCAAAATTTTGAATGTGTCCACGTTGCGCTTTGGGGTGTTTCCTGTCGCGGGCGCTAGGCCTAACCACGCAAGTGAGGTATAATTTTTATCGGGAGACTTGGGGGAACGCTGGGTGGAAGGAAATTTGTGGCTCCTCTCAGATTCCAGAACTTTCTGCCACAGAAATGTGAGGAACATGTGTTTTTTTAACCAAATTTTGAGGTTTGCAAAGGATTCTGGGTAACAGAACCTGGTCCGAGCCCCGCAAGTCACCCCATCTTGGATTCCCCTAGGTCTCTAGTTTTCAGAAATGCACAGGTTTGGTAGGTTTCCCTAGGTGCCGGCTGAGCTAGAGGCCAAAATCTACAGGTAGGCACTTCGCAAAAAACACCTCTGTTTTCTTCCAAAATTTTGGATGTGTCCATGTTGCGCTTTGGGGTGTTTCCTGTCGCGGGCGCTAGGCCTACCCACGCAAGTGAGGTATCATTTTTATCGGGAGACTTGGGGGAACGCTGGGTGGAAGGAAATTTGTGGCTCCTCTCAGATGCCAGAACTTTCTGCCACAGAAATGTGAGGAGCATGTGTTTTTTTAGCGAAATTTTGAGGTTTGCAAAGGATTCTGGGTAACAGAACCTGGTCCGAGCCCCGCAAGTCACCCCTCCTTGGATTCCCCTAGGTCTCTAGTTTTCAGAAATGCACAGGTTTGGTATGTTTCCCTAGGTGCCGGCTGAGCTAGAGGCCAAAATCTACAGGTAGGCACTTCGCAAAAAACACCTCTGTTTTCTTCCAAAATTTTGGATGTGTCCACGTTGCGCTTTGGGGTGTTTCCTGTCGCGGGCGCTAGGCCTACCCATGCAAGTGAGGTATCATTTTTATCGGGAGACTTGGGGGAACGCTGGGTGGAAGGAAATTTGTGGCTCCTCTCAGATTCCAGAACTTTCTGCCACAGAAATGTGAGGAACATGTGTTTTTTATTAGCCAAATTTTGAGGTTTGCAAAGGATTCTGGGTAACAGAACCTGGTCCGAGCCCCGCAAGTCACCCGATCTTGGATTCCCCTAGGTCTCTAGTTTTCAGAAATGCACAGGTTTGGTAGGTTTCCCTAGGTGCCGGCTGAGCTAGAGGCCAAAATCTACAGGTAGGCACTTCGCAAAAAACACCTCTGTTTTCTTCCAAAATTTTGGATGTGTCCACGTTGCGCTTTGGGGTGTTTCCTGTCGCGGGCGCTAGGCCTACCCACGCAAGTGAGGTATCATTTTTATCGGGAGACTTGGGGGAACGCTGGGTGGAAGGAAATTTGTGGCTCCTCTCAGATTCCAGAACTTTCTGCAACAGAAATGTGAGGAACATGTGTTTTTTTAGCCAGATTTTGAGGTTTGCAAAGGATTCTGGGTAACAGAACCTGGTCCGAGCCCCACAAGTCACGCCATCTTGGATTCCCCTAGGTCTCTAGTTTTCAGAAATGCACAGGTTTGGTAGGTTTCCCTAGGTGCCGGCTGAGCTAGAGGCCAAAATCTACAGGTAGGCACTTCGCAAAAAACACCTCTGTTTTCTTCCAAAATTTTGGATGTGTCCATGTTGCGCTTTGGGGTGTTTCCTGTCGCGGGCGCTAGGCCTACCCACGCAAGTGAGGTATCATTTTTATCGGGAGACTTGGGGGAACGCTGGGTGGAAGGAAATTTGTGGCTCCTCTCAGATGCCAGAACTTTCTGCCACAGAAATGTGAGGAGCATGTGTTTTTTTAGCGAAATTTTGAGGTTTGCAAAGGATTCTGGGTAACAGAACCTGGTCCGAGCCCCGCAAGTAACCCCTCCTTGGATTCCCCTAGGTCTCTAGTTTTCAGAAATGCACAGGTTTGGTAGGTTTCCCTAGGTGCCGGCTGAGCTAGAGGCCAAAATCTACAGGTAGGCACTTCGCAAAAAACACCTCTGTTTTCCTCCAAAATTTTGGATTTGTCCACGTTGCGCTTTGGGGTGTTTCCTGTCGCGGGCGCTAGGCCTACCCACGCAAGTGAGGTATCATTTTTATCAGGAGACATGGGGGAACGCTGGGTGGAAGGGAATTTGTGGCTCCTCTCAGATTCCAGAACTTTCTGCCACAGAAATATGAGGAACATGTGTTTTTTTTAGCCAAGTTTTGAGGTTTGCAAAGGATTCTGGGTAACAGAACCTGGTCCGCGCCCCGCAAGTAACCCCATCTTGGATTCCCCTAGGTCTCTAGTTTTCAGAAATGCACAGGTTTGGTAGGTTTCCCTAGGTGCCGGCTGAGCTAGAGGCCAAAATCTACAGGTAGGCACTTCGCAAAAAACACCTCTGTTTTCTTCCAAAATTTTGGATGTGTCCACGTTGCGCTTTGGGGTGTTTCCTGTCGCGGGCGCTAGGCCTACCCACGCAAGTGAGGTATCATTTTTATCGGGAGACTTGGGGGAACGCTGGGTGGAAGGAAATTTGTGGCTCCTCTCAGATTCCAGAACTTTCTGCCACAGAAATGTGAGGAACATGTGTTTTTTTAGCCAGATTTTGAGGTTTGCAAAGGATTCTGGGTAACAGAACCTGGTCCGAGCCCCGCAAGTCACCCCATCTTAGATTCCCCTAGGTCTCTAGTTTTCAGAAATGCACAGGTTTGGTATGTTTTCCTAGGTGCCGGCTGAGCTAGAGGCCAAAATCTACAGGTAGGCACTTCGCAAAAAACACCTCTGTTTTCTTCCAAAATTTTGGATGTGTCCACGTTGCGCTTTGGGGTGTTTCCTGTCGCGGGCGCTAGGCCTAACCACGCAAGTGAGGTATCATTTTTATCGGGAGACTTGGGGGAACGCTGGGTGGAAGGAAATTTGTGGCTCCTCTCAGATGCCAGAACTTTCTGCCACAGAAATGTGAGGAACATGTGTTTTTTTAGCCAAATTTTGAGGTTTGCAAAGGATTCTGGGTAACAGAACCTGGTGCGAGCCCCGCAAGTCACCCCTCCTTGGATTCCCCTAGGTCTCTAATTTTCAGAAATACACAGGTTTGGTACGTTTCCCTAGGTGCCGGCTGAGCTAGAGGCCAAAATCTACAGGTAGGCACTTCGCAGAAAACACCTCTGTTTTCTTCCAAAATTTTGGATGTGTCCACTTTGCGCTTTGGGGTGTTTCCTGTCGCGGGCGCTAGGCCTACCAGTATCATTTTTATCGGGAGACTTGGGGGAACACTTGGTGGAAGGAAATTTATGGCTCCTCTCAGATTCCAGAACTTTCTGCCACAGAAATGTGAGGAACATGTGTTTTTTTAGCCAAATTCTGAGGTTTGCAAAGGATTCTGGGTAACAGAACCAGGTCCGAGCCCCGCAAGTCACCCCATCTTGGATTCCCCTAGGTCTCTAGTTTTCAGAAATGCACAGGTTTGGTAGGTTTCCCTAGGTGCCGGCTGAGCTAGAGGCCAAAATCTACAGGTAGGCACTTCGCAAAAAACACCTCTGTTTTCTTCCAAAATTTTGGATGTGTCCACGTTGCGCTTTGGGGTGTTTCCTGTCGCGGGCGCTAGGCCTAACCACGCAAGTGAAGTATAATTTTTATCGGGAGACTTGGGGGAACGCTGGGTGGAAGGAAATTTGTGGCTCCTCTCAGATTCCAGAACTTTCTGCCACAGAAATGTGAGGAACATGTGTTTTTTTAACCAAATTTTGAGGTTTGCAAAGGATTCTGGGTAACAGAACCTGGTCCGAGCCCCGCAAGTCACCCCATCTTGGAGTCCCCTAGGTCTCTAGTTTTCAGAAATGCACAGGTTTGGTAGGTTTCCCTAGGTGCCGGCTGAGCTAGAGGCCAAAATCTACAGGTAGGCACTTCGCAAAAAACACCTCTGTTTTCTTCCAAAATTTTGGATGTGTCCATGTTGCGCTTTGGGGTGTTTCCTGTCGCGGGCGCTAGGCCTACCCACGCAAGTGAGGTATCATTTTTATCGGGAGACTTGGGGGAACGCTGGGTGGAAGGAAATTTGTGGCTCCTCTCAGATTCCAGAACTTTCTGCCACAGAAATGTGAGGAACATGTGTTTTTTTAGCCAGATTTTGAGGTTTGCAAAGGATTCTGGGTAACAGAACCTGGTCCGAGCCCCACAAGTCACCCCATCTTGGATTCCCCTAGGTCTCTAGTTTTCAGAAATGCACAGGTTTGGTATGTTTCCCTAGGTGCCGGCTGAGCTAGAGGCCAAAATCTACAGGTAGGCACTTCGCAAAAAACACCTCTGTTTTCTTCCAAAATTTTGGATGTGTCCACGTTGCGCTTTGGGGTGTTTCCTGTCGCGGGCGCTAGGCCTAACCACGCAAGTGAGGTATCATTTTTATCGGGAGACTTGGGGGAACGCTGGGTGGAAGGAAATTTGTGGCTCCTCTCAGATGCCAGAACTTTCTGCCACAGAAATGTGAGGAACATGTGTTTTTTTAGCCAAATTTTGAGGTTTGCAAAGGATTCTGGGTAACAGAACCTGGTCCGAGCCCCGCAAGTCACCCCTCCTTGGATTCCCCTAGGTCTCTAATTTTCAGAAATACACAGGTTTGGTAGGTTTCCCTAGGTGCCGGCTGAGCTAGAGGCCAAAATCTACAGGTAGGCACTTCGCAGAAAACACCTCTGTTTTCTTCCAAAATTTTGGATGTGTCCACTTTGCGCTTTGGGGTGTTTCCTGTCGCGGGCGCTAGGCCTACCAGTATCATTTTTATCGGGAGACTTGGGGGAACACTGGGTGGAAGGAAATTTATGGCTCCTCTCAGATTCCAGAACTTTCTGCCACAGAAATGTGAGGAACATGTGTTTTTTTAGCCAAATTCTGAGGTTTGCAAAGGATTCTGGGTAACAGAACCAGGTCCGAGCCCCGCAAGTCACCCCATCTTGGATTCCCCTAGGTCTCTAGTTTTCAGAAATGCACAGGTTTGATAGGTTTCCCTAGGTGCCGGCTGAGCTAGAGGCCAAAATCTACAGGTAGGCACTTCGCAAAAAACACCTCTGTTTTCTTCCAAAATTTTGGATGTGTCCATGTTGCGCTTTGGGGTGTTTCCTGTCGCGGGCGCTAGGCCTAACCACGCAAGTGAGGTATAATTTTTATCGGGAGACTTGGGGGAACGCTGGGTGGAAGGAAATTTGTGGCTCCTCTCAGATTCCAGAACTTTCTGCCACAGAAATGTGAGGAACATGTGTTTTTTTAACCAAATTTTGAGGTTTGCAAAGGATTCTGGGTAACAGAACCTGGTCCGAGCCCCGCAAGTCACCCCATCTTGGATTCCCCTAGGTCTCTAGTTTTCAGAAATGCACAGGTTTGGTAGGTTTCCCTAGGTGCCGGCTGAGCTAGAGGCCAAACTCTACAGGTAGGCACTTCGCAAAAAACACCTCTGTTTTCTTCCAAAATTTTGGATGTGTCCATGTTGCGCTTTGGGGTGTTTCCTGTCGCGGGCGCTAGGCCTACCCACGCAAGTGAGGTATCATTTTTATCGGGAGACTTGGGGGAACGCTGGGTGGAAGGAAATTTGTGGCTCCTCTCAGATTCCAGAACTTTCTGCCACAGAAATGTGAGGAACATGTGTTTTTTTAGCCAGATTTTGAGGTTTGCAAAGGATTCTGGGTAACAGAACCTGGTCCGAGCCCCACAAGTCACCCCATCTTGGATTCCCCTAGGTCTCTAGTTTTCAGAAATGCACAGGTTTGGTATGTTTCCCTAGGTGCCGGCTGAGCTAGAGGCCAAAATCTACAGGTAGGCACTTCGCAAAAAACACCTCTGTTTTCTTCCAAAATTTTGGATGTGTCCACGTTGCGCTTTGGGGTGTTTCCTGTCGCGGGCGCTAGGCCTAACCACGCAAGTGAGGTATCATTTTTATCGGGAGACTTGGGGGAACGCTGGGTGGAAGGAAATTTGTGGCTCCTCTCAGATGCCAGAACTTTCTGCCACAGAAATGTGAGGAACATGTGTTTTTTTAGCCAAATGTTGAGGTTTGCAAAGGATTCTGGGTAACAGAACCTGGTCCGAGCCCCGCAAGTCACCCCTCCTTGGATTCCCCTAGGTCTCTAATTTTCAGAAATGCACAGGTTTGGTAGGTTTCCCTAGGTGATGGCTGAGCTAGAGGCCAAAATCTACAGGTAGGCACTTCGCAAAAAACACCTCTGTTTTTTTCCAAAATTTTGGATGTGTCCACGTAGCGCTTTGGGGTGTTTCCTGTCGCGGGCGCTAGGCCTAACCACGCAAGTGAGGTATCATTTTTATCGGGAGACTTGGGGGAACGCTGGGTGGAAGGAAATTTGTGGCTCCTCTCAGATGCCAGAACTTTCTGCCACAGAAATGTGAGGAGCATGTGTTTTTTTAGCCAAATTTTGAGGTTTGCAAAGGATTCTGGGTAACAGAACCTGGTCCAAGCCCCACAAGTCACCCCTCCTTGGATTCCCCTAGGTCTCTAGTTTTCAGAAATGCACAGGTTTGGTATGTTTCCCTAGGTGCCGGCTGAGCTAGAGGCCAAAATCTACAGGTAGGCACTTCGCGAAAAACACCTCTGTTTTCTTCCAAAATTTTGGATGTGTCCACGTTGCGCTTTGGGGTGTTTCCTGTCGCGGGCGCTAGGCCTACCCACGCAAGTGAGGTATCATTTTTATCGGGAGACTTGGGGGAATGCTGGGTGGAAGGAAATTTGTGGCTCCTCTCAGATTCCAGAACTTTCTGCCACAGAAATGTGAGGAACATGTGTTTTTTTAGCCAAATTTTGAGGTTTGCAAAGGATTCTGGGTAACAGAACCTGGTCCGAGCCCCGCTAGTCACCCCATCTTGGATTCCCCTAGGTCTCTAGTTTTCAGAAATGCACAGGTTTGGTAGGTTTCCCTAGGTGCCGGCTGAGCTAGAGGCCAAAATCTACAGGTAGGCACTTCGCAAAAAACACCTCTGTTTTCTTCCAAAATTTTGGATGTGTCCACGTTGCGCTTTGGGGTGTTTCCTGTCGCGGGCGCTAGGCCTACCCATGCAAGTGAGGTATCATTTTTATCGGGAGACTTGGGGGAACGCTGGGTGGAAGGAAATTTGTGGCTCCTCTCAGATTCCAGAACTTTCTGCCACAGAAATGTGAGGAACATGTGTTTTTTATTAGCCAAATTTTGAGGTTTGCAAAGGATTCTGGGTAACAGAACCTGGTCCGAGCCCCGCTAGTCACCCTATCTTGGATTCCCCTAGGTCTCTAGTTTTCAGAAATGCACAGGTTTGGTAGGTTTCCCTAGGTGCCGGCTGAGCTAGAGGCCAAAATCTACAGGTAGGCACTTCGCAAAAAACACCTCTGTTTTCTTCCAATATTTTGGATGTGTCCACGTTGCGCTTTGGGGTGTTTCCTGTCGCGGGCGCTAGGCCTACCCACGCAAGTGAGGTATCATTTTTATCGGGAGACTTGGGGGAATGCTGGGTGGAAGGAAATTTGTGGCTCCTCTCAGATTCCAGAACTTTCTGCTACTGAAATGTAAGGAACATGTGTTTTTTTAGCCTGATTTTGAGGTTTGCAAAGGATTCTGGGTACCAGAACCTGGTCCGAGCCCCACAAGTCACCCCATCTTAGATTCCCCTAGGTCTCTAGTTTTCAGAAATGCACAGGTTTGGTATGTTTCCCTAGGTGCCGGCTGAGCTAGAGGCCAAAATCTACAGGTAGGCACTTCGCAAAAAACACCTCTGTTTTCTTCCAAAATTTTGGATGTGTCCACGTTGCGCTTTGGGGTGTTTCCTGTCGCGGGCGCTAGGCCTAACCACGCAAGTGAGGTATCATTTTTATCGGGAGACTTGGGGGAACGCTGGGTGGAAGGAAATTTGTGGCTCCTCTCAGATGCCAGAACTTTCTGCCACAGAAATGTGAGGAACATGTGTTTTTTTAGCCAAATTTTGAGGTTTGCAAAGGATTCTGGGTAACAGAACCTGGTCCGAGCCCCGCAAGTCACCCCTCCTTGGATTCCCCTAGGTCTCTAATTTTCAGAAATACACAGGTTTGGTAGGTTTCCCTAGGTGCCGGCTGAGCTAGAGGCCAAAATCTACAGGTAGGCACTTCGCAAAAAACACCTCTGTTTTCTTCCAAAATTTTGGATGTGTCCACTTTGCGCTTTGGGGTGTTTCCTGTCGCGGGCGCTAGGCCTACCCACGCAAGTGAGTATCATTTTTATCGGGAGACTTGGGGGAACACTGGGTGGAAGGAAATTTATGGCTCCTCTCAGATTCCAGAACTTTCTGCCACAGAAATGTGAGGAACATGAGTTTTTTTAGCCAAATTCTGAGGTTTGCAAAGGATTCTGGGTAACAGAACCAGGTCCGAGCCCCGCAAGTCACCCCATCTTGGATTCCCCTAGGTCTCTAGTTTTCAGAAATGCACAGGTTTGGTAGGTTTCCCTAGGTGCCGGCTGAGCTAGAGGCCAAAATCTACAGGTAGGCACTTCGCAAAAAACACCTCTGTTTTCTTCCAAAATTTTGGATGTGTCCACGTTGCGCTTTGGGGTGTTTCCTGTCGCGGGCGCTAGGCCTAACCACGCAAGTGAGGTATAATTTTTATCGGGAGACTTGGGGGAACGCTGGGTGGAAGGAAATTTGTGGCTCCTCTCAGATTCCAGAACTTTCTGCCACAGAAATGTGAGGAACATGTGTTTTTTTAACCAAATTTTGAGGTTTGCAAAGGATTCTGGGTAACAGAACCTGGTCCGAGCCCCGCAAGTCACCCCATCTTGGATTCCCCTAGGTCTCTAGTTTTCAGAAATGCACAGGTTTGGTAGGTTTCCCTAGGTGCCGGCTGAGCTAGAGGCCAAAATCTACAGGTAGGCACTTCGCAAAAAACACCTCTGTTTTCTTCCAAAATTTTGGATGTGTCCATGTTGCGCTTTGGGGTGTTTCCTGTCGCGGGCGCTAGGCCTACCCACGCAAGTGAGGTATCATTTTTATCGGGAGACTTGGGGGAATGCTGGGTGGAAGGAAATTTGTGGCTCCTCTCAGATTCCAGAACTTTCTGCCACAGAAATGTGAGGAACATGTGTTTTTTTAGCCAGATTTTGAGGTTTGCAAAGGATTCTGGGTATCAGAACCTGGTCCGAGCCCCACAAGTCACCCCATCTTGGATTCCCCTAGGTCTCTAGTTTTCAGAAATGCACAGGTTTGGTATGTTTCCCTAGGTGCCGGCTGAGCTAGAGGCCAAAATCTACAGGTAGGCACTTCGCAAAAAACACCTCTGTTTTCTTCCAAAATTTTGGATGTGTCCACGTTGCGCTTTGGGGTGTTTCCTGTCGCGGGCGCTAGGCCTAACCACGCAAGTGAGGTATCATTTTTATCGGGAGACTTGGGGGAACGCTGTGTGGAAGGAAATTTGTGGCTCCTCTCAGATGCCAGAACTTTCTGCCACAGAAATGTGAGGAACATGTGTTTTTTTAGCCAAATTTTGAGGTTTGCAAAGGATTCTGGGTAACAGAACCTGGTCCGAGCCCCGCAAGTCACCCCTCCTTGGATTTCCCTAGGTCTCTAATTTTCAGAAATGCACAGGTTTGGTAGGTTTCCCTAGGTGCCGGCTGAGCTAGAGGCCAAAATCTACAGGTAGGCACTTCGCAAAAAACACCTCTGTTTTCTTCCAAAATTTTGGATGTGTCCACGTAGCGCTTTGGGGTGTTTCCTGTCGCGGGCGCTAGGCCTAACCACGCAAGTGAGGTATCATTTTTATCGGGAGACTTGGGGGAACGCTGGGTGGAAGGAAATTTGTGGCTCCTCTCAGATGCCAGAACTTTCTGCCACAGAAATGTGAGGAGCATGTGTTTTTTTAGCGAAATTTTGAGGTTTGCAAAGGATTCTGGGTAACAGAACCTGGTCCGAGCCCCGCAAGTCACCCCTCCTTGGATTCCCCTAGGTCTCTAGTTTTCAGAAATGCACAGGTTTGGTAGGTTTCCCTAGGTGCCGGCTGAGCTCGAGGCCAAAATCTACAGGTAGGCACTTCGCAAAAAACACCTCTGTTTTCTTCCAAAATTTTGGATGTGTCCACGTTGCGCTTTGGGGTGTTTCCAGTCGCGGGCGCTAGGCCTACCCACGCAAGTGAGGTATCATTTTTATCGGGAGACTTGGGGGAATGCTGGGTGGAAGGAAATTTGTGGCTCCTCTCAGATTCCAGAACTTTCTGCCACAGAAATGTGAGGAACATGTGTTTTTTTAGCCAAATTTTGAGGTTTGCAAAGGATTCTGGGTAACAGAACCTGGTCCGAGCCCCGCAAGTCACCCCATCTTGGATTCCCCTAGGTCTCTAGTTTTCAGAAATGCACAGGTTTGGTAGGTTTCCCTAGATGCCAGCTGAGCTAGAGGCCAAAATCTACAGGTAGGCACTTCGCAAAAAACACCTCTGTTTTCTTCCAAAATTTTGGATGTGTCCACGTTGCGCTTTGGGGTGTTTCCTGTCGCGGGCGCTAGGCCTAACCACGCAAGTGAGGTATCATTTTTATCGGGAGACTTGGGAGAACGCTGGGTGGAAGGAAATTTGTGGCTCCTCTCAGATGCCAGAACTTTCTGCCACAGAAATGTGAGGAGCATGTGTTTTTTTAGCCAAATTTTGAGGTTTGCAAAGGATTCTGGGTAACAGAACCTGGTCCGAGCCCCGCAAGTCACCCCTCCTTGGATTCCCCTAGGTCTCTAGTTTTCAGAAATGCACAGGTTTGGTAGGTTTCCCTAGGTGCCGGCTGAGCTAGAGGCCAAAATCTACAGGTAGGCACTTTGCAAAAAACACCTGTTTTCTTCCAAAATGTTGGATGTGTCCACGTTGCGCTTTGGGGTGTTTCCTGTCGCTGGCGCTAGGCCTACCCACGCAAGTGAGGTATCATTTTTATCGGGAGACTTGGGGGAACGCTGGGTGGAAGGAAATTTGTGGCTCCTCTCAGATTCCAGAACTTTCTGCCACAGAAATGTGAGGAACATGTGTTTTTTTAGCCAAATTTTGAGGTTTGCAAAGGATTCTGGGTAACAGAACCTGGTCCGAGCCCCGCAAGTCACCCCTCCTTGGATTCCCCTAGGTCTCTAATTTTCAGAAATGCACAGGTTTGGTAGGTTTCCCTAGGTGCCGGCTGAGCTAGAGGCCAAAATCTACAGGTAGGCACTTCGCAAAAAACACCTCTGTTTTCTTCCAAAATTTTGGATGTGTCCACTTTGCGCTTTGGGGTGTTTCCTGTCGCGGGCGCTAGGCCTACCCACGCAAGTGAGGTATCATTTTTATCGGGAGACTTGGGGGAACGCTGGGTGGAAGGAAATTTGTGGCTCCTCTCAGATTCCAAAACTTTCTGCCACAGAAATGTGAGGAACATGTGTTTTTTTAGCCAAATTCTGAGGTTTGCAAAGGATTCTGGGTAACAGAACCTGGTCCGAGCCCCGCAAGTCACCCCATCTTGGATTCCCCTAGGTCTCTAGTTTTCAGAAATGCACAGGTTTGGTAGGTTTCCCTAGGTGCCGGCTGAGCTAGAGGCCAAAATCTACAGGTAGGCACTTCGCAAAAAACACCTCTGTTTTCTTCCAAAATTTTGGATGTGTCCACGTAGCGCTTTGGGGTGTTTCCTGTCGCGGGCGCTAGGCCTAACCACGCAAGTGAGGTATCATTTTTATCGGGAGACTTGGGGGAACGCTGGGTGGAAGGAAATTTGTGGCTCCTCTCAGATGCCAGAACTTTCTGCCACAGAAATGTGAGGAGCATGTGTTTTTTTAGCCAAATTTTGAGGTTTGCAAAGGATTCTGGGTAACAGAACCTGGTCCGAGCCCCGCAAGTCACCCCTCCTTGGATTCCCCTAGGTCTCTAGTTTTCAGAAATGCACAGGTTTGGTAGGTTTCCCTAGGTGCCGGCTGAGCTAGAGGCCAAAATCTACAGGTAGGCACTTCGCAAAAAACACCTCTGTTTTCTTCCAAAATTTTGGATGTGTCCACGTAGCGCTTTGGGGTGTTTCCTGTCGCGGGCGCTAGGCCTAACCACGCAAGTGAGGTATCATTTTTATCGGGAGACTTGGGGGAACGCTGGGTGGAAGGAAATTTGTGGCTCCTCTCAGATGCCAGAACTTTCTGCCACAGAAATGTGAGGAACATGTGTTTTTTTAGCCAAATTTTGAGGTTTGCAAAGGATTCTGGGTAACAGAACCTGGTCCGAGCCCCTCAAGTCACCCCTCCTTGGATTCCCCTAGGTCTCTAATTTTCAGAAATGCACAGGTTTGGTAGGTTTCCCTAGGTGCCGGCTGAGCTAGAGGCCAAAATCTACAGGTAGGCACTTCGCAAAAAACACCTCTGTTTTCTTCAAAAATTTTGGATGTGTCCACTTTGCGCTTTGGGGTGTTTCCTGTCGCGGGCGCTAGGCCTACCAACGCAAGTGAGTATCATTTTTATCGGGAGACTTGGGGGAACGCTGGGTGGAAGGAAATTTATGGCTCCTCTCAGATTCCAGAACTTTCTGCCACAGAAATGTGAGGAACATGTGTTTTTTTAGCCAAATTCTGAGGTTTGCAAAGGATTCTGGGTAACAGAACCAGGTCCGAGCCCCGCAAGTCACCCCATCTTGGATTCCCCTAGGTCTCTAGTTTTCAGAAATGCACAGGTTTGGTAGGTTTCCCTAGGTGCCGGCTGAGCTAGAGGCCAAAATCTACAGGTAGGCACTTCGCAAAAAACACCTCTGTTTTCTTCCAAAATTTTGGATGTGACCACGTTGCGCTTTGGGGTGTTTCCAGTCGCGGGCGCTAGGCCTACCCACGCAAGTGAGGTATCATTTTTATCGGGAGACTTGGGGGAATGCTGGGTGGAAGGAAATTTGTGGGTCCTCTCAGATTCCAGAACTTTCTGCCACAGAAATATGAGGAACATGTGTTTTTTTAGCCAAATTTTGAGGTTTGCAAAGGATTCTGGGTAACAGAACCTGGTCCGAGCCCCGCAAGTCACCCCATCTTGGATTTCCCTAGGTCTCTAGTTTTCAGAAATGCACAGGTTTGGTAGGTTTCCCTAGGTGCCGGCTGAGCTAGAGGCCAAAATCTACAGGTAGGCACTTCGCAAAAAACACCTCTGTTTTCTTCCAAAATTTTGGATGTGTCCACGTTGCGCTTTGGGGTGTTTCCTGTCGCGGGCGCTAGGCCTAACCACGCAAGTGAGGTATCATTTTTATCGGGAGACTTGGGGGAACGCTGGGTGGAAGGAAATTTGTGGCTCCTCTCAGATGCCAGAACTTTCTGCCACAGAAATGTGAGGAACATGTGTTTTTTTAGCCAAATTTTGAGGTTTGCAAAGGATTCTGGGTAACAGAACCTGGTCCGAGCCCCGCAAGTCACCCCTCCTTGGATTCCCCTAGGTCTCTAATTTTCAGAAATGCACAGGGTTGGTAGGTTTCCCTAGGTGCCGGCTGAGCTAGAGGCCAAAATCTACAGGTAGGCATTTCGCAAAAAACACCTCTGTTTTCTTCTAAAATTTTGGATGTGTCCACTTTGCGCTTTGGGGTGTTTCCTGTCGCAGGCGCTAGGCCTACCCACGCAAGTGAGGTATCATTTTTATCGGGAGACTTGGGGGAACGCTGGGTGGAAGGAAATTTGTGGCTCCTCTCAGATTCCAAAACTTTCTGCCACAGAAATGTGAGGAACATGTGTTTTTTTAGCCAAATTCTGACGTTTGCAAAGGATTCTGGGTAACAGAACCTGGTCCGAGCCCCGCAAGTCACCCCATCTTGGATTCCCCTAGGTCTCTAGTTTTCAGAAATGCACAGGTTTGGTAGGTTTCCCTAGTTGCCGGCTGAGCTAGAGGCCAAAATCTACAGGTAGGCACTTCGCAAAAAACACCTCTGTTTTCTTCCAAAATTTTGGATGTGTCCACGTAGCGCTTTGGGGTGTTTCCTGTCGCGGGCGCTAGGCCTAACCACGCAAGTGAGGTATCATTTTTATTGGGAGACTTGGGGGAACGCTGGGTGGAACGAAATTTGTGGCTCCTCTCAGATGCCAGAACTTTCTGCCACAGAAATGTGAGGAGCATGTGTTTTTTTAGCCAAATTTTGAGGTTTGCAAAGGATTCTGGGTAACAGAACCTGGTCCGAGCCCCGCAAGTCACCCCTCCTTGGATTCCCCTAGGTCTCTAGTTTTCAGAAATGCACAGGTTTGGTAGGTTTCCCTAGGTGCCGGCTGAGCTAGAGGCCAAAATCTACAGGTAGGCACTTCGCAAAAAACACCTCTGTTTTCTTCCAAAATTTTGGATGTGTCCACGTAGCGCTTTGGGGTGTTTCCTGTCGCGGGCGCTAGGCCTAACCACGCAAGTGAGGTATCATTTTTATCGGGAGACTTGGGGGAACGCTGGGTGGAAGGAAATTTGTGGCTCCTCTCAGATGCCAGAACTTTCTGCCACAGAAATGTGAGGAGCATGTGTTTTTTTAGCCAAATTTTGAGGTTTGCAAAGGATTCTGGGTAACAGAACCTGGTCCGAGCCCCACAAGTCACCCCTCCTTGGATTCCCCTAGGTCTCTAGTTTTCAGAAATGCACAGGTTTGGTAGGTTTCCCTAGGTGCCGGCTGAGCTAGAGGACAAAATCTACAGGTAGGCACTTCGCAAAAAACACCTCTGTTTTCTTCCAAAATTTTGGATGTGTCCACGTTGCGCTTTGGGGTGTTTCCTGTCGCGGGCGCTAGGCCTACCCACGCAAGTGAGGTATCATTTTTATCGGGAGACTTGGGGGAATGCTGGGTGGAAGGAAATTTGTGGCTCCTCTCAGATTCCAGAACTTTCTGCCACAGAAATGTGAGGAACATGTGTTTTTTTAGCCAAATTTTGAGGTTTGCAAAGGATTCTGGGTAACAGAACCTGGTCCGAGCCCCGCAAGTCACCCCATCTTGGATTCCCCTAGGTCTCTAGTTTTCAGAAATGCACAGGTTTGGTAGGTTTCCCTAGGTGCCGGCTGAGCTAGAGGCCAAAATCTACAGGTAGGCACTTTGCAAAAAACACCTGTTTTCTTCCAAAATGTTGGATGTGTCCACGTTGCGCTTTGGGGTGTTTCCTGTCGCGGGCGCTAGGCCTACCCACGCAAGTGAGGTATCATTTTTATCGGGAGACTTGGGGGAACGCTGGGTGGAAGGAAATTTGTGGCTCATCTCAGATGCCAGAACTTTCTGCCCCAGAAATGTGAGGAGCATGTGTTTTTTTAGCCAAATTTTGAGGTTTGCAAAGGATTCTGGGTAACAGAACCTGGTCCGAGCCCCACAAGTCACCCCTCCTTGGATTCCCCTAGGTCTCTAGTTTTCAGAAATGCACAGGTTTGGTAGGTTTCCCTAGGTGCCGGCTGAGCTAGAGGCCAAAATCTACAGGTAGGCACTTTGCAAAAAACACCTGTTTTCTTCCAAAATGTTGGATGTGTCCACGTTGCGCTTTGGGGTGTTTCCTGTCGCGGGCGCTAGGCCTACCCACGCAAGTGAGGTATCATTTTTATCGGGAGACTTGGGGGAACGCTGGGTGGAAGGAAATTTGTGGCTCCTCTCAGATGCCAGAACTTTCTGCCACAGAAATGTGAGGAGCATGTGTTTTTTTAGCCAAATTTTGAGGTTTGCAAAGGATTCTGGGTAACAGAACCTGGTCCGAGCCCCGGAAGTCACCCCATCTTGGATTCCCCTAGGTCTCTAGTTTTCAGAAATGCACAGGTTTGGTAGGTTTCCCTAGGTGCCGGCTGAGCTAGAGGCCAAAATCTACAGGTAGGCACTTCGCAAAAAACACCTCTGTTTTCTTCAAAAATTTTGGATGTGTCCACGTAGCGCTTTGGGGTGTTTCCTGTCGCGGGCGCTAGGCCTAACCACGCAAGTGAGGTATCATTTTTATCGGGAGACTTGGAGGAACGCTGGGTGGAAGGGAATTTGTGGCTCCTCTCAGATGCCAGAACTTTCTGCCACAGAAATGTGAGGAGCATGTGTTTTTTTAGCCAAATTTTGAGGTTTGCAAAGGATTCTGGGTAACAGAACCTGGTCCGAGCCCCACAAGTCACCCCTCCTTGGATTCCCCTAGGTCTCTAGTTTTCAGAAATGCACAGGTTTGGTAGGTTTCCCTAGGTGCCGGCTGAGCTAGAGGCCAAAATCTACAGGTAGGCACTTCGCAAAAAACACCTCTGTTTTCTTCCAAAATTTTGGATGTGTCCACGTTGCGCTTTGGGGTGTTTCCTGTCGCGGGCGCTAGGCCTACCCACGCAAGTGAGGTATCATTTTTATCGGGAGACTTGGGGGAATGCTGGGTGGAAGGAAATTTGTGGCTCCTCTCAGATTCCAGAACTTTCTGCCACAGAAATGTGAGGAACATGTGTTTTTTTAGCCAAATGTTGAGGTTTGCAAAGGATTCTGGGTAACAGAACCTGGTCCGAGCCCCACAAGTCACCCCTCCTTGGATTCCCCTAGGTCTCTAGTTTTCAGAAATGCACAGGTTTGGTAGGTTTCCCTAGGTGCCGGCTGAGCTAGAGGCCAAAATCTACAGGTAGGCACTTTGCAAAAAACACCTGTTTTCTTCCAAAATGTTGGATGTGTCCACGTTGCGCTTTGGGGTGTTTCCTGTCGCGGGTGCTAGGCCTAACCACGCAAGTGAGGTATAATTTTTATCGGGAGACTTGGGGGAACGCTGGGTGGAAGGAAATTTGTGGCTCATCTCAGATGCCAGAACTTTCTGCCCCAGAAATGTGAGGAGCATGTGTTTTTTTAGCCAAATTTTGAGGTTTGCAAAGGATTCTGGGTAACAGAACCTGGTCCGAGCCCCACAAGTCACCCCTCCTTGGATTCCCCTAGGTCTCTAGTTTTCAGAAATGCACAGGTTTGGTAGGTTTCCCTAGGTGCCGGCTGAGCTAGAGGCCAAAATCTACAGGTAGGCACTTTGCAAAAAACACCTGTTTTCTTCCAAAATGTTGGATGTGTCCACGTTGCGCTTTGGGGTGTTTCCTGTCGCGGGCGCTAGGCCTACCCACGCAAGTGAGGTATCATTTTTATCGGGAGACTTGGGGGAACGCTGGGTGGAAGGAAATTTGTGGCTCCTCTCAGATGCCAGAACTTTCTGCCACAGAAATGTGAGGAGCATGTGTTTTTTTAGCCAAATTTTGAGGTTTGCAAAGGATTCTGGGTAACAGAACCTGGTCCGAGCCCCGGAAGTCACCCCATCTTGGATTCCCCTAGGTCTCTAGTTTTCAGAAATGCACAGGTTTGGTAGGTTTCCCTAGGTGCCGGCTGAGCTAGAGGCCAAAATCTACAGGTAGGCACTTCGCAAAAAACACCTCTGTTTTCTTCCAAAATTTTGGATGTGTCCACTTTGCGCTTTGGGGTGTTTCCTGTCGCGGGCGCTAGGCCTACCCACGCAAGTGAGGTATCATTTTTATCGGGAGACTTGGGGGAACGCTGGGTGGAAGGAAATTTGTGGCTCCTCTCAGATTCCAGAACTTTCTGCCACAGAAATGTGAGGAACATGTGTTTTTTTAGCCAAATTCTGAGGTTTGCAAAGGATTCTGGGTAACAGAACCTGGTCCGACCCCCGCAAGTCACCCCATCTTGGATTCCCCTAGGTCTCTAGTTTTCAGAAATGCACAGGTTTGGTAGGTTTCCCTAGGTGCCGGCTGAGCTAGAGGCCAAAATCTACAGGTAGGCACTTCGCAAAAAACACCTCTGTTTTCTTCAAAAATTTTGGATGTGTCCACGTAGCGCTTTGGGGTGTTTCCTGTCGCGGGCGCTAGGCCTAACCACGCAAGTGAGGTATCATTTTTATCGGGAGACTTGGAGGAACGCTGGGTGGAAGGAAATTTGTGGCTCCTCTCAGATGCCAGAACTTTCTGCCACAGAATTTGAGGAGCATGTGTTTTTTTAGCCAAATTTTGAGGTTTGCAAAGGATTCTGGGTAACAGAACCTGGTCCGAGCCCCACAAGTCACCCCTCCTTGGATTCCCCTAGGTCTCTAGTTTTCAGAAATGCACAGGTTTGGTATGTTTCCATAGGTGCCGGCTGAGCTAGAGGCCAAAATCTACAGGTAGGCACTTCGCAAAAAACACCTCTGTTTTCTTCCAAAATTTTGGATGTGTCCACGTTGCGCTTTGGGGTGTTTCCTGTCGCGGGCGCTAGGCCTACCCACGCAAGTGAGGTATCATTTTTATCGGGAGACTTGGGGGAATGCTGGGTGGAAGGAAATTTGTGGCTCCTCTCAGATTCCAGAACTTTCTGCAACAGAAATGTGAGGAACATGTGTTTTTTTAGCCAAATGTTGAGGTTTGCAAAGGATTCTGGGTAACAGAACCTGGTCCGAGCCCCGCAAGTCACCCCATCTTGGATTCCCCTAGGTCTCTAGTTTTCAGAAATGCACAGGTTTGGTAGGTTTCCCTAGGTGCCGGCTGAGCTAGAGGCCAAAATCTACAGGTAGGCACTTCGCAAAAAACACCTCTGTTTTCTTCCAAAATTTTGGATGTGTCCATGTTGCGCTTTGGGGTGTTTCCTGTCGCGGGCGCTAGGCCTACCCATGCAAGTGAGGTATCATTTTTATCGGGAGACTTGGGGGAACGCTGGGTGGAAGGAAATTTGTGGCTCCTCTCAGATTCCAGAACTTTCTGCCACAGAAATGTGAGGAACATGTGTTTTTTATTAGCCAAATTTTGAGGTTTGCAAAGGATTCTGGGTAACAGAACCTGGTCCGAGCCCCGCAAGTCATCCCATCTTGGATTCCCCTAGGTCTCTAGTTTTCAGAAATGCACAGGTTTGGTAGGTTTCCCTAGGTGCCGGCTGAGCTAGAGGCCAAAATCTACAGGTAGGCACTTCGCAAAAAACACCTCTGTTTTCTTCCAAAGTTTTGGATGTGTCCACGTTGCACTTTGGGGTGTTTCCTGTCGCGGGCGCTAGGCCTACCCACGCAAGTGAGGTATCATTTTTATCGGGAGACTTGGGGGAACGCTGGGTGGAAGGAAATTTGTGGCTCCTCTCAGATTCCAGAACTTTCTGCCACAGAAATGTGAGGAACATGTGTTTTTTTAGCCAGATTTTGAGGTTTGCAAAGGATTCTGGGTAACAGAACCTGGTCCGAGCCCCACAAGTCACCCCATCTTAGATTCCCCTAGGTCTCTAGTTTTCAGAAATGCACAGGTTTGGTATGTTTCCCTAGGTGCCGGCTGAGCTAGAGGCCAAAATCTACAGGTAGGCACTTCGCAAAAAACACCTCTGTTTTCTTCCAAAATTTTGGATGTGTCCACGTTGCGCTTTGGGGTGTTTCCTGTCGCGGGCGCTAGGCCTAACCACGCAAGTGAGGTATCATTTTTATCGGGAGACTTGGGGGAACGCTGGGTGGAAGGAAATTTGTGGCTCCTCTCAGATGCCAGAACTTTCTGCCACAGAAATGTGAGGAACATGTGTTTTTTTAGCCAAATTTTGAGGTTTGCAAAGGATTCTGGGTAACAGAACCTGGTCCGAGCCCCGCAAGTCACCCCTCCTTGGATTCCCCTAGGTCTCTAATTTTCAGAAATGCACAGGTTTGGTAGGTTTCCCTAGGTGCCGGCTGAGCTAGAGGCCAAAATCTACAGGTAGGCACTTCGCAAAAAACACCTCTGTTTTCTTCAAAAATTTTGGATGTGTCCACTTTGCGCTTTGGGGTGTTTCCTGTCGCGGGCGCTAGGCCTACCCACGCAAGTGAGTATCATTTTTATCGGGAGACTTGGGGGAACGCTGGGTGGAAGGAAATTTATGGCTCCTCTCAGATTCCAGAACTTTCTGCCACAGAAATGTGAGGAACATGTGTTTTTTTAGCCAAATTCTGAGGTTTGCAAAGGATTCTGGGTAACAGAACCAGGTCCGAGCCCCGCAAGTCACCCCATCTTGGATTCCCCTAGGTCTCTAGTTTTCAGAAATGCACAGGTTTGGTAGGTTTCCCTAGGTGCCGGCTGAGCTAGAGGCCAAAATCTACAGGTAGGCACTTCGCAAAAAACACCTCTGTTTTCTTCCAAAATTTTGGATGTGACCACGTTGCGCTTTGGGGTGTTTCCTGTCGCGGGCGCTAGGCCTAACCACGCAAGTGAGGTTTAATTTTTATCGGGAGACTTGGGGGAATGCTGGGTGGAAGGAAATTTGTGGCTCCTCTCAGATTCCAGAACTTTCTGCCACAGAAATGTGAGGAACATGTGTTTTTTTAGCCAAATTCTGAGGTTTGCAAAGGATTCTGGGTAACAGAACCTGGTCCGAGCCCCGCAAGTCACCCCATCTTGGATTCCCCTAGGTCTCTAGTTTTCAGAAATGCACAGGTTTGGTAGGTTTCCCTAGGTGCCGGCTGAGCTAGAGGCCAAAATCTACAGGTAGGCACTTCGCAAAAAACACCTCTGTTTTCTTCCAAAATTTTGGATGTGTCCATGTTGCGCTTTGGGGTGTTTCCTGTCGCGGGCGCTAGGCCTACCCACGCAAGTGAGGTATCATTTTTATCGGGAGACTTGGGGGAACGCTGGGTGGAAGGAAATTTGTGGCTCCTCTCAGATTCCAAAACTTTCTGCCACAGAAATGTGAGGAACATGTGTTTTTTTAGCCAAATTCTGAGGTTTGCAAAGGATTCTGGGTAACAGAACCTGGTCCGAGCCCCGCAAGTCACCCCATCTTGGATTCCCCTAGGTCTCTAGTTTTCAGAAATGCACAGGTTTGGTAGGTTTCCCTAGGTGCCGGCTGAGCTAGAGGCCAAAATCTACAGGTAGGCACTTCGCAAAAAACACCTCTGTTTTCTTCCAAAGTTTTGGATGTGTCCACGTAGCGCTTTGGGGTGTTTCCTGTCGCGGGCGCTAGGCCTAACCACGCAAGTGAGGTATCATTTTTATCGGGAGACTTGGGGGAATGCTGGGTGGAAGGAAATTTGTGGCTCCTCTCAGATTCCAGAACTTTCTGCCACAGAAATGTGAGGAACATGTGTTTTTTTAGCCAAATTTTGAGGTTTGCAAAGGATTCTGGGTAACAGAACCTGGTCCGAGCCCCGCAAGTCACCCCATCTTGGATTCCCCTAGGTCTCTAGTTTTCAGAAATGCACAGGTTTGGTAGGTTTCCCTAGGTGCCGGCTGAGCTAGAGGCCAAAATCTACAGGTAGGCACTTCGCAAAAAACACCTCTGTTTTCTTCCAAAATTTGGGATGTGTCCACGTTGCGCTTTGGGGTGTTTCCTGTCGCGGGTGCTAGGCCTAACCACGCAAGTGAGGTATCATTTTTATCGGGAGACTTGGGGGAACGCTGGGTGGAAGGAAATTTGTGGCTCATCTCAGATGCCAGAACTTTCTGCCCCAGAAATGTGAGGAGCATGTGTTTTTTTAGCCAAATTTTGAGGTTTGCAAAGGATTCTGGGTAACAGAACCTGGTCCGAGCCCCACAAGTCACCCCTCCTTGGATTCCCCTAGGTCTCTAGTTTTCAGAAATGCACAGGTTTGGTAGGTTTCCCTAGGTGCCGGCTGAGCTAGAGGCCAAAATCTACAGGTAGGCACTTTGCAAAAAACACCTGTTTTCTTCCAAAATGTTGGATGTGTCCACGTTGCGCTTTGGGGTGTTTCCTGTCGCGGGCGCTAGGCCTACCCACGCAAGTGAGGTATCATTTTTATCGGGAGACTTGGGGGAACGCTGGGTGGAAGGAAATTTGTGGCTCCTCTCAGATTCCAGAACTTTCTGCCACAGAAATGTGAGGAACATGTGTTTTTTTAGCCAAATTTTGAGGTTTGCAAAGGATTCTGGGTAACAGAACCTGGTCCGAGCCCCGCAAGTCACCCCTCCTTGGATTCCCCTAGGTCTCTAATTTTCAGAAATGCACAGGTTTGGTAGGTTTCCCTAGGTGCCGGCTGAGCTAGATGCCAAAATCTACAGGTAGGCACTTCGCAAAAAACACCTCTGTTTTCTTCCAAAGTTTTGGATGTGTCCACGTTGCACTTTGGGGTGTTTCCTGTCGCGGGCGCTAGGCCTACCCACGCAAGTGAGGTATCATTTTTATCGGGATACTTGGGGGAACGCTGGGTGGAAGGAAATTTGTGGCTCCTCTCAGATTCCAGAACTTTCTGCCACAGAAATGTGAGGAACATGTGTTTTTTTAGCCAGATTTTGAGGTTTGCAAAGGATTCTGGGTAACAGAACCTGGTCCGAGCCCCACAAGTCACCCCATCTTAGATTCCCGTAGGTCTCTAGTTTTCAGAAATGCACAGGTTTGGTATGTTTCCCTAGGTGCCGGCTGAGCTAGAGGCCAAAATCTACAGGTAGGCACTTCGCAAAAAACACCTCTGTTTTCTTCCAAAATTTTGGATGTGTCCACGTTGCGCTTTGGGGTGTTTCCTGTCGCGGGCGCTAGGCCTAACCACGCAAGTGAGGTATCATTTTTATCGGGAGACTTGGGGGAACGCTGGGTGGAAGGAAATTTGTGGCTCCTCTCAGATGCCAGAACTTTCTGCCACAGAAATGTGAGGAACATGTGTTTTTTTAGCCAAATTTTGAGGTTTGCAAAGGATTCTGGGTAACAGAACCTGGTCCGAGCCCCGCAAGTCACCCCTCCTTGGATTCCCCTAGGTCTCTAATTTTCAGAAATGCACAGGTTTGGTAGGTTTCCCTAGGTGCCGGCTGAGCTAGAGGCCAAAATCTACAGGTAGGCACTTCGCAAAAAACACCTCTGTTTTCTTCAAAAATTTTGGATGTGTCCACTTTGCGCTTTGGGGTGTTTCCTGTCGCGGGCGCTAGGCCTACCCACGCAAGTGAGTATCATTTTTATCGGGAGACTTGGGGGAACGCTGGGTGGAAGGAAATTTATGGCTCCTCTCAGATTCCAGAACTTTCTGCCACAGAAATGTGAGGAACATGTGTTTTTTTAGCCAAATTCTGAGGTTTGCAAAGGATTCTGGGTAACAGAACCAGGTCCGAGCCCCGCAAGTCACCCCATCTTGGATTCCCCTAGGTCTCTAGTTTTCAGAAATGCACAGGTTTGGTAGGTTTCCCTAGGTGCCGGCTGAGCTAGAGGCCAAAATCTACAGGTAGGCACTTCGCAAAAAACACCTCTGTTTTCTTCCAAAATTTTGGATGTGACCACGTTGCGCTTTGGGGTGTTTCCTGTCGCGGGCGCTAGGCCTAACCACGCAAGTGAGGTATAATTTTTATCGGGAGACTTGGGGGAACGCTGGGTGGAAGGAAATTTGTGGCTCCTCTCAGATTCCAGAACTTTCTGCCACAGAAATGTGAGGAACATGTGTTTTTTTAGCCAAATTCTGAGGTTTGCAAAGGATTCTGGGTAACAGAACCTGGTCCGAGCCCCGCAAGTCACCCCATCTTGGATTCCCCTAGGTCTCTAGTTTTCAGAAATGCACAGGTTTGGTAGGTTTCCCTAGGTGCCGGCTGAGCTAGAGGCCAAAATCTACAGGTAGGCACTTCGCAAAAAACACCTCTGTTTTCTTCCAAAATTTTGGATGTGTCCATGTTGCGCTTTGGGGTGTTTCCTGTCGCGGGCGCTAGGCCTACCCACGCAAGTGAGGTATCATTTTTATCGGGAGACTTGGGGGAACGCTGGGTGGAAGGAAATTTGTGGCTCCTCTCAGATTCCAGAACTTTCTGCCACAGAAATGTGAGGAACATGTGTTTTTTTATCCAGATTTTGAGGTTTGCAAAGGATTCTTGGTAACAGAACCTGGTCCGAGCCCCACAAGTCACCCCATCTTGGATTCCCCTAGGTCTCTAGTTTTCAGAAATGCACAGGTTTGGTATGTTTCCCTAGGTGCCGGCTGAGCTAGAGGCCAAAATCTACAGGTAGGCACTTCGCAAAAAACACCTGTTTTCTTCCAAAATTTTGGATGTGTCCACGTTGCGCTTTGGGGTGTTTCCTGTCGCGGGCGCTAGGCCTAACCACGCAAGTGAGGTATCATTTTTATCGGGAGACTTGGGGGAACGCTGGGTGGAAGGAAATTTGTGGCTCCTCTCAGATGCCAGAACTTTCTGCCACAGAAATGTGAGGAGCATGTGTTTTTTTAGCCAAATTTTGAGGTTTGCAAAGGATTCTGGGTAACAGAACCTGGTCCGAGCCCCGCAAGTCACCCCTCCTTGGATTCCCCTAGGTCTCTAGTTTTCAGAAATGCACAGGTTTGGTAGGTTTCCCTAGGTGCCGGCTGAGCTAGAGGCCAAAATCTACAGGTAGGCACTTCGCAAAAAACACCTCTGTTTTCTTCCAAAATTTTGGATGTGTCCACGTTGCGCTTTGGGGTGTTTCCAGTCGCGGGCGCTAGGCCTACCCACGCAAGTGAGGTATCATTTTTATCGGGAGACTTGGGGGAATGCTGGGTGGAAGGAAATTTGTGGCTCCTCTCAGATTCCAGAACTTTCTGCCACAGAAATGTGAGGAGCATGTGTTTTTTTAGCCAAATTTTGAGGTTTGCAAAGGATTCTGGGTAACAGAACCTGGTCCGAGCCCCGCAAGTCACCCCTCCTTGGATTCCCCTAGGTCTCTAGTTTTCAGAAATGCACAGGTTTGGTAGGTTTCCCTAGGTGCCGGCTGAGCTAGAGGCCAAAATCTACAGGTAGGCACTTTGCAAAAAACACCTGTTTTCTTCCAAAATGTTGGATTTGTCCACGTTGCGCTTTGGGGTGATTCCTGTCGCGGGCGCTAGGCCTACCCACGCAAGTGAGGTATCATTTTTATCGGGAGACTTGGGGGAACGCTGGGTGGAAGGAAATTTGTGGCTCCTCTCAGATGCCAGAACTTTCTGCCACAGAAATGTGAGGAGCATGTGTTTTTTTAGCCAAATTTTGAGGTTTGCAAAGGATTCTGGGTAACAGAACCTGGTCCGAGCCCCGGAAGTCACCCCATCTTGGATTCCCCTAGGTCTCTAGTTTTCAGAAATGCACAGGTTTGGTAGGTTTCCCTAGGTGCCGGCTGAGCTAGAGGCCAAAATCTACAGGTAGGCACTTCGCAAAAAACACCTCTGTTTTCTTCCAAAATTTTGGATGTGTCCACTTTGCGCTTTGGGGTGTTTCCTGTCGCGGGCGCTAGGCCTACCCACGCAAGTGAGGTATCATTTTTATCGGGAGACTTGGGGGAACGCTGGGTGGAAGGAAATTTGTGGCTCCTCTCAGATTCCAGAACTTTCTGCCACAGAAATGTGAGGAACATGTGTTTTTTTAGCCAAATTCTGAGGTTTGCAAAGGATTCTGGGTAACAGAACCTGGTCCGAGCCCCGCAAGTCACCCCATCTTGGATTCCCCTAGGTCTCTAGTTTTCAGAAATGCACAGGTTTGGTAGGTTTCCCTAGGTGCCGGCTGAGCTAGAGGCCAAAATCTACAGGTAGGCACTTCGCAAAAAACACCTCTGTTTTCTTCCAAAATTTTGGATGTGTCCACGTAGCGCTTTGGGGTGTTTCCTGTCGCGGGCGCTAGGCCTAACCACGCAAGTGAGGTATCATTTTTATCGGGAGACTTGGGGGAACGCTGGGTGGAAGGAAATTTGTGGCTCCTCTCAGATGCCAGAACTTTCTGCCACAGAAATGTGAGGAGCATGTGTTTTTTTAGCCAAATTTTGAGGTTTGCAAAGGATTCTGGGTAACAGAACCTGGTCCGAGCCCCGCAAGTCACCCCTCCTTGGATTCCCCTAGGTTTCTAGTTTTCAGAAATGCACAGGTTTGGTAGGTTTCCCTAGGTGCCGGCTGAGCTAGAGGCCAAAATCTACAGGTAGGCACTTCGCAAAAAACACCTCTGTTTTCTTCCAAAATTTTGGATGTGTCCACGTTGCGCTTTGGGGTGTTTCCTGTCGCGGGCGCTAGGCCTACCCACGCAAGTGAGGTATCATTTTTATCGGGAGACTTGGGGGAATGCTGGGTGGAAGGAAATTTGTGGCTCCTCTCAGATTCCAGAACTTTCTGCCACAGAAATGTGAGGAACATGTGTTTTTTTAGCCAAATTTTGAGGTTTGCAAAGGATTCTGGGTAACAGAACCTGGTCCGAGCCCCGCAAGTCACCCCATCTTAGATTCCCCTAGGTCTCTAGTTTTCAGAAATGCACAGGTTTGGTAGGTTTCCCTAGGTGCCGGCTGAGCTAGAGGCCAAAATCTACAGGTAGGCACTTCGCAAAAAACACCTCTGTTTTCTTCCAAAATTTTGGATGTGTCCACGTTGCGCTTTGGGGTGTTTCCTGTTGCGGGTGCTAGGCCTAACCACGCAAGTGAGGTATCATTTTTATCGGGAGACTTGGGGGAACGCTGGGTGGAAGGAAATTTGTGGCTCATCTCAGATGCCAGAACTTTCTGCCCCAGAAATGTGTGGAGCATGTGTTTTTTTAGCCAAATTTTGAGGTTTGCAAAGGATTCTGGGTAACAGAACCTGGTCCGAGCCCCACAAGTCACCCCTCCTTGGATTCCCCTAGGTCTCTAGTTTTCAGAAATGCACAGGTTTGGTAGGTTTCCCTAGGTGCCGGCTGAGCTAGAGGCCAAAATCTACAGGTAGGCACTTTGCAAAAAACACCTGTTTTCTTCCAAAATGTTGGATGTGTCCACGTTGCGCTTTGGGGTGTTTCCTGTCGCGGGCGCTAGGCCTACCCACGCAAGTGAGGTATCATTTTTATCGGGAGACTTGGGGGAACGCTGGGTGGAAGGAAATTTGTGGCTCCTCTCAGATGCCAGAACTTTCTGCCACAGAAATGTGAGGAGCATGTGTTTTTTTAGCCAAATTTTGAGGTTTGCAAAGGATTCTGGGTAACAGAACCTGGTCCGAGCCCCGGAAGTCACCCCATCTTGGATTCCGCTAGGTCTCTAGTTTTCAGAAATGCACAGGTTTGGTAGGTTTCCCTAGGTGCCGGCTGAGCTAGAGGCCAAAATCTACAGGTAGGCACTTCGCAAAAAACACCTCTGTTTTCTTCCAAAATTTTGGATGTGTCCACTTTGCGCTTTGGGGTGTTTCCTGTCGCGGGCGCTAGGCCTACCCACGCAAGTGAGGTATCATTTTTATCGGGAGACTTGGGGGAACGCTGGGTGGAAGGAAATTTGTGGCTCCTCTCAGATTCCAGAACTTTCTGCCACAGAAATGTGAGGAACATGTGTTTTTTTAGCCAAATTCTGAGGTTTGCAAAGGATTCTGGGTAACAGAACCTGGTCCGAGCCCCGCAAGTCACCCCATCTTGGATTCCCCTAGGTCTCTAGTTTTCAGAAATGCACAGGTTTGGTAGGTTTCCCTAGGTGCCGGCTGAGCTAGAGGCCAAAATCTACAGGTAGGCACTTTGCAAAAAACACCTCTGTTTTCTTCAAAAATTTTGGATGTGTCCACGTAGCGCTTTGGGGTGTTTCCTGTCGCGGGCGCTAGGCCTAACCACGCAAGTGAGGTATCATTTTTATCGGGAGACTTGGAGGAACGCTGGGTGGAAGGAAATTTGTGGCTCCTCTCAGATGCCAGAACTTTCTGCCACAGAAATGTGAGGAGCATGTGTTTTTTTAGCCAAATTTTGAGGTTTGCAAAGGATTCTGGGTAACAGAACCTGGTCCGAGCCCCACAAGTCACCCCTCCTTGGATTCCCCTAGGTCTCTAGTTTTCAGAAATGCACAGGTTTGGTAGGTTTCCCTAGGTGCCGGCTGACCTAGAGGCCAAAATCTACAGGTAGGCACTTCGCAAAAAACACCTCTGTTTTCTTCCAAAATTTTGGATGTGTCCACGTTGCGCTTTGGGGTGTTTCCTGTCGCGGGCGCTAGGCCTACCCACGCAAGTGAGGTATCATTTTTATAGGGAGACTTGGGGGAATGCTGGGTGGAAGGAAATTTGTGGCTCCTCTCAGATTCCAGAACTTTCTGCCACAGAAATGTGAGGAACATGTGTTTTTTTAGCCAAATGTTGAGGTTTGCAAAGGATTCTGGGTAACAGAACCTGGTCCGAGCCCCGCAAGTCACCCCATCTTGGATTCCCCTAGGTCTCTAGTTTTCAGAAATGCACAGGTTTGGTAGGTTTCCCTAGGTGCCGGCTGAGCTAGAGGCCAAAATCTACAGGTAGGCACTTCGCAAAAAACACCTCTGTTTTCTTCCAAAATTTTGGATGTGTCCACGTTGCGCTTTGGGGTGTTTCCTGTCGCGGGCGCTAGGCCTACCCATGCAAGTGAGGTATCATTTTTATCGGGAGACTTGGGGGAACGCTGGGTGGAAGGAAATTTGTGGCTCCTCTCAGATTCCAGAACTTTCTGCCACAGAAATGTGAGGAACATGTGTTTTTTATTAGCCAAATTTTGAGGTTTGCAAAGGATTCTGGGTAACAGAACCTGGTCCGAGCCCCGCAAGTCACCCCATCTTGGATTCCCCTAGGTCTCTAGTTTTCAGAAATGCACAGGTTTGGTAGGTTTCCCTAGGTGCCGGCTGAGCTAGAGGCCAAAATCTACAGGTAGGCACTTCGCAAAAAACACCTCTGTTTTCTTCCAAAATTTTGGATGTGTCCACGTTGCACTTTGGGGTGTTTCCTGTCGCGGGCGCTAGGCCTACCCACGCAAGTGAGGTATCATTTTTATCGGGAGACTTGGGGGAACGCTGGGTGGAAGGAAATTTGTGGCTCCTCTCAGATTCCAGAACTTTCTGCCACAGAAATGTGAGGAACATGTGTTTATTTAGCCAGATTTTGAGGTTTGCAAAGGATACTGGGTAACAGAACCTGGTCCGAGCCCCACAAGTCACCCCATCTTAGATTCCCCTAGGTCTCTAGTTTTCAGAAATGCACAGGTTTGGTATTTTTCCCTAGGTGCCGGCTGAGCTAGAGGCCAAAATCTACAGGTAGGCACTTCGCAAAAAACACCTCTGTTTTCTTCCAAAATTTTGGATGTGTCCACGTTGCGCTTTGGGGTGTTTCCTGTCGCGGGCGCTAGGCCTAACCACGCAAGTGAGGTATCATTTTTATCGGGAGACTTGGGGGAACGCTGGGTGGAAGGAAATTTGTGGCTCCTCTCAGATGCCAGAACTTTCTGCCACAGAAATGTGAGGAACATGTGTTTTTTTAGCCAAATTTTGAGGTTTGCAAAGGATTCTGGGTAACAGAACCTGGTCCGAGCCCCGCAAGTCACCCCTCCTTGGATTCCCCTAGGTCTCTAATTTTCAGAAATGCACAGGTTTGGTAGGTTTCCCTAGGTGCCGGCTGAGCTAGAGGCCAAAATCTACAGGTAGGCACTTCGCAAAAAACACCTCTGTTTTCTTCCAAAATTTTGGATGTGTCCACGTTGCGCTTTGGGGTGTTTCCTGTCGCGGGCGCTAGGCCTAACCACGCAAGTGAGGTATAATTTTTATCGGGAGACTTGGGGGAACGCTGGGTGGAAGGAAATTTGTGGCTCCTCTCAGATTCCAGAACTTTCTGCCACAGAAATGTGAGGAACATGTGTTTTTTTAGCCAAATTCTGAGGTTTGCAAAGGATTCTGGGTAACAGAACCTGGTCCGAGCCCCGCAAGTCACCCCATCTTGGATTCCCCTAGGTCTCTAGTTTTCAGAAATGCACAGGTTTGGTAGGTTTCCCTAGGTGCCGGCTGAGCTAGAGGCCAAAATCTACAGGTAGGCACTTCGCAAAAAACACCTCTGTTTTCTTCCAAAATTTTGGATGTGTCCATGTTGCGCTTTGGGGTGTTTCCTGTCGCGGGCGCTAGGCCTACCCACGCAAGTGAGGTATCATTTTTATCGGGAGTCTTGGGGGAACGCTGGGTGGAAGGAAATTTGTGGCTCCTCTCAGATTCCAGAACTTTCTGCCACAGAAATGTGAGGAACATGTGTTTTTTTAGCCAAATTCTGAGGTTTGCAAAGGATTCTGGGTAACAGAACCTGGTCCGAGCCCCGCAAGTCACCCCATCTTGGATTCCCCTAGGTCTCTAGTTTTCAGAAATGCACAGGTTTGGTAGGTTTCCCTAGGTGCCGGCTGAGCTAGAGGCCAAAATCTACAGGTAGGCACTTCGCAAAAAACACCTCTGTTTTCTTAAAAAATTTTGGATGTGTCCACGTAGCGCTTTGGGGTGTTTCCTGTCGCGGGCGCTAGGCCTAACCACGCAAGTGAGGTATCATTTTTATCGGGAGACTTGGAGGAACGCTGGGTGGAAGGAAATTTGTGGCTCCTCTCAGATGCCAGAACTTTCTGCCACAGAAATGTGAGGAGCATGTGTTTTTTTAGCCAAATTTTGAGGTTTGCAAAGGATTCTGGGTAACAGAACCTGGTCCGAGCCCCACAAGTCACCCCTCCTTGGATTCCCCTAGGTCTCTAGTTTTCAGAAATGCACAGGTTTGGTATGTTTCCCTAGGTGCCGGCTGAGCTAGAGGCCAAAATCTACAGGTAGGCACTTCGCAAAAAACACCTCTGTTTTCTTCCAAAATTTTGGATGTGTCCACGTTGCGCTTTGGGGTGTTTCCTGTCGCGGGCGCTAGGCCTACCCACGCAAGTGAGGAATCATTTTTATCGGGAGACTTGGGGGAATGCTGGGTGGAAGGAAATTTGTGGCTCCTCTCAGATGCCAGAACTTTCTGCCACAGAAATGTGAGGAGCATGTGTTTTTTTAGCCAAATGTTGATGTTTGCAAAGGATTCTGGGTAACAGAACCTGGTCCGAGCCCCGCAAGTCACCCCATCTTGGATTCCCCTAGGTCTCTAGTTTTCAGAAATGCACAGGTTTGGTAGGTTTCCCTAGGTGCCGGCTGAGCTAGAGGCCAAAATCTACAGGTAGGCACTTCGCAAAAAACACCTCTGTTTTCTTCCAAAATTTTGGATGTGTCCACGTTGCGCTTTGGGGTGTTTCCTGTCGCGGGCGCTAGGCCTACCCATGCAAGTGAGGTATCATTTTTATCGGGAGACTTGGGGGAACGCTGGGTGGAAGGAAATTTGTGGCTCCTCTCAGATTCCAGAACTTTCTGCCACAGAAATGTGAGGAACATGTGTTTTTTATTAGCCAAATTTTGAGGTTTGCAAAGGATTCTGGGTAACAGAACCTGGTCCGAGCCCCGCAAGTCACCCCATCTTGGATTCCCCTAGGTCTCTAGTTTTCAGAAATGCACAGGTTTGGTAGGTTTCCCTAGGTGCCGGCTGAGCTAGAGGCCAAAATCTACAGGTAGGCACTTCGCAAAAAACACCTCTGTTTTCTTCCAAAATTTTGGATGTGTCCACGTTGCACTTTGGGGTGTTTCCTGTCGCGGGCGCTAGGCCTACCCACACAAGTGAGGTATCATATTTATCAGGAGACTTGGGGGAACGCTGGGTGGAAGGAAATTTGTGGCTCCTCTCAGATTCCAGAACTTTCTGCCACAGAAATGTGAGGAACATGTGTTTTTTTAGCCAGATTTTGAGGTTTGCAAAGGATTCTGGGTAACAGAACCTGGTCCGAGCCCCACAAGTCACCCCATC
This sequence comes from Pleurodeles waltl, assembly GCF_031143425.1. Classification (NCBI taxonomy): domain Eukaryota; kingdom Metazoa; phylum Chordata; class Amphibia; order Caudata; family Salamandridae; genus Pleurodeles; species Pleurodeles waltl. The sequence continues at coordinate 580,020,724 of NC_090443.1, read as the reverse complement.
TTAGATTCCCCTAGGTCTCTAGTTTTCAGAAATGCACAGGTTTGGTATGTTTCCCTAGGTGCCGGCTGAGCTAGAGGCCAAAATCTACAGGTAGGCACTTCGCAAAAAACACCTCTGTTTTCTTCCAAAATTTTGGATGTGTCCACGTTGCGCTTTGGGGTGTTTCCTGTCGCGGGCGCTAGGCCTAACCACGCAAGTGAGGTATCATTTTTATCGGGAGACTTGGGGGAACGCTGGGTGGAAGGAAATTTGTGGCTCCTCTCAGATGCCAGAACTTTCTGCCACAGAAATGTGAGGAACATGTGTTTTTTTAGCCAAATTTTGAGGTTTGCAAAGGATTCTGGGTAACAGAACCTGGTCCGAGCCCCGCAAGTCACCCCTCCTTGGATTCCCCTAGGTCTCTAATTTTCAGAAATGCACAGGTTTGGTAGGTTTCCCTAGGTGCCGGCTGAGCTAGAGGCCAAAATCTACAGGTAGGCACTTCGCAAAAAACACCTCTGTTTTCTTCCAAAATTTTGGATGTGTCCACTTTGCGCTTTGGGGTGTTTCCTGTCGCGGGCGCTAGGCCTACCCACGCAAGTGAGTATCATTTTTATCGGGAGACTTGGGGGAACGCTGGGTGGAAGCAAATTTATGGCTCCTCTCAGATTCCAGAACTTTCTGCCACAGAAATGTGAGGAACATGTGTTTTTTTAGCCAAATTTTGAGGTTTGCAAAGGATTCTGGGTAACAGAACCTGGTCCGAGCCCCGCAAGTCACCCCATCTTGGATTCCCCTAGGTCTCTAGTTTTCAGAAATGCACAGGTTTGGTAGGTTTCCCTAGGTGCCGGCTGAGCTAGAGGCCAAAATCTACAGGTAGGCACTTCGCAAAAAACACCTCTGTTTTCTTCCAAAATTTTGGATGTGTCCACGTTGCGCTTTGGGGTGTTTCCTGTCGCGGGCGCTAGGCATAACCACGCAAGTGAGGTATAATTTTTATCCTGAGACTTGGGGGAACGCTGGGTGGAAGGAAATTTGTGGCTCCTCTCAGATTCCAGAACTTTCTGCCACAGAAATGTGAGGAACATGTGTTTTTTTAGCCAAATTCTGAGGTTTGCAAAGGATTCTGGGTAACAGAACCTGGTCCGAGCCCCGCAAGTCACCCCATCTTGGATTCCCCTAGGTCTTTAGTTTTCAGAAATGCACAGGTTTGGTAGGTTTCCCTAGGTGCCGGCTGAGCTAGAGGCCAAAATCTACAGGTAGGCACTTCGCAAAAAACACCACTGTTTTCTTCCAAAATTTTGGATGTGTCCATGTTGCGCTTTGGGGTGTTTCCTGTCGCGGGCGCTAGGCCTACCCACGCAAGTGAGGTATCATTTTTATCGGGAGTCTTGGGGGAATGCTGGGTGGAAGGAAATTTGTGGCTCCTCTCAGATTCCAGAACTTTCTGCCACAGAAATGTGAGGAACATGTGTTTTTTTAGCCAGATTTTGAGGTTTGCAAAGGATTCTGGGTAACAGAACCTGGTCCGAGCCCCACAAGTCACCCCATCTTGGATTCCCCTAGGTCTCTAGTTTTCAGAAATGCACAGGTTTGGTATGTTTCCCTAGGTGCCGGCTGAGCTAGAGGCCAAAATCTACAGGTAGGCACTTCGCAAAAAACACCTCTGTTTTCTTCCAAAATTTTGGATGTGTCCACGTTGCGCTTTGGGGTGTTTCCTGTCGCGGGCGCTAGGCCTACCCACGCAAGTGAGGTATCATTTTTATCGGGAGACTTGGGGGAACGCTGGGTGGAAGGAAATTTGTGGCTCCTCTCAGATGCCAGAACTTTCTGCCACAGAAATGTGAGGAACATGTGTTTTTTTAGCCAAATTTTGAGGTTTGCAAAGGATTCTGGGTAACAGAACCTGGTCCGAGCCCCGCAAGTCACCCCTCCTTGGATTCCCCTAGGTCTCTAATTTTCTGAAATGCACAGGTTTGGTAGGTTTCCCTAGGTGCCGGCTGAGCTAGAGGCCAAAATCTACAGGTAGGCACTTCGCAAAAAACACCTCTGTTTTCTTCCAAAATTTTGGATGTGTCCACGTTGCGCTTTGGGGTGTTTCCAGTCGCGGGCGCTAGGCCTACCCACGCAAGTGAGGTATCATTTTTATCGGGAGACTTGGGGGAATGCTGGGTGGAAGGAAATTTGTGGCTCCTCTCAGATTCCAGAACTTTCTGCCACAGAAATGTGAGGAACATGTGTTTTTTTAGCCAAATTTTGAGGTTTGCAAAGGATTCTGGGTAACAGAACCTGGTCCGAGCCCCACAAGTCACCCCATCTTGGATTTCCCTAGGTCTCTAGTTTTCAGAAATGCACAGGTTTGGTAGGTTTCCCTAGGTGCCGGCTGAGCTAGAGGCCAAAATCTACAGGTAGGCACTTCGCAAAAAACACCTCTGTTTTCTTCCAAAATTTTGGATGTGTCCACGTTGCGCTTTGGGGTGTTTCCTGTTGCGGGCGCTAGGCCTAACCACGCAAGTGAGGTATCATTTTTATCGGGAGACTTGGGAGAACGCTGGGTGGAAGGAAATTTGTGGCTCCTCTCAGATGCCAGAACTTTCTGCCACAGAAATGTGAGGAGCATGTGTTTTTTTAGCCAAATTTTGAGGTTTGCAAAGGATTCTGGGTAACAGAACCTGGTCCGAGCCCCGCAAGTCACCCCTCCTTGGATTCCCCTAGGTCTCTAGTTTTCAGAAATGCACAGGTTTGGTAGGTTTCCCTAGGTGCCGGCTGAGCTAGAGGCCAAAATCTACAGGTAGGCACTTTGCAAAAAACACCTGTTTTCTTCCAAAATGTTGGATGTGTCCACGTTGCGCTTTGGGGTGTTTCCTGTCGCGGGCGCTAGGCCTACCCACGCAAGTGAGGTATCATTTTTATCGGGAGACTTGGGGGAACGCTGGGTGGAAGGAAATTTGTGGCTCCTCTCAGATTCCAGAACTTTCTGCCACAGAAATGTGAGGAACATGTGTTTTTTTAGCCAAATTTTGAGGTTTGCAAAGGATTCTGGGTAACAGAACCTGGTCCGAGCCCCGCAAGTCACCCCATCTTGGATTCCCCTAGGTCTCTAGTTTTCAGAAATGCACAGGTTTGGTAGGTTTCCCTAGGTGCCGGCTGAGCTAGAGGCCAAAATCTACAGGTAGGCACTTCGCAAAAAACACCTCTGTTTTCTTCCAAAATTTTGGATGTGTCCACGTAGCGCTTTGGGGTGTTTCCTGTCGCGGGCGCTAGGCCTAACCACGCAAGTGAGGTATCATTTTTATCGGGAGACTTGGGGGAACGCTGGGTGGAAGGAAATTTGTGGCTCCTCTCAGATGCCAGAACTTTCTGCCACAGAAATGTGAGGAGCATGTGTTTTTTTAGCCAAATTTTGAGGTTTGCAAAGGATTCTGGGTAACAGAACCTGGTCCGAGCCCCGCAAGTCACCCCTCCTTGGATTCCCCTAGGTCTCTAGTTTTCAGAAATGCACAGGTTTGGTAGGTTTCCCTAGGTGCCGGCTGAGCTAGAGGCCAAAATCTACAGGTAGGCACTTCGCAAAAAACACCTCTGTTTTCTTCCAAAATTTTGGATGTGTCCACGTAGCGCTTTGGGGTGTTTCCTGTCGCGGGCGCTAGGCCTAACCACGCAAGTGAGGTATCATTTTTATCGGGAGACTTGGGGGAACGCTGGGTGGAAGGAAATTTGTGGCTCCTCTCAGATGCCAGAACTTTCTGCCACAGAAATGTGAGGAGCATGTGTTTTTTTAGCCAAATTTTGAGGTTTGCAAAGGATTCTGGGTAACAGAACCTGGTCCGAGCCCCGCAAGTCACCCCTCCTTGGATTCCCCTAGGTCTCTAGTTTTCAGAAATGCACAGGTTTGGTAGGTTTCCCTAGGTGCCGGCTGAGCTAGAGGCCAAAATCTACAGGTAGGCACTTCGCAAAAAACACCTCTGTTTTCTTCCAAAATTTTGGATGTGTCCACGTTGCGCTTTGGGGTGTTTCCTGTCGCGGGCGCTAGGCCTACCCACGCAAGTGAGTATCATTTTTATCGGGAGACTTGGGGGAACGCTGGGTGGAAGGAAATTTATGGCTCCTCTCAGATTCCAGAACTTTCTGCCACAGAAATGTGAGGAACATGTGTTTTTTTAGCCAAATTCTGAGGTTTGCAAAGGATTCTGGGTAACAGAACCAGGTCCGAGCCCCGCAAGTCACCCCATCTTGGATTCCCCTAGGTCTCTAGTTTTCAGAAATGCACAGGTTTGGTAGGTTTCCCTAGGTGCCGGCTGAGCTAGAGGCCAAAATCTACAGGTAGGCACTTCGCAAAAAACACCTCTGTTTTCTTCCAAAATTTTGGATGTGTCCACGTTGCGCTTTTGGGTGTTTCCTGTCGCGGGCGCTAGGCCTAACCACGCAAGTGAGGTATAATTTTTATCGGGAGACTTGGGGGAACGCTGGGTGGAAGGAAATTTGTGGCTCCTCTCAGATTTCAGAACTTTCTGCCACAGAAATGTGAGGAACATGTGTTTTTTTAGCCAAATTCTGAGGTTTGCAAAGGATTCTGGGTAACAGAACCTGGTCCGAGCCCCGCAAGTCACCCCATCTTGGATTCCCCTAGGTCTCTAGTTTTCAGAAATGCACAGGTTTGGTAGGTTTCCCTAGGTGCCGGCTGAGCTAGAGGCCAAAATCTACAGGTAGGCACTTCGCAAAAAACACCTCTGTTTTCTTCCAAAATTTTGGATGTGTCCATGTTGCGCTTTGGGGTGTTTCCTGTCGCGGGCGCTAGGCCTACCCACGCAAGTGAGGTATCATTTTTATCGGGAGACTTGGGGGAACGGTGGGTGGAAGGAAATTTGTGGCTCCTCTCAGATTCCAGAACTTTCTGCCACAGAAATGTGAGGAACATGTGTTTTTTTAGCCAGATTTTGAGGTTTGCAAAGGATTCTGGGTAACAGAACCTGGTCCGAGCCCCACAAGTCACCCCATCTTGGATTCCCCTAGGTCTCTAGTTTTCAGAAATGCACAGGTTTGGTATGTTTCCCTAGGTGCCGGCTGAGCTAGAGGCCAAAATCTACAGGTAGGCACTTCGCAAAAAACACCTCTGTTTTCTTCCAAAATTTTGGATGTGTCCACGTTGCGCTTTGGGGTGTTTCCTGTCGCGGGCGCTAGGCCTAACCACGCAAGTGAGGTATCATTTTTATCGGGAGACTTGGGGGAACGCTGGGTGGAAGGAAATTTGTGGCTCCTCTCAGATGCCAGAACTTTCTGCCACAGAAATGTGAGGAACATGTGTTTTTTTAGCCAAATTTTGAGGTTTGCAAAGGATTCTGGGTAACAGAACCTGGTCCGAGCCCCGCAAGTCACCCCTCCTTGGATTCCCCTAGGTCTCTAATTTTCAGAAAAGCACAGGTTTGGTAGGTTTCCCTAGGTGCCGGCTGAGCTAGAGGCCAAAATCTACAGGTAGGCACTTCGCAAAAAACACCTCTGTTTTCTTCCAAAATTTTGGATGTGTCCACGTAGCGCTTTGGGGTGTTTCCTGTCGCGGGCGCTAGGCCTAACCACGCAAGTGAGGTATCATTTTTATCGGGAGACTTGGGGGAACGCTGGGTGGAAGGAAATTTGTGGCTCCTCTCAGATGCCAGAACTTTCTGCCACAGAAATGTGAGGAGCATGTGTTTTTTTACCCAAATTTTGAGGTTTGCAAAGGATTCTGGGTAACAGAACCTGGTCCGAGCCCCGCAAGTCACCCCTCCTTGGATTCCCCTAGGTCTCTAGTTTTCAGAAATGCACAGATTTGGTAGGTTTCCCTAGGTGCCGGCTGAGCTAGAGGCCAAAATCTACAGGTAGGCACTTCGCAAAAAACACCTCTGTTTTCTTCCAAAATTTTGGATGTGTCCACGTTGCGCTTTGGGGTGTTTCCAGTCGCGGGCGCTAGGCCTACCCACGCAAGTGAGGTATCATTTTTATCGGGAGACTTGGGGGAATGCTGGGTGGAAGGAAATTTGTGGCTCCTCTCAGATTCCAGAACTTTCTGCCACAGAAATGTGAGGAACATGTGTTTTTTTAGCCAAATTTTGAGGTTTGCAAAGGATTCTGGGTAACAGAACCTGGTCCGAGCCCCGCAAGTCACCCCATCTTGGATTTCCCTAGGTCTCTAGTTTTCAGAAATGCACAGGTTTGGTAGGTTTCCCTAGGTGCCGGCTGAGCTAGAGGCCAAAATCTACAGGTAGGCCCTTCGCAAAAAACACCTCTGTTTTCTTCCAAAATTTTGGATGTGTCCACGTTGCGCTTTGGGGTGTTTCCTGTCGCGGGCGCTAGGCCTAACCACGCAAGTGAGGTATCATTTTTATCGGGAGACTTGGGAGAACGCTGGGTGGAAGGAAATTTGTGGCTCCTCTCAGATGCCAGAACTTTCTGCCACAGAAATGTGAGGAGCATGTGTTTTTTTAGCCAAATTTTGAGGTTTGCAAAGGATTCTGCGTAACAGAACCTGGTCCGAGCCCCGCAAGTCACCCCTCCTTGGATTCCCCTAGGTCTCTAGTTTTCAGAAATGCACAGGTTTGGTAGGTTTCCCTAGGTGCCGGCTGAGCTAGAGGCCAAAATCTACAGGTAGGCACTTTGCAAAAAACACCTGTTTTCTTCCAAAATGTTCCATGTGTCCACGTTGCGCTTTGGGGTGTTTCCTGTCGCGGGCGCTAGGCCTACCCACGCAAGTGAGGTATCATTTTTATCGGGAGACTTGGGGGAACGCTGGGTGGAAGGAAATTTGTGGCTCCTCTCAGATTCCAGAACTTTCTGCCACAGAAATGTGAGGAACATGTGTTTTTTTAGCCAAATTTTGAGGTTTGCAAAGGATTCTGGGTAACAGAACCTGGTCCGAGCCCCGCAAGTCACCCCTCCTTGGATTCCCCTAGGTCTCTAATTTTCAGAAATGCACAGGTTTGGTAGGTTTCCCTAGGTGCCGGCTGAGCTAGAGGCCAAAATCTACAGGTAGGCACTTCGCAAAAAACACGTCTGTTTTCTTCCAAAATTTTGGATGTGTCCACTTTGCGCTTTGGGGTGTTTCCTGTCGCGGGCGCTAGGCCTACCCACGCAAGTGAGGTATCATTTTTATCGGGAGACTTGGGGGAACGCTGGGTGGAAGGAAATTTGTGGCTCCTCTCAGATTCCAAAACTTTCTGCCACAGAAATGTGAGGAACATGTGTTTTTTTAGCCAAATTCTGAGGTTTGCAAAGGATTCTGGGTAACAGAACCTGGTCCGAGCCCCGCAAGTCACCCCATCTTGGATTCCCCTAGGTCTCTAGTTTTCAGAAATGCACAGGTTTGGTAGGTTTCCCTAGGTGCCGGCTGAGCTAGAGGCCAAAATCTACAGGTAGGCACTTCACAAAAAACACCTCTGTTTTCTTCCAAAATTTTGGATGTGTCCACGTAGCGCTTTGGGGTGTTTCCTGTCGCGGGCGCTAGGCCTAACCACGCAAGTGAGGTATCATTTTTATCGGGAGACTTGGGGGAACGCTGGGTGGAAGGAAATTTGTGGCTCCTCTCAGATGCCAGAACTTTCTGCCACAGAAATGTGAGGAGCATGTGTTTTTTTAGCCAAATTTTGAGGTTTGCAAAGGATTCTGGGTAACAGAAACTGGTCCGAGCCCCGCAAGTCACCCCTCCTTGGATTCCCCTAGGTCTCTAGTTTTCAGAAATGCACAGGTTTGGTAGGTTTCCCTAGGTGCCGGCTGAGCTAGAGGCCAAAATCTACAGGTAGGCACTTCGCAAAAAACACCTCTGTTTTCTTCCAAAATTTTGGATGTGTCCACGTAGCGCTTTGGGGTGTTTCCTGTCGCGGGCGCTAGGCCTAACCACGCAAGTGAGGTATCATTTTTATCGGGAGACTTGGGGGAACGCTGGGTGGAAGGAAATTTGTGGCTCCTCTCAGATGCCAGAACTTTCTGCCACAGAAATGTGAGGAGCATGTGTTTTTTTAGCCAAATTTTGAGGTTTGCAAAGGATTCTGGGTAACAGAACCTGGTCCGAGCCCCGCAAGTCACCCCTCCTTGGATTCCTCTAGGTCTCTAGTTTTCAGAAATGCACAGGTTTGGTAGGTTTCCCTAGGTGCCGGCTGAGCTAGAGGCCAAAATCTACAGGTAGGCACTTCGCAAAAAACACCTCTGTTTTCTTCCAAAATTTTGGATGTGTCCACGTTGCGCTTTGGGGTGTTTCCTGTCGCGGGCGCTAGGCCTACCCACGCAAGTGAGTATCATTTTTATCGGGAGACTTGGGGGAACGCTGGGTGGAAGGAAATTTATGGCTCCTCTCAGATTCCAGAACTTTCTGCCACAGAAATGTGAGGAACATGTGTTTTTTTAGCCAAATTCTGAGGTTTGCAAAGGATTCTGGGTAACAGAACCAGGTCCGAGCCCCGCAAGTCACCCCATCTTGGATTCCCCTAGGTCTCTAGTTTTCAGAAATGCACAGGTTTGGTAGGTTTCCCTAGGTGCCGGCTGAGCTAGAGGCCAAAATCTACAGGTAGGCACTTCGCAAAAAACACCTCTGTTTTCTTCCAAAATTTTGGATGTGTCCACGTTGCGCTTTTGGGTGTTTCCTGTCGCGGGCGCTAGGCCTAACCACGCAAGTGAGGTATAATTTTTATCGGGAGACTTGGGGGAACGCTGGGTGGAAGGAAATTTGTGGCTCCTCTCAGATTTCAGAACTTTCTGCCACAGAAATGTGAGGAACATGTGTTTTTTTAGCCAAATTCTGAGGTTTGCAAAGGATTCTGGGTAACAGAACCTGGTCCGAGCCCCGCAAGTCACCCCATCTTGGATTCCCCTAGGTCTCTAGTTTTCAGAAATGCACAGGTTTGGTAGGTTTCCCTAGGTGCCGGCTGAGCTAGAGGCCAAAATCTACAGGTAGGCACTTCGCAAAAAACACCTCTGTTTTCTTCCAAAATTTTGGATGTGTCCATGTTGCGCTTTGGGGTGTTTCCTGTCGCGGGCGCTAGGCCTACCCACGCAAGTGAGGTATCATTTTTATCGGGAGACTTGGGGGAACGGTGGGTGGAAGGAAATTTGTGGCTCCTCTCAGATTCCAGAACTTTCTGCCACAGAAATGTGAGGAACATGTGTTTTTTTAGCCAGATTTTGAGGTTTGCAAAGGATTCTGGGTAACAGAACCTGGTCCGAGCCCCACAAGTCACCCCATCTTGGATTCCCCTAGGTCTCTAGTTTTCAGAAATGCACAGGTTTGGTATGTTTCCCTAGGTGCCGGCTGAGCTAGAGGCCAAAATCTACAGGTAGGCACTTCGCAAAAAACACCTCTGTTTTCTTCCAAAATTTTGGATGTGTCCACGTTGCGCTTTGGGGTGTTTCCTGTCGCGGGCGCTAGGCCTAACCACGCAAGTGAGGTATCATTTTTATCGGGAGACTTGGGGGAACGCTGGGTGGAAGGAAATTTGTGGCTCCTCTCAGATGCCAGAACTTTCTGCCACAGAAATGTGAGGAACATGTGTTTTTTTAGCCAAATTTTGAGGTTTGCAAAGGATTCTGGGTAACAGAACCTGGTCCGAGCCCCGCAAGTCACCCCTCCTTGGATTCCCCTAGGTCTCTAATTTTCAGAAAAGCACAGGTTTGGTAGGTTTCCCTAGGTGCCGGCTGAGCTAGAGGCCAAAATCTACAGGTAGGCACTTCGCAAAAAACACCTCTGTTTTCTTCCAAAATTTTGGATGTGTCCACGTAGCGCTTTGGGGTGTTTCCTGTCGCGGGCGCTAGGCCTAACCACGCAAGTGAGGTATCATTTTTATCGGGAGACTTGGGGGAACGCTGGGTGGAAGGAAATTTGTGGCTCCTCTCAGATGCCAGAACTTTCTGCCACAGAAATGTGAGGAGCATGTGTTTTTTTACCCAAATTTTGAGGTTTGCAAAGGATTCTGGGTAACAGAACCTGGTCCGAGCCCCGCAAGTCACCCCTCCTTGGATTCCCCTAGGTCTCTAGTTTTCAGAAATGCACAGATTTGGTAGGTTTCCCTAGGTGCCGGCTGAGCTAGAGGCCAAAATCTACAGGTAGGCACTTTGCAAAAAACACCTGTTTTCTTCCAAAATGTTCCATGTGTCCACGTTGCGCTTTGGGGTGTTTCCTGTCGCGGGCGCTAGGCCTACCCACGCAAGTGAGGTATCATTTTTATCGGGAGACTTGGGGGAACGCTGGGTGGAAGGAAATTTGTGGCTCCTCTCAGATTCCAGAACTTTCTGCCACAGAAATGTGAGGAACATGTGTTTTTTTAGCCAAATTTTGAGGTTTGCAAAGGATTCTGGGTAACAGAACCTGGTCCGAGCCCCGCAAGTCACCCCTCCTTGGATTCCCCTAGGTCTCTAATTTTCAGAAATGCACAGGTTTGGTAGGTTTCCCTAGGTGCCGGCTGAGCTAGAGGCCAAAATCTACAGGTAGGCACTTCGCAAAAAACACGTCTGTTTTCTTCCAAAATTTTGGATGTGTCCACTTTGCGCTTTGGGGTGTTTCCTGTCGCGGGCGCTAGGCCTACCCACGCAAGTGAGGTATCATTTTTATCGGGAGACTTGGGGGAACGCTGGGTGGAAGGAAATTTGTGGCTCCTCTCAGATTCCAAAACTTTCTGCCACAGAAATGTGAGGAACATGTGTTTTTTTAGCCAAATTCTGAGGTTGCAAAGGATTCTGGGTAACAGAACCTGGTCCGAGCCCCGCAAGTCACCCCATCTTGGATTCCCCTAGGTCTCTAGTTTTCAGAAATGCACAGGTTTGGTAGGTTTCCCTAGGTGCCGGCTGAGCTAGAGGCCAAAATCTACAGGTAGGCACTTCACAAAAAACACCTCTGTTTTCTTCCAAAATTTTGGATGTGTCCACGTAGCGCTTTGGGGTGTTTCCTGTCGCGGGCGCTAGGCCTAACCACGCAAGTGAGGTATCATTTTTATCGGGAGACTTGGGGGAACGCTGGGTGGAAGGAAATTTGTGGCTCCTCTCAGATGCCAGAACTTTCTGCCACAGAAATGTGAGGAGCATGTGTTTTTTTAGCCAAATTTTGAGGTTTGCAAAGGATTCTGGGTAACAGAAACTGGTCCGAGCCCCGCAAGTCACCCCTCCTTGGATTCCCCTAGGTCTCTAGTTTTCAGAAATGCACAGGTTTGGTAGGTTTCCCTAGGTGCCGGCTGAGCTAGAGGCCAAAATCTACAGGTAGGCACTTCGCAAAAAACACCTCTGTTTTCTTCCAAAATTTTGGATGTGTCCACGTAGCGCTTTGGGGTGTTTCCTGTCGCGGGCGCTAGGCCTAACCACGCAAGTGAGGTATCATTTTTATCGGGAGACTTGGGGGAACGCTGGGTGGAAGGAAATTTGTGGCTCCTCTCAGATGCCAGAACTTTCTGCCACAGAAATGTGAGGAGCATGTGTTTTTTTAGCCAAATTTTGAGGTTTGCAAAGGATTCTGGGTAACAGAACCTGGTCCGAGCCCCGCAAGTCACCCCTCCTTGGATTCCCCTAGGTCTCTAGTTTTCAGAAATGCACAGGTTTGGTAGGTTTCCCTAGGTGCCGGCTGAGCTAGAGGCCAAAATCTACAGGTAGGCACTTCGCAAAAAACACCTCTGTTTTCTTCCAAAATTTTGGATGCGTCCACGTAGCGCTTTGGGGTGTTTCCTGTCGCGGGCGCTAGGCCTAACCACGCAAGTGAGGTATCATTTTTATCGGGAGACTTGGGGGAACGCTGGGTGGAAGGAAATTTGTGGCTCCTCTCAGATGCCAGAACTTTCTGCCACAGAAATGTGAGGAGCATGTGTTTTTTTAGCCAAATTTTGAGGTTTGCAAAGGATTCTGGGTAACAGAACCTGGTCCGAGCCCCGCAAGTCACCCCTCCTTGGATTCCCCTAGGTCTCTAGTTTTCAGAAATGCACAGGTTTGGTAGGTTTCCCTAGGTGCCGGCTGAGCTAGAGGCCAAAATCTACAGGTAGGCACTTCGCAAAAAACACCTCTGTTTTCTTCAAAAATTTTGGATGTGTCCACGTTGCGCTTTGGGGTGTTTCCTGTCGCGGGCGCTAGGCCTACCCACGCAAGTGAGTATCATTTTTATCGGGAGACTTGGGGGAACGCTGGGTGGAAGGAAATTTATGGCTCCTCTCAGATTCCAGAACTTTCTGCCACAGAAATGTGAGGAACATGTGTTTTTTTAGCCAAATTCTGAGGTTTGCAAAGGATTCTGGGTAACAGAACCAGGTCCGAGCCCCGCAAGTCACCCCATCTTGGATTCCCCTAGGTCTCTAGTTTTCAGAAATGCACAGGTTTGGTAGGTTTCCCTAGGTGCCGGCTGAGCTAGAGGCCAAAATCTACAGGTAGGCACTTCGCAAAAAACACCTCTGTTTTCTTCCAAAATTTTGGATGTGTCCACGTTGCACTTTTGGGTGTTTCCTGTCGCGGGCGCTAGGCCTAACCACGCAAGTGAGGTATAATTTTTATCGGGAGACTTGGGGGAACGCTGGGTGGAAGGAAATTTGTGGCTCCTCTCAGATTCCAGAACTTTCTGCCACAGAAATGTGAGGAACATGTGTTTTTTTAGCCAAATTCTGAGGTTTGCAAAGGATTCTGGGTAACAGAACCTGGTCCGAGCCCCGCAAGTCACCCCATCTTGGATTCCCCTAGGTCTCTAGTTTTCAGAAATGCACAGGTTTGGTAGGTTTCCCTAGGTGCCGGCTGAGCTAGAGGCCAAAATCTACAGGTAGGCACTTCGCAAAAAACACCTCTGTTTTCTTCCAAAATTTTGGATGTGTCCATGTTGCGCTTTGGGGTGTTTCCTGTCGCGGGCGCTAGGCCTACCCACGCAAGTGAGGTATCATTTTTATCGGGAGACTTGGGGGAACGGTGGGTGGAAGGAAATTTGTGGCTCCTCTCAGATTCCAGAACTTTCTGCCACAGAAATGTGAGGAACATGTGTTTTTTTAGCCAGATTTTGAGGTTTGCAAAGGATTCTGGGTAACAGAACCTGGTCCGAGCCCCACAAGTCACCCCATCTTGGATTCCCCTAGGTCTCTAGTTTTCAGAAATGCACAGGTTTGGTATGTTTCCCTAGGTGCCGGCTGAGCTAGAGGCCAAAATCTACAGGTAGGCACTTCGCAAAAAACACCTCTGTTTTCTTCCAAAATTTTGGATGTGTCCACGTTGCGCTTTGGGGTGTTTCCTGTCGCGGGCGCTAGGCCTAACCACGCAAGTGAGGTATCATTTTTATCGGGAGACTTGGGGGAACGCTGGGTGGAAGGAAATTTGTGGCTCCTCTCAGATGCCAGAACTTTCTGCCACAGAAATGTGAGGAACATGTGTTTTTTTAGCCAAATTTTGAGGTTTGCAAAGGATTCTGGGTAACAGAACCTGGTCCGAGCCCCGCAAGTCACCCCTCCTTGGATTCCCCTAGGTCTCTAATTTTCAGAAATGCACAGGTTTGGTAGGTTTCCCTAGGTGCCGGCTGAGCTAGAGGCCAAAATCTACAGGTAGGCACTTCGCAAAAAACACCTCTGTTTTCTTCCAAAATTTTGGATGTGTCCACGTAGCGCTTTGGGGTGTTTCCTGTCGCGGGCGCTAGGCCTAACCACGCAAGTGAGGTATCATTTTTATCGGGAGACTTGGGGGAACGCTGGGTGGAAGGAAATTTGTGGCTCCTCTCAGATGCCAGAACTTTCTGCCACAGAAATGTGAGGAGCATGTGTTTTTTTAGCCAAATTTTGAGGTTTGCAAAGGATTCTGGGTAACAGAACCTGGTCCGAGCCCCGCAAGTCACCCCTCCTTGGATTCCCCTAGGTCTCTAGTTTTCAGAAATGCACAGATTTGGTAGGTTTCCCTAGGTGCCGGCTGAGCTAGAGGCCAAAATCTACAGGTAGGCACTTCGCAAAAAACACCTCTGTTTTCTTCCAAAATTTTGGATGTGTCCACGTTGCGCTTTGGGGTGTTTCCAGTCGCGGGCGCTAGGCCTACCCACGCAAGTGAGGTATCATTTTTATCGGGAGACTTGGGGGAATGCTGGGTGGAAGGAAATTTGTGGCTCCTCTCAGATTCCAGAACTTTCTGCCACAGAAATGTGAGGAACATGTGTTTTTTTAGCCAAATTTTGAGGTTTGCAAAGGATTCTGGGTAACAGAACCTGGTCCGAGCCCCGCAAGTCACCCCATCTTGGATTTCCCTAGGTCTCTAGTTTTCAGAAATGCACAGGTTTGGTATGTTTCCCTAGGTGCCGGCTGAGCTAGAGGCCAAAATCTACAGGTAGGCACTTCGCAAAAAACACCTCTGTTTTCTTCCAAAATTTTGGATGTGTCCACGTTGCGCTTTGGGGTGTTTCCTGTCGCGGGCGCTAGGCCTAACCACGCAAGTGAGGTATCATTTTTATCGGGAGACTTGGGAGAACGCTGGGTGGAAGGAAATTTGTGGCTCCTCTCAGATGCCAGAACTTTCTGCCACAGAAATGTGAGGAGCATGTGTTTTTTTAGGCAAATTTTGAGGTTTGCAAAGGATTCTGGGTAACAGAACCTGGTCCGAGCCCCGCAAGTCACCCCTCCTTGGATTCCCCTAGGTCTCTAGTTTTCAGAAATGCACAGGTTTGGTAGGTTTCCCTAGGTGCCGGCTGAGCTAGAGGCCAAAATCTACAGGTAGGCACTTTGCAAAAAACACCTGTTTTCTTCCAAAATGTTCCATGTGTCCACGTTGCGCTTTGGGGTGTTTCCTGTCGCGGGCGCTAGGCCTACCCACGCAAGTGAGGTATCATTTTTATCGGGAGACTTGGGGGAACGCTGGGTGGAAGGAAATTTGTGGCTCCTCTCAGATTCCAGAACTTTCTGCCACAGAAATGTGAGGAACATGTGTTTTTTTAGCCAAATTTTGAGGTTTGCAAAGGATTCTGGGTAACAGAACCTGGTCCGAGCCCCGCAAGTCACCCCTCCTTGGATTCCCCTAGGTCTCTAATTTTCAGAAATGCACAGGTTTGGTAGGTTTCCCTAGGTGCCGGCTGAGCTAGAGGCCAAAATCTACAGGTAGGCACTTCGCAAAAAACACCTCTGTTTTCTTCCAAAATTTTGGATGTGTCCACTTTGCGCTTTGGGGTGTTTCCTGTCGCGGGCGCTAGGCCTACCCACGCAAGTGAGGTATCATTTTTATCGGGAGACTTGGGGGAACGCTGGGTGGAAGGAAATTTGTGGCTCCTCTCAGATTCCAAAACTTTCTGCCACAGAAATGTGAGGAACATGTGTTTTTTTAGCCAAATTCTGAGGTTTGCAAAGGATTCTGGGTAACAGAACCTGGTCCGAGCCCCGCAAGTCACCCCATCTTGGATTCCCCTAGGTCTCTAGTTTTCAGAAATGCACAGGTTTGGTAGGTTTCCCTAGGTGCCGGCTGAGCTAGAGGCCAAAATCTACAGGTAGGCACTTCACAAAAAACACCTCTGTTTTCTTCCAAAATTTTGGATGTGTCCACGTAGCGCTTTGGGGTGTTTCCTGTCGCGGGCGCTAGGCCTAACCACGCAAGTGAGGTATCATTTTTATCGGGAGACTTGGGGGAACGCTGGGTGGAAGGAAATTTGTGGCTCCTCTCAGATGCCAGAACTTTCTGCCACAGAAATGTGAGGAGCATGTGTTTTTTTAGCCAAATTTTGAGGTTTGCAAAGGATTCTGGGTAACAGAACCTGGTCCGAGCCCCGCAAGTCACCCCTCCTTGGATTCCCCTAGGTCTCTAGTTTTCAGAAATGCACAGGTTTGGTAGGTTTCCCTAGGTGCCGGCTGAGCTAGGGGCCAAAATCTACAGGTAGGCTCTTCGCAAAAAACACCTCTGTTTTCTTCCAAAATTTTGGATGTGTCCACGTAGCGCTTTGGGGTGTTTCCTGTCGCGGGCGCTAGGCCTAACCACGCAAGTGAGGTATCATTTTTATCGGGAGACTTGGGGGAACGCTGGGTGGAAGGAAATTTGTGGCTCCTCTCAGATGCCAGAACTTTCTGCCACAGAAATGTGAGGAGCATGTGTTTTTTTAGCCAAATTTTGAGGTTTGCAAAGGATTCTGGGTAACAGAACCTGGTCCGAGCCCCACAAGTCACCCCTCCTTGGATTCCCCTAGGTCTCTAGTTTTCAGAAATGCACAGGTTTGGTAGGTTTCCCTAGGTGCCGGCTGAGCTAGAGGCCAAAATCTACAGGTAGGCACTTCGCAAAAAACACCTCTGTTTTCTTCCAAAATTTTGGATGTGTCCACGTTGCGCTTTGGGGTGTTTCCTGTCGCGGGCGCTAGGCCTACCCACGCAAGTGAGGTATCATTTTTATCAGGAGACTTGGGGGAATGCTGGGTGGAAGGAAATTTGTGGCTCCTCTCAGATTCCAGAACTTTCTGCCACAGAAATGTGAGGAACATGTGTTTTTTTAGCCAAATTTTGAGGTTTGCAAAGGATTCTGGGTAACAGAACCTGGTCCGAGCCCCGCAAGTCACCCCATCTTGGATTCCCCTAGGTCTCTAGTTTTCAGAAATGCACAGGTTTGGTAGGTTTCCCTAGGTGCCGGCTGAGCTAGAGGCCAAAATCTACAGGTAGGCACTTCGCAAAAAACACCTCTGTTTTCTTCCAAAATTTTGGATGTGTCCACGTTGCGCTTTGGGGTGTTTCCTGTCGCGGGTGCTAGGCCTAACCACGCAAGTGAGGTATCATTTTTATCGGGAGACTTGGGGGAACGCTGGGTGGAAGGAAATTTGTGGCTCATCTCAGGTGCCAAAACTTTCTGCCCCAGAAATGTGAGGAGCATGTGTTTTTTTAGCCAAATTTTGAGGTTTGCAAAGGATTCTGGGTAACAGAACCTGGTCCGAGCCCCACAAGTCACCCCTCCTTGGATTCCCCTAGGTCTCTAGTTTTCAGAAATGCACAGGTTTGGTAGGTTTCCCTAGGTGCCGGCTGAGCTAGAGGCCAAAATCTACAGGTAGGCACTTTGCAAAAAACACCTGTTTTCTTCCAAAATGTTGGATGTGTCCACGTTGCACTTTGGGGTGTTTCCTGTCGCGGGCGCTAGGCCTACCCACGCAAGTGAGGTATCATTTTTATCGGGAGACTTGGGGGAACGCTGGGTGGAAGGAAATTTGTGGCTCCTCTCAGATTTCAGAACTTTCTGCCACAGAAATGTGAGGAACATGTGTTTTTTTAGCCAAATTCTGAGGTTTGCAAAGGATTCTGGGTAACAGAACCTGGTCCGAGCCCCGCAAGTCACCCCATCTTGGATTCCCCTAGGTCTCTAGTTTTCAGAAATGCACAGGTTTGGTAGGTTTCCCTAGGTGCCGGCTGAGCTAGAGGCCAAAATCTACAGGTAGGCACTTCGCAAAAAACACCTCTGTTTTCTTCCAAAATTTTGGATGTGTCCATGTTGCGCTTTGGGGTGTTTCCTGTCGCGGGCGCTAGGCCTACCCACGCAAGTGAGGTATCATTTTTATCGGGAGACTTGGGGGAACGGTGGGTGGAAGGAAATTTGTGGCTCCTCTCAGATTCCAGAACTTTCTGCCACAGAAATGTGAGGAACATGTGTTTTTTTAGCCAGATTTTGAGGTTTGCAAAGGATTCTGGGTAACAGAACCTGGTCCGAGCCCCACAAGTCACCCCATCTTGGATTCCCCTAGGTCTCTAGTTTTCAGAAATGCACAGGTTTGGTATGTTTCCCTAGGTGCCGGCTGAGCTAGAGGCCAAAATCTACAGGTAGGCACTTCGCAAAAAACACCTCTGTTTTCTTCCAAAATTTTGGATGTGTCCACGTTGCGCTTTGGGGTGTTTCCTGTCGCGGGCGCTAGGCCTAACCACGCAAGTGAGGTATCATTTTTATCGGGAGACTTGGGGGAACGCTGGGTGGAAGGAAATTTGTGGCTCCTCTCAGATGCCAGAACTTTCTGCCACAGAAATGTGAGGAACATGTGTTTTTTTAGCCAAATTTTGAGGTTTGCAAAGGATTCTGGGTAACAGAACCTGGTCCGAGCCCCGCAAGTCACCCCTCCTTGGATTCCCCTAGGTCTCTAATTTTCAGAAAAGCACAGGTTTGGTAGGTTTCCCTAGGTGCCGGCTGAGCTAGAGGCCAAAATCTACAGGTAGGCACTTCGCAAAAAACACCTCTGTTTTCTTCCAAAATTTTGGATGTGTCCACGTAGCGCTTTGGGGTGTTTCCTGTCGCGGGCGCTAGGCCTAACCACGCAAGTGAGGTATCATTTTTATCGGGAGACTTGGGGGAACGCTGGGTGGAAGGAAATTTGTGGCTCCTCTCAGATGCCAGAACTTTCTGCCACAGAAATGTGAGGAGCATGTGTTTTTTTAGCCAAATTTTGAGGTTTGCAAAGGATTCTGGGTAACAGAACCTGGTCCGAGCCCCGGAAGTCACCCCATCTTGGATTCCCCTAGGTCTCTAGTTTTCAGAAATGCACAGGTTTGGTAGGTTTCCCTAGGTGCCGGCTGAGCTAGAGGCCAAAATCTACAGGTAGGCACTTCGCAAAAAACACCTCTGTTTTCTTCCAAAATTTTGGATGTGTCCACTTTGCGCTTTGGGGTGTTTCCTGTCGCGGGCGCTAGGCCTACCCACGCAAGTGAGGTATCATTTTTATCGGGAGACTTGGGGGAACGCTGGGTGGAAGGAAATTTGTGGCTCCTCTCAGATTCCAGAACTTTCTGCCACAGAAATGTGAGGAACATGTGTTTTTTTAGCCAAATTCTGAGGTTTGCAAAGGATTCTGGGTAACAGAACCTGGTCCGAGCCCCGCAAGTCACCCCATCTTGGATTCCCCTAGGTCTCTAGTTTTCAGAAATGCACAGGTTTGGTAGGTTTCCCTAGGTGCCGGCTGAGCTAGAGGCCAAAATCTACAGGTAGGCACTTCGCAAAAAACACCTCTGTTTTCTTCCAAAATTTTGGATGTGTCCACGTAGCGCTTTGGGGTGTTTCCTGTCGCGGGCGCTAGGCCTACCCACGCAAGTGAGGTATCATTTTTATCGGGAGACTTGGGGGAACGCTGGGTGGAAGGAAATTTGTGGCTCCTCTCAGATTCCAGAACTTTCTGCCACAGAAATGTGAGGAACATGTGTTTTTTTAGCCAAATTCTGAGGTTTGCAAAGGATTCTGGGTAACAGAACCTGGTCCGAGCCCCGCAAGTCACCCCATCTTGGATTCCCCTAGGTCTTTAGTTTTCAGAAATGCACAGGTTTGGTAGGTTTCCCTAGGTGCCGGCTGAGCTAGAGGCCAAAATCTACAGGTAGGCACTTCGCAAAAAACAACTCTGTTTTCTTCAAAAATTTTGGATGTGTCCACGTAGCGCTTTGGGGTGTTTCCTGTCGCGGGCGCTAGGCCTAACCACGCAAGTGAGGTATCATTTTTATCGGGAGACTTGGAGGAACGCTGGGTGGAAGGAAATTTGTGGCTCCTCTCAGATGCCAGAACTTTCTGCCACAGAAATGTGAGGAGCATGTGTTTTTTTAGCCAAATTTTGAGGTTTGCAAAGGATTCTGGGTAACAGAACCTGGTCCGAGCCCCGCAAGTCACCCCTCCTTGGATTCCCCTAGGTCTCTAGTTTTCAGAAATGCACAGATTTGGTAGGTTTCCCTAGGTGCCGGCTGAGCTAGAGGCCAAAATCTACAGGTAGGCACTTCGCAAAAAACACCTCTGTTTTCTTCCAAAATTTTGGATGTGTCCACGTTGCGCTTTGGGGTGTTTCCAGTCGCGGGCGCTAGGCCTACCCACGCAAGTGAGGTATCATTTTTATCGGGAGACTTGGGGGAATGCTGGGTGGAAGGAAATTTGTGGCTCCTCTCAGATTCCAGAACTTTCTGCCACAGAAATGTGAGGAACATGTGTTTTTTTAGCCAAATTTTGAGGTTTGCAAAGGATTCTGGGTAACAGAACCTGGTCCGAGCCCCGCAAGTCACCCCATCTTGGATTTCCCTAGGTCTCTAGTTTTCAGAAATGCACAGGTTTGGTAGGTTTCCCTAGGTGCCGGCTGAGCTAGAGGCCAAAATCTACAGGTAGGCACTTCGCAAAAAACACCTCTGTTTTCTTCCAAAATTTTGGATGTGTCCACGTTGCGCTTTGGGGTGTTTCCTGTCGCGGGCGCTAGGCCTAACCACGCAAGTGAGGTATCATTTTTATCGGGAGACTTGGGAGAACGCTGGGTGGAAGGAAATTTGTGGCTCCTCTCAGATGCCAGAACTTTCTGCCACAGAAATGTGAGGAGCATGTGTTTTTTTAGCCAAATTTTGAGGTTTGCAAAGGATTCTGGGTAACAGAACCTGGTCCGAGCCCCGCAAGTCACCCCTCCTTGGATTCCCCTAGGTCTCTAGTTTTCAGAAATGCACAGGTTTGGTAGGTTTCCCTAGGTGCCGGCTGAGCTAGAGGCCAAAATCTACAGGTAGGCACTTTGCAAAAAACACCTGTTTTCTTCCAAAATGTTCCATGTGTCCACGTTGCGCTTTGGGGTGTTTCCTGTCGCGGGCGCTAGGCCTACCCACGCAAGTGAGGTATCATTTTTATCGGGAGACTTGGGGGAACGCTGGGTGGAAGGAAATTTGTGGCTCCTCTCAGATTCCAGAACTTTCTGCCACAGAAATGTGAGGAACATGTGTTTTTTTAGCCAAATTTTGAGGTTTGCAAAGGATTCTGGGTAACAGAACCTGGTCCGAGCCCCGCAAGTCACCCCTCCTTGGATTCCCCTAGGTCTCTAATTTTCGAAATGCACAGGTTTGGTAGGTTTCCCTAGGTGCCGGCTGAGCTAGAGGCCAAAATCTGCAGGTAGGCACTTCGCAAAAAACACCTCTGTTTTCTTCCACAATTTTGGATGTGTCCACTTTGCGCTTTGGGGTGTTTCCTGTCGCGGGCGCTAGGCCTACCCACGCAAGTGAGGTATCATTTTTATCGGGAGACTTGGGGGAACGCTGGGTGGAAGGAAATTTGTGGCTCCTCTCAGATTCCAAAACTTTCTGCCACAGAAATGTGAGGAACATGTGTTTTTTTAGCCAAATTCTGAGGTTTGCAAAGGATTCTGGGTAACAGAACCTGGTCCGAGCCCCGCAAGTCACCCCATCTTGGATTCCCCTAGGTCTCTAGTTTTCAGAAATGCACAGGTTTGGTAGGTTTCCCTAGGTGCCGGCTGAGCTAGAGGCCAAAATCTACAGGTAGGCACTTCACAAAAAACACCTCTGTTTTCTTCCAAAATTTTGGATGTGTCCACGTAGCGCTTTGGGGTGTTTCCTGTCGCGGGCGCTAGGCCTAACCACGCAAGTGAGGTATCATTTTTATCGGGAGACTTGGGGGAACGCTGGGTGGAAGGAAATTTGTGGCTCCTCTCAGATGCCAGAACTTTCTGCCACAGAAATGTGAGGAGCATGTGTTTTTTTAGCCAAATTTTGAGGTTTGCAAAGGATTCTGGGTAACAGAACCTGGTCCGAGCCCCGCAAGTCACCCCTCCTTGGATTCCCCTAGGTCTCTAGTTTTCAGAAATGCACAGGTTTGGTAGGTTTCCCTAGGTGCCGGCTGAGCTAGAGGCCAAAATCTACAGGTAGGCACTTCGCAAAAAACACCTCTGTTTTCTTCCAAAATTTTGGATGTGTCCACGTAGCGCTTTGGGGTGTTTCCTGTCGCGGGCGCTAGGCCTAACCACGCAAGTGAGGTATCATTTTTATCGGGAGACTTGGGGGAACGCTGGGTGGAAGGAAATTTGTGGCTCCTCTCAGATGCCAGAACTTTCTGCCACAGAAATGTGAGGAGCATGTGTTTTTTTAGCCAAATTTTGAGGTTTGCAAAGGATTCTGGGTAACAGAACCTGGTCCGAGCCCCACAAGTCACCCCTCCTTGGATTCCCCTAGGTCTCTAGTTTTCAGAAATGCACAGGTTTGGTAGGTTTCCCTAGGTGCCGGCTGAGCTAGAGGCCAAAATCTACAGGTAGGCACTTCGCAAAAAACACCTCTGTTTTCTTCCAAAATTTTGGATGTGTCCACGTTGCGCTTTGGGGTGTTTCCTGTCGCGGGCGCTAGGCCTACCCACGCAAGTGAGTATCATTTTTATCGGGAGACTTGGGGGAACGCTGGGTGGAAGGAAATTTATGGCTCCTCTCAGATTCCAGAACTTTCTGCCACAGAAATGTGAGGAACATGTGTTTTTTTAGCCAAATTCTGAGGTTTGCAAAGGATTCTGGGTAACAGAACCAGGTCCGAGCCCCGCAAGTCACCCCATCTTGGATTCCCCTAGGTCTCTAGTTTTCAGAAATGCACAGGTTTGGTAGGTTTCCCTAGGTGCCGGCTGAGCTAGAGGCCAAAATCTACAGGTAGGCACTTCGCAAAAAACACCTCTGTTTTCTTCCAAAATTTTGGATGTGTCCACGTTGCACTTTTGGGTGTTTCCTGTCGCGGGCGCTAGGCCTAACCACGCAAGTGAGGTATAATTTTTATCGGGAGACTTGGGGGAACGCTGGGTGGAAGGAAATTTGTGGCTCCTCTCAGATTCCAGAACTTTCTGCCACAGAAATGTGAGGAACATGTGTTTTTTTAGCCAAATTCTGAGGTTTGCAAAGGATTCTGGGTAACAGAACCTGGTCCGAGCCCCGCAAGTCACCCCATCTTGGATTCCCCTAGGTCTCTAGTTTTCAGAAATGCACAGGTTTGGTAGGTTTCCCTAGGTGCCGGCTGAGCTAGAGGCCAAAATCTACAGGTAGGCACTTCGCAAAAAACACCTCTGTTTTCTTCCAAAATTTTGGATGTGTCCATGTTGCGCTTTGGGGTGTTTCCTGTCGCGGGCGCTAGGCCTACCCACGCAAGTGAGGTATCATTTTTATCGGGAGACTTGGGGGAACGGTGGGTGGAAGGAAATTTGTGGCTCCTCTCAGATTCCAGAACTTTCTGCCACAGAAATGTGAGGAACATGTGTTTTTTTAGCCAGATTTTGAGGTTTGCAAAGGATTCTGGGTAACAGAACCTGGTCCGAGCCCCACAAGTCACCCCATCTTGGATTCCCCTAGGTCTCTAGTTTTCAGAAATGCACAGGTTTGGTATGTTTCCCTAGGTGCCGGCTGAGCTAGAGGCCAAAATCTACAGGTAGGCACTTCGCAAAAAACACCTCTGTTTTCTTCCAAAATTTTGGATGTGTCCACGTTGCGCTTTGGGGTGTTTCCTGTCGCGGGCGCTAGGCCTAACCACGCAAGTGAGGTATCATTTTTATCGGGAGACTTGGGGGAACGCTGGGTGGAAGGAAATTTGTGGCTCCTCTCAGATGCCAGAACTTTCTGCCACAGAAATGTGAGGAACATGTGTTTTTTTAGCCAAATTTTGAGGTTTGCAAAG
Organism: Pleurodeles waltl; assembly: GCF_031143425.1. Taxonomy (NCBI): domain Eukaryota; kingdom Metazoa; phylum Chordata; class Amphibia; order Caudata; family Salamandridae; genus Pleurodeles; species Pleurodeles waltl. The sequence continues at coordinate 579,997,427 of NC_090443.1, read as the reverse complement.
GATTCTGGGTAACAGAACCTGGTCCGAGCCCCGCAAGTCACCCCTCCTTGGATTCCCCTAGGTCTCTAATTTTCAGAAATGCACAGGTTTGGTAGGTTTCCCTAGGTGCCGGCTGAGCTAGAGGCCAAAATCTACAGGTAGGCACTTCGCAAAAAACACCTCTGTTTTCTTCCAAAATTTTGGATGTGTCCACGTAGCGCTTTGGGGTGTTTCCTGTCGCGGGCGCTAGGCCTAACCACGCAAGTGAGGTATCATTTTTATCGGGAGACTTGGGGGAACGCTGGGTGGAAGGAAATTTGTGGCTCCTCTCAGATGCCAGAACTTTCTGCCACAGAAATGTGAGGAGCATGTGTTTTTTTAGCCAAATTTTGAGGTTTGCAAAGGATTCTGGGTAACAGAACCTGGTCCGAGCCCCGCAAGTCACCCCTCCTTGGATTCCCCTAGGTCTCTAGTTTTCAGAAATGCACAGATTTGGTAGGTTTCCCTAGGTGCCGGCTGAGCTAGAGGCCAAAATCTACAGGTAGGCACTTCGCAAAAAACACCTCTGTTTTCTTCCAAAATTTTGGATGTGTCCACGTTGCGCTTTGGGGTGTTTCCAGTCGCGGGCGCTAGGCCTACCCACGCAAGTGAGGTATCATTTTTATCGGGAGACTTGGGGGAATGCTGGGTGGAAGGAAATTTGTGGCTCCTCTCAGATTCCAGAACTTTCTGCCACAGAAATGTGAGGAACATGTGTTTTTTTAGCCAAATTTTGAGGTTTGCAAAGGATTCTGGGTAACAGAACCTGGTCCGAGCCCCGCAAGTCACCCCATCTTGGATTTCCCTAGGTCTCTAGTTTTCAGAAATGCACAGGTTTGGTATGTTTCCCTAGGTGCCGGCTGAGCTAGAGGCCAAAATCTACAGGTAGGCACTTCGCAAAAAACACCTCTGTTTTCTTCCAAAATTTTGGATGTGTCCACGTAGCGCTTTGGGGTGTTTCCTGTCGCGGGCGCTAGGCCTAACCACGCAAGTGAGGTATCATTTTTATCGGGAGACTTGGGAGAACGCTGGGTGGAAGGAAATTTGTGGCTCCTCTCAGATGCCAGAACTTTCTGCCACAGAAATGTGAGGAGCATGTGTTTTTTTAGGCAAATTTTGAGGTTTGCAAAGGATTCTGGGTAACAGAACCTGGTCCGAGCCCCGCAAGTCACCCCTCCTTGGATTCCCCTAGGTCTCTAGTTTTCAGAAATGCACAGGTTTGGTAGGTTTCCCTAGGTGCCGGCTGAGCTAGAGGCCAAAATCTACAGGTAGGCACTTTGCAAAAAACACCTGTTTTCTTCCAAAATGTTCCATGTGTCCACGTTGCGCTTTGGGGTGTTTCCTGTCGCGGGCGCTAGGCCTACCCACGCAAGTGAGGTATCATTTTTATCGGGAGACTTGGGGGAACGCTGGGTGGAAGGAAATTTGTGGCTCCTCTCAGATTCCAGAACTTTCTGCCACAGAAATGTGAGGAACATGTGTTTTTTTAGCCAAATTTTGAGGTTTGCAAAGGATTCTGGGTAACAGAACCTGGTCCGAGCCCCGCAAGTCACCCCTCCTTGGATTCCCCTAGGTCTCTAATTTTCAGAAATGCACAGGTTTGGTAGGTTTCCCTAGGTGCCGGCTGAGCTAGAGGCCAAAATCTACAGGTAGGCACTTCGCAAAAAACACCTCTGTTTTCTTCCAAAATTTTGGATGTGTCCACTTTGCGCTTTGGGGTGTTTCCTGTCGCGGGCGCTAGGCCTACCCACGCAAGTGAGGTATCATTTTTATCGGGAGACTTGGGGGAACGCTGGGTGGAAGGAAATTTGTGGCTCCTCTCAGATTCCAAAACTTTCTGCCACAGAAATGTGAGGAACATGTGTTTTTTTAGCCAAATTCTGAGGTTTGCAAAGGATTCTGGGTAACAGAACCTGGTCCGAGCCCCGCAAGTCACCCCATCTTGGATTCCCCTAGGTCTCTAGTTTTCAGAAATGCACAGGTTTGGTAGGTTTCCCTAGGTGCCGGCTGAGCTAGAGGCCAAAATCTACAGGTAGGCACTTCACAAAAAACACCTCTGTTTTCTTCCAAAATTTTGGATGTGTCCACGTAGCGCTTTGGGGTGTTTCCTGTCGCGGGCGCTAGGCCTAACCACGCAAGTGAGGTATCATTTTTATCGGGAGACTTGGGGGAACGCTGGGTGGAAGGAAATTTGTGGCTCCTCTCAGATGCCAGAACTTTCTGCCACAGAAATGTGAGGAGCATGTGTTTTTTTAGCCAAATTTTGAGGTTTGCAAAGGATTCTGGGTAACAGAACCTGGTCCGAGCCCCGCAAGTCACCCCTCCTTGGATTCCCCTAGGTCTCTAGTTTTCAGAAATGCACAGGTTTGGTAGGTTTCCCTAGGTGCCGGCTGAGCTAGGGGCCAAAATCTACAGGTAGGCTCTTCGCAAAAAACACCTCTGTTTTCTTCCAAAATTTTGGATGTGTCCACGTAGCGCTTTGGGGTGTTTCCTGTCGCGGGCGCTAGGCCTAACCACGCAAGTGAGGTATCATTTTTATCGGGAGACTTGGGGGAACGCTGGGTGGAAGGAAATTTGTGGCTCCTCTCAGATGCCAGAACTTTCTGCCACAGAAATGTGAGGAGCATGTGTTTTTTTAGCCAAATTTTGAGGTTTGCAAAGGATTCTGGGTAACAGAACCTGGTCCGAGCCCCACAAGTCACCCCTCCTTGGATTCCCCTAGGTCTCTAGTTTTCAGAAATGCACAGGTTTGGTAGGTTTCCCTAGGTGCCGGCTGAGCTAGAGGCCAAAATCTACAGGTAGGCACTTCGCAAAAAACACCTCTGTTTTCTTCCAAAATTTTGGATGTGTCCACGTTGCGCTTTGGGGTGTTTCCTGTCGCGGGCGCTAGGCCTACCCACGCAAGTGAGGTATCATTTTTATCAGGAGACTTGGGGGAATGCTGGGTGGAAGGAAATTTGTGGCTCCTCTCAGATTCCAGAACTTTCTGCCACAGAAATGTGAGGAACATGTGTTTTTTTAGCCAAATTTTGAGGTTTGCAAAGGATTCTGGGTAACAGAACCTGGTCCGAGCCCCGCAAGTCACCCCATCTTGGATTCCCCTAGGTCTCTAGTTTTCAGAAATGCACAGGTTTGGTAGGTTTCCCTAGGTGCCGGCTGAGCTAGAGGCCAAAATCTACAGGTAGGCACTTCGCAAAAAACACCTCTGTTTTCTTCCAAAATTTTGGATGTGTCCACGTTGCGCTTTGGGGTGTTTCCTGTCGCGGGTGCTAGGCCTAACCACGCAAGTGAGGTATCATTTTTATCGGGAGACTTGGGGGAACGCTGGGTGGAAGGAAATTTGTGGCTCATCTCAGGTGCCAAAACTTTCTGCCCCAGAAATGTGAGGAGCATGTGTTTTTTTAGCCAAATTTTGAGGTTTGCAAAGGATTCTGGGTAACAGAACCTGGTCCGAGCCCCACAAGTCACCCCTCCTTGGATTCCCCTAGGTCTCTAGTTTTCAGAAATGCACAGGTTTGGTAGGTTTCCCTAGGTGCCGGCTGAGCTAGAGGCCAAAATCTACAGGTAGGCACTTTGCAAAAAACACCTGTTTTCTTCCAAAATGTTGGATGTGTCCACGTTGCACTTTGGGGTGTTTCCTGTCGCGGGCGCTAGGCCTACCCACGCAAGTGAGGTATCATTTTTATCGGGAGACTTGGGGGAACGCTGGGTGGAAGGAAATTTGTGGCTCCTCTCAGATGCCAGAACTTTCTGCCACAGAAATGTGAGGAGCATGTGTTTTTTTAGCCAAATTTTGAGGTTTGCAAAGGATTCTGGGTAACAGAACCTGGTCCGAGCCCCGGAAGTCACCCCATCTTGGATTCCCCTAGGTCTCTAGTTTTCAGAAATGCACAGGTTTGGTAGGTTTCCCTAGGTGCCGGCTGAGCTAGAGGCCAAAATCTACAGGTAGGCACTTCGCAAAAAACACCTCTGTTTTCTTCCAAAATTTTGGATGTGTCCACTTTGCGCTTTGGGGTGTTTCCTGTCGCGGGCGCTAGGCCTACCCACGCAAGTGAGGTATCATTTTTATCGGGAGACTTGGGGGAACGCTGGGTGGAAGGAAATTTGTGGCTCCTCTCAGATTCCAGAACTTTCTGCCACAGAAATGTGAGGAACATGTGTTTTTTTAGCCAAATTCTGAGGTTTGCAAAGGATTCTGGGTAACAGAACCTGGTCCGAGCCCCGCAAGTCACCCCATCTTGGATTCCCCTAGGTCTCTAGTTTTCAGAAATGCACAGGTTTGGTAGGTTTCCCTAGGTGCCGGCTGAGCTAGAGGCCAAAATCTACAGGTAGGCACTTCGCAAAAAACACCTCTGTTTTCTTCCAAAATTTTGGATGTGTCCACGTAGCGCTTTGGGGTGTTTCCTGTCGCGGGCGCTAGGCCTACCCACGCAAGTGAGGTATCATTTTTATCGGGAGACTTGGGGGAACGCTGGGTGGAAGGAAATTTGTGGCTCCTCTCAGATTCCAGAACTTTCTGCCACAGAAATGTGAGGAACATGTGTTTTTTTAGCCAAATTCTGAGGTTTGCAAAGGATTCTGGGTAACAGAACCTGGTCCGAGCCCCGCAAGTCACCCCATCTTGGATTCCCCTAGGTCTTTAGTTTTCAGAAATGCACAGGTTTGGTAGGTTTCCCTAGGTGCCGGCTGAGCTAGAGGCCAAAATCTACAGGTAGGCACTTCGCAAAAAACACCTCTGTTTTCTTCAAAAATTTTGGATGTGTCCACGTAGCGCTTTGGGGTGTTTCCTGTCGCGGGCGCTAGGCCTAACCACGCAAGTGAGGTATCATTTTTATCGGGAGACTTGGAGGAACGCTGGGTGGAAGGAAATTTGTGGCTCCTCTCAGATGCCAGAACTTTCTGCCACAGAAATGTGAGGAGCATGTGTTTTTTTAGCCAAATTTTGAGGTTTGCAAAGGATTCTGGGTAACAGAACCTGGTCCGAGCCCCGCAAGTCACCCCTCCTTGGATTCCCCTAGGTCTCTAGTTTTCAGAAATGCACAGATTTGGTAGGTTTCCCTAGGTGCCGGCTGAGCTAGAGGCCAAAATCTACAGGTAGGCACTTCGCAAAAAACACCTCTGTTTTCTTCCAAAATTTTGGATGTGTCCACGTTGCGCTTTGGGGTGTTTCCAGTCGCGGGCGCTAGGCCTACCCACGCAAGTGAGGTATCATTTTTATCGGGAGACTTGGGGGAATGCTGGGTGGAAGGAAATTTGTGGCTCCTCTCAGATTCCAGAACTTTCTGCCACAGAAATGTGAGGAACATGTGTTTTTTTAGCCAAATTTTGAGGTTTGCAAAGGATTCTGGGTAACAGAACCTGGTCCGAGCCCCGCAAGTCACCCCATCTTGGATTTCCCTAGGTCTCTAGTTTTCAGAAATGCACAGGTTTGGTAGGTTTCCCTAGGTGCCGGCTGAGCTAGAGGCCAAAATCTACAGGTAGGCACTTCGCAAAAAACACCTCTGTTTTCTTCCAAAATTTTGGATGTGTCCACGTTGCGCTTTGGGGTGTTTCCTGTCGCGGGCGCTAGGCCTAACCACGCAAGTGAGGTATCATTTTTATCGGGAGACTTGGGAGAACGCTGGGTGGAAGGAAATTTGTGGCTCCTCTCAGATGCCAGAACTTTCTGCCACAGAAATGTGAGGAGCATGTGTTTTTTTTAGCCAAATTTTGAGGTTTGCAAAGGATTCTGGGTAACAGAACCTGGTCCGAGCCCCGCAAGTCACCCCTCCTTGGATTCCCCTAGGTCTCTAGTTTTCAGAAATGCACAGGTTTGGTAGGTTTCCCTAGGTGCCGGCTGAGCTAGAGGCCAAAATCTACAGGTAGGCACTTTGCAAAAAACACCTGTTTTCTTCCAAAATGTTCCATGTGTCCACGTTGCGCTTTGGGGTGTTTCCTGTCGCGGGCGCTAGGCCTACCCACGCAAGTGAGGTATCATTTTTATCGGGAGACTTGGGGGAACGCTGGGTGGAAGGAAATTTGTGGCTCCTCTCAGATTCCAGAACTTTCTGCCACAGAAATGTGAGGAACATGTGTTTTTTTAGCCAAATTTTGAGGTTTGCAAAGGATTCTGGGTAACAGAACCTGGTCCGAGCCCCGCAAGTCACCCCTCCTTGGATTCCCCTAGGTCTCTAATTTTCGAAATGCACAGGTTTGGTAGGTTTCCCTAGGTGCCGGCTGAGCTAGAGGCCAAAATCTGCAGGTAGGCACTTCGCAAAAAACACCTCTGTTTTCTTCCACAATTTTGGATGTGTCCACTTTGCGCTTTGGGGTGTTTCCTGTCGCGGGCGCTAGGCCTACCCACGCAAGTGAGGTATCATTTTTATCGGGAGACTTGGGGGAACGCTGGGTGGAAGGAAATTTGTGGCTCCTCTCAGATTCCAAAACTTTCTGCCACAGAAATGTGAGGAACATGTGTTTTTTTAGCCAAATTCTGAGGTTTGCAAAGGATTCTGGGTAACAGAACCTGGTCCGAGCCCCGCAAGTCACCCCATCTTGGATTCCCCTAGGTCTCTAGTTTTCAGAAATGCACAGGTTTGGTAGGTTTCCCTAGGTGCCGGCTGAGCTAGAGGCCAAAATCTACAGGTAGGCACTTCACAAAAAACACCTCTGTTTTCTTCCAAAATTTTGGATGTGTCCACGTAGCGCTTTGGGGTGTTTCCTGTCGCGGGCGCTAGGCCTAACCACGCAAGTGAGGTATCATTTTTATCGGGAGACTTGGGGGAACGCTGGGTGGAAGGAAATTTGTGGCTCCTCTCAGATGCCAGAACTTTCTGCCACAGAAATGTGAGGAGCATGTGTTTTTTTAGCCAAATTTTGAGGTTTGCAAAGGATTCTGGGTAACAGAACCTGGTCCGAGCCCCGCAAGTCACCCCTCCTTGGATTCCCCTAGGTCTCTAGTTTTCAGAAATGCACAGGTTTGGTAGGTTTCCCTAGGTGCCGGCTGAGCTAGAGGCCAAAATCTACAGGTAGGCACTTCGCAAAAAACACCTCTGTTTTCTTCAAAAATTTTGGATGTGTCCACGTAGCGCTTTGGGGTGTTTCCTGTCGCGGGCGCTAGGCCTAACCACGCAAGTGAGGTATCATTTTTATCGGGAGACTTGGGGGAACGCTGGGTGGAAGGAAATTTGTGGCTCCTCTCAGATGCCAGAACTTTCTGCCACAGAAATGTGAGGAGCATGTGTTTTTTTAGCCAAATTTTGAGGTTTGCAAAGGATTCTGGGTAACAGAACCTGGTCCGAGCCCCACAAGTCACCCCTCCTTGGATTCCCCTAGGTCTCTAGTTTTCAGAAATGCACAGGTTTGGTAGGTTTCCCTAGGTGCCGGCTGAGCTAGAGGCCAAAATCTACAGGTAGGCACTTCGCAAAAAACACCTCTGTTTTCTTCCAAAATTTTGGATGTGTCCACGTTGCGCTTTGGGGTGTTTCCTGTCGCGGGCGCTAGGCCTACCCACGCAAGTGAGGTATCATTTTTATCAGGAGACTTGGGGGAATGCTGGGTGGAAGGAAATTTGTGGCTCCTCTCAGATTCCAGAACTTTCTGCCACAGAAATGTGAGGAACATGTGTTTTTTTAGCCAAATTTTGAGGTTTGCAAAGGATTCTGGGTAACAGAACCTGGTCCGAGCCCCGCAAGTCACCCCATCTTGGATTCCCCTAGGTCTCTAGTTTTCAGAAATGCACAGGTTTGGTAGGTTTCCCTAGGTGCCGGCTGAGCTAGAGGCCAAAATCTACAGGTAGGCACTTCGCAAAAAACACCTCTGTTTTCTTCCAAAATTTTGGATGTGTCCACGTTGCGCTTTGGGGTGTTTCCTGTCGCGGGTGCTAGGCCTAACCACGCAAGTGAGGTATCATTTTTATCGGGAGACTTGGGGGAACGCTGGGTGGAAGGAAATTTGTGGCTCATCTCAGGTGCCAAAACTTTCTGCCCCAGAAATGTGAGGAGCATGTGTTTTTTTAGCCAAATTTTGAGGTTTGCAAAGGATTCTGGGTAACAGAACCTGGTCCGAGCCCCACAAGTCACCCCTCCTTGGATTCCCCTAGGTCTCTAGTTTTCAGAAATGCACAGGTTTGGTAGGTTTCCCTAGGTGCCGGCTGAGCTAGAGGCCAAAATCTACAGGTAGGCACTTTGCAAAAAACACCTGTTTTCTTCCAAAATGTTGGATGTGTCCACGTTGCGCTTTGGGGTGTTTCCTGTCGCGGGCGCTAGGCCTACCCACGCAAGTGAGGTATCATTTTTATCGGGAGACTTGGGGGAACGCTGGGTGGAAGGAAATTTGTGGCTCCTCTCAGATGCCAGAACTTTCTGCCACAGAAATGTGAGGAGCATGTGTTTTTTTAGCCAAATTTTGAGGTTTGCAAAGGATTCTGGGTAACAGAACCTGGTCCGAGCCCCGGAAGTCACCCCATCTTGGATTCCCCTAGGTCTCTAGTTTTCAGAAATGCACAGGTTTGGTAGGTTTCCCTAGGTGCCGGCTGAGCTAGAGGCCAAAATCTACAGGTAGGCACTTCGCAAAAAACACCTCTGTTTTCTTCCAAAATTTTGGATGTGTCCACTTTGCGCTTTGGGGTGTTTCCTGTCGCGGGCGCTAGGCCTACCCACGCAAGTGAGGTATCATTTTTATCGGGAGACTTGGGGGAACGCTGGGTGGAAGGAAATTTGTGGCTCCTCTCAGATTCCAGAACTTTCTGCCACAGAAATGTGAGGAACATGTGTTTTTTTAGCCAAATTCTGAGGTTTGCAAAGGATTCTGGGTAACAGAACCTGGTCCGAGCCCCGCAAGTCACCCCATCTTGGATTCCCCTAGGTCTCTAGTTTTCAGAAATGCACAGGTTTGGTAGGTTTCCCTAGGTGCCGGCTGAGCTAGAGGCCAAAATCTACAGGTAGGCACTTCGCAAAAAACACCTCTGTTTTCTTCCAAAATTTTGGATGTGTCCACGTAGCGCTTTGGGGTGTTTCCTGTCGCGGGCGCTAGGCCTACCCACGCAAGTGAGGTATCATTTTTATCGGGAGACTTGGGGGAACGCTGGGTGGAAGGAAATTTGTGGCTCCTCTCAGATTCCAGAACTTTCTGCCACAGAAATGTGAGGAACATGTGTTTTTTTAGCCAAATTCTGAGGTTTGCAAAGGATTCTGGGTAACAGAACCTGGTCCGAGCCCCGCAAGTCACCCCATCTTGGATTCCCCTAGGTCTTTAGTTTTCAGAAATGCACAGGTTTGGTAGGTTTCCCTAGGTGCCGGCTGAGCTAGAGGCCAAAATCTACAGGTAGGCACTTCGCAAAAAACACCTCTGTTTTCTTCAAAAATTTTGGATGTGTCCACGTAGCGCTTTGGGGTGTTTCCTGTCGCGGGCGCTAGGCCTAACCACGCAAGTGAGGTATCATTTTTATCGGGAGACTTGGAGGAACGCTGGGTGGAAGGAAATTTGTGGCTCCTCTCAGATGCCAGAACTTTCTGCCACAGAAATGTGAGGAGCATGTGTTTTTTTAGCCAAATTTTGAGGTTTGCAAAGGATTCTGGGTAACAGAACCTGGTCCGAGCCCCACAAGTCACCCCTCCTTGGATTCCCCTAGGTCTCTAGTTTTCAGAAATGTACAGGTTTGGTATGTTTCCCTAGGTGCCGGCTGAGCTAGAGGCCAAAATCTACAGGTAGGCACTTCGCAAAAAACACCTCTGTTTTCTTCCAAAATTTTGGATGTGTCCACGTTGCGCTTTGGGGTGTTTCCTGTCGCGGGCGCTAGGCCTACCCACGCAAGTGAGGTATCATTTTTATCGGGAGACTTGGGGGAATGCTGGGTGGAAGGAAATTTGTGGCTCCTCTCAGATTCCAGAACTTTCTGCCACAGAAATGTGAGGAACATGTGTTTTTTTAGCCAAATTTTGAGGTTTGCAAAGGATTCTGGGTAACAGAACCTGGTCCGAGCCCCGCAAGTCACCCCATCTTGGATTCCCCTAGGTCTCTAGTTTTCAGAAATGCACAGGTTTGGTAGGTTTCTCTAGGTGCCGGCTGAGCTAGAGGCCAAAATCTACAGGTAGGCACTTCGCAAAAAACACCTCTGTTTTCTTCCAAAATTTTGGATGTGTCCACGTTGCGCTTTGGGGTGTTTCCTGTCGCGGGTGCTAGGCCTAACCACGCAAGTGAGGTATCATTTTTATCGGGAGACTTGGGGGAACGCTGGGTGGAAGGAAATTTGTGGCTCATCTCAGATGCCAGAACTTTCTGCCACAGAAATGTGAGGAGCATGTGTTTTTTTAGCCAAATTTTGAGGTTTGCAAAGGATTCTGGGTAACAGAACCTGGTCCGAGCCCCACAAGTCACCCCTCCTTGGATTCCCCTAGGTCTCTAGTTTTCAGAAATGCACAGGTTTGGTAGGTTTCCCTAGGTGCCGGCTGAGCTAGAGGCCAAAATCTACAGGTAGGCACTTTGCAAAAAACACCTGTTTTCTTCCAAAATGTTGGATGTGTCCACGTTGCGCTTTGGGGTGTTTCCTGTCGCGGGCGCTAGGCCTACCCACGCAAGTGAGGTATCATTTTTATCGGGAGACTTGGGGGAACGCTGGGTGGAAGGAAATTTGTGGCTCCTCTCAGATGCCAGAACTTTCTGCCACAGAAATGTGAGGAGCATGTGTTTTTTTAGCCAAATTTTGAGGTTTGCAAAGGATTCTGGGTAACAGAACCTGGTCCGAGCCCCGGAAGTCACCCCATCTTGGATTCCCCTAGGTCTCTAGTTTTCAGAAATGCACAGGTTTGGTAGGTTTCCCTAGGTGCCGGCTGAGCTAGAGGCCAAAATCTACAGGTAGGCACTTCGCAAAAAACACCTCTGTTTTCTTCCAAAATTTTGGATGTGTCCACTTTGCGCTTTGGGGTGTTTCCTGTCGCGGGCGCTAGGCCTACCCACGCAAGTGAGGTATCATTTTTATTGGGAGACTTGGGGGAACGCTGGGTGGAAGGAAATTTGTGGCTCCTCTCAGATTCCAGAACTTTCTGCCACAGAAATGTGAGGAACATGTGTTTTTTTAGCCAAATTCTGAGGTTTGCAAAGGATTCTGGGTAACAGAACCTGGTCCGAGCCCCGCAAGTCACCCCATCTTGGATTCCCCTAGGTCTCTAGTTTTCAGAAATGCACAGGTTTGGTAGGTTTCCCTAGGTGCCGGCTGAGCTAGAGGCCAAAATCTACAGGTAGGCACTTCGCAAAAAACACCTCTGTTTTCTTCAAAAATTTTGGATGTGTCCACGTAGCGCTTTTGGGTGCTTCCTGTCGCGGGCGCTAGGCCTACCCACGCAAGTGAGGTATCATTTTTATCGGGAGACTTGGGGGAACGCTGGGTGGAAGGAAATTTGTGGCTCCTCTCAGATTCCAGAACTTTCTGCCACAGAAATGTGAGGAACATGTGTTTTTTTAGCCAAATTCTGAGGTTTGCAAAGGATTCTGGGTAACAGAACCTGGTCCGAGCCCCGCAAGTCACCCCATCTTGGATTCCCCTAGGTCTCTAGTTTTCAGAAATGCACAGGTTTGGTAGGTTTCCCTAGGTGCCGGCTGAGCTAGAGGCCAAAATCTACAGGTAGGCACTTCGCAAAAAACACCTCTGTTTTCTTCAAAAATTTTGGATGTGTCCACGTAGCGCTTTGGGGTGTTTCCTGTCGCGGGCGCTAGGCCTAACCACGCAAGTGAGGTATCATTTTTATCGGGAGACTTGGAGGAACGCTGGGTGGAAGGAAATTTGTGGCTCCTCTCAGATGCCAGAACTTTCTGCCACAGAAATGTGAGGAGCATGTGTTTTTTTAGCCAAATTTTGAGGTTTGCAAAGGATTCTGGGTAACAGAACCTGGTCCGAGCCCCGCAAGTCACCCCTCCTTGGATTCCCCTAGGTCTCTAGTTTTCAGAAATGCACAGATTTGGTAGGTTTCCCTAGGTGCCGGCTGAGCTAGAGGCCAAAATCTACAGGTAGGCACTTCGCAAAAAACACCTCTGTTTTCTTCCAAAATTTTGGATGTGTCCACGTTGCGCTTTGGGGTGTTTCCAGTCGCGGGCGCTAGGCCTACCCACGCAAGTGAGGTATCATTTTTATCGGGAGACTTGGGGGAATGCTGGGTGGAAGGAAATTTGTGGCTCCTCTCAGATTCCAGAACTTTCTGCCACAGAAATGTGAGGAACATGTGTTTTTTTAGCCAAATTTTGAGGTTTGCAAAGGATTCTGGGTAACAGAACCTGGTCCGAGCCCCGCAAGTCACCCCATCTTGGATTTCCCTAGGTCTCTAGTTTTCAGAAATGCACAGGTTTGGTAGGTTTCCCTAGGTGCCGGCTGAGCTAGAGGCCAAAATCTACAGGTAGGCACTTCGCAAAAAACACCTCTGTTTTCTTCCAAAATTTTGGATGTGTCCACGTTGCGCTTTGGGGTGTTTCCTGTCGCGGGCGCTAGGCCTAACCACGCAAGTGAGGTATCATTTTTATCGGGAGACTTGGGAGAACGCTGGGTGGAAGGAAATTTGTGGCTCCTCTCAGATGCCAGAACTTTCTGCCACAGAAATGTGAGGTGCATGTGTTTTTTTAGCCAAATTTTGAGGTTTGCAAAGGATTCTGGGTAACAGAACCTGGTCCGAGCCCCGCAAGTCACCCCTCCTTGGATTCCCCTAGGTCTCTAGTTTTCAGAAATGCACAGGTTTGGTAGGTTTCCCTAGGTGCCGGCTGAGCTAGAGGCCAAAATCTACAGGTAGGCACTTTGCAAAAAACACCTGTTTTCTTCCAAAATGTTCCATGTGTCCACGTTGCGCTTTGGGGTGTTTCCTGTCGCGGGCGCTAGGCCTACCCACGCAAGTGAGGTATCATTTTTATCGGGAGACTTGGGGGAACGCTGGGTGGAAGGAAATTTGTGGCTCCTCTCAGATTCCAGAACTTTCTGCCACAGAAATGTGAGGAACATGTGTTTTTTTAGCCAAATTTTGAGGTTTGCAAAGGATTCTGGGTAACAGAACCTGGTCCGAGCCCCGCAAGTCACCCCTCCTTGGATTCCCCTAGGTCTCTAATTTTCAGAAATGCACAGGTTTGGTAGGTTTCCCTAGGTGCCGGCTGAGCTAGAGGCCAAAATCTGCAGGTAGGCACTTCGCAAAAAACACCTCTGTTTTCTTCCAAAATTTTGGATGTGTCCACTTTGCGCTTTGGGGTGTTTCCTGTCGCGGGCGCTAGGCCTACCCACGCAAGTGAGGTATCATTTTTATCGGGAGACTTGGGGGAACGCTGGGTGGAAGGAAATTTGTGGCTCCTCTCAGATTCCAAAACTTTCTGCCACAGAAATGTGAGGAACATGTGTTTTTTTAGCCAAATTCTGAGGTTTGCAAAGGATTCTGGGTAACAGAACCTGGTCCGAGCCCCGCAAGTCACCCCATCTTGGATTCCCCTAGGTCTCTAGTTTTCAGAAATGCACAGGTTTGGTAGGTTTCCCTAGGTGCCGGCTGAGCTAGAGGCCAAAATCTACAGGTAGGCACTTCACAAAAAACACCTCTGTTTTCTTCCAAAATTTTGGATGTGTCCACGTAGCGCTTTGGGGTGTTTCCTGTCGCGGGCGCTAGGCCTAACCACGCAAGTGAGGTATCATTTTTATCGGGAGACTTGGGGGAACGCTGGGTGGAAGGAAATTTGTGGCTCCTCTCAGATGCCAGAACTTTCTGCCACAGAAATGTGAGGAGCATGTGTTTTTTTAGCCAAATTTTGAGGTTTGCAAAGGATTCTGGGTAACAGAACCTGGTCCGAGCCCCGCAAGTCACCCCTCCTTGGATTCCCCTAGGTCTCTAGTTTTCAGAAATGCACAGGTTTGGTAGGTTTCCCTAGGTGCCGGCTGAGCTAGAGGCCAAAATCTACAGGTAGGCACTTCGCAAAAAACACCTCTGTTTTCTTCCAAAATTTTGGATGTGTCCACGTAGCGCTTTGGGGTGTTTCCTGTCGCGGGCGCTAGGCCTAACCACGCAAGTGAGGTATCATTTTTATCGGGAGACTTGGGGGAACGCTGGGTGGAAGGAAATTTGTGGCTCCTCTCAGATGCCAGAACTTTCTGCCACAGAAATGTGAGGAGCATGTGTTTTTTTAGCCAAATTTTGAGGTTTGCAAAGGATTCTGGGTAACAGAACCTGGTCCGAGCCCCACAAGTCACCCCTCCTTGGATTCCCCTAGGTCTCTAGTTTTCAGAAATGCACAGGTTTGGTAGGTTTCCCTAGGTGCCGGCTGAGCTAGAGGCCAAAATCTACAGGTAGGCACTTCGCAAAAAACACCTCTGTTTTCTTCCAAAATTTTGGATGTGTCCACGTTGCGCTTTGGGGTGTTTCCTGTCGCGGGCGCTAGGCCTACCCACGCAAGTGAGGTATCATTTTTATCAGGAGACTTGGGGGAATGCTGGGTGGAAGGAAATTTGTGGCTCCTCTCAGATTCCAGAACTTTCTGCCACAGAAATGTGAGGAACATGTGTTTTTTTAGCCAAATTTTGAGGTTTGCAAAGGATTCTGGGTAACAGAACCTGGTCCGAGCCCCGCAAGTCACCCCATCTTGGATTCCCCTAGGTCTCTAGTTTTCAGAAATGCACAGGTTTGGTAGGTTTCCCTAGGTGCCGGCTGAGCTAGAGGCCAAAATCTACAGGTAGGCACTTCGCAAAAAACACCTCTGTTTTCTTCCAAAATTTTGGATGTGTCCACGTTGCGCTTTGGGGTGTTTCCTGTCGCGGGTGCTAGGCCTAACCACGCAAGTGAGGTATCATTTTTATCGGGAGACTTGGGGGAACGCTGGGTGGAAGGAAATTTGTGGCTCATCTCAGGTGCCAAAACTTTCTGCCCCAGAAATGTGAGGAGCATGTGTTTTTTTAGCCAAATTTTGAGGTTTGCAAAGGATTCTGGGTAACAGAACCTGGTCCGAGCCCCACAAGTCACCCCTCCTTGGATTCCCCTAGGTCTCTAGTTTTCAGAAATGCACAGGTTTGGTAGGTTTCCCTAGGTGCCGGCTGAGCTAGAGGCCAAAATCTACAGGTAGGCACTTTGCAAAAAACACCTGTTTTCTTCCAAAATGTTGGATGTGTCCACGTTGCGCTTTGGGGTGTTTCCTGTCGCGGGCGCTAGGCCTACCCACGCAAGTGAGGTATCATTTTTATCGGGAGACTTGGGGGAACGCTGGGTGGAAGGAAATTTGTGGCTCCTCTCAGATGCCAGAACTTTCTGCCACAGAAATGTGAGGAGCATGTGTTTTTTTAGCCAAATTTTGAGGTTTGCAAAGGATTCTGGGTAACAGAACCTGGTCCGAGCCCCGGAAGTCACCCCATCTTGGATTCCCCTAGGTCTCTAGTTTTCAGAAATGCACAGGTTTGGTAGGTTTCCCTAGGTGCCGGCTGAGCTAGAGGCCAAAATCTACAGGTAGGCACTTCGCAAAAAACACCTCTGTTTTCTTCCAAAATTTTGGATGTGTCCACTTTGCGCTTTGGGGTGTTTCCTGTTGCGGGCGCTAGGCCTACCCACGCAAGTGAGGTATCATTTTTATCGGGAGACTTGGGGGAACGCTGGGTGGAAGGAAATTTGTGGCTCCTCTCAGATTCCAGAACTTTCTGCCACAGAAATGTGAGGAACATGTGTTTTTTTAGCCAAATTCTGAGGTTTGCAAAGGATTCTGGGTAACAGAACCTGGTCCGAGCCCCGCAAGTCACCCCATCTTGGATTCCCCTAGGTCTCTAGTTTTCAGAAATGCACAGGTTTGGTAGGTTTCCCTATGTGCCGGCTGAGCTAGAGGCCAAAATCTACAGGTAGGCACTTCGCAAAAAACACCTCTGTTTTCTTCCAAAATTTTGGATGTGTCCACGTAGCGCTTTGGGGTGTTTCCTGTCGCGGGCGCTAGGCCTACCCACGCAAGTGAGGTATCATTTTTATCGGGAGACTTGGGGGAACGCTGGGTGGAAGGAAATTTGTGGCTCCTCTCAGATTCCAGAACTTTCTGCCACAGAAATGTGAGGAACATGTGTTTTTTTAGCCAAATTCTGAGGTTTGCAAAGGATTCTGGGTAACAGAACCTGGTCCGAGCCCCGCAAGTCACCCCATCTTGGATTCCCCTAGGTCTTTAGTTTTCAGAAATGCACAGGTTTGGTAGGTTTCCCTAGGTGCCGGCTGAGCTAGAGGCCAAAATCTACAGGTAGGCACTTCGCAAAAAACACCTCTGTTTTCTTCAAAAATTTTGGATGTGTCCACGTAGCGCTTTGGGGTGTTTCCTGTCGCGGGCGCTAGGCCTAACCACGCAAGTGAGGTATCATTTTTATCGGGAGACTTGGAGGAACGCTGGGTGGAAGGAAATTTGTGGCTCCTCTCAGATGCCAGAACTTTCTGCCACAGAAATGTGAGGAGCATGTGTTTTTTTAGCCAAATTTTGAGGTTTGCAAAGGATTCTGGGTAACAGAACCTGGTCCGAGCCCCACAAGTCACCCCTCCTTGGATTCCCCTAGGTCTCTAGTTTTCAGAAATGTACAGGTTTGGTATGTTTCCCTAGGTGCCGGCTGAGCTAGAGGCCAAAATCTACAGGTAGGCACTTCGCAAAAAACACCTCTGTTTTCTTCCAAAATTTTGGATGTGTCCACGTTGCGCTTTGGGGTGTTTCCTGTCGCGGGCGCTAGGCCTACCCACGCAAGTGAGGTATCATTTTTATCGGGAGACTTGGGGGAATGCTGGGTGGAAGGAAATTTGTGGCTCCTCTCAGATTCCAGAACTTTCTGCCACAGAAATGTGAGGAACATGTGTTTTTTTTAGCCAAATTTTGAGGTTTGCAAAGGATTCTGGGTAACAGAACCTGGTCCGAGCCCCGCAAGTCACCCCATCTTGGATTCCCCTAGGTCTCTAGTTTTCAGAAATGCACAGGTTTGGTAGGTTTCTCTAGGTGCCGGCTGAGCTAGAGGCCAAAATCTACAGGTAGGCACTTCGCAAAAAACACCTCTGTTTTCTTCCAAAATTTTGGATGTGTCCACGTTGCGCTTTGGGGTGTTTCCTGTCGCGGGTGCTAGGCCTAACCACGCAAGTGAGGTATCATTTTTATCGGGAGACTTGGGGGAACGCTGGGTGGAAGGAAATTTGTGGCTCATCTCAGATGCCAGAACTTTCTGCCACAGAAATGTGAGGAGCATGTGTTTTTTTAGCCAAATTTTGAGGTTTGCAAAGGATTCTGGGTAACAGAACCTGGTCCGAGCCCCACAAGTCACCCCTCCTTGGATTCCCCTAGGTCTCTAGTTTTCAGAAATGCACAGGTTTGGTAGGTTTCCCTAGGTGCCGGCTGAGCTAGAGGCCAAAATCTACAGGTAGGCACTTTGCAAAAAACACCTGTTTTCTTCCAAAATGTTGGATGTGTCCACGTTGCGCTTTGGGGTGTTTCCTGTCGCGGGCGCTAGGCCTACCCACGCAAGTGAGGTATCATTTTTATCGGGAGACTTGGGGGAACGCTGGGTGGAAGGAAATTTGTGGCTCCTCTCAGATGCCAGAACTTTCTGCCACAGAAATGTGAGGAGCATGTGTTTTTTTAGCCAAATTTTGAGGTTTGCAAAGGATTCTGGGTAACAGAACCTGGTCCGAGCCCCGGAAGTCACCCCATCTTGGATTCCCCTAGGTCTCTAGTTTTCAGAAATGCACAGGTTTGGTAGGTTTCCCTAGGTGCCGGCTGAGCTAGAGGCCAAAATCTACAGGTAGGCACTTCGCAAAAAACACCTCTGTTTTCTTCCAAAATTTTGGATGTGTCCACTTTGCGCTTTGGGGTGTTTCCTGTCGCGGGCGCTAGGCCTACCCACGCAAGTGAGGTATCATTTTTATTGGGAGACTTGGGGGAACGCTGGGTGGAAGGAAATTTGTGGCTCCTCTCAGATTCCAGAACTTTCTGCCACAGAAATGTGAGGAACATGTGTTTTTTTAGCCAAATTCTGAGGTTTGCAAAGGATTCTGGGTAACAGAACCTGGTCCGAGCCCCGCAAGTCACCCCATCTTGGATTCCCCTAGGTCTCTAGTTTTCAGAAATGCACAGGTTTGGTAGGTTTCCCTAGGTGCCGGCTGAGCTAGAGGCCAAAATCTACAGGTAGGCACTTCGCAAAAAACACCTCTGTTTTCTTCAAAAATTTTGGATGTGTCCACGTAGCGCTTTTGGGTGCTTCCTGTCGCGGGCGCTAGGCCTACCCACGCAAGTGAGGTATCATTTTTATCGGGAGACTTGGGGGAACGCTGGGTGGAAGGAAATTTGTGGCTCCTCTCAGATTCCAGAACTTTCTGCCACAGAAATGTGAGGAACATGTGTTTTTTTAGCCAAATTCTGAGGTTTGCAAAGGATTCTGGGTAACAGAACCTGGTCCGAGCCCCGCAAGTCACCCCATCTTGGATTCCCCTAGGTCTCTAGTTTTCAGAAATGCACAGGTTTGGTAGGTTTCCCTAGGTGCCGGCTGAGCTAGAGGCCAAAATCTACAGGTAGGCACTTCGCAAAAAACACCTCTGTTTTCTTCAAAAATTTTGGATGTGTCCACGTAGCGCTTTGGGGTGTTTCCTGTCGCGGGCGCTAGGCCTAACCACGCAAGTGAGGTATCATTTTTATCGGGAGACTTGGGGGAACGCTGGGTGGAAGGAAATTTGTGGCTCCTCTCAGATGCCAGAACTTTCTGCCACAGAAATGTGAGGAACATGTGTTTTTTTAGCCAAATTTTGAGGTTTGCAAAGGATTCTGGGTAACAGAACCTGGTCCGAGCCCCGCAAGTCACCCCTCCTTGGATTCCCCTAGGTCTCTAATTTTCAGAAATGCACAGGTTTGGTAGGTTTCCCTAGGTGCCGGCTGAGCTAGAGGCCAAAATCTACAGGTAGGCACTTCGCAAAAAACACCTCTGTTTTCTTCCAAAATTTTGGATGTGTCCACGTTGCGCTTTGGGGTGTTTCCTGTCGCGGGCGCTAGGCCTACCCACGCAAGTGAGGTATCATTTTTATCGGGAGACTTGGGGGAATGCTGGGTGGAAGGAAATTTGTGGCTCCTCTCAGATTCCAGAACTTTCTGCCACAGAAATGTGAGGAACATGTGTTTTTTTAGCCAAATTTTGAGGTTTGCAAAGGATTCTGGGTAACAGAACCTGGTCCGAGCCCCGCAAGTCACCCCATCTTGGATTCCCCTAGGTCTCTAGTTTTCAGAAATGCACAGGTTTGGTAGGTTTCCCTAGGTGCCGGCTGAGCTAGAGGCCAAAATCTACAGGTAGGCACTTCGCAAAAAACACCTCTGTTTTCTTCCAAAATTTTGGATGTGTCCACGTTGCGCTTTGGGGTGTTTCCTGTCGCGGGTGCTAGGCCTAACCACGCAAGTGAGGTATCATTTTTATCGGGAGACTTGGGGGAACGCTGGGTGGAAGGAAATTCGTGGCTCATCTCAGATGCCAGAACTTTCTGCCCCAGAAATGTGAGGAGCATGTGTTTTTTTAGCCAAATTTTGAGGTTTGCAAAGGATTCTGGGTAACAGAACCTGGTCCGAGCCCCACAAGTCACCCCTCCTTGGATTCCCCTAGGTCTCTAGTTTTCAGAAATGCACAGGTTTGGTATGTTTCCCTAGGTGCCGGCTGAGCTAGAGGCCAAAATCTACAGGTAGGCACTTTGCAAAAAACACCTGTTTTCTTCCAAAATGTTGGATGTGTCCACGTTGCGCTTTGGGGTGTTTCCTGTCGCGGGCGCTAGGCCTACCCACGCAAGTGAGGTATCATTTTTATCGGGAGACTTGGGGGAACGCTGGGTGGAAGGAAATTTGTGGCTCCTCTCAGATGCCAGAACTTTCTGCCACAGAAATGTGAGGAGCATGTGTTTTTTTAGCCAAATTTTGAGGTTTGCAAAGGATTCTGGGTAACAGAACCTGGTCCGAGCCCCGGAAGTCACCCCATCTTGGATTCCCCTAGGTCTCTAGTTTTCAGAAATGCACAGGTTTGGTAGGTTTCCCTAGGTGCCGGCTGAGCTAGAGGCCAAAATCTACAGGTAGGCACTTCGCAAAAAACACCTCTGTTTTCTTCCAAAATTTTGGATGTGTCCACTTTGCGCTTTGGGGTGTTTCCTGTCGCGGGCGCTAGGCCTACCCACGCAAGTGAGGTATCATTTTTATTGGGAGACTTGGGGGAACGCTGGGTGGAAGGAAATTTGTGGCTCCTCTCAGATTCCAGAACTTTCTGCCACAGAAATGTGAGGAACATGTGTTTTTTTAGCCAAATTCTGAGGTTTGCAAAGGATTCTGGGTAACAGAACCTGGTCCGAGCCCCGCAAGTCACCCCATCTTGGATTCCCCTAGGTCTCTAGTTTTCAGAAATGCACAGGTTTGGTAGGTTTTCCTAGGTGCCGGCTGAGCTAGAGGCCAAAATCTACAGGTAGGCACTTCGCAAAAAACACCTCTGTTTTCTTCAAAAATTTTGGATGTGTCCACGTAGCGCTTTTGGGTGCTTCCTGTCGCGGGCGCTAGGCCTACCCACGCAAGTGAGGTATCATTTTTATCGGGAGACTTGGGGGAACGCTGGGTGGAAGGAAATTTGTGGCTCCTCTCAGATTCCAGAACTTTCTGCCACAGAAATGTGAGGAACATGTGTTTTTTTAGCCAAATTCTGAGGTTTGCAAAGGATTCTGGGTAACAGAACCTGGTCCGAGCCCCGCAAGTCACCCCATCTTGGATTCCCCTAGGTCTCTAGTTTTCAGAAATGCACAGGTTTGGTAGGTTTCCCTAGGTGCCGGCTGAGCTAGAGGCCAAAATCTACAGGTAGGCACTTCGCAAAAAACACCTCTGTTTTCTTCAAAAATTTTGGATGTGTCCACGTAGCGCTTTGGGGTGTTTCCTGTCGCGGGCGCTAGGCCTAACCACGCAAGTGAGGTATCATTTTTATCGGGAGACTTGGGGGAACGCTGGGTGGAAGGAAATTTGTGGCTCCTCTCAGATGCCAGAACTTTCTGCCACAGAAATGTGAGGAACATGTGTTTTTTTAGCCAAATTTTGAGGTTTGCAAAGGATTCTGGGTAACAGAACCTGGTCCGAGCCCCGCAAGTCACCCCTCCTTGGATTCCCCTAGGTCTCTAATTTTCAGAAATGCACAGGTTTGGTAGGTTTCCCTAGGTGCCGGCTGAGCTAGAGGCCAAAATCTACAGGTAGGCACTTCGCAAAAAACACCTCTGTTTTCTTCCAAAATTTTGGATGTGTCCACGTTGCGCTTTGGGGTGTTTCCTGTCGCGGGCGCTAGGCCTACCCACGCAAGTGAGGTATCATTTTTATCGGGAGACTTGGGGGAATGCTGGGTGGAAGGAAATTTGTGGCTCCTCTCAGATTCCAGAACTTTCTGCCACAGAAATGTGAGGAACATGTGTTTTTTTAGCCAAATTTTGAGGTTTGCAAAGGATTCTGGGTAACAGAACCTGGTCCGAGCCCCGCAAGTCACCCCATCTTGGATTCCCCTAGGTCTCTAGTTTTCAGAAATGCACAGGTTTGGTAGGTTTCCCTAGGTGCCGGCTGAGCTAGAGGCCAAAATCTACAGGTAGGCACTTCGCAAAAAACACCTCTGTTTTCTTCCAAAATTTTGGATGTGTCCACGTTGCGCTTTGGGGTGTTTCCTGTCGCGGGTGCTAGGCCTAACCACGCAAGTGAGGTATCATTTTTATCGGGAGACTTGGGGGAACGCTGGGTGGAAGGAAATTCGTGGCTCATCTCAGATGCCAGAACTTTCTGCCCCAGAAATGTGAGGAGCATGTGTTTTTTTAGCCAAATTTTGAGGTTTGCAAAGGATTCTGGGTAACAGAACCTGGTCCGAGCCCCACAAGTCACCCCTCCTTGGATTCCCCTAGGTCTCTAGTTTTCAGAAATGCACAGGTTTGGTAGGTTTCCCTAAGTGCCGGCTGAGCTAGAGGCCAAAATCTACAGGTAGGCACTTTGCAAAAAACACTTGTTTTCTTCCAAAATGTTGGATGTGTCCACGTTGCGCTTTGGGGTGTTTCCTGTCGCGGGTGCTAGGCCTAACCACGCAAGTGAGGTATCATTTTTATCGGGAGACTTGGGGGAACGCTGGGTGGAAGGAAATTTGTGGCTCATCTCAGATGCCAGAACTTTCTGCCACAGAAATGTGAGGAGCATGTGTTTTTTTAGCCAAATTTTGAGGTTTGCAAAGGATTCTGGGTAACAGAACCTGGTCCGAGCCCCACAAGTCACCCCTCCTTGGATTCCCCTAGGTCTCTAGTTTTCAGAAATGCACAGGTTTGGTAGGTTTCCCTAGGTGCCGGCTGAGCTAGAGGCCAAAATCTACAGGTAGGCACTTTGCAAAAAACACCTGTTTTCTTCCAAAATGTTGGATGTGTCCACGTTGCGCTTTGGGGTGTTTCCTGTCGCGGGCGCTAGGCCTACCCACGCAAGTGAGGTATCATTTTTATCGGGAGACTTGCGGGAACGCTGGGTGGAAGGAAATTTGTGGCTCCTCTCAGATGCCAGAACTTTCTGCCACAGAAATGTGAGGAGCATGTGTTTTTTTAGCCAAATTTTGAGGTTTGCAAAGGATTCTGGGTAACAGAACCTGGTCCGAGCCCCGGAAGTCACCCCATCTTGGATTCCCCTAGGTCTCTAGTTTTCAGAAATGCACAGGTTTGGTAGGTTTCCCTAGGTGCCGGCTGAGCTAGAGGCCAAAATCTACAGGTAGGCACTTCGCAAAAAACACCTCTGTTTTCTTCCAAAATTTTGGATGTGTCCACTTTGCGCTTTGGGGTGTTTCCTGTCGCGGGCGCTAGGCCTACCCACGCAAGTGAGGTATCATTTTTATCGGGAGACTTGGGGGAACGCTGGGTGGAAGGAAATTTGTGGCTCCTCTCAGATTCCAGAACTTTCTGCCACAGAAATGTGAGGAACATGTGTTTTTTTAGCCAAATGTTGAGGTTTGCAAAGGATTCTGGGTAACAGAACCTGGTCCGAGCCCCGCAAGTCACCCCATCTTGGATTCCCCTAGGTCTCTAGTTTTCAGAAATGCACAGGTTTGGTAGGTTTCCCTAGGTGCCGGCTGAGCTAGAGGCCAAAATCTACAGGTAGGCACTTCGCAAAAAACACCTCTGTTTTCTTCCAAAATTTTGGATGTGTCCACGTTGCGCTTTGGGGTGTTTCCTGTCGCGGGCGCTAGGCCTACCCACGCAAGTGAGGTATCATTTTTATCGGGAGACTTGGGGGAACGCTGGGTGGAAGGAAATTTGTGGCTCCTCTCAGATTCCAGAACTTTCTGCCACAGAAATGTGAGGAACATGTGTTTTTTATTAGCCAAATTTTGAGGTTTGCAAAGGATTCTGGGTAACAGAACCTGGTCCGAGCCCCGCAAGTCACCCCATCTTGGATTCCCCTATGTCTCTAGTTTTCAGAAATGCACAGGTTTGGTAGGTTTCCCTAGGTGCCGGCTGAGCTAGAGGCCAAAATCTACAGGTAGGCACTTCGCAAAAAACACCTCTATTTTCTTCCAAAATTTTGGATGTGTCCACGTTGCACTTTGGGGTGTTTCCTGTCGCGGGCGCTAGGCCTACCCACGCAAGTGAGGTATCATTTTTATCGGGAGACTTGGGGGAACACTGGGTGGAAGGAAATTTGTGGCTCCTCTCAGATTCCAGAACTTTCTGCCACAGAAATGTGAGGAACATGTGTTTTTTTAGCCAGATTTTGAGGTTTGCAAAGGATTCTGGGTAACAGAACCTGGTCCGAGCCCCACAAGTCACCCCATCTTAGATTCCCCTAGGTCTCTAGTTTTCAGAAATGCACAGGTTTGGTATGTTTCCCTAGGTGCCGGCTGAGCTAGAGGCCAAAATCTACAGGTAGGCACTTCGCAAAAAACACCTCTGTTTTCTTCCAAAATTTTGGATGTGTCCACGTTGCGCTTTGGGGTGTTTCCTGTCGCGGGCGCTAGGCCTAACCACGCAAGTGAGGTATCATTTTTATCGGGAGACTTGGGGGAACGCTGGGTGGAAGGAAATTTGTGGCTCCTCTCAGATGCCAGAACTTTCTGCCACAGAAATGTGAGGAACATGTGTTTTTTTAGCCAAATTTTGAGGTTTGCAAAGGATTCTGGGTAACAGAACCTGGTCCGAGCCCCGCAAGTCACCCCTCCTTGGATTCCCCTAGGTCTCTAATTTTCAGAAATGCACAGGTTTGGTAGGTTTCCCTAGGTGCCGGCTGAGCTAGAGGCCAAAATCTACAGGTAGGCACTTCGCAAAAAACACCTCTGTTTTCTTCCAAAATTTTGGATGTGTCCACTTTGCGCTTTGGGGTGTTTCCTGTCGCGGGCGCTAGGCCTACCCACGCAAGTGAGTATCATTTTTATCGGGAGACTTGGGGGAACGCTGGGTGGAAGGAAATTTGTGGCTCCTCTCAGATTCCAGAACTTTCTGCCACAGAAATGTGAGGAACATGTGTTTTTTTAGCCAAATTCTGAGGTTTGCAAAGGATTCTGGGTAACAGAACCTGGTCCGAGCCCCGCAAGTCACCCCATCTTGGATTCCCCTAGGTCTCTAGTTTTCAGAAATGCACAGGTTTGGTAGGTTTCCCTAGGTGCCGGCTGAGCTAGAGGCCAAAATCTACAGGTAGGCACTTCGCAAAAAACACCTCTGTTTTCTTCAAAAATTTTGGATGTGTCCACGTAGCGCTTTTGGGTGCTTCCTGTCGCGGGCGCTAGGCCTACCCACGCAAGTGAGGTATCATTTTTATCGGGAGACTTGGGGGAACGCTGGGTGGAAGGAAATTTGTGGCTCCTCTCAGATTCCAGAACTTTCTGCCACAGAAATGTGAGGAACATGTGTTTTTTTAGCCAAATTCTGAGGTTTGCAAAGGATTCTGGGTAACAGAACCTGGTCCGAGCCCCGCAAGTCACCCCATCTTGGATTCCCCTAGGTCTCTAGTTTTCAGAAATGCACAGGTTTGGTAGGTTTCCCTAGGTGCCGGCTGAGCTAGAGGCCAAAATCTACAGGTAGGCACTTCGCAAAAAACACCTCTGTTTTCTTCAAAAATTTTGGATGTGTCCACGTAGCGCTTTGGGGTGTTTCCTGTCGCGGGCGCTAGGCCTAACCACGCAAGTGAGGTATCATTTTTATCGGGAGACTTGGGGGAACGCTGGGTGGAAGGAAATTTGTGGCTCCTCTCAGATGCCAGAACTTTCTGCCACAGAAATGTGAGGAACATGTGTTTTTTTAGCCAAATTTTGAGGTTTGCAAAGGATTCTGGGTAACAGAACCTGGTCCGAGCCCCGCAAGTCACCCCTCCTTGGATTCCCCTAGGTCTCTAATTTTCAGAAATGCACAGGTTTGGTAGGTTTCCCTAGGTGCCGGCTGAGCTAGAGGCCAAAATCTACAGGTAGGCACTTCGCAAAAAACACCTCTGTTTTCTTCCAAAATTTTGGATGTGTCCACGTTGCGCTTTGGGGTGTTTCCTGTCGCGGGCGCTAGGCCTACCCACGCAAGTGAGGTATCATTTTTATCGGGAGACTTGGGGGAATGCTGGGTGGAAGGAAATTTGTGGCTCCTCTCAGATTCCAGAACTTTCTGCCACAGAAATGTGAGGAACATGTGTTTTTTTAGCCAAATTTTGAGGTTTGCAAAGGATTCTGGGTAACAGAACCTGGTCCGAGCCCCGCAAGTCACCCCATCTTGGATTCCCCTAGGTCTCTAGTTTTCAGAAATGCACAGGTTTGGTAGGTTTCCCTAGGTGCCGGCTGAGCTAGAGGCCAAAATCTACAGGTAGGCACTTCGCAAAAAACACCTCTGTTTTCTTCCAAAATTTTGGATGTGTCCACGTTGCGCTTTGGGGTGTTTCCTGTCGCGGGTGCTAGGCCTAACCACGCAAGTGAGGTATCATTTTTATCGGGAGACTTGGGGGAACGCTGGGTGGAAGGAAATTCGTGGCTCATCTCAGATGCCAGAACTTTCTGCCCCAGAAATGTGAGGAGCATGTGTTTTTTTAGCCAAATTTTGAGGTTTGCAAAGGATTCTGGGTAACAGAACCTGGTCCGAGCCCCACAAGTCACCCCTCCTTGGATTCCCCTAGGTCTCTAGTTTTCAGAAATGCACAGGTTTGGTAGGTTTCCCTAAGTGCCGGCTGAGCTAGAGGCCAAAATCTACAGGTAGGCACTTTGCAAAAAACACTTGTTTTCTTCCAAAATGTTGGATGTGTCCACGTTGCGCTTTGGGGTGTTTCCTGTCGCGGGTGCTAGGCCTAACCACGCAAGTGAGGTATCATTTTTATCGGGAGACTTGGGGGAACGCTGGGTGGAAGGAAATTTGTGGCTCATCTCAGATGCCAGAACTTTCTGCCACAGAAATGTGAGGAGCATGTGTTTTTTTAGCCAAATTTTGAGGTTTGCAAAGGATTCTGGGTAACAGAACCTGGTCCGAGCCCCACAAGTCACCCCTCCTTGGATTCCCCTAGGTCTCTAGTTTTCAGAAATGCACAGGTTTGGTAGGTTTCCCTAGGTGCCGGCTGAGCTAGAGGCCAAAATCTACAGGTAGGCACTTTGCAAAAAACACCTGTTTTCTTCCAAAATGTTGGATGTGTCCACGTTGCGCTTTGGGGTGTTTCCTGTCGCGGGCGCTAGGCCTACCCACGCAAGTGAGGTATCATTTTTATCGGGAGACTTGCGGGAACGCTGGGTGGAAGGAAATTTGTGGCTCCTCTCAGATGCCAGAACTTTCTGCCACAGAAATGTGAGGAGCATGTGTTTTTTTAGCCAAATTTTGAGGTTTGCAAAGGATTCTGGGTAACAGAACCTGGTCCGAGCCCCGGAAGTCACCCCATCTTGGATTCCCCTAGGTCTCTAGTTTTCAGAAATGCACAGGTTTGGTAGGTTTCCCTAGGTGCCGGCTGAGCTAGAGGCCAAAATCTACAGGTAGGCACTTCGCAAAAAACA
The DNA here is from genome assembly GCF_031143425.1 of Pleurodeles waltl. NCBI lineage: Eukaryota > Metazoa > Chordata > Amphibia > Caudata > Salamandridae > Pleurodeles > Pleurodeles waltl. The sequence continues at coordinate 579,970,483 of NC_090443.1, read as the reverse complement.
CCTCTGTTTTCTTCCAAAATTTTGGATGTGTCCACGTTGCGCTTTGGGGTGTTTCCTGTCGCGGGCGCTAGGCCTACCCACGCAAGTGAGGTATCATTTTTATCGGGAGACTTGGGGGAATGCTGGGTGGAAGGAAATTTGTGGCTCCTCTCAGATTCCAGAACTTTCTGCCACAGAAATGTGAGGAACATGTGTTTTTTTAGCCAAATTCTGAGGTTTGCAAAGGATTCTGGGTAACAGAACCTGGTCCGAGCCCCGCAAGTCACCCCATCTTGGATTCCCCTAGGTCTCTAGTTTTCAGAAATGCACAGGTTTGGTAGGTTTCCCTAGGTGCCGGCTGAGCTAGAGGCCAAAATCTACAGGTAGGCACTTCGCAAAAAACACCTCTGTTTTCTTCAAAAATTTTGGATGTGTCCACGTAGCGCTTTGGGGTGTTTCCTGTCGCGGGCGCTAGGCCTAACCACGCAAGTGAGGTATCATTTTTATCGGGAGACTTGGAGGAACGCTGGGTGGAAGGAAATTTGTGGCTCCTCTCAGATGCCTGAACTTTCTGCCCCAGAAATGTGAGGAGCATGTGTTTTTTTAGCCAAATTTTGAGGTTTGCAAAGGCTTCTGGGTAACAGAACCTGGTCCGATCCCCACAAGTCACCCCTCCTTGGATTCCCCTAGGTCTCTAGTTTTCAGAAATGTACAGGTTTGGTATGTTTCCCTAGGTGCCGGCTGAGCTAGAGGCCAAAATCTACAGGTAGGCACTTCGCAAAAAACACCTCTGTTTTCTTCCAAAATTTTGGATGTGTCCACGTTGCGCTTTGGGGTGTTTCCTGTCGCGGGCGCTAGGCCTACCCACGCAAGTGAGGTATCATTTTTATCGGGAGACTTGGGGGAATGCTGGGTGGAAGGAAATTTGTGGCTCCTCTCAGATTCCAGAACTTTCTGCCACAGAAATGTGAGGAACATGTGTTTTTTTAGCCAAATGTTGAGGTTTGCAAAGGATTCTGGGTAACAGAACCTGGTCCGAGCCCCGCAAGTCACCCCATCTTGGATTCCCCTAGGTCTCTAGTTTTCAGAAATGCACAGGTTTGGTAGGTTTCCCTAGGTGCCGGCTGAGCTAGAGGCCAAAATCTACAGGTAGGCACTTCGCAAAAAACACCTCTGTTTTCTTCCAAAATTTTGGATGTGTCCACGTTGCGCTTTGGGGTGTTTCCTGTCGCGGGCGCTAGGCCTACCCACGCAAGTGAGGTATCATTTTTATCGGGAGACTTGGGGGAACGCTGGGTGGAAGGAAATTTGTGGCTCCTCTCAGATTCCAGAACTTTCTGCCACAGAAATGTGAGGAACATGTGTTTTTTATTAGCCAAATTTTGAGGTTTGCAAAGGATTCTGGGTAACAGAACCTGGTCCGAGCCCCGCAAGTCACCCCATCTTGGATTCCCCTATGTCTCTAGTTTTCAGAAATGCACAGGTTTGGTAGGTTTCCCTAGGTGCCGGCTGAGCTAGAGGCCAAAATCTACAGGTAGGCACTTCGCAAAAAACACCTCTGTTTTCTTCCAAAATTTTGGATGTGTCCACGTTGCACTTTGGGGTGTTTCCTGTCGCGGGCGCTAGGCCTACCCACGCAAGTGAGGTATCATTTTTATCGGGAGACTTGGGGGAACACTGGGTGGAAGGAAATTTGTGGCTCCTCTCAGATTCCAGAACTTTCTGCCACAGAAATGTGAGGAACATGTGTTTTTTTAGCCAGATTTTGAGGTTTGCAAAGGATTCTGGGTAACAGAACCTGGTCCGAGCCCCACAAGTCACCCCATCTTAGATTCCCCTAGGTCTCTAGTTTTCAGAAATGCACAGGTTTGGTATGTTTCCCTAGGTGCCGGCTGAGCTAGAGGCCAAAATCTACAGGTAGGCACTTCGCAAAAAACACCTCTGTTTTCTTCCAAAATTTTGGATGTGTCCACGTTGCGCTTTGGGGTGTTTCCTGTCGCGGGCGCTAGGCCTAACCACGCAAGTGAGGTATCATTTTTATCGGGAGACTTGGGGGAACGCTGGGTGGAAGGAAATTTGTGGCTCCTCTCAGATGCCAGAACTTTCTGCCACAGAAATGTGAGGAACATGTGTTTTTTTAGCCAAATTTTGAGGTTTGCAAAGGATTCTGGGTAACAGAACCTGGTCCGAGCCCCGCAAGTCACCCCTCCTTGGATTCCCCTAGGTCTCTAATTTTCAGAAATGCACAGGTTTGGTAGGTTTCCCTAGGTGCCGGCTGAGCTAGAGGCCAAAATCTACAGGTAGGCACTTCGCAAAAAACACCTCTGTTTTCTTCCAAAATTTTGGATGTGTCCACTTTGCGCTTTGGGGTGTTTCCTGTCGCGGGCGCTAGGCCTACCCACGCAAGTGAGTATCATTTTTATCGGGAGACTTGGGGGAACGCTGGGTGGAAGGAAATTTATGGCTCCTCTCAGATTCCAGAACTTTCTGCCACAGAAATGTGAGGAACATGTGTTTTTTTAGCCAAATTCTGAGGTTTGCAAAGGATTCTGGGTAACAGAACCAGGTCCGAGCCCCGCAAGTCACCCCATCTTGGATTCCCCTAGGTCTCTAGTTTTCAGAAATGCACAGGTTTGGTAGGTTTCCCTAGGTGCCGGCTGAGCTAGAGGCCAAAATCTACAGGTAGGCACTTCGCAAAAAACACCTCTGTTTTCTTCCAAAATTTTGGATGTGTCCACGTTGCGCTTTGGGGTGTTTCCTGTCGCGGGCGCTAGGCCTAACCACGCAAGTGAGGTATCATTTTTATCGGGAGACTTGGGGGAACGCTGGGTGGAAGGAAATTTGTGGCTCCTCTCAGATTCCAGAACCTTCTGCCACAGAAATGTGAGGAACATGTGTTTTTTTAGCCAAATTCTGAGGTTTGCAAAGGATTCTGGGTAACAGAACCTGGTCCGAGCCCCACAAGTCACCCCATCTTGGATTCCCCTAGGTCTCTAGTTTTCAGAAATGCACAGGTTTGGTAGGTTTCCCTAGGTGCCGGCTGAGCTAGAGGCCAAAATCTACAGGTAGGCACTTCGCAAAAAACACCTCTGTTTTCTTCCAAAATTTTGGATGTGTCCATGTTGCGCTTTGGGGTGTTTCCTGTCGCGGGCGCTAGGCCTACCCACGCAAGTGAGGTATCATTTTTATCGGGAGTCTTGGGGGAACGCTGGGTGGAAGGAAATTTGTGGCTCCTCTCAGATTCCAGAACTTTCTGCCACAGAAATGTGAGGAACATGTGTTTTTTTAGCCAGATTTTGAGGTTTGCAAAGGATTCTGGGTAACAGAACCTGGTCCGAGCCCCACAAGTCACCCCATCTTGGATTCCCCTAGGTCTCTAGTTTTCAGAAATGCACAGGTTTGGTATGTTTCCCTAGGTGCCGGCTGAGCTAGAGGCCCAAATCTACAGGTAGGCACTTCGCAAAAAACACCTCTGTTTTCTTCCAAAATTTTGGATGTGTCCACGTTGCGCTTTGGGGTGTTTCCTGTCGCGGGCGCTAGGCCTAACCACGCAAGTGAGGTATCATTTTTATCGGGAGACTTGGGGGAACGCTGGGTGGAAGGAAATTTGTGGCTCCTCTCAGATGCCAGAACTTTCTGCCACAGAAATGTGAGGAACATGTGTTTTTTTAGCCAAATTTTGAGGTTTGCAAAGGATTCTGGGTAACAGAACCTGGTCCGAGCCCCGCAAGTCACCCCTCCTTGGATTCCCCTAGGTCTCTAATTTTCAGAAATGCACAGGTTTGGTAGGTTTCCCTAGGTGCCGGCTGAGCTAGAGGCCAAAATCTACAGGTAGGCACTTCGCAAAAAACACCTCTGTTTTCTTCCAAAATTTGGGATGTGTCCACGTAGCGCTTTGGGGTGTTTCCTGTCGCGGGCGCTAGGCCTAACCACGCAAGTGAGGTATCATTTTTATCGGGAGACTTGGGGGAACGCTGGGTGGAAGGAAATTTGTGGCTCCTCTCAGATGCCAGAACTTTCTGCCACAGAAATGTGAGGAGCATGTGTTTTTTTAGCCAAATTTTGAGGTTTGCAAAGGATTCTGGGTAACAGAACCTGGTCCGAGCCCCGCAAGTCACCCCTCCTTGGATTCCCCTAGGTCTCTAATTTTCAGAAATGCACAGGTTTGGTAGGTTTCCCTAGGTGCCGGCTGAGCTAGAGGCCAAAATCTACAGGTAGTCACTTCGCAAAAAACACCTCTGTTTTCTTCCAAAATTTTGGATGTGTCCACTTTGCGCTTTGGGGTGTTTCCTGTCGCGGGCGCTAGGCCTACCCACGCAAGTGAGTATCATTTTTATCGGGAGACTTGGGGGAACGCTGGGTGGAAGGAAATTTATGGCTCCTCTCAGATTCCAGAACTTTCTGCCACAGAAATGTGAGGAACATGTGTTTTTTTAGCCAAATTCTGAGGTTTGCAAAGGATTCTGGGTAACAGAACCAGGTCCGAGCCCCGCAAGTCACCCCATCTTGGATTCCCCTAGGTCTCTAGTTTTCAGAAATGCACAGGTTTGGTAGGTTTCCCTAGGTGCCGGCTGAGCTAGAGGCCAAAATCTACAGGTAGGCACTTCGCAAAAAACACCTCTGTTTTCTTCCAAAATTTTGGATGTGTCCACGTTGCGCTTTGGGGTGTTTCCTGTCGCGGGCGCTAGGCCTAACCACGCAAGTGAGGTATAATTTTTATCGGGAGACTTGGGGGAACGCTGGGTGGAAGGAAATTTGTGGCTCCTCTCAGATTCCAGAACTTTCTGCCACAGAAATGTGAGGAACATGTGTTTTTTTAGCCAAATTCTGAGGTTTGCAAAGGATTCTGGGTAACAGAACCTGGTCCGAGCCCCGCAAGTCACCCCATCTTGGATTCCCCTAGGTCTCTAGTTTTCAGAAATGCACAGGTTTGGTAGGTTTCCCTAGGTGCCGGCTGAGCTAGAGGCCAAAATCTACAGGTAGGCACTTCGCAAAAAACACCTCTGTTTTCATCCAAAATTTTGGATGTTTCCATGTTGCGCTTTGGGGTGTTTCCTGTCGCGGGCGCTAGGCCTACCCACGCAAGTGAGGTATCATTTTTATCGGGAGTCTTGGGGGAACGCTGGGTGGAAGGAAATTTGTGGCTCCTCTCAGATTCCAGAACTTTCTGCCACAGAAATGTGAGGAACATGTGTTTTTTTAGGCAGATTTTGAGGTTTGCAAAGGATTCTGGGTAACAGAACCTGGTCCGAGCCCCACAAGTCACCCCATCTTGGATTCCCCTAGGTCTCTAGTTTTCAGAAATGCACAGGTTTGGTATGTTTCCCTAGGTGCCGGCTGAGCTAGAGGCCAAAATCTACAGGTAGGCACTTCGCAAAAAACACCTCTGTTTTCTTCCAAAATTTTGGATGTGTCCACGTTGCGCTTTGGGGTGTTTCCTGTCGCGGGCGCTAGGCCTAACCACGCAAGTGAGGTATCATTTTTATCGGGAGACTTGGGGGAACGCTGGGTGGAAGGAAATTTGTGGCTCCTCTCAGATGCCAGAACTTTCTGCCACAGAAATATGAGGAACATGTGTTTTTGTAGCCAAATTTTGAGGTTTGCAAAGGATTCTGGGTAACAGAACCTGGTCCGAGCCCCGCAAGTCACCCCTCCTTGGATTCCCCTAGGTCTCTAATTTTCAGAAATGCACAGGTTTGGTAGGTTTCCCTAGGTGCCGGCTGAGCTAGAGGCCAAAATCTACAGGTAGGCACTTCGCAAAAAACACCTCTGTTTTCTTCCAAAATTTTGGATGTGTCCACGTAGCGCTTTGGGGTGTTTCCTGTCGCGGGCGCTAGGCCTAACCACGCAAGTGAGGTATCATTTTTATCGGGAGACTTGGGGAACGCTGGGTGGAAGGAAATTTGTGGCTCCTCTCAGATGCCAGAACTTTCTGCCACAGAAATGTGAGGAGCATGTGTTTTTTTAGCCAAATTTTGAGGTTTGCAAAGGATTCTGGGTAACAGAACCTGGTCCGAGCCCCGCAAGTCACCCCTCCTTGGATTCCCCTAGGTCTCTAGTTTTCAGAAATGCACAGGTTTGGTAGGTTTCCCTAGGTGCCGGCTGAGCTAGAGGCCAAAATCTACAGGTAGGCACTTCGCAAAAAACACCTCTGTTTTCTTCCAAAATTTTGGATGTGTCCACGTTGCGCTTTGGGGTGTTTCCTGTCGCGGGCGCTAGGCCTACCCACGCAAGTGAGGTATCATTTTTATCGGGAGACTTGGGGGAATGCTGGGTGGAAGGAAATTTGTGGCTCCTCTCAGATTCCAGAACTTTCTGCCACAGAAATGTAAGGAACATGTGTTTTTTTAGCCAAATTTTGAGGTTTGCAAAGGATTCTGGGTAACAGAACCTGGTCCGAGCCCCGCAAGTCACCCCATCTTGGATTTCCCTAGGTCTCTAGTTTTCAGAAATGCACAGGTTTGGTAGGTTTCCCTAGGTGCCGGCTGAGCTAGAGGCCAAAATCTACAGGTAGGCACTTCGCAAAAAACACCTCTGTTTTCTTCCAAAATTTTGGATGTGTCCACTTTGCGCTTTGGGGTGTTTCCTGTCGCGGGCGCTAGGCCTACCCACGCAAGTGAGGTATCATTTTTATCGGGAGACTTGGGGTACGCTGGGTGGAAGGAAATTTGTGGCTCCTCTCAGATTCCAGAACTTTCTGCCACAGAAATGTGAGGAACATGTGTTTTTTTAGCCAAATTCTGAGGTTTGCAAAGGATTCTGGGTAACAGAACCTGGTCCGAGCCCCGCAAGTCACCCCATCTTGGATTCCCCTAGGTCTCTAGTTTTCAGAAATGCACAGGTTTGGTAGGTTTCCCTAGGTGCCGGCTGAGCTAGAGGCCAAAATCTACAGGTAGGCACTTCGCAAAAAACACCTCTGTTTTCTTCAAAAATTTTGGATGTGTCCACGTAGCGCTTTGGGGTGTTTCCTGTCGCGGGCGCTAGGCCTAACCACGCAAGTGAGGTATCATTTTTATCGGGAGACTTGGAGGAACGCTGGGTGGAAGGAAATTTGTGGCTCCTCTCAGATGCCTGAACTTTCTGCCCCAGAAATGTGAGGAGCATGTGTTTTTTTAGCCAAATTTTGAGGTTTGCAAAGGATTCTGGGTAACAGAACCTGGTCCGATCCCCACAAGTCACCCCTCCTTGGATTCCCCTAGGTCTCTAGTTTTCAGAAATGTACAGGTTTGGTATGTTTCCCTAGGTGCCGGCTGAGCTAGAGGCCAAAATCTACAGGTAGGCACTTCGCAAAAAACACCTCTGTTTTCTTCCAAAATTTTGGATGTGTCCACGTTGCGCTTTGGGGTGTTTCCTGTCGCGGGCGCTAGGCCTACCCACGCAAGTGAGGTATCATTTTTATCGGGAGACTTGGGGGAATGCTGGGTGGAAGGAAATTTGTGGCTCCTCTCAGATTCCAGAACTTTCTGCCACAGAAATGTGAGGAACATGTGTTTTTTTAGCCAAATGTTGAGGTTTGCAAAGGATTCTGGGTAACAGAACCTGGTCCGAGCCCCGCAAGTCACCCCATCTTGGATTCCCCTAGGTCTCTAGTTTTCAGAAATGCACAGGTTTGGTAGGTTTCCCTAGGTGCCGGCTGAGCTAGAGGCCAAAATCTACAGGTAGGCACTTCGCAAAAAACACCTCTGTTTTCTTCCAAAATTTTGGATGTGTCCACGTTGCGCTTTGGGGTGTTTCCTGTCGCGGGCGCTAGGCCTACCCACGCAAGTGAGGTATCATTTTTATCGGGAGACTTGGGGGAACGCTGGGTGGAAGGAAATTTGTGGCTCCTCTCAGATTCCAGAACTTTCTGCCACAGAAATGTGAGGAACATGTGTTTTTTATTAGCCAAATTTTGAGGTTTGCAAAGTATTCTGGGTAACAGAACCTGGTCCGAGCCCCGCAAGTCACCCCATCTTGGATTCCCCTATGTCTCTAGTTTTCAGAAATGCACAGGTTTGGTAGGTTTCCCTAGGTGCCGGCTGAGCTAGAGGCCAAAATCTACAGGTAGGCACTTCGCAAAAAACACCTCTGTTTTCTTCCAAAATTTTGGATGTGTCCACGTTGCACTTTGGGGTGTTTCCTGTCGCGGGCGCTAGGCCTACCCACGCAAGTGAGGTATCATTTTTATCGGGAGACTTGGGGGAACACTGGGTGGAAGGAAATTTGTGGCTCCTCTCAGATTCCAGAACTTTCTGCCACAGAAATGTGAGGAACATGTGTTTTTTTAGCCAGATTTTGAGGTTTGCAAAGGATTCTGGGTAACAGAACCTGGTCCGAGCCCCACAAGTCACCCCATCTTAGATTCCCCTAGGTCTCTAGTTTTCAGAAATGCACAGGTTTGGTATGTTTCCCTAGGTGCCGGCTGAGCTAGAGGCCAAAATCTACAGGTAGGCACTTCGCAAAAAACACCTCTGTTTTCTTCCAAAATTTTGGATGTGTCCACGTAGCGCTTTGGGGTGTTTCCTGTCGCGGGCGCTAGGCCTAACCACGCAAGTGAGGTATCATTTTTATCGGGAGACTTGGGGGAACGCTGGGTGGAAGGAAATTTGTGGCTCCTCTCAGATGCCAGAACTTTCTGCCACAGAAATGTGAGGAGCATGTGTTTTTTTAGCCAAATTTTGAGGTTTGCAAAGGATTCTGGGTAACAGAACCTGGTCCGAGCCCCGCAAGTCACCCCTCCTTGGATTCCCCTAGGTCTCTAATTTTCAGAAATGCACAGGTTTGGTAGGTTTCCCTAGGTGCCGGCTGAGCTAGAGGCCAAAATCTACAGGTAGTCACTTCGCAAAAAACACCTCTGTTTTCTTCCAAAATTTTGGATGTGTCCACTTTGCGCTTTGGGGTGTTTCCTGTCGCGGGCGCTAGGCCTACCCACGCAAGTGAGTATCATTTTTATCGGGAGACTTGGGGGAACGCTGGGTGGAAGGAAATTTATGGCTCCTCTCAGATTCCAGAACTTTCTGCCACAGAAATGTGAGGAACATGTGTTTTTTTAGCCAAATTCTGAGGTTTGCAAAGGATTCTGGGTAACAGAACCAGGTCCGAGCCCCGCAAGTCACCCCATCTTGGATTCCCCTAGGTCTCTAGTTTTCAGAAATGCACAGGTTTGGTAGGTTTCCCTAGGTGCCGGCTGAGCTAGAGGCCAAAATCTACAGGTAGGCACTTCGCAAAAAACACCTCTGTTTTCTTCCAAAATTTTGGATGTGTCCACGTAGCGCTTTGGGGTGTTTCCTGTCGCGGGCGCTAGGCCTAACCACGCAAGTGAGGTATCATTTTTATCGGGAGACTTGGGGAACGCTGGGTGGAAGGAAATTTGTGGCTCCTCTCAGATGCCAGAACTTTCTGCCACAGAAATGTGAGGAACATGTGTTTTTTATTAGCCAAATTTTGAGGTTTGCAAAGGATTCTGGGTAACAGAACCTGGTCCGAGCCCCGCAAGTCACCCCTCCTTGGATTCCCCTATGTCTCTAGTTTTCAGAAATGCACAGGTTTGGTAGGTTTCCCTAGGTGCCGGCTGAGCTAGAGGCCAAAATCTACAGGTAGGCACTTCGCAAAAAACACCTCTGTTTTCTTCCAAAATTTTGGATGTGTCCACGTTGCACTTTGGGGTGTTTCCTGTCGCGGGCGCTAGGCCTACCCACGCAAGTGAGGTATCATTTTTATCGGGAGACTTGGGGGAACACTGGGTGGAAGGAAATTTGTGGCTCCTCTCAGATTCCAGAACTTTCTGCCACAGAAATGTGAGGAACATGTGTTTTTTTAGCCAGATTTTGAGGTTTGCAAAGGATTCTGGGTAACAGAACCTGGTCCGAGCCCCACAAGTCACCCCATCTTAGATTCCCCTAGGTCTCTAGTTTTCAGAAATGCACAGGTTTGGTATGTTTCCCTAGGTGCCGGCTGAGCTAGAGGCCAAAATCTACAGGTAGGCACTTCGCAAAAAACACCTCTGTTTTCTTCCAAAATTTTGGATGTGTCCACGTAGCGCTTTGGGGTGTTTCCTGTCGCGGGCGCTAGGCCTAACCACGCAAGTGAGGTATCATTTTTATCGGGAGACTTGGGGGAACGCTGGGTGGAAGGAAATTTGTGGCTCCTCTCAGATGCCAGAACTTTCTGCCACAGAAATGTGAGGAGCATGTGTTTTTTTAGCCAAATTTTGAGGTTTGCAAAGGATTCTGGGTAACAGAACCTGGTCCGAGCCCCGCAAGTCACCCCTCCTTGGATTCCCCTAGGTCTCTAATTTTCAGAAATGCACAGGTTTGGTAGGTTTCCCTAGGTGCCGGCTGAGCTAGAGGCCAAAATCTACAGGTAGTCACTTCGCAAAAAACACCTCTGTTTTCTTCCAAAATTTTGGATGTGTCCACTTTGCGCTTTGGGGTGTTTCCTGTCGCGGGCGCTAGGCCTACCCACGCAAGTGAGTATCATTTTTATCGGGAGACTTGGGGGAACGCTGGGTGGAAGGAAATTTATGGCTCCTCTCAGATTCCAGAACTTTCTGCCACAGAAATGTGAGGAACATGTGTTTTTTTAGCCAAATTCTGAGGTTTGCAAAGGATTCTGGGTAACAGAACCAGGTCCGAGCCCCGCAAGTCACCCCATCTTGGATTCCCCTAGGTCTCTAGTTTTCAGAAATGCACAGGTTTGGTAGGTTTCCCTAGGTGCCGGCTGAGCTAGAGGCCAAAATCTACAGGTAGGCACTTCGCAAAAAACACCTCTGTTTTCTTCCAAAATTTTGGATGTGTCCACGTAGCGCTTTGGGGTGTTTCCTGTCGCGGGCGCTAGGCCTAACCACGCAAGTGAGGTATCATTTTTATCGGGAGACTTGGGGAACGCTGGGTGGAAGGAAATTTGTGGCTCCTCTCAGATGCCAGAACTTTCTGCCACAGAAATGTGAGGAGCATGTGTTTTTTTAGCCAAATTTTGAGGTTTGCAAAGGATTCTGGGTAACAGAACCTGGTCCGAGCCCCGCAAGTCACCCCTCCTTGGATTCCCCTAGGTCTCTAGTTTTCAGAAATGCACAGGTTTGGTAGGTTTCCCTAGGTGCCGGCTGAGCTAGAGGCCAAAATCTACAGGTAGGCACTTCGCAAAAAACACCTCTGTTTTCTTCCAAAATTTTGGATGTGTCCACGTTGCGCTTTGGGGTGTTTCCTGTCGCGGGCGCTAGGCCTACCCACGCAAGTGAGGTATCATTTTTATCGGGAGACTTGGGGGAATGCTGGGTGGAAGGAAATTTGTGGCTCCTCTCAGATTCCAGAACTTTCTGCCACAGAAATGTAAGGAACATGTGTTTTTTTAGCCAAATTTTGAGGTTTGCAAAGGATTCTGGGTAACAGAACCTGGTCCGAGCCCCGCAAGTCACCCCATCTTGGATTTCCCTAGGTCTCTAGTTTTCAGAAATGCACAGGTTTGGTAGGTTTCCCTAGGTGCCGGCTGAGCTAGAGGCCAAAATCTACAGGTAGGCACTTCGCAAAAAACACCTCTGTTTTCTTCCAAAATTTTGGATGTGTCCACGTTGCGCTTTGGGGTGTTTCCTGTCGCGGGCGCTAGGCCTAACCACGCAAGTGAGGTATCATTTTTATCGGGAGACTTGGGAGAACGCTGGGTGGAAGGAAATTTGTGGCTCCTCTCAGATGCCAGAACTTTCTGCCACAGAAATGTGAGGAGCATGTGTTTTTTTAGCCAAATTCTGAGGTTTGCAAAGGATTCTGGGTAACAGAACCAGGTCCGAGCCCCGCAAGTCACCCCATCTTGGATTCCCCTAGGTCTCTAGTTTTCAGAAATGCACAGGTTTGGTAGGTTTCCGTAGGTGCCGGCTGAGCTAGAGGCCAAAATCTACAGGTAGGCACTTCGCAAAAAACACCTCTGTTTTCTTCCAAAATTTTGGATGTGTCCACGTTGCGCTTTGGGGTGTTTCCTGTCGCGGGCGCTAGGCCTAACCACGCAAGTGAGGTATAATTTTTATCGGGAGACTTGGGGGAACGCTGGGTGGAAGGAAATTTGTGGCTCCTCTCAGATTCCAGAACTTTCTGCCACAGAAATGTGAGGAACATGTGTTTTTTTAGCCAAATTCTGAGGTTTGCAAAGGATTCTGGGTAACAGAACCTGGTCCGAGCCCCGCAAGTCACCCCATCTTGGATTCCCCTAGGTCTCTAGTTTTCAGAAATGCACAGGTTTGGTAGGTTTCCCTAGGTGCCGGCTGAGCTAGAGGCCAAAATCTACAGGTAGGCACTTCGCAAAAAACACCTCTGTTTTCTTCCAAAATTTTGGATGTGTCCATGTTGCGCTTTGGGGTGTTTCCTGTCGCGGGCGCTAGGCCTACCCACGCAAGTGAGGTATCATTTTTATCGGGAGTCTTGGGGGAACGCTGGGTGGAAGGAAATTTGTGGCTCCTCTCAGATTCCAGAACTTTCTGCCACAGAAATGTGAGGAACATGTGTTTTTTTAGCCAGATTTTGAGGTTTGCAAAGGATTCTGGGTAACAGAACCTGGTCCGAGCCCCACAAGTCACCCCATCTTGGATTCCCCTATGTCTCTAGTTTTCAGAAATGCACAGGTTTGGTATGTTTCCCTAGGTGCCAGCTGAGCTAGAGGCCAAAATCTACAGGTAGGCACTTCGCAAAAAACACCTCTGTTTTCTTCCAAAATTTTGGATGTGTCCACGTTGCGCTTTGGGGTGTTTCCTGTCGCGGGCGCTAGGCCTAACCACGCAAGTGAGGTATCATTTTTATCGGGAGACTTGGGGGAACGCTGGGTGGAAGGAAATTTGTGGCTCCTCTCAGATGCCAGAACTTTCTGCCACAGAAATGTGAGGAACATGTGTTTTTTTAGCCAAATTTTGAGGTTTGCAAAGGATTCTGGGTAACAGAACCTGGTCCGAGCCCCGCAAGTCACCCCTCCTTGGATTCCCCTAGGTCTCTAATTTTCAGAAATGCACAGGTTTGGTAGGTTTCCCTAGGTGCCGGCTGAGCTAGAGGCCAAAATCTACAGGTAGGCACTTCGCAAAAAACACCTCTGTTTTCTTCCAAAATTTTGGATGTGTCCACGTAGCGCTTTGGGGTGTTTCCTGTCGCGGGCGCTAGGCCTAACCACGCAAGTGAGGTATCATTTTTATCGGGAGACTTGGGGGAACGCTGGGTGGAAGGAAATTTGTGGCTCCTCTCAGATGCCAGAACTTTCTGCCACAGAAATGTGAGGAGCATGTGTTTTTTTAGCCAAATTTTGAGGTTTGCAAAGGATTCTGGGTAACAGAACCTGGTCCGAGCCCCGCAAGTCACCCCTCCTTGGATTCCCCTAGGTCTCTAGTTTTCAGAAATGCACAGGTTTGGTAGGTTTCCCTAGGTGCCGGCTGAGCTAGAGGCCAAAATCTACAGGTAGGCACTTCGCAAAAAACACCTCTGTTTTCTTCCAAAATTTTGGATGTGTCCACGTTGCGCTTTGGGGTGTTTCCAGTCGCGGGCGCTAGGCCTACCCACGCAAGTGAGGTATCATTTTTATCGGGAGACTTGGGGGAATGCTGGGTGGAAGGAAATTTGTGGCTCCTCTCAGATTCCAGAACTTTCTGCCACAGAAATGTGAGGAACATGTGTTTTTTTAGCCAAATTTTGAGGTTTGCA